>NC_045764.1:10365000-11565000 GCF_008692025.1 Phocoena sinus
AACTGATTCTTCTTCCCTCGGGATGATTTTGATACACAGGACAGAAACTACAGAGAGAATGTATCACCCAATCCAATCAGTGCAGACTCCAGAAAATGAATGAAAACATGAAAGATCTGTAGCAAAGAGTGTCAAGGACCACCCATGACTCAATAGAAATTAGGTGTAGATAATCAGGGATTTCATGGAATTATTTATTTCCCTTTTATTCACTCTGCAGATAAGAGTGGTCTAGATTGTTATCAGAATTGCTGATGTTCAGTAATCATTTTCTAGAATAATAACTTTTCCTACAAGGCACATTCTAACAGACACTTACAATAGAAACTTTTCTTCCTATATATATTGCTTTTTAATTGATTCTGGGAACATATTGTAATTGATTAAAAAATGTGTTACTCTTAGTTATTTTGAAAATGACAGCTTATAATAATTGAATGTCATCAGGTATATAATTATTCCGGCAGAAACTAAAGTAATATATGACCTGAGAATTGTCCTTAGAACTAAATATTTCTTTAGTTTGTTATTCTGTTGAAAAGACTAATTAAAAAAAAGAACTTTAGACCATGTCCAAGCTACACAAGGATCTTAACTATATTGTCTTTTCCAGTCTAGATTTTCATTTCCTTTTTATGTGGAATCATGTGGGTAATAAGAAAACTGAGATAGGGATGAAGGTTTACGTGAGAGGCTGGAGGCTGCCAACCAAAGTGTCCCACTGAGGACCAGAATCCTTGGAACTTACATGGTGGACAGATGTCACAATGTTGATGGCTCACTGGTTTGCTAAAACCAAACCCAAATCTGCTCTGCCAACCTTGGTCATTTCACTATCAGTACTGTCCGTCAGCTGCTTCACTTGACCAGTATTAACAAGAGATGCCATTTCAATTCTATATATTAGAAATGCAATTTAAATAAATTAATTTTGTTCATAATTATTACATCTGACAAAAGATTTGATGAAAAAGATCAAGTTAACATTATCTTAAGATATTCCAGGTACTCTTCATATGACGTAAAGCTTCCCCCAAATCCATAAGATGTATATTAATTTACATCCTTATTTTACAGTTGTGGAATTGAAAACTCAGGATAATGCCTGAGTCTAAATCTAGATTTATTTAACTTCCAAAATCTGTAATCTTTCATTTATCCTAAACTTTTCCCGAAAGAGAGAAGGTTGAAGCTGCTGACTGAAGAATGTTTGGAGATTATGAAATGCATTTCAACCCTGTATCCAATTCCCGTCACTATTACCAAGATTTAAACAACCACAGAAATAG
Organism: Phocoena sinus; assembly: GCF_008692025.1. Classification (NCBI taxonomy): domain Eukaryota; kingdom Metazoa; phylum Chordata; class Mammalia; order Artiodactyla; family Phocoenidae; genus Phocoena; species Phocoena sinus. The sequence continues at coordinate 10,366,290 of NC_045764.1, forward strand.
TGTGTAACATGTCAAAACTCCAAATGCATTATCTTCAAACTGGGGATCTGAATAACAAAATTCTTCTATAAAATATTTAACCGTATTCAACTTGCTAATATGAGTAGTAATTCCACTGAGAGCAGAACTGTCGTCTTGGGTGATGGATGAATTGCTATGAATTTAGGCTCATGGGTACATATGGGAAATTCAAATGGTACTCAAGCTTGGAAGGCCCTCTACCCTAAAGCAACTTCCACACTTACCTCTGTAGTCCCCTTTTGATTAAACAAATACTTTTTTAAAATAAAAGCATAATTGTATCTGGACAGAAAGGTATGGTTAGTAATAAGGTATTGTCAGCCATCAACACTTTATCTCAAATTAAATTGGCAGGATAACAAACCCTCCACTTACCAGGCCTCTCCCAGGAGGTGGAAGCCAGACTTGTTAATTTTGAGGGAAGAGGTAAAAAAAAAATTCTGCATTGCAAGAAAATTCCTGTGTGAACAGAGACTCCATAAACCCCATTTACCATGCCCTGCAAGTCTGAATTTTATAGTAAAATAATATTACAGACAGGCAAGCTTCAATTCGTTTTATCATTTTGCCTGGAACCGACTTTGCATAAAAAGAACTTACACGGTGCATAAGTTTGCATAAAATAAGGTCAATTAATACAGATTTCTGAAATTTAAAATATGGAAAAATAGACAAAAAGTCCTACCCAAATCCTTGGACAATATCCCTTCTTAGCGCACCCGTACCGGCCAACGGTGTCATGCTGTGCTCCAACGCCACACGCCCTCTAGTGTCTCCCTCTGGAAATACAGCTGCTAGTCCTGTGCTTATGTAAGTATTTTCTCTTGGAAGAAGAGAATTTCCAGAGCAGCCCGTGTTTAAAAATTCTCAGTTTATCCTGTATAGCCAACTCATACTGATATGTTTCTCAGCCAACTCATGCTTATGTGTTTCTCATGCAAATCCATTATTTCGCTTTATTTATTCACCACCTATTCTCAAAATGGCTTAAAAGGATGCATAAACTGTGACAAGATTGGATACATTAAACTGTGTTGAAAAATAAAAGAAAAACAAGTTTGAGGCAAAATGATAAAGATATTAGATTAAAATACATAAAATAACAACTGACCATCCATTCATTGATGGGCTGTGTAGATAGCTGTACATATTTATATTAATCAGGATAGACTGTGTTTTACTATGGTAAAAACAACATCGAAATCTCAGGAGCTTGTAGCCACTATGCTGTAATTTCTCTTTCAGGTTACAGGTCTACTGCAGGTGACCTGGAGACCTGCTCCCCACACCCCCCCTTTAGTTTCTTTGCCACTGAGCAGTCACTGTCTGTCATGCTGCCGGTCACTGTGCAAAGGGAAAAAGAGCTTTGAAGGATCTTGCACTAGCAATTAAATGCTTTGGTCATGTTGCTTCGACTCACTCTCATGGGCCAGAACTAGTCTCATGACTCCATGCACGAGAGAGCTGGAGAGTCTAGACTTCCCTGTAGAAGGAGATGAGCTGGCTGTTGGTGTGCAGCTGAAAGTAGTCAGGGTGAAAAAGGAAAACAGGACAGATCTGATTCATCGTGTCTATGAGATAAGAACAAACACAACAGCTCAGGAAAATTACGACTATTTTTGATTCTAGGGTCAGATAGGAATTTCTCCAGGATTCCTCATCAAAAGCACAATGGAGGGGCTTCCCTGGTGGCGCAGTGGTTGAGAGTCTACCTGCCGATGTGGGGGACACGGGTTCGTGCCCCGGTCCGGGAAGATCCCACATGCCGTGGAGCGGCTGGGCCCGTGAGCCATGGCCGCTGAGCCTGCGTGTCCGGAGCCTGTGCTCTGCAACGGGAGAGGCCACAACAGTGAGAGGCCCGCGTACAGCAAAAAAAAAAAAAAAAAAAAAAAAAAAAACACAATGGAGAACATGTTACAGCAACTTTACAGTGCATTTGAGGCCTTTTCTTATAAAGGCTAATGACATCACAACCATCGCAGTTTGTTTAAAGAAACTCGGGAGGGGTCAAATTATTGTGGCTTAGGAATCGACCTCTCTGCCAAGCTCTTGTTTCAGGGATGTATTAAAGCATTCCACCTCGAAGACTGTGTTTAATCGATTGACGGGCAGTGAACACTGGATTGGGTTCTCTAGGAAGCTTCTGGAAAAGAGCTATTCTTTGCTGCCCGGGGCAGCAAACCCACCTTCCTTAACCACTCTTAACCATGGGTTGGTTAATATCCCAATATGGAAACCAGGGATCCAGCAAGGCTCTTGCTTGACCAGAGTCCAGACTACTGTTCTGAGGTGAGCTGAGGGAGAACCCAATATCTGGACCAACAACCTCCTCAGACAGTTCTGAATTTTCCCTATGGTGCAGATGGATGGTTAATTAATAGATCTCCCAAAGTTCTGTTTCATTATCAGGGGCAAAATAGTTTGAGCCTGAAATCTGTAAGGCTAGTGGAACCAGACCTTCACCTCAGCCCCGTTAAAATAAACTGCCCTCAGAATGCCCAGGTTTGAGCAACTCTACTTCTAGAAGAATTCTAATTCTAGAAGAATCTTTTAAGATAAACCAAATGAATAAGACATCCTTGAATCCTGAAATTCTATAATAAAACAATGCTACAGACATGCACACTTAAAATTTTTTTAAAATAATTTTGCCTAGGAATTGTATTTATAAATAAAATCTAGAGAAGTGTCTTTGAAAATAATAAACAGTATTAACCATAATTAAATGCTTGCTATAGGCCAAGCAGTGTGGTAAGTAAGCACTTCAGTGCATTATCCTATTCAATTTTCATAACAATCCTATAAGGCAAAATCTGTTATGACTCCTTACCTACAGTTGAGGTACAGTGAGGTCATAGAATTTGTCCAAGGTCAAAGATGCCATCTAGGAGTAGAACCTGGAGATTAGACCAGGCCATCTAAATCTAGAATGTACTCCCTTCGCAACTATACGTTCACCTCTCATGAATAACATCTTTGTTTTTAGAAAAAAAATAACTATGGCTTCTATGTCTACAAGCAATTTATGAGCAGGATTGGTAACCTGTTGGGTTTTAGATTACAAAAGCAGCAACTGCACGTATAGGAAAATTTCTCTCTCAGCTCTTGGTGCATGAAGCATCTCCAAATTGGCAGGTGACTGATCACTAGAAAATGAGTTTTAAAAAAGGAGGGCGCAGTACAGTACAAACATGTCTCCCTTTGCAGGAGACTTCGAATTTTCCATGGCTAGTGGAGGGCCATTCCTACCTGCCTCTTGTTGAGTTAATACTGATATAGTCTAGTTCTCTGTGAGCATCGAAACCCAGGGATCTATATTGTGCTCCTATGGTTTAGTCCCAAACCAACTTCCATCATGGCATTAAAGGCTATAAAGAAAGCCAACTGAATGTCGTGGGCTTTTGGACCCAGAACCTGATGGTTTAAACAGCTTTACATAGCAATTATTGATTTCTATAGTGATTATGCATTACATTTATCCACATCTCTTTTCTGGTAATCCTTTTTTCCACATTCTATTTCTATTTTTCCACCTAAGATTATTTTTCTCACTGCATGAATAAATCTCTTTATTTTTACTTCTAATGCAACTTACTAATGAAAAATTCTTTCAGCTCTTCTTTGTCTAAAATGTCTTTATTTCACTTTCAGTTTTGAAGGGTACTTTTTTTTTTTTAATAAACATCTTTATTGGGGTATAATTGCTTTACAATGGTGTGTTAGTTTCTGCTTTATAACAAAGTGAATCAGTTATACATATACATATGTTCCCATGTGTCTTCCCTCTTGCGTCTCTGAAGGGTACTTTTGCTGAGTATAAAATTCTAGACTGATAGTTACTTTCTTTCAGTAAGTTAAAGACATTCCATTGGCTCTTGTTTCTCTCATTTCTTTTGAGAAGTCAACTAAGTACTATTGTTGCTCTTTGAAGATAATACATCTTTTTTTAAAAATCAGCTTTAAGTGTATTATTTAATGAGATTTTTCAAATGTACACAGTCATGACCACCACTTCAAAAAGTTCTCTCATGATCCTTAGCAATTAACCCCCTCTCTCCAACCTTGGCCCCTGTCAACCACTGATCTAATTGATGTCACTCTTGTTTTGCCTTTTCTAGCTTTTCATATAAATGGAATCATAAAGTACATATGATTTTATGGCTGACTTCTCCCACTGAGCCTAATACTTTAAGATCCATCCATGTTTATGCATGTTTCAATAGTTTATTTTTATTGCCAAGTAGTATTTCATTATATGGATTTACCACAGTTTAGTTAGCTATTCACTAATTGATAGACATTTAATTTATTTCTGGTGTTAGGCTATTATGAATAAAGCTTCTCTGAATGTTCATCTACAAATGTTTGTGTGGACATATGGTTTTACTTAGCTTTGGTCGTATGGTAAGTGTATGCTTAACTTTTTGATTAACCATCCTCTAAAAGGGCTGTAACAATTTGCATTGTTACTAGCTACATATGAGAGTTTCAATTGTTCCACATACTTATCAGCATGTACTGTTGTCATTCGTTTTAATTTTAACAATTTTTAATTCTGGTTTTAATTTGCATTTTCCTAATGATTAACAATACTGAATAATTTTTATGTGCTTACATGACATGTGTATATCTTTTTTTGAAAAATGTCTGTTCACATATTTTGCCTCTTCCTTTGTAAAGTTTGGTTGTTTGTTTTATTATTTGAATTGTAAGAGTTCTTTATATATTATAGTTATAGAATTTTTTTCTGGATTCTTTTAAGATTTTCTCTTTTCTTTAGCTTTTGACAGTTTGACCTGATGTTATTTAGGTATGATTTTCTTTTGCATGTGTGTTTATCCTATTTCAGCTTCTCTGAGCTCCTTTAGTCTGTGGGTTGGTGTTTCTTTAAAATCAGTTTTGGAAAATGGCCATTTTCTCTCAGAATATTTATTCTTTTCTATTTTCTATCTACTCTCTTTCTGGGACTCCAGTTTTAAAGTTTAAACGTGTCCCACATATTTTGAATGTTCTTTATCAGTGCTCCGTTTTGGTTGTTTTCAATTGACCTGTCTTCCTGTTCACAAATTCTGTTTTCTGCTGTGTCCAAGTTGCTTTGTTTTTCTGAACTGCTTTATCTATTCAACTCTTTTTTTTTTTTTTTTTTAATGAATCAGATATTCTGGTGAAATTCTCCATTCTCTCCTATATACCTACATATTCTCTTGAACTTACTAATCATAGACTTTTAAAACTAAACTTTTAAATTTTAGAATAGTTTCAGATTTACAAAATAGTTGAAAAGATAGTAGAGAGTTCCTGTATACTCCACACTTAGTTTCCCCTGTTAACATCCTACATTACTATGATACTTTGATTGACAGTTCCTACCTGGCCCGTCCTTTTTTCACTGCCCTGTTATCACGATTTCCACCCATCTCTGATTCCACTCTTACCAAGATAGTGGACCCTCAGGGGTTCCTTAGAATACATTATGAATGCCTCTGCTGAAATTCTACCTCTCCCATATATTAACATGAAAATGGACAAAACCCAATAAGCAATTATTACCAACTCAATACTCATTTTACTAAACAACAAAATAAAGATTCCCAGTTCAACATAACCTGCTGCTAAAACTAAAATTTAACTGGAAAGAACACAAAATTCCTGCTTGATTCCACCCACGAATTCTCTTACCTGACACTTCTGTTATCATAATTATTACCCACATAAGTCAAAGATCCATCTAAGTACTTAGTTTCTTAGATCCTGGAGGAGGGAGATTAGTTTGAAAACCTTCTATTAAAAATCTGCAAAAACTAGCCATTGTTCAGAAAATAGAAGAGGAGAGCAAAGGTATAAATACATTGTGGAAAAATATACATGTACACGTATATAATTTCAACCATGATTTTCAAATGTTGTTACCATGATCCTTACCACTTAGACTCCAATATTGTATTTATTTATTTATTTTGGCTGTGTTGGGTCTTCGTTGCTGCATGTGGGCTCTCTCTAGTTGTGGCAAGCGGGGGCTACTCTTCATTGTAGTGTGCGGGCTTCTCACTGCGGTGGCTTCCCTTGTTGCAGAGCACGGGCTCTAGGCGCGCAGGCTTCTAGACTCCAATATTTTATATGATACATGACAAAGCAAAATGAGACACGACAAAACACAGTACATGCAAAATACCACAACTGATAAAAAGTGTCACCACTCCAATTCAGAGGATTACAAAAAACTTGTTTAAAAATGAATATAGTTGGAGCAATAAAAATTTGGACCTAGGATAAGCGTCAAGGGGAAAAAATGAAATCATTTTGTTTAGAAAAGAAAAAGATGAAGTTAAATATAAATGAGTTTATATATCAGATTAATATATCAACAATAATCTCCTGTTCATTTTAGTGTAAACTGCCTCAAATCCTCTGTGGACTGAAGCAGGGTATAAAGGGTTTAAAGATACTAAAGATAAAAAAGAGGTAAAGTTTCAACTGTGTCATCTATACTAGTACTTCTGAAATCTTTTCCATTTTTCTCCTCTTCTCGATAGTTGCAGTGTTACCAAATGCTTACTGACATTTTATCTTACTGACATTTTCTCCTACTGATATTTTCTCCTTGGATTATCAAAGCTAAGTTCACCATCACCTTCCACCCACCAATCCACCCACTTGTTCATTTCCCAGTCTCTGTCAGTGTCACCACCATTTCCTGCATAAATAAAACTTATTTTTTTCAGTCATCATTGACTCATTCTTCTTATCTTCTGATTTTAGTCACCATGAAGTCCTATATAATTGTTTGCAAAGTCTCTCTGGACTCCATTCATTTTCTCCCGTTTTCATAACCTCATCATCCTGTCCTCGTGTAGCTCAAATACTCTCTGTGCACTTGGGTCCCTGTGCTATGTCAATTTAGAGGAACAGCGGTCTGACTAAAAAGTAAAATTGATGACAATCCAGGTCTTTGTGTCTCAAGAAATACACAGTGAAATAGTTAAGAGTGAGGGTCTGAAGCCAGAATGTCTGGGTTAAAAACTGTCTCTGTCAATTCCTAGCAGTTATTTCATCTGCCTCAGTTACTTCATCTGTAAAATGGGAATAATAATGGCACACACATCATAAGATTATTGTGAGAGTAAAAGGACTTAACACAGGGAAGTCATGTAAAGCATTTACAATAATGTCTGAAACATGGTACGTTATTATTATTATTTTTTACTGATTTTGTTGTTACTGAAAATCCTTACTAGTCTCTGTCACCATCAAAGAAGATAGCAGTATTTTCCCTAAATTATCCTTTACTTCCACTCTCAACTTTCTACCCAAATCCTCTCTCAGAAACCAGCCCACCCTGCTCTTAATATCTCTGGTCATTTTTTTTTTCAACTTGCTGGATACTTTAATTGTCTTATTCCAAAATGTAAAATCTTCTAGCTCATCTCTGATCCTTTTAGATTTTTCAAACTTTCTACCAGAGAAAGGATGGTGAAAGCAGTTTACCAGGTGCAGCCACTGCAGAGAACTTAAAATCAATAACCAAACTGATGAAAAGTCAGTTTGATTTTTATTTCTGCTGTGTGCTGGCAGCTCTTAAAATATCGGTGATAGAGGACTTCCTCCTCCCTTTTATCAATCTACTTGCTGTGGTTACTGTTGAGTTTTAGTAACATATACATACATAAATATAAAAAGGAATATACACACATAATACATATTTGTATATATATGTATGTATGCATAAGCTTTATATTATTGTGCTTTTATTACATATCCATTAGTCAACATTGGATTCTACCTACAAATTAATTCTGACAACTCTTAGTTACACAACTGACCCCCAGCACACGTGGACTAAAATACATGTGGTTTTTTTGAGAATAAGTTCATGAGAGTTCGGAGTCATTCCACCTGCTTTTGGCACAATTTTTGTCTCCAGCTCCTGTGGTATTGCATATTCCTGCATTTAAATCATAGACTCAGAATAAACAATGACAGGGCTTCCCTGGTGGCACAGTGGTTAAGAATCCACTTGCCAATGCAGGGGATACGGGTTCGAGCCCTGGTCCAGGAAGATCCCACATGCCGCAGAGCAACTAAGCCTGTGCGCCACAACTACTGAGCCTACGCTCTAGAGCCTGCGAGCCACAACTGCTGAGCCCACATGCCACAGCTACTGAGTCCACGCACCTAGAGCCTGTGCTCTGCAACAAGAGAAGCCACTGCAATGAGAAGCCCACGCACCACAACAAAGAGTAGCCCCCGCTCACTGCAACTAGAGAAAGCCCATGCACAGCAACGAAGACCCAAAAATAAATAAATAAAATAAATAAATAAATGAATAAACAATGACAGCACAGTGACTGTTAAGATAAAGAAACTGGACTCGAGTTAGTTCAATTCTGGCATTCTATGTGACCGTGGAACCGTTTGAAAGAAGGCATATAAATTGCAGACTTCATGACACTTCTAAATACTTCAGCATGTATTTCCCAGAGCAAAGTCATTCTCTAATATAATGACAATACTGTTAGTATTCTAAAAAATTGAGTCACATTGATTTGATAATATTATCTGATATAAAGTCCTTACTCAAATTGATCCAATTTTCCCAATAATATAATTTATAGCTATTTTTTCAATCCAGGATCTAATCAAGGATCAGGCATTGCATTTAGTTGTCATTTTTCTTTAGTCTCTTTTGATCTAGAACAGTTACCCTGGTTTTAAATTTCAAATCTAGATACCAGTGCAGCTATAGATAAGACTATTTTTTAGGTTTATCTAAAACTTAAATTTCTCTGATTTGTAAGAGCAATAAAATGATTTATGTTTGAATCTATTATGTTCCAATAAAAATTAATTATTGCTTTTTAAATCTACATAGTATCTCTTAATGGCTAATACTATGTCTTACTTTATTCCATAACATAAGTTGGACAAATTACACTCATTATAAACATTTATAGCTTACAAATTGTTACTCAAATTAGAAATGCTGTAATCCGTAAGGCTCATTTCACCCATCACTAAGATGCATAAATATAATGTCTTTTAATCACCAACATATTCCCTCCTTCTGTCCATATTTGACATTCATTTTATTACTTTTTCTAATTATATCACCTAATTATATCACCTCTCTCCTCATCATTTTCAGTATCTGTTACTTCCCCCCTCCCTTTGTGCCCTCTATCCTTTATTCCCCCCTTCCGTACTATTTTCCATAACAGCAGTCCCTGTTAAGGCATTTTTGTGGTGTGGAATAAATATACAAATATTGAGTTAAAAGAACTGAGATTAATTCTTGGTTCTGGTAAATATTGGGTGACTTTTTAAAGGTTAATCTCATTTAGCTTAAGTGTAAAAAGAAATTACATAATGGGATAAAAGCAACCTAAGAAAGTGAACACTCTCTGAGGCACAGAGAAGTCGAGCATCTTGCCCAAGTTCACGTAGCCAGTAAGTGGTGAAACTGGTGTGTAAACCCGAGTGACTGAATCCGGAGTCCCTGCTCCTATGTGCTCTATTTTATTGCCTCTCCAAGGTCAGATACCAAAGGGCATTTGAATTTGTGCCGCTAACTTGTATCTCTCAGGACTCCCACTCAGCCTATTTCTCTCCCTTTTGGTAGAGAGCTTCCCAGTAGCTTTCCTTAGATCCTCTCTCTGATGCCTTCTTGGGTCCTTGCACTTCCTGTCTGTTTCCCGGGACCCGCCTCCCATCGGCTGCAGCTTACGTTGTGGCCATTTAGTTCCATTCAGTCCACCTTCTACTGGGGGCCAGGGGAAGGGAGGTTTCTCTCCTCACAGACTGAAGATGGTGGAGGACAATTAGTCCCTCGTGCAGAAATATCCCTCTGCCTTGCCATGATGAACTTGTTTTCCCTTTAACCACTTATTTAGTATCTTACACTGTATTATATTCACACATACACTCATAATTCTGTTTAAATAATTAGAGGTGGCAAGACTTGAAGTACAAGTAACTAGTGGGTCCAGCAAGTTCTGCCATTACCTAGTGGGGCATCTCACTTAAACTTGCCAAGACCTTAGACTTGCCAAGTCCATGGTAAAATCAATGCATGTGGAACAGTGTGTCATATTTTTTTTTTTTTCTTGCTGTTCACAATTACATGGAGGATGGGTTGTAAACATCAGTGCTTGTACTAGTAGACCTAAAACTTAAACCAATTCTGGCAGATTTTTTGTATGGCCATGATTAGGATAACATTGTCATGTTGATTTTGTTATTCCGTTTTTCATATCAGTAGTGTTTTTAAAAATGAGGTATAGGGGCTTCCCTGGTGGCGCAGTGGTTGGGAGTCTGCCTGCCGATGCAGGGGACGCGGGTTCGTGCCCCAGTCTGGGAAGATCCCACATGCCGAGGAGTGGCTGGGCCCGTGAGCCATGGCCGCTGGGCCTGCGCATCTGGAGCCTGTGCTCTGCAACGGGAGAGGCCACAACAGTGAGAGGCCCACGTACCGCAAATAAATAAATAAATAAATTATGAAAACTTAAAAAAAAAGTAAACAGTAGCTATTCTCGTGACAAAGAATTTTATGTGAATTGAAGCAATTTTCTCTGAGGCTCTGCTGAGTTATTAGTGTTCCTGGGATCCTAAAATTCATTTATCTCACTGAGATCTGAGAAATGTCCAAGAATGTCAAAAATAGTCCTGAATATATGCATATTATCCCTTTGATATGTTTTGCTGTGTTTTGTTATGCTGGCTTTGCAGAGGGAATGGTATACAACTGTATGGTATATTATCATGATTTTATTTAAATATAATCACATCATTTCTCATATAATTGCATGAAACCAATAGCAGCAACAGTGCTGTGTTATTCCTGATTTAGGGGAGTGAATATATTTTTCATAATTTTGTAAGAAATAGGCATCACAGGTGTGCATTACCTACATGTTGAGGCTTCCATTTTGGTCTCTATAGAGTCATTACAAGTGTGACTAACTTGGACAATTTGAAAAGTAAAAAGAATTAACCTTAAACCAAGGTCAATTGCATTTTGTCAGTACTGTTGTCATTTGAGGCCAGATAATTCTTTGTTGGGAGGACAGTCTTGTGGTTTGTAGGATGTTTATCAGATGCTAGTAGCATCCTCTTGCTTGTGACAACCAGACATGTCCCCAGACATTGCCAGATGTCCCCTGGGGGAGTGGTGGTAATGGTGGCACAAAATCACCCTTGCTGGGAATCACAGTCCTAAACTCACACTATATTTAACTTACCCGAGCAGGTCATCAAAGAATTGAAAAAACAGTTCCCAGTAGGAAAAAAGGTAAAAAGAAGAAAGAGGCTTGGAATGATCCATTCCTATTGATTTTGCATTCAGGACATTCCTTTGGTCAAGATATTTTCCTAAAAGTGGGAAGAATCCACCCACCATTCTCACAGAAGCACTTACAGCGCCTTTCTGCTTGACAGATCATTCCAGACTTCACAGACAGCTCCTGACAGCTGCAATTTATTTCAGAATCCAGTACACCAATTTCCTCCTCACATCTCGAGCTATTGTTCGCATCTCAGTAGCACATAGCAGCATCCAGCCCCCACCACTTCACAGAGACGATCGTCTTCCAGACACTCTACAGTTAAGGACTCAGGATTATACAATTAAAGCGTCCAGTTTAAGACTTTGCAAAGCTCCACAGGTTCATTTAAATAGTGACTCATCACATTATCTTTTTCGGAAGCAAAACCCACTTTCCATTCCCCCATTTATTGCTTCCCTACACAGCGTGCTTGAGGTTTCAAATCTTTGGCGCCTGATTTAAAAAAACGCAACACATTTTTCTAACTAAGTTATAGCCTGAAGTTCAGGGGGCCATGAAGATACCAGGGACTTATACCAGCTCCGTGATCTTTGAGGGTGAACATACTGACTTATTTTGTTTTCCAAAGAAATCTTGCATTTCCTCTTTTTATTATGCCCAATAACCCTTAGCACTATGCATCAAATTGCCCCCCCATTGGAAGAAAGTCCCTGTTAATCTAGTGAGTGACTAAAACAAAATTTTTCATGTTATAAGTACACAATAGACTTGACCTCACAAGATACTGGTTGGGATATTGGGATGCATTGGTCTATTTCTCTTCTGTGACTCTTCCTGTCCCAGCCTTAGATGTCTATTCTCGAACCAAAACCAAGAGGTTGGTGAGGTTTGGGGTTTATTTGCTGTGAAGGGGTAAAGTGTTGACGAGGGCTGTTCTCATATTCAAGAGTGTGATGACTGTTTCTGGCTCTGCTGGGGAACAGAGAAACTCAGGCAAGCAGGAGTTTAAGGCAGTTTCCATTACTCCCTGCCTGTCCCATGGGAGAAAGATGAGGTCAGTCTCTCTGACAACCTGACTGCCTCTGAAAGGGCCAAGATGCAATGTCTGAGCTACACACTCTCACCTTTCCAGGTCTTGCCCAAAGGTCCCTTTTTCAGGCAGCTTCCCATGTTCCACCATTTAAAGTAATCAAACACGGTGCTCGGCCCCTTCTGTGGGCATCTCTCTTAGGGTTCTTACCCTTTTACAACTGTGTTGTGGTTACTTAGACCTCATATTAGACTGAGATTCTTGAGAACAGGCTTTGTGTGTGTGTGTGGCTTCAGGCATCCCACTCAGAGCTACAGTCTTTGTTCTCCCTGAACAAAGCATAGAGGAGACCTATGCCTGACCACTCAGCACGGCTTTCACTTCAGAGCATCCATCAAGTTTAAATCCTCCCAACTCCAGCACTAAACTGACACAATGTGGTCCAACACTTTGGCTTTTCTTTGTAAACAATACATCAGTAAACATTATTCAAGCAGCAGTAGAAATTACACTTATCAACCCAGGAAATTTGAATCTACCAACAGATTTCTCCCTTCCTTTGATCCTTCGTTCGTTCGTTCGTTCCTTCCTTCCTTGCTTCCTCCTATCATTAAATATTTTAATGTCTACTGTGTACTAGGTACTCTTCCAGGCACTAGGATTCCGTGGTGCAGGTTGTATTCCTCATTAATCTTACAGCCTAGTGTAAATCTCAGACTTATCTTGAATCTCAAAAGTGATTTGACCACCTTCCTCCTGACAAATGGGGAGCAGAGCCAGTTATCAAAATCCCTTGGAGTGTCCAGTGCACTGGGGTTCCTTTGACACTGCACTCAAACCTTCTGCTGGGCCATATCCCTTGTTCCTCATGAAATCTGGAGCTGGGGACAAGGGAACGGCTTCTCACAGAAAGTTGGAGCCACCTGGAAGAGCTTGCTTTGTTTTACAATGCAATTTCTTGCATTTCCTCTTTTCATTAGCCCAATAACCCTTAGAACTACGTGTCAGATGACCACCCCTATTGGGATAAAGTCCTTGTTGACCTGATGAGTGACTGAAACACAGAATATTTTCAGATCATAAGGAAACAATAGACTTGATCCCACAAGATACCAGCTCATTTGTCTCTGATATATCCCTTTACCGTTATTATGAAAAGCATTCCCTTTAAGAAAAGATGTCTAGGGAAGTTATATCCAATATATTAATGAGGGCCTGTAGATGCCTGCAGAATGAGTGACATTGTTTTGAAAAAAAAGTATTTCCTAATATAAATTTCTAGTCTATCCATAGAAACGTAAATTGTTGCATATGTAATGTCTCATATTAGGACTTTGCACCAGGAGTGAAATTATTTCTATTTTTGTGAGTTGCAGAAACAGTAGACATTTAAAAACTGGCATCTTGGAAACCTGTGGAAGAGAAACTTGGCAAAATAAAGGCAGAATGATTACATGTCATTAGAACGAAAGAAAATGAGTTCTGTAAAGGCACATTTGATTTTCTGTTTGAGAAACAAATTCTCCCACGTAAGAGGATATTTTTTGAGATATTCAGAAATGTGTTTCAATGGGACACATTTTTCCTTCCTGGTGACAACATGTGCCTTATAATAATGTTATATGATAAGGCCCTGGTGAAGGAATTGGTTTTCTGTGCCCCATTTGAACTGTTTGATCAGGCATTTGTAAGGAACCAGGATTATAAATCAAGGTGATAAACTCAATTACGTCACTCATTATATTTTCTTTATGTTTTTTCATGCTATTATCCCTACTTCCTTTGTGGAGAAATTATTTACTTTCTGTTTGTATATGTTTCTTTTTGTTTTTGGTCCCAGCAGAGCATTTCTCAGTTCACCACACTAGGAGAAACTCACTCCAATGAACCAAATGAAGTCACTTTTCAAATCTGCTGGTGTTGTTGGCTATCAAATCAGAGCATTTAACCCTTCAGCTTCCACAAACTTTATCTGTTGGATGGTAGGGGCAACCCGGGCCCCCAAGCATCCCTTTCCTCGGCATCAGTGTGATACCAGGTGAGAAGAGACATCAGGCCACATCCTCAATTGGGGAGACTAAAGTAGATGTTTTACAAAATTGGAGTCAACAAGACAATAATTTATTCCTAATTTGTCCCTAATTTAAATAATTGGTATGGTGGGTTTTGTCCCCAGTACCAAGTAAATGAAGTCAGTAACATCTCTCATGCTGGAGTATTTACAAGTGAGAAACACCCCTTCCAGATAATGCCATGCCCGGCAGGCCAGGTCACTCCGCATTCTCAAAGGCACATTGCTAATTCTCCTTTCCTCTTATACCAGAAGTTCCTTGTAGATTATCAGCCTCATTTTCTCCTCTAGACAAGCTTGTGGCACCAAAGGGTAGGGCTCTGTGTACGTGTTTCCTTGCGCCACGCAAGCTGCACTCCTGCATGAAATCAAATAGCACGTTCCTTCGGGGATCCAGCCTTTGATCATCTAGTCTTGTCCACAACAACAAGAAGACCTCATGTGGGTGCAGCCTCACGAGGGGTGAGAGCCCTGCAGTGAGGCAGTGAGGCACCCGGGAACAGGAAGGGTGCGGGAGCCAGATGGCCCTGCATCCAGTGCTGAGTCACCCTCCTGCTGTTTCAGGTCCTCAGTCAGATCGCTTAATTTCTTTTTTTTTTTAATTAATTACTTTATTTATGGCTGTGTTGGGTCTTCGTTTCTGTGTGAGGGCTTTCTCTAGTTGTGGCAAGCGGGGTCCACTCTTCATCGCAGTGCGTGGGCCTCTCACTATCGTTGCCTCTCTTGTTCTCTGTGGAGCACAGGCTCCAGACGCGCAGGCTCAGTAATTGTGGCTCACGGGCCCAGTTGCTCCGCATGCGGGATCTTCCCAGACCAGGGCTCGAACCCGTGTCCCCTGCATTCGCAGGCAGATTCTCAACCACTGCGCCACCAGGGAAGCCCAGATCACTTAATTTCTTAACTCATCTTCCTCAACTGTAAGAAAAAGAAGGTGTAATACCTTTCAGGTGACTGCGAAAGCTAGGAAAATAATCTATAACATTCCTATTGTTTTTTCACCCTCATCTCATTACGCTCCATCACTGGCCTCTAGTAACACAGCCTCCTTCAGCTGGACCGTCAGCTTCTTTCCCTCAGAGTCTTCGTACCTGCTGTTCCCTCCTCCAGGGACACCCTTCCTTTCAATCTCTAGAACCTTGGTGGCTTGTTATTCTTCAGGCTTCTGCAGCGAGAACTTCCCTGCAGGTCTGTGTCTGGCCCCCTCAACTTGCCTTCCTCACCCCCACCCATCCAGGTTAGTTATCCTCTCCAGCATCCTGTTTACTCCCTTCGTCGCATTTGCCATATACGCAATGATATTATTGCTGGTTTACTTGTTTATTCTTGTTACTGTTCCACTGGACGGCCAGCCGCCAACCATGTCTGCTTTGTTGACCCGTGACTACTCTGCGTGAGGCACGGTGTTTAGTACACATAGATGCTTCATAAGTATTACTGCGCGAGTGAAGGAGTTACGACCACCCCGCAAATTAAAATCAACACGCACATTTATCCCCATTTTAAGGGGAAGAAACAAAGGTTTAGATAGTTGAAGGGACTTGTCCAATTTGACTGTTATGTGAAAGGGATCTAGGGCTGGAGCCCGAGGCTGCCTGCCTCAAGGTTTCCTGCACTTTCCTTCCCACCAGCCACTCCCGGCGGGGCAGAGAGATGGCACCCAAACCACAGGGGCCACATTACCCTGTACAGTTTGAAAAAGCATGGTGGTGCAATTTTATATTTGGAAAATGGAAGAATATCGTGTTCTTTATGTGCCTTGCAGAATGTAAAGCGCTACCTTGTCTTGGCTGGTGGACATAGGTGAACACCATCGTTTACAAAAACCACAATGCACTACTGTTGAGTGTGTCTCAGCCATGTATCCAGTGCTCACAGAGGAACTTGGAAGTCACCCTTGACTCCTTCCTGTCCTCTGTCAGTCACCAGGTCCTGTCCATTTACCTCCTAAATAGGTCTCCGCACCCACTGTTATTACTCTGCTGTAGGTGACCATCGTGCTTTGCTGAATTTTTCCTTCTCACCCATTCAGGTTCTGCCTGAACTATGTTTATGTTTGCCAGACAGTCAGGACCACCTTCAGTTCCCCAGACAAGCCACTTTCTCTGTTGACTCCACACTTCTGAAAGCCACTCTGTGAATACGAGTGGCCATGTATCCAAAGTATAGGAAAGGGCAGGATGTACATTTGCCAACACGGAGTATTATCATTCTGTATCAAATGTGCTGATTCGCTGGCCACACTGGGGCACTGCCTATGGCCCAATACTGAAAGTACTGTGTCTCTCCAACCATCTGAAGGAAAAAGAACGAAATTCCAATCCATCGCAAGCTAATACCTTTATAAAAGAGAAGAAATCATGAATTATTAGAAAAGAGAATATTAAAAATAAAAGGCATATACAACATCAAAACAATTTTTTTGTAATTAGATTCTGTAGAGATAAAATTGCTTTAAAGCTTCTAAATGCTTACATTCAATTTCTGATCTTGCCTCATAGGGAGCTGTACCCAGAATGGCACTGTATCAGCAAGCACCCGACTACAGGTAAGGTCAGACCAACACAGATCAACAAGAGGAGATGTGGTAAGCCTTGTGTGCTCAGCCCTACTTGACTGAAAGAAGTACTATGAATGGAACCACAGTTATGGGATCTGCCCTAGGGTAGCTGATAAGGAAGCAAGTTCACCATGGAACAGTTAAGGAGCCTGTAATTTGACCATTCAGCTGTTGCTTTGGTATTTACATCATGTTTTAATTTTGCTACTTACTTATACTTCTCTTTAGCACAGTGGGATGGATCTGAAATCAAACCATTAGGTTGGTCCATTGGAGAGATGCCCTAGGTTTCTGGATAGAAACCAGAACTGCTACATTGCATCACTCTTCAAATATCACTCAAGCTCTCAGGCCACTAGCATCCCTGACAGAAAGTGTTCCAAAGAAAAAAAATACATGCATGTGATATGCCTTAGTTGCATGCTACAAATAGCAGTGATTCTCTGACCAAAGTGAATTTCTTTGGTCAGACGTTGTATTAGGTCCTGACTACATTCCCAGGAGAGCTGAGATGAGCAACAGTTGCTAAGCTGAGATTTGGCCAGTAAAACCGTAAGCCGGAATGGGGGTGAAGTGGGGTGAAGAGTACCTGTTAGAAAGAGAGCAGAAAGCACATTTAGGGGTAAACAAAAAGGCAGCTGGGAAGATGAAGATTTATAGACCGTCAGGAGATGAACGGCCAATAACTCCTCCTTGAATAAGCCTGTGTTACTCAAGGCTATGTGCATTATAAAGTATGAGGAACCAAAAAATAAGAAAAGCCAAAGGCAAGCTCATATGGGTCATTAATCATTGATAGAGAAGAAAGGCAAGACCTATTTGAAGGCTTAGAATAATGAGTCTGAGGATTTTTATCACAAAAGCCTGGGTAGATTGTAAATGTGAGGCAGAATAAGAGCCTGAGAGTCACCAAGATCTGTTGATCCAAGGAACACGGGCTGGGGACCCGGGAAGAGAAACAGAGCTTGTTTCTATGCCAAGTTCAGAATGACTTGAATTAATGCAGAAGATCAGAGTTCTGAGGTTTCAACAAACCATAATTATGCAATTTTTCCAGTGATTTTTTCCTATAGTGGGACAGTAGCCTTAAAACTGCATAACCTGCAGTAAAAAGTACTGAAACAGCTTGGTGAGTGGAAAGGCCACTGGCTTTGGTTTTAGGAGACACAGTTGTAGGCTCAAGTCCTGCAGTAACTGCCTGCATGACCTCCAGCAAGTCAGCAAACCTCTTCCTATGTCAACCTCGTGACCTGAAATAGGGGCAGCCAAGTAGGCCCTGCAGTGCGGCTCACCGAGTTGTTGTAAGAATGAAATGGGATGATATCTGAGAGATGAGAAAGGATAGAATGAGACGTGCAAAATCTGAGAAATGCAATGATGCCCCTAACTAGAGCTTAACTCGGTCTTGATTCATTAGAGATGAAGGAGCAAATCAATTTAAAGCATTTATTTATATCTTAACTAATTCCAGATCATTTCTAAGGTAACTGGGAGGGCTCTATTGGTTCAGTTCCTGTTAATGACTTACGGGATCTAATTTTCCTTCTCACAGGGGAAAATTGAAGGACCAAAAACTAAAATAGGGCAGATTTTCATTGTTATTGTTGTTTTTGCTGTTGAGGCCGTTTTATTATCCTTATCCTCCTCCTCATCAGCTATTTCTTAATGGAAGTGGTTAAATCAAGCAACCAGTCTGGACGTGAATTCTTTCTCTATCTTTTTTTTTTTTTAACATCTTTATTGGAGTATAATTGCTTTACGGTGGTGTGTTAGTTTCTGCTTTATAACAAAGTGAATCAGTTATACATATGTTCCCATATCTCTTCCCTCTTGCGTCTTTCTCCCTCCCACCCTCCCTATCCCACCCCTCTAGATGGTCACAAAGCACCGAGCTGATCTCCCTGTGCTATGTGGCCGCTTCCCACTAGCTATCTATTTTACGGTTGGTAGTGTATATATGTCCATGCCACTCTCTCACTTCGTTCCAGCTTACCCTTCCCCCTCCCCATATCCTCAAGTCCATTCTCTAGTAGGTCTGTGTCTTTATTCCTGTCTTACCCCTAGGTTCTTCATGACCTTTTTTTTTTTCTTTAGATTCCATATATATGTGTTAGCATACAGTATTTGTTTTTCTCTTTCTGACTTACTTCACTCTGTATGACAGACTCTAGGTCCATCCACCTCACTACAAATAACTCAATTTCATTTCGTTTTATGGCTGAGTAATATTCCATTGTATATATGTGCCACATCTTCTTTATCCATTCATCTGTTGATGGACACTTAGGTGGCTTCCATGTCCTGGCTATTGTAAATAGAGCTGCAATGAACATTTTGGTACTTGACTCTTTTTGAATTATAGTTTTCTCAGGGTATGTGCCCAGCAGTGGGATCATTAGAGAAATGCAAATCAAAACTACAATGAGGTATCATCTCACACCGGTCAGAATGGCTATCATCAAAAAATCTAGAAACAATAAATGCTGGAGAGGGTGTGGAGAAAAGGGAACCCTCTTGCACTGTTGGTGGCAATGTAAATTGATACAGCCACTATGGAGAACAGTATGGAAGTTCCTTAAAAAACTAAAAATAGAACTGCCATACGAGCCAGCAATCCCTCTATCATTTATTGCGTGGTGTTCTGAAATCAGTCCCTTGTGGCTCAGGGCAGAAAACTGATCCATTCCCCGGATGTCTCTACTGCTTCGGGTGTACCTGGAGCTTCTGATGGGGGAGACAGAGAGGGTTGGCATTGGACTGTGGGGTCTGGAACTCCAGTTTTCTTCCTTGCAGAACTCTTCCAACCGAGGGACGCTCAAGGGAGCAGTTAAGTCCAGACTCTTGGGGTCCATGCCTCTGGGTCCAGCCTGCTGGCTAGTAGCCAGTCTCATTTCTCCAAGGCCTGCCTTATATGTAAATATCCACAGCCGGCTACACAGGAGCAGCTGCTAACCTCAAAGTGCCCTAATTATCGGAGCCCTATCTCCATTGATATGCTTTCCTTTGTCCCTATCACTTCATTAACGGCATACAAATTAGCACAGTTTATTACACGGCAAATCCTGTCATGGTGTCCAGTGCATTTTAGCACTGAGGATCTCCCATGATAGCGCTATCCACTTTCTAGAAAGAGGGAATAGCCTCTAGGGAGGGTTTCTCATTTCGCAAAGAAACATTTGATCTGATTTAAAATGGATTGATATTGCTTTTCAATATTTAAAAGGAGGTGGGGGTGGAGGTAACATGTAAGTATCTGAATTCCAAGCAGTTTCTGGTAAAAAGGCTGAAGTCTAAACTTTAATGTAAATCTCTACATTATTATTGAAGGAGATCAGCTTAACTGATACTTAAAGGTATCAGTTGAACTCAGTCTCTGGACTCTGAAGATACATTGCCAAGAAGAGCTAAAGCCTGTTGACATTCCATTCTTGAAGCCCCTCAGCTTCATGTGCTGCAGGAGAGATGTGAGGGTCCTTAAGATAGGAAAGGAAATTGAAACAAAATATATCGCACACATGGGTTTTTATTCATTGCAATGGTTCCTCTGTTCACAAAAGGCATGGATAGCTAGTCATCCACTTAAAATTTTGAAAAAGCAGAGGTAATACGTATAGCTCATTGTTTTTGTTTTAAGGTCAGTATTTCCATCGTTTAATTGCTTTTACTGTCAGATATGAAACTCAATACGAGACTAAAGGCTGAGCTGGTAAGTATATAATAACAGATAATTTCAGAAATCTGGATGTTGGAAGAGATTTGCATACAGCACATAAACATTAAAGTGTAGTAATTCCATGAAAAGTACCAAAGAGATGCAGGATGTTATGATCAAAGATAAATTGAGTTGGAATATTAATAGTAAAGAGAATATAGAAAACAAACTTCAGGAAATAATTTAGTACCATAGGTTGATAACTTTGAGAGACAGCATTATACTCCGCCCCTTCCAAACTGTGTGACCCTGTGTAGCATATGTTACTTAAGCTCTCTGTGCCTCAGTAAAATGGTGATAATTACGGTACACATTTCACAGCGTTGCTGTGAGGATCAAATGAGGTAACATATTGTTTTCAGCAGTGCCTGCCCAGAGTAAGCACCCAGTGGAAGCGTAACATTACCACTGCTGCTGCTACTATTACTACCACTCTCACTACTGTTGTTACTAATAATCCTTTTACTAGTTTTCATATGTCCTCCCCCCACCCAATTATACATGTATTCCAAACTCCTAGGTCTTCAGTTAGAGAATTGTTACTGAGAATCTCTGAAGATGAAATTTCCAGTTATAGGGCCATGCTTTTAATAGTGGACTGTTCACAAAAGATGTGGGAGAAGTTGGAAGCACTGCTGATATCCTTCACTCCTCCTGTGGATTAGCTTTTGAAGAAGTATTTAAAATTAAGGGGCAACAAAATTCAATCCCCACTTGGAGTGAGAGTGGGAGCAATACACAATGGCCGAAAAAAATGGTGGGCAGCATACACATGATAATTTTGTTGTTGTTTCATTGTTTTTTTTAAGAAGATATTGGGGGTAGGAGTTTATTAATTTTATTTATTTATTTTTTCTGTGTTGGGTCTTCGTTTCTGTGCGAGGGCTTTCTCTAGTTGCGGCGAGCGGGGGCCACTCTTCATCGCGGTGCGCGGGCCTCTCACTATCGCGGCGTCTCTTGTTGCGGAGCACAGGCTCCAGACGCGCAGGCTCAGTAGTTGTGGCTCACGGGCCTAGTTGCTCCGCGCCATGTGGGATCCATCCAGACCAGGGCTCGAACCCGTATCCCCTGCATTAGCAGGCAGATTCTCAACCACTGCGCCACCAGGGAAGCCCCCCACGTGATTTTTAACGGGCTGCAAAGTTTGCCCCGACCTATCTTAGAAGGAAGAGCTTTCCTAAGCAAATTTTTACCCGGTTTCTTGTTACTGCTATTTGAAAGAATCAGTTTCTTCAATTTCCTTCATATTCTTCTTTCCTCATATATTGGATTTAAGAGCCTTAACTAAAAATGTGTTTAGCTCAAAAGTTATTACATATGGCCAACATCACAGCATCTTTCCTGAGCTAAGTGCACAAGCAGGGCTGATCATTTAATTTGGATAGCTTATCAGATCGACTTAGAGTGAATGGAAAGTAACTATTGACCAGTGTTACAACATTTATTTCTTTTACTACTTTTATATTTTCTCGTGAGAAGCAGGCCCATGAGGAAGATTACAGACAATTTAAAGGATTCTAGTATACATCTCATGGACAATTAATAAGATGAAAACGGCATAATCATGGATAAATTTATAATCAAATAAGCTGACTTGTCCAGATCATAATTTACACAAATTAAGCTCTTTGATTTCAGAACATGTATATACATAAAGATCCTCAAAGTTAATTGCCAACTTACCACTCTTGGTGACGGTAGAAACATACTATACCATCTTTTTGGGGGGAGGGCCGCACTGCGTAGCATGCGGGATCTTAGTTCCACAACCAGGCATCGAACCCATGCCCCCTAGGTGGAAGCGTGGAGTCTTAACCCCTCGACCGCCTGTGAAGTCCACTATCTTTAAAAATGCCTCTTACACCTCCCAGTATGGAAACAGCCAAATTCATCCCCGCACCCATGGGGGCAGGTAACGGTCAACAGAGCAACTTGGGTGTAGCCTCAAGCTTGAGCAGCTTCACAGTTTGGCCATTCTTCTGGTGCCCAGCTGTGACAAGGGAAGCGAGAGAAACCTCATCGTGACGTTTCATTTAAATTGCAATCCATTAATCCCCCACACTAGCCCAGTCTAAGAATGGGGGTGAACCTGAGGTTTTAGAACACCTGATCTCCCTCTTCACTCTTCAAAATTCAGGACATTCATAAAAGGATGAAACATGTGAGTCTAGAAACTAAAATCATGAATGTGAATAGTGATTTAGTAGCCCAGGCTTTTGCTCCCCTTTTACACCATTGTGTCCTATATTATCAATGATTACGTATAAGTGAACAGAAGTTCTGAATTACAATGGCTCAGTAGAAACTATTGTCCCAACAACTTACTGCATTTGTACAAATCTCATCTTGAAATTGGAAGATTTTATGATATTGACATTAAACTTTTTCTCATTTATCAATAAATATTTGTAAGTCCTCATGTCCCAGATTCTGGGCTGAGCTCTGTGGAGATAAATTTAGTCAGATATAATCCTTGGTCTCTAGTAATGGGTAGTTGGTAACTGACACAGCCACATGAAACACATCAGAATACAGTTTTTCATGCAAAGACAGAATAAAGTCTGCCTTTATGATTATATGATTCTAGGCATTGTGTATAACAAATCAGTAGGATTTGATCATTTGAATCACTTCCTTCTTCACTCATTGGAATCTTACTTTCAACCATTCCCATATTTGCTCTATGTTCAGTTAAAATAGCTGTTTTCCAAGACAAAGCCCAGAAACAGATGAAGATAAGTAGAGACTTTCAACCCCACATTTGTTGATCAAATTCTTAGTGTGATGTATACCAGCATAATCAGAGACTATATAAATTAATGTTCAAAATTCAGCGCAAATGGCTCTCTTCTTGGAGTTACGATAACTGGTGCCTCCCCTACTCCTGCACCTCCTGCTCTGGGTAGAGACGGCTGACATCTGGGGGAAGCAGTTTCTCTCTTTTTCTCATCCATTGTGCAATCAAATCGTTAAACCATCACCTTCCTTCCCAATTTGCTATAATCAGCCACTGTTTAAAAGTCCTTCTTTCCCCATCGTTTCAGGTATTTTACTTGGGGTGGGAGGAATTAATCTGTTTAAGTGTCAAAGCACAAATATCACGCTTTCTACCAAACTTGGTCCTACTTGATCCTTGTCCTGTTTGTCCTGTTCATGCTCTATCCCTGGCCACCCGTTACATCCGCTATTTATTACATTTCCTTCTGCCACCCTCAGTGAGTCCCCAGGTCCTTCAGACTTGGTCTACAGGATGTTTCTTGTCCATTGTCTCCTCTCCATTCCTGCTGATTTAACCCTTGTGCAAACCTTTATTGCATAGATAATTTCCTTTTCCAGATCGTGGGGTCTCTGGAAGCACGGATAATATTTTGCGCCTTTTGACATCTCCTAGCCTATACAGTGGTGTCCACTCCTGGAAGACCTGCAAAACGTTTGTTAGAGAGTTTTGATTTTGCATCATCAAACTGCTGCACAAAAATTGCTTGACTCTCCCTCAAATTCAAGTGTCCTTCTATGTCTCTTAAACTATCCATTAAAAAGTTCCTGTATTTGCTAGAAGATAGATACATGCATATTACAAACAGCTGGTTTATGAATTATTTGGTTATAAATTGATTGGTAACTGATATTGAGATGCACATCCTAGAGTACTGAGACAACCACATTCTAGAAAAACAGGAGCTGTCGTTTTAAACCAGTGAAACCGAGTGGCCCATTTTGGTCTTGGTTAATAATGTCCCCAGACTTATTCCTCAGCTGTTCATATGACACAGTCTAGCACCAGTCAAGCATAACAGTGCCAGATGTATGGACTCTTCAATCTGAAATGTGGGCCTAAGTGACTCGTGTAAGCCCTTTGGCTGGTTGACGTGGCATATCTGTGGGGAAGGCAGCGTCCCAGATTCGTGCCTGAGCCAGCTCCTTTTGTGTGTTTCTGGGGAAGTCACAGCTGACCAGCTACCACGAAGGACAACTGCTCACATAAATCAAATCGTAGTCTGCCCTGGTATGGACATTTTGGATGTTTATCAGCCAGAAAAGCTTTGCCAGGAATAGGGAAACAGATTGTAAATAATAGAAATAGCTGAAATTGAAAATTAGGGGAAATAAAATAAAACAAAGTGATCTCTAGTCTCTCTTCTTCTACGAGTCTTGACATTAGTTTATAGACGCTAATGTGATTCTTTTTCATACATGTATAAAATTTCCATCTAAGATAGACATCACACATACACACACACACACACACACACACACACACACACACACACACACAGATGCTCCACAAGCCTTCAGGCCCAGCTTTTAATGAAATAACCAGAAGCTATTGAAAGAGGTCCAAAGTTAAATAGCCGTATAATGATCTCTGCTGCACGGTAAATGGTATTATACAGGGGACAGGAGAATGAGTGTTGGATACTGTTCACAAACATGGTAATATCTAAATGTTTTCTAAGGCACTGGCTGAAATTAAGTATACAAAGTACAGTAAATCTGGAGAAGAAAATCCCTCTCCTATTTCATTACATTTCTCTTCTAGGAAGAGTAGTTAAGTTTAGCAAATCCGAATAAAATTCAACCTAAAAAATAAAATTAATCCCAGTAAAATTAAACCTAAAATCCTAACCTAATAAAATTAAAATGATTTTATTCATATCATTCATGAAATTTGGTTTATAATTTTGTTTAGTCATTGCTTTCAGTTCATGTTTTACGTAAACCTGCTGTTGAATTTTTTTTTAATCATTCCAGGACCTTTATCTTTATAGCTGGAGATTCTTGCATCTGTGGTTAGGTGTGGCTGTGATCTGATAACCAGCAATTCAGCAACCCCTTTGGGGAATGTTTATTCTTTATTCTCCCTACTTTGTAGATCATCACTTTTCTTGAGCTAACATGCACACAGAAACTCCTAGGGCATTTGTGAGAGTTAAGTGCACTGGTTAGGCGAATTATATCCAACAAATGAGATTTAAATACCATTAGGATCTACCACACTATAAGACAGTCCTGATAAAATTGAAGCTAACAGTTCTGAGAGCACTATTTAAGCAGTGAGATGTGATATTTGTGGTTCTTCAAGGCTGGAGATTATTAGTTTGAAGCTTAATGCCAGAAGGGTACAAAACAGTCAAGCTAAATTGTTTGGTGTGATTTAATATTCTGTTGTTAACCTGAATATTTTTGTGATGAAAATTTGGTAAGCTATAATGACATGGATCTTACTGAATTTCTCAGAGTAGCTGTAATTTCATAGTATCTGCTGAAGGACTTAAATCTATTGACGTCATGGAATACATGTCCCTTCGTTCAAAAAACTGAAAATATGAAATAGTTCGTAAACACAAAAGGATATATGGACCTTTCATTTGTTATAAAGATTAAAAATAGATGAATAACCATACAGCCTCCACCTGGCTGAAGAAATAGAACATAACCAATACCTCTGAAACCCTTTTCAGCTCTTCCTCTGTTTCTTTTTTCTGCCCTCCTCTAGAATCTTTCTGAATTTTGTCTCAACGACTCCCTTTTGATTCACTATAGTTTTACCAGATATGTTTAAATCCTGAGGTATAATTTGTTTTGAATATTTTGAATTTAAAATAGTGAATACATTCTTCTGCCACTTTTTGGCTCAAAACTTTTGTGTTTCTGAGGCTCATACATGTTGGTGTAATAACTGTACATCATTCCTTTCCATGCTGTATACTATTCATGAATTATTATTTTCATTTTCCTATCAATGAGCATTTTGATTGTTGCCAGTTGTGCACTAGCTACCGCAAACAATAACCTTACAGATAACACATGTGTAAGAGTTTCTCTTTGGTACATACTAGATAATGCTCGGTGGTTTTGCAAAATACTTGTACTAATTTACTCTCCCCCTAGGAGTAACATTCTTTGTTGTACATCATCTCTGATATTTTTATTGTCTTGATTTTTATTCCTAGTAATGAGTTTTTCATTGTGGTTTTACTTTGCATTGTCCTGAGTTGATAATTTGGGAATTTTTTAATCTGTCGATTGGTTGGCCTTATTTTGTCTTTGGGAATTGTCTTTTATCCAATTTTTTCTATTTTTCATTGTTGTTATTGAACCGTAGGAGGTTTTTCAATATTCTAAATATGAGTTCCTTATGAGATATATGTGTTTAACCTTCTCTCAGCTTGTGGTTTTTCTTTTCACATTCTTAAGGTTTCATTTGATGAGCAGAAGTTTTTAATATAAACATATTTATCATGTTTTCATTTGTGGTATGTGCTTTTCTGTTTCATTTAAGAAATCATTCCCTACCCAAATTTTTTACATGACCCCTCAAATTCCCATAGTGATTTCCACAAGGCTCTTCCTCACACAAGCATCCTTTAATAGGTCAATTTTCCATTGCCTTTCTGCCTAACCATATGGACAGGCCACTGGCCACTGCCCACAAGTTGGTAAAATCCCAAACACAGGGGAAAACGTCATACAACTCAGTCCTTTGAGCTAATTTATTTTTACCTTCATTGATGAGAGTGGCAGCCTTCCAAACAGGATGCTGTCTGATCACCTTGGAACTGCCATCCATAAACCAAGCAGCTCTCTGTTTGGTCAATCAAGGGCTGTTTATGGGTCACTGTCCAAGTGGTAATAAAATCCAGCATGGTCAGTCCTAGGGGAAAAGATTCCACCTGCTTGTAACGTCAAATAAGAATAAAATATTACTCTTTGCACAAATCATTTCTATTCTATTATAGCGCTGTTCTTGGCACTGCCTTCACCACTAGAGCATTCTCTGACATCACCCAAGACATGAGTATTTCATGTTTTAAGACTATTTTATGTCTTTCAGTCAGATGGCTGCTTCCAGCTATTGTCTGATAGCAACTGAGTAATCGCCATCCTCCTCCACACACAAACCTCCCGTCCCTTCTCTTTACTTTTCACTTCCCAGCTCTCATTACTGTCTAGTATAATATATATCTCACTTACTCATCCTGTATTCGTCAATCTCCCCCCAACCCGTGCCAGAATGTAAGCTCCATAAGGGGAGGGATTTTTGTGTTATTACTGCTTTATCTCAATTGCCTAAGATGATGCCTGGCACATAGCAGACCCTCAGAAACATCTGTTAAATGAATGAATTTACAAGGGGACAGATTAACATAACATAGTACTTAGCCCAGAAAGAAATCTCAGGATATAAATAATAGTATGTGATAAAGATGGTTTCATATATCAATGAAGAAAGAAAGGAAATAGTCAAAAAATGCTGTTGAGAAAATTAATAAGCTATTTAGTCAATTAATTAGATTAGATACTCTCTTTTCATCTTATAGTAAAAAAGTCCAGATACATTCAGGAGAAAAATATAAAATGAAATAATATAATACTCCAACTCTGTTAGATAGTAACACGTGAAAGAACTTTCTAAGCATAAAAGCGATTAGAGGACTCACAAAGGACAGAATTTTTAAAACCAGCGATCTAAAATATATAATCATTTACATCAATATTCGTAAAAACTAAAAGATTAATGTCAAATAAGAATAAAATAGTTGTGCTAACTATGACAGACTAAGGAGTATCCTTATAGTTCATTGTATATACACAGTCATATATGTAGTTCATTGTATTTCTGTGTGTATTTGGATATATGTATGTGTGTGAGTGCATAAAATTTTAAGAAAACACACCATATGTTAATAGTAGTAATTATTAAATAGTGTGATTATAGGTAACTTTTAATGCTCATTTTAAAACTTTTCTATATATTCTAAATAGTCTATAACAATTAGGTATTGTTTTTATAAGCAGACCAAAAAGTAAGTATCATGAGAATTGTCTCACAGATACTGCAAAAATATCCCAAGCAGAAGTGTGAGCAATGTCAGAGAAAAAGTTCCTTGAGTGTGTGGCGTTGTTGAGGTGTATGCATTTGAAAGGAGCACATACCACCTGACTTCTATGCAGAAAAACACCTTAAATTTGTATTTCACAAGTGACGTGAACTTATGGTGCATGCTGTGTGTTCTCTCCAAAAGTGCTAAAAAGAGTGCAGACCACAACGTGAACAGACTGCATGTTCTACAAAAGAACTCTACACCCTCAGGGGACGTCTCAATGGGGAGAGCTGTGTGACTTTAGCGGTCAGAGGAAGTCAGCCACCGTGAATAAAAGCTCACTTCTGCAAAGCCTGATGGGCTCTCAGCCTACCTGATGAGCCAATCCCATTTTCTCATATAAATCAGGGATACATACCATAGTGCCAAACCCCAAATAACAGTGATGTAGGTTTATGGAGGTGACGGTAACACCTAAAGCCAAGGGCAGCCTCTAATCTGAACAGATTAATATACTTCCCTGAAGTAATAAAATTTTCCATTATCTGTATTTTGTTTTTATTTTCAAATAAGAGAAATTAAGGGAAAAGTGGTATTCACACTAAATCCACGTTGTCTTTTGAAACCATTAAGTCCACTGTTTCTCATTGTATAATCTGACGATGCATGTTAAGGCTCTGAATTTCTTTCATGGTCAAGGAATGCAGCCCTTTTGTAGAGAAGCTGTGTCTATCTGAAAATGAGCCTGTTTTCAAACATGAACTACAATCATATAGCTTGAATAGAAACACATCCTTTCAAATCTGAACAGTTGGGAGTGACATGACTTGTTTATACGAGACCATAGAACTCTGACCTTGACTGTTACAACATTCAAACAGGAAATTGACTGAACTTTACGTTTACAATGAGAAACTTTTTCCATATCAATCAAAGACTCATATTTATGTATGCAAAAGCAAAGTGCCTCAAAACATGAACTTGCCTTCTCTTGTAAATCCCACCACCCATTCTCTTTGACGACACAACCAGAAGTCTTGAACTGCTTCTGAGAAGACCCCTGTCCCCTGTGACTTTCATGTGCGTTCCCACTGTCTGTATGAAGATGGCAAAAGTTTGTATCTTGTTGGTCCTCTTGCTAATGTCTGTCCCAGATTTAAATTTATTAAACACACCAGCAAGTGAATGAGTGTAACATATTTAGATTATACCCAATCAACTCTTGGGACTAGAAAGAAAGTGGGTGACAATTCTTGAGTATTCAGCTTTCTGATGATCTCTTAAGCCTCTTTTAGTGGTTTACTTGTGATGATTCTATTTTTCTGCTTCTTTTAGTAGGATTCTTTCCCATACTTTATCTGTGTTTGACCCTATATGAAGTAGTGGTTTTTCTTTTAATAATATTCAGTAAACAACCCATAAAAACCCGAAGCAGTGATTGACTTTAGGGAGAGCAATAATAAGCCCAAACCATGGCTTCTCAATGTCCAGACACCTTGCAGAGGTAATAAGAAAATCCCAAGATTCTTTGTGGGTAGGGATTATTTCTTCTTCACATCCTCCTGGATGAACATCCTAATAAAAAATTATTCTAGGAAGATCATTTGGGAGAATAGCTTTTCTGGTGCTTCTCAAAAGGCTAGCCTGAATTGGAAAATGGCTTCAATTTTCTCCCAACTTTCGTTTTCTGCTCTTCATTTGGAATAAGAACATGTCTTTCTTTTGTAGTAAAAAAAATAACTGTCAGCAATGACATTGTGCAAGAAACTCCAGGCTTTTCTTTTTCCTTGTGTTCTCTGAAGAGAAAATAATTACGCTGTGGCTTGCCGTTGATTAGCTAAAATCATCCAACTATATATACAGAGAGTGTAGCACAGAAACCATAGCAACCTCTATGAAAACGATTCCCATAATGACACACTTTCAGAGTGTCCAGGCTTCCAGGTGGTAATTGCTCATCCTTTTTGCCTGTGTTGCCGGGTCATCCACAGTGGAGTTGGTTGGGATTCACTTGTGAGGACTGTTCTGATGATGAAGGGGGAGCTCATGCTGGTTCCTGAGATGTGGCAACAGAAAAGCTAGTTTTTGATGTACTGAGTTTGATATATTGATCAAGGAGGAATTATCTAGCCTCACGTTAGTGCATTAGGAATCTATATGTATCTTGTCTTAGTCTGCTTAGGCTACTGTAACAACATACCTTAGAATGGGTGACTTAACAAACATTTATTTCTCACAGTTCTGGAGGATGGAAAGTCCAAGATCAAGGCCCTGGAAAATTTGGTGTCTGGCGAGGACCTCCTTCTTGCTGTGTCCTTACATGGAAGAAGGGGTGAGGGAGCTCTTTGGGGTCTCTTTTATAAGGGCACTAATCCCATTCATGAGGGCTCCACCCTCATGACCTAATCACCTCCAAAAGTCAGCACCTCCAGATACCATCACATTGGGGATCAGGTTTCAACATAAGAATTTGGGAGTAAACAAACATTCAATGTGCGGCATATCTGCAACCATTAATTGATCTTTTAATCTCACTTAATCAACTAGAAGTTACTCTCATTTCAGACCCTGAAGAGTTGCTTCCATTTTGTGGACCACAGATAGCTCACTCATCAGAGATAGTCTTCAAGAGTAGTCAAGAGCAAGAATATTGAAATTTGCCAGTGGTATTTCAACAATTTGTTTTATAAAGTTATCTATTTCACTGCCAACCATAAACTCCAAAGATGAGAGATTGCAACCCTAGAAATGAAAACTTCAGTAGTAGTGATATCACCTGGAAGCCAGGAGGCAAGGCCAGAAATAATAACCTTTCTATACTTAAATCAGGGGTTTCGTTTTCACCATTTGGAATAATCTTCCTTACCACATTTTCAAATGAAATTAATCCCTATATTTATACATACAAAGCCAAAAGACTACACAGTCTTTCAACATCGTTGCTCTGGTATTTAAATTTATTAAATGCAGGCTTTTGTTTATTTAGAAGAATCGAAAGACATCTTATCCAAACTTTTACTGTGCTACTTAATCTTGCATTTTTAACTTTGCTCTAAAGAAAACACTTATTTATTCACTCTTTTTTTTAATCAAGCAAGCAGATAATATTGTATGTCTAGCATGTGCTAAATACTTTGGTAGGCAGGGTGACAGCCAAGGTAAAAATTACCTTTGTTCAAGAAGACTACAGTCTTGAAATCCTCAAGTTCCTACTGGTTAAGAAATCAATGGATATCTAAAGAGTATAGGATATTTGCAGAAGGAAGTTGGCTACCAACTGAAATGGCTCCAGACATATTCCTTGTTTTCTCTGAAGCTCTTCTTTTCTATAGGCTGCTTAAGGCTTGTGTGCTAATCTTTTATTAAAGCTACTCTCAAAACAAGGGAAAACAATAATCTCCCATTTGGTAAAGAAAAACATGCCTCAATCTAAGCTTTCTGTAACCTGTGGTTAAACTGGACTGAGCTAAGCTTTGGGCCATGATTAAATGAGGAGACAGAGACAAGAAGTAACAGAGAGATTGTAAAGGCATGTCATAACTTCTAGAAACCATGAATTTTGAATCATTTCTATATAATTTTTTTTTCATCTGTGACTGTGTCTGTATGTCTAAGTCTTCTTCCTCAGGAAGACTTTACTTTCTGGGTAGACAAACTGTATCTTATATTCTTTTTCTAAGTTCATAGTAGATAAGGGAGCTTAATAAATATTTATTGACTTGACTCCCATAATTTAAATTATGACTGAAATGAATGGAACAATCAGAAACATATTGAGTGCAACCTATGACTTCAGAAGATTGTCACAACTCATTCTTTAGAGATTTTGTATCAGCTTCAAACTTGAAGTTGGGTTTTAGTCATCATTTAAATCCCCTTTGGGGTTATGTAAGCCTATTTCTTGAAGCTAAATATAATGAACACATCAATTTGCATTTCACATTCTCCTTTTAAAGAAATAATTTAGCTTATCTCTCAGAAACAGGTTTGATTAATTTAAAATATGCCCTTGGATATTGACTTTTCAGAATGAAAGTCTGCTGTAGCTCATAAGCTGTGTACTGATCAGGGACAATCAGAAACAAACCGTGGAGTCAGCAGAATCCCCGCCACTTTCCAAGGGCTTGACCTCTAATGTCCTATAGTTAATGTGTAATTCTTTATCATCATTAATTATTGTCGTTAACATGATCAGTAAAATATGAAGGACGGTCAAGTGGAGATATAAGTTGTTATGTGAAAGGTTTTTCTGCAAAACAAACATGTCATGAGGCAAGAGTTCGCATAGGGAGTCATAGCTAATCTCTTCCTTTGAGGTAAGCAGTATTTCTGGGGGATGGAGGGATAAAGTGGTTAGTTGATACTCACTGGCTGACAGATTATAACATTGGAAGTCATAATAGAGATGATTTTGCTTATATAAGTAAAAGCTGTATTATCTGTACTATTAGAGGCAAAGAGGCATGAAAAATGAAAAAAATTACTGTCAACCTTATATTGAAATGCAACTAGATAGAGAGAGGATTTTGAAAGAGATGAGTCAGAAATTTTTTTTTTTTTTTTTTTTGTGGTAAACGGGCCTCTCACTGTTGTGGCCCCTGCCGTTGCGGAGCACAGGCTCCAGACGCGCAGGCTCAGCGGCCATGGCTCACGGGCCCAGCCGCTCCACGGCATGTGGGATCTTCCGGGACCGGGGCACGAACCTGTGTTCCCTGCATCGGCAGGCAGACTCCCAACCACTGCGCCACCAGGGAAGCCCAGAATTTTTTTAAAGTCCTTTTGCATGCATCCACTTTCATGATGATGAAAATATTTTTTTTTTCTGTACCTACTCTGTCAAAGAACGGATTTGGTAGTTATTCTTTCTTGGACTTCGTGGGTGTTATACAAGTCTGAATAGCAATTCCAAATTATCTAGTTCACGTACCTACCGTTCATGTTTATTCGACTAGACATTTCGTCAACTGGATGCTGCTCTGCAGATAGCAAGCATGGGAGTGTGAATCTGTCCCAGCATATACTGGCTTAAAGCATAGTGAGAGTCAGCCCAATCTGGTTTTAATCCTGGCTCTGCCACCTACTTGCATTCTGTCATTGTACAAGTTACTTAACCTCTACAAAGTCAAAAGTAAGCACTTAGTAAATGGTAGTCATTGCACGATTTGGTTAACGTGGTGGAATGTTGAAGTTTTAGAATGATCTGGAGGCGGTGAGAGATGGAGTGGTGGAGAGGGAAAAAGAAAAGAGTTTAACCTGTTGTTCTACTCTAGGTAAGAGGAATTGCAATTTAGTGTAATGGTTCTTAAATAGCAGTCCCTGGTTCCAATACATCAGAGACACTTGGAGATTATTTTTAATGTAGATTTCCTGTGCCTTCACTCTGTCTGCAGAATTACTTTCTCCACTCCCCAGCTTACAAATGGACAATACAGTACCCCAGCTTCAACCCTATGTCAGTTTTCAGTTATAGTTTTCACTATCATCTAACCACTTGGGATAAAACAAAACAAACTCCTTGCCTGCATAACTCCAAGGTCAAAACAGATCTAAACCTAATTGTGGGGTATTAATAAAATGACAAGCATATTACAAATCAAGCCCATACCATGAGGCTAAAGCTGTACTCAGAGACATGCTTAGCACTAAGTCATTTACACTATTAAATAAGAAATAATTTTTAAATGAGACATTTAAATGAAAAAGCTAGGAAAATTATACCAACAAAAATAAAAGAAAACCTGGAAAAAATGAAATGAAAGTGAAAATTATTAAACAAGAAAACAAACAAAAAATAAAGATTTTTTGTTTTTAGTTGGGGTGGAGGTGACAGACATATCTGTCCCATTAAAGAATAGGAGAACACAAATACAGTGAATGTGAAACCAAAGTAATGTAACATCAGATGGAATGGTAATTATGATTATAAGAAGATATTATATCGAAAGTTATTCTGTATAATAAATTGAAAACATCAGTGTTGAAAATTGCCTTTAAAAAATATAGAGTACCAGCATTACCTCAAGAAATACCTATCCTTAATAGACCAATGGCAGTGAAGGGAATTCAAAATATTATCCAAAAATTTATCTCCCAAAATTTTACCAGTGTATTCTTAAGAATTTTTCAAGAATAAATATTTTGTTATACAAAATGATCAAGAGTATGGAGAGAGAGAGAGGGATCATTAAAAAATTCATTCATGACTCTCTTATAACAGTGAATTATAAATCTGAAATAGCCAGCACAAACGTATTGAAAGCACAATCATACATAATGTCATAAATGTAAAAATTTCCAAGTTAAAATTAATACATCTCCATCAGTATAATAAAATAATAGGATGTCATAATCTGTTCTTCTCAAAATGCCAGGATCATTTAATGTAAGGGAATGTATTACATTTCATAAATACATAAAATGAAAAGGCATTTGGAAACTTAACCTCTGTACTTAATTTTTGAATTGTCTCATTAAGTTTTGAAGAATATTTATATCACATATATACCTCAATGCAAACTTAATATCTTCAATAGTGACACAACACAGGCACACAATCACTAAATTCAGGGGAAAAAATGTCTGGTAGCATTACCATTATTTGACATTATTCTATAAGTTCTAGCATTGGCTAGTAAAGAATGAGAATAGTATATAAGCTAGAATTCAGACACCAAATTTTCATTATCCGCATTGATATGATTATCTAGAAAGCTCAAGAAATAAAATAAAGGGGGAAAATATGCAAGAAATAAGAAAGGAGAGAATCATATATTTAAAGTATAAATATATAACATTGATTAACAACTTCCCTATATGTGGGCAACAGCCAGTTAGAGCACACAGTGGGCAAAAGGGCCGATTCCCTATGACGAAAAAGCAAACAATAAATCAATTTAACAATAAATAGAAGAGTCATTATAAGAAAATTTAAAATATACTGAGATAATTCAAAACATGTTTTGAGCAGTTGGAAATTACATCATTTTCCTGGAATATAATAAAGTATCAAATATCAATAAAATAATTTTAAGATTAAAGGAGTTCTATTAAAACCCAATGGGTATTTGCTGTTATTTTATTTAAGCTTTTTGCCTTGATATTCATAAGTGAAATTGATTTGTAGTTTTCCTTTTTGTACTATCAGGACAGATAGTAAGGGCAAATGACCAAAACAGTTTAGAACAAATAAGGTAGTAGGAAAGAAACAATTATACAAATTATTAAAGCCTATTTTTAAAATATAAACAATATGCCACTGGATCAAGATAGATGTTCAAATAAATATGACAGAATAGAAAGTCCAGGAATAGACCCTGATATTTAGAATCTGGCAAAGCCCATTATTTCAAATAGGTCAGAAAATTAACTATTATTTAATAAATTGTGCTGGAACGAGTGGTCGTTTTCTTTGAGAAAGAAGTTTGACCCTTGCCTTATACTTTGTATTCCTGGAAAAATAGTAACAGAAATAAAAGCAAACTTGCTGAATGCCAGGCCCAATTCTAAACACTTCATATATAGTAACTAATTTAATCCACACAACAACCCATTAGGTAGGTGCTATAATTATCCCCATTCTACAAATAAGAAACTAGAGGCACAGAAAGGTTTAGTAACTCGCCCAGGATCCTACAGCTATTGAATGGCAGAGGCGCATTCACACTTGGATAATCTGGCTCTACGCTGACCTCTGTCTCTACTCTGAACTGTCTGTACGCTGACCTCTGTTTGTCCTACTGTACTATTCTTTTAGTTTACTGATAGAGTCTATTTAATATTATTGTATTTAAACTTTTCCCATTTATATTTACTCATAGGTGAAAATTGTTTTCAGTTTTCCTTTTTTGCACTACCTTTGTATGGTTTGGGTATGGCTGCTATTCTGGCTTCATAAAAAGACATAGGAGGGCTTCCCTGGTGACACAGTGGTTGAGAGTCTGCCTGCTGATGCAGGGGACACGGGTTCGTGCCCCGGTCTGGGAAGATCCCACATGCCGCGGAGCGGCTGGGCCTGTGAGCCATGGCCGCTGAGCCTGCGCGTCCGGAACCTGTGCTCCGCGACGGGAGAGGCCACAGCAGTGAGAGGCCCGCGTACCTCAAAAAAAAAAAAAAAAAATTCCTGACCAGGGATCGAACCTGGGCCATGGCAGTGAAAGCCTGGAATCCTAACCACTAGACCACCAGGGAACTCCCCATAGATTTTTAAGAAAGTGAGAAATGTCTTCCCAAGTGATCGTATCGTTTTGTGTTACCATTAGCAATGAATGAGAGTATCAGAGTTCCTGCTGCTCTGCATTATCTCTAGCAATTGGTGTTGTTAATGTTTTACAATTTAGTCATTATAATATGTGCATAGTGGTAGCCCATTATTGTTTTAATTTGCAATTATTGACATATTAACACTACTATACATAAAATAGATAACTAATGAGAACCTACTGTATAGCACAGGGAACTCTACTCAATGCTCTGAGGTGACCAAAATGGGAAGGAAATCTAAAAAAGAGGGGGTATATATATATGTATAAATGATTCACTTTGCTGAACAGCAGGAACTAACACAACATTGTAAAGCAACTAGACTCCAATAAAAATTAATAAAATAAAAAATAGACTTTGGAAGCTTTCCATCATTCCATTCTAGAGTCAGAAAAGCATCATTTTGTTGAACAAACGGAAGGTATCGCAGAGTCATTCCTCACATTAATATCCTAAGAGGTGTTTCCATGAACGTGATTCATGTTCCAAAGTGGAAGGGCGGGGGCAATGGCATGATCACGCAGCATCCCCTTTCCTGGAGCCACGCTGTTGGAACGTGAAATTGAAGACCATCTGACAGGAGGGCAGAGGACTGAAAATCAGAGAGGCGTGTTCACTGCGCCGTCTCCTGACACTGGGTATAGCCTATGATCGACCACGCTGCCCCTGGGGCACATCTCCTGCTGAAGTCGCTTCTCTGGATTCCAGGGGAGGGGCTCCTGTCAGAGCACAGCACGATCAGACCCATATTTAGAAGGAGGTGCCGCTGACTCAACCGCTGTTCGTGACTCCCGGGTTCTGCTAATCAGAGGTCTATTGTGAGGTGCTGTGGCTAAGCCATCACTCCAGCAACTCTGGCTTATGTGCAAAATCATGCCCGTCCCAGGAAGGTTCCTTCTGAGAAATGATCCGTAGATTGTGCAAAAAAGCTTCTCCAATGGGCCAAAACATTGTCCCCAAAACTGGTTCCCTGGACACATTTCTCACTGAGTGATGGAAAGAGGCATAGAAGGGTAGAACCAGTCATATCATTTTAACCCCAGAGGACTTATTACTCATCCATCCATTTTACAGATGAGGAAACTGAGGTCCAGAAAGTTGAAATCACTTTCTTAAGTTTTCTCAGTTATTAGTGACTCAGTGAAGTTTCAAAACCAGGTTTCCTGGTT
This sequence comes from Phocoena sinus, assembly GCF_008692025.1. NCBI lineage: Eukaryota > Metazoa > Chordata > Mammalia > Artiodactyla > Phocoenidae > Phocoena > Phocoena sinus. Next base: position 10,404,214 of record NC_045764.1, read on the forward strand.
TTCAGCCTTCCCTCTTCACTACTCTCTTGGTCCACCAGTGAGTAGAGTTGAATATTCTAGGCAAGGACCCTTGTATTTGGCTGTACAATGGCAGGGGGTAGCCTTCATATAGACTAATATACAGAGAATGGATACTGCTGCTTCCTACTCGTGGCCCTTGACTTGCACGAGGCCAGTTGACACCCTCAGTGAAAGTGGGGAAATACCTGTTCCCTGATTTTTGCTCTTATGTGAATTCTTTTCTATTTTTAAATTTTTTAAACATCTTTATTGGAGTATAACTGCTTTACAGTGTTGTGTTAGTTTCTGTTGTATAACAAAATCAGTCGGCTACATGCGTACGTCTATCCCCCTTCCCTCCCTACAGTTACTCAAGAGGGATTGAGTTGTAAGATGTTTACTGACAGAAAATTCACCTTTTCCTTAGAACATGATACATTCTTCTTAAAATTATTATTGAAGGGTAGTTGATTTACAGTATTGTGTTAGTTTCAGGTGTACAGCATAGTAATTCAGTTATTTTTTTCTGATTATATTCCATGATAGGTTATTACAAGATATTGAAGATAATTCCCTGTGCTCTACAGTAAATAGAACGTAATACATTCTTACTAGTCCTATTATGGGCCCTAATTCATGCCTCCTTAGGGTGAGTTATTTTGCAAAATCCTTGCTTCTTTGGCTGGTTCATGCTATTAGGCCATCAGACAGTCAGGTATGCCTATATCTCAGCAGTGAATATAACTTAGGCTCAAGCTGAGAGCACCCTCAGCGTGATAGTAAAGCTGATTCTCTAAAAGGATAGCACCTGCTAAAAGAGGCTTCTCATGAATCAGTGGAGAAAAGGTAGAGCAAAGGGTTCAGGGACTCTGGGTTCTTACCTGACTCCAGCACATGTAACCTGGGTGGTTGGGAAAGTTATTTCATCTCTCCAGACCTCACTTCCTCAACTCTGGAGCAATAAAATCAGATTCGCTATTCACTGTTACCTTCCCGCAATAAGTATATGACTCACATGTCATTTTTTTTCTGTGGTATCTCATTCTCCAGAGACGTTCCCGTCAACCAGAGGTGAGACCACCCAGACACCTAACTTTCCTATCATTCTGAATGAACAACTTTTGCAATGGGCGTGTCAGCTGTTGTCCCTCGAGTTGGTGAAGTGTCAGTGCCCAGGGTCATGTGATCGGATCAGATAAGTCACTGGCACAGCTTTGAAGGACGGTGGAAACTCACCTGAAGGTCTGTTTATGACCCCAGTTGTAGGACACGGGGGTGATGGCCCCCTGCAGTGACTGAGGAGACACAATAAAACCTCTTCACCTGTAACATCCTTCCCTCCATCCTGTAGTGATACCAGGAGAGACTGGACCTTGAAAACAGATTCAGTCAGCAAGCATGCCCTGAAGAGGGATGGGGTGAGGCAGCATGTGAAACCTTTAGGACCCATGTGTTACACTGAGTCCAGTTCCAACGCCATTACGGTCCCACCCTGGCATAAGCAGAGCCAACACTAAAGGGACTGGGGCTCCTGAAACAAGAAAGCTCCAAACCCCAGCCTCACCCCCATTTCACAGTCCCCCCCGCCCCCAGAACTGGGAAGGCTTTCAGATGCCAAGGATTGGACAGGCAGAGCTGGCCCAATTGTCTCCTCTCATAGAAGAAGCTCCCCTGCCATCTGCACATATTAATTTACAAATTTCAGGTTCACTTGGCAATCTGAATAGCTGGGTGCCTCCTCCCCCCACACGCCAGGCAACAGCTGAAGGCACTTAAGGCTCAGTTCTGTGCCAGAGTCTGAGCAGCGCAGGCGGGGTGACTTCTGTTTCTGTGTTTTCTTCCCACTCGGCTGCTCTGAGCTCATCAGGAACCAGAACCTTCCAGAGGCTATTGTACCGATAATGCCAGCGCATCCTTATTTTTCAGTTTCAATTTTCATTGACTTAATACCAAGAGTGCTTTCTTCTTCTTCCTCTTCCCCATCAGGCCTTGAATGGCCACTTCCAACAAATTAGGTGAAGGATGAAAGCTAAGAGAAATATGGGCAAACGCAGTTATATGAAAGGGGAGAAGAAAATCCATGGACTCAGATATCAGTGCTTTGTGGCTACACATAATTTTCTTGTCTCATCAGCCATCCACAGAGAAGTAAGAGAGGGCAATGTGAAAGCTTTAAAATTTCACTGAAAGGTTATTCTACAATGTGTCAAACCTGGGAGAGCAAAAGGAATGTGTGTACTCAAAAGCCGTTTCCCTTTGACTGCGATTTCCCCCACTATTACTCATATTGCTAAAGATGAGTTTATATGACAGCTTTTTCCTGCTAAAACCACATACTGAAATTGGAAAACCCTGGTAAGATCCAATTAGAGTTTTTGACATTGTCGTATTCTCTGAAGATAAGCCCTCACGTGGGTGACGGGGAAAAGGACAAAATAAACAAAGCAAACGCTTCAACTCAGACTTTATTTTTGTGTTCCTGAGATTGTGCTGCTTTGAACCAGGGGCTTCTGTGGAATAAATTCTCAAGATGAATGTGAGTCAGAAGCAGGCGGTGAGGCAAGAGCTATTGATTCAAAGGGATGGGAAATTAGGATTGGCGCTTGCATTTAGTTATCTCCACGACATTTTTCACTAGTGTTAAAATCAGGCTAAGTAATGAACCTTTTGATGGGAATTTTGCCCATTAAATAATGTTGAATTAAGAGCTGTCAAGGATAAACACAGGCAATATTCAGTCATTAGTTCTCTGCTCCCCCTTTTAAGACTTAAAAATTTCTTTTTTAAAAAAATTAATTTATTTATCTATTTATTTTTGGCTGCGTTGGGTCTTCATTGCTGCACGTGGGCTTTCTTTAACTGTGGTGCGCGGGCTTCTCATTGTGGTGACTTCTCTTGTTGCGGAGCATGGGCTCTAGGCACGCGGGCTTCAGTAGTTGTGGTGCGTGAGCTCAGTAGTTGTGGCTTGTGGGCTCTAGAGCGCACGTTCAGTAGCTATGGTGCACAGACTTAGTTGCTTGGCGGCATGTGGGATCTTCCTCACGAGGGCTCAAACCCGTGTCCCCTGCATTGACAGGTGGATTCTTAACAACTGCACCACAAGGGAAGTCCCTAAAAAATTCCTGTTTAAGGAAAGTTTCTCTCTCCTTCAAAGAGTAAGATCCAAAATATAAAACAGACTATAATCAAGCCACTGGGATTTCATGGAATATCTTCAAAAACTGGGGAATGAATATTTTCCTTTTTCTGGGGTAGTTGGATTTAGTTTTCTGTATCTCCCCATTGGCAGTAGAATACCAGAAAAAGGGTTAAAGTGACTGTGGGCCAGGATCTGTCCTCCATTAGGTAGTAGCAAGTGCTAGGCTGCAAGTCTCAAGTCTGGAGCCCTGAAATATTACAAGGCTGCCTGCAGATCCTGTCCAGGGAATCGAGTAGGCATTTCATTCATCCATTTAAAAACTGATATACTGAATAGCTGCTACGTATCAGGTAGGTACCTTTTCAGAGAGTTGAGACCCATCAGTGGAATAAAGATCCTTGTCTTCGTGGAACATACATTCTAGGGGTGGGAGGAGACAATATACAACAAAGGATAGAAGCCCGGACCCCCATTGTGATGGTATTTGGAGATATATGGGGTCTTTAACAGGTAATTAAGGTTGAAGGAGGGTCATAAGGGTTGGCCCTAATCCAATTGGACTGATGGCCCCTTAGGAAGAGGAACGGAGAGAGATCTTCCCACACTGGTGCACATAGGAAAGGCCATTTGGGGAACAAATGAGGAGGTGGTCCTCTACAAGCCCCGAAGAGAGCTCTCGCCAGAAAGCAAAGGAGCTAGAACCTTGGACTCCTTAGTCTCCAGAACTGTAGGAAAATAACTTTCTGTTGTTTAATCTACTCTATCTCTGGTGTTTTGCTGTGGCAGCCCTAACAGACTAATGCAGTGACAGAGCTTGCGTACGCTGTGCACAGGTCAGGCCTAAATACACAGTTAGCCCCTCGTGGGCCCCTCCCCTCAGCAGCAGGCCCACGGCCCAGGCTTCAGCAGTGAGGCAGCCCCTCATCTTGGCAAGCATTTCAACTAATTAGCCACGTTAAGATAAAAGCAAAACACCCGTGTGTAAGGACAAAGTGAAAAGCAAAATAGTTGATACAGAGCATGGGAGCCAAACATTGGAATTTCCATGTGGCTCTTTGCCTCCCTGTCTATTAGGACAGGTAAGTGGGATGGGAGAACTGCCTGTTATCCCCGACACTGCATCATAGTAAAAGCACTTTTGGTTCTTTTAAGGTGGGTTTGGCATTTTAAAAATCATCATCATCATCATCATAGCTATATGTTCATTATCTTACGTCATTCTCGTACCAGTTCTAAAAACGAGATGCTATTTTCACCCCTTTTTACATAGGAGGAAACCAAATTTTAGAAAATCTGAGAAACTTTCCCATTGGTGCCGCTAGCGCATAGCAGTATCTGACTTCGAGCCCTGCACTCAGCTTCCCTCTCCTGTCCCACTTCATTCCACTACAGATAAAAGCTGGGTTCCACGCCCAATACAGTTCCTGTAAACTCTTAATAAATGGAATATATGCCTTGGTTGGTTTTGCTTAGTATTTTCTTAAGATAAAATAGTCTCGGAATTTACATGTCTATTATTCACTGTGAAAACGGACATAGTCCCTCCTATTTTCCTCTTACCACTAAATGACATAGGTGGCATCAGTGACTGCCCTGTGACATCCAAGATAAAATGAAATATTTTGCGACCAACACTAGGTAAATTTCATCTTGTCCCTTCTGCCTTTTCATTTTGCGTTATATGATCATTGCCCTCAGAATACAGCAGCCAAAATCTTGCAGCATTCGGGTGGGGAAAAGTCCATTCTGGAGAAGTCGGATTACCCAGATGGAGCAGAGAAATCTGTTACCGGCCTCCAAATATCAACAGCGCATAATTAGCAGCTGCTAAAATAATAGAAGTCAATTGAACAAAAATATGGTACGTTCAGCATCGATTTATTAAATACCTTATGTTTCCAAACACTGCTTTCCACAGTGGCTAAAAAGCCTTTGCAGGGCATTACAGCATGTATCCCTGGGCACCAAACACAGAGAACAGACAGAGAGGTTTTCCGGATTTTCTTGGGTTTTTTTTTTTAAACAAACTTCTAAAATGAGCTATTACTACGTCCCACAGACAGGCACAGACATGACTGTTTTACATCTGCCTGATGAAAAAATACATTTGTCAAAAGCAACTTTAAGAGGGCTGCCGTTCTCAAAGGCATCAGCGGCCCATCTCCCTGGGAGACAGCAGAACCCCACATTTATCTAAATTATCCCAGTAATATGACAGAGTGATTGCTCACTAATGGTCAGTAACAGTTTTCTTTGTCATTTTCCTAGTCATTACCTCCTCAGAATGAACTCCAGAATAAACTGCTTGCCATTGTGACCTGAATGCTAATTTCCTCCTTACATTTGTGGCTGGTTCTCTGAAACACCTCTACTTGGCTTTGACATTTCTGACATTTTCCATTTTGTGAAAAAAGAATACCTGCCTCAAGCTTGATGAACGCAGAGGTACTTTCCATGCAAACAAAAAAATGCTGTTTGCATGTTCCCAGGTTGTGAATTCCGTCTTTCATCTGATAAAGCCTGCAGGGCCTGCGTGTTCAAAGGGGGCTGCCAGAGGTATTTGCAGGGGTGCGCTTCACTCCTGTGGCTTTATCAAGTTATACCTCAGATTTCCATATTTCAAGCCATCCTCCTTTGAAGATATCGATGATACAGTAAAACCAAATGCCCTTGAGAGCAGATTCCGTGGGTATTTGGCTGCAGCCTCGCCAGTACCCAAAGCCCTGGTCCTTTTTGGGGTGCGAGGTGACCACCTCTTTGTTGTATGTGTTTTTCTATCCATCAAAAGCTAGATCAGAATTCAAAAAGGCCAAGCCAAAGGGAGAATGGTAAGAAAACAGAACTTTTTTTCTTCCAATAAATGGAACTGAGGACTTTTTAAACAAAGATTTTTAAATGTCAAACAACTGGCCGTACTAGGGAAAGTTGGTCACTGTAGTTCAAATGGCCCCTACACTGGGTGATTCAGTAATAGGAGCCAAAACAATTAGCCAGGACTCAGAACAGGAGCTGCAGTAGCCTCTACAGGCGGGACAGGTGGTGTCTGCTGTGCCCCCGTCCTGGGCAGAACTGCCCGCTCATGAAAGATGAAACGAAGTGAGGGAAGACGCTGCAGAAATAAATAACTGGGAATATTACCACCAGAGCATTTATGTGCAAAGGAAGTGGTGAGCAATTCAACAGACTCCTTTGCAACCCAGCCCCACTGCTTCTCTGGTTGTTTTCACCACTTGTTTATTCACTTAGAAAGCAAAAAAATGACCAATATTTTCTGGGACAGTCTTGATTTGAAAAGATTTGTCTCATAATACTTGGTTATACTGGGACATGCTTGTCAGAAAAAAGCATCCCACTTTGGGCTGGGGAAATTATGGTTACTAAACTTGCACTAGACTAGTCTGTGTTCAAACACAGGCTCACTCCCTGTCACCTCGTTGTTACCTCTCCCTGACCCACCTGGTCCATGTGACCAGACATTTAACCTCACTCCCCAGGGCATGCATGTTTCCAACCACCAGAACAATAAACTCAACTTGTGTTATAGTCTGTTAAGTCTCACAAATCAGCAAACAAGTAGTTATCCTAGAATCCATTTTCTCCTTCCCTTCCAATCTGACCCCAGCCAATTCTGCTTTACTCTCTGGAATACATTCTCATCTCTGCATGGCTGGTACCACTGCACATCAGGCCTTCTCTGTCCCTCATGTAAACTATTCCAGCAAACTCTCAGCTGGTCTCTCTACTTCCAGTTTCTTCAATTCCTGACTCTTTTCAACACTGCTTTCACTTCTTTTTAAGTTAAAAAACTAAAACTTACCTTGTCATTCTCCTAATTTAAAATACATAATGCCCTCCCCGCAATTTTCCAAATGACCTCCCATGGCATTTGATGTAAACCCAGCTCAGTCTCTGCCATTCAGTCTCCAAACCCCACTCCAAAAACCTTATGCCCTCATCACACTTGTGGTGTAGATTTCACTTGTTTTGCTTCTGTTGTCACTTTTGTCAAAATTGTCCTTCCCTTTCTCCTCCACTGTCATGCATCTTTTAAAAACAACCTTAAATCCCATCTTCTTTGCTAAATTCCATTGCATCCCTTAAGTAAGGTAACCTTACTTAACACTTTCTCCATTGGGTTTTTTTCTCCTCCATGCTTTCCTAGCTCAATTTGCATGCCTGTTATAGCACTTAACACACTGAATTGTAGTTGTAGGCTTATGTGTTTGTTTCCCTTTTAGTCTGTTAGCCCCTCAAGGGCAGAAACTATTTCAACTTATCTGTGTATCTCAGTACCTGGCATATCACAGACCCACAATGTATGTTAGATTGAATGAGTACAGATGGTCACATTTGATATTCTAACTTGAGCTTATAGTTTTCTCTTAAAACAAGACATAAACCCTTTTTTTAAAAAAAAAAAAGACACTACTTTTCTCATATGATAGTATTTCAACTTCGAAGGTTTGTTCTATCTTAATGATAATAACCCATCTTTTCTTAGTGGTCAGATGTCAGGTAGTTCAGTCACTCAGCAAGAATCCCAAGTAAGAGTGTCTCTGAATAGCAGAATCAAGAATAAGGAAAGGGGGCTTCCCTGGTGGCGCAGTGGTTGAGAGTCCGCCTGCCGATGCAGGGGACACGGGTTCGTGCCCCGGTCCGGGAGGATCCCACATGCCGCGGAGCAGCTGGGCCCGTGAGCCATGGCCGCTGAGCCTGCACGTCCGGAGCCTGTGCTCCGCCACGGGAGAGGCCACAGTAGTGAGAAGCCCACGTACCGCAAAAAAAAAAAAAAAAAAAGAAAAAAAAGAAACTGAGTAGACAGGAAGATAAAAAAAGAGGTAAGAAAGAGAAAGATAGTCCTATTTTCAGGCCTTCTGTGGGGGAATTTATAAAAGTGATTCCTCTCATTAGTAAGAGATCACACTAGATTACATCTAATGTCCTTTCCAACTCCCGATTCCATGTCTGGATGCTTATTTGACTCAGAAGGGAATGAGTGATTGGCAGAAATAATGACTTAGCTCCAAATGGAATCTTAACTGCTATTTTTTGTTGTCATAGCTATTCAACCTCCAGCTTCTTAAAAAAATCCAGTGGAAGCACCCAGACAATAAGTCTCCTTGGGTGTCCTTCCATCAGACAGCAGCAGTTCTATGGTATACCACAGACACAAGTGTGATAGTTTTCCTCAGCAGTCACTTGCAGAGTATGCTGGCCAGCTGCTCTACACACTCACACAAACTCATTTCAACACCAGTGACACAATCTGAGTCCTGCAAACAGCCTGGAGTCACATCACCTCTGTGCTGCCTGCCTGTGCTTCCAGATCGTACCACACTGTTGTCTGCATCTGTTACTAGGCAAGCAGCTTGGTTTAAATACCTGTTTACTGTGCAGAGATACATTCTCTAGGATTTGAACTGAGGCTGATTTCACCAGCTTGGAGAATGAGAGTGCAGTACAAATGACGGATTACTCCTGGAAAATAAACCGTGGCTTGGAGGTTAGTAACCTAATCAGTTTGGTATGAGCCAGGAATCTTCCTCGTGAAATAATCCTACAATCCCAGGGGCATCCAGCCTCCATACGAACTGACAACAGTGCATTTCCATATGGAGGCACTGGGCATATTGTGGGAATATATCCATACAGCATGTGCTATAACCACAATCTACCCACAAACTGCTTGTTCCTAGCCCATCGGCTTCTATGAAACATTGACATTCTTTTCCTCTTTGTTTAAAGATTCGGAGGTCAGAAAACAATAGCTGGTAAAACAAAGCCCATCAATCTAGACATTCAGAGACTATTTACTGCTATTCAGAGCAGAAGAACAGGCAGTTTGTAAGAAGATTGCAACTCCAATATCATAGAATGGCCTGTAGTTGACATGGGATGTAGAAGTCAACAACACATTGGCACCCCCAGATCTATCAGAGCCAACAGGCCTGCCTGCCATTCTCCAATGAACCAAATCTTTGTCGTTCTAAAATAGGCCTGAGTCACCACTTTAATCAGCCGTCAGCCACAGTAGATTGTCTCCCCAGGGTCATTTTTCTGTAAGGGTATATGTTCCTATGGGCAAGGCAGGACTCCCTCCTCAGCTGAGGGCCCAGTGGAGTGCCGCGTGCATGTAATAGACACATACTGTATACGAATACTGTTAGATAACAAGAGTTGGACGCTTTTATCACACAGCCGTGACTGTTTTGATGACATAGAACAGCAGTACTCTTCTTATGGATATTTCATTTGGATTATATTCAACTAGAACAAGGTTGAGTTTTTCCTGAACAAGGTCCTTGCTGGAGAAGGTCAGGGCCATGTTCCAGGCAGACAGAGATTCTCTCTGATTTCCAGGGCAGTTTTTTTTTTTTAATCATATAAGTTTGTGCCTGCAAGTGGTGTTTTAGCCTTTCCTTCTCCATGTCAACCAAGATCAGCAGCTGCCAGGCTACTTGCTGCACAGAGTCTCTTTCCTCACCTGCATCGTAGATAGATTGCTTCATAAAAGGTAGTTATAGCAGACACGCATACAGCACGTACTTTGTGCTAGGCTTTGTTCTATGTGCTTCCCAAGCATTAATTCATTTAATATTCATGAAGTAATGAATATTATGGAGTATACTACATTAATCCCCATTTTAGTGAAATAAGAGACACTGAGATTTAGTGATTGACCCCCAAAATCACACAGCTGGTAAGTGGCAGAGCCAGGATTCAAACCCAGACAAGCAAGCTCTAGAGCCTTAGTTCCTTCATTACTGTATGATATTGTCTCTCACCGATTTTCTGGTGACAGATTATCTCCTTGATCAAACTCTAGCCTGGCTCCTCTGAGCACTCTCTTCAACTATCCCTCATCCTTGGCCTATAAAAGCTTGAACCAACATTAACTACTAGCAGTGCAAAACTGCACCCCTAGGATGACCTAGCCCTCCTTAAAAGTACCTGCCTGCGATAACTCAAGGCTGCCCAACCAACTGACTGTTTGTTCTAGCAACTCTTGAAGACAAGGCCCCGTCTCCTTGTCTCTGTGGAAGAGTAGGAACCTAACTTTTTTTTTGCGGTATGCAGGCCTCTCACCGTTGTGGCCTCTCCCGTTGCGGAGCACAGGCTCCGGACGCGCAGGCTCAGCAGCCATGGCTCACGGGCCCAGCCGCTCCGCGGCATGTGGGATCTTCCCGGACCGGGTCACGAACCGTGTCCCCTGGATCGGCAGGCGGACTCCCAAGCACTGCGCCACCAGGGAAGCCCTGAAGTCATCTTTTAATGTCAAATGGAAGAAACCAAAGAAAATAATTACATTCTTAAAATGCCTTTTTTCAACCTAAGTATGCTTATTTGTCATTAGACATGATCTAAACTATAGAAGAAAGACAGTTGGAATTTAAGGAAATCAGGCCTGGACCCCAGGCTGACCCTTCATGAACTAAACATGTAGATGCAGGCAAGTCAGTTAAACATACTTCTTCACTTTTTTCATCTCAGTTTGGGAGAAATAATATCTATTGTGCACACCTCACAGACGGTCCTTGTTACAGGGTAAAAATGTAGATATTCTGTATATGCAATGTTATGAGATTTGTTATTACTTCTCAAAAGATTTCCGAGCAAAGCAGTTTGGGATTTGAGGGAAAAGCCGACTATGCCCTGTTCCATCCCACTCCCATTATATTGCTTTTAAATCACAGTTGGAGACTACTGTCTGGTGTTTTTTTTCAGTTACCTCTTTTTAAAGCTTGTCATATCCAACATAGTGAAATCATAAATATATACACTAGTTGATTTCTTTTAATTCCTGAAGAAGAAAAAAGTGCAAGGATTACTTAAATAGATATACAATTAGCCCCATTTTCCAGTTTTTCCAAAAGTGTGTAGATTAATATAAACTTCCAGTAATCTCAAGTATCCATCCAGCACTTCTGCACAGCTACACAGAGACCTTTTCCAAATCACAGAAGCACACAGCTCATTCTCTGAGAAAACTCCATTCTTTTCAAGGCCAGACAAAAGAAAATGAATTTCAGTTGAGGCCAAAGACATTTTAAGTGAGACCTCAGAGAAACTCTCTAAAAGTACTTATTTCTGTCTAATGCTAGAGTTCCTTAGAAACTGCATACTGAGGGACAGAGCAGTTTCATGGATTAGTCTAATTCTTGCTTTTAATGAGGCATATCAGTATGTTCTGTCTCCCTGTTCTGGTTCTGTCTGTCCGGAATAGTCCCTGCTCAGTCTCTCTGCCCCTCTGGCTCTTCGCCGTCTCTGCCTTGGGACCAGATGCCCCATCCTGTCAGGATCTGCCCCCTGCTTTTAAAGCAACCCAGACATCGTTCCCTTCGGCAGCCTAGTCAGACCTTTCATTCAGAGCCTTGGGTAGACCTGGGGAATTAGTCTTCTCTAAAAGCTTGCCAGGTGCTTTTAGAAAGTGTCACCAGTGTTACACAGCAGTCACAAGGAGGAAACAGGGAGAAGAGTCCTCAGAGCCCACACGCTGCTGGGTACAAGCTCAGACTCCCCTCCCCGGAGAGGGGTCAGGGTAGCATTTACCTTGCTGGGTTGTTTCGGTCAACTTTGCAAGTAGCCACTTCTCCTTGGCCAGAATGAGAGAACTGGTTAATGTCAGGGGAGTGGTGAGGAGGCCAAGTCCATGGTCTCCAATCTCCCAGGGATAAGGTGGTCATTAATGAGGAGGAAAAATTGGGCTGGAAAGAATGGCTTTGTAAAGCAATGGAAGTGAACCACGTGAGTCTATGTCTCCCTTATTACTGTTATTACTGGTGGTTTGAGTCTACGAGGCCTCTGTCTTGGTACAATTGAGGAGGTGTTTTTCTCTTCTTAAATGTGAAGTACATTTCTAGGATGTCACACATAGAACTTTCAGCTTTAGTGGTGTTTCTCAGAGGCAGCACGGGGACTGCCTGCATCAGCGCCACCAGGTACTTCATGAAATTCAGTTTCTGGACCCCATCCCAGGTAAATGAACAAGAATCGCTGGGATGGCGTTGGAGAATCATTTAAATTAGATTTTACTTGTTCATGTGTCCTCAGGGTGTTTTTCAAAGACAACTTCCTCTCAATAAATTGCATTTGCTTTTTTTTTTTTTTAACAAAGCTGGAGGCAAGAGAAGATGGTCTGTCTTCTTTAAAGTACTAAGAAAAGTACATGCAAATGACATAGTTCCTGGTTTGTCGAGGAATGTGAGGGCCCAGACAGCGGACCCATGGTGATACTGGAAATGAGGCTCCTTCTGCTGCCATAATTTGCCATATTAATAGCCAACAGGCTCCTGTTCCAGAGTGTTACTGTTTCACAGAGGAGCGAGAGTCTGTGTTACATGACTTAGCATCACTTTGGAGCAAATGATTTTGTTTGACGATTTTGTTTGACTGCAGGTGTTCCCCAGGAAGGCTTCAGAAATCAGTTCAGCCAAAAGGCAGGAGGAGGTAGTGTCACTTTAAGAAGCCAACCTGATGGAGAGGGTGTAGACCCCAGCCCAGTGAAGTAATTCAGGGCCACAAAGTTAGTCCCTCTAACCAGGCAGAGGTCACACACTCCACTGCAGAGATTCTCCCTTCACTAGGGAAAACCCCCAATGTCTCAGAGCTGGCCCTGCTCTCAAGAAGCACTGAGAAACAGCAGAAGCAACAACAGGGGTTGGAATCCACTGCCAGCCACTTCCTAGTAGAGCTCCAAGGAGGAAAGGAACCAGGCTTGTCTATAAAAAAGTGAAAAGAGGCGTTTCTTGTCCTACAAACCACACGTGAGTTCACATGGTTCGGGTTTATAGGATTTTAGAATTGAATCCACAGATTGGAGAATAAAGCTCATCCGCAAGGGCTCACTTACAATGAGCCTAAGGACGGGGAAAAAGAACAGTACCTGCTCTGCCACTGGCCACCGGAGGCCACCTCCAGAGGCCGGAGTGACAGGCAGCGTGGCAACTCCACCGGCCACGAACATGGCACAGAGCCCTAGGCCAAATGTAAGCACAAGGACCACCTTTTAAATGTTCCATTTGCAAGCTTTGAGTAGGCACTTACTGAATACTCGCGGATGTGATGGGATGTAGCAGTTGGCAATGAGACAGAACTCCCCGTCCCAGCCAAGCAGCTGCTGTCTACTTTTCACGGCCTGTTTGTCAGGATCTGTTCTGCGATAGACAGAGCCTCACAATAGCTAGTACCGAGCCTTGATTTGAAACCAAATGGAAAAGAACCGAACATGTGGGAAATATCCAGGTGTTTCTGGAGTTACACTGATATCGCCCTTGTCATCATCAGAGAGAAGGAAACTTGAGATTAAACAGTAAGTTGCTCACAAGAAGGTCAGAGGCTGGAACTGAAAGCAGAAGGAGCAGCTTGTTAAAATTAATCCAATCCGAGTAACTTAAATAGACTTACAAAAGCACACACAGGGGGCTTCCCTGGTGGCGCAGTGGTTGGGTGTCTGCCTGCTGATGCAGGGGACGCGGGTTCGTGCCCCGGTCCGGGAGGATCCCGCGTGCCTGTGGAGCGGCTGGGCCCGTGGGCCGTGGCCCGCTGGGCCTACGCGCCCGGAGCCTGTGCTCCGCGGCGGGAGGGACCACAGCAGTGAGAGGCCCGCGTACCGCAAAAAAAAAAAAAAAAAGCACACACAGGAGCTTTACAGAGCATGTGGGGATATACCAATGTAACTTTTATGGGTGGTTTAAATTGTTTAATTAGTATAAATCTTCCTTTAAGATGAAATGCATCAAAGGATAAACAGATGGCTATCGACTAAGCACATTCAATAAACTGGCTTACTACTCTTTAATGTTAGCCATGCAAGCAGAATGCCTGCTTGATTCATTAATCCAATTGTTTGTATCCATTGTGTAATGAATGAGAGTGGTTCTGAAAAGATCCCATTCATACACTGCTGCCGGCCTTTCATGGCATTGATGTTTACTGTTAATCCATATTCTCTTACAGGCAAATGTAATTACCCTTTATTATGCAGTTATTAAGTGCACAGACCCACATAATCAGAAATGGCTTCCTTCAAAATACAGCATTAAGAATGCATACACGTAAGCTCGAATCGAACATTAAAAAACAACTACTCTGTCATGAGACAAATTTTATATGAGCAGTTAACTAAAAGGAAATGGCTAAACCATCATAAGCTCTGAGGTTTCTGGATCCTCTTGCATCAGGCCAGTCACCCGATCTCCAGTTCACGCCTCCTCTTCTTGTCTAAGAGTTGCCAGTGAAAGCAGCATGTCTTGGGAACATCAGAGAGAAGGACGCACACTTAGAGAGCGAAGGGAGCAGGTGACCTGCACAGAGAATGGGGATGCCCAAAATTGGAAAGGAAGAGACTTCTAATCATAATAATAATCAAGATGGATCATGGAACTTGGAAATGATGACATGTAGCGCAACAAAGATATATAGGCTACTGAGTAAGGGGATATTTTCTTATGAAATTAATTTTCCAGATATGCAGAATATGAATTACTCTTTAAAAGAGGGAAGAGCAGGGAAGGCTAGATGAGACCCAGACTTAGAGGGTATTTTCGTCTTGTAAGGAAGGATGTAGACTAGTGGATAATGATGTCTTCCCTGGTTTTGACCGTAGCCTAGTCTAAACAAGTAATAATAAAATAAGGCATAAAAGTAGAACGAAATAAAACATCTTGATAAGCATAACAAATAACTAAAAAGAAAGAAAGTAGAAGATGATTTAAGAGAAGTGGCGATACTGATTTCATATAAATGAGGATTATGTCTAGGAAGATTAACAGAGTGTCTAGGTACGCGATCCTCTTCGGGAGTAGCAGAAAAATGTCCTGGGAGCTTTTCCCCCCTGGAGCTCACAGAAAGTAATTCTCTACGTTAGGCAGGGGTACAGCGCAAGCAAGAACAGCCGATGCTTCGGCAACTTGTGTTGAATTGGTTGAGAAGTTTGCTTTTTGGGTCCTTGAAACTTTATCAAATGTCAATGCCATTTAGAGATGGTAAATAAATAATAATGAATGAATGAATTAATCACAGAATGAAAATGCTCCATCACATCTGAAAGATTGGAAGCCTGTGGCACCAGAAACATTAGAGTCCTCTCTTTGTATGATTTACTTGGCGCAGAACCAGGAGATGGGCTTTAAATTAATCAATTTGAATTAAGTGATGCAAAAAATAAGGTTCACTCATCTTCTACTTGTTTATTCTATATAGTTCATCAGAGCTTGAATTCATGAAGCTGGCCAGAGAAGGCACCACAGAGTGTGTTTGCTTATATCAGATAAGTCAACTAGCGAAAGAAGGAGAGAGAAAAATAAACCCTGAGCACATCATCAAATAATCAAAGACCAGGTTGTCCTGCCTTCCCAGTTTCATTTAATCTAGATATCTCTAAGGTTGATGATGCTGAGCGCGTATAAACTATAGACTCAGAGAACAAGAACGACTTCACAGACTGTCTCATCCAGTCATCATCTTTCACAGATGAAGAAACAGGTCCCCGAAAAGGAGACGAGCCTTGTACAAGATCACACAACAATTTAACAGCAATCAACACGAGAACTCTGGGCTTCTGACTGCCAGGCCACCCTCATTCCACTGCAACACACTGTTTTTCAGTGAGAAATGTCTCGTTCGATCTGTTTCATTTATGTATCTGGTCATGGAATGCCCACACTGACCACAGCAAATGAGGCTGGGTGGCAGTTATAATAAACAGCACATTCTCTAAACATGTCGCCTTCCTGTGCGAGTCACGTTTATCCACTCTGATAAGTCACCTTCACCATGTGCATTATAAAACATCTCTTAGAATTAATTTTTAAAAAAACTTAAAAGTCACCATTTTCCAGCATGACCTGTGCCACCAAAATCCTGCTCTCTATATTTAAAGTAATATTTTATAGAAGAGTAGTGACCTTTTCCAGCTAAAAACCACAGGCTTTTCATAGATATCAAATGTTGGTTAAATGGGATTTTTACAGCCTGGCCTGAGAGATCAGACACATCTAGATTGTAAAAGTTAAGACACAGCCAGGTAGTAAATCAACCATATCTCAAAAAAAATCTGGAAATGTTTTTAAGGCAAATATAAGAATAAAATATATATAAGAATAGCTAATGTTTATTGAGCTTACACCCTTCACGAAATGGATCACAGACCTAAATGTAAAATACAAAATATACAATTCATAAAAGATATCATAGGAGAAAACCTAGATGGCCTTGGGTATGACAATGACCTTTAGATCTAACACCAAAGGTACAATCCATGAAAGAAATAATTGATAAGCTGGACTTCATTAACATTAAAAACTCCTGCTCCGCAAAAGGTAATGTCAAGAGAATAAGAAGACAAGCCACAGACTGGCTTGCAAAAAATACAATCTGATAAAGTACTGTTAACCAAAATATACAAAGAAACTCTTAAAAACAACAACAAGAAAAACAACCCAATTAAAAAAATGGACTAAAAATCCTTCACAGACATCTCACCAAAGAAGACGCACAGATGGCAAATGAACATATGAAAAGATGCTCCACGTTATATGTCATCAGGGAAATGCAAGTGAAAACAACAATTAGATACCAAAATACACTTTTAAAATGGCCAAAATCCAAAACACTGGCAACGTCAAATGCTGGCGAGGGTGTGGAACAACAACCCTCACTCATCGCTGGTGGGAATGCAAAATGGTGCAGCCACTTTGGAAGACAGTTTTGTGTTTTCTTACAAAAACTAAACATTCTCTTATAGAATCCAGTCATCATTGGTTCTTGGTGTTTACCCTCTGGAGTTGAAAACTTATGCCCACACAAAATCCTGAAAATGGATGTTTATAGCAACCTTATACAAAACTTGGACACAATCAAGATGTTCTTCAGTAGGTAAATGGATGGAAAAAAAACTGTGGTCCATCCAGACAATGGAATATTATTCAGTGCTAAAAAGAAATGAGCTCTCAAGCCATGAAAGGACATAGAGGAACCTTATGTTCATTTTACTAAGTGAAAGAAGCCAATCTGAAAAGGTTACATACTGCATGATTCCAACGATATGACATTCTGAAAGGGCAAAACTATGGAAACAATAAAAAGATCAGTGGTTGCAGGGGTGATATGGGGGTGATGGATGAATAGGTGGAGGACAGAGGATTTTTAGGACAGTGAAAATACCCTGTATGATACTATAATGATGGATACATATCATTATACATTTATCCAAAGTCAAAGGAAAGTACGACACCAAGAGTGAACCCTAATATAAACTGTGGACTTTGAGTGGTTATGATGTAGGTTCATCAGGTGTAAGAAATGTACCACTCTGGTGGGGGACATTGATAATGGGGATTACGCACGTGGGGGGCAGGTGGTATATGGGGAATCTCTGCATCTTAATTTTGCTGTGAACCTAAAAACTGCTACTTAAAAATTATCTTAAAAAAAAAAAAAAAACAGGTTTAATGATGATACTTTGCTGTGTTGTTTTGAGGATTAGATATATTAGATTTGGTCAAGTGACAAAGTACACTCAATAAGCACTCAAGTAAATAAATAAATTATTTTATCCTTACTTTTATTTATGCAACTGTTTTTAATTCCGACTGATAGATTTTAAGTTCCTTGATGAAAGGCACTATAATTTTACTTCCAGCATGTGCTGGAAGTTGACACGTGATAAATGATAAAAAATTTGCTGGAATAATTCATTCTTAATCAAGCTAAATTGCCCCTAAATGTCTATTTGCAGAAAAATAAAAACCCTGGTTGCTTCAATTCAGATGCAGAATATACACTGCTTAGCTGTGCCCAGATCAAAGATATGTCTGTTTTAAAAACTAAAGCATTGACAAATAAGAACCGTATCTAATTCTCCAATTAAGTCAAGGTACCCTCCACTTCTACTACATCCTAATTTGTGAGACTGTTGATGCTCCCTCTCAGTGATCCTGGTAATAATGATCTGTTCTTTCAACAGGAGAAATTTCCAAAAGAAGAGGCTGTGTTGGGTAATGTGCATATAATTCTCTTAGGGATTCCTTTTTTCTCCATGTCCCTTATTTCCTTCTTCTAGATATTTTGTCTAAGCCATTTCTAAATACTGCCGGAAATTGATTTACAGAGTCATACAATTTAAGAGACTGCATGGGATCTTAGGCAATTATGCTTCATTTTGCAAGTCACTGAGATCAAAAAAGATGAAGGACTAAAGGTCACACAGTGAGGAACGAGTTTTGCAATGGAATCGAAAACTACTTTTTTTTGTCGTTAAATACAAAGACAACAGGCCCCAAAGGAAGTCACTGGTGCTAAGCCCCAAGTCACCAAACTGAGACTTACTACCTTAGCTTCAGCCTTTCCCAGGAATGGAATCTTAAACCTGGAAGGACCCGGTGAGCAGTAAGGAGTTTCATATGTCTGATAGGTTCCCTGCTGTTCCCTAAAAGGAAGGTGACCTTGACACAAACCGCTCTTTGCTGGTGTAACTTCCTTGCCCTCTTTGATCCTCCACACCTTCTGCCTATAAAAGTCTTTCCATTTTGTACAGCACCTTGGGTTCCCTTTCTAGCTGCTAGCTAGGATACTGCTGGATTCGTGAATCACATCTTTGAATAAAGCCAATAAGATCTTTAAAAATTTACTGAGTTGAATTTTGTTTTTTAAACACTATGTAAAAAATTCTTAGGGAAACAAGAAAATATAAGTTATAAAAATAGTCCCAAGGGGCTTCCCTGGTTGGCACCAGTGAGAGTCCCGCCTGCCGATGCAAGGGGACACGGGTTCATGCCCCGGTCCGGGAAGATCCCACATGCCGCGGAGGCGGCTGGGCCTGTGAGCCATGGCCACTGAGCTGCGCATTCCGGAGGCCTGTGCTCCGCAAACGGGAGAGGCCACAGGTCAGTGAGAGGCCCGCGTACAGCAAAAAAAAAAAAAAAAAAAAATTGTCCCATGAAGCCAATTACAGAAAACAATAGCAAACCCAGAAAACCCTCTCTCATGCTGATTTGGTAAAATCGTATAGAAGCAGCAAACTATGAAAAAAAACCAACTGAACAAATAAGGGACAATGACTAAGATTAAAATGTATTTTCCACTAGCAAATATTAAACATACAAGAGGAAAGTTTCGTGTTTTTTTTTTTTTTCCTTCAGAGACCGCGTGTGAATGACCCAAAGTGAAGGCAATGGGCATCCTGTTCTCTTTTAAGTCGCCTTTTTTCCTCCCATGTTTCAGTTCTAATCCTGCATCTTTCTTGTATTTGAAAACCAAATCAGGTGCCGAACACGTCACACACTTAGGTCTGCTGCCATGGATCAAGGTACCTCACACAGCGTGGCTTCCTCTTTCCCTTGTTTAACCTTTTCTTTCTTAATCCTTTCCGATCTGAGTCCACCCATTTTTTTATTTCTAAGCAATTAATTTCTTGGCTGGGGCGCCATCCACAGGTGTGGATGTCTGGCAGCGCGCTGATGGGCTCCATCTGTTGGCTCCTGATAACGGCCTCCTGGGGGCTCCCGGGTGCTGTCTCCACACTCAGAAAAGCCAGCAGCATCCCCATCTATCTGCAGGCAGGCGACAAAAGCCCTGCAGCTCACGCAGTTATTCAACAGGAACAACTGGTTACAGACAGCACGTTTAGGGAGACAGTTGGGAGTCTCTGGAAGAGGGGGGACAATGGTCCCACATTGAGTGATGCTTCCTACCAAGTCCACGGTACTTTTTTCCCTCTTTGGGAAAAAAAAGACTGGATGGGGAAACGGGAAATTTGTGATCATTCTAGGGGGAAAAGTTGTAATTCCTGACTCTCCTTGGCTTCACACTTTAAAAAAGAAAGATGAGGGAAGGGGGAATTATAATAATTATAACTGAGTTGTGATGTAAATAAATGAATACAGAAATGGTAGGGCTGGCGTCAGAGCCCCTGGAAAGATTTGGTTGGAATGGTGGGTTTTTCTCGGAAAAAGCATTGGATGTTGTCTGAGGGGCACCAAAATGCAGGTGACACTCCACTTCTACAAGAAGGTGAGTTAGGTGTGCGTTCAGGGTGGGTGGGTGGAGATAAAATGAAAATCACTTTAACTGTAAAACAGATATTCCATAGGCTATGGAGGATCGAGCCAAAGATTTTCAAATCAGATAGATTTTTAACTTGTTCTTAAATTATTTATAATTAGCAAATATTTTAGATTGAGGCAAATGGCTGAAGTATAATATTTGGAGGGAGTACCTGAAGCCTTAAAAAGCAAAAGATTTGTGCCTTTCTTGTCTCATTATTTTGTTCCCTTAGAAACCATGTAGGGACAATTTAGCCTCATCTGAATGTACCATCCCACCCTTGCCAAAAAAAGCAATGATATTGAAGCAGTCAGTTCTTCTGCTTTGATGTATGAAGCTGATGTTTTAAAAAGAAGCAGTCTTCAATGTATTCAGTTGGATATTTCCCCTTTCCTTATATGCCTTCTCTCTCCGTGTCTCTCTCTCTCTCTCTCTCTCTCTCTCCCTCCCTCTTTTCTCTTTGGAACTCAGTAAATGTTAAGTCCTCTTCTAAGAGACAAGCACATCTGAGACCTTTTCGAATCCAAGCTTCTGATAACAGCCTGTCCTCATGGACACTTCAGACCCTCTATTGCACCCTCTGACATGTATCCAAACTCCTCCCTTAGTGCTTTCATCTACTTCAGAAGACAATCTATATGGAGATTTGAGAATCCCTAATGGGTAAGGAATTTAAATGCATATTGGCTAATAATATAAAATGACTTCTTAACCCCTTTCACAGCTGATGGTTAGAAGATGAATATATTTCAATAAGCCTTTCTTTTCTACTCTTAGACTTAGGACTAACGCCATCTACTGGAAAGAATCTGAGGTGAAACAAACAGAACAGACAATTAAATTCGTCTAAACAGCACCAACCCTTCTGGACTTTAAGTGTAAAAACAGATTCAAGATGCAATCAGCCACACCCACACTAGGGAGTAGGATGGTGCGGGGCAGGTATTTTGGGTGATATGGCACTAAATAACTAATTTACATTTACAATCGATTATTTGCATGAGAGACATACATTTTCATGGTCGTGATAATTGACAAGATTCAGGTGTCTGTAAATACTGCTTTCTTTTTTTAATCTCTATGATTCAATTTGATTTTTGCTTCTTGGTGTCCAATTCTGTTCTTGGCAGAAAGTATAATCTGGTCGCTTCTGAGTTGTTCTTCTATCCAATTTCTGTCAATCCATCTCTATACCTTAATTTGCTTTCTATTCTACATTCCAATCCGAGGTCTGATTTCCACAACTCTCAAATGCAGTCAAGTGAAAGTTCTGCCTTTTTCCTACCTCTTCCTAGAGGGTGAAGAGAGGGAAGTATCAAAGTTCAGGGGAAATGAATGTATCAGTGCATAGGGTTCGTCCATAGTCACATGTCTCTCACTATAGATGGTAATTGAGACTCTGCCCCAACCTCAGCTCTGAGAACATGGGAAACTCAGGGTTATCAAGGGGTACAACACTGCCCTCTAAGCCCCTCACCATCATCTCTGTGAGATACCAACTACCAGAGAAGGAACTGAACAGACACTAGTGTTCTAGTTTTCTCAATGTGTAGAGCACTTTCCCTTCATCTCCTGTCCCCACGAGAATTTGAGGAGGTTGAGTGGAAGAGAGAAATTTTCTTCTACCATAAAATCTCCCTCCCTTGTTTCAGGCCTTATTGTCTCATGCCCAAAGTATCTCCTTACAAAACTAAAGAGTATGGAACAGTCTCTATAGTATCATGGGTGTTCTTGGTTTAGCTGCCAGTTGGGTTTGCGGGGGGTGCCCACATATTCCAGACAGGCAGAAAAAAGCACACTTCCCCATGTTACATCAGAAGCGTTGTTAATATACGCTGCTAAGAATGAAAAGTCTGAGGTCCCATATTAGAATAAAATATATTACTATGTATTTGAGACAGTATGTGTACTTTATAATCTAAATTCCAAAAGTAGAATAAAAAATTCCAGGACAGTGAAGAAACCAGGCAGATCTGCTTAGAGATGTAATTTAAAGGTAGATTTTTATAAAAGCATAACGGAAAGTAAACATATGAGTCGTTATGTAGCTTTGAACACTTTGCACTTTTGGTTTGCTCATATTTGGGAGAAAACCGGCCTGTTTAGGATTACTACCATAATGTCCCATAGGGGACATTCAAAGACTCCCGCGTTAAATAAAGCAACACTGTACTGAAAGGTCAGGCTGAGGTGGTCCCCAGGTAGACGACACTGTAAAAAGAACTTCCCTAAAGCAGGTGGAAACCTGGGAGGACTCAGGAAAGGAAATAAATGAAGGGTTTTTTCTGGTCTTGAATCCACATCTAAGTCTAAGCTTGATGTTTGAGAACTTCTGGGGACTGTGGTTTCCCAGCTGACTCAGGTTGAGCTGATGGTGGCAATAAAGCCTGACACTAAAGAATTTCCCCTAAGAAAAGGCAGCAGCTTCTTCTCCTGAGTTTTGGATTGCAGCCACTAGCTCAGAGAGAGGCTTATATCTCTCCCTCACTCTTCCTACAGCCCCCGGAGTCAGGGAGTAGAATGGGGCATTGATATTTGCATAATGTTCTACAGAATGAATATCTTAATGTAAATTCTTTTCCTTTCTACATTACTTGAGATCCCTTCCTAAATATGTCAATTTGTAGGAACAAAGAAAAAGATTCTCAGTAAATACCCATTGTATTAGTAAGCTGGGGCTAACAAATTACCATAGACTGGATGCCTTAAACAACAGAAATTTATTTCTCATTGTTCTGGAGGCTGAGAAATCAGTGATGAAGATGCTGGCAGATTGCATTCCATTGAGAACCTGCTTTCTGGCTGGCCATCTTCCTGCTGTGTCCTTACAAAGCAGAGGAAGAGAGACAGAGAGAGAGAGGGAGGGAGAGAAAGTGAGAGGGAGGGAGGGAGGAAGAGAGAGAGAAAGAGAGAGGAAGCTCTCTGGTCTCTTCTTATAAGGTCACTAATCCCATTCACAGGGGCTCCACCCTCATGACCTCATCACCTCCCAAAGATTCCACCTCCTAGCACCATGACATTGGAAGTTAGAATTTCAACATATGACTCTTAGGAGGACACAAACACCCACTGACTGACTGACTGAGCAAATGCTTGAATAAAGTTGCTGCTCAAGCCAGTCTCTGCTGTCAAATTGTTCTCCTTGTCCTTGCACCGTCCTCTTTGGCTCCTGAATTCTAACATTTAAGCCTGGTTTGATTAGCTAAGCTGGGAGGGATCTGTTGGTTTTTACAATCAAGCCTCCACTTATCATTTTAGCCAGAAGTTTCTCAACTATGTTCACAAAGAGGATCACTAGTGAGTGTGTATTTTATCAGATGAGTGTAATTGCTTGCCCCCTTTCTCTTATATCTTTATTAATTCAATAAGTTAATTTAATAATTTTTTTTCCTATCTTCCTACCAAGTTCAAATTGTGTCTTAAAATTAGGCCTGTTGTTGGTTGTACTTAACCAAACCCACAAGCCAAACCCAGTACTCTCTCTGCACCAATACCTCCATCGCTTGAAATTGACCATGGTGAAGGTATTTACACCATGGAAACTGTCAAATGCCACTCATCAGGATTCTGTCCTCTCCTAGACCTTATTGTCAGACATTTCCCTTGGATGTGCAGAAGTACAAATTAACCAACAGGCTTCTTTTGTGATACGGCCTCAAACGATAAATCCCAAGGATGCGGGTCCAGGGAGATGTTGTTGGTTGGAAATAGGTTGGGAAAGCATGAAAGGTGACACAAGATGAAATTCAGATGCTCTAGTATCTGAATGCCCACTGGCATCTCCTCAATTTCCAACTCAAGGCTTGGAAAACTGAATGTTTATGAAGAGAAAGTGGTTGCTTTGATCAACTGCTAACAGTCTCAGGAACTAAGCAGGTTAAAAGCTACCTGGTTTATAGAGACATCATAATGCTGAGAGTTGTAGCTGGACAGATGACAGCATGAGAGAGATTAAAGTGACATGAACACCCAAACGCTCATTCACAACTTACACTAGGGACTTAGAATATACAAATTATACTATGTTAGACATACTGTATGTTAATAACGTATATAATGATATGTAGTATCCAAATATTATATAATAATACACGACTATATTTATCTTGAATATACTACAATATAGAGATAGAAATATCTTTAATAGAAATAAATATCTGTAATAAAATATCTCTACTAAAGATATTAAGGTAAAATCAATAAGCAAATGCCCATTGATGATTTATACACGGGATAAGAAATAGAAACTGTAATGCCTTTTCTCAAGGGTGATGCTACTATATGTGGTGGAAACATATCAGGTTCTTCCTGTGGCTTTGCGCTCACTGGCTGTGACCTTGGTCCTATCTTTTAACATCTCTGGATTTCACTTTTCTCATCTGTTAAGTGAGATCCATGCTCTCTGGGATTATACTCTGAGGAGTAATTTTGTTTAGCTGTAAAAAGAATCATAGATTCCAAGCCTAAAAGAAATCAGTATGATTGCAATTATTTACAGGTGTGTTTGTGTGTGTGTGTGTTCATTTCTCCCTAAACTTTGAACTTCTTTAAAATACAGATAATGTGTCTTTCATCCGTATAGTCCCAGTACTGGACTCGTTGGATGTTCAATGAATGTTGAATGAATAAATGAAGAAACAATGCCTCCATAATAAATCAGGGAACAGGTATAACAGAAATGAAGTTGTGGACCTATGGAGAAACTGGGCAATCCTCTTGCACTTTGCCATTTAGTTTTCATGGAGACCCTATTGGTATAAAAAATGTATGCTGTTTCCTCAGATTCTGGGGAAAGTTGCTGAGCAAAGGTATTTTTCTATGAGCTTTCTTTGTTGTACCTTTCGTCAAATATTTTTAAAAGAAATTCTGAAGTGAAGTGCCTGAGTTTACTTTGTTTTTTGCAAACAATCAGCCCATTAGTTTTGCCCTTGCAATACCCAGGGGTAAACATTCTGAACATCAATAGAAGATCTAAGCAAACAGCTCCGTGAGAGAGTGGGTAGAATCTGCACTGGGTGTAGAGCATTTGGGGAAGTTCCTTGGCCAACTGAACCTCTGCTATTAACTTTGCCACAACCCTTACCTTTCTTCTCTTTAGTGGGGCAGGACCAAGATCTGGCTAATGGAGCATTTTATTCCAGTGTTTCGTCAAACTGATTTAACTGATTCCAATTACACAGGTCATATTCAACCCTAGCTGTAAATGTGCCTTTTCACATCAACGCCTGCTGAATTTGTCTTCCTTTGTGATGCGGCTCACACATTTGCTCCATTCTGCTGGGTGAGCAAACAGTTAAGTGTCTTGCAGTTTGCTTTGACACCCGGGGTTAGAAAGGAAACAAGTCATTTATCCTCAAAAGCCCCCGTGAGACATGAAAGAGGGTGTGCTGCTTTTAAATAGATTTCTGTAGCAAAGTGCGCAGTCATTTTAAAGCTAGTGACAGTGACGTACTTTGAGAATTATTCATTTCTTTTCTGTCAGCCTCTACCTTTCGATTTCTTTCATCTTTCCTTCTAGTTCCCAACGGTGAAGGCCAAGTTGACTCAATGCTGCCCCCAAGTGTGATTTCAGAACATGGGCCCAGAAAGAAAAAAGCAAAACAAAGAGCATAAAAAAAGAAACACATTGTCAGAATTCATGGTATATCTTGAACTGTTCTTCATTGCTATTTAAAGAGAATACGTTATGCGATGACATAAACAACAAATATCTTTGGAGAAGCTTCTCTCTGCAAAGCCCTGGGCTATGTATAGTGGATATAAAGAAATAAAAGACGATAAATAAAGGCTTTTAAACAAATTAAACAGACAAGAATGGATGAAAGGTTAAATAAAAACGACTAACAGATGTCACCAGATCTATTAGATGAACTGTTAAAATAATGGCAGAGCCATCTAACCAGTGTAGCTGATTTTTAAAAATACAATATACGATACTATTTTCCTAGGCACTATGCTAAGTCCTTTGCATTCATTATCTCATTGAATCCACACAATAACCCCGTGGAGAAGGTAATAGCGTACCTTCTAATTTTTTCCTTGAATTAAACTGAGGCTTTTAGCTGAGAGCAAGGTCACCTAGCAAAGGCGTGGGAGAGCTGGGACTCGCCTCAGGTCTCACTGGCTCTTTGCTCTTCCCTGAGATGCTTTAGGGCCTCAGATGCTAGGGAAGGGCGCCATCACCCAAGCAGAGGTGGCCCAATGGGGTTTTCCATGGATGTGGGGTTTCCGTGGCTGTTTAAGCTCCCATAAAACTCGGAAGCTTTGAAAAAATGAAGTGAGGAATCAGGGAGGCCCCAGCTTTTAAAACGAAGCCAGCAGCACTGTTTAGTTGTTCAAAGGAACAAGAGGTGTTTTTGTTTTTTTAAGATTGATTGATTAATTGACTGATTTATCGCTGCATTGGGTCTTCGTTGCTGCACGTGGGCTTTCTCTAGTTGCAGCCAGTGGGGGCCACTCTTCGTTGCAGTCCGCGGGCTTCTCATTGCAGTGGTTTCTCTTGTTGCAGAACATGGGCTCCAGGTGCTCGGGCTTCAGTAGTTGTGGCTCACGGACTCTAGAGCGCAGGCTCAGTAGTTGTGGCGCACAGGCTTAGTTGCTCCGCGGCATGTGGGATCTTCCCGGACCAGGGCTCGAACCTGTGTCCCTTGCATTGGCAGGCGAGCAAGATGTTTTTAATCAGGCAGACCTATGAGCCTGGGTTTGAATCCCAGCTCAGCCACTTACTTAATCTGTGACTTGGGCAAAGTTCTTGAACCCAGCTTCCTCTCCTGAGGAGTGAGGATATAATCATCCCTATCCCTACTAAGCATCAAATGTGTATGAGATGCGTCTGGTCCCAAGACCATGAGGGCCAAAGATGTGATTTCAGAACATGGAATCTCTCTAGGGGAATATTTATAACACATTCAGGCTACTGGAGATGTCACAATTTTATAGATTATGCTACTATAGATTTATACTTTCAAACCACAGCCTAGAATGTATTAGTTTCTTTCCATCTATGCATCTGATCTAATCCCTACACAACTGGGAATGTAGCTGAGGAAAACACACAAGACGACTATAAAAGATAAAAAGAAAAATCACCAAGATCTTTATAGATGAGATTTATAGCTTATATTTATGAGTATCTCTAAGCCATTCATTGCCATATGTAAAGTTAAGTCATATCCAGGGAAACACAGATTATTACATTGTTCTGCTTTGCTCAAATATTTTCTAAGATCTTATTGCCTTAACATGGTGCTGTGGGCCCCTGGGTCCTATTCTGTATTGTGGCAAAGTGCTTCTCTTGGAAAGCATATTGTCAGTGCTATACAACTTCAGCACTTTTAAAATTGCTTTTGTTAGATGTGTGATTTCCCCGCTGACTTGAAATAGTTAATTTGCTTTGTGAAGTACCCAGTTTGGGCCTGCGCCGTGACTCAGGCTGTGCCTGCATGCGGAGATAGAAATGATCTAAGCAGTTTGGTCAACTGCTCTTGACATCACGGGGCTCTTTCTGCCTGGGTGAAACTTCCCTTTTGCTGAAAATTGCAGAAACCAATAGGCCCCAAATCATCCCAGTGAGATTTGCTTGAATTTATAGTTCCCCTTTTAAAATAATTTTTTATTTTGAAAATAACCCAATAAACAGTTTTACAAAGTCTAGCTGAGAGAGTCGGTATTTATGTCTGTTTACCAGGGGCGTTCAATTCATAGATTCATGTTTTTCATCAGTGAAGAGTCTATTTAGTTTACATGAACTTTCTAGAAGAAGAAGAAGAGGGCGGGGGGGTGGGGGTGGGGAGGGAGGAAGAATTCCCTGACATTGTACTTTCATTCCAAAGGAAGGTGGAATTTTGGTCCCTACTGCATTAGAATTCCCTGTGTAATCTGTGAAATTCCCATAGATTTCTAACCCACTCACCTTACTCTTCCACAGATTTTGTCTCCCTTCAGGGCTCACTTCTCTTCTTCCTCAGATTAGATTCCATGGCCCATCTTGCACGCATTACAAAATCTCTTGCTCCTTTTTCCCTTCAACCATACTTGGCTGGCCAAACCTCTATGTGGATTCAACCCGCTTCTCCGCCTCTTCCGCTCTTGTATCCAAGGGGCTGAGTACGGCTGAAGAAAAACACAACAACGCTGGCTGCATGGCTGTGAATTTATGAACCCAAACTTCCAGGGGCCTCAGCATTGCCCATCCATCCGGCATCCTGGATTCCCTCACCTATACTCCCAGAGGGCTATTCACGCCTTCTCTCTAACAAAACTTCCTTCTCACTCTCAGCTGATTATTTGCCTGATGACGGAAATGATCAGAAAAGACCTTTCACTTCTTCCTGTCTTTAACTTTACTAATCCACCTGCATCTTTGCCCATAATCCTCTCTTCCCTCCCCTGACGATGGATGAACTGCCTGTAGCTTTGTCTGAGGTCAGCCCCTCCTCTCATGTACTGCCTCCCATCCCCTCCCTCCTCCTCAAGGTTGATGCTCCTACAAAGAAATTAGTTTCCTTTCTTCTTACCTCCTCTTCAAGCTACTTTTCCATTTCTTTGTTTCTTTTATGGAGAAATTCCCTAAAACATTTGTCTTTGCCTGCTCTGAATACTTCCTCACTTCCCATGCTCTCTTAAATACATTCCAACACTTTTCACCCACATCTTGCCGAGAGAAGTCACTCTCATCCGGGTCTCAAGGACTCCGCGGTACAGAGCCAACACTGGGGTCTCGGCCCTGCCCTGCCCTGCCTTGGCATCTCAGGCCCATCCGACACAACGCACAGACGTGGAGACTCCACAGATCTTCATGAATGAATGACTGGACGAGCGTTGGGAATGTGTTCTTTCTCTCTATCAATATAAAGCTCCTCTACTGAGACGTGTTTTATAAACATTCAATCCATAGTAATTATTACGATCTAGAGCCTCTTTTGATGGTTTTGAAGGTGGTCTTTGTCTATGGACCCCGTACATCTAACTCTCGTTTAGAGAGCTTGATCTTACCAACTCAAGATTTGGGTTTAAGAGTATTCTAATCAGGGACTTCCCTGGAGGTCCAGTAGTTAAGACTCCAAGCTTCCACTGCAGGGGGCACGGGTTCCATCCCTGGTCGGGGAACTAAGATCCTGCCTGCATGCCTTAAGGCGGCCCCCCCCCAAAAAAAAAAAGAATATTCTAATCAGTAAGTGTTATTTACTAACATAATTAGTGTCAAAAGTTCAGAAATAGCAGAAGTAAAACTAATGAATCACTAAAGTGGTAGTTAGGAAGAGGTCATTGTGCAGACACCAAAAGCCCAGTCTGCAAACCAGGACTACTCAGACAAAACAGGGAATTTGTTATCAAGTAGCTTATACAGCAGGAAGGCAGTAGCTGTTCATTCTTCACAGTGATTGGTCATAACATTAGAGTTTTCTTCAAAGATAGGGAATTGATTAGTGGTTATCTCCTATCAATTTGGGGAAGTAGTTTGTTTTGCTTATGATTTCCAGAGGCAGAAGCAAGAAATGACCCAGGTCAAATTAGTCTTGCAAAATAAGTGACATCAAGCTTTGCTTGTATGACAAAGCTGGTCTTGTCTGCTCAGGGAATTTTCAAGGCTGGTCTCTGTTTTTTTATTTTCGCATCAGTAGTTGAATTTCATGCAATTGCTCATCTTGCTATGGGAAACACCTAGAGTTTAGCTCACTCCAGAAAACCTGACTATTCTGTTATACATGTTTATTTTTTCACTTTAAGAAATGTTAATTTTAATAAACTGTTTTGTGGATTGCTACCTTCATTGCTATTAACTGTGATTTTACTTAACTAACTAAAAAATAATTTTAAACAGGGAAATTGAAATATCAAGATCTCTAATGTCCCTAGAGTGACAATTGAAATAAAAATTCAGTAAGAATAAACCATTTGTGAACTGCTCCCAATTACAGAAACATCCAATTCTGAGAGGTGAGAAGCAACCTCCCCCTTGATTTGCTAATATTTCCCTTAGTATTTCCCTCTGAAACCTGAGAACAGCATCTCATTGCCCCAGCCTACCCTTTTGTCCTTCTTCAGATTCAGGTTCAAGAAAGACAGAGATGGGTTCTTGTGACTTGAGTCATTCTGTCATTTCTAATCACAGAATACCAGCTCAGAAAGTGGCTGGAATGCAGAGGAGCTGACCTGCTTTGACTCTGAGTCACTAAGAGAAAAATCCACATAAAAACAGGAGAAACAATTATTTGTGAAGGTGTTCCCTGTGGAGAGATACGTTTATGCAACCCAACCCTCACCTTGCTCATGAAATGTGTGCCTAGGATCACATATAAATTGATTTCTTGGAATTCAAACACCTTTCCCCAAAAAAAGTGCTGTTATTTATGGTCTAGGTGAGGGAAAATCCATTGATTTCAGCCATAACAATATTGGTTAAGTTGATGTCAAAGAACAAATGCTGAACTGAAGAGAGAGAGAGAAGAGGGAATTTCAAACTTTCTTGAGTCCAGGGCCAACCTAAATTAAAAAATACTTAGCATTTGGCATTGGTTTTCCCCACCTCCTTTTTTGAACCCTCCTCCCTGCTGTCCTGAGCACTGCATTGTTGCTCTTACCCTTTCCTCCAAAGGGACTCAGACTCCAAAATTATTTCCTATGCTCCCCCTTATCCAAATGATCATTCCCTGGGCACTTTTGGTCCCCATTAAGGCATCAGGAGCTGTGCAGATTGATTCAACTAATTAACTTTACAGTAATAGCTCTTTCAACATCCCAGAAATAGACCATTTTTTCTTTAAATGCATTTCTAAATGTCTGGAACATCAGAGTTTCTCAAAGCAAAGTGAGAAAGGAAGTTTTGCAGGTCTATTTCGCTTATGCTATTTCTGTCCATTTTAGTTCTGTTCTTCCCTTTCCTTCTGAAATATGTAAACATGTAGGTCATCTTCACAACTTGGCAGCAGTACTAGGTGGTGAAGCGGGGGTGAGAGGTGGGGGTGTGAGGACCTAGCAGCATCTTCTCTAAAGGAATGAGTTGTTTCTAAGTTAGATACCGCTTCAGTCCCTTCGGCTCTGAAAGTCTCCCTGTATTGATACAACTTTCCAGCCTAAGAGGCTAAGTATTTAGGTTTCTCTTCAAATCCTTTCTACAGCTTCATTAGATAACTACTGTCAGAGGAGTGAAGTGAACACACAGAAAAACGAGCTTCCTTAGTGATTAATTGAGATTGGTCCATATTTAATCCTGGCTCTCAACTCAGACTTTATAATTTAAACATCACTAATACTCTTGATTTGTCAACCACTTCTACAGGCTTTGAACTAAGAGCCTAGGTTAGCTTTCGAATTAAGCAGGCAGCCTTAGCCTCAGGTCTTCAATTTGGTGTGAGTGACTCGGTGGCTAAATCAAACAATGTGTCAGGAAGCAAATTGGCTTCCCTGGACCTCAGTCACTGATAATAAACCAGACAATTTTTCTTTAACTTCTTTGGGCTAATTGCCCAGTACCCTGACATGCTAATTTCCATAAATATATTTGGGGTCTCAAGTACACAAGTCACTTTCGGTATTACTATAGAAGAATGTGTGTGACATCCCATAACACTTTTTGGAAATAAGTATGTAACCAAAAGGTGATAATTTAGATGGCCTTCCTCACATCACATATTTTTGGTGACTCTGGTACCACCTGTTCACTAAGAGAACACGTCATACTTATTTGTGATCTTCAGCAGAGTGGGAATGGCAATTTTATATTAAGAGGACAATTTCCCCAACTACATTTTCATCTTGAAGACCTGCCTTAAACTCTTTGTCTGTGAATGAGGTTACTCAGCTAAAAAGCAGTTGTATTTGCTTAAATATTACAGGGAGGCAAGCCATCAAATTCTGATAGACGCCTTAGAGAAACGTAAGTAGCATTTACTTACTCAGATAGTTAAATCAAATTTAGATGGAAAGAATGTACTTGTAGTTCTGGAATAGGATTTTAGCACCATAATATCTTTTTGAAAACTCCTAATGCTAATGTTCATAAAATATAAATCCAGTATGATCTGAAGTAGCAAGAATGATTTGAAATTAGGTCACTTCTCATAATTCAATATCATACTCATCCATATAAATAAGAACATTTGAATTTTCATGACTTCTTTGTCAATCTGAATTTAACATCGTCATCTCAATTCTGTGTCGGAGTTAACTGAAAAAAACTCTAGGCTGGGGGCTTCCCTGGTGGCGCAGTGGTTGAGAGTCCGCCTGCCGATGCAGGGGACATGGGTTCGTGCCCCGGTCCGGGAAGATCCCACGTGCTGCGGAGCGGCTACACCCGTGCACCACAACTACTGAGCCTGCGCTCTAGAGCCTGTGCTCCGCAACGGGAGAGGCCACAACAGTTAGAGGTCCTCGTACAGCAAAACAAAAAAACAAACAAACAAAAAAACTCTAGGCTGAATGCTATTCTATAAAATACTAAAATGTCAATTCATTGTACTTGAGGGATGGGAGGAAGAAAATTAGACATCTGTGGCTAATAAGGTGCCCTGCGTAATGGATAAACTTTGAATAATTATTCGTCATGATGATGAAGAATAATTAGATCAGCTATCACACCATTTTCAGCAGTGCAAAATTATTAAAATATAAGGAGAAGAATTTAAGTTTTTCCTAAGGAAAAATGTCAGGAAGAAAGTATCACCTGGGATTTGGCTTGGAAATTAAACACTGGCAAATAACTTGTGGAATGAGTGGAATTCACAGGACACACAAACTAAACAAACCAGTGGCTTTGTATAGACATGTTTATTGAAAATGTCTCACCTTTGAAAAATTTTCTCTTGCCTTTGATGTTCTCCCGGCAGAACAATAAAACTCTTTCTGTACGTACTTAACAGAATAGCAAAGTTTCCACTCTAGAAGTTTACGGAAATCACTGTTGGGGAGAGTAGAGGGAACATTGCCTATGACCTTGTTTTTACAGGTTTGTTCTTCTTGAAAACAAGTTTCATGATCCATCACCAATTGTCCAGGTATTTTTCTAGAGTGAAACTTTTAAGATGATTCCTTCTTATCACTCTCCAACCTGCAATTTTTATATGTTACATTCATTTTCACCTCATGATAACAATTGCATCTCAGCTCCTATGAAGAGTTAGCTCCATATTGTAAATCTGCCGTTTAGAGCTCCACAAAGCCATGAAATCATCAGTTTCCCCAATTTCACATTTCAATCAAATCAATTGTGTGGAAAATCAAGCAGTCTGGCAACATTGCTAAAAGGTATGGTCCAAGTTCCATGTGCTTTTTTTTTTTTTAAATAAACTTCTAATTTTAGAATAGTTTTAGGTTTATAGAAAAACTCTAAAGATAGTACAGAGTTCCCATATACCCCACACTGTTTCCCCTATTATTAACATCTTATATCGCTACAGTACATTTATCAGAATTAATGATCCAATATTGACATATTATTATTATCTAAATTCCATACTTTATTCAGATTTCTGTAGTGTCTACCTAATGTCCTTCTCTGTTTTAGGATTCCATCCAGGATACCACGTTACATTTAGTTCTCTGTTTCCTTAGACTCCTCTGGACTGTGACAGTTTTTTTTAGATTTCCCTTATTTTTGATTGATGTTAGCAGTTTTGAGGAATACTTAATGGCTGGGTGTTTGTAAACTGTCCTTCAATCTGAGTTTGTCTGATGTGATTATCGTGATTAAATGTGTCATGGGTTTTTGGGAGGAAGACTTTGGAGATAAAGTGCCATTCTATCTTGATTACTGGAGCTTTGTAGTATAGTCTGAAGTCAGGGAGCCTGATTCCTCCAGCTCCATTTTTCGTTCTCAAGATTGCTTTGGCTATTCAGGGTCTTTTGTGTTTCCATACAAATTGTGAAATTTTTTGTTCTAGTTCTGTGAAAAATGCCAGTGGTAGTTTGATAGGGATTGCATTGAATCTGTAGGTTGCTTTGGGTAGTATAGTCATTTTCACAATGTTGATTCTTCCAATCCAAGAACATGGTATATCTCTCCATCTATTTGTATCATCTTTAATTTCTTTCATCAGTGTCTTATAATTTTCTGCATACAGGTCTTTTGTCTCCTTAGGTAGGTTTATTCCTAGATATTTTATTCTTTTTGTTGCAATGGTAAATGGGAGTGTTTTCTTGGGGAGATCAGCTCGGTGCTTTGTGACCACCTAGAGGGGTGGGATAGGGAGGGAGAGAGACGCGAGGGGGAAGGGATATGGGAACATGTGTGTGTGTGTGTGACTGATTCACTTTGTTATGAAGCAGAAACTAGCACACCATTGTAAAGCAATTATACTCCAATAAAGATGTAAAAAAAAGAAAAGTGCCATTCTATCAACATGATTTATCCCTGATGTTCACCTTGACCATGTGCCTGAATATGTCAAGTTTCTCCACTATAAAGATGCTCTTAATATGTGTGCAGCCCACACATAAGGAGTAGAGAGTCATCCTCCACTTCCTTGAGAATTAAACTTTTTACATTAAAAAACAATTCTATTTAAGATAGCATCCAAATAAAATACCTGAAACTGTGACACTATTAGGAAAAAAATAAGAGAAAAGCTTCGTGACATTAAATTTGGCAGTGATTTCTTAAATATGACATCAAAAGCGTAGGCAACAACAGAAAAAAAGGATAAAATGGACACCATCAAAATTAAAACTTTTGTGCATCAAAGGACACTATTAAGAGAGTGAAAAGACAACCAATAGAATGGGAGAGGATGTTTTAAAATCATATATTTGATCAGGGATTAATGTTTACTGTACATGAAGAAGTCCTACAACTCAACAACAACAAAAACCAAACAGCCCAATCAAAAACGGGCAAAGGACCTGAATAGACATTCCTCCAAAAAAAGATATATGAATGTCCAATACGCACATAAAGAGGTGCTCGACAACACTAATCATTAGGAAAATGCAAGTGCAAATCAACCACCATGACATACCACTTCACTGTTAGTATGCTTATTATATATATAATCAGGAGAAATTGGAACCCTTGTGTATTGCTGGTGAAAGTGTAAAGGGGTGCAGCCACTGTGGAAAATAATTCAACAGTTCCTCAAAAAGCCAAATGTATAATTAACATATGATCCCACAATTTTGCTCCTACTTATGTATCCCAAAGAATTGAAAGCAGGACTCAAACAGATATTGTTCACCAATGTTTATAGTGGCATCCTTTACAATAGCCCAAAGGTGGAAATGCCTCAAATATCCATCAACTGATGAATGGAGAAACAAAATGTGCTATATACATACAGTGGAATATTATTTTAAGAAATGAAATTCTGGTACATGCTACAACAGGGATGAACCTTGAAAACATTGTGCTAAGTGAAATAAGCCAGACACAAAAGGACATATATTCTATGAGTCCACCTATATGAGGTACCTAGAATGGACTAATTCATAGAGACAGAAAGTAGAATAGAGGCTACCAGGGTCTGGGAGGAGGGGAATTATTGTTTAATGGGTGTAGACTTTCTGCTTAAGATGATGACAACATTCTAGAAATGGGTAGAATTCTAGAAATTCTAGAAATGGTTGTAACGATGTTATGAATGTAATTAACATCCCTGAACTGTATGTTCACATACAGTTTAAACGGTAAATTTTCTACTATGTGAATTTTGCCACAATAAAAAAAAAATCTGTTGACTATATTTGTGTGGGTTTATTTTTGGAATCTCTATTCTGTTCCACTGATCTGTGTGTCTGGTTTGGTTTTTTTTTTTTTAATTTTGTTTATTTATTTTTGGCCGTGTTGGGTCTTCGTCGCTGCGTGCGGGCTTTCTCTAGTTGTGGCAAGCGGGGACTACTCTTCGTTGTGGTGCATGGGCTTCTCATTGCGATGGCTTCTCTTGTTGCAGAGCACAGGCTCTACAGCACAGGCTCAGTAGTTGTGGCGCTCGGGCTTAGCTGCTCCGCGGCATGTGGGATCTTCCCGGACCAGGGCTCGAACCCTTGTCCCCTGCACTGGCAGGCGGATTCTTAACCACTGAGCCACCAGGGAAGCCCCTGTGTGTCTGTTCTTTCATAAATATCGCTCTATCTTGATTACTGTAGCCTTAAAGTAAGTCTTGAAATCAGGAAGGGTGTGTCCTGCACCTTCAATATTGTGCCCCAAGTTCTTTTCAGTCATTAATTTCATTTTGCTCTGATAGGATGATAGGGACAGAGCATTTTATTACCTGCAGGCCACCAGCCACCCTGCAAATGAAGTGTACAAACTCTATGATTCTGTTTGTATGAAACAGAATTGGTTTCATGCAAACAAACAGGCAAAACCAATCTAGGGGAGAAAGAGATCAGAACAGTGATTGCCTCCGATGGTACGGCTGGGAATGACTACAGGTTGTGTGGTGGAAGTGAAGAGTCTGTGACAGAATCCTTCCTTTCCCCAAATTCTATAACCTGACTGAGAGAGAGGAGTCATATAGGAGATGGAAGCAGTGCCAGAAAAGTAGCAAGAAACCTAGGAGAATGTGTGGCTTCATAAAAGTCAAGACGAGAAGTTGCTTAGAAAGGGAGCGGCCCATAAGCTTCAGACATGTTTTGCGAGTTCAGGACTGAACGCTCTCCACTCTCCACAAGGTCTAACAATAAGAAGGTCATTGCAAACCTTGTAAAGACAGTTTAAAGGCCCTCGAGGTTCAGGAACAAAGCAGGGTGTCTTATGCAAATGTAAACCTGTGATTTCTGAAAATCTGACAAGGAAGCCTGAAGCAATGAAAGTCATTATCAGAAATAATACAGTGTGACTGTCGAGAATAGTAGTTTTGATTTCTGAACATGGCTCCTTCTGTTGAAAACAACCCAAGCTTGTCCCCTGTTCTACGAGATATTTCCACAACATACCAGAAAAATGTCTCCTAAGAATAGAGGATGTCCAAGAAGCCTTATGTATAATCACAGTTAATGACAAAGTATGGCATCACGTCCTTAAAATATATTAAGTTTACCTTTCTTCTTATTCTGGAAATGGAAACATAAGGCCAGTTCCAGGACAAGGCTATGATCTCTACATTTTCTGTAACTCCCCCTGCAGAAAAGAACAGCCATTTCTCCTCACATGTGAAAGATGTTATTCTAGGACCAAAAAAAAAAAAAAAAAAAAAAAACTCTTCAAATTTTAAGACAATTACATACCATCTGGAAGCAGGGTAGCAGGGTCCTTACTGTGGCGTACACGCTATCACCCTGTACTCTGCCCTGGTAAGCAGGCATTTTTAACCAAGGAAAAGACCCTAGTCCTCAGTCCAAAGAGATTTTTAAGACAAAGGCTGAGGAGAAAGAACTATAAGTCATCTCATCTGCTACTTGTTAGTCTTGATTTTCTTTTAACTTTATGTCAGCCTGTGTTAATAATAGTAGTCATTAGGATTATCGTTGCTAACATTTATTGACCATCTACTATGTCTCAGGTGTGGTTCTAAGTACTTTACTCATTTTCTATTCACAAACATCAGATGAAGTAGGTAAAATGATTATCTTCCCTTTACAGATAAAGAAACTCTGACACAGAGAGGTTAGGTAACTTGCTTGTGGGCACAGAGCCAGGGGGTGATCCTGATAAAGATGTGATTGGAGCACTCGATCTAGATTTCCCTCTGCCTGAACCACGCCCAGCCCCTGACTTCCTTGTGTGTAAGTGACTCAGGAGCAGTTGTTTCAGCTGCTGGACAACATCAAGGAACCTGTGGTTGGGGTAAAAGAACAGCCTTCCAGTTCTGCAGGCGCTGTAAGACTCAGCCCTGAGGAGAAGATTGCTAGTGTGGCTAGAACAGAAACTGCATGTCCGTGCCGTTTGCCCCAGGGTGCAGGCCTCTAATTTCTTTTACTTGCTACACTCTGGAGCCAGAACCCCACGGCACCAAGGAAATGAAGAAACAAGTATGAAGTGCTAAAAAAAAGAAAGGAAAAAAAGGAAGAAAGAGAGTCAGAGGGAGAGGGAGAGAGACAGAAAGGGAGAAAGAGAGAGAAAGACAGAGACAGAAAGAAATAGGAAGGAAGGAAGGAAGGAAGGGAGGGAGGGAGGAACAAAGGAACGAAGGATGCACCTTTCAGTGAACTGCCTGACCCAGCAGAATATATCTGCTGTAACAAATGTTCCCTTAGTTTAAAATAATACATGTTTTGTCCGAGTATTTATGTACTCAGCGTTACTACTTTTGTTCTTTGCAAACCCATAAAGAGGAAAACTCAACGCATATATGTTGGAAGGGAGAAAACAGGTCAAATACTAACGTGACTGCTTAGCATTGTGGAAGGAAGAACCTGCAAAGCCAGTGTTTTCTAGTAGAGAGCCACCTAGTGGCCAAGAATGGATGCACTTATATATTTATTAAAAGCAATCGCCTCAGAGTTAAGGGTAAAAACTGACCAGACAAGAAGCAGTGAACAGAGAGGCCTTGGCAATTTCCATCACAGTTCCCTCTTGGTCAATCTTCAGGGACATATTTTTACAACTGTAGCTGTACAATTTATCATTCAAAATGCAAAATGTTTTTTTCGAAAGGGCCAAATTTAGAAATTATTGTTAGAGGTAATTTAATGGCATTATCTTGTCTCAGATCACATGTATAATGGTAAAGGTGGTAACAAATAATTTTAAAAAATAGGTAGACTCTCGCAGATGATGAAACTGGGAAAGGAATCATCAGTCAGTAGGAGATTACCACAAATTTCTGCAAGACGGCAAACAAATGAAGATACAGTAACTGCTGCATCCAAGGAACATTACCGTCATGCCCACAGAAAGCCTGCTGCTTTTTCTATTTGTTTCCTTTTATTCCCATTCCCCACTCCTTTCTTCTTTACCCACATGGGTGTAAGAGCTTCACTCTCAAAAAAGAACAAATAACCAAACATCCCATTTGAGGAAATCATTCAACCTTGTGGCCAAGACTGTTCCTTGCTTCTCAATATTAAGTCTCCCCCCATTTTATGGATATGTTCTTGCAAAATATGTTTTGTTGTTTTGTGTGAAAGTTTTTCGTTCTTTTGTGTTTCTTCATTTTAAAGTGAAGTAAATTTTGCATATAGAAAATGCACAGATCTTAAATCTACAGTCAGAGTTTTTACAAATCTCTTGCAAGCAGCATATGTTTGTTGTTTAAATGATGTTATCAGCTCTATCAAGGTCTAATTTATGTACAATAACCTGCCTCCATTTCAAGTGTATAGTTCAGTACAGTTCAGGGATTTGACAGATGGATACACCCATGAAAACACAACCATAATCAAGACTCAGATTCCCCTTGTCCCCAGACCAGCTTCATGCCACACGCAGTTCTTCTCTCCCCTACTCCCAGCCCCAAACAACCACTGATTTCCTTTTCATCACTCCAGATTAGTTTGTGTTTAATAGAATTTTGCATAAAAGGAATCCTATAGTATGTACTCTTCTGTGATAAACTATTTCACTCAGAATAATGATTTTGATATTCATCCCTGTGATATGTGAATCGGTAGTTTGTTCTTTTTGCCGCTGAGTCGTATACTTTTACACGGATGCACCACAGATTGTTAACACATACGTATGTCTAGGTTGTTTCCAATCAGGGCTATGATGAAAAAAAATTTGCTATGAACATTCATAGATAAGTCTTTGTGTAAAAACATTTTTGTATGGACTTGGGGTTAATCCCTAGGAATGGGATGGCCGGATCCTATGATGGGAGCATGTTTAACTTTCTAGCAGACTGTCAGTGGCAGTTCCACATTACATTCCTGTCAACCAGCTATGAGGGTTACCACTGCTCATCTTTACCTACATCCCACCTACATCTTCACCTAAAATTAAGACTTTTTAATTTTAGCCCTACTAACAGGCTGTCTCATCGTTGTGTGGGGCATCTCTTTGCGGTTTTCATTTTTTGCCCTAATCAACAATAATACCGAACCTCTTTTCATGTATTTATTTGTGGGTGTGTAGACAAAAAGGAAAATAAACTAAAACCATTCACGAAAGCCCCCATCTCTCATCCCTGGTATCAGGGTGACAGACATTCATGGATGGGGGTATTTTTCCTCTTAGAATAGATATTTTGATTCCTGAGGCAAATGGTCTCACTGTCTGAATCTTAAACAACAGCGGGGCCCTGGCATTTATATTTTCTATAAAATAATAAATAGGGTAATAAAGTCATCTGAATACTCCCAACTTATCTTTGTTTTATCTCAAATATAATGAGATAATTACAGACTGAACTGTTTAAAAAAACCCTCTCTAATTCTAAAGAAGTAATCTGACAATTTTTCAGGAAAACATGAAAAATGGCAGCATGGTTGATAGCCACAAAAACTGCAAACAAGACTGAAATTTCAAAGTGTCCAATAAATGACAATTGATTTTATAAATTATGATGCCTCTATAGCATGGAAAACTGTGCAACCCGTAGGAATAATGCAGTGCAACGTTTAATCACGTGGAAAGTTTTTCATAACGTATTCAGCCATTAAAGCTAAGTTTTAGAACTATATTTCAATATACTTTATTATGTATTTGTGTATATGTTCATTGGTGCATAGGCTAATGTATTTGCTTGCGTGTGCATTTGTTTTGTATTTATTCAGTCACGTTTGTTGCAGGATCAACCCTTTTGACTGAACACTCCATGGTAGTATAACTGGGTCCAGGTGCTCCAATCCCATGGTCAGACCTCAAACTCTTCATTTCCTGCCTTGGTTTCCTCTGGGCTCCTTCACTCCCAGGCGTGCTCTCCCA
Source organism: Phocoena sinus (assembly GCF_008692025.1). Classification (NCBI taxonomy): domain Eukaryota; kingdom Metazoa; phylum Chordata; class Mammalia; order Artiodactyla; family Phocoenidae; genus Phocoena; species Phocoena sinus. Next base: position 10,445,136 of record NC_045764.1, read on the forward strand.
ACATCATAGCAGCCAGTTATCAGAAGATCCAGGTTGACAAGCAACCAGCAGATCTTCCCTCTAGATCAAACAAAAGTTTGGAAGTGAACTCCCTTGATTTTGACCTTGTTTGGATCCTGTGCTCCTGATAGAATATGAGGAATGGAGGGGCCTACAGCCAGAGGGGTTGACCAGCAGTCCTAGCCCAACATATAGACAATGAGTGAGGGTGGGATGACCCCAAAGTAAAACTGAGCTGAGGGACTGAAAAACCACAGACGCCTATTATATCTGTACTTATAATTTCTTACAAGATGACCTGCATTTCTTGTGTGCAAGTAAATAAAACAAGACCTGGCCATATTAAAATGTTCAATCTCTTTCTATTCTGATAGATTTTTCAAAACACGATTTATGTTTCATTCATCTTTTTACCCCCTGCATAGAAAACAATTACTAACACACTGTAACCATTCACTATATTTGAATCAAAGTATCTTATTAAAAATAAAAATTCCTTAATAAAATTGGCCACAAGATGTCCCTACTGTTCCAGAAGATACGTTCTATGTGCACCTCCCCCCGCACCCCCAAGACAGATTTTTCATTTCAATTGATTTACTTTGAGGATGTTAGCCAGGTGCTACTGGCTAACATTTAAATTAAATAGCTACTGGCTATTTAATGAGATTTTTGTTCTAAATCTGGTTTTAAAATGCTATGCCTCTAAGAAATCAGGTACTAAATGTTCAGAGTAGTAGACATCTTTAAACCAGGGTTAAAGGAATACTCCCAAACGGCAGTCGTACACTTGTGTTTAAAAGATCCACATTAAACTGTGGTTTTTTTCTTAAATTGTGGAAGTCCTTTGCAGCCACTTTGAATTCTTAAGTTATCAGAAAATATTACTACTGTAATATGGAATTTACAGCAATATTATTCTCTGTAAAAGCTAATGAAAACTGAAGAATTAAAGTATTGTGTTGGCCAAAAAGTCTGTTTGGGTTTTTCCGTAAGATGGTATGGAAAAAGCCAGATGAACTTTTTGGCCAACCCAGCATGTCCTATTAACGTTTTCTTGTAAGATACAAGAGGAATACAAATGTTGCATTTCTTTTATTTATAAGTATGTGCTCTGAGGAATGCTGAGTGAGTCTAGACTGGAAGGAGGGAGACTCCACTTAGTTTTACCAACCGAGTCTATATCGTGGTTACTCCTAGTCACCACTGAGAGTCAATTCTCTTCCTTACAGATGCCTTACAAACCCCTGAATCACAACAGGTGGTCTAAAAGAAATACTTCGTTGCATCAAGAATTCCTCAATGGAGTGTTCTGAAAATAACTTCTACATCTAATGCATACATGAGTTGGAAGAGAAACACAGATATACCCGAAGGACCAGGAAAATTCTAGAGGCAAACAGATTTTCTGCACCCCTGAAGCAGGATCCAATTTTAATCAAGACTCTTTTTTTTTTTAGTTGACTTAAGAGTTTTCTTTTAATTGCTTTTGAGTTAATTATTGATTAAAAGTATCATTACAGAAATATAGGTGAATGTTGATTAAGCCTGAGTCTCTCTTTTGAAAGCGAAGAGGTGGAAGAGTTAAAGGTCTCATTATTTCTTAACCCACTGATGGGCAGGGTTATGGGTTGAATTATGTCTCCCCTAAAATTCATATATTGAAGTCCTAACCCCAGTACCCCGGAAGGTGACCTTCTTTGGAAATAGGCTGGTAATAGATGTGATGAGTGAAAATGAGGTTATACTGGAGTAGGGTGGGTCCCTGGTGTTCTTTTTTTTATATGTATATAAATTTATTTATTTATTTATTTTTGGCTGCATTGCATCTTCGTTGCTGCGCACAGGCTTTCTCTAGTTGCAGCAAGCGGGGGCTACTCTTCGCTGCGGTGCGGGGTCTTCTCACTGCGGTGGCTTCTCTTGTTGCGGAGCACGGGCTCTAGGCGTGGGGGCTTCAGTAGTTGTGGCCCACAGGCTCAGTAGTTGTGGCTCGTGGGCTCTAGATCACAGGCTCAGTAGTTGTGGCGCACGGGCTTAGTTGCTCTGTGGCATGTGGGATCTTCCCGGACCAGGGCTCGAACCCGTGTCCCCTGCATTGACAGGCGGATTCTTAACCACTGTGCCACCAGGGAAGTCCAATAATGCAATTTTAGAATCATCATATCTTGTCTTATTACAGGTGAGGAAATTAGGTAGAAAGGTTTACTGACAAAGCTATAATATGGCAGACTTTTCTGTCCCCAAAGAGGTAAAGTGGGGGAACTTGCAGATCTCTTCCATTTTGACTGACTGCCTCATGACAGAAGGTTAAAGATAGCATTTTCTAGTCATGGAGGGAAACACGTATTCTAGGTACTCTTGAGATGTGGGTGTGCTGTAAGTGCTACAACAAGCAGAACATAGATTAAAGAAGACCTGAAAACCTTGAAACTAAACTTTTATTAGTGAATCATCCAGAGGCATCTGGAAGCTCCTTACTATCTTTTTTTTCTTTTCTTTCCTTTTTCTGGCTGCACAGCACGTGGGATCTTAGCTCCCCCCCCCCCCCCCCCCCCCAGGGATCGAACCCGTGCCCCCTGCAGTGGAAGCGTGAAGTCTTAACTGCTGGACGCCAGGGAAGGCCTGCCCCTTACTATCTTGTCTCCCTGTAGCTGGTGTCTCTCCCTCGAATCAAAGGCAAGTTAAACTCTCTTTCACCCAAGTTACAGCTCATCTCTTGAGCCTTCCCTTCCAGATACATGCATTCGCCCCTCCTGCGCCTCCGTTTCTCCTCCTCTTTGCTTGACAAAGTCCTACATTTCTGTTACGGGCTGAACTGTGTGTCTCCAAAATTTCCACGTTGAAGTCCTAACCCCTAGGAGCTCAGAATGTGACAGTATTTGGAGGAAAGGTCTTTAAAGAAGTTAATTAACTGAGGTCATTAGGGTGGGCCCTGAGCCAATAAGGCTAGTGTCCCTATAACAGGAGTCGATTAGGACACAGGCAAGCTCAGAAGAAGACCACGTGAAGACACAGGGAGAAGATGGTCACCTAGGAGCCGAGGACAGAGCCCTCAGACTACACCTTGCTCTTAAACTTCTAGCCTCCCGAACTGTGAGGAAATACACTTCTGTTATTTAAACCCCCCAGTCTGTGATCCTTTGTTATGACAGCCCCAGAGAATTAATACAACTTCCTTGAAGACCCAGCCAGCTTTTAACTACCACATTATTCCCCATTCACTTAGGACAGGGCATGTATTAAACTACTTTTACTCTTAGCTTTATACAGACTTTCTCCCCACTTCCAAGCCAAGGACCTACTAAGTGCCCTGTTGTCACTAGAGGTAAATCATGAGAAAAATACAAGATTACATGTAAGCATACATGTAAGGACTTCAACATAGCTGAGTCTGTTATTGGACGCTGTCTCCAGCTTACATATTTCATGCAGAGGTAATTGATGTAAGTTCAATTTTTTTTTTTTTTTTGTCTTTTCTGAAGTCTGGAGCTGGGCTTAGAAAGTCCCAAGTTCTGAGTATTATTATGTGAATTCCTTCCAACGTGTATTAATTGTAGCACGTCCTCTTAATCACAGGGAGTTTGATAAACCAACACCTCACCTTTGATGATAGGTGGTGGACGTTATAGAAACATGCTATTTATCTCTCACGTTATATATTTCTATGGTAGTGGGAGTTTTCTGGAAGCCATGCCTTAATGCAGAGGAATTACCTTAAGAACTTTAGCTGCTGTGGCAGAATCAGGGGTGTATGGTTTTATCCCATAAGGCCCTTCAGTATCTCTAACCGTGGAGGTGCCACCCTGACTTCCAAAAATCTGGCAATGGCCTTACTTGTTTTGGGAGGTACAGTGATGTCCCCCCAAAGATCCCAATCCTGGAACCTATGAATACATTCTCTCACATGGCAAAAGGGACGTGGCCAAGGGGATTAAGTTAAGGCTATCGAGATGGAGAGATTATCCTGGATTATCTAGGTGGGCCCCGTGTAATCACAAGAGTCCTTTATAAGTGAAAGAGGGAGGCAGGAGGGTCATGTGACCTGATGACATCAGAGTGATGAGGTCATAAGCCAAAGAGAGGCAGGTGGCCCCTGGGGGCTGGGAAAGATGAGGATGAATTCTCCCTCCGGCCTCCAGAGGGCGCACAGTCCCTGCCGACTCCTTGATTTATCCCCATAAGACCCATTTCAGACTCTGACCTCCAGAATTGCAAGATCATAAATTTGTGTTGTTTTAAGCTACTAAGGTTGTGATAATTTTTTACAGCAGCAGCAGGAAACTCATACAGCTGCCCAGTAACCTGGTTACTCAGCTTGGTGTCCTGAATTGCAGGGCTCCTAAAAGCTGAGCTGGGACATCTCCCAGGATCCCAGAAGTCCTCCGCACCAGCCCAGCCCCCAAACACACGGCTGTGGGCAGGACCTGGGGTGCTTCTGAAGAGCATTTGAGTGACCTGATCTAATCAGCTGATATTTCTAGTCACCTATTTAATCAGGCCAGGATCCAACCGGCTTGTTATCTACTTGATCTGACTTTTCAGCTAAATTGACTTATTAATTTAGTAAATTATTCATAAAGACACATTAATGTTGGTCGATGCCTAAATGAATTACTTCATTTATAAAAAATTTTTCAGGTTTGCTTTTTTTTTTTCCCCAAAAAACTTTAAAGATAAAGGGTCAGGCACCACAGGGGACTTTGTGGTTGTCTGATTCTTGGTTGTCTGGGAGGGTGAGGGTTGGGGGAGAGCCATTCATAAATCGCAGCAGCCTCTGCTGGAGACAGGATCAATGTGGGGAAAGGTTAAAGGAAGACCAAGCCCTGGACTCATTAAAAGGCCGCAACAGAAGGCCAGTTTGGGGGAAGGAAATTCTGAGACCCGAGGTGATGAGTCCTAAGATCCTGAATTTCCTCTGCTTCAGTGAAGTTTTAAAACTCCTGTTCGAAGTCCGTTCTTGGGCAGAGATGCTTTTGAACTATGTATACACGGTAGATGTACTGTAGACATCAAGTGAGCACTCTGTGTGCCCCAATATAGGAGCAAAGTGTGAGTGCACGCGTGTGTATGTGTGTGAGTGTGTGTGTGAGTGACGAAGAGGAGAGGAAGCCTGGCTTTAACTACCAGTGGTACCTGACACCAGCAGGACAGACAGTGAGTTTTGGGATGTGTGCCTTTCAATGCCTGTGGAGCCTGGCAGGTACCTGAACCCTGAGCTAGGAGTATACAACTATGAGCTGGTCCCTGCCTGCCCGGGGAAGCGTACCCAGTCCCCAGCCTCCAGTCTGTGACCTCTGAGCCTGTTTAGACAAGACACATGCAAATCTCATAATGCAGTGCCAGGCCCCTAGGAGGCAGTCAGTAAACGGTTGTGATGCAGGTGATGGTGGCAATCGTTGATGGCGACGGTGCTAGCGAGGTGAAGTGCTTGCCTCCCATTAGTTTTTTCTTTTTTTCTCCCTCTCCTTTTGTCCATCCTTTCATCACTTTCTTGTTTCCTTTCAAGCAACCCAGTGCCTTTCAAAGTCTTTCAGGTTTAAAAGTCTCTGGAGCACCCATGACCTTCAGGAGAAAATCCAAAGTGAAAAGTCTTTCAACTCCCACTCGTTTTCAGTTCTCATCCACCCAAGACATATCGATTAGCTTATTCTCAAAAGTTATGGACTGTTCACAAAATCTCTACCTGATATTCACATGTCCTCCTGGCCATCTAGCTTCTGCCCTTCTCTGGACGTAGGCAGTGATGCTTAGATCTTCTATATGAGGCTTTAGGACAGAATTCACAGAGTTTTCAGAGGTACAGGGATCACAACACCTTTGCAAGCCACACAGTTACAAGTGCAGTTTCATAATAGGTCTATGATGCTCTGAAATTGCTAGTTTTTTAAGTTACATTTTGGGGGAAATCAGCACTGAAGACAAACTATAGATTAAAATTTAGAAAAAATTAGTTATATAGAAATGTCAGTAATGATAATATTTGTTTATTAAGCGTTTCTATGAGCTGGGTATGTTCTAAGCCCTTTACCAGATATTAGCCATTTTGCGGATAAGGGAAACTGAGGCCAGAGAGGTCAGGTAGCCTGCCCAAGATTATCCAGCTACAAGTGGTGACGCTTGGGGTAAAATTCTAAAAGCATATACTTTTGACCCTTATAAGTGGAATGTTTTTCACTAAAGACATACTACAGTACTACACGATCCCCGGCTGGTTGAATCCATGGATGCAGAACCGCAGATACAGAGAGCCGCCTGTAAAATTATACGCTGCTTTTCGACTCCTCGGAGGGTCAGTGCCCCTAACCCCTGAGTTGTTGAAAAGTCAACTGTATCACAACCACAGTCCCAACCATGGAAACAAGAGAGCAAATGAATGGCTGTATTTGTTATCGATTGCGGTGTAACAAAATCCCCCCAAGCTTGGCTGCCAGAAACCATAAACATTCATCATCTCACAGTTTCTGTGGGGCAGGACTCCGGTTGCAGAGGTTGCAGTGAAGCTGAGGCTGCTGCCACCTCAAGGCTCCACCAGGTCTAGAATACCCACTGTCATGGCTGCTGGCGGACCTCAGTTCCTTGCCATGTGGCATCTCCATATGCTACCCGTGTGTCCTAATGACAAGGCAGTTAGTGACCCCAGCCCACAGAGAGCACCCGAGGCAGAACCCACAGTCTCTTTATCCTCACTTCAGAAGTGAGGATTCCAGTCATCAGAAGCAGATCAGTAAGTCTGGCCACACTGAAGGGAAGGGATGGCCAGGGTACCAGGAGACGGGGCTGCCAGGGATACCTGCCACAAGAGCCTCTGGAAACTGAATGCATCAGTATGAGCAGAAGAGGTAAACTTAAATCTCAATGGCCAGGGATGCTTTCCCCACATTTTCCATTACAATTTTCAGTACAGGGGAATACAGCTTGCTTTGTTTTGTTTTCCTCTTTGGGGAAGTAAGATCATTTTAAGTTCATACTTTCCTTAAAGCATGGAAAAAGAATTCCATATTTATGCCTTTTCTGAAATGTCCCCACTGTTTGGGAGACATGTGCCCTAATTTTCGTGTTGAGCTCTGTCTCCTTGGAAGATGAGGCAATAACGCGGGATGAGATCTTTGCCTCTGTAGCCTTACACATCTTTCTGGTACCCGCTATCTTTTTCTTTTCAGCAACACCTCACGTCCCTGCCATTTCATTGTGTAGCATTAAAACTAGGTCAACCTGTTCTTTCATTAAATTTCCCTCAAACATAGCACTGTCAATTTCAGAATGGTTTTTCCAGGCGTGGTCAGTCAATGAGAAAGCCTGAGGAACCTTGGGGGTTGCCATGGCAACCGCCGGAGAGATGAGGACACACAGGTTAAATTAGCTGTCTCCTGTCACCCGGTGCTGCCTGGGGCAGGGCCTCTTTCTGGAGCCTGGAGCCGGACTGGGATGCTGGATGCATACAGAGCAGCAGGGAAGGACCAGCAAAGCGGCCACAGATGGGAGCTGGTCGGAGGGAACCCTCCTCACGGGGCAGAGCCCAGCCCTTCCTGGGGCTGAGAATCAGGGGCAACCTTTCGTGCCACCCGTACCTTCATCTCCTTCTCAGAAACCCCCAGTCTGTATGTGCTGTGAATGTAACATCTCCTGTAAACAACTTCTCCTGAGCAATGACTAAGAGGCGTGAGCTAGAAAGAGAGGCAGGGGCTGCAGGAAACAAGGGACTTGGGGCTGGGACCCCGAGCAGGTCCTATAATGAGTGCGCTTCCGCGTCCTGCAAGGTAGACGGGATTTGGTCTCCGTCTGCTACTGCTTCTGCATATGTCCTGTTTTCTTTCTCTCCCTTCTCTTTATTTTTAACTCAACCTAAATAATTTCTTTTTTTCCTCGCAAGATGTTCGTTGCCATCTGCTGACCAGACTCAGTCACTGCAAATAAAACTGCAAACCTGATACCCAGGCAAGAGGTGACTGCGTGTCACTGTGTCCTGGTGCTTCCGAATTAATTAAGCTAAGACTGAGGTCCCTGTTTAAACAGGATCATGGTGGTTTTAGGACCAGGAAGCAACAATAGTCCAGGGTGGCTGGATAGCAGATTGGAAAAATAGGAAAGAACACAGATGCCAAATCAGTGAGTTAATGACAAAAGGACATCACCATTTTGCCTCTTCAGATATGTAAACAAAGGGCATGTATCACAAATCCCAATATTTCATTATAAAAAGTTAGTTGAGAATATCACCATTTAATGCTTTAAGGAGGAAACGATAAGTGTAGACATAATGATATAGAATAAAGGGGAAATGAATAAACCCGTGAGTCGTTAGGAGTGATCGTCGTGGGGACTAGACTGGGGGAAGGTCAGTGACAGAGGACAGAGGCGGAGACGAGGCCAGGCTGCCCCCCACATGTACAGATGGAGGTCCACATGTGTCCAATATTTAAAGTAATAATCCCAGCCAGACACTGCTATAGAAGACATATCTCATCTTCCTCCCTTGATGAATACAGCATGTCAGGATGACGTGAAATGTCAGGCTGGAATTCAGCCCTCGGATTCTTCAGTTTTAAGTGCCAGAATGCCGACCTGCAAAGACGCCCAGCCTCTGTGCCCCCGGCTTTGAACCTGGTGCCTTCTCTCCTCACCTCTGGCTCCCTCCTGCGGGACGAGCTGGCTTCAATGTGTGGTTATCCCAGCTTCACATCCAAGTCTGTCCAGCCTCAGGTACGCACGTAGAAACCCACTCAGCCCTCTAGAGGATGGCTGGGGCTGGGGCGGGGGGTGGGTGCAGAGACAGGCGTAGATGCTGGTGCCAGCTTGAGGCTTCAGGGTAGATGGTTCCAGGGTCCCAGGTCCCCGACTGTGTGGTCCACAAGGGGAACATGGCCCCCGGCCCCTTGGGCTCTTAGCTGGTGGCAAGGAGCTTGGCGGCGGGGAGGAAGAGCAGTCCTTCTAAAGTGTGGGGCTGGGGCTGGGGGGCCTCTTGCCCCCATTTCTGGGCACTGCTGATGTGAGAGGAGGTGAAGGGTTGGAAGGCATGGCAGGCAGCTGGGGCTGGGGATGTCCACTCTGCTCCCCCTACACTCCCAGCATGGATCCCTTTGCCGACCCTCCTCAAATTACACTTTTTTTAAATTAATTAATTAATTTGTTTATTTATTTATTTATTTAGGGCTGCATCGGTCATTGCTGCTGCTGCGCACAGGCTCAGTAGTTGTGGCTCGTGGGCTCAGTAGTTGTGGCAGGCGGGCTCAGTAGTTGTGGCTCGTGGGCTCAGTAGTTGTGGCTTGCGGGCTCAATAGTTGTGGCGCACAGGCTCAGTTGCTCTGTGGCACGTGGGATCTTCACGAACCAGGGCTCGAACCCGTGTCCCCTGCATTGGCAGGCGGATTCTTAACCACTGTGCCACCAGGGAAGTCCCAAATTACACTTACTGCTGAAAGTTATTCGTGCCAAAACCCTTTCACAGTCTCCTGGTATGATATCATCAGACTTCTCTGCCTAGCTGCACCCCTCTTTTTTTTTTTTGTAGTTTATTTTTTTAATTGGAGTCTAGTTGCTTTACAATGTTGTGTTAGTTTCTGCTGTACAGCAAAGTGAATCAGATATGCATATATCCCCTCTTTTTTGGATTTCCTTCCCAGTTAGGTCACCACAGAGCACTGAGTAGAGTTCCCTGTGTTATACAGTAGGTTCTCATTAGTTATCTGTTTTATACATAGTATCAATAGTGTATATATGTCAATCCCCATCTCCCAATTCGCCCCACCCCTCCCTTCCCCCCTTGGTAACCATAAGTTTGTTCTCTACATCTGTGACTCTATTTCTGCTTTGCCAGTGAGTTCATCTGTACCATTTTTCCAGATTCCACATATAGGCGATATTATATGATATTTGTTTTTCTCTTTCTGCCCCACTTTCTGGAGAGTTTTTATCATAAATGGGTGTTGAATTTTGTCGAAAGCTTCTTCTGCATCTATTGAGATGATCATATGGTGTTTATTCTTCAATTTGTTAACATGGTGTATCACATTGATTTGCATATATTAAAGAATCCTTGCATCCCTGGGATAAGTTCCACTTGAACATGGTACATGATCATTTTAATGTGTTGTTGGATTCTGTTTCTGGTTCATTTTCTTAGGTTTAAAAATATTAAACCTACAAGAATTAACATAAAAGAATTTGACTGTTGGCTGCTTTTAATTCTTATTAAATCCTAAAATTACTTAAACCGTATAAAGTTAATAAATATTTTGCTTCCCCAAATTATTCCATTATCTTTGGAGGCAATTATGTTGAATTTAGACACGATCAGGCACATGCAGGGTGGTATGGCCGTAGTATTATGTCAAATTTAGATTAGAATCTTCAAATTAATTTTTATTACCGTTCCATATAGATATACATAACTGGAGCAAGTAACATGGACTCCTGTTATTTCAGATATAGAGAAATGGTATTATGTATATCTTAAATGTGATTTTAAAATTTGCCATTAGAGTTTAAGATCTATCCTGGTCAATATATATATGTGTGATGTGTGTGAAGCATCTGTATGTGTACATACATATTTATCTATCATCTATCATCTATCATTCATCTATCTACCTATCTCTAGAAAACATATTCACTCTTTTTACTTCAGAATCTTAGTCCAACACATAAATACATCACAATTAGTTATTTACCCCTTTGTTGATGGGTTTTTTCCAATGAACATCATTTTACATGTTTCCTTATGTACATACATAACACTTTTCTTTGGGTCTATTCTTGGAAGTGTATTTGTTAGGTCATTTTGAGGCTTAAGAAAACGGAATTTTGTGTAAAGATACATGGGGGAGGGGGCTGAAGCTGGAACAGGAAGGGGGGATGACAGGTCCCACCCACTCCACGTGTCTCCCCAGGCTCTGGGTCTCTCCTGTGGCATCCCCGCTTCTGTCTGCACAGCTGCTCCATCCCCTGCTACCTGACGCTCCCTCAGCCTCTCCGCAGCTCTCACAGGGCTGGGCTGTCATTGCCCAGCCTCTGTCTCTTGCTACCTTTAGAGCTCCTGACCTCTCGGCTCACCCCATCTCTCTGTGTTTATCAATCCAGCTCTTGAGAACCACTGTCTGGTCGGCCTTTCTGAACCAGGCTCTGTGGAAGGATGCTGACTTCCTAGGGCTGATTTGGACTGGGGAGGGACTGGGGGCAGGGTGGGGACTGTGACACTGATCTTTGCAGCAACAGGGCCATGGATGGGGGGCAGTTTCCCTGAGTGAGGGGTGAGCCCTGGCAAGCATTGGAGGCTTGGTCCATGAATTACACGTCTATTTCCCCCCACACTCCCCTAAATCCTCTCTTCCAGCAGCCCTCCCTGACCTTCCTGTCAGATTTAGATGACCTTCTCTTTCCTTTCATGACCCCAACACGAACCTCTATGGTAACATTAATGACTTTGATCTGCTCTTTCTGCTCGATGTTTAGTCACCCTGATGGCAGGAACCACATCGCATTTTGCTTTGTCCGGTGCCCAGCACAGCACCTGACATGCGTCAGATAATTCACAAATGCGTGAGGCTGAGTGCATTAAAAATGCCCAGGAGACTGGCAGAGTCTGAGAATGCCTCATGCATGAATTACAGCTTGAGCTGGGCCTACATTTAATCGGGTTGCGTTGGACAATTTTTCTCCCTTAATTTCAGGCAAGCAGATCCTGACCTCATGGCGAGGTGAGCACACCTTCCCCTGACCCCTTCCTTAAGCTCTTTGCTGCATCTCCGCCATCTCCAACCACCACTCTGCCCCGACACCAGTCCCACATCTACACTCCCAAACTTCGCCCCGGCTTGGGACCTATCCAAATTCTATCCAGGAGTCTAGAGCCCTTGAAGCCAAGGGGAAAACAAAATGTCAACAGAGCGTCAAAGAATTCTTGAAGGCAGATAGTAAACCGAGTCAGAAAGGAGGTGGAGGTGGTCTAAGTGTGGAACGTTTGCCACTGAGGCGGTGACAGGCGGCCCAGCAGCACGATTCAGTGCCAGGCGTGATGGGGAGACGGGAAGTAGGGCACCGATTGCGGGGCAGGGGAGGGGATGGAGGGGGAGGCGTGGCATCTGTGGACCTCGGCAAGAATTCCGATGAGCACAGTGTGGAAGAAAGCGCCGAGGGAAGGCGGTCCCCTCCTGGGGAAGCGACAGGGTTGGCGACTCTGTTATCCGTAAAGGGCAGCAGCAAGAAGGGATACGGGGTCGGAGCGCCCGCGATTTTACGGGGAAAAGGGCGGGCGGTCTGGAGTTGCCCTGAGGGCAGTAGAGGGCGCTACCTCATCTCCAGGGCCAGGGTGGAGGGTAAGCAGCTGCCCCCTTGAAGGGAATATAAAGGCAGCGGCCTCGGCAGCAAAACAGTCAAGGGACCTTCCAGAGAGGCGACTGAAGATACAGGGATCTGGCCCAAGGCTGGCCGCGATCCCAAAGGGTGCAGGGGAAGGATAGCAAAGCTGGAATTGATGGAAGGCGGGGTCAGGTGGCAGCGAGCCAAGGCCCACGGGGAGGCCGGGTGACAGGGGTCCAGGGCTTCCTGTGCAGACGACTCCGACAGGGGAAAGGGCGCCACGAGATGCCACCGACGGCCGCAACACAGACTGCGGCCGTGAGGATGGTGGGCTGTGGGCAGGGACGGAGCTCTTCCCAGGGACGCGCAGAGTTTCGGGGGACCCTGTTCCCTTCCGCCAATGGCTGGCTGGGGAAGTCTCAAGGCCCTGGGAACACGTCGCCAGGCTGAGAGCAGTGGCCCCGAGACCCAGGAGGCGCCAGCCCCGTGATGATTAACCAACCCCGGGGGGCTGGCTCTGGCCTTCGCTCCAGCCTGGAGGCTCCCACACGCCTCCTGATGTCACCTGCGGACCCGAAGGCGCAGAGACCCCAGAGCCACAGGACAGGTCGGCAGGGGGCTGCTTCCCTCCCCTCCAGCTTCGCCCCTGCTCTTCTCGGGCCCCAGGGTCCCTCACCCAGCTCCCCCCCTCCACTTGGTTTTATTTTGTTTCCACTGGTGTCAAGACAACATACATGTGTTTCCTAATTTCACAGAGAAGGGCCCACCACTTCTGTCTCCTCCCAGAAGATAAAGCCTCTCTTTATAACCACTTAAAAATGAAAAACAAAATTATCAGGGACAAGTTAATTTTACTATAATTAACCTATTTACCACAGTTAGGATTTAAATTTCCTACGCAGGACTTCCCCAACTGTAACGTGGGGAAGTTTCCATTTGATGAGGCCGCAAACCCTAATAGCCAAACAGCCACAGTTAGGACCCCCTTTCTCTTTTTCACCGGTCATGGGTTAGATTTTTAGCTCATGAAACCTTAAGTGTTTGGCATATTTTCTACCACCTGTGGCTTGTTCATCTAATGGGTCCAGCCATGCCTCACTCAGGGGCAGGGCCACATCACCCCCAGAAGCCAAGCTGTGCTCGCTGTATGCATTCCACACCCTCCAGCCCCTGGGAACTATCTGGAAGCTTTTGCTGCGATCCGTACAGAGCCACATCGTCCTGGAAATCCACCAGGGATCTAGCCCAGGCTTATGGTGGAGACACAGGAGGTCAGATTTGGAGGAAGAAGGGCTCCTGGGAGGTCAGGTTCTCCAGGTGGGCATCGGGGGTCACAAATCCCAAAGCTTTCTCCCCTGAAATACACATGGGTCCCTGAAGAACCAAGGCTCCTTGGGCTCTTGCCTCAGGAGATGAACCAACATCAGGCAAGATGTGAGGGCATATATGTACACGCATAGCTGATTCACTTCGCTGTACGGCAGAAACGAACACAGCAGTGTAAAACGACTATACTCCGAGAAGAATTTAAAAAAAAGATGTGGCCCTGTTTTCAGTTCCTGCGGAGAGCGCTGGCCCTGCCCTCCCCAGACTCAGGCCTGATGGGCTGGCGGGCTGCTGGTGGGAGGGGCTGCTGTGGAGACCCGACCTTCTGGGCAGCACAGACGGGCCTAGTTCTTCCCTGACCTCTTGCCATTTGTGTGACAGCCTGTCATTTCAAAAGACTCTTTTTGACGTTGTCCATACTCTCCCTGTTGGTCATCCTCGCTGCTTTGAGAGAGGCGTTGGAGTAGCTTTTTTTTTTTAACTTTCTCTCTCTGTCTCTCTTTTTTGTACTTTTAAGCATTGCTGAGATTCTTTAAAAGGAGCATGTCCCGTTTTTTTTTCAAAACAGTAAGGGAGTTTCTGAGAAGAAGGAAAAAGAAAGAGGATTGAGGCAAAAGAAGAGGAGACATATATCGAAGATGTTAGGACCCATTTCTGTTCAGATTTCACGGCCCATTGGGCACTGATGGGCCAAACAAATCCGGCCTCAGTTAGAAGGGCCGCCTAGAGGCTGTCTCTCTGTCCATTCATGTTGCTTGTCTGTAGCTGCCGTACAATGAACTCAGAATCTGCCCCCTTCAAGGGGAAGCCTGGCATGGAGTGGAGGGGTTTCAATGTTATTTTTTGGCTTAAAAAATCCGCTGTGATTTTTTTTTTAATTGTGTTGGTCTCATGAATCCGCCCTCAGTAACCTTTGATGTGCATTTTCTGGACTCTTGGTTTCCCCTTACATTGCATGTTCCTTCCTTGACTTACTTCTATTAAGGAGATCAGAATGTTTTGTGGCTTTTGCGTGGCTTTTCTGAGCAGCGAGAACTTGCCATCAGCTTCTCGGCATTCATTCCCACTCTCCTCCCAGCAGCCTTAGTGACCCTTTTTAACAAGCACATCTGTCACATCTCTCTCCTGCTCAAATTCTCCTGTGGCTTTCCATCTTGCTGAGATGAAACCCCAAGTCCTTCCGGTTGTCTCTGAGGCCCGTCACGGGCTGTTCCGGACGTCCTGGACGCCCCTCCGAGTCTATGGGCATTGCTTTCCTGCCTGGTTTATGCTGTTCCAGCCCCACCAGCCCCCTTGACGTCGCTTCATCCCTTGAAGAACATGCCCACTTCTAGGCCACGACACTTACACCCTCGTTCTTTCTGATCTCTCCTCAAATGCCCACTTTCAGAAAGATCTTCCAATTGCCCTACATAAACCTCCCAACTGTCATGCTCTATCTCCTGTAACTTACTTTATTTTTCTTTAAAGAACTTATCTTCGACTGTCATCTCTCTTTCCATCTATCTATCAATCATCTATCTATCTATCTTTATTTTTTATTGTCTCTATCCTCTAGACTTTAAGCTCCACGAGATCAGAAACTTTCTTTTTTTTAACTGCTGTATCTGCTACATCTTTACTACGCAGCATAAGTGCTCAATAAATATTTGGTGAATGAACTAATACATGAACGACAATAAAACGATATTCCAGTTAAAAGCAGCCTATCTATTCCTATGTGTCTATAGAAAACAGTGTTTCTAAACTTGAGGACCAGAGGATGGCTGCTTTAGAGTGACTGTTTATAACGCATATTTCTGGGCAGAGCTACTGAGTCTGAAAGCCTGGGGGTGGGCTCTGACATCTGCATTTTGAGCTCAAGTGATCCTCTCACCCAAGCTTGAAATCTGTGGGTCTGTCACGTCCTGTCAAAGAATGAGTACGAGAGAGAATGGGGACAGTGCAGACGACTGAGCTCCTTCTCAGTCAAAGGCAGTTGGCTGCCTTTTTTTGAAGGAGAGAGAAAGAATAATGTGAAAAAAAAAAAAAGTAGAAGCAAACAGTATCATGCAAACTGAACGCATCAGTGGTGACTGATACCGCGATTACGGTCAGCCCTTCTTTAAAAAACATTCAAGAGGTTCTAAGTCTCCTGGGTCTATGCAACCCCTGTTATAATTGAGTAATAAATAAGGCTCTTTGTCATTTCCCTGACTCTCAAATTTAGATAATTTAAGAAATATTCATGGCAGCAGAAACCACTATTATTCTGAGCCAGCAGTGATACAACGAATGGCAACTTCTCTTCCTTCTGAGAAGAATTTAATATCTTTAGGTCTCTCCTGTTTAACTTTACCTGGCACCTTCTCTAACAGGCATGCAAAACTTCGGAGGTCAGTACACAAACCTAACAAGCCACGGTCCAGACTCTCCAGAGGAGCCCAGTGATGATGGAGTAGTTCTCAGAGGGGTCTGGCACTTAGGACTAACCGTGTTTTCAAGTCACCCGTGATTCTGGGTAATTAGTAATTACTTTTGCTATTTATTCATTCCAAAGTATTTACTGAGGCTGTATCAGGGTAGCAGGATAACGGTGAACATTATCATCATAATTGCTAACTTTTGTGAACATTTATTATGTGTCTGGTTCTGTTCTAGGGCCTCATGTACGTTAATTCATTTAATCATCATGGCAACGCATGAAGCAGATACTGTTGTTATTTTTCCCAATTTTAGATGAAGAAAATAAAGCACAGGATGGTACTCATAGATGCTGAGGTAATAAGTATTAGTCATAAAATTAAGTCAAGGCACTTACATAACAGAAAATAACAAATTCTGTAGATGATCATTTCAAGCTATTACGGGACCAAGGATAAAAAGGTCTGTGACAGGGGGCTTCCCTGGTGGCGCAGTGGTTGAGAGTCCGCCTGCCGATGCAGGGGACGCGGGTTCGTGCCCTGGTCCGGGAGGATCCCACATGCCGCGGAGCGGCTGGGCCCGTGAGCCATGGCCGCTGAGCCTGCGCGTCCGGAGTCTGTGCTCCGCAACGGGAAAGGCCACAACAGTGAGAGGCCCGCGTACCGCAAAAAAAAAAAGAAAAGAAAAGGCCTGTGACCAGGGAAAGCGGAGGAGGATGAAGTAGTCACTCCAGGCAGCAAAATCCTCAACATTTCAGTCATGCCAGAATTGCCACAGAGGCCCCTGTGTTGGAAGCGCCCGCGCCCGCCGAGGCTCAGTGTTTCTAGGGATGCAACATTTTGCTGGACTTGAGGCCTCACCTTGAACTCTGAATTGGTCTCTTCACCAGTCAGTTCAACTGGCTGACTGCATTTCCCAAATTGCCAGGGAACGGACCATAAAGTATGGGAATGAGATCTTTGTAAAAGGTTGTATTATTTTTTAGGCATACAACAAATTATGGAAACCAAGTCCTATCTTGACTATGGAGCACTTTCATTGTCTGGTCCTGGATATCACCAGGGAAATCTCTAACAGCTTCTCCAGTAACTTTCCTTGGGCCCAAGGTCATCACAGTAAGGTGTGCAAGTAGGGAAGCTCACCCCACATTTGTGCAATGCTTGCTCACAGGCACCTGACTTCCCTCTGATTAACCCAGGAGTGGGATCCGTGCGTTGGCTTGGGCTCCTAACCCAGGACTTGCTGCATGTCGTGGGCAAGGCCTCTGAGCTCTCGTTTATTCAGAAACCTCACTACAGCTTAGCAGGGCTGCATCCTGAAATGCTGTCCTCCTTTGGCAGTACTTCCATGATCCATCCTCAAGACTAAGAACTTTCTCTTGCCCACCGTGCTGTATCTTTTCTTTCTTCATTTTGTCTTCCATCTGAAGCAGAGCCCTGTGGATCTTACCATAAGCAGTTCAAGTTGCTGCTCTGTCCTCTGTGTCCAGGAGCTGGATACAAATTCACCGATGGCTGATTTCAATAATCTTCCACGTTAGACCCGCATGGAAGAGTACAAGAAATATCTGGGTTGAGAAAGATTTTTGTCCTTTTATCAGAAACAACAGCTGTTCACTTTAAACTTGTTAGGGAAAAAAAATTCCCTGGAACTAAAATAGTAATAGAATTCGACATCAAAAGAGGGGTAAAGAGTGAGGCAGAGATAGAGTGCAGGTTGGTTTACGGGATAGAAAAATCTGTGCGTTAGGAAAGGAAAAAACTGGATAAAATATTATGTATAAAGTTGGG
This sequence comes from Phocoena sinus, assembly GCF_008692025.1. Lineage (NCBI taxonomy): Eukaryota > Metazoa > Chordata > Mammalia > Artiodactyla > Phocoenidae > Phocoena > Phocoena sinus. The sequence continues at coordinate 10,462,949 of NC_045764.1, forward strand.
CTCCCTTCCCGGGGCTGAGGGAAGAAGAATTTGACAAGTCTGAGTCCGTTTGTATAGGGGTCCGAGACCCTGGACACACAGGCAAAGGGTCTTTGTGGGGTGTTTTCCACTGCATTAACCCTGTCTAGGCATGGCTATTCGACTGGGGATAATTTTCCCTCCCAGTATATCAAAGTCAAAGTGGAAATTTAGAGTCTAGCTGTCTTTTCAGAGAAAAGTTGGATACAGTAAACACTCGAGCTTCTATACTCAAATGACTTTCACCCCGTAGGCCCACGGAGGGCAGGGTTGTGAGGATTGACCAACCACGCAGTGTATGTAGTTCCCAATCCTCTTTTTTGCCCCTCTAGACAGTACAGACTGTGTGGACCTGGAGTGATAAGAAGGTTTTTCTTTGGGAACGTTATAAGGTGTGTGGCCATGCAGAAACAAGCTCAAGGGAGGGAGGCTCAAGAGGGAGGGGATATGGGGATATATGTGTACATGTAGCTGATTCATTTCGTTGTACAGCAGAAAATAACACAACATGGTAAAGCAACTATACTCCAATAAAGATTTAAAAAGAAAAAACAAAAACAAATCAAGCTAAACCATATGTAGAAGAAGTCACCCTGTTACACGTGATAAAAGGGTGGATGTAGGTTATGAACACCCAAGTCGAGAGACCAGGAGATGGTTAAGGGAAGGACTGGCCTCTAGGGCGCGCGCAAACATGAAGGTTGGTGGTGAGTAAGCCTGTGACGGGGTCCAGAGCGGTCCCGAGGAGGGTGCACGGACCTTCCAGAGATGCTGCCCGCCATGCCTGAGCCCCGCACTTGGTCATCTGACGTGTTTTCCTTTCCAACAGCCGGCACATCATCTCTTCGCCTAACTGCTGACCCTAGGCCAGTACTGACCTTGAATTTCCGGTGCCAGAGCCTGCTTTGCCTGCACACGTGGGTGGCTCTTACCCAATGACTCTGGGTGTGGAAGTACAAGTACTCCAGCGGCCTCACCCCTGATTGGGACAGTCTGACGTGGGGACGACACCGTCCCTAGAGCGCTCCTGTGGGATTGCACCCAACCTGCCTGATAACCCATCTTCGCTTACCTTGCTGCCCATTCCTGATCCACTGCCCCCCTTACCTGCCAGTTTTTCCTGGACACACCTCCTAAAAAAATCGCTTTTGCATGAATTCTGTCTCAGGGTGTGTCTGCTTCTGGGAAGACCAACCTAAGACAACAGGCCACCCAGGGTGTTCGCAGGCACACGCCAGTCCAGACGGGGACCCAGGCTCTCACAGCTCCGTGATCTTAGTCTTTGAGATCCGTCCATTTCCTCCCGTCCCGCATGCTTTGATTCCACGATCACCAAACCACCTTCCAGTTACAATTCATCTTCCCACTGGGCTTTTCTCTAAGTAGAGAAGATGTTTATCAGCTAGAAAGAGCATTTCAAGTTCATTTTGGCAGTTTTATTTCTCACCGTCCATTTAGAGTTCTGGTGTCAGGAATGCAACTCTGTGGCCAAGAGTCAGACCATCCCTCAGAAACTGACAAATTGTATTTCAAAACCTGCAACTCAGACATCTTGGAAACACACCAGGTGCCACCTTGAGAGGGCGTGTTTTGAAAGACACCAGCTTCTCCTGGCACCTTCTTTATTGGGCTACTCTTTAACCAGCAGAAGCTTCAATGCGTTGGTCTCCTGACCCGGCAGAGCTGAGAACATGGATTGTAAATGTTTCCTTCACCTCTTTGAGAACGATCCCTTCCTTCTCTTATTCCTCTGAGAGGCAGACCAATTCTTTGGCTAGAATCTTTAGAGAGAGATCCAGATTTGGGGTCAAATCCCATGACTTGTGCAATTTATAAAATCCCCTACTTACATCCTGTGAGGTTTATCATTTGGATATTAAGGGGAGAAACAAAACTTTTTTCTTGTGGATGCATCAAAGGTGTGGAATAAAACTAGAAACATGGCTAATTTGGAGCATGTTTCATCTCTAGCTCTTCCACAACAGGCAGAATCACAATCTACTCTTTTGCTTCTATGGCTTCGTATTTATTCATATATAGAAAGGTTTTGTGGGGTTTTTTTTTCAAAAAAAGAAGCAAGCTTGCGTTTTGATGAGTGAGTAGAGTGACCGATGATAATGATTAACGAGGTAGGGTCACACAATGAGCACAAAAGAATCACATTAATATATTTTCCCAAATAAACTTTGCTTCATAAGACTCTTATTTACGTGGAAGGTAATACACTTTTCATTGAGTTTTTCTTTTTCTGGACGGAATTTCCAAATTCATGTGCAGCATGTAATTCCCTCGTCTTCCTCCTATGCATCTGGCACAAACCTGAAGGTCGGGTGGGGTCACTCCCATTGGATAATAAACTATAAGAAGTGGGTCGAGAGAGAAGCACAGAAGGCAGAAGCTACTCTGAGCTCCCCTGATGAGAGAGTCTTAACGTTTTTGCCGCAGGTTTGAAATGTGGGCTCCGGGGACCGCTGTTTCCTCTTCTGAGTCGTTGGCAGGCAGCCCTCTTCCCCCTGCAGTTCTGAGCGTCACCACTAAGAGCCGCTGCTGTATCGAATTCCACCTCGGAGAAACCAAACTGAAAGTTGGGGGGAAAATGACGATGAGATCCCTTCCTCCGTGTGTCTTTCCACTTCGGGGAATGTTTTTCAATTAAAACGCCAGACACAATCTCATCATTCATGGCCTGCCTCCTTCAGAGCTCGGTTGGAGGCCAGGGCCGGCAGGAGCAAGGCTCTTTATTTGAAGGAGCTGTCTGTGCCGTGGAAAGAGAAGCCAGAAATAGACCTGGGGAAAAATAAGAGAATGGGGACGTAGCAGATGCCCAGAGCCGTTTCTCTTTATAAATATTTCTGTCCACTTCCCATCCTCTTCCATGTCACGGCAGGCCATTAGCACTCTATTTCTGCTCCCGTGGGGTCTCTGGGCTGGGCCCACGCTGCTTCCCCTCATGAGGGCAGCTCTCCTTGGCCGAGGGTTTGACATCATGAGTTATTTTTATCCCAGTAGATTGCAGTATCATAACAGCATATATCTTGTGCCAAAGAATGGCCCCAAAGCTGATAAAGAGGAGAAATTATCTCAAAGGTACACTCCCGGATCTCAAAATGCTTCTCCAGATGGTCTATTTAAAGCCACTGCAAAACGAGTGACAAAAATATACACATCTTGACTGTGACCTGGAAAACAGTGTAGTATCTTCTCCAGTTTCATAATCACCCCCAAGAAGGCCTGTCTGATGTCTAGAGGAGATAAGTGGCCCCCTGGCTGTGACTACAATTGGGGTCCAAGAAAGGGGCCCCCATCAATCACCCTAGATGTAGCCAAAGGTATCCTTTCTACTTTCTTACTCTAATTAAAATTCTCCCACTGTGAATCCCTTTGGGTTAAATTGTGATCTGGGGGTGGAAGCCGAAGAGTGCCTGAAGCTGCAGCCTACCTCAGTGTGATCCCTAAGTGGAGAACCGTGAATCTGGATGTAGGGAAAGGAAACCGAGCTCAAGGGCAATGCAAACTAGAGGCTCCAGGGAAAGGCCACCCAGCCACCTGGCACGTGGAGATGGTTGCTGTCAGAGGGGGATGCAGGGAGCCCTGAGGGGCCTGAAAACACACCTCAGGCAGCAGAACTCAGCATGACATTGGACCATGTGAAATGGCTTTTTGTTGGCCAGGATCAGTTGGCTCTGGAGCCAAGCGATCCTGAATACACCACCCCTCCCAGGCGCCCTCACCTCACTGCACTTTCTCTAAACTCAGTGGGGTTTGGTGTCAATTATCCTGAAACTTTCTTCTGTAACACATCCAACAGATAACATCTCCATGGAAGACACCCCACCGGGTCGGCGTGGCCACAGTGCTGCCTGTTATACAATTAAACAAGGGGATAGTTGAGGCACATTTCCTGCCCTACTAGCTCTTGTTCCGCCTTTCTTGTTTCCAATAGTCAGATGACCCTGTGGCCTGGAGAGAGGCCATTGAAGAACCTCTGGTCTGTAAGATCAGGAATGCAGGAGAATCTGTAGGAACAAGGTTTTCTCAGGAGCATTTATCAGCCTATCTACTGCAGATCAGTAAAAACTGCCATATAAAATCTAATTGGATTGGGCTTCATTTGGGGTCTCTGGAAGACGGAATCATGATATTGTCATCTGCATGGAGATGGGCTAAAATAAGTGGCTGTAGATAAGGAACACTCCAGAAAATAGGCAGCTCCTGTGCAGGACACTGGACCCCTGGACCAAATGCCAGCTTCATGGGAGGTGTCCAGGGTGCCATGACAACCAGAGCTGCAGTGGACGGGAGGCTGTGCATTGGCTGACACACAGGCTGAACTGGGCGCTGCAACTTCCAGAAGGGAAGGAAAATAAAGAAGGGTCCACCTTCTAGTTTTCAACTCTATCTCCCGTTTGCCAGAAAGCCGAGTGGAGTATGTGGACACGCTGCTTGGTAGGTCCTGAGGAGGGACACCTCTGAGCGTCCCCAGGCAGGAAAAAACCCACAAACCTAAAAGGCTCCTGTAAGTCTGATCTGACAGATTCAAAGGCACTTTTTTTTTTTTCTTTTTTTTCCGGTACACGGGCCTCTTACTGTTGTGGCCTCTCCCGTTGCGGAGCACAGGCTCCAGACGCGCAGGCCCAGCGGCCATGGCTCACAGGCCCAGCCACTCCGTGGCATGTGGGATCTTCCCGGACCGGGGCACGAACCCGTGTCCCCTGCATCGGCAGGCGGACTCTCAACCACTGTACCACCAGGGAAGCCCTCAAAGGCACTTTTATCCTTCCAGATTCAAATTTTAGAGAATTTCCCTACAGTCATAGAGGAAAATTTAAGAATTTCTTGGAAAATAGTACAGAATAGACACCAAATACCAAAATCCAATCACATTCACGATGATTTTTTTCCGGCTTATCTTCTTTCCATTCACTAGTGAATATTAATAGCCACGATTGTCCTGCTCAACTCATCTGTAAACACTCCCAGGATCCAGCCCTGAGTTGTTTAGCTCCAGAAAGCCTTCCTTTAAACTATGCTAAGTGGTCACACCTCTTGCTGGATTCATCACTATTAAAATATTCTGAGCCTGTGGTGTATATTGTGCTGGCCTCCATTCAAATACCCCAAGGTAAACTGATTTATGAGACATGAATGTAAGATGAAGAGGATGCTTTTTTTTTTGCGGTACGCGGGCCTCTCAACGTTGTGGCCTCTCCCGTCGCGGAGCCCAGGCTCCGGACGCGCAGGCCCAGCGGCCGTGGCTCACGGGCCCAGCCGCTCCGCGGCATGTGGGATCTTCCCGGACCGGGGCACGAACCCGCGTCCCCCGCATCGGCAGGCGGACTCTCAACCACCGCGCCACCGGGGAAGCCCGAGGATGCTTTTTATAAACCCCTTCTCAGGGTAGTATACCAACAGCGGTACCAACTATATTTTAAACAATAACCTTATCTTGGGAATGACTGTATAGGCTCCCACAGAGACTACGTTGAAGAAAAGATACATTTGTTCGGTCAAGCTGTGTGCTCTGGGCATTCACATGTCAATTTCATTTCCCAAAATTCGCAAATCTCTGGACCTTGATAGGCATGGATCACTTTTGGAAAGTGAATATATTCCATTTGAAAGACTTCAAAAGTTAGCATTCAGCTTCTCTTTGCAGAGATTTCTCGAGTAACTAAGTTCAGCCCAGGAGGTTTCTAGCCCAGGGTTTTAGAGAGATGACATTTAAGAGGGTGATAAATGCAGGTACGACATTCAAGAGTTTAGAGGCGGACTTTGGGGCCAGGCGGCCTGGGCCTGGAGCAGAGCTCACTCACCGACGCTGGCAGGTCCCACCCGAATTCAGGAGTCCTTGGCTCCGGAGCTGATTTTTGACCGTTTCTGATTTCCAGAAATGGCAGCTTCATTGGATTCAACTCAACTTTAAGCTCTGCTGCCTTAGGCTCATGCCTAAAATTATAAGCACAAACCAATATTTAATTTTCACGGGCGGGTTACCGTAGTTACGGTAGTACTATAGAACAGAAGATAGGTAACCATTTATAAGTCTAGGAGTACAGCCTATGCTTTTGAGTTCTAAGTAAATGTCATAAAATACAAATACCAAAGTTTGGATCTAAAGTAGCCTACGTGCCCCCAGGGGGTCCAAGCATAGTGGGTACCTGATACTTTCTCTACCATAAAAAGCCTAAAAAGAGTTATTTTCTCCAACTCCTCGGCCAGCGCAGTGTTAGACTGAGGGCTGATGCTGATTTGACAACGAGCTTGCATTAGGTACAAAGCAAAAGGATGACCCTCTGATATAATTACAGAGAGTTACACGCAGCACGGTAAAAGCCACTCAAAACCATACAGTCTGCAAAAATTCTGTTCGGCCTACAGTGACGCATCAATCACACCAGTATTTCTCTGTCGTCTATTTAGCTCTTCTGTACCCCACACAATTTCTTTTGTCACGTCATCTCCCAGAGCTAAAAGGAAACAAACTTCTGCCCACGGAAAATATATTCGGATCGTTCATTAAGCAGCTTTATTTAAAAGCGTTAGAAGGACAAACCAGAGCAGGAAGCCAGTTGCCACTGGACTCAGACTGAGTAATTGGATTTTTCGTCTTATGTTATGCTCCAAGGAGACAACTGAATCTAAAAAACATAGACTCTTTTAGATCGCATACTACACTCCCGCACTTTACTTCTAGTGAGACGATCAATTTCTCCACAACTTAAAAAGACAGCTGCATGCTTTTGTTGTTTAACTCCATACATGTGAATTGACTAGCTGCCAAAAAAGATCTTAAATTTTAAAATTTATTCTAATGATCTCCAAACTTTTAAAATGCACTGGTAACATTCTATAATAAATCAAGGCATAATATATACTTGGGGTGAAATAATCAGTAATGAGAGCAGAAGTAGTTTCTATTTCAAGTAGTCACTTTGATAAATGCACTTTCGGGGGGGCCTCTTTTTTGTGAGATGGATTGTATGGAGATTGCTTTTTTATTGGAGGTGTGGTTGGCAGAGGGATTGGGTAAAAATCAAAGCAAAGAGTGACTCTGCCATTTTCTTGTTGTTCACCTTTGCTGAATGGTTAGCATTATCACTGATGTATAATTTCGTAGGAAAAACCTTCTTAAGTCAGTTGCTCATTTTATAAGGATACATCTATTTTTATGTATGTATGTATGTATGTATGTATGTATGTATGTATTCTTTGGCCACGCGGCAGGCACGTGGCATCTTAGTTTCCCGACCAGGGACTGAACAAGCACCCCCTGCAGGGGAAGCACAGAGTCTTAACCACTGGACTGCCAGGGAAGTCCCAGGATACATCTATTTTAAAACTAAGAAATGTAATCTATGAAGTCACTTCATCCAGTGTGAACCTAAATTGCAACGCATCACAATGCACTGAAAGTAAACCATCACTGAGGACACACCACCAGCCCTTATCTTGTGGGATTCCCATTCCTTCTGACAAGGGACTCCTCCAGCCCACAGTGTGGCATCCAAACCATGTGAGACCAATGAGGGCCTTGGACTCAACTAGTATTTTAAATAGTGCTAAAAGAATTTCTTATCTTTAGATGAAGAAGGCAAATGGAAATAGAATACAAACACTTCCTCCTAAACCCCAGTGAATAATCTTATGTACTTGCTTGCCCACCCATCTTAAGACCACTGGTTTAAGATCACTGTCTCTTAAACTGCTCCATAAGTCACTGGCATCAGAATTGTGAGATATAATTATTTAAAATATAGATTTCCAGGGTCTATTTTGGATGAAACTTTTTCAAGTCTTTGAAAGTACAGTCCAGTAATCTTTATTGAATAATAATAAATATTGAACGTGTGTTGTTAGACAGATTTTTTTTGCAAAACTTTATATGTATATTAAACTATTTAATCCTTAGACCAACACTATGGGTTACATACTCTTCTTATGCCCATTTTACAAACGGAGAAATTGAGGCACAGAGAGGTTAAATAACTTGCCCAAGGCTACATGCTAATAACTGGCAAAATCTGGATTCAAAACCAGAACTGGAATTAAAAACACTCTTAGACACTGTGAAACCAGTTCCTTAGATGATTCTTATACTCATTAGGGTTAGAATCACTGATTTACATGATTTTCTGAACATCTTGAAATTGAATGTATATGAAGATCATCCTTAGCTTGTTTCTGTGTCAAGTTATTTGTAAGATCAAAAAGGGATTTTTATTAAAAATCATTAACCTCTGACTATAGATTATTAAATGATAGTCCCAGGAAACAGAAAATCAAATATGCCAGAATATACACAGTATTTGGTAGTTTCCTTAATTAATTTACAAATAATGTCAATAGGTGTGACTAAAATTGCAGGGTTTTTTTTTTTCTCTCACATAGTCTTTTAACAAAAAAAGAGGTCACACTGCTGTCTGAACCCACGTATCACTTCGCAGAGAGAGTAATTGAGAACAAATGTTTCTAGAGCAGTGTCCCTGGCATCAGAAAAAGAGAAGCAGCTCCATTTGGATGTTCAGTGCAGGTGGGGTCTATTTTTGGTCTCTCCAGCTATATTGTGGGGTGGGAGGATACAAGACAATCAAATCCCTTACCGGTGCTCAAACACCCCATTAAAACGGGGTAGCAAAGGAGGCACAGAGCTGTTGCCCTTAGGATCCCAGTGCAGACAGGATGTCTGGGTAGGTCTCACTTTAAGGTGTATGAGAGGTGGGTGTATGAGTGATATATAGTCAAGGACGTAGTCGCTCTTCTGTAGCCCAAAGTCCAGGTCAGTAGCCCTAAGGTGCTGCATTATCACCAAGGGATCATGTTAAAAATACAAACCCTTGGGACTTACTTTCAGAGATTCTGTCCAATGGGGTCAAGGATCCAGCATTTTATGAAGGATTCCAGGTGAGTTCAATGCAGGTGGTATGATTACCACACTCTGAGAAAAAAATGGTGGAGAAAAGAGTTATCACTAGGATGGATATAACTGGAACAGAAGATAACACTGAAAAATATCAATCACTCAAAGCAGCACAGAGATGGACCTCAAAATTGGAGGGAAAGAGGAGAAAACAAAAACTGAGGGAAATGATGAATGCAGAGGCAGGGAAAGGGATGAGGCTAATTCACAAAGGTCCTTCCTCTGCTGCCTCTTTCTTCAGCTGAGAACAAGAACAAAAGAGCCGTTGGATATCACCCTTGGTCTGCATGACTTCTGATGGCCAGAAAAGGTGACCAGGGTATCATTTGGGGGCCATGGTTTGATCGCCATGCAGGGCCACACAGAGGTCGTACTGGGAACCAAAGTGAACAACCAGGAGCCAAGGGAGGTCTACTCTGGTGCCCTCTGGTTCCTGCAGGAGGATAAGATTGGATTGTTTGACTAATATCACCGTCTGGCAGAAAACTAAACCCGCTACTCAGAGACTCGCCTGGTCCTCTTGATAAGGAGGGCTGTTTGGCAGTGGGTCTTACCCACAGGAGCAACATAGGGAAAGGAACTTGCAGTTAGGCCATCTGAGGCTCTGCCAGCTTCAGAGGTGAAGGTAGCTCGTAATATTTGTGATATTGTGATTATAGTAAGAAATGTAGGTTTGGTCTTATCCTGTTCCTGGCACAGAGCCACTAAAATCCTTGGAATTTCCTAAGTATTGAGAGCAATAAAAGGTGTCTTTTGTTATGTTAATGATGCGACTTTTGGAAAGCCTCTCCATCACTAAGGATGGAGGCTTAGGTTGCCAGGGGAACCAACCACATGATTAAAGGTGGGAACTTTCAGTCCCAACCCTAGACCTCCAGGGAGAGGAGAGGGGCTGGAGATTGAGTTGAATCAATGGCCAATTATTTAATCAAACATGCCTGTGTATGAAACCTCTATAAAAATGCTAAAGGACTGGGTTTGGAGCACTTCCAGGTTGGTGACCACATGGAGATTCAGGGAGACTGGTGAGCTCAGAGAGCATGGAAGCTCTACATCCCTTTCCACATCCCTTGCCTATGCATCTCTTCTATCCGGATGTCCCTGAGCTATATCCTTTTATGATAAATTGGTAATCTATTGATAGTAAGTTTCTCTAAGTTTGTGAGCTACTCTAGAAAATTAATCAAACCCAAACAGAGGGGCTTGTGGCAACCTCCAATCTGTAGCCTGTGGATCAGAAGCCCAGGTGACCACCTGGATTGATGTCTAAAGAGGAGGGGGCAGCCTTGTGGGACTGAGCCCTTAACAGTGGAATGTGATACTGTCTCCAGGTAGATAGTGTCAGAGTTGAGTTGGATAGTAGGACCCCCAGCTGTGTCAGAGAGTTGCTTGGCGGTGTGAAAAACAAACACATGCACACACGGGAATCAGCGTCAGAACATAATATTAACTTTATGCCTTTCACCACAGGTCTGTTGTCCACTTGCTTGTGTTCTAAGAGCAGGATTTGGTAGAGAGATGTGATGCCACACAGCTGAGAGTCCTGCTTAGGTGCCTCAGTTTTGTTTTTTATAAATATTTATTTATTTGTTTTGGCTGCATTGGGTCTTTGTTGCTGCATGCGGGCTTTCTCTAGTTGCAGTGAGCGGGGGCTACTCTTTGTTGCAGTGCGTGGGCTTCTCATTGCGGTGGCTTCTCTTATTGTGCAGCATGGGCTGTAGGCGCACGGGATTCAGTAGTTGTGGCACACGGGCTCAGTAGTTGTGGCTCGCGGGCTCTAGAGCACAGGCTCAGTAGCTGTGGCTCATGGGCTTAGTTGCTCCGTGGCATGTGGGATCTTCCCAGACCACGGCTCAAACCTGTGTCCTCTGCATTGGCAGGCGGATTCTTCACCACTGCTCCACCAGGGAAGTCCCAGGTGCCTCAGTTTTTTAAAATGTCTTATTAACAGATGGCCTCACCTTCAGATGCTGTGCTGTCACACACACCTACCCATACCTGCACTCCAGAGGAGAGTAACCTTGACCTGCCAGCAGCTCAGCTTCTTATCAAAAGTCTCCAAAGAAGGATCCAATATTTATGTGCAAATAAAAAATATGATTCAGCTAGAAAAACTATAATGTGTCCCTAGGTAAAGCAGGAATTAAGAGATCTGCAGACTGAAACTACATTGTTTTAACATCCTGCAAACTTCTAGTTTGGCAATGGGCCTCTAGCTATCAGAAGAAAGCCGTACATACTTTCCTACTCATATATGGAAGGAAACGGTTAAGAATATCATCCACTTTTCACTCAGTGCTTCTCCATTTTAAGTTTCACGTGGGTTAAGAGTCCACACTCCCAGTGCAGGGGGTCCGGATTCAATCCCTGGTGAGGGAACTAGATCCCGCATGACACAACTAAGAGTCTGAATGCTGCAACTAAAAGATCTCGCATGCTGCAACTAAAGATCCCAAGTGCCGCAACTAAGACCCGGTGCAACCAAAATAAATAATAAATATTTTTTAAAAGAAGAAATGTATTGCAAGCTTAAGTGTAAGGAAAAGTTTTCCTTTTGCTAATAAACCGGCATAACTTTTCTATATTCTCTAAGATATCCAGATATCTGTTCCGATCTTTAATCCGACTATTTCTCTTTTATCCATAGTTCCTCTAATTCTGAGTGGCTTGTATTTTTCTGTTTGTGAATGTTACTTACATCGTTTCAAGTTGCTTCAAATGTTTGGTGAAATTACGTATGTAGGTAGGTATGTGGATAGATGATAGGTAGATAGACAGATAGATAGATGATGGCTGGAAGATAATTTTCCAAGTTAGGGAAGGTAGGTTTCTCTCCCTTGTCATTTGCTCCCTTCCTGAAAGCTTCAGGCTGTGAAGGAAGTCCAGGTCGTGCTGCTTTAGCTACCTGTGGTGCTGCACTGCTTATATTTGCTCTGTTTCCCTACCTGTTGACTTCTTTTACTCACATGCAGTTTTTACTGCTCAGTGTTGAAGGAGACAGATGAGGGCCAAGAAAAGAATGGGATGCAAGAAAGAACAAATGTAAGGGGTTCCACACTAGGAGTCTGGGGAGGTAATGAATGGATGCATTCTATTAGGGGAAATTCCCCAATCATGAGCCTTCCATGGAATTCTTCCTTGCCTTCAGCTGTCCTGACTCCTGAGTGTAAGAGAAAGGGAACACCTTTTTGAGTATGCTATTTTAGATCTTGTATATCTTCACATGTGCTAAAAGGCACAGTTGAGCTGCCAATGTATTTGCCTTATTCAAAAAAAAAAAAAAAACAGCTTTCACTGTGGTGTTTTCCAGGCAACTGTCTTCTGCTTTGATCTTCCCTTGACCCAAATTCATGAAGTCACTGAATTTTAGAGCTTTGTCTAACCTGAAAGATAAGCTAGTCTAACCAATCCATTTGGTGAAGAGCAAAGATTTTTTGAGTAAAGCAGATTTGGATAAAACCACTGCTCCGGGGCTTCCCTGGTGGCGCAGTGGTTGAGAATCTGCCTGCCAATGCAGGGGACATGGGTTCGAGCCCTGGTCTGGGAAGATCTCACATGCCACAGAGCAACTGGGCCCGTGAGCCACAACTACTGAGCCTGTGCGTCTGGATCCTGTGCTCCGCAACAAGAGAGGCCATGATAGTGAGAGGCCCGTGCACCACGATGAAGAGTGGCCCGCGCTCGCTGCATCTAGAGAAAGCCCTCGCACAGAAACGAAGACCCAACACAGCCAAGAATAAAAAAATAAATTTATTAAAACAAACAAATAAAAAAACCACTGCTCTGTTGCTGAGAAACCTTAGACAATTAAGATCGTTTAGACTTGATTGCAAAACTAAAATAAATTTATATCAGAATGAATGTATAGTGCCTGGTACAGTAATTTCTCATCAGTAACTGTTATGATTATTATTTTTGTCAGGCCCAGGCAAACTAAGTGACTTGTTCAAGGCCACACAGCAAGTTGTGGAAGAATTCAGAGTAGTAAGGCAATTCCCAGACAGGTGCTCTTACCAGTATATAATACTAGTTTGTGGATCCCTCCCAAATAATATTTCATTTCTCAAAAAGAAAGAATCTTTTAAAAAAATTTTATCTATTTATTTATTTTTGGCTGTGTTGGGTCTTCGTTGCTGCGCACGGGCTTTCTCTAGTTGCAGCGAGCAGGGGCTACTCTTCATTGCAGTGTGCAGGCTTCTCACTGCAGTGGCTTCTCTTTGTTGTGGAGTGTGGGCTCTAGGCACACGGGCTTCAGTAGTTGTGGTATGCGGGCTCAGTAGTTGTGGCTCATGGGCTTAGTTGCCCTGCGGCATGTGCGATCTTCCCAGACCAGGGCTCGAACCTGTGTCCCCTGCATTGGCAGGCGGATTCTTAAACACTGTGCCATCAGGGAAGTCACCCCCCCAAAAAAAACACCAAAAAGTGTAATTTATTGCACTACAACTGTGTGCTCAAGTACTCTGTTAGGCGTTTGCAAATGTTATTTCATCTTTATCATAATCTGAAATATAGATACTGTTACACTTATTAAAAAACTGAGGCTCAGAGAAGTAACTCACCCAAAGTCACAAAACCTGGAAATGACAAAGCCAAGATCTGAACCTGGTCTCTCTGTCCCCCAAACCTATCAATGCATGAGCTACGTTGCATATCTGTGTTGTCTAAATGGAAACTGGGCTCAGAAAGTCTCCTAGTAGACCCAAGGAACATGTGACTTCACATAAAGGAGTGATGAAAAACACCAAGCAAGAGTCAGAATTACCAATCTTTATTTGGCTAAAAAGTTTGTTAAACAGACCCTCCCACTTTGAACATCTGCTCTGACTCATCCGATTCACGGAGATGCTGCTCTGTTAGATCTGAAATGAATAATTAAATGAGAAGACTGCTAACTGTCCACCAAAACACACTCTCCCCTTCTTATATGTGGACATATCTTGGCCACGGCTCTCGGGCTAGATTGCCTGTTTTTTAGCCTGTGGTTATATGTGGTTAGGTGTGGCCATAGGACTAGGTTCTCACCAATGAAGTGTGAGTTTTGGATGTAAGCCATATGGATATGCTCTCTTCCACTGTATGCTCTCCCCTACAACTGGCTGTTCTGGAACAGAAAGTGGCGGAAGTCCAGCTTTGACCATTGAGGAGATGCCTCTAAGGGTGATAGCACCATGATTGGAGAGGAACCTTGGAAGGAACTGCCTTGCTTACCCTGAAACTCTCAACTGAGAGAGAAACTTCCATATCCTTCAAGGCACTGTGTTTCATGGTCTCTTTTCAGGCAGTTGTTTAGCTTTATCATAACTTAAACAGGGATGAAATAATTGGGTAAGACTCCATGGAGAAATGGACTTGAGTTGTACCTCAAAATATTTATTAAAGATTAATCAAATGCAAAGGAAAAAGGCAAAGACAGAGAAGAAAAACTGTCCTTTATCATTGTCTGTTAGTGATCAGACACTCCCTGTCCATTAAAATAGAACAATAAATTCTATCCTTAGTGAGAGTGTCACATTTTGACAGAATAGAATTGCTTAATAATGTAAAAAAATACTCTAAATGCAAATGTCCAACAGGGTAAGTATCTTTAATTTTCATTTAAGTGTCTAGGCCTGGTTTCTCTATCCACAATTCGGGGAATTTTTAATGGAAAAAGAGGACTTACTGTGGTTCTATTTGTGGTTACGTAAAATTGTAGGATAAAACCAACTCTAATTCTATGGTGCAACTGGAAAAGGCACAAGCAATTACAATTTGACTATATCTGCTGTATCCTTAGTTATGTAACTCTACCTTTTATCTTTTTAAAAGGGACTTTTCACTCAAGACATGATGAAAATAACAGGTACCAGATTGCTGTCCTGCCATAAACAACTAGAAAACTGCTATGAGTCACTGGATGAAAACCAATATAGGACTGATAGCCTAGTGAAAAGAAAAACAAAGAAAGTGAGCCCTACCATCCTTTCGACTTTCTGCCTGGTGGCATTTTCGGGGCAGCATTCAGGCAGGAGAAACTTGAGAAGATCATGGTCTCAGTGAGTTGAGGAAGCAGAGATCAGAGTTTGCAGGGGTTGAGGTGTGACTGGGGTTTGCATTGTGAAGGACCAGAGGGGAGAAGGGTACGCAGGAAAAGAGTCCCAGAGATACGCTTGAGGTCCCTTAGTCTTGTGGAATACTAAATGGGTCATGCAAAAGGGTAAAAAGTCTATGAGGCTGAGAAAAGAATGGCATGGGATTTGTATGCTAAAAATCCCCAGTTCACCCAGGGCTGGGAGATGTCCAACTTTCAACCAGCCAGAGTGGACTGAGCAACTGGAACATTCAGGAGAGTCCCCTGAAAGCTCACAGTTTAGCAGTGGAGTGAAACCACCCCTGAAGTAAAGGTAGTGCCAGACTTGCCCTAACACAGCTTCAAAACAAGCTTCAAGAGTTTGAAAAAGAATGGATATATGTATAACTGAATCACTTTGCTGTACACCTAAAACTAACACAATATTGTAAATCAACTATACTCCAATATAAAATAAAAATTTAGATTAGAAAAAGAATTACTCTAAAACAAACAAACTTCAAAAAAATCAAGCTGAGTCTCAAGTCATTTTAGTAGAAAACAAAGTCCAATACTGTATAAAGACATCAAAATCTAGCACTCAACATCACACTAATCACAAAGCCTAGCTTCCAATAAAAAATTTATTAGACATACGAAGAAGCATTAAAATGTCATTTGTAATTTGCAGAAAAATGCATCAAAGATCCAGGAAAGACAGACATAGTACAATTAGCAGACAAGGACTTTAAAATGTGTTTTCTAAATACACTAAAGGATTTAAAGGAAAACAGGAGATCATGAGGAGAGATATGTAAAATATATTTTAAAAGAACCTAATGAAACTTACAGAGTTAAAAAATGCAATATTTAAAATGAAATTTTTACTGAAAGCAATAAAAAGCAGATTAAGAACTACAAAAGAAAATGAATTTGCATACATGTTATCAGAAAGCTAGTACAGAGAGAATAAAAAGAAAAAGTTGAGTCTCAGTGACCTGTGAGAGAATAGCAAGGAGTCAAACATGTGCAGTTTCATTCCCATAAAAATGAAGACTAGAAAAAGTATTTTTAAAAATTATAGCTGAAAAATATCCAAATTTTATTAAAACAACAAAACCACGGATCCAAGAAGCTCAACAAACTACAAGCAGACTAAACACCTGTAGGAAACTATACCATGGCAGGCTACAATCAAATTGTTAAAAGACGGTGAGTGAGAAATATGTGGAGAGCAACCAGTTGCAGGGGAACAGGCATTGTATATAAGGGACAAAAATAAGAAAGAGCATGGATATCTCCATGGGAGCCAGAAGACAGTGGAGAAACATCTGTAAGTATTGGGAAAAAAACCCAAACATTGTCAACCAAGAATTTCATATCCAGCAAAAATTTCCTTCAAGAATGAAGGCAAAGTAAAGAATTTTCAGGCAAATAGGAAGCCCAGATGATTCACTGCTAGCAATTCTGCCCTTCAAGAGGTTCTTCAGGCAGAAGAAAATGATGCCAGATGGAAAATGATCTGTAGAAAGTAATTAAGATTGTGAGAAACCATAAATATGCAGTAACTTAAAAATTCTTTTCCAATATTCTTTAAAATACAATTGACTATAACTCAAAACAAAAAAGTGAACAACCTGATTTACAAAATGGCCAGAGAAACTGAATTGGTATTTTTCAAAGAAGATACACAAATGGGCACCAGGTACATGAAAAGATGCTCAGCATCACTAATCATCTGGAAAATGCAAATAAAATCTCAGTGAGATATCACCTCACACCTGTTAGAATGGCTGTCATCAAAAAGATGAGAGGCAACAAGTGTTGCTGAAAATGTGGAGAAAAGAGAACCCTGTGTACTGTTGGTGGGAATGTATATTGGTGCAGCCACTGTGCAAAACAGTATGGAGGCTCCACAAAAAATAAAACTAGAACTGCCATATGATCTAGCAATCCCACTTTTGGGTATATACCCAAAGGAAAATGAAAACAGGATATCAAAAAGGTATCTGGGGGCTTCCCTGGTGGCACACTGGTTGAGAGTCCGCCTGCCGATGCAGGGGACACGGGTTCATGCCCTGGTCCGGGAAGATCCCACATGCTGCAGAGCGGCTGGGCCCGTGAGCCATGGCCGCTGAGCCTGTGCGGCCAGAGCCTGTGCTCCGCAACGGGAGAGGCCACAACAGTGAGAGGGCCGCATACGCAAAAAAAAAAAAAAAAAAAAAAAGGTATCTGCACTGCCATGTTTATGGCAGCAATAGCTAAAATACAGAGACAATCTAAGTGTCCACCAATGGATGAATGGATAAAGAAGATATATACCACATCTATCACATCTTCTTTATATTTGTGTCAAGAATAAAGAATTCTCACAAATCAATAATAATAATAATAGCACAAATAACCCTATTTTTTAAATGGGCAAAACATTTTAATAAATGTTAACTAAAGAACTTAATGGCCAATAAATACATGAAAAAATCTTCAACATTACTAGTCATAAGGAAAGTGTAATTAAAACCATAATGAGATATAACTTTACACGCATTCCAGTGGCTCTGAACAAGTGGAAATCTTACACATTACTGACGGAAGTGTGAAGTGGTCAACCAGCTTGGAAAACAGTTGGCAGTTTTTTATAAAATTAAAAGTACACTTACTATAAAAACCATATGATCATCTCAATAGATGCAGAAAAAGATTTTGACAAAATTCAACACTGAGTTATGATAAAAACTCTCCAGAAAGTGGGCATAGAGGGAACCTACCTCAACATAATAAAGGCCATATACAACAAACCCACAGCCAACATCTTCTCAATGGTGAAAAACTGAAAGAATTTTCTCTAAGATCAGGAACAAGACAAGGATGTCCACTCTCGCCACTATTACTCAACATAGTTTTGGAAGTCCTAGCCACGGCAATCAGAGAAGAAAAAGAAATAAAAGGAATACAAGTTGGAAAAGGAGAAGCAAAACTGTCACTGTTTGCAGATGACATGATACCATACATAGATAATCCTAAAGATGGCACCAGAAAACTACTAGAGCTAATCAATGAATTTGGTAAAGTTGAAGGATAGAAAATTAATGCACAGAAATCTCTTGCATTCCTGTACACTAACAACAAAAGATCAGAAAGAAAAATTAAAGAAACATTCCGATTTACCATTGCAACAAAAAGAATAAAACACCTAGGTATAAACCTACCTAAGGAGGTAAAAGACCTGTACTCAGAAAACTATAAGACACTGATGAAAGAAACCAAAGATGACATAAACAGATGGAGAGATATACCATGCTCTTGGATTGGAAGGATCAATATTGTGTAAATGACTATATTACCCAAAGCAATCTACAGATTCAATGCAATCCCTATCAAATTACCAATGGCATTTTTTACAGAACTAGAACAAAAAAATCTTAAAATTTGTATGGAGACAAAAAAGACCCTGAATAGTCAAAGCAATCTTGAGGGAAAAAAACAATGGAGCTGGAGGAATCAGGCTCCCTGACTTCAGACTACACTACAAAGCTACAGTAATCAAGACAATATGGTACTGACACAAAAACTGAAATATAGATCAATGGAACAGGATAGAAAGCCCAGAGGTAAACCCACACACCTATAGGCAACTAATCTATGACAAAGGAGGCAAGGATATAGAATGGAGAAAAGACAGTCTCTTCAATAAGTGGTGCTGGGAAAACTGGACAGCTACATGTAAAAGAATGAAATTAAAGCACTCCCTAACAACATACACAAAAATAAACTCAACATGGATTAAAGACCTAAATGTAAGGCCAGACACTATAAAACTCTTAGAGGAAATCATAGGAAGAACACTCTGACAAAAATCACAGCAAGATCCTTTCTGACCCACCTCCTAGAGAAATGGAAATAAAAACAAAAATAAACAAATGGGACCTAATGAAACTTAAAAGGTTTTGCACAACAAAGGAAACCATAAACAAGATGAAAAGACAACCCTCAGAATGGGAGAAAATATCTGCAAATGAAGCAACTGATAAAGGATTAATCTCTAAAATATAAACAGCTAATGAAGCTCAATAACAAAAAAACAAAAGATCCAATAAAAAACTGGGCAGAAGACCTAAATAGACATTTCTCCACAGAAGACATACAGATGGCCAAGAGGCACATGAAAAGCTGCTCAACATCACTAATTATTAGAGAAATGCAAATCAAAACTACAATGAGGTATCACCTCACACCAGTTAGAATCGGCATCATCAGAAGATCTACAAACAACAAATGCTGCAGAGGGTGTGGAGAAAAGGGAACCCTCTTGCACTGTTGGTGGCAATGTAATTGATACAGCCACTATGGAGAACAGTATGGAGGTTCCTTAAAAAACTAAAAATAGAATTACCATATGACCTAGCAATCCCACTACTGGGCATATACCCTGAGAAAACCATAATTCAAAAAGACACATGCACCCCAATGTTCATTGCAGCACTATTTACAATAGCCAGGTCATGAAAGCAACCTAAATGCCCATCGACAGACAAATGGATAAAGAAGATGTGGTACATATATACAATGGAATATTACTCAGCCAGAAATTGGGTCATTTGTAAAGATGTGGATGGACCTAGAGACTGTCATACAGAGTGAAGTATGTCAGAAAGAGAAAAACAAGTATCGTTTACTAATGCATATATGTGGAATCTAGAAAAATACTTCAGATGAACTGGTTTGCAAGGCAGAAATAAAGACACAGATGTAGAGAACAAACGTATGGACACCAAGGGGGGAAAGTGGGGGGAGGGGTGGTGGTGGGGTGATGAATTGGGAGATTGGGATTGACATGTATATAGTGATGTGTATAAAATAGATAACTAATAAGAACCTGCTATATAAAAGTAAAATAAAAAAAAATTTTTTTAAAGTACACTTACTTTGTGACACAGCAATTCCATCTCTAGGTATTTATCCAAGAGAAATGAGAACATATGTCCACAAAAATAGTTGGATGGTAATATTCATAGTTGCTTTATTCATAATAGCCTAAAACATAAAATAACCCAAATGTCCATGGATAAACACACTGTGGTATATTCATGTAATGGAACAGTAGGCAGCAACTTAGAACAATGAGCTACATTCTACATTCATTCAACAACATGGACCGAATCTCAAAAACACTGAGTTTTTAAAAAGCCATGATACTACTTCATTTATATGAAATTCTAGAAAAGGCAACACTAATGTATAGTGACAGAAAACAAGTCAGTGGAGTTCATGACCAGGATTTGGGGAAGGGATTACTGCAAAGGGAAACAATGGAATTTTTTGTTTCCAGTGCTCCATATCTTAATGTGGATGTGGTTACATGGGAGTATACATTTGTCAAATTCATTATACTGTAAAACAAAGAAGGTTGATTTTTTTAAAGGCGTATGTTTTTTTCTCTGTCTTTTTTTTTTCCTCCTTTCTTTTCCGAATAAGATGTACCCAGCAGAGTTGCCTGGTTACTTTAAATCAGAAACTCCTTGAAAATCTGTTGATGAAGGGAGAATCACAGTGAGGTGATTAGAGCAGCTTGATTTGACATCTAAATGTAGAAGTTCTTAGGGGGTAAAAATCACCATTCGACTTGTTACCATGTAAAGAACGGCCTGAGGAGGAGGCCAAGTGGCATTACTACAGTAGGGGCCCCAGACTATGAACTCACCGTTAACAAGGATTCCGAAACTTCATCTTTTCATTAATAAGTCGATGTTTGCATGGCAGATGAATTGCTAGTCTGATTGGAAATTCTTTCCTGCACTGAAGAAATGGCACCAATTAACAATATTCATCTGTCGGGCTTCCCTGGTGGTGCAGTGGTTAAGAGTCCGCCTGCCAATGCAGGGGCCACGGGTTCGAGCCCTGGTCCGGGAAGATCCCGCATGCTGTGGAGCAACTAAGCCCATGTGCCACAACTGCTGAGCCTGTGCTCTAGAGCCCATGAGCCACAACTACTGAGCCAGCGTGCCACAACTACTGAAGCCCATGCACCTAGAGCCTGTGCTCCACAACAAATGAAGCCACCGCAATGAGAAGCCCATGCACCGCAACGAGGGGTGGCCCCTGCTCGCCACAACCAGAGAAAAGCCTGCGTGCAGCAGCGGAGACCCAACGCAGCCAAAAATAGATAAATAAAATAAAAATAAATAAATTAAAAAAATATTCGTCTGTCAGTTCAGCTCTGCAGGTTCAGGCTCATTTAACTTGATAAAAATAGCTCCTTCTTTTCTGAGTAGGGAGAGTTTTTCTCTGCCTCCACCTCCGGTTATGGGCAGAAGTGGTGAAGAGGCTTATTACATTGGTCACCTCCCTGTCTTGAATGCTCTCTTCCCAGCTGCAGTGTCACACGCCGCCCCATTTGTGGGTGCCCATTTCAAGACTACCCACTGGAAAAGGATGCACAACGTAAGAGCAGTGAGCTTCAGTTTTGCTGGGGGGCCTTACTGGGGACTCTAGCCCAGGCGATGATAGCTCTGAGGAACTGATGAAATTTTTTGGCTGGGATGTAGTTAAGTATGCATCTTGGTGAAAGAGGACTGCTAATCACAGAAAACAGCTATCTCAAGATATTAATTTTAGTGCTTCTCAGGTATGGGAAGATGCAAGAATCTGAGGACCTCGAAACACTTCCTCAGATATGCAGCTTAAGTATCTAGGGGCCAGTATATCCAAAACACAAAATGCTTCCTTTTTTTTTCTATCCTGAATGACCCACAGGGCACACCGTCAGTGGTTAATGACTGGATCCTTGTAGAACTGGAATGGTGGGCAACATCTGCTTGTTTGTTTACAAACAAGCTTCTTTGGTTTCTTTACTACAAAAGTCACTCTAAGCATATCTTTTACCCAAAAACCTTAATGCCGTGTTTTCTGTTTGTCTTTTTCCCTGTTATTTTTTATTTTTTTGGCCGCGCAGCATGTGGGATCTTAGTTCCCCGACCAGAGATTGAACCCACACCCCCTGCCACTGAAGCGTGCAGTCTTAGCCACTGGACTGCCAGGGAAGTCCCTCCTCTCTGTTATTCTTAATATCATCTTTGTCTCCTTCCCTTCCTCCCCCCACTTCATCCTTCCTTTTTTCTCTTTTGTTTAGACCTTCACCAGTGCCTAGCATCTTTTAAAGTTTATGCCCCTTTTATGGTGAGATTATGGACCGGCTCCCGCCTAGCACTTCAGGCTTTGCGTATTTTTTCCCTACGCAGTTTCCTCAAACTGAGGGGGTACCATCTCCCCACAGCTGCTCACATCCTTTCCATTTTGAATGGTTTACTCCCGTGCTGAGAGATGAGAGATGACTGGCTAGTTCTCCCAGTCATCTTAGCCCACCTTAAATACATAGAGACTAATTCACTTGAGGAGTCTACGTTTTCTGCCCAAGAGGAAATCCCTTTTACGATACCTATAAAAGTGACAGAATCATGAATCCCAATTTAAAAGGTAAATGATAACTATCCATCCAGTCGCAATGAACGTGGTGCTAAAAAGTAAATCATTTGCTATAGAGTGGAAACAGGCAGATAAAAAACAAGGATAATGAAAGATACAGTGTGAAAAAGGTGAGCCAAACTTTTAAGGATAAAAAGGCTCACTGGGCTTCCTTGGTGGCGCAGTGGTTAAGAATCCGCCTGCCAGTGCAGGGGACATGGGTTCGAGCCCTGGCCCAGGAAGATCCCACATGCCGCGGAGCAACTAAGCTCCTACACCACAACTACTGAGCCTGCGCTCTAGAGCCCATGAGCCACAACTACTGAGCCCACGGGCCACAACTACTGAAGTCCACATGCTCTGCAACAAGAGAAGCCACAGCAATGAAAGCCCGCGCACTGCAACAAAGAGTAGCCCTTGCTCGCCACAACTAGAGAAAGCCCACGTGCAGCAACAAAGACCCAACACAGCCAAAAATAAATAAATAAATAAAATAAATTAATTAAATATCATAAAAAAAGGATAAACATAGTTATATTGTAGCACATAATCACAATCACCTACTGAGGCCAAGGTATACTCTTTAAAAAAAAAAAAGGCTCATTAACTGGACTGTAGTGATGGTTTCATGGGAGTTTATTATGTCAAAACTCATCAGATAATACACTTTAAATAGGGACAATTTATTTACATCAATTGTACCTCAAAAAAGTTGTAAAGCAAAGCAAACCAACAGTAAAATATATATATATAAATAAATAAATATATATATGACTTAGGGGTCACTAGCCAGGCTATCCTCACACGCCGACTAGTGTACATGGAACTGTAGCCTTGTTATTAACCAGGTGCAACTTTATTATATTAAATTTTCATTTTAACTTTAAAAAATTAGGGTGTGAGTACCCACCGAATGAATGTTAAGTGGTTCTTGGTCAGCCTAAAAGCTGCATAATATCTCCTGATCAGACTCACTTCTGTAATTAAGATTGTTTTAACTCACTGTTCCTGTACTTTGAAGGGCACTGACTTCTGTGGAAATATATGAAGCAGAGGTACTATCCACCCCGAATCCCAGTGACTTTATTTCTATCCCTATGTTATCATGGATCATCCATATTCTATAAGCTGGACTCAGTACTCTTTTAATGGTCTGTGATTATGTTTTGTTCTGATTATGGCATATTACAGATTTCTGTTCAGCAAACCTATTGTTTGATAATACTAGGAAATAGCTAAAATGTAGATATGTTTGTTTTTTTAAATGGCTTTGTTGAGGTATACTTTGTATACAAAGAACTGCCCGCATTTAATGTGTGCAGTTTGATGAGTTTGGATATACATAAGCACCTGTGATACCAACACCACAATCAAGGTAATAGACGTATCTACACCTCCCAGGGTTTCCTCCTGTTCCTTTGTGCTTTTTGTTTGTTTGCTTCTTTTTTTTTTATTGGAGTAAAATTGCTTTACAATGTTGTGTTAGTTTCTGCTGTACAATGAAGTGAATCAGCTATATATATATATACTATACCCCCTCTCTCTTGGATCTCCCTCCCACCCCTGCCATCCCACCCATCTAGGTCATCACAGAGCGCCGAGCTGAGCTCCCTGTGCTATACAGCAGGTTCCCACTAGCTATCTATTTTACACATGGTAGTGTATTTATGTCAAACCTAATCTCTCAATTCGTCCCACCCTCCTCTTCCCCCTTTGTGGCCATATGTCCGTTCTCTATGCCTACGTCTCTATTCCTGCCCTGCAAATAGGTTCATCTCTACCATTTTTCTAGATTCCACATATATGCATTAATATACAGTATTTGTTTTTCTCTTTCTGGCTTACTTCACTCTGTATGACAGCCTCTAAGTCCATCCACATCTCTACAAATGACCCAATTTCATTCCTTTTTATGGCTGAGTAATATTCCATTGTATATATGTACCACATCTTCTCTATCCTTTCAACTATAGTTGGACATTTAGATTGTTTCCATGTCTTGGCTATTGTAAATAGTGCTGCAATGAACACTGGGGTACGTGTGTCCTTTTGAATTATGGTTTTCTCAGGGTATATGCCCAGTAGTGGGATTGCTGGGTCGTATGGTAGTTCTATTTTCAGTTTTTTAAGGAAACTCCGTACTGTTCTCCATAGTGGCTGTATCAATTTACATTCCCACCAACAGTGCAGGAGGGCTCCCTTTTCTCCACACTCTCTCCACCATTTATTGTTTGTAGAGTTTTTTTTTTAGAGTTTTCTTTTTAACATCTTTATTGGAGTGTAATTGTTTTACAATGGTGTGTTAGTTTCTGCTGTATAACAAAGTGAATCAGCTATACATATATATATATATATCTCCATATCTCCTCCCCCCTTTGTCTCCCTCCCTGATGGCCATTCTGACTGGTGTGAGGTGATGCTTCATTGTAGCTTTGATTTGCATTTCTCTAATAATTAGTGATGTTGAGCATCTTTTCATGTGCCTCTTGGCCATCTGTATGTCTTCTTTGGCGAAATGTTTATTTAGGTCTTCCACCCATTTTTTTTTGCGGTATGTGGGCCTCTCACTGCTGTGGCCTCTCCTGTTGCGGAGCACAGGCTCCGGACACGCAGGCTCAGCGGCCATGGCTCACGGGCCCAGCCGCTCTGCGGCATGTGGGATCTTCCCGGACCAGGGCACGAACCCGTGTCCCCTGCATCGGCAGGCGGACTCTCAACCACTGCACCACCAGGGAAGCCCTCCACCCAGATTTTAATTGGGTTGTTTGTTTTTTTGGTATTGAGCTTCATGAGCTGTTTATATATCTTGGAGATTAATCCTTTGTCCGTTGCTTCATTTGCAAATATTTCCTCCCATTCTGAGGGTTGTCTTTTCATCTTGTTTATGGTTTCCTTGTTTTCTTTGTAGCTTTTCTTAAGAACACCTAACATGAGATTTTAAAACGTCCCCTGAGCAACTATAAAAAATAAATGTTAGTGATAATAACCACTTCTCCATTTTTGCCCTGTAAGCCGGGGGGCTATGAGTCAAATGTACAGCTCAGTTTCTTAGGATATTAGAAATACACTGTGGTTTCTATCCTTACCCTCACAGCAACTTACTTTTTCCCCATTGTTTTCTCTTTATCCTGATGTGTTTCTTTCTTCCTTTAACTCTGTTGTATTATAACAAGCTTCCACCACTCCTTTTCCCACTAGCTATTCCCACTTTATTCCCACTAGGAATAAAGGAATAACAAACTTCCTTTAGATGTGAGAAATGTGAATCTTTTAAAGTGTTATTTTCCAGGGCCTCAAGGCAACACCCAGATAACAAGATAACATAAAAACTGTAGAGCTATATTGTGAGTCTAGGTGAGCCCCAGGGTAGCTTTTACTCACAAATCATGCTTATTTCTCAGAGCGCTGGACAGACATAAGCCCAGGATTCAGAGACAAAGAGGTTTGGGGTCAAAGCTTCCCTCTCCCACAATGGCATATTTGCGCAGAATATTCTATTAAGAGTCTTGGAGGACAAGGATACACTGGTGAGGGTAGTGGAAGGAAAGGAAATCCATTTCAGAGGGAAATAATTACAAGATTACCTTCACTTTCAAGGTACAGCAATAGGTCATTATTATTAACTGGTGAACTTGGCAGAGAAAAAAAAATCAGTCATATGCAAGCATGTATTATGTCCAGAAAGGACTGATTATTGACATTTTTCTAGTGGACATGAAGGCATTATAGACACATAATCTTGGTTTTCTTGGTTTCTATTTCTACGGATTTGCACACAGTTGTACATTAGAGGCATGGATGCTGTCCTAGGAACCAGCCTTGATGGACAGTGCTTAGCCTTGGCTGTCTTCACAATGCGTCACCCCTTTATCAGCGGGCCCCAAACACAGATGGAGCCTGCAAGAACACACAAAGCAGCTCTTTGACAAGGGTCAAGTTTCAGTTCTACTGTATAACATTCACAGAAGGCACAGAAGGTGGCGGTTGGAGAGTGGCTGCTTTACTCCATTCAGTTGATTCCCAAGTTCCTTGATGGACAGGAAGAGTTTTCAAAGCTGCTAATCTCCCAATTTTTAATGTGACTTTTCTTGTTTTGTCCCCCATGGCCGCTCAATCTCTTTAATTCCTTTAGTCTTCCCAGGTTTACCCTGGCCCTGCCCCTTTGGTCTCTGGAGCAGGCTGTCAGTCATTCAGTTCCATGGGTTTTGTTGCCAGTATGGGGTATCTACCAAACAATTGGACATATCCCAGTGCCATGATTGATCTGCTTTGATCATTATAACTCTTTAGTGCAAGTGACAGAAAGGCCATTCCAGGGGACTTGAGTCCTCAGGTGTTTGTTTATCCTTTCAGGTTCTAGTTTGCCCTTGTTCTCATCTACTCAGTGTTCTCCCGCCATTGCTGGCTGTTCTGTAGATACAGAGATACGAAGCCCTGCAGAGCCTCCTCCACCAGCAGTCAAAATTCCATAAAAATGCAACCCCATAATAAACCCCTTATTGTATCAATCCTAGTGCTTCTGCTTCCCATATTGAATCCTGACCAATAAATGCCTTTAAGTAAGACACCAAGATCTTGGAGAAGCCAAAGTCTCTGCAGATATAATTTATCTAATACTATCTCTTTGATTAAAAATGCTAAATCCAGTTTAGATGGTTGTCCTTACCAATACAGGCATTTCCTTTTTATATTTTACTGAAGTCAAGTAATTATAAAGCTTGATTCACTATTTAATATCATATCATTATTCATACTGTTTTGTAGTCTTTATAAGCCTAATTTTAGAAAGATTTCATATTAGATTGAGTGGATGCTCCATAATTTAATCATTTCCCTGTTGTTAGATATATAGGTTTCTTCTAATTTTTTACTATTATGAATGATCTGAAATACTTCTTTATGCATGTGATTTCCCCCCATATTTTGGAATATTTTATTAGGCTATAATTTCATTAGTTGAGGATAAAAGTATGTAAAAGGTATAAAATTTTTATTGCTTAATTGCTTTTAAAAAGGACTAGAATAATTAGTAATGCTATTAGCAATTGATAGTATTCTTACTATGAGTAATATCACTTAAAATAGTCTTTCTTTATTTAACCGAAAAAAATGTACCAATGCAATTTCAAAGGGACTCCACATTGCCCACTTTATATTGGTATCTATTTTCCTGCTTTGCAATATCTAGAAAGCAAACACTGATCCCAAGTGGATTGGAAATATTCTAAAGACACTTTCCCTGAAACACATCTGTTAATTTCTGACTTCTGGATGCGGCCTGCCCAAAATATAAGGATTCAACCATATACTTTCTCGTTAAACTGAGATTCTTTCACTTTGTGACTGGAGCAATTAAGAGGCTCATCAGTGGAGACAGTGTGGAGGCAATGGAATCATGTGCAATTAATGTTCTTATCTTTTTAATTTTAGGTAATAGCACTTCTTCAGAATAACATCTTCAGGGAAAACATATTGAATTCAATCTGTTGGGTGAATATTTTCAGTTAGAGAAGGTACAGTATGTATGTATAAATGAACGTACAGACTGCTGGTGGTTTATTTTGGTCCTATAGCCGTCTTGGAAATAGAACTGAGTTTTATATAGCATCCTCCGGAATCAGGGGAGCCCTAAGCTCTTTATGGAGCAGTGATTTTGGCTATGTCTAAATAAACCTCATCCTTATAGTCAAAGACAAAAAATTCAGATGACAAACTGCTTCATCTTTCCATACAAGATTATGTAAATGGCTTGATTTGGGGCTTCCATAACTGCATGGCTATTTTGGCTTTATGGATGCATCTTTTTGCAACTCCCAGTGCCCTGTAGAAGGAGAAAGGCTGTCAAGGATGGCCTAGATGACTCCCTGGGTAGGAGTGGGAATGCTCCTCTTGGAAACAAGTCATGGCACCAGTCATGGGAGCAGCATGGTACTGGCAATTTCAAGATGCTGCCCAGATATACAAGGGCATTTCTGTCTCAAAAGGAGCCATCCTAGCCTTTCCATGGGGGGCGGGGAATGGGGAGTTACAGTGGCAACTCAGTGGTGGTAGTTGGAACAGTAATTATTGTGGATGATTTTTGTCCTGTCTACTGAATCGCCTGGTGGGTAAATGTATATATGGGACCCTTTCCTCCTTATGTTCAGGAATAAATTTAGCAGGCATGTTTACCAATAGTAGCATCTTATAGCCTGAACCACACACGTTGGTCTGTGTTGTTATAGAAATAGCCATGTCTTGCATTTGTACAGATATTCAGAGTTTTTTAAACCCACTTATACTTCACTGGATTATCTATACAATAACATCTCAGCTCTTCGCTGCAAGTCTTGTCAGTTGTACCTCTTAACTACATCTCAATTGCCCACTACCCCCTTCTGCCCTTCTAGCTGAAATCATATCATGCTTGTTCCCACATCGTGAGCTGCCACCAAGCTGGTCTTCCTACTTTTTACCCTCCTGAGGCTGTTGGCAACCTATTCTCCCTAGAACAGCTTGAGGAATCTTCAGGACATGTCTCTGCTTAAACTCCTTTATTGTTTTCAGAGTGCTGATAAAGACCTGAAATGCCTGACTGTGGCACCAAGGCCCTGCGTGATCTGGCCCCTTCCAACCTCTGCAGTCCGCTCTGCTCTCTCCTCTCTCATGGCCCCCCCAGCTCCTGTAAGCTCCTCAAGTACAACCCCAAGCTGCCTTCCCCGAGGACACTGGCACCCGCTGATGCGCCTGCCTGAAGACCTCTTCCCGGGGCTGAATTCTCATCTTCTGGGCTTTAGTTCAAATATCCCGTCTCTAAGAATCCTTCCCCCCAAAGTGGGCATTCATGGAGAATGTGAGACTCAGATGAGCACCCAAAGCGATGGAAGCATGAAGACTGGAAGAAACCTCGCGCTCCTGGCCCCTCGTTCATCACTCCTGCCGGAACTGAAGCCAGCCTGTGACCTACATCCATTTCTCATCCAGTCACAGGAAGATCATGGATTATAGGGACACTTTCTAGATTTGTTTTGTTTGCATACTTTTGACTACGGTGTTTAGGAAAATGGGGAAGATATTGCTGACGTTAAGTAATTCTCGCGTGGTTGAGACTGATTCGGGCAGGAGGGACTTTGTTTGAGAATTGACACCAGCCCCCGTGGAGCCAGGCACCCTTGGGTTCCCTTTCAAAAGGGAGAGAGCTCCTCTTGCTACATAGTTGCTTGAAAGCACCCTGGAGACTTCCATTTGAAAGATGATCAGAAAACATCATCATGAGTTCTTTGATTTAAAATGGAATTTAAAATAGGACCAATTTCTACCCTTAAGTACAATGCTATTTCCTCTAAACTAGGGTGTATACACAGATCACTTTTCCTCTGGGATATTTTTTCTCATCCAAACATTGTCCTGCAAATACAATTTTTTACATGAATCTGTGACTCACTCTCACCTTTTTAACCTAGAAGTCTCCCTGGTGTCGGCTGGTCTCCTCTGAGTTATTCATCTGGGTCTGAATCATACTGAACACATATGGCATGTGTCACCCTGGACAGGCAAAACCAAGAAAAGTCATGAAAAAAACCCAAACGTTACTTTTCCTAACCATTAATACGTGCTACTCATTTGCATTTCAGAGAGTTTCATGCCCCTTTATTTTAGAACAATTGAATCACAAAATAGAATCTTTAAAGACTATTTTAGCCTCATAGCCTCATAGATGCATTAGATGCCCTGGGCTGTGTCTCCACCAAGCTTCATCCAGCCTCTATTTAACCACCTTCAGCAGGGAGCACTGACTTTCTTCTGGAGCTGCACCATCTTTGCATGGAATTAATTGGTAGGAAGTTAAGTTGAGCCTAAATTTTTGGCTACTAACTTGATCAACAAAGAATGTATGCTTTCATCCAGGACATCAATTAAACACTAAAGAGTCAAGAATAGAGCAGTGGTCAGCTTCTAGAGAACTCTAGAACCATTAATCAACACAGGCTTTGTCCTAAAATCTGGTCGCAGTGATGGATGAGGAGACCATGGAAGTCTCGGGCAATCAAGGCACACTATATATTCTATTAACATTCCTGGGTTACCCTCCCTAATCTAGAAAACTTTGGTCACCTCAGGTTGCCCTCTGACATCCTGGTAGTGGGCAATGTTATTAAATAAGCTCAGCCTAAGGCAGGGGTTTGACAAACATTTATATAGATTAAAACCCCTTCTCCCTTCATACAGATTTTTCAAACTCCTCTCCAAGTTCATCTATATCGCATCTCCATAATAATACATACCATGATTAACCGTGGGACAGCCTGACACTTTGATTTCATTACAAATTGAGAGATGTTCATCTCTGCACGTATCACTTGGTAATGATATCTTCCTTCCTTTCCTGGGGCTCTTGGCATTTAAGGATGCATGGTATTTTCCCAATAGCACTAGAAAAATCGAGTGAATCTAATGTTCCCATTGTCTTCCTCCACTCAGGATATTATATTTATGTGCCTTCTCCCCACTATTTAGTTTCACAAGCAAAACAAATTCTGCAAATATCTAAGTCCCCTATCTTTGATTTGGAAAAGGTTAAAGGAGCCCAGCTGCACAAAGTTTCTATGAGAAAGGATGTAGATTCTCACTGGCTCCAGTCTTAGGTGGGGAAATGGAGGATTCTAGAGTTCTGAAAACAGCATGGGCCAGGGAAACAAGAAGAGGAAAAGTATAGACCAAGATAGGTTGGCTATGACCTTAAGCTGGGTAAATGGAGCTCACCTCAGTTCTGTTGGAGTATCCCCCCGTTCTCACATCCTACAATAATGTGTACACTTGTTTGTAACCACATCAAAAAGGAAATGAGTTTAGCCTGGCATGACTGACTTATTCTCACTGAACCCATGCTGGCTGCTAATGATTGCTTTCCTTTTTAAATGCTCCCAAGCCATCTGTTTAATAATCTATTCTAGAATTTTGCCTGAGAAGAATCTCAATGCTAATGAAGTGGAAAGATCCCCAGGCAAAGATCAGGAGACCCAGGTTCTAGCCCAGGTTCTGTCATCAACTGACTGAATGTCGCTGGGCCAGCACCATACCCTGTCTTGTCCTGTTTCATCTCTAAACTGAGAGGGTCAGAATCGATGATCTCTATGCTGCTTCCAGCTATGAATCTAGGATTCCTTCATTACCTTAGTCTGTAGTTCTTGGAACCTTCTCTTCCCCCTGTTTAAAATCAGGAACTTAACCATATAGTCTTTGAGTATTTCTGCTCTGTGTGGTCTAGATGCTGTTACTTACTTATTAGTTGACTGGGGGAATTTGTTACAATTCTATGGGTATCAGTTCCTTCACTTTATTTTTTACATTTTTTTAAAGATTTTTTTTGATGTGGACCATTTTTAAAGTCTTTATTGGATTTGTTACCATATTGCTTCTGTTTTTTGTTTTGGCTTTTTGGCCACGAGGCATGTGGGATCTTAGCTCCCCGACCAGGGATCGAACCTGCACCCCCTGCGTTGGAAGGTGAAGTCTTAACCACTGGACCGCTAGAGAAGTCCCATCAGTTACTTCACTTTAAAAATGAAGGGGTTTAAATCAGATGACATCTACATTTCTGAGTCCAAGTCCATAACACCTAGACGATATCGAATATTGTTTTTGTGTTCACATTCCATACATTCTTGAAGTAACCCAGTACTGTGTGTTTGGCCCTGGAAGATGAAAACAGACTCATCAATTCAGGTTGGGCAGAAAGCTTAGACATTATCAGTCAAACAACTGACTGAATAATATTTAGAGTGGCTGGTGCTTTCTTCCTTGCCTTGGATTTAAATACTCTTTAATTTCTAATCTGTACTGACTTTTTAAGTGCCGCCCTCCCCCGCTTTTCCCATTGAACAGCCAGCTCTGTGGCTGAGTTCATTTACACTGACTAAGGGCACCATGCTCATTTCAGTGAATGCTCCCAGCGTCTAAGGGTATGGAGAGAGGAATCTCAAAATCTGCTTCTGTTTCTTTATTTCAGGTAATGAACACTTGGGTTATAGAGCTATTTTATTCCGGCCTGATGATGTTGCATGAGTCAGTGTAGATGATTCCCACAGGAAGGTCTGATTTTTATTCTTTGACTCAAACCTAAAAATAGAGCCTTCAACTCGTCCTGTACTCTCAGCTGTCATCTGCCATCGAAACCTGGGCACTTGGCATGTTTGCCTGTGGCTTTGAAAGAATCACTGCCTTCTTTGGGTTAAAATAAGGAGCAAACAAATATACGTGTATGGACCTGGAATGTTGTTTCACTTCCTATTGTCTTTATTCTGGGTGAATTGTGCAGCTGAAGGTGGTTTTTCTTTCAAATGTGTTTAAATGCAATTCTTTTCAAAGGTGAGCATGAGAGGTTATGGCCCAGAAAAGAGATATTCTGACTCATCACGTCTTTTTAAATATACCTTCTGAATAATCATAAACGCTGATGGAACTTGACTGTTTACAGAGTCTCATTTTGGGAGGACAAATCATCTGTCATCATTCTCCCTTTGGGAAGAAAGCAGGTTGAGGCTAAATAAGCGCTTTGCCTCAAGTCACAGAACTAATGAGTCGAGGAAGCAGAACTGGACCCCAGGATTTGTATTATCACCCACTTCAAGTCGTTCTTCTACTGGAACCCTCCACCCCACTCCACCACCACAGAAAATACACTAAAACGTCAGACAAAGTCTGGGCTGGTTTCTTCACGAGTCCTGCCCAGGGACAGTCACATACACTGGTTGTCCTTGTGTCTGAATATTTCTTGTCTTTATTGTTTGTGACACACAGTTGAGGCCCCTTCCTTAGTTCTTTGTAGCCTTCTCATAGTTTTATGTCCTGGCTAGACAGTTTCCCTCAACACTGGCACAGAGCTGGGTCCACAGTAGGCTAATTAGCTTAATTCAGGAAAAATAAGCCTCCAGGCCAGAAAAGAAGACTCTCCCAGAACTGGAGTTAACAGATGGTATGTCTCCAGGGCGTTAGCCCACTTTAAGGCTTGTTCTGGTCATGCGGGTGGGTTGCTGTGTGCAACTCCAATTATTCACAGACTCTCTACATTTCAGCAGCAGAAAGAGAAAAAGGAGTTGTTATACCTAAATTAAGTCCTTTGAGACTGGGGTTGATAAAATTCTCTTAAACATTTCGCTGGGAAAGATTTACCAGTGTCCCTCAATGAACCTGTTACGTGACCATATGGTTAAGAAGTCCAATCAAATTGTGGTAGGAACTGGTCTGACTCTGAGTTGGTGAATTCTATCAAACAATTCATAGTAGGGGTTAATTAAATTTCAAAATATTCAAATTGGATTTATATGCTCCTGTAGCTAATGTTGACTCCAAATCTCCCTTTGTTTAGTTCCAGCTTATGCTCTGGGAAGTTACTAGTAATGACACAAAGCCCCTAACACAGAGCATGCCGTAGACGTCTCATTAGGACTCAGGCCAGCCTGCCAAGACAAATAGGGAGCTGTTGTATTTCATTTCTTTTAAGCACTGGATCGGGGAGGGCAGCTTTAGAGAATGTGCAGTTACATGTTTAGGAGCAGATTAATTCAAGAGCTGTTATGTCCACAATATTCTGCTAGTCTCAATACTCCTTCATCAGAGGTCATGAGCATGACATTGACAATGACCTTGATGGACTCAGGACTTTTCTCCCAACCTGTGCCTTGGTTTTACCTACTTTGCATCTCTGCTGGTTATCACTGTCTCAGCTCCAAACCCTTCTTCTTTGCCCTGCTTTGTGCTCCTGGAGATGGACCCTGGAACACTTCTCCTTTGTCAGCTGGTACAACGTTAGTCCTTGACATTAGAGCACGTGGGAGAGACATTGGAAGAGGAAGAGGCTTCTCTTTTTCTTTCTGGGCCTGTATTTTTCTTGCTCTCATGGCATGGCCCCTTTTCCTGCAAGGGGGCACAGGAGAGCTGGAGGTGCACAGTCTCCAGTGATTTCTATTGCTACCCAATGAGTTCCACAGGGAGGTTCTTGGCAGGCAGTCCTGTCCTGTGGTATCTCAGGAAACTTCTCCTCCATCCAGTGGGCTACAGATGCACAGACACATCCTCTCCAACAGGGGGTCTCAGCCACGGACGGGGGCTGCTTCCATGTTTGTTCCTTCCTTGGGCACCCTCTCTCAGCCCTAGAGGCAGGGGCTGCACTCTGCATCTGCTATTTCTGTATTACGAAGAGTTCTCGTTTCCCCTCTTGGAAGTCAATCGCTTGTTACTGGTTAATAATTTTATGTTAAATTTTCCCAGTCCATATAACCAGTGTGGTTTCTGTTTTCTGACGGGACCCTGACTGATACAGAACCCCTTCAAGAATAGATCAGCCTTTAGCCTCGGATCCATTTGGTTTCAACTGTGGATTCCCTCTGCTGCTTGGCCGTGTTTATGATTGGTCTTTGGAACTTGCTCGTTGGTACTGACACAAAGACCTCATATTACATTGTGCCTTCATTTTCCTCCAGGTGACGTGAATCAAGTTGAGTGGTTCTCTCCCACCCTCCACATCTCTCACCTCTGCTTGTCCAGGAAGAGTGATGAGTCATGTTCGAGAAGCCCGAATAATATGATCTGCCTATAAGGTTGTGTGACCCGCAGAAGCAGAAAGTATCTATTGATTCTTCACTGCTGTTTGAAGAGAAGAAATTGAAACAGTTCTTGGAATCACCCTGTTGCTGCTTTAACAAATACAAGCTAAATGCAGCTAAAGAACTCCTAGAAGGTGTGTATGAGATAACAGTAATCGTCTCCACTATCATCATTGCTTGAAGGCTTACTGTGTGCCAGGAACATATTAAGTTACTAACACATTATTTTATTTAATTCTTATAGCAAGTCAATAATGTAAGAGCTATTAGTTCCTCATTTGTGTCAGTCTGGGCTCTCTAGAAAAACAGAACTAATAATATACATATATATACATATAGAGAGAGAGAGGGAGAGAGAGAGGACGCTTTATTTTAAGGAATTGGCTCACGTAATTGTGGAGGCTGGCAAGTCTGAAATGTAGGGTAGGCCAGTATGCTGGAAACTCAGGCAAGATCTATGCTACTGTCTTGAGAGTGGGAAACCTTAGTTTTTGCTCTTAAGGCCTTCAACTGATTGGATAAGTCCAAGCCATATTTATGAGAATAATCTCCTTTACTTAAAGTCAACTGACTGTAAATGTTAATCACATCTACAAACTACCTTCAACAGCAACACCTAGATGAGTGTTTGATCAAGTAATCTGTCACCATCGCCAGTGTAATCAACGTGCCACCAGGTAGCTGACTGATCGCTCTGGGGAATGATGGAATATTGAAGACTCGGTGTTGGCCTCAAAGTGGGCACGCAGCAGTGGCTGTAGCCACCTTGGCCTTGGAGAGAAGTCCGTGTTGCTGAGCCCAGGCCTGACCGCCATCCCTGCCACCATAGCCAGTGTGTTCATAAACCCAGTGGGCAAAAACAGGGGTGAATGGGAAAGAGACTGAGGTATCCAGAGCAGATCATCTTATCCACTTGCTTACTAAAATCCTTCTCTGCTGAGGTCACCCTTTGGTAAGCACTGGGGCACAAACAGGCTCATTTTTCTTTGTCCATTCAGGGAGGTCTCTCCCCATGCCTCTTCCCCAGACTCTGTTGTCACCAGTATTCCAATCATGTTACTTCCAAGCCCTTGACCATCCAGCTAAACACCCAGTTCATGATGGGCTGCTTAGGTCATATGGTAGCTTGGTGGACCACGGTTGAGTATTCAGTCTCTACTAAGGCCCAGCAGCAAGCCAAAAGCTCTTTCTCAGAAGGAAAGTAGTTGTCTGCAGAGGATGGCAGGCTTTGCTCCGAAATCCCAAGGGTCTGAGCTGCGACTGATCTGTTGGACCTGTCTGCTCCAAACGGTATCTCTATCTGTCACTGACAATTCAAGCACCACTGGATCTGCTGGACCTATTGGTTCAAGGGGCAGAGCAGCTGCAAGCAGGATAGACCTGTTAGAGAACCTTCTCTTGTTCTGGGCTCCACTCAACGCTAGCAGCTTTCCTAGTCACTTGATATATGGATCAGAGGAGTGCACTCAGATGACTAATATGTTGCTCCCAAATCCAGAGACCCACTAGGCACTGTGCTTGTTTTATGGTTACAGTAGGGACCAGATGTAACAACTTGTACTTCGCCTGAGAAGGGATATCTCAACATGCTTCACACCAGTGGACCCCCAGAAACTTCACGAAGGTGGAAGACCCCTGAATTTTTGTTCAGATTTATTTCCCACCCTGTGGCATGTCATCATCTGTTGCCAATGGTCCAGAGTAGTTGCTACTTCTTGCTCAGTCATTCCAATCAGCATATAATCAAGGTGAAGGATCAGGGTGATGTCTTGTGGAAAAGAGGTCGTGTAATCAAGGTTCTTGCAGACTAAATTATGACATCGGGCTGGAGAATTGATGTACCCCTGAAGTAGGATAGTGATGGTGTATTTCTAGCCTCTCCAGCTAAAAGCAAACTGCTTCCAGTGGTCTTTACTAATACGTATGGAGAAAAAAAGCTTTTTCCAGATCAATAGCTCAGCTACACACCAGGTACCAGGGGATATGTTAATTTACTCAAGCAAGAAAACCACGTTTGGAACAGTAGATGTGATTGGAGTCACCATCTGGTTAGGTTTATGATAATCCACTGCCATTCTCCAAGAACTGTCTCTTTTCTCCAGAAGCCAAATAAGTGTGTTGAATGGGGATGTGGTGGAAACCAACCCTCCTGCATCCTTCAAGTCCTTGATTATGCTGCTAATCTCTGTGATACTTCCAGAAATTCACACTGATGTTGGTTTACTTTACTCCTATGTAGAGGCAGTTCTAGTGGCTTCCACTTGGCCTTTCATACCATGCTCCACAGTTCAGGGAAACAATGTGGAGTTTCTGCTGGTTGCTGAGTATTTCTATTCTAATTATGCATTTTGGAACTGGGCAATTAACCACAGGATGGGTTTGGCAACTCAGTGTGAGATAAACTTGAGCTGAGATTCCATTGATCACTTGACCTCCATAAGCCCCTACTCTGTTGACCCACAGTGTCAGTTCAGAACTAGGGTTCAATCATCCCTGAGAACTCTGATTTTTTCCTTTTCCCCAGTGCAGAGTCACCCTTGTAAAAGGCAGTAGTTATGTTTGGAGAAGGCTGGGAGAAAGATTAATAGTATAAATTTTTGGCAGTGTCATGAGGTCCTTCTCCAGGGGGACACAGTCTCCTCTTTATTCAAGGGGTTCTGGGTCTGGAAACCAGCTCAGGGCTGGGAATTGACTCAAGGGCCATGACTCTTCAGTTTTGGTGATTCAAGTTAGACTTCTGCCATTTGACTTAGAGCTTTTCCACATATGCAAATCAAGCCAGAATTTCGGAGACTGCCCATCTATTTCTCTTTTAGGGAAACTGTTCAACTGGCCAATGACATAGGTCTCTGCGAGTCAGACTATTTTGACTGCTGCCTTGACTCTGCTATCCATTACGGTAACAACTCTTGCCTTGTATTGGTGATTAAGTGCCACCAGCGGCCCTTGCCACCCTGGGATCCAATTATCCCCATGACATTTAAGGATCCCAGTCAGTGGTAGCCATTCTCCCTATGATTTCTGACCTACAGAGAAGAGTGACCACGGAGTTCTTCAAGGATGCTGAGGCTCCCTTCACAAATTTGTTTTTTATAGTCATAGTGTGTCCTCTGACCCCTTGGTCATGGGGGCGAGCAGATCTTATATGACAAGTCAACTTTAACATCCCAATCTCCCTAAGCCTTTGGATATATTCTTCTACAGTATACCAAAG
The DNA here is from genome assembly GCF_008692025.1 of Phocoena sinus. NCBI lineage: Eukaryota > Metazoa > Chordata > Mammalia > Artiodactyla > Phocoenidae > Phocoena > Phocoena sinus. The sequence continues at coordinate 10,501,192 of NC_045764.1, forward strand.
AAGTTCTGGCATTTCAACTTCATTTAGCGTAGGAGACATTTCAGTCTATGTTTCAGCCAACACCACCCCTGCCCCAGCCGCTCCGCAAAAAAAAAAGAGCTTTTTCGAACTCTTTAAGTTACAATATTGAACCCAGAATTTTTGTTTAGTGGGCTCCATAAATTCAGCCTGATCCAACTTTACATTCCATTATCACACACAACTTCAACTCCCATAAATATTCCCCATATTCCTGCCTGGATACATTGGAAAAATTATGTGGTCTTCTGTGGTGTGACACATCTTGTGGGTCACTCTTTTCACCTCATCTGGGGCTCGCTGGAACTTGAGTCTAGCTATGGGTCTAGAAGCAAAGAGGAGTGGTGGGGGCATGTCCTAGGAGAATCAGCCATGTTTTTCAAGGCAGCTCCTTCAGGGGAGGCCATTACAATTTCATCAGGCAAAGCAGGGTTAATCTCCTCAGGTGGGAGGGGCTTAAGGGCTGTTTGTACCTGTGAAGAAGACTCACTGTCCCCAGCTTCATCAGGATCTAGCCGTGTGCCCCATTCCAGTTTTCAGGACTCCATTCCTTCCCAATCAGTGCCTTTACTGCAACACCTTGTAAAGCTGAAAAATTAATTTGCATTGTAATTCAGCTGCTAACTGCAGAGATTCTGTGTCTGGTTTTTATAAAGCTCAGCTCCAGGGCTACAGGAGGTAAGGATTTCTTTCAAGACAGACACAGAAACTTTCAGATGATTCACGTGGTGGTAGAAGTGGGAATTTGAATCCCGGAACTAATACTTTTCTTTCCCCACACTGCCCATAGCAATTAGGAGCCAGAAGCCAATCTCCTTATACTTGCTAGTTTGACAAAACGTTCTAAGGTACCAAACAGATGGTCACCCAGAACCTTGCCTCCTGTAGGTACTGGATTAGGAATATTCAGTGGTGAGATTTTCTACGTTTCTATTGCCACATTACACCATGGATTATCAGTACCCTCTCTCCCACCAGAAAGAGTCATTAGTGCATTTCAATCTAATCAAATTAGGGAACCAATTCCAGGAACCTCAGAACCAATTCAGAAAATTCACTCTTAGTCTGTTCCTTTAGAACTACTCTCAATACCAAAATCAGTAACAGTCAGAGTACTCCAGAGAAACAGAATCAATAGGATGGATGGATGGATAGAGAGGGAGAGAGATTTATTTTGAGGAACTGGCTCACACAACTGTGGAGGCTGGCAAGTCTGAAATCTATAGGGTTGGCTGGAAGGCTGGAAACTTAGGCAGGATTTTTATGCCACAGTATTGAAGCAGAATTCTTTCTCAGTTTTTGTTCTCAAGACCTTAAACTGGGGACTTCCCTGGCGGCGCAGTGGTTAAGAATCCGCCTACCAATGCAGGGGACACGGGTTTGAGCCCTGGTCTGGGAAGATCCCACATGCCGCGGAGCAACTAAGCCCGCGAGCCACAACTACTGAAGCCCGTGCACCTAGAGCCCGCGCTCCACAAGAGAAGCCACTGCAATGAGAAGCCTGCATGCAGCAACGAAGACCCAATGCAGCCAAACATAAATAATTTTTTAAAAATGACCTTAAACTGATTGAATGAGGCCCACCCATATCATCAAGGGTGATCTCCATTATTTAAAGTCAACAGACTGTAGAGAGTGATGGCGTCTACAAAGTGTTTGTTGAGGACACTTGGTACTACAGTCAGACGGTTTGCATTTTCCTGACCCCGTAACTATTCCCCTCTGCTGTGACTTGCCCCATCCACAGTTTCAGCTGTTTCTATTAATTGTTTTCATTTCTTCCTAAATGCCTCCTATTTCCCCCTTTTTTGCCCCTTTTCTGATACTTCTCAGCTTAATGCTACTGGCACTGGTTTCCAACACCCTCTTCTAGGCACATCAAGCCTCTTCCTCCACACTGGGTCTCCTGTACTTTTAGTGTTTTCAGCATTTCTTGGCCATTTTGACCACTGTCAAGCACTGATTCACTTCCAGGGTTGGGGCTGCTCCTGAGGAAAAAATGTAGCTGCTAAATGGTAATAGATATGGAATAGTTTACTTCTATTTAATTTATGTTTGGGATACAAATGAAACAACTGGATTATTAGAATTGTGTTATGTTAAGTGAATCTGGAAACAAGCATACACTCTCTTAATAAACTAAAAAAATGGGAATAAACAAGATTAGGTTTTAGAAGGGGATGTGCCTTTAGGAGGACACAATGATGAGTAAGATGCCAGTGAGAATTCCCATAACAATGAGCTCTTTGAGCTGAGGAGAGAGGTGCTACGGAAATGTCAGGTTATATCATTGATACTTAAGATGCTCCAAAAAGGTCAAGCATTAGCCAAAGGGAACAGAATGTTTTCAGCTTTTAATGGACCAGACCCATTCATTTGGAGGAAGTTTAAAAGGAGTCTCACACGCAAGGTGGATAAACAAGGTTGCAAATTTCTACCAAAATATTAACACCTTGAGTAGGTTTTAACACTTACAAATTCATCTCAAGAGGGTTTGAATCAATCCACAAACTTTTATACTGCTGTTCACATATGGAAACTTTACAGTTATATGCACGCATATCATGACTTCTACATAACATGAAATACATGGCTAAGAAATTCTAAAGCCAGTAAAACATTCAGTTTGTTCAAACGCCCTCATTTCTCAGAAACATCTGAAAGTCTAGCATCAGTATTGATTTTTATGTGGATATTTTATATAGACCCCACCAAGCTTTATTTTCCAAAGAGTTCAAATAACTAAAAGTAAGTTCCTACAGTCAAATTAAACATTTCTTATTTTTTATGACATATGGAAATATTTTTTAGAGCTCTAACAAACTGGGCCATGTCCCAAACCTTCAGCTTCTCCCTCCTTAGGGTGACAAATCAATTCTTACCTTGTAATGCTGGACAGTTACTGCGGTTCAGTCATAATCTGAAGCTTCCAGACACTGCCAGGATGTGGATGGAAGACCAGTTCGTACTGAACATTTTAGAAATTCTGCAGCAAGTCTTCATCCAACTCCTGAGTTTCTCTTTCTCTTCAAGTGTATTTTAGACAATGATTAGTAATCAAACATTTCAATTCGGCAAATATTTATTGAACTCAGAGCAAAGCACAGGGCTAGAAATTGGGGTTATAGAGGTGAACAAAAAAAAAATTTCTTGCCCCCAGGAGCTCTTATTTTAGCAGATGATACAGAGGACTATGTAACTAACTAAATTGTGGGTCACTGCAGTCATAGACTTAAGTAAATTCCTAAGGCAAGCACAGAGGAAGGAGAAAGTCATTCTGATTTGTGGCATTAGGAAATGCTTCATGGAAGGAGCAGGGCATTTGTGCCGCTCCTTGAAGAGGCTAAACAAACAAACATCCCAGGTTGCTTGGGATAGTCCCAGTTTACACTGTTTTCCAAGCATAATTATTCATTATTAGCACTGCACTTTCACTCTCAAAGGTTTTCTTTGGACAATAAATTATATGATCATACTAGTATTGGAGCACACATAAGATGCTGACACAGAGAAGAAGGAGGGTGAGAATTTCAGATGGACCAAACAGCAGGACAAAAGGCACGGAGGAATAAAATCCCATGGTATGCTAGGGGAAAAACGGGGCTTAAAATCTTGAAGAGGGCATTTGCCGTCTTTTCTGTTGCTGTTTGAACTGAAGTGGAAGTATGTTCTATAAGAACTGTCATGACCTGCTATTTGCATACTTATTTTTCTTTCTAGGAATGTGTTGTGCAACAAAGACTTTTCCCATATTTATCTCTCATTTTCCATTTTCATTTGATCAGACAGTTTTATTTCTGGCAAAGTATTATATTCACATCACAGAGAAAGGGAAATTAAAAACCAATTCAGACTTTCCATTGTCTGCCTTCTGACCAGTTAACACTGAATTAAAGCATACAATGTGCTCCCGAGTTTGCCCTTGTACTTTCCAAGAAACAAATGTTTCAAGAGAAAACAACCAAAGTTAGAAAGACATTACTTCTGTCCTCATAACTATTCAGGGGGGAAAGGACAGAATATGTTGAAATAATAATGAAAATCTTAACTAACTTGCATTGCTTTAGAACAAGAGATTGACATGATTACTTTTTGGAGTGATAAAGCCAATCTCTGATAGGAATAGTCCTCTTAGGTATTTTTTTTTTAACAAAAAGGTTCTAAATGTAGAACAAAGAAACAAGACTGTCACTGTGCATAAATATATGAAAAATAATACAGCCATCACCCAAGCGATTCCAACAAACACTGAAAAGCCTCTATCTTCCTTATCACATGAGTAGACTTGATTTCCATGGCTTGTTAATCCCCAAAGGCTTTTGTCTCAGCTCTTTAGGATCATTCAAAGACCTGAAACCACTGATTCTCCGTGTAAGAACTGAGAGAATACAGAATATGCAAATATGCAATAACAATGGTGTGAAGGGTTGGGAAAGGGCCATCGCAGGAACCACTTAAAGGAAAGGTGATGCAGGGAGAGGGTGGATCCCTCTGACCTCCTGCCACACCTGCTTCTTTCTGGAGCTGCTTCAGAGCTGCCACTTCCAGGCAGGTATTTAGGTCTGCATCTAGGCAAGCCCTTTGCTCCTTTCCCAGCCCAGTTCAGTATCAAGGTTTCCCATAGCATGAACCTGGCATCCAGCTTTTTCTCATGAGTAGAGGATACTGAGGTCCAGTGACCTTCAGAGAGGGCTTTGAAAACTTTTGAAATTATCCAAAATGTTAACAAACTTAGAAGGAACATTTATATTTGACATAGTTACCTAATTAATCTGATTTTTCTGGCTTCCTAGGAGTATAACGTAACAGGAAACACACTGGAAGATGCTATTTTAATAAAAAATAACCAACATTTTTTTCCTCTCCTCCTTAGGCCCTCACTTTTCCTTACCCCGACTCTCTTCTAGCTGATGCAGCTGCCTCTAGTCGCCTCCCACTTCGGGCCACTTCTGGGCTGCTTCCCATAATTCGGGGGACAAATCCTTTCCTTCTAAAATGTGACTTGATTATGCCCTATTTAAAGCTTTTTGATAGCTCCCAGTACTAAAGGATACACTGTAGTTACCTGAAGCAAGACGTGCAATGCTGTGCGCAATTACCCTTCCGGCCTTACATTCTTTCCCTTTCATACCTGATGGCTTTGCAGAATTTCAGCCTGGTGAATGTGCCCTTCCTATGAAGACAGCCCTGGCTCCGAGACTTAGTCACGCTATCCTGTGTAATACCATAGCAGGGCCCGGATACTCTTATGGGTCTGAGTGCTACTGGAGCACCTTGTTCATCTGAAGATCATCATCGTTGCTTAGCAGATGGCCTGGTATGTTTGTTGAGTAAATTTAAAACGGTAGCTGAACAGGGAACTATATTCCATATCCTTTAATAAACGACAATGGAAAAGAATATATATACATATATATGAATCACTTTGCTGTACACCAGAAACGAACACAACATTGTAAATCAACTTACCTTCAGTTTTTAAAAAGGTAGCTGAGGAATTCCCTGCCGGTCCAGTGGTTAGGACTCTGTGCTCTCACTGCAGGGGGCACTTGTACGATCCCTGGTTGGGGAACTAAGAACCCACAAGCCGCGGCCAATAAATAAGTAAGTAAATAAATAAATAAAAAATTTAAAAGGTAGCTGAATTAGTTCCCATTTGGCTAGAGCATCCTTAAATCAAAACCACTAGTCCTAAGAGGTTTTATTGGCTCCAAATGATTACCTGCATGTGTGAGGCCACATTTGACTAATCACACATTCCTATATATAGGCAGTGTGGGGATGTGTGCGCCTAAGTGTACCAAAGCCAAAGATATATGGGATTCCTCCTAAAGTTGGTTAGGTGAAATGAATTCAACTTTTGATAGATGAACACACAGATCGCCACAAATTGCTTTCCTATAAATATGTTTTATTGCAGAGAAGTTATAAGTATTTACATGCTGCAACACGTCACGACATAAATTTACCAAATATTTTGTGGTGGGATGCTGTAGGTTTCAGATAATAGTTTCAGAAGAACCACAGATTAAGTGAAAAGACTGACAGCTTTATTGACTCTACATCTCTCGGTTGCTAAATGCTAGAAGTCAAGAGGCAGTGTTTTTTTTCAGTCCTACCTGTGTCATCACTTGCATGCAGAGACCTAGGAAGCAAATACAAGAGAACTGTCGAGTTTCAAATCCATATGGCCACCAACGTTTACAATGGGTTGGGTTATAATTCACGTCGTAAAGCGTTTAACTCTTGCATAAAATATACAGTTCTATTAAGATTGGTATAAATCTACTTATTTATAAACCCTGGCTTAAAAACAAGGACAGGATGCAGCCTGCACATGCACTGAGAAGGACAACCTAGCAAATGTTTGTGAGCTTAATAGTGTTTCTTCACTCGCTTATTGTTATCAATCTGGGAAAACAACCTCAAGGATTGAAGATTTAAACTTCTCTTGGTGATAAATAATGGCAATGAAAGTCTAGGAAAGCCCAGGCGCTCTTGCTGATTTATGCTGGTGGAAGAGACTCTATGGACTGTACTAAGGTAGAAACTGGCAAGTCTTCTTTAGGCCACATCTCTAGCAGGGTCATCCTGAAGTGCAGTAAAAAGTCACTGATGCCTGACCGCTTATTTCTGAAAAAGTCAGTAAAGTACTAACAGATCTCAGATGTAAAGGAAACAAGTAGGTGGGTCTGGACACTCCAAACCAAGTTCACAACTTTATACCTTAAAGTTGTAGTCCAAGGTCACTAAGTAGACAGATAGGCTTTGACTGAAAAGGAAGCGGAGAAGGAAGTAAATGAAGAAAGCAAAAACAAATAGAATTTCTGCATCTCTTCAAACCTACCCCACCATCCTGAGTAATGCACGAAGCAAGCAAATGGGTGAGGAGATTTATGCACAGCTTTGCAAAATGGTGAAATGCATGTGACTCCTGAATACAAATCACTGGGAACATTTTGATGATGAATAGGAGAATTCCCAGTTTTTATCTTCCACTGAGAGTAATATTCCTAAGAACAGCCCCGTATCCACCTTCTGATGCCCTTTTCTCAACTGCTACCCTCCTAGCACGTTCTCCTTGCTGCTCAGAAAATGAAAAACAGTTATTTAAGCTATAAATGTTCTGGCCGAACAAGCCGTGATACTTCAGCATTTAGCGTGAGAGAAAGGAAGTCTGGGTTCTATTTTTAAGTGATTCACCTTAAAATAAAATGAGACTGAGTTTTGCGATGGAATCTCTTTGCATGATCACATCAGTAGGGCTAAATCAGTAGCTTCGGATGGCTGTGCCAGGTGATCAGTGTGGAATGCGATACGTTTTATGAAACATGCTTTGGGAGCTGCTGTGCCTTGCAAATAACCCCGACATTTGGAATTTTGAGCCTGGTAGCTCACCTAGGCCATTTGCAGGGCTTGGAAGAATGAAGAGCCCACACTGCCTCATAGGCTTTGAGTAACTCTGGTTATAAACCTCTTTGGGATTCAAGCCCAGCAAGTTCTACCCCTGCCTGAAGCAATGAATAAGAGTTTATGAGAATAAGTAGTTTAAGGTAATGTAAAATATTATATATTTAGTATACATAATAAAAATATATCCATATAATGATCTTGATGCTATAATAATTTTTCTCTTGAAAAATATAATCCCTTGAAAGTGCTATTGGGAGCTCCCTTTCTGTCTTTATTTTAAAGGCAAATCCCCTGGCTCTGCAGTACTCTAATTCTCTTGCCATTCCCAGAGTCTTCCCTTGCCAATGGTAATAATAATGCACAGTATATTTTTCTCACTCTTAGCTTCTTCCTTCCTTACGAAATGCTGCTAAGTATGAAATCCTGAAAGAGTTAAAAGGGACAATTAATTGGAATGAAGGCATTATCTATCCCTGACTTTGAACAAACAATGGATAAGTTGTCCTTAACTTAATGAGATGTAGGACTAAGTAGGACCACTTGATCTCCAATATTAATAAAGCTTCTGAGTCCTAACAGGAAGTGCAAAACAAGAAACTCAACTTGTATAAAAAACCCTTATTAAGACAGTATAACAAACCATGATGTGAAATAATAGAGTCAAATCCAAATTCACAATATATAAACCACAGCCAAAACTAAAAGGTTTTATCATAACAGTTATGGCTTCCCAAGCCAGAGAAAGCGTACTGTACTTCAAGAATCAACTAAAGTTGATAGATAGCAGGTATTCTGGAAGTTGCAATAACAATCGAGTAGCTGCAGATTGCATAAATGTGTTGTGTCACATAATATCAAAGTTATTTGCAAAAATTATACAATCTGGAATGCTGGAATGAGACACAACAATGTACTGAAACAGACATTTATAAGAAAATGAAAGCAATCATTAATATAAAAGATATTTTTGGATGCATTAAGTTAGCAGTGCTATCAAGGTTAAATAGGTAAAGTAAGTTCTTTTTAGTCAGCTACTTAGAATTTCGGTTACATACGTCAATACCTTCCTGTCCTTTGCAAAATCTCGTCCCTCTTCTGTGTCTTCTGGTTTGCCTTGATTGGGATCTTCGAAGTCCCAAGGGTAAGTATTGATCAGGGGCAGACATTGAGGGCTACTTCCCCCAAACATATGCTAAAGTGTAAGGATTTTCCCAGTGTTCCCTGGGGCAAGACTTTCCTGGCCAGTCTAACTTCTCCATTACGATGTTGCCCTGGCCTCCTATGTTTTCTTCCACCCCTCCCTTTCACATTTCCCTTGACTGACCAATACTCCTTGGGAATTTGTGATCCTGTATCTTCTGTCTTATAGCGAATTCAGCGTTTCTTCCTTCTCCTTTTCTTTCTGGGGATGCTACACTTTAAAATTATCCCAGACCTCTTATTTCCGAGGCCCTGCTATCTTATTTGCACTTAAAGCAGAAGAGGCAGGGAAAGCTACACTTCTTTCAGCATTTGGTTGATCTGGGGTCTCAAACTCCCAGGGACAGACCTCAGCTCGTGATGTTAAGGGTTGCTGAAAGTTATTACTTGAGTTATATGAGTCAGGCACATTTTGCTCAGAGGAAGATGTCTTTTTCTCCTGGTCTCCTAGTTGGTTGAGGTTTTCATTCTCCACTTCTGATGCTACGGCTTTGGGAGGCAGTTCTTCACACTGCCCAGCACACACACTGGCTGCAGAGTGCTGGCCGCCATTCTCCCCTTGAGCTCTTCCTGGGGGAACCTGAGTCTTGGAAATCACACACTTCTCATCTTCAAAGAGGGGCTGAACTTGGCTCTCCCAAGGGCACACCTCAGCTTTGTCTCTGCTCTTCGGATTGGACTGCTGACATAGTTCAGCTGTCTTAGGCTTGGGATGAGATTTCCCCTTTAAGGAAAAACTTGGGGTTTTCTCCATTTCAGAAGCCGCAATCGATACGTGCTTTTGAACTTTTGATTCTGAAGGCACAGGACCGGGGGTCAGGTCGTAGATCTCCCAGGGGCACACCTCCCCTATGTCAAAGCTGTCCTTCATCTGGGGGGCGCCTGGACTCAGGTCGGAACTGGCAGTGGGGGGGTTGGCCCTTTGCTGCCTCATGATCCCAGATTTCGGAGGTTTTCTTGGCTCCTCTGAATGATTGGAGTTTGAGGGGGCAGAGTCTTGAGTCTCTGCGTTATCTGAATTTGAGTATTTTCTGTTTGTCTCTTTCTCTCTCGGCAGAGCTTTCTGGGCTTTGGCCCGTTCCTCCACGCCGGACGCCTGGGTTTTCCCGGCCAATCCGAGCGTCTTCTCTTTGGCACTGGCGATGACGCTGAGGGACTTCTGTAAGACGGATGTGCGGGGCGGCCCGGGCTTCTTCTCCGAGCTGAGGTTGTGGGCGCTGGCCGACTTACACACCAGAGGCACGGACTCGGTGGACACGGCCTGGCTGTCGTCTTGCAGGGCTCGAGGTCGGTTCGTTCCCGCCGGGGACCCCAGCGCAGAGTCGTCCGTGGCCGCCGCCTCCTCCTCCCGGCTCGGGGCAGGCGGGCTGCCCGGGCTGCCCGGCTGCTCCCGCACGTGCTCGTACGTGCTGTGCGATTTCTTGAGCGAGAAGACTCGGTTCCGCAGGGACTCCTCCTTGGGCTTCCCGGCGCCGCCCGCAGCCTCCTGCGGGTTCCTCCTGCCCGGGACGGCGCCCTTGGCCACGCCGTGGTCCAACGCGTCCTTGTCCTCCTTGGAGCACTGACGGCTGACCGTCTCCGGGATCTCGGTGATCCGCCTCATGATGGAACGGCCTAAGCCCTTCTTCGAGCACCGCTTTTTCTGGAGGTGGGGATTATTTGTGATCATCTTCTTCCTCTTATAGATTTCCAACTGGGCATAGAGTTTCTTCAGCTCGTCCTGCCATACATAACAAGAGCAGATTCAAAGAGGTGCGGAATTTAGCGTTTGGGCCGGCTCACATCACTAACTGTAACGTGAAGTCAATGAACGGAGCTCCTCCTAACATCTCTGCTCATCAACTTTCCCCCCACTCTCACTTTCTGATTCCTCTGTATCTCGTTTCACACAGCGTTTGAACTTCAAGACGTGAACTCCTGCATTCTGCACTTGCTTCATGCAACAGGCACTTTGAACTTGTGAATTGCGTGGACCAGGCTGAGCCTGGACCATGACAAAACACAGCCTGTTGTCTACTGAGAAACCATATCCCTGAACAATATGGGAAGCATCATGTAGCCGCTGATAAAATTACACCTAATGTTAAATTAGTGTACAACAGACCATCAAATACAAAAGCAACTTCTTCCTCCAAATGCTGATATATTGTCACAGATTATTTTAAATAATTCACACTCTCTGCTCACACATCTATCCTAGTTTCCCATCAGCAAGATCTCATAAACCGTCATCATGGGACATGTACAACCAGTTCATCATCATGGTGTCCAATAAGTCAGTTAAGACTATCAAGACTGGCCTGTGTGGCCTAACTTATACTGTGATTCTATGTTTTAGAACTGGATTAACTGCATGTGATGCCTTCAGTTCTTACACAAACACACATGCTCTCTAACACAAAGAAGCACACATGAACATCGACCCACACGTGCGAGCCTGTATGAACGGGTCTAATCTAAAACAGAAAAGAAGAAATACTGGTATTACCCGAATGTCTTCTGGATCCAAGCTGTGCTCACTCCAGGCTGAATTGATACTGCTGTTCAGGTAGGATCCAGATCGGCCCATGTCTAACTCATCTTCGTACGCTTCTGTAGCAATGTCGTCTCGTGGGTTATTGCTTGAATGTGAAAACTGCAATAGAAATTCAATATGAGCTGTAGACATTAGTCCACCGTAGGACACAACATAATACTTTTCTGAAGGTTCTACTGTTACATCATTTCTTCAGCTTAGATGAATTCATTCACTGAACTCTTTACAAAATATTTGCTGCCATATGTGTGTTTTGTTTCCCACCTTACATGCTAGAGCACTTAGTGAGGCAACATTAACACCTGGTTCCCTCTTTGACTCCTATTTTCATTCTTGTCTTTTTTCCAGGTTCCAAGGGTTAACTCACATTATTCCTCTTCAACGATATTTGCATTTTGAAAATGAAAATAAGTAGAAGAATCCAAAGAAATGTTCTCTTAGGGTACTCAGTACACTGTACTCTAAGAGTAGCAATTTAGACCCACTGGCAGCTGAATGGGAATATTTTTTTGAGAGGTGGTGTGTTATCATGTCATTTCACTTTACACAGAGGAGGCTGTATTTCATCTATGGGCACAACTGGACTGATCACAGGAATATGACTTTCAGTCTGTCACACAGAGCTTCAAAAACACGACTTTCAAAACTCAGGGCACAGGAGATCTGAATTCCAGCCTCGACTCTGTTGTCAGTGGGATCTTAACCAGGCCATGGAACCTCTCGGGAGCACAGTGTCCTCTTAGCCTAAAGGGCTTGCGCTGGATGGTATCTGAGTTTAAAATTCAAAGATTCACTGAAATTATAGATTTTTTTTCTTAAGCTCATCATTACTCTCAGGTTCCTCCTTCATTGCATTTTGATATATTTTCATTATCTTCATGTAGTCTTTTGCTATTTTTCAGTTTCATGTACTCTTGCTATCTCTACTCTTCTTCAAGTGGAAAAGTGAGGAAGAATGAATTGGGTAAATGATGGAGAGCAGGAAAAATCAAAAGTATCCAGCCACATTTCACACAACATATAAACCAAGTGATTGTCCTATGAAAATTGAGAGAACTTGGGTTCTCTTCTCCTACCTTGTCATCAGGTAAAATATTTCTTTAAATAATGAACAGGTTTTAAAAAACTAAAACTAGCAGTCCCACTCCTGGGCATATATCCAGAGAAAAACATGTTCAAAAGGATACATACACACCCAATGTTCATTGCAGCACTGTTTACGATTGCCAAGACATGGAAACAACCTAAATGTCCATCGACAGATGAATGGATAAAGAAGATGTTGTACATGTATACAATGGAATACTACCCAGCCATTAAAGAGAATGAAATAATGCCATTTGCAGCAACATGGATGGACCTAGAGATTATCACACTTAGTGAAGCAAGTCAGACAGAAAAAGACCAATATCATATGATGTCGCTTATATGTGCAGTTAAAAAAAAATGACACAAATGAACTTATTTACAAAACAGAAACAGACTCACAGACTTAGAGACTGAACTTATGGTTACCGAGGGGAAGGGTGGGAGGGAGGGATAGATTGGGAGCTTGGGATTCACAGGTACACACTGCTATATTTAAAATAGATAACCAACAAGGACCTAGTGTTAAAAAAAAAAAGTAGCGAATCTCATGATAAGAAATGTAGCAGTAATCCAAATAGATTAGACTTCCAAAATATACATGTGATAGGGGGCCTTCCACTTAATTTGTGTGATTCTTGACAAATCTTTTACCCTCTGTACTATTAGGCACTGTCTATAAAGACATGTGATACTTAAAAAAACAAAATATAATAAAAGAAAAAAAACAGAACAGGTTGCCCTTTGATACAGAGACACAGAGATATTTTAATGTCAACTATTGTTAAAATATTCAGCTAGGCAGGTGAACACAAACTGGAGATAACATGTGAGATGGTAGTTCTCTGTTTAAGTAATAATGAATCTTTTGTATTTGGGACCGGCTGAGAAACCACAGGAACTGATGAACTTTCCCCTCACTCTTCTATTTATGTTTGTGGGAGCCACATGTGCCATAAACTTAAGGCCATAAGGGTGACGAAAATAGAGTCCTCGTCCTCCAAAATCTCACATGCTACTGGAGGTTATTTATAAGAATGAAATTATTTTTCTTTTTTCTTTCTTTTTTTTTTTTTTTTGTGGTACGCGGGCCTCTCACTGTTGTGGCCTCTCCCGTTGTGGAGCACAGGCTCCGGACTCGCAGGTTCAGCGGCCATGGCTCACGGGCCCAGCCGCTCCACGGCATGTGGGATCTTTCCGGACCAGGGCACGAACCCGTGTCCCCTGCATCGGCAGGCGGACTCTCAACCACTGCGCCACCAGGGAAGCCCATAAGAATGAAATTATGTTTCTTGAGCAAAGTCTTAGATATTATCATGAGTTTAAGAGACAGTTATTTGTCAGATATTGTCCATTTCCTGCTTTATGATTTTTTCTTAATGCTTATCCCTATCTGAAATACTATTTTAAATATTTATTTTGTTTATCTTTTCTGTTTCCTCCTCTCTTCCACCAGAATATAAGTACCATGAGAGCACAGATTTATATCTGTTCACTACTCTTATTCTAGGATATAGAACAGTGCTTAGTAAAGCTCCTCAATAATGTTTTAAATTAGTTATTGAAATATAATTCACATACCATAAAATTCTCAATTTTTAACTATACAGATCAGTGTTTTTTAGTATATTCATGAGGTTGCACAATCATTACCACCATCTAATTCCAGAATATTTTCATCACCCCCAAAAGAAACCTTGAACCCAGGAAGCAGTCACTTCCATACCCCTTTTTCCCCAGCCCACAGCGCCACTAACCCACCTTCTGTCTCTTTAGAGCTGTCTATTCCAGACATTTCACATAAATGGAATCGTATAATATGTGGCCTTTTTTATCTGGCTTCCTTGGCATAAGGTTTTCAAGGTTTGTACAAGTTGTCGCATGTATCAACACTTTATTCCTTTTTATTGATGAATAGCATTTCATTTTGTGGGTATACCACATTTTGTTTATACATTATCAATTGATGGACATTTGGGTTGTTTCCAATTTTTGGCTATTATGGATAATGCTGCTATGAACATTCATGTATGTACAAATTAAAAAAAAAATTTAAGCCAGCTATGTTGAGGTATAATTGATATGCAGAGAACTGTACATATTAAATGTGTACAATTTGATGAGTTTAGACATATTCAAACACCCGTGATGCCATCACTACCAAGGTAATAGACATCAAGAACAAATTTTTGTGTAAACATATGTTTTCAATTGTCTCTGGAGCTCAATAACAATTTTTTGAATGAATAAATAAATAGTCTGAGTATATACCCATCTAATAAAAATGTAATCATATTACGTACAGTATAAAGATGGTTAAGATAGACTGCAGGAACAGACACATCCATGAAAATTATGGCTATTTGGTGTAATTCAAGTAAGGAAGAAAATAGGCATTTTGCTCTGTTTACAATTGTTTGGCCTTTTCAATCAGGCTGAAGTTCAATGTTTTGGTTAACTGTGAGAGGTGAGGTAAAGGAAGCCTAGAGTGAAATCACAATTCTGGTTTCAGCTGTGCTAACGTTACATTGTATGACACTGATAAAGATGTATTTTGTTTTCCTACATGTAAAAGGGGAAAACAATGATAATTTTTGTTTTTCTGCACATAATATTTTGTTCTAATATTTTGTCTTTCTACATGTAAAAGAGGAAAATAATGATAATTTGTGTAGTATCTTTTTTCCAAAACTCAGGTATCGTTTTGTTTTATTCCAAGCAGCCTCACTGCTATCATGTCATAGATGAGGAAACAGACTCAGAGAGATGAAAAGTCTTGCCTAACGTTACATTACACAGCTAACTTGGGGTGGGGTATGCGTTCAGAATCCCTGTATTCTGAGTCCTGGCCCGTTTCCCTCCACGTCAGAATGCTGTGTAGATAAGTCTTTGTCAGAATCCATCATTGTTAAGCAAGACTCTTTTTATACAACATTATAATTATTTCTATTTACATAAAAATTCTCTGAATGTTTAAAACACAGTACTTCCCTGAATATGAATCCAAACAAGAGGATTCTTAGACTAGGATAATTCTCTTTATAAACGACCTTGAGGTTACAGCTACAATGAAAGGCCACCTTGAACCCCTAATAATTAAAACATGAATAGATATCAAAGTATTTGGAAAAGGACTAAAACGGATGATGGGTTTTGTACAAACTAAGGCAGTTAAAAATTATGTGAGATGTTTAATAAATCCCCAAAGAAAAGAGACACCTAGATTCCTGAGGAGGGAGTTTTAAAAACATTGTAGCGTGTCAAGCAAATCTTCACACCTCCCTTTGCCTATATTGCCAGGTACTTTTTAAAGGAGAAACAATTCCACGCTCATTTAAAACAACTATCTTGCAAGAGAAAAGTAATGTTGGAGGAATACCTTTGGAATCAAAAGCAACCCAATGGTCACTGTCACAGTCAAATGAGTATGTGCAAAATACAGCATCAACATCCAATCAGACTGAAGTCTTGAGGCAAGAACAAATCTGAAATGAGAATTCACCACATTAGCAACCCAACAAGATCTCTACTTAAAACACTAGGATACTTGGAAACTCTTTTTCTCAATGTATTAGTAAAAGAAAGCAAGCAAGAAAGAAGTCATACTGTTATTTCTATGACATATATTTTCATCACAGAAGAATAAGGGTCTAAGTAACCCTAATTAGATGCATAAGATATGAACCCTTTAGTTCTTAAAATTATCAATAGTAAGAAAGATAACACATACATATATAATGTGCTAAACACTTCCTTGGATTATTATTTTGTAGGTAAGTTGAATGTGCAAAGCAAAAGCAGTGAACACATGTGAATTCAAAAGAAGAGTAGGTTAAAAAATGATTGTTTCAGGCAAATTTAGGTTATAAGACACATCCAAATAACTCTTGATCATAATATTCTTCACTTAAAAATATTAATTAGAACTGAGGGGAAAAAATGGGTAAATATCTGTTTTAGTGAATGATCCCAGAAGTTTAAATGATAAGCAATGTAATGGATAAAATGTATGTACTAATGGTTTGTAATGTGTATCTTTTTAAAATTGTTTCTACAAATTGAAATATAGTTGACATACAAAGTGCATCTTTTAAAATACAAACCTTAGTTTTTATAGAGCATCAAATTATTTTAAAATAATGTAAAATGTAATATTTAAAATCTTATCTTATTGAGGAATTTAAAAACATGTGTTCCAGGACGGCCCTTCAAGTAACATGTATAGGAAAAATTCATTATTAATATCTGATCTGGTAATTTGGGAATGTTTTCACAAATCAGTAGGTACATGTACAAACTAAAACTCATGTGTTAAGGACTCATCTTTATGCAGAAACCAGATATTGCTTTTATTAAGGTCATTTTGCATTCATATTCTTCTTTTAATGTTTTCCCATCTATTGTTTATCCATGAAAGCTAAATATGAGATTTTAGTGCTTTTGGAATTAGAGAATTAGCATTTTGTTTCAATGATATACATCATCAAATTTGAAAAGCTCATATCCTAAGAAAATGCTTATGATATAATCATGAAATAAACATATATGAATCTAAAAAGAGAAGAGACTAATTTTATTTCTGCATTATACCATATTCATGACAAATTTACTAAGTAAATTAATATTATTAATATTTAAAACAAAATTTCCATCAAGGCTATTTCTTCCAAATTTTCACTTCCATCCCTCCCCCCCCCAAAAAAATCAAGCTAAAATGGAAGCTCAGGAGTCATCAAAATGGAGATAGAGTTTTTTCCCCTGTGTCTGGAGATATAAAAAACATAGACTTATACACAGAAGTGCAGAATGGCCATGATACTTCACAGACAACTAAAAGGGATTTTCTGAATTAACATCTTTTCTAGCTCCTTTGTGAGAAAAGTGGCTTCATACCTGCTTTGAATGTGACTGAATATTCACTTTGTTCAGGGACGGGATACTTTTGACTATACAGTCTGTGCTGGGTCAAGTAAGATTTTTTTTTAAGCATTAAAATAGGATCATCTTACTCAATAAAAAGTTACAGTCTCTGAGACACAATACTGAGGCACAGAAGCAGTAGAAAATGTACCCCTGAAAATAATACAATCCCAATCTGCTGGGGCCCCTGCCAGTACTGGAGCAGACAGTTACATCAAAGGAGATGGATTTACAGTCAAAAAGCAGCCTTATGTACTGGGAATTCCTATCTCAAATGCCAACACAGGTGAACTCGAAACTAGCCTGACAATATCTGGAAAAAAGAATGGGTACATATATTTTGAATTAGAACAGTGAATCTTCCAAAAAATAATTTTGAGATATGCTAACATCGATTGTCCTTAATCAGCTTTTAATTACTGCCAGATTTTTTTAGGTTGCAGTTTTGATTAGAAATACCTTAAGAACAACTGGGTTTTGAAATAGTATTAAAGCTTCATTTTAAAAAATAGTATTTCAACTTAAAAAATCGGTCCAAAAATCAGGCGCATCGAAATATTTGAACATTGAGGCTAAGAATAAAGGCAAACTTTTTAAAAGCCTTGCACTTTCCCAAAGGTTTGCTTTATGCTTAGTACTAAAAATAAGTAAAGGGTTAGAACAGACTGAGAGAAATGCCTTCTCATCATTTATCCTTCTAGACTTAACCCTTTTAGGTTATTTTTGTTCAGTCTGACAATTTGGTAAGAAAGAAGGTAAATCTGTACATAATATGTAGTCATAGTTTTAAATTTATATATGTGTATGTATAAATATGAATACATACATATATGTATACATAATTTTATATTTTAAGCAGACAAGAAGAACATATATATCCTATTGATAGAGAATATCTTTGCTAATGTTGGATGCCTTATTTAATATTATTTCATTCTAGGAAAAAACTGCCAAGATGGATCCAGCTGATTTAAATTTTTATGTTATTGCTTTTTATCCTTGAACTTTATTAATGCTGGAACCACAGCATATATGAACTCAGTCCACATGTAAATAAGAAATTGTGCATACTTGATTTCTTTAATTATCACTGCGTTTTACTTGCTCCTGGCTCTTGATTTCTTTAATTATCACTGCGTTTTACTTGCTCCTGGCTCATCCCCCTAAAATCAGTGTTCGGTAGATTTAATGTGTTAAACTATAATTCCATCACTGGTCCCTTATGGCCATACAAATTAAACATTCAAGAGAGTAGCTACGATTCTTTGAAGCCAATGTGCCACCATCTAATCGAGGCTGGTCTATGTAGAAAGGTAAGTCAAATTTGGAACTTGAAATGCAGAGCTTCCCATTCAGGTTTGCTTAGCCTTGCCTAAGAAGATACCAAAAGATACCAAGGCTAGTCCCTCTGCTACCATTTGAAGTCCTCCCTGTTCAAAACTGATAGGGGATTAAAGAGTTGTCTGGAAGAAGAGTATGCTATGTCTGCTCAATACCAAACCTACTAGGTTCACCATGAACCATTCAATCAGAGCTTGCATCTACGTGAACCCAGCTCATGGTTTATATGATTCTTCTGGCTGGGTTGTTTGGGACTCTGTAGGAAAGACCTAAGCAAAGTAAGAAAGCTATTTTCAACAAGTATTTAACATATTTCCTATCACCCTCGTTCAGTGATAAAACAGTGTTTTCTGAAGCGTGGCTGCTGTTATCAGATGTAAGGGTTGGGGGGATTCCATGGTCGGTTACATTTGGAAAATATTGGTTAAACAAAGTTAAACAGGTATCTGTACAGCAGGACTTCTTGGTATGCTAGCTTCACTGTGACATTCCTAGAAGGGAGCTATCAAATGTGATGTGTCATAAATACACATGCATATAAAAACATCTAACAGTGATTTACTAATATGTTAATAGTGCTTATCTTTGGGTGGTTGGATTAGGGAGTTTATTTTCTCTTTATCACTTTATGATTTTTTTTGAAATAACCATCTATTGCCTTACTATTAAGAATTTTTTTAAAGTTCATTTAAAAATCATTTACCTTGCCTACTTCTGAAAGGACTTGGGCCAGCTGAGAGTTGAAAATCTATTGAAAAAACACAGTAATGATGGAAATTGAACAGAGTAAAATTGAACAGGTTGAAAAGATATAGATCAATTTTGGCAACTGTGTTGAACAGATTTAATTTCTTGGGCAATTAATTTGGTTCTAAGAAACATAACAGTTAATTTTAGGGCACAAGTGGGAAACTCTGCATGACAGTTACATTCTGACAGTAGAAGACATTTAAACTCATCTGTGATAAGCCATTTTTTTCAATTTTTATTTTTTACTGAATATGGCTGATTTACATAGCCACTGTTTTATTTATTTATTTATTGGCTGCGCTGTGCAGCACGTGGGATCTTAGTTCCTTGACCAGGGGTCGAATCCCGGGCCCCCTACATTGGGAGCGTGGAGTCTTAACCACTGGACAACCAGGGAAGTCCATGTGATAAGCCTTCTTACATGCTTATAACTCTCTAGTTGGTTTGTTAATATAACATTTAACTTATCAATGGTTCTAGATAAGCATGTTTGTTAGATCTTGAAACATATGTGTTTGATGTTCTGAAAACAAACAACGAAAATGATGCAGCTTTTTTGGGGAGAGGGGTTGGAAGAAATGTGAAGGCTCTGGAGCTCTGGCACCATGACAAAGTGCCCTCTGGTGCTCACGGCATTTTAGACCAGGGCATCCTCACTCATATCGTTGAGCTCTAGTCTGAGTGGAACTACAGAAAGCATCCTTTTCTTTGCTTATTTATGATTTCATATTCTGCATCTCATCTTTCCTCCCTCTTCTACTCTTTCTCTCTTTTCTCTCTCTTGAGAGAGGGCAAGACACAGCAAGGGGGCAAATTCCCTTGATTCCTGGCCGTCTCTGATGGAATTTCCAGGGTTGTCAGATCATAAATACCTCTTTCTCTTACTTTAAGAGTTTAAAAAGTGTAGATTATGCCTGAGCCCCAACTGCTCTTTGGCATCATCTATTCCTAGAAGTGCAAGATGCCATTTTATGATTATTGACTAAAGTGAGAGGTGATAAACATCCTGCAAAACTTCCGCAGATCCACACCTTTCCACCCTATTATTCATCTCTATCTTTCCACTGCGGGCCAAGACTAATATTCAAAATTTCTAATTACATTCTTAAGTGTGTCCTAACTTTTAATATATGTCGAGCAATTAAATGACATCTTTTTGTTGCTTTTCAGGCTATAGGATTCCTTTTTGGTTGTTGTTTGGTTGTTGTTCTTGTTGAGGTAAGTCAAACATATTTCATTTTGTTCACTTATCATAAGCCACTTTTTTCCTCCTTTGTACTCATTGGTTATGGAGATACATGGAATAATAAGAAACGGAGGGCCAGGCCATATTTTCTTACCACAGAAAGTCATCACTACAGTGCAATGGTGAAAGAACCCCACTGCACACAAAAATCCAGTCATCAACTTGGAGTGGTTTTTTGGTTCTGAATTCAACAGATTTCACATACATAAGTTATCTGAGTGTTAAAGTTTTGAAAGTATAAACCAGCATAATAAACATGAATGAAAACATAGACAATTTACCTGTATCTATTTTATAATGTATGCATGTATTGCTTTATATCTTCAGAACAAACAGTATTATGTATCATAAACAATATACCTAATGACATCCCCATAAGTGGTTTAACACAATACAATAACATTGAGTTACCCTTCCAAATAAATGAAGGCGATAAACAACTCATCAGAAGGAACTAAGAACAGCAGAGTTTAAAAAAAAAACAAAACGATTCATCTGCCATTTCTGTGACAAAGAAATTAGTCAACTTATAAAACACTATCCTTCCTACATCTTTCCATTGTGTATCTTATCCAATTTTGCTATTAAATTAAACTGCAACACATCAGAAAAATAAAACAGTTGTTGAGTGGCTCTGCAGATCACTTGCCTAATTGTATGGAATATAGCGGAGATAATGAGCTCATTGTGAACTGCAACAGCCATATAGCGCGGCTCGTGAAAAGCTGATGGGACCGTTCGCACCGCGTAGCAGAGATAAACACCCCATAGGAGGAATAAAAATTCAGCTGTGAGAAGAACAAACAAACAATTCTCTGTTAGTTTTACAGGTGAAGAAGGAAGTAAAATTTAAGCTCTTTAGCATGCATTTTGTGTCTAGGATAGAAACACATAGAAATAGATGCAGACAAAATGTTCATATATGAATACTTATGCCATGTACTTATTTAAAATTTTTATTCAGTGTATAGAGGATTTTTTCACAGGTACACTTTGTGTTTTTTTTAATTAAAATAATTTTTAAATAGTGTTTGGCATCTCAGATTTTGTGTGTGTGTGTGTGTGTGTGTGTGTGTGTGTGTGTGTGCGTGTGCGCTAATACCTGGCCTTTTCCTAAAACAATTGTAAAATAATTTTCCACATTCCCAACCTAAGTTTAAGCTGTTCATAGAGCATCTGGGTCACAATAAAGCCCTCAAGGCAACAAAAGTTTATAATGTGTTTACATGCAACTCCTAGAAATTTAAATTCTTACTGCATTGAGTCTGGTTCAATACATAAAGACCTCCATTGCCAGAAATGTGAGAAAATAGGCTGCTAAACATTCAGTGGCATAGTTTATAATTGAACCATTATTTCTTCACACATGACAGACATCACATCTTTGGAGGGTATATGCTAAAGGCTTAGTGAAATTCACAATTACCTCGTTTGCTTGCTCAAGCCAGAAGAGACAAGCGTAGTGTAGCAGTTAAGGATAGGGCTTCAGAGTCACACTAGACCTGATGGGGAATTCTAGCTGGATCCCTAATTAACTTTGCATAATCTGAGGCAATTTAACCTCTCTGGTCACAGTCTCCTTACCTGGAAAATGAGGATAATAAAAGTACGTATTTCATGGGATTATTTGCTAATGAAATCGAATCATGGCTATAACGCACTTAAGAGTTTCTGACAGAGTAGATGTCAGATAAATAAATAAATAAAAACAGATGTTAAGGGCTTCCCTGGTGGCGCAGTGGTTGAGAGTCCGCCTGCCGATGCAGGGGACACGGGTTCGTGCCCCGGTCCGGGAAGATCCCACATGCCGCGGAGCGGCTGGGCCCGTGAGCCATGGCCGCTGAGCCTGCGCGTCCGGAGCCTGTGCTCCACAACGGGAGAGGCCACAACAGTGACAGGCCCACGTACAGAAAAAAAAAAAAAAAAAAAAAAAACAGATGTTAAATAATTGGTTCTTATTGTTAAACATCTCCTTAGACTTTTTTTTTTTCAAACTGAATGTTGTTATTTTAATTCATTCTGAGCAGTAACTGTCACCATCCATTTTTTTTTTTTTTTAAATATTTATTTATTTGTTTGTTTGTTTATTTATGGCTGTGTTGGGTCTTCTTTTCTGTGTAAGGGCTTTCTCTAGTTGCGGCAAGCGGGGGCCACTCTTAATCACAGTGCGCGGGCCTCTCACTATCGCGGCCTCCCTTATTGGGAGCACAGGCTCCAGACACGCAGGCTCAGTAGTTGTGGCTCACGGGCCCAGTTGCTCCACGGCATGTGGGATCTTCCCAGACCAGGGCTCGAACCCGTGTCCCCTGCATCGGCAGGCGGACTCTCAACCACTGCGCTACCAGGGAAGCCCCTACCATCCATTTTATCTGTCTTAGTGACATGACCTCATGGGAAGATGATATCTAATTAACAAAAAGAAAGCTCTAATCTGGAGAAAACATTTCACCAAATGCATTACCTAGGG
Source organism: Phocoena sinus (assembly GCF_008692025.1). Lineage (NCBI taxonomy): Eukaryota > Metazoa > Chordata > Mammalia > Artiodactyla > Phocoenidae > Phocoena > Phocoena sinus. The sequence continues at coordinate 10,524,169 of NC_045764.1, forward strand.
GTAACCAACTTCTATACTGAAACACTGATTTCCAGTCCCATATGCCCAGGTGTTTTACCTGCCAAAGTTTCAGCATATTTCTACCATATTTAAACAATAAGCAGTGCCCTACTCATTGAAAATCCCTTAAGTAAACACATCTGTCAAGAGTTACTCTAAAACCCTGATGTGGTCAGAAGTTAAAGGGAAAATGAACCTCACTCAAAGGTCTCCATGAGATTAGAGTGGAGGTCCCAATTATTCTGTAGGTTGGCCACTGGCCATGTCTGTGAATGTTCTTTCCAGCCGCGCTCTACTGGGTCAGGAAATACTGACGTGTTCGTGTATACTTTTCTTTCCTAAGGCTTGTACTTTTGTCCATACTACTACTATTGCCTCTTCACTCAGGTTTGAAATCTCAGTGCCACCTTTCACTGACACATTTCTACCCTGAGTTACTTTTCATGTGTATCACTTCTCTCAATGTCCACAATTATAATCCTTGCCCAGGCTCCTACCAGTTTACTCCTTATTTGTTACAATTATTTATCAACTGTCCCATCTAAACCTGGGTTCACCCTTTATTAATTCATTCTTCATAACAGTGACAAGCTCATTTTTCTGAAGCTCCACTTTGATCATATCAGGATTTGTCCAAATCTCTGCCACTCCATTTGGGTTAACTGATTCGTATTTCCATTAGAAGATTCACTCACACCCACTTAGGACCCTGAAATAATTCCTGCTCCCAAAGGAAGACTACAGGGGTTCCTGCTAGGACAGACATATCTCAAGTTTCAAGACTTTGATGACTTTCTTGCAAGGAAGTTTCAAGACTTTCTTGCCACCCAGGCTTCCTGTTAGCTGTCCCATTGCTTGGCCTTATTCTTTTGTGCCTGTATATTTCTTAGACTCTGACTTCTTGCCTAGTCTCTGGCCCTCACGTTAGCCTTTTGTGAGGAGCTGCATGCATCTTCATTGAGAAATCTTCAGTAGCTCACTACTGTTTTACTCCTTGCCCTCTATGACCTCATGTTATGCATCCAACACAGTCTCCCAAAGCTCCCCATCACGAACTCTGAGCTGACCCAGGAAGACTCACCGTCCTCTGAACACTCCAAAGATTCTTCTTGCTTCTGAGTCTTTGTTCATGCTATTGCTCACATACGACATCTCCTCTCACCCACATTTCTAAACATTAACCAATTTTTCAATGTCTGATTCAGGTCCCACCTCCATCACAAGGCCACCTGAAATGATTCTAACTTGCACTGAAGTTTCCTTCCTCTAATCTCTTACAATTTTTAACTATGTATACTACACAATGCAGAGACTAATAATGCCACACAATATCTAATTGGGAGAAAATTGTTCATGGAGTCTTGAGCCCCGACTGTGATGATCTTCTTCAGGGCAAGAATTGAGTCTTTCATTTATTTTTTCTGTCTTTGCCCACATAGATGATAGCAACAGTACTGATCACACATGGATAAGATTTAATAAATATTTGTTGAATTGAATGAATATAAATGATATCAGTTTCACATCATTAGAGATGTAGGCTTTCTGTTACCTTACCACTCCATCTAACACTGATGGATGTCTAGATCAATCTAACATCTATACACATGATCTGAAGATCATACTGGCATTATGCCTAATAGGGGCAATTGCTACTTACTGACAGACCGCTAGGTGTGTGGTACTGTGCTTGGCACACAAGAATGATGAATGCAAAAATATTATTTTTTTAACATCTTTATTGGAGTATAATTGCTTTACCATGGTGTGTTAGTTTCTGCTTTATAACAAAGTGAATCAGCTACATATACATATATCCCTATATCTCCTCCCTCTTGTGTCTCCCTCCCACCCTCCCTATCCCACCCCTCTAGGTGGTCACAGAGCACCGAGCTGATCTCCCCGTGCTATGCGGCTGCTTCCCACTAGCTATCTGTTTTACATTTGGTAGTGTATACATGTCCATGCCACTCTCTCACTTTGTCCCAGCTTACCCTTCCCCCTCCCCATGTCCTCAAGTCCATTCTCTACATCTGCGTCTTTATTCCTGCCCTGCCCCTAGGTTCTTCAGAACCAAAATATATTATTAAACAATGCTAGTACAAAAATATACTGTAAGTGAAGGATTCACATGTAGCTGAATTATGAAAACACTATCCCCTGCCACCTATTGCAGTGTTTTCATATAACGTTATACTGAAGATTTTTTTTAAAGAAAAGTAGTTATCAGGTGAATTAGTGTGCTACAATGGAGAACTGCCTCTAAAAATATAAGACAAAATAAGATTCCTCCTAACAGCTAAGCTGAACATTAAAATCACTTCATAAGCAATATCAAACAATATGCTCTGGCTGAAAAAAATATAATTAACTTCAGACTAACACTGCAATTAGTAAAGAAAATATGCAGATGTTACCAAATTTTGCAGTGTTATCACATGGGAGTTGAAATATGTGCTGTGCTTCTGCTTTAAAAAATAATTTCTGGTGGTAAATGATTTTGATGGGAGGCATGGGTACAGTTAAAAAGGAAATTGCATTCATATTCAAAGATTCAAATAGGGCTTTCAGAAAACTGAGGTATTCTATTTTTAATCTATAAGGAATGACACTTAGTCAAAAGTTAACTACCATAGCTTTTAAAAAATTAATATGCCATAATGAAAGTAATTTCAAGTTATCTTTCCAAAGGCCTGGGTCAGGCAAAGAAGTGAGAATTACTATCAGTTCTTTGCCACTGAAGATGTCCCAGATCCGTTATCTTAGAACACCCACAGGGGCTGAGAGAAAGACAACATCAAAGTACAAATGTCTCTCAAGCTGTGATCCTCTGCTTTGCCATGTTGCAAAGGCATTTTGTATTTAATAACATTTTATGCCTCTTAGCCTGTTTAAAAATTAGTTTACATGGCACAAATAAATACATACAAGAAGCATTTAGGTTTCATTTTCCAAGCGTGTCTTTTAATTTCGTCTTCTGTTTTTCTCTAAATCCTATCCACTTAGAAAATTTATGGTCAAAGTAAACTTACTCTGTTTTTATTCTAATAGTATGGTGGGCTGCATAGAAGTTATGGTTAAGTACTAAGTCAACGAACTTCAATAATGCTTGAGAACAGCTCAAATTCTATCATTCCAGGGTTTGACTTCAAACAGAAGCCTTGATACTCTAGAGGCTTTCTGCCTTTTCTTTGGTTAAAATAAAGACAGTTATGAGAGGTACAATGATGAAAACCATGAGAATGATACTCCTGGTAGAATCTTAAAGGGTGAAGTGACTTTGTGAGACCACGTGGTCTGCGGGTACATTTTTCAGTGTGTGGATGTGGCCGTGAAAGTGCTGCTTGGTGAGCTGCAGTTATCCTGGTTGTGGTGAAGTCAGTTTGTTCACCTGAGAAGCATGGAGAAGATGGATGTTGCAATGTATTTCACAACTAGGACACCGGGGACCAGAATGTCTGTTCCCTTCTCAGCTCCTGGGAGCAGCAAATCACAGGGATGGGCAGAGCTGGGCCGGGATACGCCCATGGAGAAGCTAGCTCCATCCCTGCTGACTCATAGTGAAGACAGCAGAACAGGGACTGGATCCCAGGTCTCCTGGCTCCTGACCAGGGTTCCCTAAATTACATCCTTTGACTGAGACTTTCTTTTGCTTTATTACTAACAGAAGTGGACAAAATCCTTGGAAGTATTTTTACCCTACTGAAGAAAATAAACATTTTTCCAAGCATCAATTGTTTGTGTTTTAAACAACTAATATACTAATTAGAATTAGCCAGTGGTAGTTAAAAGAATTCTACTCAAAAGTACTTTTTGTCCCTTATTTCGTCTGACTTCATAGCTAACATCTGTTGAATGTGCCAGGTGCTCTGCTTAATGCATTTTGTACATTATCTACATTTGGTTCCTTTAAAAATGACTGGGGATGAATTCGGGGGAAGACGGCAGAAGAGTAAGACGCGGAGGTCACCTTCCTCCCCACAAATACATCAGAAATACATCTACACGTGGAACAACTCCTACAGAACACCTACTGAACGCTGGCAGAAGACCTCAGACCTCCCAAAAGGCAAGAAAGTCCCCACGTACCTGGGTAGGGCAAAAGAAAACAGAATAAACAGAGACAAAAGGATAGGGATGGGACCTGCACCAGTGGGAGGTGTGAGGGGTGAAGGAGAAAAAGTGTCCACACGCTAGGAAGCCCCTTCGCGGGCAGAGACTGCGGGTGGCGGAGGGGGGAAGCTTCGGAGCCGCGGAGGAGAGCACCCCAAAGTTAGCAGAAGGAAAGAAATCATAAGGAACAGGTCAGAAATAAATGAAAAAGAAATGAAGGAAATGATAGCAAAGATCAATAAAACTAAAAGCTGGTTCTTTAAGAAGATAAACAAAATTGATAAACCATCAGCCAGACTCATCAAGAAAAAATGGGAGGGGACTTCTTTGGTGGCGCAGCGGTTAAGAATCTGCCTGCCAATGCAGGGGACACAGGTTCGAGCCCTGGTTCGGGAAGATCCCACATGCCGCGGCGCAACTAAGCCCGTGCGCCACAACTACTGAGCCTGTGATCTGGAGCTCGCGAGGCACAATTACTGAGCCCATGTGCCACAACTACTGATGCCTGCACGCCTAGAGCCCGTGCTCTGCAACAAGAGAAGCCACCGCAGTGAGAAGCCTATGCACCACAGCGAAGAGTAGCCCCCACTAGCTGCAACTAGAGAAAGCCCACACGCAGCAACAAAGACCCAACGCAGCCCTAAATAAATAAATAAATAAAAATAAATTAATTAAAAAAAAAAAGACAAAACCTTAAAAAAAAAAAAAGAAAAAATGGGAGAAGACTCAAATCAATAGAATTAGAAATGAAAAAGGGAAGTAACAACTGACATTGCAGAAATACAAAAGATCATGAGAGATTACTACAAGCAACTCTATGCCAATAAAATGGACAACCTGGAAGAAATGGACAAATTCTTAGAAATGCACAACCTGCCAAGACTGAATCAGGAAGAAATAGAAAATATGAACAGACCAATCACAAGCACTGAAATTGAAACTGTGATTAAAAATCTTCCAACAAACAAAAGCCAGGACCAGATGGCTTCACCGTCGAATTCTATCAAACATTTAGAGAAGAGCTCACACCTATCCTTCCCAAACTCTTCCAAAATACAGCAGAGGGAGGAACACTCCCAAACTCATTCTACGAGGCCACCATCACCGTGATACCAAAACCAGACAAGGATGTCACAAAGAAAGAAAACTACAGGCCAATATCACTGATGAACACAGATGCAAAAATCCTCAAGAAAATACTAGCAAACAGAATCCAACAGCACATTAAGAGGATCATACACCATGATCAAGTGGGGTTTATTCCAGGAGTGCAAGGATTCTTCAATATACACAAATCAATCAATGTGATACACCATATTAACAAACTGAAGGAGAAAAACCATATGGGCATCTCAATAGATGCAGACAAAGCTTTTGACAAAATTCAACACCCATGTATGATAAAAGCCCTCCAGAAAGTAGGCATAGAGGGAACTTTCCTCAACATAATAAAGGCCATATACAACAAACCCACAGCCAACATTGTCCTCAATGGTGAAAAACTGAAAGCATTTCCTCTAAGATCAGGAACAAGACAAGGTTGCCCACTCTCACCACTCTTATTCAACATAGTTTTGGAAGTTTTAGCCACAGCAATCAGAGAAGAAAAGGAAATAAAAGGAATCCACATCAGAAAAGAATAAGTAAAGCTGTCACTGTTTGCAGATGACATGATACTATACATAGAGAATCCTAAAGATGCTACCAGAAAACTACTAGAGATAATCAATGAATTTGGTAAAGTAGCAGGATACAAAATTAATGCACAGAAATCTCTGGCATTCCTATACACTAATGATGAAAAATCTGAAAGTGAAATCAAGAAAACAGTCCCATTTACCACTGCAACCAAAAGAATAAAATATCTAGGAATAAACCTACCTAAGGAGACAAAAGACCTGCATGCAGAAAACTATAAGACACTGATGAAAGAAATTAAGGATGATACAAATAGATGGAGAGATATACCATGTTCTTGGATTGGAAGAATCAACATTGTGAAAATGACTTTACTACCCAAAGCAATCTACAGATTCAATGCAATCCCTATCAAACTACCACTGGCATTTTTCACAGAACTAGAACAAAAAAATTTCACAATGTGTTTGGAAACACAAAAGACCCTGAATAGGCAAAGCAATCTTGAGAACAAAAAATGGAGCTGGAGGAATCAGGCTCCCTGACTTCAGACTATACTACAAAGCTACAGTAATCAAGACAGTATGGTACTGGCACAAAAACAGAAAGATAGATCAATGGAACAGGATAGAAAGCCCAGAGATAAACCCACGCACATATGGTCACCTTATCTTTGATAAAGGAGGCAAGAATGTACAGTGGAGAAAGGACAGATTCTTCAATAAGTGGTGCTGGGAAAACTGGACAGGTACATGAAAAGTATGAGATTAGAACACTCCCTAACACCATACACAAAAATAAGCTCAAAATGGATTAAAGACCTAAATGTAAGGCCAGAAACTCTCAAACTCTTAGAGGAAAACATAGGCAGAACACTCTATGACATAAATCACAGCAAGATCCTTTTTGACTCACCTCCTACAGAAATGGAAATAAAAACAAAAATAAACAAATGGGACCTAATGAAACTTCAAAGTTTTTACAAAGCAAAGGAAACCATAAACAAGACCAAAAGACAACCCTCAGAATGGGAGAAAATATTTGCAAATGAAGCAACTGACAAAGGATTAATCTCCAAAATTTACAAGCAGCTCATGCAGCTCAATAACAAAAAAACAAACAACCCAATCCAAAAATGGGCAGAAGACCTAAATAGACATTTCTCCACAGAAGATACACAGAGTGCCAACAAACACATGAAAGAATGCTCAACATCATTAATCATTAGAGGAATGCAAGTCAAAACTACAATGAGATAGCATCTGACACCAGTCAGGATGGCCATCATCAAAAAATCTAGAAACAGTAAATGCTGGAGAGGGTGTGGACAAAAGGGAACCCTCTTGCACTCCTGGTGGGAATGTGAATTGGTACAGCCACTATGGAGAACAGTATGGAGGTTCCTTGAAAAACTACAAATAGAACTACCATATGACCCAGCAATCCCACTACTGGGCATATACCCTGAGAAAATCATAATTCAAAAAGAGTCATGTACCACAATGTTCCTTGCAGCTCTATTTACAATAGCCCGGAGATGGAAACAACCTAAGTGTCCATCATCAGATGAATGGATAAAGAAGATGTGGCACATATATACAATGGACTATTACTCAGCCATAAAAAGAAACGAAACTGAGTTATTTGTAGTGAGGTGGATGGACCTAGAGTCTGTCATACAGAGTGAAGTAAGTCAGAAAGAGAAAGACAAATACCGTATGCTAACACATATATATGGAATCTAAGGGAAAAAATTGTCATGAAGAACCTAGGGGTAAGACAGGAATAAAGACACAGACCTACTAGAGAATGGACTTGAGGATATGGGGAGGGGCAAGGGTAAGCTGTGACAAAGTGAGAGAGTGGCATGGACATATATACCGTACCAAACATAAAACAGATAGCTAGTGGGAAGCAGCCGCATAGCACAGGGAGATCAACTCGGTGCTCTGTGACCACCTAGAGGGGTGGGATAGGGAGGGTGGGAGGGAGACACAAGAGGGAGGTGATATGGGTATATATGTATATGTATAACTGATTCACTTTGTTATAAAGCAGAAACTAACACACCATTGTAAAGCAATTCTACTCAAATAAAGATGCAAAAAAATTTTTTAAATGACTGGGGCAGAGTTCTGAATGCTGAAATTTCAAGTTTGGGTCAGAGACACTGTGTGCCGATACTAAAGAACACTTGTTAATCAAACAAACTTTAAAGTTCATACAGCAACCTAACTGTCCTATCCTCTTCCCCACTCACTGCCGGGAGCTCTAGGCAGAACTGCCCTGAGTACATTTGCAGGTTGGGTTTTCTTTACTGCTCCCTTTCACAGAGCTCTAGACGTGGGGTCAAGTATTTCACAAGCTCCACGGGACTGGGGAAGGGACAGGAAGTGTACTTTCCCTTCTCTCTGGCATATGTGTTTAAGATCTTTAAAGTTTGAGGTGGGGTGACAGAAATGTAGTGAACCCAAGGTTCTTCCAAGCTTATGGACACACATTAAAGGTCATGAATGCAAGAAGAGACAGAAGAGAGGGACAGGATGAGATCAGGGCTCCTGAGGGCACAGGTCAAGGTCAGGGCAGCAGGCTGGGTCTCCCAGGAATATCCCTTCCATTTCTCTCTCCCTGCCACTTGCCTGTGTGTTGTTTGAGGTGGGAGTTGGAATTTGGGTTATTTGTTACCACTTTAAATATGTATTTTAGGGCTTCCCTGTTGGCGCAGTGGTTGAGGGTCCGCCTGCCGATGCAGGGGACGCGAGTTCGTGTCCCGGTCCGGGAGGATCCCACATGCCGCGGAGCGGCTGGGCCCATAAGCCATGGCTGCTGGCCCTGCACGTCCGGAGCCTGTGCTCCGCAACAGGAGAGGCCACAACAGTGAGAGGCCCGCGTACCACCAAAAAAAAAAAAAAAAAAAAAAAATGTATTTTAAAATTTTAATCCTTTATGGAAGACTGACGGCATTGAGAATTGCCTTTGCTTGGGCGACATCACTAGAAACTCACTGTACTTTTGAAGGGCTAGCTTCAGTGGTTTTAGAATGACTGTAATGGGGGTTACTGTCCCAAGACAGTCCTTACCCCATCACAAAATTCCTTTCACTTCCAGAAAGAAAAATGGCACTGTAAGGATAAAATTAAGGAACAAAAATTAATTAATTTCTCCTTTCTCTCAGACCTTTAGCATCAAATAAATACTCCTCAAAGAAGTAAAATATTTTTCAGAAGATGTAGTATATAGATAAAAAAGGAAAATAACCTCCACTTGACTCATTCTAAAAACACTCAAGCAAGACCTTCAGAAAGTGTGTGTGAGTTTCTCATGACATAGCCCAAGCCTGTCAATGTGGTCAAGCTTTTATCCTTTGATTGAAAAATTAAAAATACATTTTAAAAATGGTCCCCAATGATGCAGCATGGATTAAGGCATATGGTACATTAGAATAAAAAAAGATGTATGTAAATGATCCTAAATCATGAACATTAATCTAAGTCAGATGGAGAAGTCGTCTAATCTATTTCCCCCAATACTCATTAAAGGGTGCTTATATCACATTTCACCTGTCACAACATAGCCTAATCTTCTGGGGTGATTAAGTATCTTAATCCTTAGAAACAATTGCTATTTTAGAATTTCCCTATATAACTCAGTAAGAGTTACTGTATTCTCAGTTCCTTCTAAACACTGGTGTACAACTAATTAAATTACTGAACACATTGTCTAGTTTTTGTGTTTAAAATATTATACCAGGAAAGAGGAGAACAAAGAATAGCATGTTAATGAAGAAGAGAAAAGATTATATTTTCTGTGGTGGAAACATTCCATGTGAAATTTCATGGAAATAAATGAGTACTTTTGAACAGTAAGGAAATCAATGTTGGAATTCTCTGAAAGCAACCAAATCTTTTAAAAATTCCCAAATGGAGTATGTGAACCCAAGCTTATCACACCTGTTTAATCACTGCTTAGATTTCTCTCTATGTCTTTTTGTAAACTTGGTGAATAAAACATAAAGCAAGGGATGTCAAGCTCTAAGGGGTTTTCAGAACCATGAGATACCTCATATACTGGTGGACTTTTCACAACCAGGAAGAGATGGGGGAAGATCCTAATTTAGAAAATAGTCCTTGTCGGGGGATAGTTATTAGATCATGTAAATGCAGTTGAGAAGAGCTAGGCCATATCAGAGATACAGAAAGATACAGATAATAGTAGAAGATAAAGAGAAGTCTGGATCGAGCTTTTTGTGTATCTTCTTGTGCTGGTTAAGGAAGGCAGCAAAACAGCTTTATTCTCAATTATGTCCACTTTTAATCACATTAGATTATCGCCACCTAACTTCTGGAAGAAATCAAGAAAACATTTCAGTGCTTGCCTAGATCTGAACTAAAGTTTGACCCAGAGATTTAGCCATGGAACAGAAATTCTAAATGTCCTTGAGGTTGCCATCCCTCAGCAGTCAACTTTTTGCAGCACTGTTGCTTTTTCTCGTAGGCAAGGTAAGAATCTGCCCACTTACCCTAACTTACCTTGGTCACCGGTGCTGGTTCAGTATGTTGTCTGTGTTCTGAACATGTAGTCAGAAATTGACAGCTAACCAACTAAGTATACGGAAGAAGGAACTCCACTGTGTTACCACCTCTGCTATCGAATTTGTGTATTCCACACTTGGAAGCTATATATTGGAGGACCTTGGCCGCAAGCTCTAAATCTAGGTGTAAAGATGTGGTCTTGTGACATTAGGAAGGTAATTCAGACATGAGAAGTCAGTTCTAATCATTTGTCAGTTTGTACCAACCAACTAGGAAACTCACAGGGTAATGAAGTTTTAACTTTTTAACCATGATAAATTTGATTGCTATTGTGAAAAATCCTGAACATGAATAACTGACTACCAATTGACTAACTGGCATACACAGATTCAGAAAAAAAATCTCATAATCCTACTACCAACTTTTTTCAAAATGAGTATGATTTGGGATAGTTATTTGCTTTCTCCATTAATTTAGGGGAATGTTTGCCCATCCCAACTCCTTTATTCTTTACACAGCTCTAGGAGAATGGTGAAATAATAAAAATTTTTATCAAAAGCAAATCAGTTTTATTCTACTTCAATATCTGTAAATGCACTATGCAGTATTTTAAAAATTATAATTCTGATTTGTCATGCCAAATTTGTACCAAGCTCTTATTTTGACTGGATAGTTTGGATAAGTCAGAGGTCAAATTTCATAAAAGGGCTGGGGACTGTCATTTTAGTTTACATAATTTGCTCAAAAACACCTTCCCCAATCTGAAATACACTTTACCGTTAAAATTGATTTGGGTACAATTGTGTAACTCCTGGATTTTTAGCTTTAATGTGTCTCCTCACACTGGTCTAACCCTGACCATAGAAAATATTACACAATAAAGGGAACTGAGTTCCTTCTCTGTTCATTCAGCAAATATTTCTCGAGAGCCTACAACTGACAGATACTTTGTTAGGTGCTAGGGATATAGGGTGACCATCCAGGCGATGTTGTGAAGAACAGATAGCTAGCTACTAGGTTGGGAGAGGAAAGAGAGTGAACAGATGGGAGAATCCTTCCTTTCGCCTTCAGTGAGCTACAGATAAGATACTGAAACACGCTTAGAGAAGTGCTGAGTCATATAAAGATGACTAGGGTAAGTACTGCGGTATTATCTTTATTACAGATGTAGATGATTTTCAAAGAAGTATGGCAGCTTAAGTTTTTCCAGGAATTCTAATCTGATCTAGAAATATTCTGGAACATCCAAATTTTGAGGTTCTCTTTCCAAGAGATAAAATAAAATCTTTTTTTAAAAAAACAGACTACTGGGCCTGTAAAGTGTTTCTCACCCTGGCCAATGTTCACCTGTCTTTCCCAGTCGCAATGTTTAGAAATACTTTATTTGCTTTCCATTAAAGTTTACTTCACATTTTTTAAAATATAGGACAAACAATGATTACTGAGAATTATAAACAGACATAAATAATAATAGGATTCTCAAAGTCATTTTTCTTCCATTTCTATGTTTTGAAATATTTCCTATGTTTTCAGATATTTCCTCAAAGAAGAAACTGAGGCTCATAGAGGTTGAGAGATTTTTCCAAGTAGTTTTCTATACCTGATTCCTCCTTCTGAAACACCTGTGGTAGGAAAAAGCACCTACCTGGGCAGGTCTGAACAGACCCGTGCAGTAAGCAAAAATAGAAAGGGCCCATTCTTTAAATTTATGACCCATATTTCTAACTGGAGTTCTACTTCAGTGGGAAAACTAGTATCACACTCTTTCAAATGGTTCTTTATTTTGCATTAAAAAAAAATAGATTGTTTCTGACAGGTAAAGGTGATCCAGAACACGTTTATCAATAAATTAACCATCACTTTTCCTTTTTTTTCTAAATTGACTTCTGACAGTAAGCTTCTTGACAAAGATTTTTCGCAACAACTTTAAGGTAAAACCTATCTCCAGCCTCTCCACATCCTTCTCCCTGCATAGAAACATTTCTGTTTAGGAAATGGGGAATAATTTAGCTTTCAGTACATGTTTCTTTCTGGCTGACTGAAGATACATGAATTTATGCTTGAATAACAGCCTGGATATAAAAATATCTAATGGTAAACATGGTACTTATAGAAATATATAAAGAGGACTGAAAAGAGGCATATGTTACACATTAGCAAACATTAAATTAAGAGAGGTTAAATATGGAATATCTAATACCACATGCAAAAAGAGAAATAAATGAAATCGCTGTAGGGCAATGTGAAAGAAAGTTTATAGCAACCACATGTCTCTGAGTTTTCAAGATGGTCCTAATTTCAAATATTTGTTCCTGTTGTTAAATCACGTGTCTTGACTTTTCTTTACAGAATTGTGTTACTGCAAGAAAAGTGTAATTTTTGAAACTAAGGTGTTGCTGTAGTTTATAGGACAAAAACAATGACTGGAAGATAGCAAAAACACCACTACCAAACATTTAACTTCTTACCTCTTGATCTCTGCACCCTATCATTAGTCTTTTATTTTCCAGTATTTTACACTCTAAAGAAGGTCACATCTGTGATTTCTATATAGAAATGAGTAGGAACACATAACTGACAGTAACCTGCCATTTATTTTACATAAACTTTCTTTATATATAAGAATTTTATATGATAAACAAGATCCACTGAATACCTATAATGTCTCTAGTAAGGTGTTGAACACTTTACGGGAGATATAAAATCTATAAAGGCCTTATTCCTCTCATCAGGTAGTTTACTATTGGTTTACATAGATAAGTGAGAATTGTTAAAAATCATTAAAAAGCAAAATTGGGTGGTAAAGACTCTCGGTACAATGGTAGTTCAATAAAGGAAGACAACGACTCAGACCTGAACCCAGGAATCTTTATAAAAGAGAAGTTCTTTGAGGCATGGTAAAGTTTAGAATAGTGTAAAGAGGTATAGAGAACACTTCCTTTGATAGGAACAGTGGTGGAGGTGGGTGGGAATTGTGTGAAGCATGAAGGAAATGCCTAACTGGAAAAGAGGGTAATGCTGAAATACATTGTAAATAATGCTGGATGGCTACATTTATTGTGAGTCTTTGTTTTTTTTTTTACAGTTAGGGCATTTTGGGGGAGATGGGAGTCTTAAAAACCTGTTAAAGGAATCTGGAGAACCAGAAAGTGATGTGATAAATCAATAAATTCAATCTATTAATAGATTACTTTTAGGAGATACACACACACACACACATACCCACCCCCCGCCACCCCACCCCCCCACCACCCAATTCAGGGATTGTGGAGTTGGAATCATTAGAATGGAGAAAGACTTAGAGCAGTGCTTCTCAAAGTGCGGTTTCAGGACCGGGAGCAAAAGCGTTGCCTTGGAACCTGTTACAAGTGCAAATTCTTGGGCTCATTTCCGCTTGCTCATTGCCTACCCAATGATGCCTCATTATGAATTTGAGTATTATACTCTTTGTAAAACATAAAAGAAATATAATGGGCTTTTCTTCATGGTAATATTGGGAAATGATTTTCCCTAGTTTGGTTAACTTGGATTGAAGAACGTAAAATAATGTTATAGGTTTCTATTAAGTAGAAATTTTATATCTATACAATTTGTTTAATTTTCATATCCAGACTAAAGTCAGAATTGGAATTGCTTCTTACCTTAGTTCTATGCTTTATCTTCTGATACTGATATTGATGTCTCCTGATACGAAACTACTGATATCTTCTTTGATATTGATCAAAATTATGATGATTGACTTTATATATTATCATTATAACAATTCCCTTTATGTACCCACATTGCTTTATTATTACAGATATCAGGCCTATAAGATTCCTAAAATATCTTGTCCAGAAAAATATTATTCCATTTAAATTGTAAACTAAATACACATTAGCTTCTAGCAAAATAGTAAATGTGAACATTCAATGAACAATTGCCAAATATGGGGGAGACAGAAAACGGGAATTAAATTCATGGGTTTATTTTTGCCAAATAAAATTAAGATTTGTCCCTGGTTGACTGAGGGGAATGACAACAAAATAATAAAGGGTTTTTGTATTTTGGGAGGCTTAGTTTAAAATAGCCCAATATTAACAACAGAAAAATTCCTATGGATTTTTCTCTTCCTCATTTTTCAAAAAACTGAGCTACCAGAAAAATAATCTGTTTTTGGCCCAACTCATCATGGGATTCTTCCAAGTTCTCCAGCTTCTCAGTCACATAATTTACTATCTCCAAGGAGCATGGCTTTGTGTTTGTATAATACTGGACCTCCAGAGAATTCCCAATAAATTATCTTTAGAGGAAAGATAAATTAGAAATTTTGCCCAGAGTGCTCTAGATACCAAGTCTGATATATCACAGGACCAAAACTATATAAAAAAATACCAGTACGTTTCCTTTTTCCTCCCAGCTAAAGAAATAAGTCAAGAGAACAGCTTCTGTTAGCCAAATAGGGACACACTGATAGGACGGAAAGCAGAAAGTCTCTCTGTACAAAGAAGTTGCCTTTACCGACTGTATTCCTCCTTCTTGATTACATTTTCTGAACAAAGCTACACACCTTTGAAAAAGATGGAAACTCTCAGAAAAAGTTTGCATTCCGCATGTCATTATTATCTTTTCATAATATTGTTTCACCAAAACCGTATTAGGTGAAATTCCTTTAGGGTTTGTGAAAGGGCTTGGCAAGGCTTCTAACGAAGTCCATTTAATGCTAGTGGGCAAAGGATAAAACTGCACAAAGCAAGTGATCACATACCAACTGCTGTCATGTAATCCCAGCGCTCAACGAGGCACATATTGAAGATGAGGTGATCTGATGTTTGCCCTTGGCCAATGAGTGAAATCTGCCTTTCCAAATTCTGGCAAACAGATGAAGTCCAGCCAATGAGAAACCAAAACACTACCAGGAGTATTACTGCCAGCATCCTCATGACCCGTCCACCGGTCATGTATGGAATCCGTTGGGCTGTTCGTGAAAGAAACACCTTCAAAACCCTGGAAAAGCAAGACATCAAAATTTGAAGGTGAACCTAACAACCAGAAAGTAAAATTCTAAAATATCTCATTTTTCTAGGTGAAATTTAAACCCACCCAAACCTACTTAGGCAGAGTTTTAACATAAAAAACAAACAACAGTGTTGCCTATACTTTGACTGAATTTCATTCCAGTTTACCTTCCAATAGCAGAACAAATATCCTGCCTTAGGGGTCAGTGAGTCAACAGATTTGTGTAGGATGGAATTCTTTTGAGTATGTTTTAATATTTCAAGGAAAATTCTCAGGACCTTAGAAAGATCCACAGGCAAACATTGCTCAAACAGGGTTTCTGAGGGATCAAAAAATAGTCCTAAAAGTGAGTAGTTGGGTTTTACAATATTATACTAAGTCAAAGACTTCCTTAAACCAGTTGTTTTTTTTTTTTACAGTAGAATGTTATAAAAGGTATTTTCTGAAAATCATTTTATATAGCCTCCCTTCATAGTCATTTTGTCACATTACCAAAAATAAGTACGAAAACAGTAAGAAGGGTATTTAAATACCCCTGAATAAGATTATTGCATTAAGGAAGAGGATATGACCTATAAGAAATACAGCAATTTTTAAAATTTGCTTTTTTTTTTCTGTATATATGACTCAAATGCACAGCCAGAGTTGAGACCTACTGGAAGACATGATATCTAAGAACTGCTCCATCTCTAAAAATGGTGTGAAGACAAAATCCAACCTTACTATAGGGATCTTTCCAGCCATCCTTTGTTTAATTTCATCTCCAAAATACTCTTAGCTGATTTTAACTCCGCATTCTCATTCTGATATTTTAGGTCACAATATTGTGGTTTGACATAAGCTGCCATGAGTGGTTTATGATGCTATAAGGGTATCCATAATCAATTCCCCAAAGGCAAAAATGAATTCATCTTCCCAACTTTTCTATTTCCTGCTCTGATTCTTTCAACATTTTAAATGAAATATTCATATGCACTCTTCATAAAAGTCATTATAAATATGGAAATGAAACATACACACCTGAAATAACCTAGACGTATTCTACTATTTTTTCTCTCAATGCTGGGCTTTGATAGCTCTTTCAAATTAACATAACACATCCAGTAAAGAAAGTTATTTTCTAGCAGATTCTTATTTATCCTTCCCCCCTGCATATCTTTAACCCCACTGTCCTTCACCTAACACACAGCATGAAGTTATTTAATTCTGAATAAAATACTTATCCTCAATTTTTATGTGGAACAATGTCAGAAAGGTATTAGTATAAAGTAAGAGTACAAAAGAAGATCACTTTAAAAAAAAAAAAAAAAAAGATCACTTTACTCACCATTTAACTACAGAGAGTCCCCAACTTAAGATGGTTCGACTTACGATTTTAGGATGCATAAAGCGATAAGCATTCAGTAGAAACTGTACTTTGAGCTTGAATTTTGATCTTTTACGGGGCTAGTGGTATGTGGTACGATATTCTCTCCTGATGCTGCAGCTCCCAGGCAGCCACACGGTCACAAGGGTAAACAACTGACCCACTTACGACCATGCTATACTCATTCGACCTTTCTGTTTTTCACTTTCAGTACAGTATTCAATAAATTACATGAGATATTCAACACTTTATTATAAAATAGACTTTGTGTTAGATGATTTTGCCCAAGTGGAGGCCAATGTAAGTGTTCTGAGCACGGATAAGGTAGGCTGGCCTAAGCTATGATGTTAGAGGTACTGAATGCATCCTCGACTTTAAGATATTCTCAATCTACAATGGGTTTACCTGGACATAACTCCACTGAAAGTCAAGGAAGATCTGTAGTTCACCAGATTAGCAGTTACTTTCCATTCCCCGGGTGAAACATACTGAGTATGGCCCGTGTCATGCTGAATGCTAGTACTGGCAGCGAACACAATGCCTCTCTCCAGTATGCCTCACTTTTGCTCCAACTAGTTGAATTGCTACTTGCTAAGAATCAGTTGTACTTGTCCCCAGATTATGCCTACTGTTATCATCTTTTTTTCTTGATAGTTGATCTGTAATATTATATTAGTTTCAGGCATACAACATAGTGATTCAATATTTTATAGATCATACTCCATTTAAAGTTATTATAAAATAATGGTTATATTTCCCTGTGCTGCACAATATATCCTTGTTGCTTATCTATTTTATACATAGTAGTCTGTATCACTTATCCCATGCCCCTAATTTACCCCTCCCCCCCTTCCTGTTCCCCACTGGTAACCACTAGTTTGTTCTCTGTATCTGTGAGTCTGTTTCTGTTTTGCTATATACATTCGTTTGTTTTATTTTTTAGATTCCACATATAAGTGATAAAAGAGTATTTGTTATCATTTTACATAAGTTAACTAAATTGACTGTGTAAGCAAAGGAGACATTTGTACAAAATTCTATTCTGAATGCTTTGGAAGGACTCCATAAAGGTGAGTCACTAAAAGAACTGTTAACTTAGGGGAAAGTAAGGAAAAATTTAATATATTGCGGTGGTCAACAAACCAAAATCCAGAAGGAGTCTACACTCAGATTACCTCAAAATAACAAACAGGGCTTCCCTGGTGGCGCAGTGGTTGAGAGTCCGCCTGCTGATGCAGGGTACACGGGTTCGTGCCCCGGTCTGGGAAGATCCCACATGCCGCAGAGCGGCTGGGCCCGTGAGCCGTGGCCGCTGAGCCTGCGCGTCCGGAGCCTGTGCTCCGCAATGGGAGAGGCCACAACAGTGAGAGGCCCGCGTACAGCAAAAAAAAAAAATAACAAACAAAAACTCTTTAGATTCTCACTCCTACTTAAAGAACCAAAACTATGAACAATAGATAATACACTGCAGTGATTTATGCTACAAAGAGAACGATTAGATCCACAGTCAAAGAAGAGGACTTACTTCAAAAATATTGGTGAGTGATTATTTGTATCTTAAATTACAGTATCTATACACTTCTTTAACCCCTTTCTACTTTAAAAAACTTTATTCATTAATTGACCAATCACTAATCCATTAAGAAGGCTTCTACTAAAATCAGCAGATCAAGATTCAAAAACTCTATCCTAGGAATGAGAGAAATTTCTTGGAAAACTAATATTTTTGCCAGTGCCAATCTTATTTTTTGTAGGAGAAACCTGTAGCCACTATGTGCACGTAATTGTTTCTGGTTGTACCTGGATGAATTCTAAATTTTGAATGATTAGGATCTCAAAAGAGGGAATCTGAACCATTTTTCTGGTCTCCTATATTTTGGCTAGGGCCAAAAGAAAAAGAGAGAATTGTTCCAAATTCTAGCTTGACTATATATGAATATCTGAAATGTAATTATAATGAACAAAGGTTTATGTAGTGACAACCATATGCGAGGTATCATACTAGGCAACATGGAAGGCATAAGATATGATTCCTGTTTTCCAGAAGCTTACAATCTAACTAGAAATAAGTATGTAAATAGCTACTATACAAAACAGCATATATTATGTGTTGTGTGTAGTTAGTAAGTCCAGGAACCTAATAGAATAGGTGCTATTAGGTCTGGGTCTTGATGGCTATCAGTAAGTAGGCAGAAACGGAGGAAAGTGGAGAAGATATAAGGAGACATCCTAGCTGAAGGGAATCACATAACAAAGTACAAAGCAGGGAAATGTACGTTGTCTTTGAGGGACAGTGGGTGGAAATGTTTGGCAAGAAGGGAAGGTTTTTTTTTCAGCCCACAGGGACTCCTAGGGATTTTTCAAGTTATTGCGAAGGGTTTCACTGGGTTGAGAACCATTGCTTCAGAGAAAAGTAGTTATGATTTATATTTTCTTTCCATGGCCAATATGTGGGAAATCATTTATTTTTCTGATACTTGAAGATTTTCACATAGAAACTCTAAACCTCAATGAGAGGAAATATTGAATTTTTTAAATAACTATCTTTAAAATACTTCTTAACCAGATGAGTTTGTCATTTGCAGAGGAAATCTATATGATCCCAGTATGGTAGTCTTTTAATCAAGAAATCCAACTTCTAAATTATCAGAAATTTTCATGCTTTCCAGATGACCCCATGGGTATTTATTGTAAAATCTGAGAACTCAAGATTGTCATAGATCCCCAAATCTCATTTCCAGAGAGGAAGAGCCAAAGCAGAGCCCTCATGAGTCTCCTGTTACTCCTTTTACTGGCTTTCAAACACTAGAAAATACAATAACACAACTCTGTACGGCAATCTAAGCATTTCAGGATATTGGTTTTTGTAAAATGGAATAAGATGCATTTTTCTAGGATTGCCTTAAAATAAAATGAGAAAGTTCTGCTATATCTTTAAAAAATGAGCTCTTGTTAGTCTAGGGTTCACTGCCTAGAAACCAAGTTCTAAAAATGAAATCCTTAGACATGCTTTTATATGAAATACAGCTGTAGAAAAAATGCAATCTTATATCGATTACTTTTCCTACTACTTTTTTCACAGATAAAATTTTAAGCTACCATCTGTTCAGAAGGTTTCACTATTCTAAAGGAAAGCAGTAATGTATACAAGAGGACTGCAAAAAATTTCCAGAATTTAATATAAAAAGGTATATTTAAAGTATATATTCAGTTCTCATTATTAATAGTAGAGAAATTCATAGAAATCATGTTGAAATGATAAAAAAAAAAAAGGAATTGGCTGTCACTATATGTCTGCCTCTACTTTTTCACGTTCCACATTTCTAGTTTGAGCTCATAAAACTCCACTGTAAGGACTTGTACTTAGGTTATCGATTATCTGCTTCAAATATCTAATTGATGTTGTTACTCCTTATTTAACTTGATCTCTCTCCAGCTTTTGGCGTGGCGGAGGCACTTGGCTTCCATTATGTCACGTTCTCTTGATTCTCTGCCTACTCCTCTGTCAGCAGCTTTTTAGTCTCTGTCACAGAATCCTCTGCCTCAGTCTTCCCCTTAAATAATAGTGTTCCTCAAGGATCTCCTAAAATTAGTCACCTTTTTTTCTTGCTCTACAGATTATACCTGGGAAATTCCATCCACAATTCTGCTTCAATTATGTACATGCTGGTGAGTCGCAGATCCGTAACTTCGGTTTAGATCACTGTCCTGAGCTCAAGATCTGTATACTCAGTGACCTACGGGACATCAACAGGTTCCCCAAATAAAATCGTCACTCTCTCCACTCCTCTCTCCTCTAACCCACTGTGTTACCTGTCTCAATGACCAGTACCAGTTAATTGCTCAAAGCAGAAACCTAGGAATGAACTTTGATGCTTCTCCCTCATTTACATTCCAGACACCAAATGCATGATTAAGAACTTAATTTCTACCTCTTAAATATCTTTCAAATCCTTCTATTTTTCTCCATTTTCACTGCCACTATACAGCTCCTGGTCATCAACCTCTGTCCTCAGTAATTTCCTAACCAGTCTCCTTATTGGTCTTGCCCACCTTCAGTCCACACTGTATGCTAAAGCCACATGATCTTCTTAAACTGCACTCTGATCATGTTTCTCTCCTGTTTACATCCTTCTGTGGCTCTCCACCCAAATCCTAGCTACCTTACGATGGTAAAACGCCTTCAAAAATTGGTTCCTCCTTGCTTCAGCATGCTCATCTCTCACTATTCTTCCCTTCCTAGGGTCCTGCGGGTCTCTGTGGACTATATGCAGGTGTCCTCTATCTGAACCTTTGCCCTCAGCTTCCTGTACTGCCCCTCCCTCCATCAATACAAACACCTAATTTAGCTAATTCCTGCATATTTCTTCATGGCTCATCTGAGACGCCACTTGCTCTGGGCTAGTGGTTCCCAAACCACTATCATCAACACCATCTGGAAACTTGTTAGAAATGCAAATTCTTGGGTCCCATCCATACCTACTACTATGTCAGAAATTCTGGGGATTAGGGCCCAGAAATCTGTATTTTAACAAATCCGTTAGGTAAATTCGGACGAAGGCTATAGTTTGAGAGCTTTGTTTCCCAAAAGGCTTAAGACTGGTGCAGGTGTCTTTCTAATGGGCTGACTGCTCTAAACTGTCAGATAAATTTTTGAGTTTTTGTTATGCTGACACCAAAATTTAAAGCCTCTAGTAACAGAAAGTTTTCCATTTTCAGAACATCTGCATCTGCTTGTGATTTAGCAGCATCTTTTTTGTGTACTGAATGGGAATAAACATATACATCCTCAAGCCATCTAGTCTTCCGGTCTATTAATTTAATCGGAATAATCCTAAAGTCTTGAAGTTCTCCATTAGACTTGAATTTCTATACATTTTACTACTTTCTTAGAAACTCCAGAGAATAAATGCTTCTGATGAAAAGTAGGAGCTGATTATTTTCTTCTATAAATATAAAGCCACTCAATTCTTGACAAAAGAGCCCTAAGAGTGAACAACACCAAAAGGGCTGAAGTCACTCCCTCCCAGTTTGCCTTAAATGGTCACAAGCCCTCATGTTTATTAAGCTTTTCAACAATTTCTCAAAATTTCATTTTCAGAAGTAACCTAAAGCTGCTTCTTGGTCACTGGGTAGATGTTAGGTATACATTAAAAAGGACTGGCATCACCTAGGCAGAAACAGATTGTTAACATTTATCAGACATGAAGTTCAGTAAAACTGTTGTGACTATTTTAAGTTATTGCTATTCATAAGAAGGAAAACTCACAACTCAGCTTCCCAAATATGGGTACTTTTGTCCATTTCAGTGACCTGCTTGTGCTCTCATATCTCATACTAATCTTCCTTTCTTTTGACCTGATTGTAAGTAGACAGAATAAGGCAGAATGATGAAAAAATAAAGGAAGAAGGAAGGGTTACAGGACTGTTGCAAGTCAAATATAGAGCTAGAAGGAACTTGCAGATTATCTCTTCTGATATCAGAAATAAGGAAAGAATGTCTGCTCTCACCACTTCTATCCATCATTGTACCAAAAGTTCTAGCCAGAGCAATTGGTCAAGAAAAAGAAATAAAATGCATCCATATTGGAATGGGAGAAGTAAAACTGTCTCTGTTAGTAGATGACATGATCTTATATATGGAAAACCCTAAAGAACACACACACACACACACACACACACACACACACACACACACAATCTGAGCTAAAAACCACATTCAGTGAAGTTGTAAGATACAAGTTCAACATTAAAAAATCAGTTTTATTTTTATATACTAGCGATGAGCTATCTGAAAATGGAATCGACTAAACAGCTCCATTTACTATAGCATCAAAAAAATACCTAGGGGTAAATTTAACCAAGGAGGTAAAAGATGTGTATGCTGAAATCTATACAACATCACTGAAAGAAATTTTTAAAGATCTAAAGAAATGGAAAGACATTCTGTGTTCATGGATTGAAAGACTTAATATTGCTAAGATGGCATTATTCCCTAAATTGACCTACAGGTTCAAGTCAATTTAACAAAACAGTGTGGTACTAGCATAATGGTAGACATATAGAACAACGGAATAAGACTGATCATCCAGAAATAAACCTCTCCATCTCCAGTCAACTGATTTTTGACAACACTGCCAAGACCATTAAATAAAGAAAAAATTATCTTAAAAAAAAATCTATTCAATAAAAAAGGGCGTTCCCTGGCAGTCCAGTGGTTAGGACTCGGTGCTTCCACTGCCGTGGCCCCGGGTTCAATCCCTGCTCGGGGAACTAAGATGCCACAAGTCGCATGGTGCAGCCAAAAAAAAAATCTTTTAAACAAATGGTCCTAAGGACGAGTGTATATCCAAATGCAGAAGAATGAATTTAGACCTCTACCTCACATAATATACAAAAATTAATTCCAAATGAATCAAAGACCCAAATACAAGAACTAAAACTATAAAATGCTTAGAACAAAACAGAGGTATATATCTTCCTGATCTGAAATTAGGCAATGGTTTCTTAAATATCATACCAAGGCATATGTAACAAGAGAAAAAACAGATAAACTGAACTGCATAAAAATAAAAAATGTGTGCATAAAGCACACTATCAATAAAGTAAAAAAGAAACCCCACAGAATCGGAGAAAATATTTTCAAATAATTTATCAGATAAGGGTCTCAGATCCAAAATATATAAGAACTCATACAATGCAACACAAAAAGACAAAACACCCAATTAAAAAATGGCCAAAGGGGGCTTCCCTGGTGGCGCAGTGGTTGAGAATCCACCTGCCAATGCAGGGGACACGGGTTCGGGCCCTGGTCTGGGAAGATAGATCCCACATGCCGCGGAGCAACTAAGCCCGTGAGCCACAACTACTCAGCCTGCGCGTCTGGAGCTTGTGCTCCGCAACAAGAGAGGCCCTGACAGTGAGAGGCCCATGCACTGCGATGAAGAGTGGCCCCCGCTCGCCGCAACTAGAGAAAGCCCTCGCGCAGAAACGAAGACCCAACACAGCCAAAAATAAAATAAATAAATTTTTAAAAATTTATTTAAAAAAAAAAATGGCCAAAGGACCTGAATAGACATTTCTCTAAAGTGATGTAGAAATGACCAATAAACAGCTGAAAATAACATCATTAGTCATTGGGAAAATGGATAAAAAGATTTTCTTCCTTTTGCCCTTTAAAAAATTTAAAGTATCTTACTGTATTTTATATATCTTTAAAAGAATACATAAAATAAATAAATATAAATATCTTCCAGTCACTTTCAAAATTTACTAGGGGGAGGGGTGGAGTGGGAGGCAGGGGTCAGCAGATGTATGCTATTATATACAGAATGGATAAACAGCAAGGTCCTACTGTATAGCATAGGGAATTATATTCAATATCCTGTGATAAACCATAATGGGAAAGAGTATAAAAAAGAATGTATATATGTATAACTGAATCACTTTGCTGTACAGCAGAAATTAATACAACACTGTAAATCAACCATACTTCAATAAAAAAATTTACTCGGAAACAAAACTATCTATCTATCTATCCATTCCCACAAAGTGTAAATATTTGGTGCTAATGAGTGCAGTAGAGAAAACTGCTACAAATTTTGCTGTATCCAAAGCGAGCAGTACTGAATAATGCATGAAATGAAAATCCCTAGGCCTGAGCCAGAAGAAGGTTTTTTTGTAGCCTGCTTAAATATGTTTTAAATATAGTACAGAAAAGTCTTTTGTTTTTTCTTGATTAGCCTTAGAAAAAGGAAAAGTCAATTTGTTTTCAGAAATCATATTACAGGGAATAGAAAATGTTCTTCTAGCATTAAGTTTCTTAATCTTTCTCTACCCCCTTTCATTTAAAACAGTTCCTCATTTTTCCTCCTGATAATATACTCAGATTTTCTGAGCCTAGAGATATTGCATTTCCAGGTTTCTTAAAACCAACCAACCAACCAACCAACCAACGTATAGCAAGTATTCTGTGAACCCACACGTGCATGGACGTGCCAGATGTTCTTTTAGATCTGTCCTACATCATTAATGTACTAAGTCAAACATATCTATGGTTACTGAAGGAAACTCTTTTTATAAATGAACCTTCTTCATTTTTGCCTATTGCAGCTCTATTTTTCCTTATGATCCATATTGAGCCAGCTAAAACCTGTCCCATTCTCCCTTCTTTCTTTCTCCAAAGAGAAACAAACGGTTTTAGGTTCAAATAAATTGCATTGCATGAATGGCCTGCCAGTGAGGTGGGGCGGTGGGACTTGTCTGCCCTGGGTGCAAGTAATAGTGTCCGTAGAGAATTTAAGGCAATAAAAATGACAACTCAAAGCTGTTCTGCTTTGTATCATCACCATGTGCTGGTGATTCTAAACAATGTCAGTGATAAAATACTCCTCCCTGAAGGACTGGACCACTTTCACCACCTTCCCCTAACTTGTTACACCTCTGTATTGCACTGTTAATAAACAAAAGACTTGCAATTTTCCTTTGGC
This sequence comes from Phocoena sinus, assembly GCF_008692025.1. Classification (NCBI taxonomy): domain Eukaryota; kingdom Metazoa; phylum Chordata; class Mammalia; order Artiodactyla; family Phocoenidae; genus Phocoena; species Phocoena sinus. The sequence continues at coordinate 10,549,305 of NC_045764.1, forward strand.
TTGGTATGGTAGTCTTTGGCTGTATGACTCTCAAATGTGGGGAGCGACTACTAAAGAAGAAGGTGGGAGATTTGATAAAAGTGAATGAAACCCTCAAGTTCCCGTCCTAGGCTAATGGTATCATTTCTAGTGACAGACTGAGATCCTATTCCTTTTTCATATTTTCTTCAAGTTTTCAAAGTTACTGGAATTCTGTAAACACTAAAATTGATCAGTGAGAGATCAGGAAAGAGAAAAAGAAATGTTAAACAATTTTACTAAGCCTTGAGGGAAATGGCTGAAATAAAACAAGAACTCAGGCGTTTCCTGCTTATCCTATTCTCAAGGGACTAGAACACTTTATCAGTACTGATAATTGCCTTAGAATTTTCTGCCTAGGGAGGTATTACTTTTTATTTATTATTTTATTTATTTATTTATTTTGAGATATTACTTTTAAAAAAAATTTTGAAATAAAAAATTAAGTTCTTATAAAAATGAGAAAATAGCATTCAAGGGACTTTATCCCTTAGCTCAGGCTACCTTGATCCCTGAAGCTACCTTGCGTCAGGTCCGACAAAGCCTGGTTCTTTAGCTTTCTCTTCAAGTCTGTGACCTTCTCCATATCATTCCAATGAATTCCTTTTTTGCTTAATTTAGCCATCCTCAGTGTCTATGGTTTGCAACCAAAACCCTCTACTTGACATATTTTACAAATATTTCAATCATGTTTAAGATTTACAGCAACTCTACAGGTGAAGTGAGAAGTGATTCTCAGAAGCCAAAATAATTTCTTCTTGGTTGTATAAGTTATTAGTGGCGGAACTGAAATTCAAATTTGGATTCGTAAAGATTTATGTCTTTCCTCTCTATCATGTTACTACAAAACCTTCAAAGTCCTTTCTTGAGGACAACACGTTGCTTGACTATAAGAGATATCAACCAAAGACATCCCTGCAGTTCCATTCACTATAACCATCCACCCATTCATTCACTTAACAAATATCTGAATATATTAAATGGGCAAGATGCAGCACTAAGGATGGGGAATACAAAGCTGGTTCAGCCAGTCACTTCCATCGGGTTGCTCACATTCCTCTGAGATGTTGATTCTTCAGTTTATAGACTTAAACAATATTGGAATCAGTTAAATTTAAACAATATGGAGAAACAATATAATATACAGCCATATGGTTCAGACAGGATATGAATAATTCAGCGTATTAAATTAGAAACAGTTTCCACTCGATTTAAGCCTTCAGTAGGTAATTCTTCACTGCAATGACTTCTAGAGACAAACAGTCGGAGAGAAAATCGTTTTAATTACAGTCTTTAAAATAAAGAAAAGAATGAGGAAGTAATCTAGTTTCCCAAATCCCAATCATTTGTATGCCACCCTCAAGATTTCTGCCTGTATCTGTGTACCAACTAACATTTTCTTTAAATCAACTTCTATTTATTGCTTTAAAATATTTTAAAGGGACTTCCCTGGTGGTCCAGTGGTTGGGACTTCGCCTTCCAATGCAGGTGGGGGGCAGGTTGGATCCCTGGTCAGGGAGCTAAAATCCCACATGCCTTGCAGCCAAAAAACCAAAACGTAGAGCAGAAGCAGTGGTGCAACAGATCTGACAAAACTTTAAAAATGGTCCACATCAAAAAAATAATCTTTAAAATATTTTAAAGAAAACTTTATATTGCTACTTTCAATGAAAAACTGGTAGGTAATCCATAAATAGAATGTAACTATGAAAATAAATACAGTGAAATAAAGATAATAAATTTCATCTAGATAGTATTGCAGTGGGAAGCTCTGAGCCTGAAGCTTGATCCACTCTTTGTTGTAAAGGAAAATTAGCAACTGTTCGGCAGGTGTTAAAGACCTACTATTTCCAAACTATTTCTTCTCCTGGAAATAATCAGAAGGATGGAAAGAGAACCTGAATGGAAGGAATTTTCTTACTCTGTGATTCAGTGTTATTTAATACTGTGTTTTTGTCCCACAAACAGCCTCTCATAGACCGCAGTGTCATGTGTTTCAGGCACTTGAGAGCACACAGTGAGTCAGGGAAATAGGAATGCTTTACGTGTGGAGGGAACTGTGGGAAGCAGCTTCCAAGTCTGCATCTGACATTCATTCATTCATTCACTTATCAACTATTATGCATTAAGCACCTGCCATGTGTCATTCATTGTGCTAAGAGCTGGGGATTCACTTGTGAATGACCTCACTTCAAGGAGAAGGTAAATTAGGTAAAAATGAAGAAGGTAATTACATAAGCAAACTGTATCATATAATAGAGGACCCAATAGATGCTAAGGCCTAGACTCATAGGGAGAGAGGTCATTCTCAAGTCTCAAGAGGCCACCCATTCTTCTGGGAATTCCAGAAGTCTTATTGTCCATTATAGGCTGTCAATGATTTCTCATTTCCTTTAGCGAGCACCAGCTGAAACACAGTTATCATATAAGGAATGGAAACCGGAAAGTACTTAAAGAACAGGACACAAGAGCAAAGTGTGCTATGATGTGGAAAGAATAAAGTGAGCCTCAGAAAGACCATGAGAGATTAGTCTAATCATTTTTTTTGTAGTAAATAGAGGGCTATGATTTCCTAGGCTAAACTGAGATTTAAACTGGACCTCCTGAAGTCCAGTCCAATAAACTTTGTACTATATGACATATATAAGAAAGGATCTTGAGAGTTAAAGACATTTACATTTGTTCCAAAAAGATAATCTGGAGCATTCCCAGTTATTAAAATAAGTACCAAAAAATAGTAAAAGAAATGGAGATGCTTGTGTAATGGAGAGTATAATGATCACATTTCAAGAAAGGGTGAAGGGGTGGCATTTAAAGACAAATATAACACATATTATGGCATCTAAGATAAACTGTTTTATGAGCCATATCAAGATACATTTATTGAGAAATACTTACGGTCAAATTAGCATGAAAACTGTGACTATTAAAACAGCGTTAAAGCTGATCAGCGTAAAAGGTTTCCTCTATAGAACTACAGTGTTACCCTGCAGGAGAGATTTATACTTTAACTCCTATGCTCTTTGGCACCACTACGCTGAGAAAACTTGGAAAGAGGAGGCAAGGGAAAGCCCTGGAATCATTTCCAGCTATTCCCAGCCTTTCTGGATAGGTAATTTATTTTACTGTCTCTTTCTTGCTAGTACTTATCATATACTTTTTAAAAGTAGGTGATTTTGAAACTAAAGTATAAGGGAATTTACAGTGTTCTCCAATTTATAAGGCTGATAATCACTGGAGCCTACTGGTTAAGAAGGGAAACCAAGAATACTATTTTTTGGAAATTCATCCAAAGAATATCAGTGGGATTACCCTGGGGCATGGAACTCGGGAATGGAGGACAATAGCTTTTGTTAGCTAAGCATATTGCTGAATTCTACTATACAGGATTCTTTGGTAGCTCTGGACTTGGATTATTATTTCAGCTGTATTGTCTTTGTATTTCTTCCTGTTCTTAGCTAGTAAATACTGTTTCACATTCATTTTAAATTTATTTTTTATTCAGAATTAACCTTGCCATAACCAATGGCACATTCTATTAAAGCATGTTGTTCAAATTCAATTGTATTAAAGACTTTCCTAGAGAATCCTAAAGATATTGTCTTGAAAATAAAAAATATATATCATCTTCCTATCTAAATTTCTGAAATTTAACCATTTAAGTGGCTGACTGAGCTTGCAATTACATGCTAAGCCAAACACTTTGATCCCCCCATGGGAATGAAAACTAATAAAACATAATATACCTGTGAAGCTTGAGAGTGACTGTTCCATAAACAGTAGCAAAACCGAGAAGACGGACCCATCTTAGGAGAATACAGCGAAATGTGCTTGGCTCAAAGTACAAAATAACAACCTGTAGGATGAGAAGAGAAAGAAAGAGACCTTCAGGATCAGCTGATGACCCACAGATTAAAATCAGTATTTCACAGTCTGATGTTTAATACTATGAATTTTGACATGAGAACATATTTATTTGAATAAAACTCTAAAATATTATTTTGATCATTCTTTGTCCAAAACAAAGAACTATAAAGTCTCCTTATTGCTTTCATGTCAGATCTAAAGTCTTTAATTCTAGCTTTCAGGAGTTTCTAGCAATTGCCTCTAAATTTTTGGTATGTCCAAGCTTCACTCTCCTTTACTTCCCCAGGTGGGCCAGCCAGGCGAGCTTCCACTGCCTTTCTCAGCTGGAGCCGTGCCTATCCCTGCTCCACACTTCCGGCCATACCTTTCCCCTGTCTGAAATATCCTAAGAGGATTATCCTGTAATGCACCCCATCCCCCCATCATCTATCACTCCATGTTTATTACCTCACTGAGTACTTGGCTCCATCACTTCACTAACTCCTCGCTTCTCACTCCAGAGTTTTCACTCAACAAATATTAATTAAGCATTTATCATGAGCCAGGCAATATACTAGATGCTATGGGTACAAAGGCCAATAAGACAGGGAAGAGAGCCATATAAAGAAGAAATTGGAGGCTTCCCTGGTGGCGCAGTGGTTAAGAATCCACCTGCCAATGTAGGGGACACGGGTTCAAGCCCTGGTCCGGGAAGATCCCACGTGCCACAGAACAACTAAGCCTGTGCACCACAGCAACTGAGCCTGCACTCTAGAGCCCGCGAGCCACAACTACTGAAGCCCGTGTGCTACAACTACTGAAGACCGCGCACCTAGAACTCGTGGCTCCACAAGAGAAGCCACCGCAATAAGAAGCCCGTGCACTGCAACGAAGAGCAGCCCCCACTCACTGCAACTAGAGAAAGCCCGCACGCAGCAGCGAAGACCCAACGCAGTCAAAAATAAAATAAACAGATAAAGTTAAATGTATATAAATAAAGAAAGAAAGAAGAAACTGCATCAAAGCAGTATAGGTGCTGTGATAAACATCTGTGCAGGCTCCATGGGACACAAAGGAACAAGTGGCCAACTCTGGGGGATGGTCAAAAGTCCTGTGAAAGCACGGTATGCACAACCTCTCATCTGCTACTGCGTGGCTTTGAGCAAAGCCCTCACTGGATAGGAAACGGTTTGGACCCGCTAAAGGATTAATGCCGTTGAAAAATGTGGCCTTGCACTCTTCTGCTGGAGCAGCTGGCCTGAGCTGATTCTGCTGAGCCTGAGGTCATTGTAACAGAAAAGTATGCCCACTCCTAAAATCTCCAGTGTTATTTTGGTTTTTCCTCCCGAAGACGTGAATACTGGGAAACAGAAAGCATAGTGGGGGGAGATGGGGTGGGTGCTGACGTTTTCTTGCTGATATCGGACAAATGGAGCCCCACTCTCCAGCAGTACCAAGCATGACATTACCTGTAACTCTATGCTGGCATCTCTCTAGTATTTCTACTATATCAAAGTATTAAATTAAGCATTGACAAGACCATTATGATTAAATTCTCAAGGACTGGGGAAAAGACTGGACAAAAGTGTCAAGAAATGAGAAGAAGGTAAAAAATAGATGTGGACAGGAGATAATGTTCCTTTGTGTGTATATAGTACTTGTCCTTAATTTTCTAATTCACTAAGTCTATGCTGAAGATAGAGATAAAGATTTGATTTCAGAATTTAATCTGCCAGGAAACTGCATCCAAAACTTGATATAAAACCTTTCTTTTATTTTCTATTTTCACAAAACAAGTTAAAATTCTGTAACTTTGTATTCTAAGTTTTAGCTCATATGTTTTAGACATAGTTCCTATGCACAAGGGTCCAGTGGAAATTATGAGTTCTGCAAAGTAAGCTGTACTGTTTACTAAGGAATTGGAGCTCAAGGAAGAAGGGAAAACTTATGGGAAAGAAAAACGGAGAAAACTTGATATAAGATTAAGGGATTAGGGAAGCATAAGTGCTCCTTCTCATGGCAGAGAGAAATGATAGATTAGAAACTAGAGAGATAGGAACCTAAAGTCTAGAATATATAAAATCTCAAATATTTCCACTAGAAATGGCTTTAGAGATTATTCCAGCACAGTGGATTCCTGGGGGCTGCAAAAGCCTGAGACTTATTGCAAACTTTTCTATTTCACAACAAGCAACAACTAAGAGAATGAATAAGCAAAAGTGAACAACTATACTATAGACGTCTGCATGATTGTTTTATTTTGAACGAAAGAATTGCTCTTGAACTGTTTGGGATCTATTGATATAGGTTCAAAATTTTATTTCACAGATAAAGAATCTGAGGACTTGTTACTGTAAGTGAAAGATTGAGTCGGTCAGAAATAAATGAAAGAATAACTGAGACATAAGTTTAAAAAGTAATAGAAAATGAAATTCCAGTGAACTTAATAAAACATATTAGAAACAGTTCAGCAAATAGTGAAGTAGAGCTCTCAATTTTGCAGTGTGGTGGTGGAGAATACAGGCTCTGCATCCAGTCTCCCTGGGTCCAGTCCTGGCTCTCTTCTTTATTAGTTGTATGACTTTGACAGACACTGCTTTGCTATGCCTCAGTCTTCCCATTTGTAAAATGAACACAGCAATAATACTTGCAGATGGGACTGTTTTGAAGTTTCACTGCGATACACATAGTGTCTGCTACAGTGAGTATTCAGTAAGTATTGGCTAATATTATGAGAGCTGATTTATGAATGCTTTATTCTAAAAGTTACCCCTGCAATGCAGTATAATTGCATCTCATGAATTCAATGAATTCTTTACTAATGCTTCTAGCCACTCCTTTTGAATTCCTATAATCACTTTTGGACTGTATATTTTTTCTACCTTATATTATAGTTATCTGTAGGGGTCTCTCCCTGAATTAAATGTAAAATCCTGTGTGCTTTACATTTATATGTAAAATATTTGCTCAATGATCTATTTTAGTTAATTTAATAAATACAATATTAACTTCAAAATAGACTATTTGAAAAGTCCCATTAGGGTTCACTGGTCTTTGTGACTCTAACTTACACGTTCACTAGTTATTTACTCTGCGTGAGGCAGTAAGGGATTTAGAAGCCATAAAAGTAAGGGATTTAGAAGCCATAAAAGCAGATTAGGTCCTCAAGTTATCATTTAGAAGAGTGGATGTTACATGTAAATGATAAAAATACTGGCATGATCTTACCACATATTTATCCAGCATTATTGCTAGATACTAAATTATACATTTTTGCATTATTTGCACATTTAATCCTCACACCTTACGAAGTAGGGACTTTTATTTTATAGAAGAGAAATGAGGCACAGAGAATTTAAGTGATATGCTCAGGGCCACACAGCTAGGAAGCGTCAGAGCCGGGATCTGAATCCAGGTGGTTTGGTTCCAGAGTTCATGCTCATAAGAGCTGCACTGGCTTGCCTCTCCAAATAGTCCCACCACGTGGGGAGATGACAAATGCCATAATACCATGGACTGCATCATACTGAGGATTCAGAGAAAAGGGAAATTTCTCTCAGTGGAAACAAGCAAAGCTATCCCGGGAGGCTGGACATCTGAGAGTGCATGAAGGAGGAGTGGGTTTAAGTATGGAAGCAAAGAGCAAAGAGGACAGGGGCCTGAGACAGAGCCATGGTTGTGGGGATGATTCAGAGTGTGGAGTACACAGACAGACAGACACAGCGGGAAGACATCCAGGGGAGTGTAGAATATCAAGCTTCAAAGCAGAGATTCGGCCAGTTCACTGTAAACTGTGAATAACAGGGTGAGGAATTCAGATTTTATTCCAAGAGCAGACATGCCGTTAAACTCTGAGTTGAGATCAGAAGTGTGTTCCAGAAAGTTACTCTGGTAGCAGCATGCAAGAAGACTGGTTGCCCATGGAAGGAGAAGAGAGTGAAGGTGAAAAGACCAGTTGGAAAAAAGAAAAACAATCCCAATCCATCATCTTTCCCACCAGCCTTTTCCCTCTCCTTATATCTTATTCCACCATTCCTCTTTCCTCCAGCTCCCAGACAGCAGCTAGGGTGATGTTTCTGACACCTCACTCTCCTGCCTAGAACCTTTCACTGGCTCCCATGAAAAAGTCAAAATTATTCGAGCTGGTTGTCAGCAGCTTGCCTTTATTACATCATTGCTTTTCCTCCACCCAAGCCCTCGAATCCTTGCATATGCTGTCCCTTCTCACTGGACGTTCCTTACACAGCCCCACAGTCTCACCTGTACCTGGCTTACTCCTGTTCACCTGCAGGCCTCAGCCTGAATATCCCTTCCTCTAGGAGGACAAAGTTTTGCCTGTGGTTTAGGACACTGTCCCTGCTTTATGGCAGCATTGGACCCATGGCACCATGTCGGATTGTAGGCGCTGTGACAGCCATGTTTATCATGTTCACTTCTGTAACATTGGCACCAGCAGAGTCCTGGCACACAGGAAATGTTCAGAAATATTTGTTGAATGAAAGAAAAAATAAAGCTATAGGAAAAAGGTAAAGAAAAATGTAAGAAATACAGTGAGAATAGGAATTTGGTCACGCATGGGAACAGAGGAAAAGATGGTGCTAAATCAAGAAAATTGAGCAACTGATTATTTGTTGAGGCAAAAGAGAATAAAGTGTCAAAGATAATGTAAAGATCTTAAGCCTGGATGACTGGGAGGATGATTGTGTTTGAAAAGAAACAGATAAAAGAAAAAGATGCATAAGTTGAAAAAATTATGTTACCTCTGCTTAAAACTCTCCCCATTCCCACCTTGTCCTTCACGTCTCAGGTCAGGGTTGGCATCCACGATGCTCCCCAGCACCCCCAGACCAAGTCAGGTTTCCATCTCGCTTGCACGGTATTTACTTGTATTGAATTCTGAGCTTTCTTTCATCACACTCATCAAATCTATTTTGATATAATTATTTCTGTAATTCTTTTGTTGAATGTGTCTGACTAGCATGTAAGACACGAGGGCAGGGATTGTAACTGCCTTATTCATGATTGCATGCCTATTCTCTAGTGCTGTATGTTGTAATAGGAGGTAACCCAATGTAGAAGGAATGAGATTAAAAAAGAAGGGAGGGAGAGAGGAGAGAGGAAGTGAAGAAGGAGAAAAGATAGTAAGTTCATTTTTGGATATATTGAGTGTAAGTTTCCTGTGAAGACATCCCATTCAGATCTAGCTTTGTATTAGTTAATATAATCTGTAATGAGAAAAAAACAAAAACAAGGCTAAGATGTTTCAATGTTTTTCACATCCCTATATTTAACCTTTTCTTGTTAAATATCATGTATATAAATGTATAACAAATTATTGTAAAATAAATACCTCCTGCCAAATCCCAAGTTAATAACAAATTTCATAACAGACCTTGGTAGGAGAAGAAATGAAGAAAAACTAAGCCACTGAGCAGAAGATTTATGAATGATGCTGCTAATACTAATAGCTGTCATTTTTCTGTACAAATGACAACAATAGCTGCTCATGCCCACCCAGTGATCACTGTGCTAGACACGTTACTTATATTTAAGGTCCAAGATATACTTTATTATCCCCATTTTAAAGACAGAGACTTAATTTTAATGGGGTTCACTGATTTGCTATTATCAAAATAGGAAACCATTGCCATTATCAAAATAGGAAACCCATAAAAAAAAAAATTCCTTTACTGGAAGAATTGCCTAAGGTGTATTTTCAAAGTACATATTTCAAGGGAAAACCTTTCCCGTTTTCTTTCCAATACTAGAGGCTAATGATAGATATAAAGATATTTTATTTAATGTGTGAGAAGCAGTATATAAGTGAACCATCTAAGGACCAGAGAACATGCACAACTGCTGGGCGAATAAGCACAGTGTATAAACTGTTAGGGTAGGAGGGTGGTGTGAGAGAAAAAGAGACATTCGGGGCCAGCAAGAGAAAACGTGTCACAGCGAAACCACCGGTTTTCTTTTACCTTTAATATTGCCTCTTGGGAACTCACTATACTCTGCTTAGAGGTTTGTTTCCCCCAATCTCGTTGAGAGGAAGCCTTCAGTGTGAAGGTCTAAGGTGGGTGTACCCCTATGGGCATTTTAACAACTTGGCTCTACAACACTGGAAGTTTCTTCAGTTGCTTACAAAATTCAATCAGCTGATCTTAGTGGTGGGATGCTCTAGGCACTGTGATTTTTAAAAGTATTGCTGTTTTGGAAATACCCTTCCGAGCATTCCCCTCATTCCAAACAAATGTGCACAGATTATCCACCCATTTCATCAAATGTGACTTTTTAAGCTAGTTTTGAAGTCAGCTTCATTGCTCATACCTTTTGGATACTGAACACAATGAATGAGGAAGAAAAGAGAATAGGCTATTAGTCTTTTCAAATATGTACAAACTAGAAACAAATTTTAAAATAATTTTCCTCTGCAAATATAGACACAACACCAGAGGTAGAAAATTGACCTCTGCTATGTTTGCTCAGAAGGTACAAGCCCTGGTGCTTCTGGAAGAATAATGCTTAGAAGGTGGATCCGTCAGCAGTCAGCACGTTCTGGTACTTTACCCGAAGCTCTGACACTGAAAGATGTGAAGCTCCTGTTTTAGGCCTGATATTTTAAGGATCTGAGCAAGTTTCCTAATAGTGTTGGAAACAGCAGTTCTACTTTCCTAATTGACTCGTCAAGTGTTATTTGCTTCAGTTCAGTGAAACTGGCTGTGAATTAAACCACTTTTATAGGTGAAGAAGGTGTTACATGCGTTGGGGTTTCTGTTGGTGTGTGTGAACAGTTTTATTTATAAAAAAAGATTCCTGGGTAATGGAAGCATGGGGACAGATGCCGGTGGTGAGACGTTTGTTGATGAAGCTGCCCTTTGATAAGGATTTGAGGGACTCCTGGGGCTTTAAGGACTTTCTCTACCGCATCTACAATTTCCTTCTGCTCCATACAAGGAAAAGTCCTGCTAGTCAAATAGTTTCCAGGCCCACTCATCCCTCTCAAGTTTACTGTGCTCCCAACACTCCTTATTGAACAAGGGAGAATGAAGCTTATATCTCATCTTGATGGAGGATAGTCCACAAAAGTAACACTTGGAAATATCTAGTGTTAAAACCTAGTACTTAATCTACCCAGGTTTGCTATCTTTTGAACTAGGAGGCTGGAAATGAATGATTTAGGCAGGACTAAGTATATTAAAGCACTTTTATATGTGATTTGCTTTAAAAATAAGTAGATTCAAAGTCCTTGAATGTATTCTAAATTATTTTTCTATATTTGGCAAGACATATGGTTCCACCCACAGGAAATTTATTTAGGGTGAAAATGCATGTCCTGTAAATGTTTAACTAAATATCTAAAGTTGGATTCAAACTATAAAAAATAGAAAAATACTTAATACAAATTACTATACACATGAAGGGGTCTGTGGTTGTGATTAAGACTTTCCACAACCATGGTCTAAAACTTATTACTGGGGCTTCCCTGGTGGCGCAATGGTTGAGAGTCCGCCTGCCGATGCAGGGGACACGGGTTCGTGCCCCGGTCCGGGAGGATCCCACATGCTGCGGAGTGGCTGGGCCCGTGAGCCATGGCCGCTGAGCCTGGGCGTCCGGAGCCTGTGCTCTGCAATGGGAGGGGCCACAGCAGTGAGAGGCCCATGTACCGCAAAAAACAACAACAACAACAACAACAAAATCGCATCTATTATCTCAGGGTATCTGTGGGTCAGCAATCTAGGCTTTGCCAGTCTCAGGGTCTCTCCCGAGATTGCAACAAAAGTACTGCTCAGGGCTGGGGTCTCATTTGAAGGCTCAGCTGGGAAAGGATACACTTCCAAGCTCATGTGGTTGTTGACAGGATTTGGTTCCTTGAAGGATGAGGAAACTGAGGCCCTGAGTCTTTGTGGGTTGTTGGTTGAAGGCCACTCTCAGTTCCTTGCCATGGGGACCTCTCAACACAGCAACTTTCTTCATCAAAGCCCGAAAGAGAGTCTGCTAGCAAGATGGAAGTCATAATCTTCTGTAACCTCATTGCGGAAGTGACATGCTCTCAATGTTGATGTGTTTTATTAATTAGAAACACGGTGGTCAAAGGGAGGGGATTGAACAGGCTGTGAATACCAGGAGGCAGGGATCGCTGGGGCCACCTTAGAAGCTATCTACCACCAAAGGAGACCCTACTTTGAAATCATCAAAAATGCTATTATCTACCTGTGTTCAAAGCAAATGATATAAGAAGAGTATAGAACAAAAAGCCATTAAATACCCAGGGCATGCATTTAGAGAAAGAATAATGTGAAAAATAATTTTAAAGAAGACATTTTTAAAAGATGAAAAGAAATCTACCAAGGCTGCCTTCTCCAGTGGAGTCTAACTCATCATCAAGTTCATAATTCTGAGATATTGCACATGGCTCATGACTAGATGCTACTGAGAAAAGACTTTTTTGGTTGTAATATTTTTAAACAATAAGAAAAACATGATATGGTCACAGTGCACTGGGAGAAATAATTTGGACCTTTTCAAGTATTTATATCTATGTTTAAATTGTGACTAACAAAGAATGAAGACTTTCATGTTCAACCTAGCAGATTGAACATGTTTATGTCTGTTACTTCTGGAAACTCTAGTTAATGACTGTAAAACTCTGAAGGCCAAAGAGAGTATGAGTAAAAATGACAACAGATGATAGCTATCAACAAAATTCTGGAAGATGGAAAGCAGATGGCAATGTATAACCAGATGAAGAAGTCAAAGGAAGAGGAAACCTGCACCCGAGAGGGAAGCCACTCAGAGGTCTGTCCATTATCTTTTAGGAGGGAGCTGGACAATAATAATAACAGCATCTAATGAGTGCCTGCGATACTCCAGTTACCTTAAAGTGTCTTACACCGAACAAATTACTTGTTCCTTACAACAATCCTTTCAGGTAGGCATTAGTATCCCCACTTGATCTGTGGGAAACCTGAGGCACAGAAAAGTTAAGGAATTTGTACAAGGTCACACAGCCAATAAGTGGCAGAGCTGGGGTTTAAACTGAGCCTGGGGCTTCCCTAGTGGCGCAGTGGTTGAGAGTCCCGCCTGCTGATGCAGGGGACACGGGTTCGTGCCCCGGTCCGGGAAGATCCTACATGCTGTGGAGCGGCTGGGCCTGTGAGCCATGGCCGCTGAGCCTGAGTGTCCAGAGCCCGTGCTCCGCAATGGGAGAGGCCACAACAGTGAGAGGCCCGGGTACCGCAAAAAAAAAAACAAACAAAAAAACAAAAAACTGAGCCTGAGTCTGGAGCCCAAGTTATCACTATGTGTTACTGTCTGCCTTTACGTAGGAAAGATAGAGTAATCAGGTAAGGACAGTGATCTTTGATGGAGGCTGAATGTTGTTGAATGCCTGGTGCCCTAGGACTTTGACCAGCTTATTCATGGTAATAAACAAGGAAGGCTTAAATTGAATAATGTTGTTTATAGGGTAAAAATAATCTAATAAAAAGAAATGAAAGTTATAACTAAAGATAAAAGAATGTAGTTAACAAATGGGGAAATGAATGCTAAAAAACTAAACAGGGATAATTCATGAAGAGAAATTGTGAAAGGAAAGAGTGACATCCCAAAGTTTGAACCACTGAGTCAGAGAGAAAGTACATCCATAATCATGGGAAAAAATGGAAACCAGAAACCAAATCAGCAGTCTTCAACATGAGAATCACCTATGGTGGTGTTTAAACATATGAAAGCCCAGGTTTCCCTTCTGAAAACTTTGATTCAGTAGTTCCAGGGCACAGCCTGAATAATTTGCTTTTTTAAAATGCTCTGCAGGTGGTTTTAACTTAGCAAGAGTTAAGAGCTGCTGATGATAACCACTTACAGCCCAGCAGCAAGCCACACACGGACCTGGGATAACCACAGCTCAGACCGAGACCGGGAAGGGTGAGGAAAGTGTCCAATACCTAATAAAATGCAGTAAGAATTCTATTTCTAGAAAAATGCTCTACATATACATGCATACAAAATATGCAAAGATGTATGTCCAGGAATATTCACTAAAGCATTGTGTGCAACAGAAAAACAACGAAAACATTCTCCACCCAGAGGGAATGGTTTAAGTCTGTAATTCATGTTGTAATTCATGTTACGTCCCTACAAAAAGCACAACAGTGAACTTTAAAATAATAAATGGATCTGATTCTGTTGCTGTAAAAACATATTTAAGAGAAACTGTAAATGAAAAAAAGCTGCATAAGCAGTATTAAAATATGATTCTGTTTGTATATACATATAAAAGGAACGTCTGGCTGCACACTCAGTGGCCTATTAAGACTATTTACCTTTGGGCAGCCAGTTTGGCGGCTGAGGAGGTCGGGAAGGCAGGGGGGATTTTTACTTTTTAACTTGTATCTTTTGGTACTAGTTGACTTTTTTTTAAATAATGAGAATATATTACTTTTGTAATAAAGGAATTAAAAAATGCATGGAAAGATTCCTAACTCATTCATTGTAATCACTATAAATGCCTGGCTCTTAATGGGGTCTGGAGGTTTGTTTCTAAGTACTGGGGATCTGAGAGCAAAATGGAGAGGTACCATATGTGATATCTATGAATTGGCATTATATGGAGCTGGCAAGATACAGAAAAATGACCTCAGAGAAACCAGAGGATCTTAAGAACCCCAGACCTCAATAAAGAAACAAAATGCAACAGAGTGCACAGAAAAAGAGTTGAAGTACAGTATTTTGAGAAGAAAGGCAAAAAAATGGTGAAAAGACACAATATACAATAAGATGATTAAAAACAAAAGCTTTTTTAAAGCCGAGAGGAAAATACACAAAATGCTTGTTCGGCGTGCTATTTCCTGGTCCTAAGGTGGCCCCTAGCCCTTGGCCAAGGCCCATCTGTCTACCTGAGCTTTGTTGGTCATCCTTTCCCTTGAGACTCTTGCATCCACCATTCACTGGAAAAAACTCTCTCTCTGTTCAGAGTCTGAAGATTCTTTCCAATTTGTTGAAGAAAGTGTGCAGAACATATAAAACAATAGGTTCTATAAACCACACTTAAAGTCTAAAAAAGTAATTATTCAAGCTACAGTCACAAGCCACGCTTGGAATTGGTCAGTCACATCTCCCTCTGTGGGGAAGTCACCAGTGCCAGCACTAATTCTCAATGCCCTGGGCAGAAAGAAGCATGGATTTCTTGAGAGGCAGAGGAATATAGGGGAAAGATTTTAGCATTTGTAGACATAAAGGGACTGCTCTGCTACTTACTAACTGCATGACCTCGAGCAGCTCATTCTGACCATCTCCTTCCTCATCTGGAACGCTGAGTTAATAACCCCTTCTCTCCTTCCCAGGATGGGAAAAATGTATGTGAAAGCACTATTTCAACTAGAGTGGTATAATTATTTCTCCTACACTTATTCCTTCAGGATTGATGCAAAATCCTTTTTCTTTCTGTTTAAAATGAGCATTAGGTGATTACACCTGATCTTTATAAATTCTCTCTCGATGGCAAATTAACATAAACATCAAACTGCTATGATAAGGGAACTGCTTTACCAGCCCGATTCAGTCTGAGTCACCCACTGCCTCACTCCTCTGGGAGAGGAGACATTCATATTACTCAGTTCCAAATAAAGGGCTGAAAATAAAAATCTAAGTTTAACTGTAGGTTACCATAAAAGCTCTTCAAGAATTTGTCAGTAAGCATTAACCAATGGATTTCTCAATATATTTTTAATTCTCCTCCTATTCACTTTCCTGTTCTGCAGTGCTCTCTTTAACATATAACCATCATCGATAATAAAAAATGAATCTGTACATGTAATTGTCACTGTTTATTGCATACTTGATTGTCTATTTTCCTGAATGGAGATACTTAGAAAGTCCAGTGACTTGGCCAAGATGACATAGTTTAAACATGTCAAAGGTGGAATTACTCTAAATTGTCAACATTTTCAAAGAATGTCCCCCCCCTTTTTTTTAACATCTTTATTGGAGTATAATTGCTTTACACTGTTGTGTTAGTTTCTGCTTTATAACAAAGTGAATCAGCTATACATATACAATATCCCCATATCTCCTCCCTGTCGCATCTCCCTCCCACCCTCCCTATCCCACCCCTCTAGGTGGTCACAAAGCACCGAGCTGATCTCCCCGTGCTATGTGGCTGCTTCCCACTAGCTATTTTACATTTGGTAGTATATGTAAGTCCATGCCACTCTCTCACTTTGTCCCAGCTTACCCTTCCCCCTCCCCGTGTCCTCAAGTCCACTCTCTACGTCTGCGTCTTTATTCCTGTCCTGCCCCTAGGTTCTTCAGAACCAATTTTTTTTTTTAAGATTCCACATGTATGTGTTAGCATACAGTATCTGTTTTTCTCTTTCTGACTTACTTCACTCTGTAGGACAGTCTCTAGGTCCATCCACCTCACTACAAATAACTCAATTTCGTTTTCTTTTATGGCTGAGTAATATTCCATTGTATGTATGTGCCACATCTTCTTTATCCATTCATCTGTCGATGGACACTTAGGTTGCTTTCATGTCCTGGCTGTTGTAAATACTGCTGCGATGAACATTGTGGTACATGACTCTTTTTGAATTATGGTTTTCTCAGGGTATATGCCCAGTAGTGGGATTGCTGGGTCATATGGTAGTTCTATTTGTAGTTTTTTAAGGAACCTCCATACTGTTCTCCATAGTGGTGGTATCAATTTACATTCCCACCAACAGTGCAAGAGGGTTCCCTTTTCTCCACATCCTCTCAGGAATTTATTGTTTGTAGATTTTTTGATGATGGCCATTCTGACCGGTGTGAGGTGATACCTCACTGTAGTTTTGATTTGCATTTCTCTAATGATTAGTGATCTTGAGCATGCTTTCATGTGTTTGCTGGCCATCTGTATATCTTCTTTGGAGAAATGTCTGTTTAGGTCTTCTGCCCATTTTTGGATTGGGTTGTTTTTTTTTTGTTATTGAACTGCATGAACTGCTTGTAAATTTTGGAGATTAATCCTTTGTCAGTTGCTTCATTTGCAAATATTTTCTCCCATTCTGAGGGTTGTCTTTTTGTCTTGTTTATGGTTTCCTTGGCTGTGCAAAAGCTTTTAAGTTTCATTAGGTCCCATTTGTTTATTTTTGTTTTTATTTCCATTTCTCTAGGAGGTGGGTCAAAAAGGATCTTGCTGTGATTTATGTCATAGAGTGTTGTGCCTGTTTTCCTCTAAGAGTTTTATAGTGTCTGGTTTTACATTTAGGTCTTTAATCCATTTTGAGTTTATTTTTGTGTATGGTGTTAGGGAGTGTTCTAGCTTCATTCTTTTACATGCAGCTGTCCAGTTTTCCCAGCACCACTTACTGAAGAGGCTGTCTTTGCTCCGTTGTATATTCTTGCCTCCTTTATCAAAAATAAGGCGACCATATGTGTGTGGGTTTATCTCTGGGCTTTCTATTCCCTCTTCTTTTTAATGAAAAGCTGTCTGGTATCCAAAGTTTGCATTTCCTTATTGGTAAAAGTCAAGTTACTAACTGCCTCACAACCTAAGTAGTTTGAAGTCAGTGTTCTTCGGGTAATTATGCTTCTACATGTAGACACGGGCCTTCTCTCTTTGAAATTCTTGCCGTATTCTGCCCCCTGCTCCACCCTTGACTCTACAAGAACTTAACTCTAAGGTCTTTCCCATGCACAGAACCTTCTTCCATCCACTCCTGCCACTCATTGTCCTCTGCAGTTCCACGCACCCTAACTTCACAATTCCTCGACTTCCTCTACTCCTTTGCCTTCCTCAGACTAGAGGAAATCTACATGGCCGTGTCCTGGATCACGTGGAAAGTGGGTAGCACCTGGAAAAGCTGTCTTTTGAGCCATATGCCACAGGCTCAAGGCCACGGAAATAAAGGTGTTTCGAGGAATACTACTTGCTTGCTACCTTGAGAACATCTTTATCTTGGTGAACAGAAGTTATACTCCATATTCTGCTACAGGTTTTCCATCCAAAATATACATCTGGCAATATCTTACCCCTGCCTAGAAACCACTCTTGGTTTCCTGTTTTTCATTAAATAAAGATTACATTGCTTACAATGGCATACAAAATCCCTTCTTCTGTGTCCCCACCATCCTTTATTTGTCCTCTCTTCCAATGCCATCTACATCTACCCATATTCTAGCCACATAGATTTTGCAGACCTAAACAAGCACAGACTTTCACAACTCCATGCCTGTATTTGTGCCATTAATCTTAGAATATTCCTTTCCCAGCAACCTCCCTAACTGTTACTCCAGAGAGCAAATATTTACTTCTTTCTGTAGCCTCTTCTGTATTCCATAGGTAGTAGTACCCTTCTCTGTGCTCACAGAGCCTTTTTCCTTTATTACAGAACATATTAAGTTGTATTGCAATACCATTTGTACACTATATCTCCTCCACTGGGCATTATGTTCCATTTATGCTAATTGAATGAATGAATGAAAGTGGTTTTCATTTAGGAATCATTAGCTACAAATTCAGCTACCTTCTTAAGTTTAACAAACTAAATGCATTAAGATAAACTCAGAAGCATGATAACAAGTCACAAAGAAAAGGAGGAGCTCTTGGAATAACCTTTGATAAGAGTCACTGAATAAGATGTGCCACTAAGTTCTCATAAGGCAAGTATAACTAGGATGTGTCATAAATAGTTTAATTTTAAAGGCACTAATAAAAAGATAATTTAAACACATTTTTCTTACTGGTTGTCACAGTGCCTAAAATATCTACCATTAGAATCACTTTTTATATCTTCAAAAAATCCCTAATGAAATTTATCTGAAAGGATTAGAGTGATGACAACTAACTGAAAGCCACTTAGGATAGAATAAGTTCTAGAAAGCATAGGTGCAGGATAGGGAAGCTTTGACGGAAGGTGGAAGGAAAGAAACTCTTCAGGACATGGTCTACTGCTCAGATTGGAAGAGTTCAGTCAGGCAGCCTCCAGGATGCCAGAGAGAGCTGGTGCCTAGGTTGGAAAGGCTTTGGTACTGAGGCTAGAAGAGGTGCTGAAAAGGAGAGGCGCAGACCTTGGGCCTGTTTCCTGCTGCTTCTTGTAGAGATGTTTTCTCTCCAGGAGTGATGTCACATCAGAATTCCTTAATTTATGCAAGACCTTAAACAGGCCTTTAGTCTGCATTTATTTTCTCGCATACGTGCTTATTTATCTGGATAACTGAGGAACACTGTTTATTGCGTATATTTTTAACCTTCCCTGCTTGGTGCTGGCTCACTAGCAGTAGCAGCTCTCACTGCAGCCTTGTGTCTGCAGAGAGGAGGGGTGAGGGCACGTAGCTGCACAGGCCTCAAAGGGCTGTCAGATAGGCCTCCCACATGTCCGCAGTGTCTAGACAGGTTCTAAGTTCTGTGGATTCTCATCTGCAACAATACTTCATGACTGTGGGTCAGTCTGGGCTGTTCTTGGACTTCACAGAAATAGAATCATTGAGTGTATATTCTTCTGTGAGACTGAATGACTATAACACTCTTGGTGCAGTAGCCAGCTTCACGTTGGCATGAGAGTGCTTTTAGCCTCTAACTTAACTTGTGAAAAAAATAAAGGAAAGGCCCTTTCTCTTGTGTGTGTTATGCTTGTTGTTTATGGCTTTTAAAATTTGTCTCAGGCATGCTTCTGCCCTGTTTTGAGCTTACCTTTTGTCTTTTTTGGAAGCCACAATTCAACCCGTTACACCGCGGACTCACCATCGCTAACCCCTCTAGCCCCAGGGTGGGGACTGCTGCACTGGAATGAACTGATTTTTTTCCTTAACTTAAGCACCTCTACTTTTATTTATAGGAACTAAAAAATAAAAGGAAAAGAGATATGTTCGCTCTTTGAAAAAATAATAGAGATAGATTAAATTAGAAATATAAAATGTATTTTTATACCAAATATAAAATATAGAACTTGCCCATGTATTGGGAAAGCCTTTTGGATTTTCAAACAATTTTCACATTATCTCATTTTAGAAGCTACACAGTAACAGATCCACTTTGGCTCAGGAGAGGGAAAACCCTTCAGAGGCACGAGGAGAGAATGTGTACCCAGACCTCTAGCTGCCATCCAGTCTCCTGACTCTCCCCCTGCAGCCTAAACATATTAAGGTGTGAGGAGCAAAAGACACTGATCCTGTGTGAGCGGGATGAAACTAGAATTCTTTTGTGGTGTCACACTAAAGCAGTTAGGTAAGAATGGCCAGTAGGGTTTTTTGTTTAACTCAGACTGGTGGGAAAGTAAGACAAAAAATATATGCCAACTACTGTTGCTCACTTGCCAGTTATTGGAAAGAGAAGAGCGAGGAAAAAAAAACAACAGGAAGAACAGGGCAGATCTGGGATGCAGGACCAAGGTCTCATACAAAACACAGGGAAGTCAAGGAAAGTAAAAGATCAACCTCCCCGCTCCCGGCACCTCCACTGGCAGGAACGCAGGCTGTTTTAACAGTGGCTATTCACTGGAGCAGTCACCAGGCCAACACGGAAGATTCCTGTGCTCCCTTTAACCTTATCTCAACCTTCACAACATAGCTGCTGAGGTGTTCAGGTGTTTCACCACAATTTCTTGGCATCGTTTTGTGTTAGTGACCCTTCCTTTACGCTTTTACTTTCTACTTGTGCGAGCTAGTATAATAACACATTGTAAGGGAAGGCAATGCCTGAGTAGCCATGGCAACCTCCAGGACAGCCCGCCACCCACCCCTCCCTGTAACCCAAGGCTTCCCAAAGATGCCTTTTGATGAGCAAAGGTTTTTACTTCCATGAATTCCAAATTATCCACTTTTTCTTTCATGTTCACTGATTTGTGTGTCCTCCCCTGCCCCTTCCCCACCCTCTCCTGACATAGTTATCCAGTTGCTTTAGCACCATCTGTTGAAAAGACTTTACTTTTCATGTTGAATTACCTCCAAGCCTTTGTAAAAAAATCAGTTGACCTTCTATGTGTGGATCTATTTCTGGCTACTTTGTCTGACTGATCTATTTATCTGTCCTTTGTCCAATTAACACTGTATTGTGTCCTGTAGCTTTAGAGTAAGCTTGAAATCTGATAGTATAGGACCTCCAGTTTTGCTCTTCCTACGTATTGATTTGGCTAGTCTAGGTCCTTTGCTTATCCATATAAATTTTAGAATAAACTTGTTAGTTTCTACAAGAAAAGCCTGTTGGAGTTTTGATTACAATTGCAATGGTTCTACAGACCAAATGGAAGAAAATCGACACGATTTTATTCGCGAACATGGTACATGCCTCCGTTTATTAGATTTTCTTTATTTTCTTTTAGTGATACTTTGTAGTTTTTCAGTGTAGATGTCTTGCACACTTTTTGACACATTTATTTCTAGGTAATTAGTGCTTTTAGATGCTACAGCAAATATAATTAAAATTTTTTCATTTTTCAACTGTTTCCTACTATCTATAAAACAATTGATTTTTGTATATTGACTTTGTATTCTACAAGTTTGCCAAATTCACTTATTCATTATAGTTTTGTACATTGCTTCAGATTGTCTATTGTAAATAAGTATGTTGTCTATGAATAAAAACCATATTGCTACCTCCTTTTCATTTTGTACCCTTTCCTTTCTTTCTCTTGCCTTGTTACAACTAGCCAGGACTTCCAGTGTGATGTTGAATGGTATTGGCTTGAACGGATGTCCATGCCTTGTTTCTGATCTTAAGGAAAAAGTATATATTTCACTATTAAGTATGGTTTTAGATAGATGCCCTTTATCATACTGAGAAAGAGCTCTTCTATTTTTTTTTTTCTGAGAGCTTTTATTATACATAGGTGTTGAATTTTGTCAGATGCTTTTTCTGCATCATTTGGGATGGTCATATGAATTTCCTCCTCTTACCCTGTTAATGTGGTGAATTATATTATTTGATATTTTAAAAACATATTAACCTAATTTTGAATTTGTGAGATAAACATCACTTGGCCACAATGTATTATCACTTTTACCTATTTCTAGATCCAATTTGCTAATATTTTGTTAGGGAATTTTGAATATACATTCATGAGGGTTATTTTTTATGTATTTATAATATCCTTGTCAGGTTTTGGTATCAGGGTATGCTAGCCTCATAATATGAGTTGGGAAGTATTCCCTCTTCATTATCCGAAACAGTTGCTTAAGACTGACACTCTTTCCTCCTTAAATGCGTGATAGAAATGGCTAGTAAAGACATTTTGGCCTATCGTTTTCTTTCTGAGAGTTTTTTTATTACAAATTTAATATATTTAATATAAATATGCCTATTCAGATTTTCTATTTCGTATTCTGTCAATTTCGGTAAGTCATATTTTTCAAAGCATTTCTCTGTTTCATCTAAGTTTTAGAATTAGTCGGCAGAAAGTTTTATTGTATTCTTGTTGTTATCCTTTTAACATCTGCAGAATCTTTAGTGATGTATTCTTTTTTATTCCTAAAATCTTAAATTTGTGCATTCTTTTCTTTTCATTCCTGATCGGTCTTGCTAGGAGCTTGTCAAATTTAGTACTTTTAAAAATAAAATTCTAGCTTTTGTTAGATTTCTCTATTGTTTGTCTGTTTTCTATTTAACAGATTCTTATTTTTATTATTCCCTTTCTCCTACTTATTTTGGGCTTAATTTATTCTTTCTGTAGATTTGTAAAGTTGAAGCACGAGCCATATTTTTTTCTAACATTAGCATTTAATTATATAAATGTCCTTAAAGCACTGCTTTGGCTGTGTCTCAGTAATTTTGATATCTTGTATTTTTATTATCATTCACTTTGAAATATTTTCTCATTTCCATTGTGATTTTCTTATTTTACAAACTGGTTGTTTACATATTGTTTGATTTCCAATTATTTGGGGTCTTTACAGTTAACATATTATTTATTACTAACTTAACTCAATTAAAGTCATAGAATGTACTTCAGATGATCTACATTTAAAAAAATGTATTGAGTTTTTTTGGCTATCTTGAGGAACACTGCATATGTACTTTGAAAGAATGTGTATTCTTCCATTGTTGGGTGTAGCATATATAAATAGCAATGTCACGTGTTTTCAAACCTTTTACAGTATAACTGATTTTTTGGTATGGTTGTATAATTTTATCAAGACAGGGTGTAAAAATCTTTGATTTGATTGTGAATTCATTTCACTATCCTTTTAGCTTTCTATTTTTTTGCTTTATTTATTTTGAAGTTGTTATTACATGCATATATATTTAGGATGGTCATGCCTTCCTGATGAATTAACAGCTTTATCATTTTGGTAAAATGTACCACTCCAATTTTCTTCGGCTTAGTATATCCTTTTCAAGCATTTAAGTTTTATCCTACCTACTTAAAGTACATCTCTTGTAGACAGCATATAGTTGGGCCTTGCTTTTTTATAAGTGCGGCAATTTTCACCCAGGTGCTGCGCAGTCTGTGCATAAGCTGCCGCAGCCTTCACTCTCTCTGCAGGCCTCCGCATCAGCCTTATCTCACCTGGGTCCCAGAAAGTAGTTTCTTGTTTTGCTTGGCACCTGTCCAACTCTTCCTGGGTAACCCAGTGAATTTCTCTACCATTCAGTGGGCTGTAGCCACACCTTCTACAATAAGGTCTGAATTCCTGCCTCAGGGACAGAGCCCTTTTCCAAGTTTGTCCTTCCTTGGGTACTTTCCCTCAGCCCTAGGAGGCCACTTAGCGTTCTCTTTATAGCTACTCCACTGTCATGGTTTAATAACTCTTTGTATTGAACTTCCACTGTTCAAATTACTGTATAGAGCTTCCTTGGTGGTGCAGTGGTTGAGAGTCCGCCTGCCGATGCAGGGGACACGGGTTCGTGCCCTGGTCCGGGAAGATCCCACATGCCACGGAGCGGCTGGGCCCGTGAGCTATGGCCACTGAGCCTGCACGTCCGGAGCCTGAGTTCCGCAACGGGAGAGGCCACAACAGTGAGAGGCCCGCGTACCGCAAAAAAAAAAAAATTATAGTTTCTCTCCGTATTAGACT
Organism: Phocoena sinus; assembly: GCF_008692025.1. Taxonomy (NCBI): domain Eukaryota; kingdom Metazoa; phylum Chordata; class Mammalia; order Artiodactyla; family Phocoenidae; genus Phocoena; species Phocoena sinus. The sequence continues at coordinate 10,573,158 of NC_045764.1, forward strand.
CAGACTGGGTCATGCCCCTCCTATGGATGCCTCCTTTTCACAATTCATCCCCTCAATTTCCAACTTCTTTAGCAGAATTGAACTCCATCCTCCAACACTTCCAGGCACTTAGACTGCAGCTTTTTGCTTGAGCTACAGCTCCACACAGTACATAAACTGGAGAACACCCTCAGGGGGAAAGTCAAATAATATGGAAACTATCCAGTGCAGTTCTGTTACCCAAAGGTTAAATTCCTTCTACTTTCTGCCTCCTTTGGGTAATTTTCCATTACCTTCAAACAGTTTTGTTTTTATATGTTTCCCAGAATTTCTAATTATTATCTTTTTGGAAGGTTAGTTCAACATAAGCTACTCTGTTATTATTGGAACCAGAATTGCTGTGTAACTTTTGTAAACAACTTTAGTACAATATAATTCACACATCGTAACATACATTCATTTAAAGTGTCCAATTTGGTGGTTCTTTACTCTATTCACAGAGTTGTACAACCATTATCACAATCAATTTTTGAACATTTTCACCACCCAAGAAAGAAATCTCATACCAATTAGCAGTCACTCCCCATTCCTCCTCTGTCCCTAGTCATAGGCAACCACTAATCTATTTTGTCTCTATATATTTGCCCATTCTGGAAAATTCATAATGGTATCATGCAACATGTGGTCTTTTGTAACTGCCTTTGATTTAGCACAATGTTTTCAAGGCTCATCCACATTGTAGCATACGTCATATTTCATCCCTTTTTATTGATAATATTCCATTGAATGGATATACCACATTGTTTATACATTCATCAGCTAATAGACATTTGGGTTGTTTCCACTTTGGGGCTATTATAAATAATGCTGTGAACATTCACAAACAAGTTTTTTTGTGAATGGTAAACTTATGTTTAACATTTTGAGGAAATTCCAAACTGTTTTAGAACATGGCTGCATTATTTTAGGTTCCACCAACAATATGTGAGGCTTCCAATTTCTCCATATCCTTGCCAATACTTGTTATTGCCTATCTTTTTTTCTTTTTTTTTTTGCAGTACACAGGCCTCTCACTGTTGTGGCCTCTCCCGTTGTGGAGCACAAGCTCTGGACGCACAGGCCCAGCGGCCATGGCTCACGGGCCCAGCTGCTCCGTGGCATGTGGGATCTTTCCAGACTGGGGCAAGAACCCGTGTCCCTTGCATCGGCAGGTGGACTCTCAACCACTGCGCCACCAGGGAAGCCCTTGCCTATCTTTTTATTATAGTTATCCTAGTGGTTGTGAAGTGGTATTTTATAATTTTTGATTTGCACTTCCCTAATGATTCATGATGTTGAGCCTCTTTTCATGTTCTTATTGGTCATTTGTATATCTTCTCTGGAAAAATGTCTACTCAGATCTTTTCCCCATTTTAAAATTGGATTATCTGTCTTTTTATCATTGAATTGTAAGAGTTCATTAAATATTCTAGATACAAGTCCCTTATTAGATTTATAATTTGCAAATATTTTCTCCCATGCTGTTTTCTTCTTTTCACTTTCTTGATGGTATCATTTGTAGCACAAAGTTTTTTATCTTGATGAAGTCCAGCTTATCTATTTTATCTTGTGGTTTGGTATCATATACAAGAAACTATTGCCTAACCCAAACTCATGAAGATTTATATCTATGTTTCCTTTTAAGAGTTTGTTTTAACTCTTCCATTTAGGTGTCTGATCCATTTTGAGTTAATTTTTGAATATGGAGTGAGATAAGGATCCGACTCCATTACTCTGCATGTGGATATCCAGCTTTTCTAGCAACATTTGTTGAAAAAACTATTCTTTCCCTCACTGAATTGTCTTCATATGCTTATAAAAAAATAAGCTGACCATAAATATAAGGATTTACATTTGGACTTTGAATTCCATTTATGTAGGTCTCTTTAAAATCTCTTAAAATCTCTTTTATAGTTTTCACTGTATATGTCTTGCACTTTTTTGTTAAATTTATTCATAAATACTTTATTCTTTTTTGATGCTCTTTTAATGGAATTGTTTTATTAATTTCATTTTAGGATTGTTCATTGCCAATAGGGAAATTAAGTTGATTCTATATATTGATTTTTATCCTGCAACTTTGCTGAACTTGTTTATTAGTTCTAATAGCTTTATTGTGGATTGCTTAGGATTTTCTCTATCCAGGATCCTGTCATATGGAAATAGAGATATTTTTACTTCTTTCTTTCCAAACTGGATGCCTTTTATTTCATTTTCTTGCCTAACTGCTCTGGCTAGTGCCTCTAATACAATGTTGAATAGAAGTGGTAACAGTAGACATTGTTGTCTTGTTCCTGATCTTAAGGGATTATTCTATAGATGTCTGCTATGTACTGTTGGTTTATACTATTTCCTTATTGATCATCTGTTTAGGTGTTCTATTGCTTATTGAAAGTAGCAAATGTTATTCTTAAATTGTCTATTTCTTACTTGTATGACTTTTTCAAAGTACGGAAACTTATTAGAAGTTCCTAGACAAAAACCTGTGTGTTTTTAAGGCAACTACAGACAATTATAAGGGCTTCACATGGTGGCCTCATGGGAAAAAGCTCTCCCCACACCAGACCTGATGCACAATTTTGATGTACTACAGTCTCAAGGGATTTACAGGCAAGGGCTGTGGCCCTCTGGCTGGCCATGTTCTTACTCATATATGCACTCTTAGCATAGGAACCTCCATCCTGAGGTCTCCTAATTGGAAGACCCTGAAGTCATTTTTCTCCACTCTGAATCAGTACTGAGTACTCTTCCATTCCTAGCCCTTCTCCCCAGCCTCTGCATCCACAAAACTGCAGGAGCCTTTTGTACGGGGCTCCTTCAGCAGTGAAAAGATTCCCCACACCTGTGCTGGTCTGTCTGACCCTCACCTGGTGCCATTCCATGGAAGAAAATGCAACAGTGGGGAAGCCAGCAGTTTCTCTGGGTTAGCCTCTTGCTAATACTATTGCAGTTAAGTGATTTAAGTCTTGACTGTTACTTTCATTTTTGGCTTGTTGCTTTAATCAGCTATTCTGACACCTGGCAGCTCAGTTCTCTCCAGCTCAGCTCAGCTCTAGACAGAACTCTTTAATACAATTTTATCTTTTTATTTTGTGAACAGTTTTTAAAATACAGAAGTTGACTGAGAATAATATAACCCTGACATCTGCACACCACACAAATTAACAATAAACATGTACAGTTTTGTTATTAATTGCTTTGGGATTTTAAATAACTTAAAACTTTACCCATATCAAGTAGAAGCTTCTTAATTTCCCTCCATAGTCCCACTGTCTCCTACCTTCTCCAGAGGCAAGCACTAAAATGAATTTGATGTGTATGTACCCAGGACATGTTTTTCTACTTTTGTTCCATTTATATGTATCCATAAATAATATATAACCTTATTTTGTGAGTTTTAAAATTTGTATATAAGTGGTAAATTGTACATTAGCCTTTTGAAATTTATAGGTCTGTCTTTATGGTGAATTAAATGATCCAATTTCCATCAAGACAAAGTTAAATCCAGATCTCTTTCCTAATTGTTTATTTTCCCCCAACTCCCATATCTCATTACTAAAGCCAAGGAGAATTAGATGAGAGTTGGCCTTATCCTCACAGGGTTACAGAAATAAGGAGGTTATATCTCTGTTTATGAGAAAGTAAGCATACAATTTCCTTGAAAACAGGACCCATATAGGTTTTCAGAGCTCTTTAAAAGCAGGGGATCTGTTACATACACTAACCATGCCAAGCTCTGGCCTCCCAGTTGGGGAGTAACAAGATTAAGAGAAACTAGTTGAAAATGCTCATTTGAGTATTTTTTGGACACTTCCCTAAAACTGACAATGAACTACAGAAGTGAGAAGGGCTTCTGAGATCACTCATGCTGTCTTAACTTACAAAGTATGAAACTGAGACCCAAAAAGATCAAGTGATTTGTGCAAAGTCACAAGTTAGCCAAACCAGGACTATAACTCAGGTCTCCCGATTCCTAGTTCACTGCTCTTTACACTAATTACTGATTACTAAACTGGGCTCTGTGGAGGCATCCTCAGGGTCAAAGGAGAAGTTCAAGCAAGTTGGTTGCTAGGCCCCATTTCCTTTCACCCAGGGTGCCTCAACTTTCAGTAACTGTTATCTTCTCACAGTTAATAGGCTGCACTGACTCCTTAAATGCATGTTGGCAATCATTTTCATCTGAGCTATGAATGTATGAAGTTTCCTGTCACTGCTTTCACACCATAAGCAAGATGCCATTATTCTTGCTAAATTAATTTGATGGTGTCCCAAAAATTCATCTAAACACTTAGATTTTACTGGGCTGCATTACCAAGTAATATTATTATCACCTTTGTATCATTTACATATCATGCTAAAATAAGTAAAATGGAGGGATTTACAGCATGGTTATTTTAGTCTAGTTAAAATATAAAGCTGTACATAATATCATCTTTGGAAGTGACTTATTTACTATACATATAGGATATACATTTTTTATTCTCCTTTGGACTGTTTTATCAAATAATGGTATACCAGCAAACACTGTTGGTTGTCTACCCAAACAAAATTCTCTTCTTCATTACTAACAGAATTCAGATGTTATCCAAGGGCCCATCTCTGTGGCATCCTGTATTTTCCAAAGGTAAGTACATTTATCTCTGTCCCAGCCCACATGCTCTTCTTACAATGTGATGTTTTCATGTTTCCTTGAACCTTGTAACTGCTCTGTCCAATAGAGTATGCTGGAAGTGTGTTAAGGGACTTTGGAGGTTAGGTAATAGAAAAGCAATACAGCTTACACTTGGCTCTCTTTTTCTTGGGATGTTTGCCCTTGGAACACTTTGTAAGGAAGCCAGGCATCCGCAAGGAAAGGCCAGGTGTAAATGTTCCAGCCATACGTCCAGCTGTTAGTCTTCCAGCCAAAAGCAAGCATCAGTGCTAGATGGATGAGTGAGAAGCCTTCAAAAATTTCACCCTAAACTTTTAAGTCCTCCAGCTGGAGGCTTCAGATATGGTGGAATAGAGAGAAACCATTCCTGCTGTACCCTGTCAGAATCCTTGACCCACAGATTCTATGAGCATAATAAGTGGTTGTTTTTTGCCACTAAGTTTTGAGGTAATTTGTTATGCAGCCATACTAACTGGAACAACACTGCACGATAAAGCCCGATATTCAGGGGACACTAACTCTATATCCACCCCGAGGGGTGGGCTCTAACTGAACTAAGCAAGGGGTTCTCAATCAAGGACAACCATGCCTCCACGTGACATTCGGAAATGTCTGGAGACATTTTTGGTCGTCACAACTGGGAAGGCGGGGCTTCTGGCATCCAGTGAGTGCGGGCTAGGGATGCTGCCAAACATCAGTCAATTCAGAGGACAGGCCTTCCCACCCCAACAAAGAAGTATGTAGCTCAGAATGTCAATATTGCCAACGTTGAGAATCCCTGACTAAGCCAACAAAAAGCCTTGTGTGTATCGGACTGATCAGTTAGCAGTTGCTTGTGAAAGAGATTCTTAACAGATAGGAGGAAGAAAAAAGATGCTGAGGCATCCTATCAAAAGGAGATGAAACTCCAAGTTTCTAAATCTAAACATTAATATGAAGCTGGGGACCAAAAGCGTTCACAAAAATACCAACTACACTCCCTTGTCTGATATGGGAGTTCAGGTGAAAATTTATAGCTGGGATCATCCTTTCTGTTTTCTATTCCCTAAAGAAAGAAAGAAACAAGAAAACACCTTATAAAGTTTCTGTAATGAAGAATACTAAGTTAAAGAAACTTATACATCAGAAATTATGGCCACTTTCTATGGACATAACTTCAGAATTTTGGGGAATTTTTTCTGAGTATTTAAATTGATTACCTGGGTAATAATATTCAGATGGGAATCCCAGATTTCTGAAAAGTACAAATATTTGCATGTTTTTATTAGTCAAAAAAATTGGAATTTCCCTCTTGGGCATAAAGACAAATTAACTGATGACTCTAGTAGCTTCATCTTTAAAAATGTGTTTGAGTGATAATGTCATGTAAGATAATTTTTGCAATGTCATTAAATGGAGTTTTAAAAGATCTTTGTGGTAGAATGTATCTTTTCCTCATTTGTGATATATAACTTGCCTTGAAGAATGCTATCAAGATATTTTTAAGATAGACAACAAGGATTTACTGTATAGCACAGGGATCTATATTCAATATCTTGTAATAACCTATAACGGAAAAGAATGTGAAATATATACATATATGTACATGTATGTACATATCATATATATATAAATATAACTGAATCACTTTGCTGTACACCTGAAACTAAGGCAATACGGTAAATCAACTATACTTCAACAAAAAATATTCTTATAGTCAGATTGATGGGTTTTTGGGTGGAATCTGTGAAGCATGGCATGAATTTTTTAAACTGTATAAAACGCAACATGAAAATTACTGCTTTGTAGTATATACACTTGGGCTCTCAATCACCCATATTCTCTACATAGTATTAGACGCCACACTGCCTCAGAGAGAAATATTAGCTCTGAGCGTGTACTTCCTGTTTCCTTCTTCATTCTGAAGGGTGGTGACTTTTTGACTGGGCTCCTCAGCTTTGTGCAGTAGTCATTAGTGCTGATCACAGACCTTCCTCTCTCTCCTTCCAGTCTTAAGATTAGGAATGGTATTCGCCTCTGGTCGGGAGTTGTAAGAGCCAGTGTGTGCTTCTGCCACATTCTCTTTTCCATGCGTCCTTATGGCCAGCAATGCCCCACATAGTTGCCTGGGTCCCAGAACGAGGACAAAAAACAAGCACATAGACCAGAGCCCCCAGCTGATCCATGATAGATGTGCAGCATGAATCAAAACTAGATCTTTTCGTTTTAAATTACTGAGAGTTTGGGGTTGCTCGTTAGCACAGCACAGCCTAGTCTCTTACGTGCTACACTTTGATAAAATGAATACTAGGCAAACATCCTGTGTGATAATTAGATCCTCAAATAATAAAACAAAACACCTGTACTTCGAGGGTCAGCGTATAAACTCTCAAATTCTAGGCTCACCAATATGTAGCAAAAGCTAAGCTGCAAGAAAGGATAATAATAAGAATTACTCTTCCAAACACCCGTAAGTATCTGAATTAAGGCGTATGATCAGAGCCCTACATACTCATGCTCCACGGGTTGGGGCCTTACAGATTTGCTGAACTGCATTTTAATGTCATGCTATCTGCCTCAATCGATGACTATTCGGAAATACCCCTAAGAAACTCGTAATTGCACTTGTCAGAGGAGCATACAAGAACAACAGAGCTGTCCCTTTATGAGAATCTCTGGGACTTGGTATGATAAAATAGGTTTGCTTTCTTATCTCAGGGAAACTCGCAATTGTATAACTATTGATATGTTTCCCACTTTGTGCTAGCTGTTAGCAAGTTCCAACTCAAATTTTTGGTCCATTTCTAGTCAAGTTATAAAACCGCAAAACCATACGGGATATATCTAGGGGACTAACAAGTTCTTATCGTTTTTTTCCTACCAAACTTTCTTTTCCTCTTGATTTCTGTGCTAAATTGCTGTTTTAATTTGTGAACAATTTTTATTATTTTGTTGTTCTGTAGATATCTCTATAAACTTTTAAAAAATCCTTTTTTTGTGTTTTGTAATTTCTGAATTATTAGTTTTGGAAAGCTCTCTGTAAGGTTTTCCAAATCTTTGTTTGGGGTACATCACAGCATAAGAATTAAGTCTATCACTGTAGACTGATACTTGCTATTTGATACACTTATATTTTGAGTCCTATCATATAAACATAGACTGTTAATTTCTTGCTTCAAAAAAGTATTGTCGAATGCTTCAAAAATTACCTTCTTCTTCATTTACATTCTCATGTTTATTTTGTTATCCTGCTGTTAGGTGAAATTAGGAGTAAACCAGTGGATACCCACTCCTTCAACATGAGTGGAGGTCCACTTTCTGGAAGACAGTTTTTAAATGACCTCTGTGTGCCTATAACTTAATAAGGTTTCATAGAATGTACCCTTAAAAGTAATATTTATGGAAGGCATATTTTATTCTCTTAATGTTATCACTGCCTTAAACATTTTCTGCAATTCCTCTTTGATGGTAACTTTTAGGAGTGTATAAGCCACAAAACAAAACTTTTCCTGTGACTGCCTGTGGTGGAACTGTAGCATTTAAAGACAAATCACAATTTTGTGACACATACAGAACCTGGCATCAAGTTTTCAAAGAAATACAAAATAGTTCAATCCAACTTTGATTGATTGCTTAAAATGTTTCAGACACTGTGTTTAGAACACAATGAAAACTAAGATCTGCATTTGCCATGGAGGAAAGCAGAGTCTAAAGGAGGGAATAGATTTATGCTCAAATCACATCAGTAGACAAACGGGTTTTGATTGAGGGGCAGGCACTGAGAAGAGAGCCTAATGGTGAGAGAACTTCCTTGATGAGAAAAACTCTGATGAGTCTTAAAGGATAAGCAGGAATTATCCAGGTGAAGAAAAGGAAAGGGGTGTTTGCATGAGGCAGGTACAAAGGCACGAAGGCATGAGGTGGCATTATGATCGTAGGCAAGGACAACACTCTCTTATTTGCTGATGCACGAAGTCTGAAGTGGACAGTGGTGAGACAGGCTGGATCTAAAGACAGAACCAAGCCTTTGAGGGTCTTGTACACCATCCCAAGGAACTGAAATCCTAACTCACGGAGGAGTTTTACACAGTGGAGCACCAGAGTTGAATTTATGTTTTTCAAAATTCATCTTGGCCATTGTGTGGAAGGTGGATGGAACTGAGGTAAAAGGTGCAAAAGAAATCCAGAGATGAGAGAAACCAAAGGGACCTGGAGAATCAGAAGATGGCTCACAGAACGCTGCAAGGCAGAAAGGAGGACAGAGAACTTCTATTCAGGGAAAACGGTCTTATTTAAAGCATGAGACAAGTGTAAAAACAGCTTGTTTACCTGAAAGAGACTGTTCTGAATTTCTCATCGGTTCATGTTAAAGAATTATCCTACAATTTAGAATTCTGTGCTTAGAACAGAGCAGAGAAGACTCTTGAATTTTGGCTGGATCTGGAAAAGACCTTAGAGCTGACCTCATGTAGATCCTTTACATTAAAAATGAAAAGCAGAGGGCAGAAAATATACAGATAGGCTTTAGTTGTTATCATCATCATCAAAGCAAGAGCTAATGGTTCTATACTGTCTCTTATGTATGAAACACTGTTCTAACTTTATACATCTTATCTCATTTAATCTGATAACGACCCTGTGAGGTAAGTACCATTATTGTTCACATTTTACAGATGAAGAAACTGTGGCATATAAAGCCGAAAGAATTTTCCTAAGATTGATCAGCTAGTTAAGTGATGGAAGTGGGATTCAATTCCAGGCAGTATTACTTTAGAGCTTGTGCTCTCAATTCTACATTTAACTTCATCTAAGCCACAAAGCTAATGGTTTATCCAAAACTAATATTCAGATTTCTAATCCGGTGCACATTACAACATGTGATAGAATGAAAACTTTCCTATTAAAAGATAAAACCATTTTTACATAAATTTAGAATTAGAATATCCAGCCATGATAAAAAGGGGTTGGATCAGTAGAGAAAAGCCACATTCCTGCATGTAGGAGGTGACGCATCATCTAAAGAGCTAGGTCCTCAATGATGTCCATCACTGGGAAGACCACCTCTCCCACACAAAGCAGAACTCAGCAGGAAGGGCCTAGGTAGCCACAGAGTTGAGATCTGCCGTTTTGGGTCTCGCCTCTGAAGGTGATAAGGGCTGAAAGGCATCTCCCAGGTGATGGACTGTATAAGGGAGTGGTCACCACATGCAAGCTGACCAGCGGTTAGGGAGAAAGGAACCAGGCAAGGCTGAGATCGGGGTCTCTTCCTGGGCCACAGGACCAAAGCAGGAAATTTCTTGGATCTAATGAGGATCAAAGAAAGTTAAGTGGGGGGCTCAATATATCAGGCAAGTTGGGCAGCTTCTTTTATGGTGGGTCCTGTTCTCTCAACACTAAAACGGGAACTATGGTTTCCTCAGTCTAAGTCACGGGATATTAGGAGGAACAATGAGGTAGTGCCAGGCACCCTCACCAACCTGATATCCTGCACGTTCAAGTCTGCTTGAGTGTGGAACTTTTGTGTGTCTCTCTGAGTGCACCCAGACCAGAGCTGCATCCCCAGGACGAGGGCTCCAACCCAGTTCATAGCCATTTTTGGATTGTTTTCCTCCAGGGTCTGTATATTCATTCAACAAACATTTCTTACCTGCCTACAGTCTGCCAGGCAGAGTTAAGTGCTGAACGCACTGCTGGGGATACACTGACAAAGAAAACAGGATGCTGCCCTCCGGCAAACTGTGGTTAATTTAGTAAGGGAGAGAGACTATAAATACATAAACACATAGATAAACAACTAAATGATTTCAAATTATCATGAAGGAAAACATAACTAGGTTCAGTGATAGAAAGTAACGGAAAGAGAGGTTTTTGGTAAGATGGCCATGGAAGGTCCCTCCGAAGAGTGGCATCTGAGCAGAGACTTGGAGGATGAGCAGGAAGGATGCTATGCCCCCTCGTGGGATTGTGTGGCCACACAGCCTCACTGTGAGGAATCCCCTCACTGCCTGGGGCTAACCTCCCCTCTGCCCCCAGCAATCCTCTCCCCAAAGCAGCCCTGACTTTCTCTGTTCTGAGCTGTGACGAGGGGATTTCTCCTGCCCAGTCTGCCCAAGGCAGGTCTGTGTCCCTGCTCTTGCTCTGTCCCTTTCTGGCTTCTGCTTCCTACCAGAAATGGTTTCCATAAAGCATCCATCTATTTATGTGCATGCCTGAAACCCCTGTGTGCTGGATACCTTCAAGTCTTAAAGCACGTTTCCTTCAATGTGAACGTGGCCTCATGCCAGACACAGCTGGAGATCTCCACGCAAACTGTTTTCAGAGGAATAAAATGTCCAAATGATTCCCAAATCAGTTTGCTCTCACACAGCAACCTCGTTTTTTCTTCCATTCTTCTACCTTGCAGCAGTTTACTTTATATGCCAATAACTGCCGTGTGCAATAACTTTGCAATTGTAAGCCCTGTTCATTTATCAGTCACTTCACACTGTGTATACCTCTCCAAGATTTAAATGCATGCATCTGCTTCAGTGTGAGCCCAGCCAGTTTTATGTGTCAACAAAGGAAACATCCAGAAAAAATCCCACCAGCATTTATGCTTTAATACCAAACAAACACTTGGTCATTTAGTTAAGTTGGTCATCTCAAATAAATCACTGTGTAAAGGTTATATGTGTTGGGCTTCCCTGGTGGTGCAGTGGTTGAGAGTCCGCCTGCTGATGCAGGGGACACAGGTTTGTGCCCCGGTCTGGGAAGATCCCACATGCCGCGGGGCGGCTTGGCCCGTGGGCCATGGCCGCTGAGCCTGCACGTCCGGAGCCTGTGCTCCGCAACGGGAGAGGCCGCAACCGTGAGAGGCCCGCGTACCGCAAAAAAAGAGAAAAAAAAAGGTTATGTGTGTTGCATTCTACAGTAACTTAATAAGGGTGCTGTCTGACTTTCTTTTAGGATTTAAAAGTGATAGGAAGCCAATCTATGCTTTTATTTCTCCCTTTTTTTCCTGCCAAAAGGCATGGAGTGATCCCCAGGTGTTTTGAAAAAGTCAAAGTAGACCATCAAATTAAAAGCAAATATCATCCTAGAATCCAACGAAGGTCTCATACCAGTGCTTCCTTCCATATTTATCTGCAGTACATAGAGAACAGAATTTTATAAAATATAGGTTTTCAAAGAAATCTCTAGCTCTCAGCAAATCACATTCAATTAAAGTAATGATTATCTCAGACCATGAGCTCAGTCATTCCCAAGGTAAAGGGCGAGAATCCAGCCACATGTCTCTCTCATATCTTCTTTTGAGATAAGGGCACTAATACTCCTGGGGTTAACATGGACCTAAAAGAAAAGTCACAAGTGTCTGATCTGAGAAAAATGGATTCATTCTGATTTTAAAAATCTGGGTAATTGTATGCTCAAATCAAATCAAGTGAAGGCAACAAACCTACTGGATTCAAAGACGTCCCACTGAACTGAGAATACAATCCAACGCCTTCTGCCAGCAAGGCCCTCCGTCACGTAGCCCCGGCTACCTCCTGAGCTCTTCCCCTTACTCACTGTGTTCCAGCCACCCTGGGCTTCTTTTTGATCCTCAAACATGTCAAGCCCATTCCCACCTCCAGCTCCTTTCATTTGCCTGGAATGCTGCGGCTGTGTGTTCACTGAAAAGGCTCCTTCTCTTCATCCAAGTCTCACCTCACATGCCACTTCCCAGAGTGGTCTTCTCATGCTCTCTCCTGTTTTGTATTCTCCACAGCACCCACCATTTTCTGAGATCCTTATTTGTTTATCAGCCAACTTTATTTTCTGTCTCCTGTACTAGACTATAAGCTCCTTGAGAGCAGGGGTTCTGTCTCTCATTAACTGCTATCTCCTCAAAAAGCATACAGATAACTAGTTCAGACCATAGGAAGTATACAAAGGGAAGAAAAAACAACACGCGATCTTCAGAGAACAGGCAGGAACACCCCAGGCTCCTGAACGGCTGAGGTCTGACCTATCACGTTCTAAAGGGTGGGGTGAAGCATTCATTAAGGAGACTGTGCAGAATGGAGCCTCTGGGTGCAGACCCGCAGACCCACTGTATTCCAGGGAAGGTAAACTGTCCTTTCACTGAATCATAACGAACCTCTTCCAGACTCTTGAAATCGCAAGTTATCATTTGTAAAATAAAATTCTTCCAAATTTTTACTAACATCAAAAAACTTTCAGGAAAAGATGAAGGAAAAGAAATGAAACAGACTCAGTTTTATCAGCTTGCTGCTGAGTCAGTTTTCAGGCTAAAGTGAAAATAATTTCATAGAATTCAGATGCTTCTGCACTTTCCACTGATCCAAACTCCTGAGAGCTCAACTCTGTGCTCCTCCAAGTCTGAAATGTCTTAGTCACCCCTGAGGGTTCCTTAGGCCCTGAGAAGAAAATCATCTCCAGCCCCCAGGGCCAGCCCCAGGCCCTGTAGGCTTCCAGGGGTCCCTAAAGCTCTCAAGCAAATGATTCACTGCTCTCCAGTCTCCATGCCAGGATGTAATGCCTTCTGACACAAATCCGACAGTTCTGCAATCCGGTGCCTGATGACGCTGCAGCATCTTATAAGCAGAGGCTGTTCTAAAGCAAGGCGACCCTGTTTAACTCCCACACCATCCCAAATTCAATAACGGTTTGCTGCACAGGTGACAGATCACGGGAGGGTGATTAGTCACATATAATGTCTACTTCTTCTGCTAAACTGCAACCTAAAATCTGGACATAGAAAGCCCAGGTTTACAAATATTAGACCGTTGGGCTTAAAGCTAGTGCCAATATTACGTAAACATCTACGGTTTTACTTTCAACACATTACAGTAGTGACTCTAACCTTTGGTGCATAGGAGAATCATCTGGAGAGCTTTTAAAATGCTATTGCCCAGGCCCCACCTCTTGCCGATTACATTAAGTGTCTCCTTAGGTGGAATTTAGACGTGAGTAATTTTCGAAGCTCCTAGTTGTTTCCAATGAATGTGTGACCAAGTTTAAGAACCACTGAATTACAGAAAGATCTGTATTTAGAACCAAATGTGCCTTCTTGGTTTCCTTTAAAACTCTCTATGTAATGAATGACTGTATTTATACACAACACACACACGCACGCACGCTTGCACGCACACGTGGGCAAACTGAATCTATGCTGAAAGAAGCTGGGATGGTTGTCACACTGGTGGGCAGGGAAGGCTGCAACTGGAAGGAAACTGAGGGGTGTTTTGTGCGGGGGGCTGGTAAAATTTTGTTGTGTTCAGTTTGTGAAAATTAATCAAGGTGCACATTTATAATGCGTGTACTTTTCTGCGTATATAAAATGTCAAACAAAAGTAAAAACAAAGCAAATAAAAACTACTTCTCTCTGCTTATACTTTCTTTCCTTTCTCCAAATTGGTATCTTGAAATGTTGTTTCCAAAATGCTAAACTAGCCCAAGATTCAATAAAGCTATACTTCAGCACTGAAACCAGCAAAGTTAAATTCTTTTAACAAGGTTTAGTGATATTGCAAATATTAAAATAGATGCTTCCTGACATATTTAAGAGGAAATTAAAAGGTGTCTTTCAGCATTGTTGTTCAACAAAAAGCAGAAGGGTATTCTGTTTCTCTTTTTTAAAAAACGGTGCTCAAAAAAAAAAAAACAAAAAAAAAAACGGTGCTCATAAAACATTAAACCTGTATTTGTCACCTTCTTATGGAACCTAAACTCCATGATGGCAGGGACCATTTCTCCCTTCTTTACCATGTTATTTACCTTGCTTAGCACACAGCATAGAGTATTTGCTTAATAAATATTTGCGGAGGAGTGAAAGAATGAAAAAAATTCATGAATACCTGGAACAGAAGCTTGCTCCTTAAGGGCCCTGTATGTTGAATATTTTATGTATAGTTGACCCTTGAACAACATGGGTTTGAACTGCATGGATCCATTTATACTTGGATTTTTTTCAGTAGTAAACACTACAGTACTACAGGATCCGCGATTGGTTGAATCCACAGATATGGAACCATGAATACGGAGGACCCTGGTACAGAGGGGAATCACATGGGGATTTTTCAACTGCACTGACAGTCGGGTGCCCCTAAACTCTGGCATTGTTCAAGGGTCAACTGTGTATTTTTTCTAATCTGTCTACAAGCTGATACTAAAATATCCCTCTGATAATACCACCTCCTGTTGCAAAATCATGGTTAAAACTTCCCTTTCATAAAATTGCAAGTTCTAGGATGTTCTACTGACTGTTAATAGTTTATGTTAGGCTTACGTTAATAAAAACTTCATGTTTTTCTTCCTCATAACCCTCCCCCCATACCTACCTTGTGATCAAATGCATTTGTAAATGCTGGCTTAAGCCTCTAAATACCAGTATGCATTTTAAGTCATTAGGAGGGCATATACACTTAGCATGCAACACTTCCCAAGTTTATTTAACCATATAACACTTTATTCAAACGGCATTCCCTTTGAATACACAATATACAAGTAACTACAAAATCATCCCATATACCTTCTTATAAAGAAGAAAGCCCTCAAAAGTCATCTATATTATCAGCTCTGACTAAACAATCTAAAGCTGCCCAAACTGTCGCAAAAAATATGTTTTCACAGCTGTGAGACTCAAATTATTAGTTATGTTATAGACGATTCATTCACTAGTCTAAATAGTTAACGTTGCTTGAATAATTTCCCAATATAGATATTGAAAATC
This sequence comes from Phocoena sinus, assembly GCF_008692025.1. Taxonomy (NCBI): domain Eukaryota; kingdom Metazoa; phylum Chordata; class Mammalia; order Artiodactyla; family Phocoenidae; genus Phocoena; species Phocoena sinus. Next base: position 10,588,520 of record NC_045764.1, read on the forward strand.
TGTGATAGATGCTCACTGCAGGAGCATCTATCAGACCTGCTCTTCCACTCTGTGTTTATCCACAAGTCTAGTGAGTTTCCTGAGTCAATGATGGGCTACCTGCTCTGTCTCCAGATGTTCTCCTGAGAGGTTAAAAAAAATAGCCCCCTACCCAAACTACCCTTCAGAGTGCATTCAGTCAGTGAACCCTTTTAAAAAAAAAACAGTTCTTTCAGAAAATACCCTAAGACTATATTCTTGTAGGGGTGACACTTACAAAGAGCAGCAAGGGGCTTATCTGAGTGGCAAAGAGATGAACTTGGATAGAATAGAATGGCACTGGATTATATAAAAGGAAGAGGGACTGAGTGAGTAACACTGAAGTCAGACCAGAGGGGACAAAGGCAGAGCACAGGGCTCTCGCTGCAATTGTATTTAAGTAGGCCCCACTCTAGGGGGCCTCTCAAAGTCCAGCTCTTCAGTGGGGCCTCAACAAAGGCATCTGTGATTCAGCAATGAACACACCCCAAACTTCTCTCTTTGTAAAAGGGCTGCATGTCAATATTTTTTAAAAAATATACTAGGAAATACGGTTTTCTCTTAAGTTGCAATTCTGTACGTGCAGGTTTTTGTACTCACCATCATTTTACTCTTTGTAAGTGCTAATTTCGCTCAAAACGATAAATCATTTTCAAATGTTAAAAATAAAAACAGAAAGGGAAATCTAGGAAAACAAGTCTTCTAAACACAAATTTACCATATTGGATAATGAGTATTGTTAGTATCAAAATAGAAAAAGCTCATTTTTGATTGATTGGACAGGTTGAATTGTCTGTATCACTCATTACAAGGCCAGTAAGAGAAGTGCAGTATGATTAATTTCATTTTCACTCTTTTATGTGAAATGTATCAGCTTATTGTTCTCATCTCTTCTTTGCACTGAATGTTCAAAGAGCCTTGGCCATGTGCAGATAAAGCCTAATCCAAAAGTCTGTAATGTTTTGGGTTAGAGCATCAGGAAAGAGCTTAGAGTCCAAATACGAAACCATTTTTCTTTTCAAGGTAATTTTTCTTTTTTTTTTTTTTTGCAGTACATGGGCCTCTCACTGTTGTGGCCTCTCCCGTTGCGGAGCACAGGCTCCGGACGCGCAGGCTCAGCGGCCATGGCTCACGGGCCCAGCCGCTCCGCGGCATGGGGGATCTTCCCGGACCAGGGCACGAACCCGTGTCCCCTGCATCGGCAGGCGGACTCTCAACCACTGCGCCACCAGGGAAGCCCCCTCAAGGTAATATTTAATCTAAGAGTAAAGGATGATAAAAGAGAGGACTAGAAAGAATAACTCTTTCATTACCTACAATACACTCACAGGAGATAATGAGCAACACGTTTTAACAGTCATATGTCCTAAACCACATGTGACAGAATAAACAGTGCCACTGAAGAAGCTAGAGATGGTGGACTTAAGTCTGTAAGCAAGGGACAGTGTTTTATAGAAGAAATTCACCACCATCTCTTCTGTTTGAAGTGTTTTTGATTCAAGGATGTGCTTCATAGCATTAACTGTAATGATAAATACAGAAAACCACATGAATGTCTAAAGTGTGGGGATCTGTTAAATGCATTTTGGTCCTTTCACATTATGGTAAGCTAAATAGTTATTAAACAGAATGTTTTTCAGTGATAGGAAGAAAAAATATACATTTAGGAAGACAAGATAATAATGAAATTGTCAACACATTATGCTTGTAGAATTATGTATAATTTTCATCATCTTTATACTTATTTTCAATTCCTAACTTTTCTAAAATACATTTTTACAATAAAAACTTTCAAATTACATTTAAAATTTAGAGAATAAATCTGAGTACTTTTAGGGATGTAAGGAGAATCTAGGTGGGTTATAGTGAGTGATAAATGACAATTTATCTCAACAATTTTGAGAAGTGTATATTTGTTTGGAGATAGCTATCAGTCAATGTTCAATGAGGCTAAGCTGCAGAAACAAACTTGGAAATCCCAGTGACTTAAAAAAGGCTATATCTCACTCCTACAAAGTCCAATTTGTCTCAGGCAGTCCTCCTCCATCTTACAGCCACCCCGTGTAGAAAACATGTCCTCAAAAGTGTCACAGCGGAGAGAAAGACAGAGGAGACACACTGGCTCAATCCATTTTACAAATCAGTGTGAATTTTACAATTTCACTGTCCAATCTACTCATGTGGCTCTCACGCTTACTGCAAAGGAGAACGGGAAACGTAAAGAAATACACGGATATTTGGTGTACGATAAAGTCTCTGCTACAGGGGTTTATAGAGACGCTAATTACAAATAACTGAGTCATGATAATTTTTGACACACACACACACACACACACACACACACACACACACACACACACGGCATACATCATACATATCCATATTGAAAATATATCCTGAATCTCACAAAGCTCAATTCTTCATGCTTTCCTTCGGTTTCCAAAGTTTCTAAAATGAACAGATACCTATTTTCTTTTCCAAATTGGTGAACGTTTAGGGCACCCACCACAAATTTTCACTAGGAACATCCTTAAACATGCCTACTTATAAACAAGTGTGAGTCTTTATCTAAAGTATATGTTTATAAATAGTATTTTGGGGTTGTACACCATATATAATTTTATGTATACATATGCAAAAATGTATATATTTTTTAAATTTGTATAAATGCTGACAATTTGCATTCTAAAGTGCCTGTGCATACAAATACAGCAAGTGAGAATTTTGGTTTTGGTTTCCACTTATCCCCACAGCGGATGGATGTGACATTGGTATCTCCATTTCCATTTGCATATCCTTAACTGCCCTTGAGGTTGGGCATCGCTTTACATATATATTGCCTAATTGGGTTCCCTCTTCTATAAATTTTCTTTCGATTTACTTTACCTTGTCTTTATGTATTTCTTCACACAGAAGTTCTGAATTTTGATGATAAAAATCTGCCTTTATGGTTTTTTCTTTTTGTGTAATAGTCAAGAAATCTTTTCAAGGTCACAAAGATAGTCTTTTATATTTTCTCCTAACAGCCTAATTTTTAAAACCTTTTCATATTTATACCTCCAATTTATCTGGATATTGTGTGTGTGTGTGTGTGTGTGTGTGTGTGTCTGTTGTGTGAGGTAAGGATCTGATTTTATTTTCTCTGCATAGAAGTCCCTGTCTCAACAGCATTCACTATAGACTCTTTCCTTTCTCCACTACTTTTAAGTGTTGCCTTCTTTGAATATAGAAGTGAGGTGGGGGCAGGTGACGAAAGAAGGTGATTGAAGGGAGCAGTTTAAGGAGGTCTCCCCCTGGGAACATGAAGTTTAAGTTGAGGCCTGAAGGATAATGAAAAGTTATACAGGTGAAGGGGGTAGGGTGCAGGTAAAGGTGAAGAGTAGGGAGTGACCGAAGATGGATCATTATTCAAAGAGGCATTCCAGCCTGAAACCCTTGTATTCTTTGAAAATGCTGTATCTCATCGGTGCTCCATAATATCTATGAATTCACTTTGTAAATGGCTTCTCAAAATATGTCCTCTTAGTATTTTTAAAATTCCTACCATCACTCTACACAGTAATGAACCCTATCACTGCCATCTACTTAGTGACTGAAGAAAATTTAGAAGTGTGGAATGTTAACAGAAATACAGGCAAAGGCTAAATATATACTATGATAACTACCAATTGCTAAAAGTTGGTCCCAACCCTAATCCAGATAAAATTTCCGGAGTTTTAAATGAGAAGCTTCCTTAAACAAACTTCTTTAGCAGCTCTTCCAATGTGAGATATCTCTAATTCCGAGATAGGCAGAAATTTCAGTAGGTATTTATCTTGCTTTATTTTAGAAAAATCACTTGGAAGAAAAATATTGTTTCGTTTCATTATTTTTCCTTTTAACTAGGATATCAGGCCAACAAAAGCTCCTGTCTTCTTTTCTCCTTTGACTTCAGAGAAACTCTAAGCATTCTGTTATACACTGAAGTTAGCAACTTGTGGCAATATTATCTTTCTTAAAAAAACCCAAAAACCAAAAAACCTCATAGCAAAGGGAATAAAGCTTAGAGTAAAATTACTGTTTTCCCCCCCAGATTTAGCTCACTATACTTACTGTGCCTACACTATAGCTTAAAATAACTTCCAAAGGTTTTTAAGGCATTGAAATCAGTGTACCCTAAAAGGAATTGAGCTGTCAAAAGAAAAACCCATATGAGAAAATCCATCTTAGGTAAGTCCCTCTTTAATAGTTATCTAATAGCCCCATAGATTAAATAAGGACTTTCTTTCCTGTCTGAATCACATCTATTATACAATTACTTTCTTTCCAGGCAAGTGAAAGAAACAAGAAGGAAGAGCTATATAAAGATTACAATTAATAATGATAGGCAGTTTTCCACCAGTTTTCCACAATGCACAATGAAGTCTGCATTGTGAGTTACATAATCAGTACCTCAGCAACCTTAGTTCTCTTGCCAAAAGTCATGGCTAGGCAGAGTCAGAGACAGGACTTCTCTTACTTAATTTTTTTAAATAAAGATAATATATACATATGCATTAAAGAAATGCAGAAAATATAAATCAGCAACTAAAAGAAGATAAAAACCACATGCACAGTAGAGATGAGATCTCACAATGGGCATAATTTCCTTCTCCCAGTTTTTCAGTCGAGCACATGGCTGCCTCTTTAGAAGACCATTTCCCAGACTTCTTTGAAGCTAAGGGTGACCATGTCATTAAATTCTGACTAATTACATTAAATGGAAGGGAGGTATAGTATTCCCTCTCCAGTCCCCATTCTTCCTGACTGCTTCCTTGGAAAAGATGTAATGGTTGGAAGGGACAGAGGGAATAAATCACCCAAGATCCCTGTAACTGTGAAATGCAATTTCGCTTTGAACGAGTCACTTCCATACTTCTCTTTATGGCAGAAAGAAACTTTAGCTTTCTAAAGCTTCTATTCTTATGTTCCTTGGTACTTGCAGCTAAACCTGACTCTGACACCTATCAAATCCTAATAGCACTATATTTTTTGCTACCTACCTTTTGAGTTTTTATATATTCACAAGTATGCACTACCTCTTTAAATTTTTATTTTCAATTTGGTTTGTTTATTTCACATTGGGAACTCATGTAGCATATGGGAGGCTTCCAAATTTTAATTAACTGAAATACAGTTTTATTCTTTTGAGTCGGAGTTTTAACCAGGTGTCAGAGGAAGGATGTTTTTCCTTTTTATTGTCAAAACTTTCAGCAAAATCTGAAACGGTAACTTACTCTGTATGAATAAAACGGGTTGGGTGAGACTGTGAAAAATGAGAAAACATAGGCACTTTCCTAATCAGGATCCACTGCGCAAGTCCAACAGATGGTTGGCACTGAGGGAGTATCGGCCCAGTATTTACAATCAAGGAGGAAAACAGCCTTTTAATATGAACTTCGCTAATTTTCAAATGATGTTGTAAGGGAATTATGGAAAAATAAATTAATCCCTATGCAGGAGAGCAAACTTATGTGAAGGGCAAATTCATAGTAAAGGCACTATAAAACAAATTTATTGTCTGGGACGCTGATTACAATTAAAACCAGGCTTTGAAAAAAATATAAATAATAAATAAAATCAGGCTTTGGATATTAGAGCGTCTCAAAGACTTGGGGTAGCTCTGGCTGGATCGAGTTGGAATTTGATAATTGTTGTGGTAGGTAGAACAGCACCCAAATATATCTATATCTTAATCTTAATCCCAGGAATTTGTGAATATGGTATGTCTCTGTCTCCATTTAAAAGAGCATAAAACAAAGGACTGCTAAAATACCAGAAGGTACTAGCCTAACATGAAACATTAATGGCACATCCACTTCATTTGCTACATGAAATTTCTCCCTTTTTGAAGGTAGATATGAATAAAAAATTCACATTTACCTGAAGACAAAATCAACTGGAAAACTAAAAGAATATCTTTTTCATTTTACTTTCCTAGAAATTCATATTTATTGTATTTTACCAAAGAATCTGTCTATGACAGATTGGAATAAACAAAACAAAACTAGCAAGTAAAAACCAACAATTCCTTCACCACACACAATTTGAAAAGCACTACTGTAGGCCAAAGGTTTTCAAAGTGTGGTTTCAAGGACCAGGACCAGCAGAATCAGCATCCCTTTGGAACTGATTTGCAATGCAAATTCTCTGACTCGACCCCAGATTTACTGAATCAGGAACTCAGGGGTGGGGCCCACCAACGGGGATTTAACAGGTCTCAGGTGACTCTTATGCTTGTGAAGTTGGAGAACCACTGCTTTAGGATATGTTACTTTGTTAACTAACACTTACACATTTCATAATATGTGTTAGGCACTATTCTAAGCATTCTGCATGCACAGAATCATCCAAAGATACTTTTATTATCCCTGTTTTACAGATGAGGCAATGGAGGTTGAGAGAGATTGAAGGGCTAACCTAAGGTCACACAGCTAATGTGTCAGTTACAGTGGCTCCTCACTCCATGCTCTTAACCATTACACAGTAAAGCCTAAGACTGATCACATAAGTAAATACTAAGGAGTAAGGTGTTCACTAGCTAGTGTATTAAGCTTTTCAGGAAACAACTGCTTTAACACAATTGAATCATGCGTCTCTAGAAAGTTAAGGAACAATTCTAATTTTGTTGTTGTTGTTGTTGTAGTACGCGGGCCTCTCACTGTTGTGGCCTCTCCCGTTGCGGAGCACAGGCTCTGGACGCGCAGGCCCAGCGGCCATGGCTCACGGGCCCAGCCGCTCCGCGGCACGTGGGATCTTCCCGGACCGGGGCACGAACCCGTGTCCCCTGCATCGGCAGGCGGACTCTCAACCACTGCGCCACCAGGGAAGCCCAACGATTCTAATTTTATTAGCATGTCAACCACGGACACATACTTGGTAATATGGTCTGTCAGAGCCTTTCATAGCATATTATAGGGCGGTAACCTTTTTGTCATGTCAAAGCTCTGCACTGTTGGCTCATTTAATTTCTTGTTTACAGGCAATTAGAAAAATATTTATTGGATTCTTACTATATGCCAGGCACTATGCTACACACTGGGCTGGGGGGACAAAGATGTATTAGACATAAGATAACACACATAAAGCACCTAGGATGTGTAATGTGGTATAGAGGATGGAAAACCACACAATAAATGTCAGCTCTTATTATCATTAAGCTGATCCTTCTGCTGTTGCTTAAAATAGTGAAACACAGGAACTCAACTATAAACCCAAATAGAATACAGTAATATTGTGGCAAAGAAATGAGAGCCATGATCCTCCGTTGTTCTGATACTCATACTTTCACGCTAAATGCATTAACAGTATTAATAAGAGAGATAATCTCCTTCCTCCCTTTCCTTTCTCTTTCCTCCTCCTCCCTGAAGTTCAGCACTCTGAATGCAGGACTCCATTTCTTAATGTTTGAGGGATGTCATCATAAGGCTCCTTCCAGAACTGAATAATGAACTCATTTTTCTCAAATACAAAGGGACAGAAATAAAACATGCTTTCCTAAGGAAGAACTGAAAATATGCCTAGTGATAAATAAATACGCCACTTGCTAGAAGCTAAGATTTCCAAGATGAAAATAATGCCATTTAAACATTACCTAAAAATTGCAGTTTGCCAGTGTTCAGCATCCAACTTTCACCTTCAATGTTCTATTTATCAATAAATAGAGTAGGACAGAGGAAGGTGAAATAAAATGGCAAAAGGTTGACCAAGTGAAGGGAAAAAGATTCCAGCACTACTCAACTTTTTCAAGAGCTGCCGAAAAGCCTGGGTTATTAAGTGTTTAATCCATTTTTGCAGCTTAAATTTTTAAATTAAAATTCTATCTGAGCTCATGTGACAGATAATTCAGTTTTAGCCCTGAAGATCTGTACTATCTGTCCACATAGATTAGAATAACTAGACAATTGTCAAATTTTCAATTTGCTTTATGATAGCAGAAATAGCTTCAGTAACGGAATAGTTGATACAATGACAGCCCTGAAGAGTACACAGATCCAAACACATCTGAATCTGAACTGAATAGGACTTGACAGGCAGTCTATCATCTGGAGTCACTGTTCTATCAGAGACAGTCATTTTGCCATGGAATGTACACTGTCTGGAGGGCAGACATGAAGCCAGATCGCTGTATACTGTGGAATAGTTATCACAAAGTCTGGGAAGTCTCTACCAATTATTTAGAATGTTGTAGCTTACTTCTCAGAGCTCCCAACTTCAACCGCACTGAGATACTACCTGACTCTAGTGTGAAGTCCTGAACAATAGGAAAATGAGAGAAATAGCCAAAAATGTCACATTCTCAGAGATGTCCCAAGTTCTCATTTTTGCCCTGACCACTGATTTCCATGTGACATTTATGGAAGAGAAGGCCTGGTACCTCCTTCCTTCCAATCACAACAAATGAAATGGATTTGTTCTGACCTGAGTTCAACCCCTCCACTTACTCACTGGATCCAATATGCTTTGGTCTATTTAAGGGCTTCCCTAACGACAATATTCACTTCTCTTCTGCACCATTATTTTCCATCTCTATGGGGCCATCCATAGCCATGAAAACATGTTGTACTATTTCTCATTAAAAATAGTCTCAGTTGCTCTACAACTTCCTCTAGTAACCGGACACTCTACTTCCTTACACTGCAAAAACTGCAGAAAAAATAGTTTCTACTTGCTGTCTCTATGTCACCTCATCCCTTCCCTCTTTGGAATCATAGTTAGGCTTTTATCATCCACCACCACACCAAAACTGGTCTTGTCAACACCACCTCAACATCACCAAATTCAGTAGGGATTCTCGTTCCTGATCTTACAAGACCAATCAGCAGCATCTGAAGGAACTGACCACTCTCTCTTCTTTTTCTTGAAATGAAATGTGTACATTCAATTGATCTTTCTCCTACTTCCCTGCTAGGTCATTCCCAGTCTCTCTTGCTCAATCTTCTTCACCTCCAGACCTCTAGCCAACAGAGCATCTCAGGATATATATGTAATTATATATATGGTTTTATACATAAACACAATAAATACCCATACCCATTTACCCACCCACTCAAGTTTAACATTACTATTACCTTGAAGTCCCTTTATTCCCCTCTTCCTCTGTGATCTCAACCTCTTCCCTCACCTCTTCCAGGGAACCATCATCCTGGATTTTGCATTTGTCATTCTCCTGCTTTCTTACGGTTTACCTCATATGCTCATGTCATACACACACATGCACGCACGTGACTTCACTCTATATAAATGGAATAATACTTCTGCAATGTTACAGGATTTTTATTATGTATACTTAAGACAAACATTATGGGACTGACATTATTAATTACAAATATTTTAATAGGTGTAATGTATAAAAGGGTATAATAAAATCAAGGAAGATGGGGAAACACTCGGTTTTAAATGCATTCTTTTACTGCAGATCTCAAAGCCTTTAATAAATTATGTTCACCATGACTTCTCAGATAGGAGCATTGGCCATGTGTACTTGAACTCTTCTATTTTAGAGAATCTCTTACTTCAGAACATCTGATGAGATGCTATGATTTACAACAAAAGGTGAAATGGGCAGTTGTTTTGAGAGAATCCCGTATAAGCAGCAAAGCCTCTCATCCCTCCTCACAGAGAACAAGAGCACTTGTATGGGGGCTGCAGTGAGGTCACATCCAGGCCCCAATAGCACAACTGATTGTGTGAAGTGGACAAGACCATGGAGCAGACGAGTATTTTTTCCCATTTCGGTAAGCATGATGAAAAGTAGATGTTGGTGGCAGAAATGAATGTGTGAAGAATAAAGAAAGTCAAAGTGGAATTGAAAGTAATGTCTGGATTAGGATGTCATCTGAACATGTCTATACGTGAATTAATCATATTATCTCCAAAGCTTAGAGGAGACGTTCAAAATAAATCTCAATTTGGAAAACTCAAGGATAAACAAATCATGGAGACTACAGGCATCTAATCATAAATGACATCTCCCTTAGATAATTTAAATATTTATGAAGGTCCACCAATAGTGATTAAATTTTCAGAAAATATGGTCTATTTTCCTCATATTATAGAAATTATAACATGAAGCAATATTCATATACCATATTCACAGCTTTTAGATAAATATATAATTAAAATAAATGTGTGGGCTTCCCTGGTGGCGCAGTGGTTGAGAGTCCGCCTGCCGATGCAGAGGATATGGGTTCATGCCCTGGTCCGGGAAGATCCCACATGCCGCGGAGCGGCTGGGCCCGTGAGCCATGGCCGCTGAGCCTGCGCGCCCGGAAACGGGAGAGACCACAACAGTGAGAGGCCCGCGTACCGCAAAAATAAATAAATAAATGTGTCAGGTGACACACTTGTCTGATATATTCTAGGAAAGTAATCTGCTCTTTCTCCTAAAAGTTCATATTGACCTCATTTAAATGGTCCAAAATTCTGGACCATTAAATGGTCCAATTTTGGACCATTAAATGGTCCAAAATAAAAGTCCAAATTCTTCCTTCAGTCACACTTACACTAGGATCTGTATATTGTGAGATGGGGTTTTTATTACTATGATTCCATGTTAGTATTATTTCTTTATATTTTCCCTCTTTTGCTATTTTGTTTAAGTGACATATCTACTTTATTGAATTGTGACTCTTTAGTGACCCTGTGTAGTCCCTGACATTCAAGGTGTGATTTGCTTTGTCTTCTTCTTGTCATTTTTAAAAGAATACTTAATACCATTTTAAATAGTGTTTTTAAGTCTTCTACAATTTTTTCCCCGGAAACTAACTTGGAAGAGGAAACCATTTTTCAGGACACTTTGCTAATTCTGACTCTAACAACTTTTATTCTGCTTGTAGCTATTTTCCTAATTATCTCTCAGACCTAAGTGTCTTCATAGTTTCATATGTCAACTGTTCACAACTGAGACCCCAGAGATAAACTTGGACATCACAGTAGTGGCAGTCAGCTAATACAAATGTCTGACAATTCTGAGAATGTTTCCCACAGACTAAAGTTCTCTAAAACCACATGTTCACATATAACACCTAAAACCTAAAGTATAAATTTGTTAGCCATTTATTTACTGAAAATAACTTACCAAACTTCAGAAATAGCTAATTACTTATGCGTCTTGGGCCTGCACGGGAAAATTCAAGTGTATTTCTGTAAGCACGGGAGAAATAGTAACCACTGAAAAAGAGAGAGTTTCTGCCATGTTTTCCCCATGGGTAAAGACATTAATCCACAAACTCTGGCAAGGGAATTAGAAATGAACTGATACTTCCATACTTTTTTACTAAAGAGCTAAAACAGGCTAGCTATGACATTGCTGCAGAGGTACAATTTCTTATCTTTCAATTCAAACCATCTGAGTGTCAAATTCTCTGTCATTGCCAGAGCCGGCACCTCTCATCTGTTCCTTTGAAGGCATTCTCAGGATAATTTATTATGTTCCTAGTCTACTGCCAAATTGTGACATCCCTGCCTCCACATCATCACTGAATCTGTCTCCATTTGGTCCTATTAGAAATTCTCTGCAATTGGGGTGGTTTATTCTCACTTTAATGTCATAATTTTTTAACTTCTTCCTGTTTATTCCAAAATAATGAGTTCCTTAACTTCCTTTCATGGAAGAGCTGACATCTAAGCAAAGGTTTAAAGAAGATGCAGGAGTTCGCCACAGAGATATGTGGGTTACGAGTGCTCCAGGAAGAGGAGACAGCCAATGCCAAGGCTGTAGGGTGGGTGCATGCCACGCCTGCTCATGGAAGAGCAGTGAGGCCAGTATTGTTGTGGCAGAGTGAGAGAGGTGGAGTGCACTACAGTACGAGGTCCAAGAGGCAAAGAGGGGCCGGGTCATGAAAGACTTTGTGAGCAAGAAGTAAAGACTCTTTATTGTTGGTCTACATTCCTTTCCACCTCCCCATAGGGAAATGAGAGATAAAGACAGTGATCTAGAAGCAGAGAGACACGAAGATAAAGACAGAGGTAAACAGCCATACGTTCAGATACATGTATGTGCATATGTGTAATGGCTTTAGTTAGAATTATATTGAAATTCAACACATTTTTAATGTGCTGTGATGGAAATAGATGCAACAGACATGGTCCTGCTCTTGAAAGATTTATAATTAAAAATATGATTATAACTAAAAATGTAAAAAATAACTTTTAAAAGGTATGAAAATCCATCATTAATGATACACGGAAAGAGCTGTACTCCATATGTTAATCAATGAAGAATGTCTGAAAAATATTCATTCATTCAAAAAATATTTGTTGACCACCCACTATGCTCCACGCATTATTCCAGATGCTGAAACACAGGAGTGGACTTAAATTCTAGTGGAGGGAGACAGAAAATTAAAAAAATATATATATATATATATATATATATGTAAGAAATAAAGATAATAAAACATATATAAAGTGATAAATTCTATGCAAAAAAATATATATATATTACCAGTGTGATCAAAAGTCCTCTGAGGAACAAGGCAGTCTGCAGTTTAAAGTAGGGTCTCAACAGGGTGAACTTCACCGAGAAGATATTTCAGAAAAGTTGTGAAGGAAGTGAGGCAGTTGTCACATAGATAAGATGAAGAAGTGTGTTCCAGGCAAAGGGAGTAGCTGGTGTAGGTCAGTAAGGTGGGAGTGTGCCTGGCCTGTCTGAGAACAAGGAAGAGCCCAGTGCTTACTCTGCTTCCAGAGTAAGAGGAAGAGATAGGTGAGCAGATTACATAGGCTTTTAAGTTTTTAAGTTTCATGCTGAATGAAACAGGGAGCCATTGTGGGGTTTTGAGCAGGAGTAGCTGACTTAGGTTTAAAAAGAAATTTCTGGCTGCTGTGTTGAGAACAGACTGCAAGAGGACAAGAGTGGAGAGCTGGGAGGCTAGTTTAGAAGGTCATTGCAATAATTTAATGCTCAACGATGGTGCCTCAGACCAGGGTGCTAACAGTGGAAGCAGTATGAAATGGCTGGGTCTGGATATGCTTTTAGGATAGAACCAACAGGATTATTTCATGATAAACTTGATACAGGATGCAAGAGATAAAGGGAAGTCAAGGATAAACCCAAGGTTTCTGTCTTGAGCAACTGGAAGGATGGAGCTGCTACCAACTGGAAGGGGCATTATGCTGGTAGAACAGGTCTGGTGGTGGTGATGTATGAGGAATTAAGTGTTGGATGTATTAAGTCTGTGATGTCTACCAGACATCCAAGTAGAGATGTTGAATAGGTAGGTGCACATACACGTCTGGAATTCAGGAAAGAGATTTAGGCTGGAGATATAAATTTATTTGGTTTTGGCATGTGGAGAGTATATTAAGCTATGAGGACAGATGAGAATCCCTAAGGGAGAAAAGAGAAAAGAGGAGCCCCAAGAGTTAAAGTTGCACCAAAATGAAGAAACACACGTAGAGCTGTTACATTCCTAATCCAGAGCTCAGTCAGGAAGCAATCTGTTCATTGGAGAATGAACCTTAGGGCATAGGGGGCCAAAGGAGAACTGGGGAATTTTCCCGTAGAAACACAGCATCATCCCAGATTGGAGACAGATTTGGAGACAAGCCATCCTCGTTGATGGACCTAAGCAGCACACTAGCCACGGAAGAGCCAGAGCCAAGGTCGGGTGAAAGAAGAAGGTGCAGCCCCAGATTATGATACAGACTAACCATGGGGCTTTGTGTGATCTCAAAATGAAGAGGCGGCTTCACTCAACCTATTCCTCCTGCTGCTCTCCACCTAGTTCTTTATAAAACAGCCGGAAAAAAACTGCTTCATTCAAAAATGAAAAGCAGCAAATCAAAACCACAAGGAGCTACCACTTCATACCCATTAAAATGACTATTAAAAATAAACAAGAGAGGGCTTCCCTGGTGGTGCAGTGGTTGAGAGTCCGCCTGCTGATGCAGGGGACGTGGGTTCGTGCCCCGGTCCGGGAAGATCCCACATGCCGCGGAGCGGCTGGGCCCGTGCGCCACGGCCACTGAGGCTGCGCATCCGGAGCCTGTGCTCCGCAACGGGAGAGGCCACAGCGGTGAGAGGCCCGCGTACCGCAAAAATAAATAAATAAATAAATAAACAAGAGAAAATAAAAAGTGTGATGTGGAGAAACTGTTATAGCCACTTTGGAAAATGGTTTGGCAGTCCCTCAAAAGTAAACAGAAAATGAGCACAGGATCCAGCAATTTTGCTCCTATATCCAAAAAACTGAAAGTAGGGACTCAGATACTTGTACACCAATATTCATAGCAGCTTAGGTGTAATGGCAAAACAGCGGAAACAACCCACATGTCCACCAACTGACAAATGGTAAACAAAATGTGGTATATACATACAGTGTAATATTATTCAGCTATAAAAAGAAATGAAATTATGACACATGCCATAACCTAGATGGACCCTGAACACATTATGCTTAGGGAAATAAGCCAGGCGCAAAAAGACAAATAGTGTTATGATGCTACTCACGTGAAGCACCAAAAATAGGCAAATTCATAGAGACAGAAAGTAGAAAAGAGTTTACCAAGAGCTGGGGGTGAAGGAGGAATGAGAAGTTATTATTTAATGGATACAGTTTTAATCTGGGATGATGAAAAAGTTATAGAAATAGATAGTGATGATTGTACAACACTGTGAATGAACTTAATGTTACTGAAATGTACATTTAAAAATTATTAAAATGGTAAGTTTATGCATATTTTACCACAATAAAAAAGAATTATCGCAATGAAAAAGAAATAAAAATCAGAAAGGAAACAGCACAGACTCTGTTTAAATACTGGATGGAAAAGGCAGATGAAGAATGGATAACAGAAGTGACATTACCCAAGAAAACTGATGGAAGTTCAAATAAATAATTCTCATAGCCTCAAAAAAATTACAGGAAACATTTCCTCTGATAAAGAAGCTCAAAGAAAAAGAGAATAGAGACCAAAGAAGAGAAAAGAAAAACAGAAAGAGATAAAATCACTCCAAAAAATGCCGGGGAAGGGGGAAATACAAAAATGAAAATTAAATTAAATTAAAAACTTAAGAGAGGTTAAAGGAATATTGGAATCAACTCAAACAGAACAAACACAATTGAAAATAGTGTGAAAATCATGGAATCTTGAGGGAAACACAAAACAAAATAGAAAAGGACAAAGATACACTAATGACTAGAAACATAGATACAGAAGGAAAAGAAAATCCAATGTATACATAATTCAAGTTCCTGAAGAAGAAACAAAAAATTAAAAATATAATTTAAAACCATTCCAAGAATTAAAGTGGCCTTACATCTATATATTGAAAAGAAACACCATGATCCAAGAAAAAAAAAATAACAGGATGATAAATTTCAAGGTAACTCCTAGTTTGATCATTTAATTGCAAGACTAAAGAATGACTTATTGGCATCAAGGCAGAAATATCAAGTCATCCATTGGAGGGAGAAATCAGGCTATTTCAAGATCTGGAAATAGTCAGACAAAAGACAAAATTCTGAGCAATAGGAAGTGTCTTGAATTTTTTATAACCAGGGAATTTATTCTTCATGTTTAAGGACAATGGGTGGAGATTCTCAAGCATGTAAGGACTCAAGAACTACAGAACTCAATACTCCTGCATGAAAACCAAGGGACAAATCAAAATAAAGAACTGAGGATTGAAGAAGTCAGGTTACAAAGATTAGCAGAAGACATTAAATATAGACCTAAGGTTGAACAACTATGTGAATTATAGTTTCAAAATTGCATATTATAAACATTAACAATTCAAAATTATTAACTAACAAAACTCAAAGAGTGGGAGGATGGGGCGAAAGAAACTGAGTTCAATTTCTTGGCTGTCAGCTGAATTCAAGTGATACTATCTAAAGTTGAAACACACAGCTAGGAAAAAAAAAACTAACCCACTTTAACTTTAGAAAGATCTTTTAGAATTAATAATCCTTGTTGTGAAGATTCATTTATCTAAACATCAGTAGTAACTTGTTCCACCTCAGTTTTTTAAATTAAAATAATAAAGATTACAATTAAAATTTTTGTTAAAAAAACCTCAGAGTAATCTTATCTGTATCTCAACTTCCACCATCCATCCATTTTCTATTTCAATTTATATATGTGCATATACAGATGTCTAAAATGATCAAATGTATACAATGATTATTTCTGGATAATAACAACTTTTTGTTGATCTTTTCCTTGTATTTTTCCATTTTGTCCTAGTTTGTAAATAACAAATTATTATATTTCACAAAAACAACAAAGTATTTTTAAGAGGCATATAGTCGAATTGGTACGTATTTTAGTAAAGATGAAAACTGCTGTTTTTCACTGACAAACTAAGGGTCCAATTCTCAACTCTTTAAGGCTCGGTTTATTAAAAGTCTTTCAGCTAAAAGAAGATTATTAGTTACTTCCTGACACATCGCTGACCCAAGACTCTTCACCAAATGCCCTAGAATACTCACACTGGATAGCCTCTGTGCCTTTGCCTGTAGGCAACCACTCCCCCTACCCATCAAATCAGACTTCTGTCTGGAGGCTGGTAGGGGAGAGGAGCACAGGAACGAGGGGAGAAGTGGAACTGCACAGAACCCCAGGGCATTTACAGCTGTTCCTTCTATTCCTCTAAACTACACTAGAGAAGAGAACAAAGTGACTTGGCATCACATGCTTCCAACTCCCCTGAAGAGGCGGTCTAGTTCTCTGACATCTTTTGATTTCAATATTTTAGCCAATATTCCTGAAATCCTCTAGCTGTTTGTGGATTAAGAGTCTTCTATCCCCACAGGCTTTGAGCTATCTCGGCATGAAACAGCCATCCCCATGTTATTGTTTTCTCTGACAGTGTTGCTGTGCTCATGAGTCATGCTCATGAACTTTCCTTCCGATTTCCTTTTTCCCTTTGGCTCTGGTACCAAGCCAAATGGATCTAAATGGCACTGAGTAAGACGTAGTCTAGATCAGTTTAAAGGATAGAATCTTAAGTCTTAAGGATAGAATCTTAGAGTTGTGGAGAAATCTCCTTACAAAATCTCCTAGGTAACTGAGGGTCCAGAAACACTGGCCTAGTTGTAACATTGGCCGAGTTGTAAAACTGGGAACTTTCTGCCCTACGTTTGTCACAATGGAAGTGAATCTGTCTCAGAACTGAATTGCTACCATTTCCCCCTAAAAAGCACCAGAGCTCCTTGGAGAAAAGGCTGATTTCAGGGCTGGGGTAGGGAAAGTACTTTCTGTTGAAATAGAAAGGAGGGAAGTGCTCAAAGAATGGCAAAATCATATCCAAAGAAGGCAGGAGCCAGCTTGAAGGGACTCTCACTGGCCAATTCTGGGTTAATTTGAGCATCAAAATAAAAAATAAGACTAACGGATTAAAAACTTGGCTGCTTCAACTATATTCTCAGGGTCTGATTCTCACCCTCCCTCCCCACTTTCAACTCTCTCTCCTTTATTTCCTGCCCTTTAAGCTCTATGCGTGGAAGCAACATGCTCCCGGTTTTTTCTCTGCTTCTGGAGGCTGCACATGCTCTACACTGGAGTAAAAGAGTCCAAGTTTTAGTTTTAGGCTTTGGGGTGACCACAGAAAAAGCAGTCTCTTTTTTTTTTTTTTTTTTTTTTTTTTTTTTGTTGAAAAAGCAGTCTCTTAACTGAGTGAGGTTCTGTGGCACTGAAACTAACCTGACATGGTCTAATGGGATTGTTTATTAAGTTTGAAAGACAAAATTTCTATTTTTGTAGGTAAAACAATTGAGTATCAGAAACTTCACATAGCTCAACAGCACGGTCCATCTGAGCTCACAGAAGTTTTACATCAAACTCCTTAGTGCCAAACCTAAAGCTATTTCAAATTGGTTCCCTGTTTTATCCTCTGTGCCTTTTATTTCCTTGGAGGCCGAATGAGGAAAGGTGACTGATGAAGGGGTAGAACACGAGCCTCCCTGATGACGCAGTTTAATGCCATCTGCATCTCACATCCATCCCCTCCATCAGAAGTACTGTCCTAGGGTGAAGAGAGTGCTGGACCAGGAAACCACAGACTAGAATCTAGTCCTGCCTTTCTCATCACCTCGCTGAGGAAAGTTGGAGGAGCTGAAATTTCTCTCAGCCTCTCTTCCTTCATTTGCAAAACAGAGGTTGAATCAAGACTAAGTTATGTCTGATATCCCTTCCAGTACTAATATTTTGCAGCTCTTTTTTCTATAAGACTTGGGGTGGGCTGGGGTGGGGGGAACAACATGAAAATAAGTACCATATTTATACATGTACTGATGTGCTGTATAGAAGGGCACATCCATCAATCAAATAGAGAACGAAGATTAAAGGGAAAAAATTTACTTTATTAGCTGAAACCGGTGCTTTGGTCAAGCTAGAAATAAACTTCTAGACTCCATATTACTTAATATGTTTTATTAATCCATAATATGTCGTTTTATGTGATTTAGCAAGAAAAATATACTTTAGTTGATTTTTTTAAAGCTCTTTTTTTCTTTCTTTTATAAATTGTATGAAAGTTGTTTTAGGTGATTACGAGGACTAATCATTTGTTCACAAATGTGTGGACTTCAAATCCTGAGTCTCTTTTGAGAATCTGTAAGAAAATGTTTTAAAAGCTTCAGCTCTCTGCTACCCAATTATAACAATGCTAAATTTAGTCAGATTTCGGTTTGTCCTTATAAGCTAGACAATGATGATAATCTCTAATTTGGACTTTCCAATATAAGCATTGTTATGAAATCGTCTGTAGTCTAAGATTGCTTAGAAAAGGCAAAAATAACCTTAATTCTTGCAAATCTGTACAACAATATGCGGCATAAAAAGAAGAAAAGGCTCACTGCATAACAACTCAGTAGAACAGTGAATCTCCTCAAAGCGTCCTTCCATGGAGTTACCCAGCCCGAAAAACAATTCTACTTTGCTCAAGAACACTGTTTAAAAAAAACTGCAACCCCAAGTAAAAGTTTTATGAGCAATTCCTGTACAGGCCACACAAGGAACAGAGAAAGTAGTAAGATATTAATATTTAACAGATAAATACAGGTCACATTTACACCATCAAATAATTAGATCATTTGGCTATATTAGGTTTACTTAATCACCTTTATCATTTATTATAGAGGTCCTCCTTATAGCAAAAACTCTAGCCCAAAGTCATAAACTTCACTCTGCAACACCCAAGGAAGCCAATGAGCTCTGGTCTAATGACCAAGTTATTCTTCTTGTCAAGAATGCTCTATGTACATACACCCATGTGCATAAACATTCCCTATGTAGCCAAAGATTCTATTATCAATGTCTGAGACATGATCTTCCATTCTCTCACCTAAAATAAAATTACTTCCCTTTCCATACTCAATCAATAATATATTTTAATGTCTTTTCTCCTCCTGTATCTTATGCTACATCCCAATCTTCATTAAATAATTTGGCCCTTTCTGCCATCAGAGCATGAACACTAACTTATTTAAAAACCAAGGTATGTGGCATGAAATTGAGAGCTACACATTAATATTTCAAGCAGTTGCAGAAAGAATTTCTGTTATGAAAGATGAACTAGACAGCTAGTTAAACATAAAGTCAACATGATGAGGCATCCTTATGTTCCTGTTGGACAGAACTGGTTTGGTAAGTCTTCTTTTCTGTTCTTTTCCTCCCAGGCACAATGGAACTGTCAAGCAGAAGTGTTGTCTTTTATTCTTTTTAAATTTCCATTTCTCTCTCCTCTTTTTCTTTGTACTTGATATCATCACAAGTATAGGTCCATTAGGTGACTTTCAAGACTGGATCCCAGTCAATGAAAGGGTCTCTAATAACTGCTTTGAACATTTAGCAGCCTAACATTTACTACTCTTTCAAATGTCCTTCTTTTCTAGAATACTTCTTCTGTTTATGAGGCTTTAAAATTCTATAGCTTTTAGGCCATGCTCCTTATTATGGCCACTTGATTTGAATCAGTAAAAAATAAACCCAAATTTGCTAACACCTAAAAATAACATTAAAAAGTGTTTTAATGCCTAGCCGTAGGCACTAAATAAAGTAGTATGAATAGGACTATCATTCTTGGTCTTCCACAATCAAGCAGATTCTTTGGAGGTTATTTCAATAGGACAATAGCCACTAGTTTAGGATACAGTTCTAAATGCATCCAAATATAACCGCGTTCATTCATTCACTGCATATTTCCTGTGCTTCAACTATGGTGACAGGTACTGGGCTAAGTGCTGCAGGTACAATAGTGAGCCACACAGAAACAGGCCATTGCTCTCCCTGAACTAGAGTCTGTGTGGGAGAGTGACACTAACCAAATAATTGCACTTTTGAACGTATACTTAGAGATAGGTGTGGTTAAGAAAGGGATTCCATGAGAAGTTATTATAAGGAATTTGACTTAGTTTGCGGTCAAGGAAAGCTTTCCTGAAAAAGTGATATTTAAGTAGAAATCTAAAGGATGATTAGTTGTTAATAGGCAGAAGAATTGGTGAGATGGGAATGGGGGGAAAGAGGAGAGGAGGATTCTTCAAAACTGAAGCAAAGCATGCAAAAAGGTCCTATGAGAAGAGGCACATTAGTTTCCTGTTGCTGCTGTAATATAGCACAAATTTAGTGGCTTAAGATAGCACAGATTTATTATCTTACAGTTCTGGAAGTAGGAAGTCCAAGATAGGTCTTATGGAACTAAAATCAAGGGGAGAGTCTGTTCCCTCGCCATTTCCAGCTCCTACATTCCTTGGCTTGTGGCCCCTTCCTCCATCTTCAAAGCCAGCAGTAGCCAGTCCAATATTTTTCATGATGCTGTCTCTTTGACTCTCTCTTTTCTGTTTCTCTTTTTCACTTAGGAAACTTGGGCCATTCAGATAATCCAGAATAATCTCCTTATTTTGAAGTCCTTAATTTAATCACATCTGCCAAGTTCCCTTTTCCATATAAGGTAACGTATTCACAGGTTCCAGGAATTAGGACTGTGGACATCTCTGGGGAGCCATTATTATACCTACCATGAGAGAGATCCTGTTTCATTTAAAAACTGAAAAAAGGTCAGGGTAGGTAGATGCAGAAAGTGAGGAGAAAAGTAGTATTGGATGAGGCTGGGGGGAAAAGGTGGGGTAAGGACCACACTTACATAACATAAACCATGTCAGGGTTTTGATCTTTATTCTAAGAACACTGAGAAGGTATAGAAGTGGTGAGAGGTTATATTTGATATTTTAAAATACCCCTCTGGCTACTGGGTAGAAAATATATTTCAAAATAGCAGAGGTTCACGAAAAATATGATGGCAGAGCAAGAGAAGATATTCAGGTGATTATTACTCTCAGATTACTGAAGTCATTTCAGGCTTTCACGTTGTAACTGCGTGATTCTATGACTTTGGTTAAATACCTGCCTGGTAGTTCAACCAGGAAGATTAAATGTTACAATGTACAACATGCCATTTATACAGGAACAGTACCAGGCATGATAAACAGTCTTTGTATTATTATACCGCTTCTATTATTAATTACTGTGTATAACTCTATGCTAGTAAATTAGAAAACTTAAGTAATATGGATAATTGTATGGAAAAATAAAAATGATTATACCTAAATACATTTCTATCTTAAGGAGAAATATAAAATGTAATTCAAGAAGTAGAAAACCTGGGTAGATTAAGAACGCTTGTAAACAGTGAGTCAGGAAAGATGATCAGAAAATGAAGTAATGCAGGCGCAGGATCTTAATCATGTCGGGCCTTGAAGGCCATCCTAAGGATTCTGGCTTTTACCGTAAGTAAAATGAGAAACGTTTTCAGAGTTTTGAGGAGAGGAATGCCATGGTCTAACTTTGGCATTCAAACTGGTTGATATTTTGAAGATAGATCGTAGGGGGTAAGCATGGAGGAAGAGAATGAGGCAATAACTCAGAAGACAGTGACTGTGGTTTAGGCTAGGGCAGTAACAGTGAACTGGTGGGGAGTGGCTGGATCTCTGCTATGTTTTGAATGGTTTTCTGATGGATGTGAGAGAAAGAGAGTTGTTAAGGATGACTCCCAGGTGTGCGGCCTGAGTAACCAGAAGGCTGCAGTCGCCGTCAATGGAGACAGAGAGACGGGCTGACTTTGGGAGGTCAGTATCTCAGTTAGGAACATGACAGGGAATTCTACTGGACCTTCCAATGGAGTTGTCAGGTAAGCAGCTGAAAGTGAGTTTGGAGCTTGGGGGAAAAGTCTAGGCTGGAGATATAAAGTAAGGAGTCATTGTCAATTCAACAACATTTAAAGCTTCTGAGGCTAGACGAGATCCCAAGGGAGAATGTAGACTAAGCAAAGCTACAAGGACTAGTCCTGAGACACTCAAGTAATAAAAAGTGGGAAAGAAGATTAAGAATCAGCAAAGAAGGCTGAAATGGAGCAGTTAGTGAGGTAAGGGGAAAACCAAAAAGAATGTGGTGCCCTGGAAGGCCTACCTTTTCCTTCTCTAACATCTATTCATCTTTCAGATCTTGGTCAAGTGATATTTTATTCCCCAGACTTGGTTAGGCGTCTCTCCTAAGTGCCTCCACAGCATCCTGCTCTTCTACTCTTCCTAACTTTTGTCACATTATATTATAATTACCTGTACTTCCTCATCTCCTCTTCTAAGCTGTAACCTTCTTGAGAAGAGAAAGCACGTTTCTCTCACTTACAGAGTACTCCCAGATTAGCAAAGTGCTTAACACACAAGAACTGCTGAATACAAGTGGTTGAATTGAATTAGTAGAATCAGTACTTATCTTCTGGTTACAGATACGTAACTAGTGGGATAGGAAGGTCTGTTATGATTCTCCACACCACTAGTACCACACACACATTTATTCTCGTTATTTGTCTATGTGACCATTTGGAAATTTTCAGCATTAACTACTTGGTGTGTCTCACGGTTCTGATTCAGGTAGAGGGGGAAGAAGAAGGAAGCCAGTGTTTATATGTACATACCAAGCATGCCTTTCATATGTGAGCTCACTTAAGCAGTTAACACTTCTCACAAATTTGGGAAGAAAAGAATAATTAGCTCCATTTTACGAGAGGAAACCAAGGTTAGTTTAGAAAAGCTAACCAGCTTGTCTAAGGTCACCCAATAGGTAAGAGCCAGGATTTAAATATCTGTAAAGCCCTTGTTTATATATCTACCATATATCTACATCTACATTTTATACAATATAGATATAGGTATACAAACTTGCATACAGATATAGAAATATATATAAGCATATATACATATAGTATATAGTATATATAATACAGTATACGTATATAGCAAAATAAAATGGCTATTTTAAACATGCAATTATAAAAATGTTGCTTACCGGAAAGTAGAGAAGCAGAGACCCAAAAAGGATTGTTTCCAACAGGATAAGGCCCGACGCCCTGATGCTCTAAAAACAACAACAAAAATAAAAATGTCAATGTAAATTGACATTTCTAGGCATGGAAGAATTTAAGCTCTTGTGACAATGCCTCAAGCAGAACAACATTCTTTGGTGGGGGGAAGTAATCAGAAATTGGCTTATATTTCAGACCAGTGGACTTAACTGAAACATGCAATAAGACTGACTATAAAGGTAGTGGTAGACTTAATGATATTGCCAGTGGCTTCACAGAATTTTGTTGTCTAAAATTTGAATCACTGAACTGAGAACATTATTTAGAAGATCCTTCCAAATCTAAGAAATTCACAGACACAAAAAGTCTTGCCTGTATTGCTGAAACATCAGCCACAAATGCATTTCTTTTTTTTTTCCCAAAAAGGATATTCTTTTAATTTGATTTTTTAATTGAAGTATAGGTGATTTACAATATTGTTAGTTTCAGGTGTACAGCAAAGTGATTCAGTTACATATATTTTCAGATTTTCCATTACAGGTTATTACAAGATAGTAACTATAGTTCCCTGTGTTACACAGTAAATCCTTGCTGCGTATCTATTTTATGTATAGTAGTATGTACCTGTTAACTCCATACTCCTAATTTATCTCTCCCCCTCCTCCCTTTCCCCCTTTGGTAACCATAAGTTTGTTTTCTATCTGTGAGTTTGTTTTGTATATAGATTCACTTGTATTATTTTTTAGATTCCACATATAAGTAATATCATATATTTGTCTTTCTATGACTTACGCCACTTAGTATGATATCCTCTAGGTCCATCCATGTTGCTGCAAATGGCAACATTTCAATCTTTTTTATGGTCGAGTAATATTCCATTGTATACATACTACATCTTCTTAAACCAATTGTCTGTTGATGGACACTTGGGTTGTTTCCATGTCTTGGCTATTGTAAATAGCACTCCTATAAACATTGGGGTGCATATATCTTTTTGAATTAGTTTCTTTTCTGGATACATGTCCAGGAGTGGGATTGCTGGATCATGTGGTAGCTCTATTTTTAGTTTAAGGAACCTCGATACTGTTTTCTGTAGTGGCTGCATCAATTTATATTCCTACCAACAGTGTAGGAAGATTCCCTTTTCTCCACACCCTCTCCAGCATTTGTTCCTTGTAGACTTTCTGATGATGGCCATTCTGACTAGTGTGAGGTGAGACTTCCACAAATGCATTTCTGAATGCTATCCCTAAGCCATTTCACAAATACCTGAGCAATGGTTTCAGTGGATAAAACAAAAATACATACAAGGTCTTAGCAAATCAGTGGTACATCTCGCACCATGTCAAAACGTCGTTCCCAAAACTCAGTAACAGAGCTTCACTATTTAAATAACATAAATCACATTTAAAAACAGAGGTATCTCACTTTATGAAATGCCTAAATTATTAACTCAAAATTCAAAAGAATAAGTTGATTTTCAAATAAGCTTCCTGATTATTTAAAGTTTGCTTAGCATAAATATATTTAATAATCTTAAGATATTTTGTTAGACTCAAAATAGTATTCTCTTCTCAAAGCAAAATGCTTAGAGCTGTGACAAGAAATGAAAGACCAAACTATCAATCTTATTTAGAATAATAAATTTTGCTTTGATGAGTTCAAATATCAATATAGAGTAAACATATCGGTTAAGAATACAAACACAAAGACAGGTCGTTCTAGAACACCTGTGTTTTCACTCAATGCAACGTAAAATGTATACACAAATTACATCTGATGTAAATATGATATCTTAACAGGGAAATACTTTTAAGTAGTTCAATTAATTTTGCAACCACAAAAAGGCAGTGAAATGCTAAACCACAAGTCTATTACATTAAAAACAAAAAAAGTGTCAGATAACTGGACTGCCAGGGAAAATTCTTATTCCTCTTGAAAACACTGGGAGGACATTGCTAGACACAGAGGAATACTTTGTGTAATCCCTCAAAACAACTCAGAGTCTTCATTAATCTAAGAATTTGGGAACAGAGAAACAAGTTTAGTCAGTGAACAGACTTGATTATTCGAGTGGCTTCTCCCTTTTGGTCATTATTTTAGCTAGCAGATGCTCTTAGTGAAAAGAAAACTTCTATCAGCAAGACTTTAAATGGCTTTTGGCTGGCAGAATTTCCAACACGGCAAATTACATTCATACCTAATTATGAATACTCCATAGTTTAGTTTTTAAACTTTCTCCAAAATGACACTAATTTAGAGTGAGTCCAAAATATAATGCAAGACTGCTTATAAAAAAAAGTCTATGCAATATTGTTTGAAAACAAGGGATATAAAAAGAAGCTGCAAGGCTTAATGGAAAAGATAGACTTTGCAGTTAACGTCATCTCAGTTTGAATTATGAAACAACCACTTTAGTTAGGTGACCTTGAACGTCAATGGCCTCACCTGTAAAATGGGTATCCTCATCTTTGCCTTATTAAACCTGACATCTTTGATAAAGTATATAAAAATGGCTGGCATCTTGCCTGATATGTAATAAGTAGGTATGCATTCCTTAAGGTAGAAAACAGCAGCAGGATCATGAATTTGAAAACCACAGAGGTATATGTAAGTAGCTGTGAACATTTTTTTAAAGTTTGGGGTCCAAAATGACCCCAGAGGAGCAAAAGCCTGGTGGTAGGGAACACAGAAGTTCTTTGTTTAGGGCCACTGGGCTCTTAGCTATGTTACAACCATCACTACCACATAAAAACAGTTGTAGTGGTGCATGCTGTTACATATTCTCAGAGCAAATAATCTGCCTCCTTTTCATTTGGACATGCTGAACTCTTAATACCTCACTGCCTTCCTCCTGGTTGAGTAGAGGAGCCCCATGATTTCAAATTATAAACTGGAACTCCGACAAATGGTTCCATAAC
This sequence comes from Phocoena sinus, assembly GCF_008692025.1. Taxonomy (NCBI): domain Eukaryota; kingdom Metazoa; phylum Chordata; class Mammalia; order Artiodactyla; family Phocoenidae; genus Phocoena; species Phocoena sinus. Next base: position 10,614,785 of record NC_045764.1, read on the forward strand.
CAAATGTAAGCCCTGTTCAAAATTTGTGCATTTTCTTTCAAAATATGCTTGGGCTGAGTTGGCTCATGGCCTCACAGAATGAGCAGGTACCTAATAGGTGGGACTTCAGGGACAAAGAAGAAATCTCATGCTCCCTAAAACATTTCCACATTGTCTTATTGGTACTGGAAGTTCTTTTAACTGGAACAAAGCGTTCTATTTTGTACTTGGTGCTAACAATTAATATACGTGTTGTAAGTAATACACTGACTTACGTTCAAAGTGAAGGATAGGAATCCTTTCCTTAAGGTGTAAGTGATAGGATGAGAAAGGAGAGAGGAGGGATTGAAAAATAAAGATGGACGAAAAAGATAATGCACAAAATAATAGAGGCCAAGAAATAAATTTCATCTCCTTCACAGTTTTGCCTGAGATAGAAATTGTGGTATGGAACTCTTTTTAACCAGAGCTGCTAACTGGCAAACCCTTGAAAAACTTTCTTGAAAAATGATCAACAATACAAAGTATGGTACTATTTAATAAAACACATACACACAAAGCAACACCACATGTTCTGTGTGTGTGTGTGTGTGTGTATGTGTGTGTGTGTGTGTGTGTGTGTGTGTGTGTGTGTATATATTATAACAAATCCAGGTCTGGAGGATATATACCAAACTGATAACAATGTATTTTATTTCCTGGAGAAGTAGATTTGAGGATAGATCAACTTATCTGGAAATACTTTACTTTCTTTGGAGATGTAGTCATATACTGCTGTGTAACATACATTTTAATAATTAAATAAATAAAATTAAAGAAAAATCATCTAAGATGTGTCAACTCAACTATTAGAAAATTCCACCATTAGGTATCACAATATGCAAAGAATTCTAAACAAAGCCCTTCCTAACTAATATCTACTTAATAAATTTTATTCAGTACTGACAACATGCATAAAATGATCAATGTATGTATGACACTTATAGGTGAATATAAACCTGGGGGAGCTACTGACCCTAATTCTCTGGCTTAGACTCCATACAGCCTAATAAATATCATTCCAGAGTTTACAAAAGAGGAGAGCAGATTCTACCTCACTCCACTCCATCCCGCTTTCCCCTGTTCTTAAACTTTCAGAACTGACTTACAAGGTAATTACAGCAGCCAGATATCAAACCTGTAGACAAAAGAGAAGGGCTAATCTTACTACACCAATTTTATAAAATTAGGTCAAAGTCAGCATCTAAATTCCATAATCTTCAGATGTAAAGTACAGAGGCATAAGATGAAGCGCAGCTTGTCACAGAATTTGCCTAGGATGTAAGCACCTAAAGGAAGCTAACTTACTGGAAGTAATAAGATGATAAGAACGCTAAAGTCTGAACTTCTAAACATAATTAAAATAGTTTGTCATTATTTCCTTGATCCTATAGGGACTAACTACTTCGTTTATATTTTTTAAACACTTTTCACCACTGGGGAAATTAATGTATATCTTGCTAAAACAGTGTAGCTATTTTTGAACACAGCTGGTATCTTCAGCCTTGCAGCAATTAAAGTTTCTTTCTATTACAAAAGGAACCTCTGAGCCTGAAGACATTTTTATACAGCTGGATCTCAGCATGTACAATGAAAATGTACGAAAGCAAGAGAATCAGATTCTGAAAAGAGTGAACTAGCATAGGTTTGGATGACAAACCAGGACTCTGTAACTCTACAGCATTTACGAAAAGAATTTGCCATTCTGGCGGAACATTCTCACGAGCTGCACTTTTTCTTTTAATTCTTCTATTTCTATAGAGAAAACCATGGACAGAGAGATTACAAATGAAACCCGACAACCACCTGATGAAATAATTACACAACAATATATTGGAGGCAAGATGTCCTGAAAAGAACCCTGACATTGAGAGGTAAGAGGGTACTATTTTTAATAATTTTATTTACAATTATATAAAGGGATGAGAAAAGACTCATCCAGTTTGGCAGACTACATGAAATCAGTTTGTCTAGAGAAGATCTGTGATGACACACTGAAAAACCAATCAGATTTAGAAAAATGTGTCAAGGAACAATTGCTCAAAATATGGTTAGTTAAAAATCAATAACAGGTTTTCAGAAGAATTTTCAGCAGTAAAAAAGGTATAAAAAAGCAGAATATGGTCAGGATAGAGATTCCCAAAGTGAAGTATAAATAACTCAGAGAATTATAAATTTGTGGAATGAACACATGGGCTTTATACGCAGACAGTTCAGAATCTCAGCATTGGCGGCTCACTAGCAGTGTGACCCTGGGCAAGTTGCCTGACCTTCTGAGCTTCACTTTCTTCATTTATAAAATGGGTGTAATAATGCCCATCATGAAGTACTGCTGTAAAGATTAGTAATCATGCTGCCCGGCACAGAGCAGGCTCTCAGTCAATGGACATGGACAATCTTTCATGGGCAGATAGATGAGGTGGTGTCAACATATCTAAGCTCACTCAGCCAACGAGTAACAGAACAAGGTCCCGTCATCCACTGCTGCTGGTCCCAAGTCAGGGAGATTTCCTCTGTTCATCCAATCTGTCCCTCAGTCACCTTCTTACCCAAAGGAACAGAAATGAATGTAATACTACAATAAAAAAATATGTAGCATTATTAGAGTATTTAAAAATAAACTACAACTAAGGAATTTGGTTCAGATATTAGTTTTTAAAGTTGCTAGTTAATTTAAGGCTTCCCTGGTGGCGCAGTGCTTAAGAATCCGCCTGCCAATGCAGGGGACACGGGTTCAAGCCCTGGTCCGGGAAAATCCCACATGCCGCAGAGCAACGAAGCCCGTGCGCCACAACTACTGAAGCCCGCGCGCCTAGAGCCCGTACTCTGCAACAAGAGAAGCCACCGCAATGAGAAGCCCGCGCACTGCAACAAAGAGCAGCCTCCGCAAGCCGTAACTAGAGAAAGCCCGCGCGCGGCAACAAAGACCCAACTGAGCCAAAAATAAATAAAATAAATTAATTAATTAATAATAAAAATAGGTTGCTAGTCGATTTTAAATTCCTGACAGTTTTATGTAAAACACTGAAACAAATTGTCACATGGCCTTAATTAGGAATTCTTTTAAATTTCTAAGACTTCATAAGAAAGCTCATTTTTGTATGACATGGTAATTTGCAATGGTGTTGTTTAAGACCTTTTAGAAAAATAAGTTTATCCAAAAATAAAATTCAGAGTAACGTATACATAGTTTCATATTCTTTAAAACAGTACAGCACACTAAGAAAAAAGTCAATGATATTTTATATATGTGAAATAAAAAACAACCATTCATTCATTGTTAGTTATGGTTCACCATGCATTGCTGGGCAGAAACGTCTCCTGGTTGCTTTGCAGGATTTCGTGAGATGCTTGCCTTGTTCCCCCTTTGCTTTGTTTCAGATGATGTGGACACCTAGAAGTGTCTCATCTTTTAGGAGTTCAGTGCCTGATTTTATAACTCAAAGTGGTTGACTCCCACTGCTGTTGCAGAGATGCAGAATAACTAGAATGCATGAGAAGGAACATTTTGGATCACCTTTACTCAGCCAGGGTCACCTGTCTGTGCTTATGACCAAAGCAACTTAAATGCCAAAGCACTTCCTATTAGACTTTGTCATTCCCGCACTCAGCCTCCCCAGCAAGATGCCACTGGAATGCATTCCCAAGATGCAGATGATTATGTCCTGATTTGTCCTCATTTTTCCCACAGCTTCTTTACAAAAATAGCTGCTACTTCTCTATAATCTATTTGCAACCTCCTATTCCCTTTTCTTTCAATACTAATAAATAGAGTAATTCATACTCTATTCATGGAGATGAATTCTCTTAAGTGTCAAAAAAGCACACCGAAGTGAATGGTACAGACTAAGATATTACAAAAAGAATCTTGCCTTGAGAAGGATTACTTAAGTAAAGTGGTATGAAATTATTGAAACAGAATATGTCATTTGCTTATTCTATTATTGATTAAAACCTATTGAGAGGGCTTCCCTGGTGGCGCAGTGGTTGAGAGCCCGCCTGCCGATGCAGGGGACGTGGGTTCGTGCCCCGGTCTGGGAAGATCCCACATGCCGCGGGGCGGCTGGGCCCGTGAGCCATGGCCGCTGAGCCTGCGCTCCGCAACGGGAGAGGCCACAACAGTGAGAGGCCCGCGTGCCGCAAAAAAAAAAAAAGAAGAAAGAAAAAAAAGCTACTGAGAGTAATGGATATATTTTCAAATAAAAAGTAGATCACTGAAAAAACAAATTCCCTCTCATGAAAATGGAATGGAATGATAATTAAAACATAAAGTATTAAGTACTTTAAAATTTGATATTAATGAGACAAAACACTTTGCTTACTTTTTCAAAAATCAATCTTAGTTACACTGAGGTAAACTCAAATATCATCTAGTCTGACACCAATCATTTTTTTAAACTTAAGTATATTTTATACCCAGAGAAATTCAAGAGATGACATTTTTTGCTCAGTTTCACCTGATAGCTAAGTAGCAACAAATCTAAGCAATCTTTCTTCATCATTTGAACTTTCTAATCTCAGAATTTTTTTTTAATTTGGTATGTTGAACACTGTGATCTGTAAGGTGACTACTTTAAAATACTACTGCTCACACATAGGCAATAGGGCCCATTAGATGTTAGCTGGACAACATCAACTCTCCTCAGGCTTCTTAAATGGGGGAAAAAATGTGAGAACAGAAACAGAATTGCTTAGAACTGTTAAGCTTGTCTTTAACACATTGTCTGTCTTCTATAGCATGTTTGGAAGTGCATGGAATGACTAGACAGAGTGTAAAATGAAGAGATATTTCATACTGTGTCTGAAATTTGGAGATAGTCTAACAAAAAGTTCCATTCGGATAAGACATTTACAAATGTACAAAGAAATATGATGAGCATTTTGGTGGATAAACAAATAGATGATTTAATGAGGTGTAAGAGATGCCCCCTACCTGCAAGAAGAGTAAGCGGTTCGGAAATTTAAAATAGCAGTATTATATCTGACAGGCAAAAACAAAGGTAGACTATAAAAGGTTGTGGGAGAATGACTGCTACTTAGATGCAAAGATGACGGAAACAGGAATTCGAAATTCTATCTCTAAAATAGTATAAATATTTCTAGATTAGATGGAGTAAATTGGATTCTGATTTTTGTCAAACTTTGGTGCATTAAGAAGATCTGTTAAATGGGTATTATGAAATTCAGTTCACATGGAGTGTATCACTCTTAAACTTGTTTAGCAAAAGACGAAGTGGAAAAAATGGGAGTCATATTAATTAACATCCTGTTTACATTGTGACTGTCAATTCTAACCATTTGTTTCACTAAATTCTGCTACTTCAGTTAGTCTTAATGTTTATTAGCAAGTCATAACATATTTGCAATTAATAATTATCTTGATATTTTAAAGTTTTATATTTTATATTATGAACATGGTTCAGGAAAGATTTTCAAATAATAAATTCATGTTTTAATTAGAAACAGATGCTCTTTAATATAGAATATAAAATGGTCACACTAACTGAGGGTTATTTTAATTAGTCTTCTCTCTTCTCTTTGTTGGATCCTACTTAGTTATTCTTTGCTCTAAAATATATTATACAAATGCATTTGAATTAGACTATCAAATCAAAAAGATACAAGAGAAATAATTAAGTACAAGCCGAAATTTGACACTAGAGAATCACTAAAAAGTTAAAACAATGTTATAAAACCAAAATTTAGAAAAAAGTTTTACAATGTAATCGATTTTTTAAAAAGCAATTGTGTTTAACCTCATTGAAAGATGAACTATTACTAAAGTAGTTTTCTATAAACAATCAATATTTGAAGCTTTTTAAAGTAATGACTCCAAATCTGTATCTTCAGTCTAAGCCTCTTTCTCAAGCTCCAGAGCCATATTTTCAGTTGGCTATAAAACAGTTCTACCTGAATGACCCATAGGCACCTCAAACTCAAGATTTCAAAAACTAAATTTTTCCATTTTGCAATCTGCTTTTCTCTTCATGTTTCCCATCCTGGTTAATGGTAATCAATTGCCTATTTTGTAGTCAAACTATCTAAAATCTACATCTATAGGCTAGAAATAAAAGTGGATTTTATGAAATATTCCTAGTTTTACTTTTGGTATTTTCCAGAACCCCCTCCAAATTTTGTTGACCAACTGTTTCCCTGAGTAAATAAGTGAGAAGGTAATGCGTGCTGATGCACATTCAAGTGGAGAGAAAATCCTTCACTTTTACTCCATGGGCTCCTCTTCAACTTAGAGGATAAGTTAAACGGTCAAAATCTTAATAAGAGGAGGTAGGAGGGAGAAGGAGAGAGGAGGGACATAGAAGAAACTGTCAACGTACGATCAATTCTTGGACTGGGGCGGGGGGGGGGGTGAAATGGGGGGAGGGAGAGTGGACTCAGGCATGGGTGGGGTCACTGTCCTCTCAGCTTCCTCACAGACACCTGCCTCTGTATTCACTCGTCTTCATCTCCATTACTTCAATCAATTCTGTCATCTCATCCAGGCCTGCCCTCTTCAAGTTAGGCATACATTTCAAAGGAATTCCCTTATTTCTCCTAATCCCTAACTTCTAATTTCTTCCATGCCTTAATTTTACCCACCTTCTTTAAATAAAAGGGATACAATAAATGCCAATTAGGGTGTTAGTGATTAATAGTAGTTTAATGGTTGCTCCTCCAGGTAGGACTTGGAAGACAAAGTAGATGGCCAACACTTAAAACCTAAAGGCAAAGACCTTGAACTCTGAAAGTTAAGAGCAAGGCTATCAGCACAGTGGGCCTCCTGGTGCCCCCAAACCTCACTGTCTATGACAGTTTCCTCAGAGACTGTTCCTATATGGAAGCAAACCAAGGTATCTACATTCAGTCAGAAACTAGAATGCAGAGGCTCCTTTTAGGAATAAGAGGGACCCCATCATCCTCATCTTCTGTTGAAGATTTTTTAAAGAAGAAATTCATATTTCAAAAAAGTCTTCTCTTCCCAGTTGCGCATTTAAATTCCATTGAGTCAGTCTATCTAACCATAACTACACACATCTGTGCCTCAGAAAATCCCCTAAGCCTTTGTTGAGGACAAGCTAAGCGAGTAGGTTTGCTTCCCTTTATTCTTTCTGTCTTTGTAGCAGAAGTTTGTATAATAAGGAAGGTGCCTCTGAAATGCAGCTTTCATCATGTGACAGGTTTCACGACATGCTGTGCAGGTGTGATTTCAAGGTCCAGAAGAGCGGCTTCCTAACGCCCCCAGGAATATACTCCACTTACTATGGTTTTCTCTTTGTTTCTTTTTTGACCACATCTTTAAGACCATGAAGGAAGTATAAATGCACAAATTCTGGGAATGAAAAAGCCAACTCTGGGGAAAGGGAGTAAATCCACAACCACTGTACTGGGTAAAACAGAGACCTGAAATTGTACCTAGTATTGCTAATTTGCTCATTCAGTGCCATTTTTCCCAAAGACACCTCTGACTTTAACAAAATGTTGATAATAAAAGTGGTAATAAGTAACAACACTGACAACATTACGTAACAAATGATGACAGTCGAATTTTTGTGCCAGCCATTATCCTAGGCACTTTATATTAATTAATCCTCACAAAAACATTTAACCCTCATGACAAATAGTAGGTACTATTATTATCCCCACTTTATAAATGAGGAGGCTGAGGTTTAAAGAGGATAAAAAACTTGCCCAGGGAAATTGACAGAACTGACATTATATAATGGTATCACTCAACCTTGCCCCTATCACTTTCAAAATCCAACTTTTAAAGCTGTCATTTAAAATAGCATTGGATAGCAGCTCCTGAAGCAACCTTTACTAACCTCCACTGAAATATAAAGACACATGTGAAATGGAAAATCACAGCCCTGCTGTGAACAGGAAATTCAAAGCAGAAATACAAATTGAAATAAAAATGAGAAAAAAGTACTCACTCTCACAAGTAACTGGGAAATGTAAATTTAAAATATATCATTTTTAATCCATTAGATTCAAAAAGTTAAAAACATTGATAATATCAATTACTGGTTAGAATGCTAGAAAATGGACACTTTCATGCTGATAGAAATATAAAATGATGAAGCCTTTGATTCATCATTCAGCAGTTTTGAAGTATCTATCAAAATTTTAGATACTTCACATCAACTCACATCAACTTGGCTCACATCAACTCATTCCTGAGGTCTTACTTTCACTGACTTTTCACACAATATAGGGTTTTTTTTAAGTGCCTTCACTGTAACACACCAGGCGGTAGACACAGGAGTTTCATAGAACTACCCAAACTGGGTAAGTTTCCATGTTCTATGCTCATCACACAGAGTGCCTCCATGAGTGGAACACTTATCACAACTGAAATTAATGTGGAAAGCAATATTCATGAGCATCACTTCCTAAGAGAAAGAACATCTATAGTGGTGAGGAAGGAATTCTTCTTAAGTAGGCAAACGATAAGGACGCCTGATGGCAACCGTGGGATTTTACATTATTCTGGAATTTCTAATACAATAAGTTATAAAGACTGGAAATGAGACAATGAGACAACACTGTGATCTGGCAGGAAGTTGCCCCAAGGAAGTAATCTGAATCACACACAAGATTTAGTTATAAGAATGTTTCAAATCCAAAAATGGGCAGAAGACCTAAATAGACATTTCTCCAAAGAATATATACAGATTGCCAACAAACACATGAAAGGATGCTCAACATCACTAATCATTAGAGAAATGCAAATCAAAACTACAATGAGGTATCACCTCACACTGGTCAGAATGGCCATCTTTAAAAAATCTACAAGCGGGCTTCCCTGGTGGCGCAGTGGTTGAGAGTCCGCCTGCCGATGCAGGGAACACGGGTTCGTGCCCCGGTCCGGGAAGATCCCACATGCTGCGTAGCAGCTGGGCCCGTGAGCCATGGCCGCTGAGCCTGCGTGTCCGGAGCCTGTGCTCCGCAACGGGACAGGCCGCAGCCGTGAGAGGCCCGTGTACCGCCAAAAAAAAAAAAAAAAAAAAAAATCTACAAGCAATAAATGCTGGACAGGGTGTGGAGAAAAGGGAACCCTCTTGCACTGTTGGTGGGAATGTAAGTTGATACAGCCACTATGGAGAACAATATGGAGGTTCCTTAAAAAACTAAAAATAGAACTACCATATGACCCAGCAATCCCACTACTGGGCATATACCCTGAGAAAACCATAATTCAAAAAGAGTCATGTACCACAATGTTCACTGCAGCTCTATTTACAATATCCAGGACATGGAAGCAACCTAAGTGTCTACTGACAGATGAATGGATAAAGATATGGCACATATATACAATGGAATATTAGCCATAAAAAGAAACGAAATTGAGTTATTTGTAGTGAGGTGGATGGAACTAGAGTCTATCATACAGAGTGAAGTAAGTCAGAAAGAGAAAAACAAATACCATATGCTAACACATATATATGGAATCTAAAAAAAAAAAAAAAAAAAAAAAGGTTCCGATGAACCTAGGGGCAGGACGGGAATAAAGACGCAGACGTAGAGAATGGCCTTGAGGACATGGGGAGGGGGAAGGGAAATCTGGGACGAAGTGAGAGAGTGGCATGGACATATATACACTACCAAATGTAAAACAGATAGCTAGTGGGAAGCAGCCACATAGCACAGGGAGATCAGCTCGGTGCTTTGCGACCACCTAGAGGGGTGTGACAGGGAGGGTGGGAGGGAGGGAGATGCAAGAGGGAGGGGATATTGTTATACAGCAGAAACTAACACAATATTGTAAAGCAAGTATACTCCAATAAAAAAGTTTAAAAAAATGTAAAAAAAAAAAAAAAGAATGTTTCACACACAGTATTATTTATATCAGGACAAAATTAGGGGCAATCCACATCCCAAAAACTTGACAAATGGTAAAATGAATTATAATATACTCTATAGTATAATAATATTATGTCATAAAGTTCAAGGTTTGGGGACATATTTAACGACAAAAGAGTATAAGATTATAATTTATATATATGAAAATAATTTTCTACTAAATGTTTAGAAAACTAAATTGCGGACTTATAGGTAATTTTTACATTATTACTTAAAATTTTCAGTCTTTTCCAAACTCTGTAAAATATATTGCTTTTACAATACAGAACAGTTTAAAATTCTAATCTCACAGAAAGGTTGAAAAGATTAAAATAATAAAAAGATACCTTCTAAAATTGTTAAAATTAAAGAGACTGACAATACCAAATGTGGAGCGGATTTAGAGCAAGGCGAATTTCCATACATTGCTAATGGGAATATAAAATACAATAACAACCACTTTGGAAAATGGTTTGGCAGCATCTTATGAAAGTTAAAAATACATCTGCCCTATGACCAAGCAATTCTAATCGTAGGTGAAAGAAAAACATTTGATTGCAAAAAAAAACTTGTATAAGAATGTTCACAGTGGCCACCGCCACCGCGCACATGGGAGCCGTGACTGATAACGAAGTCATACAGAAGCGTCTCCTCATTGATGGAGATGGCACTGGAGATGATGGGAAAATTAATCTGCTAGCGAAAAGTTTCATTAAGTGGCACAACTCTGGATCCCAGGAAGAGGGATACAGCCAGTACCAACGTATGCTGAGCACACTGTCTCAATGTGAATTTTCAATGGGCAAAAGTTTGCTGGTATATGATATGAATCTCAGAGAAATGGAAAATTATGAAAAAATTTACAAAGAAATAGAAGGTAGCATTGCTGGAGCACATGAAAAAATCACTGAGTGCAAAAAGCAAATTCTTCAAGCAAAATGAATGCAAAAAGATAGCCAAGAATATGATGCACTGGCAAAAGTGATTCTGCGTCATCCAGAGAGGCATGAGACATTAAAGGAACTACAGGCTCTGGGAAAAGAATGAGAGCCTCTTTCACATATTAAATGAAGTATTGAAGATAAGCTGGAATTGAGAAGGAAACAGTTTCACGTTCTTCTTAGCACCATCCATGAACTTCAACAAACACTGGAAAACGATAAAAAGCTCTCAGAGGTAGAAGAAGCTCAAGAAACAAGCATGGAAACCAATCCTAAACCACAGACCAACTAATCACTCACCATTCCCAAGAATACTGAAGTAGCAACATGATCTTAGTGTGTTCAGAATTTGTTGTGCTCTTGAGATATTTAAAGTTTGGGCAATGAACTACTTTGCCTTTAAATATTAATGCAAAGTTCATTCATATTTCTTCACATAAAGGGAGATGACTTCATTATATATTTGTTTATATTGAAATGCCTTTTTTTACTTAAAAGTAGGAAGCAACATCCAAAAATGTTTAATAAAATGCTTTCAAGTTGAAAAGCAAAAAAGAATGTTCAGCAACTTGATTTATAATAATCAAAAAGGAGAACAACACAAATATCCATCCAACATGAAATGAAAAAACAAGTTATAATAATATTCTTACAATGAAATACCACTCAGAAATAGAAGGGGAAATGGTGATTCACACAGTCAATATGAATCTCAAAGATTATACAGTATATGTTAAAGAAGCCAGAAACAAAAGAGAACACACTGCATGATTCCATTTATATGGAGTTCTAGAACAGACAAAACTAATCTACAGTGATAGAACTCTGAGAGGGAGGTGTGGGGATTGACTGGGAAAGGGCAAGAGACAACTCTCTGGGGAGAATGGAAACTTCTACATCTTGAAAAAGGCATAGATTGCCTTTTTGCATGCATACATGGGTGTATGCATTTGTCAAACACACTGCACTGTACAGTTAATATTCATGCATTTCACTCTATGTAAACTGTACCTTCATAAAAATAAATAAATAACAAAGGATTTGAAACTCACACTAAGGTGGATAAAGATAAAAATCAACAGACCTTTTATTACTCCTCAAATCTCATGAAATTGGTGCCACCAATTTGTAAGACCTATCACACAACGGGTAAACTCACAAAGAAAGCAATAGTATATAACTTTCTGGTACTTCTACCATTTGTACCTTCAATTTGTATATTCTATTAATTTACATTTAAGCCAATGACATTTCCATACTTCCCATTCATTTACTTCTATCTGATCACTTTGCAAAGATGGAAGAGAGCCCTACAAGAAAGGGAGCAAGAAATTGACAAGAAGCTCAGTGTTCTCTACCCACACTCCAAGAAACAGGAATATCACACATAGGGTGGTAATTAAATATGTAAGCTGTTAAGGAGAAGTGGTACATATATACAATGGAATATTACTCAGCCATAAAAAAGAATGAAATGATGCCATTTGCAGCAACATGGATGGACCTAGAGATTATCATACTAAGTGAAGTAAGTCAGACAGAGAAAGACAAATGTCATGTGGAATCTAAAAAATGATACAAATGAACTTATTTACAAAACAGAAATAGACTCACAACATAGAAAACAAACTTATGGTTACCACAGGGGAAAGACAGGAAAGGATAAACTAGGAGGTTGGGATTCACATATACGCTACTATATATAATAAAATAGATAATCAACAAGGACCTACTGAATAGCACAGGGAACTATATTCAATACTCTGTAATAACCTATATTGGAAAAGAATCTGAAAAAGAATAGATATATGTATAACTATATCACTTTGCTGTACATCTGAAACTAACACAACATTGTAAATCAACTATATTCCAATATAAAATAAAAAATTTTTAAACAGGTAAGCTCTGAAGCCTTTATGATCTGAGTTTTGCTTATTGGCTCTGTGTCTTTGGGTAAACTTTATTAGTATTAGTTTATTCTATTTATTCTATTATTATTCTAATAAATAATATTTTATTATTTATTCTATTCAATAAAATCCATTAAAAATTCAAGTTAAATTCAATTCTTCAAGAATACACTATTTATAGGAAAAGGTACCATAACTATATAAAACATATATGCCTGCTAATTTCTCATTGCACACAAAAAATTATTTTGAAAAGTGTCTAGAAATCTACTGATAAGTTCTGATTCTGTTCTTCTTAGATATAAACAATTTTGTCATTCAATGAGTTCCTGAATTCATTTCTAATATGAGTAAGTTTTTGCTAATATATTTCAATTATGTTTAAATTTGAAATAACATTTTGTATGGCCTTTCAAAAATCACTTTTTTTCTGGCCTCAGAAAATGCCTTTTTCCAAAAGGGCACCATAAAAACAAACAGAGCAACAAAAACCCCATTTGCTATTATTAAAACTGACAGAAGATTTTGTTGTATTATCTCCCCTATTTTATCTACCAACTTAAAATATCACTACAAATACGAAAAAGTTGTTTATTTGTCTTATAAGAACAAAATGTATCTATTTGCTGGTAAACATTCAGATCAATTCACATGAGAATCTGTTCACATTACCTACTTGTTTACAAGTGGTTTTGGCAGACACATTTTTATAGTAACCCAATATAAGAAGAAAACAGGCTAGAATATCGATAACAACATTGTATTACAACCATCAAACTTGCTAAGAGACTAGAATGTAATGAGTCTAACCACTAAAAAAAGACAATTCATGTGATGTGATAGAGGTGCTAATTATCACTACAATAGCAGTCATACTACAATATACAAACGTATCAAAAAACATATACACCTTAAATTTATACAATGTTGTATGTCAAATCTATTTCAATTAAAAAATAAGCTAGGGGTTCCCTGGTGGCACAGTGGTTGAGAGTCTGCCTGCCGATGCAGGAGACACGGGTTTGTGCCCTGGTCCGGGGAGATCCCACATGCCGCGGAGCAGCTAGGCCCATGAGCCATGGCCGCTGAGCCTGCGCGTCCGGAGCCTGTGCTCCGCAACAGGAGAGGCCACAGCAGTGAGAGGCCTGCGTACCGCAAAAAAAATAAAAATTAAAATTAAAAATAGGCTAGAACTTGAGCTCGTCAATTACAAGAGAATTACATACAGTGTTTTTGCTTTACATCATTAAAATGACCATATTCACATGTCTAGTCATGAATATGAATGGACTACATGCCAGATAAAATTTTTAAAATTCTGAAATATATATATGGAAATCCATGAGAACATCCACAGTGTATGTTCTCAAGAAAATAAAATATAGTCATTAAAACAAAGTTGACCCATTACTGCTAAATCAGTTCAAAAACTGTCTAAACTATAACCAAACTCTCCTGTTTCTCAATGTCTGCTTTTGGAAGGCAAGCAAACTCTCACCATATGCCTGTGGTCTGAAAGCACATATCATGAAGGCTGTTCTCAAAGACTTGGAAAATTTACAAAGATTTTGTGACTTCCAGACTCACAGAGAGCTGTAAATAGATAGAACTTATTTTAAGGCATTTCAACATCAGTTCTCCTGATACCAGCAGAATAAATAAATCAGAGCAAATGGACATCAAAATAATTAGATTACTTTCCCTTCCTGTATCTTAAAATATAAATCCCTCAGGTGATTCAAGTTTTGCATAAAGACTTAGAACAAGCGTTTTCTTATCTAAATTATTCCTCAGTGGTACACAGTAAGTCTGCCCCTCTTCTTCACATCCTTTCTCTGGAATACCTATTTCATTCCCACAGCATCAGTGAATACCCCATCGTGGTAACTCAAATCTATCTCTAGCTCTGACCTCTCTTCTGAGCACCACTCCAGTATTCTCCAGCTAGGGTTCATGGATGACCTAATCTCAGCATGTCCAAAACCAAACTCACCTTTGTCCATCCAAACCTATTCCTTCAAAATACCCTCTCTTTGTTAATGGCTTCAAAAATCACGCAGAAAATCACATTACAATCTTGAGAGTCATCCTAGACTCTTCTTTCTCTCTTTCACCACTGCCAATACCATTTCTTTTTTTTTTTAACATCTTAATTGGAGTAAAATTGCTTTACAATGGTTAGTTTCTGCTATATAACAAAGTGAATAAGCTATACATATACATATATCCTCATACCTCCTCCCTCTTGTGTCTTCCTCCCACCCTCCCTATCCCACCCATCTAGGTGGTCACAAAACACCAAGCTGATCTCCTAAGTGTCGATGGACAATTAGGTTGCTTCCATGTCCTGGCTATTGTAAGTAGTGCTGCAATGAACACTGTGGTACATGACTCATTTTGAATTATGGTTTTCTCAGGATATATGCCCACCAGTGTAATTACCGGGTCATATGACAGTTCTATTTTTAGTTTTTTAAGGAACCTCCATACTGTTCTCCATAGTGGCTGTATCAATTTACATTCCCACCAACAGTGCAAGAGGGTTCCCTTTTCTCCACACCCTCTCCAGCATTTATTGCTTGTAGAGTTTTTGAAGATGGCCATTCTGACCATCTGTGTGAGGTGATACCTCATTATAGTTTTGATTTGCATTTCTCTAATGATTAGAGATGTTGAGCATCCTTTCATGCGTTTGTTGGCAATCTGTATATATTCTTTGGAGAAATGTCTACTTAGGTCTTCTGCCCATTTTTGGATAGGGTTATTTGTTCTTTTGATATTGAACTGCATGAACTGCTTGTAAATTATGGAGATTAATCCTTTGTCAGTTACTTCATTTTCAAATATTTTCTCCCATTCTGAGGGTTGTCTTTTCATCTTTTTTATGGTTTCCTTTGCTGTGCTAATAAAGCTTTTAAGTTTCATTAGGTCCCATTTGTTTATTTTGGTTTTTATTTCCACTTCTCTAGGATGTGGGTCAAAAAGGATTTTGCTGTGATTTATGTCATAGAGTGTTCTGCCTATGTTTTCATCTAAAAGTATTATAGTGTCTGGCCTTACATTTAGGTCTTTAATCCATTTTGAGTTTATTTTTGAGTATGGTGTTAGGGAGTGTTCTAATATCATTCTGTTACATGTAGTTGTCCAGTTTTCCCAGCACCAATTATTGAAGAGGCTGTCTTTGCTCCACTGTATATTCTTGCCTGCTTTATCAAAGATAAGGTGACCATACAAGCGTGGGTCTATCTCTGGGCTTTCTATCCTGTTCCATTGATCTATATTTCTGTTTTTGTGCCAGTACCATACTATCTTGATTACTGTAGCTCTGTAGTATAGTCTGAAGTCAGGGAGCCTGATTCCTCCAGCTACATTTTTCTTTCTCAAGATTACTTTGGCTATTCGGGTTTCTTTGTGTTTCTATACAAATTGTGAAATTTTTTGTTCTAGTTCTGTGAAAAATGCCAGTGGTAGTTTGATAGGGATTGCAATGAATCTGTAGATAGCTTTGGGTAATATAGTCATTTTCACAATGTTGATTCTTCCAAGCCAAGAACATGGCATATCTCTCCATCTGTTTGTATAATTTTTATTTTCTTTCATCAGAGTCTTATAGTTTTCTGCATATAGGTCTTTTGTCTCCTTAGGTAGGTTTATTCCTAGATATTTTATTCTTTTGGTTGCAATGGTAAATGGGAGTGTTCCCTTAATTTCTCTTTCAGATTTTTCATCATTAGTGTATAGGAATGCAAGAGATTTCTGTGCATTGATGTTGTATCCTGCTACTTTACCAAATTCATTGATTAGCTCTAGTAGTTTTCTGCTGGCATCTTTAGGATTCTCTATGTATAGTATCATGTCACCTGCAAACAGTAACAGCTTTACTTCTTTTCCGATTTGGATTCCTTTTATTTCTTTGTCTTATCTGATTGCTGTGGCTAAAACTTCCAAAACTATGTTAAATAACTGTCATGAGCAGACAACCTTGCTGTGTTCCTGATCTTAGAGGAAATGGTTTCAGTTTTTCACCACTGAGAATTATGTTGGCTGTGGGTCTGTCATATATGCCCTTTATTATGTTGAGGTAAGTTCCCTCTATGCCTACTTTCTGGAGGGTTTTTATCATAAATGGGTGTTGAATTTTGTTGAAAGCTTTTTCTGCATCTACTGAGATGATCAGATAGGTTTTCTCCTTCAATTTGTTAATATGGTTTATCACATTGATTGATTTACGTATACTGAAGAATCCTTGCATTCCTGGGATAAACCCCACTTGATCATGGTGTATGATCCTATTATTGTGCTGTTGGATTCTGTTTGCTAGTATTTTGTTGAGGATTTTTGCATCAATGTTCATCAGTGTTATTTGCCTGTAGTTTTTTTCTTTGTGACATCTTTGTCTGGTTTTGGTATCAGAGTGATGGTGGCCTCATTTGGGAGCCTATGGTCTGCAACGGGAGAGGCCACAACAGTGAGAGGCCCACGTACAGCAAAAAAAAAAAAAGAAGAGCGGGGAAGCTTCAAGATGGCGGAAGACTAAGACGTGCAGATCACCTTCCTCCCAAAAATTACATCAGAAATAGATCTACATGTGGAACAACTCCTACAGAACACCTACTGAATGCTGGCAGAAGACCTCAGACCTCCCAAAAGGCAAGAAACTCCCCACGTACCTGGGTAGGGTAAAAGAAGAAAGAAAAAACAGAGACAAAGAATAGGGATGGAACCTGCACCAGTGGGAGGGAGCTGTGAAGGAGGAAAGGTTTCCACACACTAGGAAGCCACTTCATGGGTGGAGACTGCGGGTGGCAGAGCGGGAAGCTTTGGAGCCATGGAGAAGAGTGCAGCAACAGGGGTGCGGAGGGCAAAGTGGACAGATTCCCGCACAGAGGATCAGGGCCGACCGGCACTCACCAGCCCAAGAGGCTGCTCTGCTCACCTGCTGGGACGGGTTGGGGCTAGGAACTGAGGCTCGGGCTTCAGTCAGATGCCAGGGAGAGGACTGGGGTTGGCGGCATGAACACAGCCTGAAGGCGCTAGTGCGCCACAGCTAGCCGGGAGGCAGTCCGGGAAAGGTCTGGAGCTGCCGAAGAGGCAAGAGACTTTTTCTTCCCTCTTTGTTTCCTGGTATGCGAGGAGAGGGGATTAAGCGCGCTGCTTAAAGGAGCTTCAGAGACGGGCACGAGCTGCGGCTATCAGCGCGGACCACAGAGACAGGCATGAGACACTAAGTAATACACTTGGTGGCTGCTGCAGCCACCAATAAGCCTGTGTGCAAGCACAGGTCACTATCCACACCTCCCTCCCGGGAGCCTGTGCAGCCCGCCACTGCCAGGGTCCCGTGATCCAGGGACAAGTTCCCCGGTAGAACGCACAGCACGCCTCAGGTTGGTGAAAAGTCACAGTGGCCTCTGCTGCCACAAGCTCGTCCCGCATCCGTACCCCTCCCTCCCCATTGCCTGAGCGAGTGAGAGCCCCAGAATCAGCTGCTCCTTTAACCCCATCCTGTCTGAGCAAAGACCAGACACGCTCAGGCGACCTACACGCACAGGCGGGTGCAAATCCAAAGCTGAACCCCAGGAGCTGTGCGAACAAAGAACAGAAAGGGAAATCTCACCCAGCAGCCTCAGAAGCAGCGGACTAAATCTCCACTAAATCTCCAACTTGATGTACCTGCATCTGTGGAATACCTGAAGAGACAATGAATCATCCGAAATTGAGGAGGTGGACTTTGGGAGCAACGATATATGTATATATTTTTCCCCTTTTTCTCTTTTTGTGAGTGTGTATGTGTATGCTTCTGTGTGTGATTTTGCCTGTATAGCTTTGCTTTTACCATTTGTCCTAGGGTTCTCTCTGTCCTTTCTTTTATTACGTAAAAAAATTTTTTTTCATAACAATTATTTTTTATTTTAATAACTTTATTTTATTTTACATTATTTTATTTTATCATCTTTCTTTCTTTTGTTTCTCCGTTTTATTCTGAGCTGTGTGGATGAAAGGCTCTTGGTGCTGCAGCCAGGAGTCAGTGCTGTGCTTCTGAGGTGGGAGAGCCAACTTCAGGACACTGGTCCACAAGAGACGTCCCAGCTCCACGTAATATCAAACGGTGAAAATCTGCCAGAGATCTTCATCTCAACACCAACAGCCAGCTTCACTCAACGACCAGCAAGCGACAGTGCAGGACACCCTATGCCAAACAACTAGCAAGACAGGAACACAATCCCATCCATTAGCAGAGAGGCTGCCTAAAATCATAATGAGGCCACAGACACCCCAAAACACACCACCAAATGTGGACCTGCTCACCAGAAAGACAATATCCAGCCTCATCCACCAGAACACAGGCACTAGTCCCCTCCACCAGGAAGCCTACACAACCCACTGAACCAACCTTAGCCACTGGGGACAGACACCAAAAACAATGGAAACTATGAACCTGCAGCCTGCAAAAAGGAGACCCCAAACACAGTTAAGTGAAGCAAAATGAGAAGACAGAGAAACACACAGCAGATGAAGGAGCAAGGCAAAACCCCACCAGACCTAACAAATGAAGGGGAAATAGGCAGTCTACCTGAAAAAGAATTCAGAATAATGATGGTAAAGATGATCCAAAATCTTGGAAATTGAATGGAGAAAACACAAGAAATGTTTAATAAGGACCTAAAAGAACTAAAGAGCAAACAAAAAATGATGAACAACACAATAAATGAAAATTTAAAATCTCTAGAACGGATCAGTAGCATACTAACTGAGGCAGAAGAACGGATAAGTGACCTGGAAGATAAGATAGTGGAAATAACTACTGCAGAGCAGAAGAAAGAAAAAAGACTGAAAAGGATTGAGGACAGTCTCAGAGACCTCTGGGACAACATTAAACGCACCAACAGTCGAATTATAGGGGTCCCAGAAGAAGAAGAGAAAAAGAAAGGGTCTGAGAAAATATTTGAAGAGATTATAGTTGAAAACTTACCTAATATGGGAAAGGAAATAGTTAATCAAGTCCAGGAAGCACAGAGAATCCCATACAGGATAAATACAAGGAGAAACAGGCCAAGACACATAATAATCAAACTATCAAAAACTCAATAAAAAGAACAAATATTAAAAGCATCAAGGGAAAAACAACAAGTAACACATAAGGGAATCCCCATAAGCTTAACAGCTGATCCTCCAACAGAAACTCTGCAAGCCAGAAGGGAGTGGCAAGACATATTTAAAGTGATGAAAGAGAAAAACCTACAACCAAGATTACTCTACCCAGCAAGGATCTCATTCAGATTTGACAGAGGAATAAAAAGCTTTACAGACAAGCAAAAGCTAAGAGATTTCAGCACCACCAATCCAGCTTTACAACAAATGCTAAAGGAACTTCTCTAGGCAGAAAACACAAGAGAAGGAAAAGACCTACAATAATAAACCCAAAACAATTAAGAAAATGGGAATAGGAACATACATATCGATAATTACCTTAAATGTAAATGGATTAAATGCTCCAACCAAAAGACACAGACTGGCTGAATGGATACAAACATAAGACCTGTATATATGCTGTCTACAAGAGAGCCATTTCAGACCTGGGGACACATACAGACTGAAAGTGAGGGGATAGAAAAAAATATTCCATGCAAATGGAAATCAAAAGAAAGCTGGAGTAGCAATTCTCATATCAGACAAAATAGACTTTAAAACAAAGACTATTACAAGAGACAAGAAGGACACTACAAAATGATCAAGAGAATCAATCCAAGAAGAATATATAACAATGGTAAATATTTATGCACCCAACATAGGAGCACGTCAGTACATAAGGCAAATACTAACAGCCATAAAAGGGGAAATCGACAGTAACAATCATAGAAGGGGAATTTAACACCCCACTTTCACCAATGGACAGATCATCCAAAATGAAAATAAGGAAACACAAGCTTTAAATGATACATTAAACAAGATGGACTAAATTGATATTTATAAGACATTCTATCCAAAAACAACAGAATACACATTCTTCTCAATTGCTCATGGAACATTCTCCAGTATAGACCATATCTTGGGTAATAAATCAAGCCTTGGTAAATTTAAGAAAATTGAAATCATGTCAAGTATCTTTTCTGACCACAACACTGTGAGACTAGATATCAATAACAGGAAAAAGTCTGAAAGAAAAACAAACACATGGAGGCTAAACAACATACTACTTAATAACCAAGAGATCACTGAAGAAATCAAAGAGGAAATCAAAAAATACCTAGAAACAAATGACAATGAAAACAGAACGACCCAAAACCTATGGGATGCAGCAAAAGCAGTTCTAAGAGGGATGTTTATAGCTATACAATTCTACCTTAAGAAACAAGAAACAACTCAAATAAACAACCTAACCTTACACCTAAAGCAATTAGAGAAAGAACAGAAAACCCTCAAAGTTGGCAGAAGGAAAAAAATTATAAAGATCAGATCAGAAATAAATGAAAAAAAAATGAAGGAAACGAAAGCAAAGATCAATAAAACTAAAAGCTGGTTCTTTGAGAAGATAAACCGTTAGCCAGACTTATCAAGAAAAAGAGGGAGAAGACTCAAATCAATAGAATTAGAAATGAAAATGGAGAAGTAACAACTGACACTGCAGAAATACAAAGGATCATGAGAGATTACTACAAGCAACTATATGCCAATTAAATGGACAACCTGGAAGAAAAGGACAAATTCTTAGAAATGCACAACCTTCCAAGAATGAACCAGGAAGAAACAGAAAATATGAACAGACCAATCACAAGCACTGAAGTTGAAACTGTGAGTAAAAATCCTCCAACAAACAAAACCCCAGCACCAGATGGCTTCACAGGTGAATTCTATCAAACATTTAGAGAAGAGCTAACACCTATCCTTCTCAAACTCTTCCAAAAAGTAGCAGAGGAAGGAACACTCCCAAACTCATTCTACGAGGCCACCATCACCTTGATACCAAAACCAGACAAAGGTGTCAAAAAGAAAGAAAACTACAGGCCAATATCACTGATGAACATAGACGCAAAACTCCTCAACAAAATACTAGCAAACAGAATCCAACAGCACAATAAAAGGATCATACACCATGATCAAGTGGGGTTTATCCCAGGAATGCATGGATTCTTCAATATACACAAATCAATCAACGTGATACACCATATTAACTAATTGAAGGAGAAAAACCATATGATCATCTCAACAGATGCAGAGAAAGCTTTCGACAAAATTCAACACCCATTTATGATAAAAACCCTGCAGAAAGTAGGCATAAAGGGAGCTTATCTCAACATAATAAAGGCCATATATGACAAAACCACAGCCAACATAATTCTCAGTGGTCAAAAACTGAAACCATTTCCACTAAGATGAGGAACAAGACAAGGTTGCCCACTCTCACCACTATTATTCAACATAGTTTTGGAAGCTTTAGCCACAGCAATCAGATAAGACAAAGAAATAAAAGGAATCCAAGTCAGAAAAGAAGAAGTAAAGCTGTCACTGTTTGCAGATGACATGATGCTATACATAGAGGATCCTAAAGATGCTACCAGAAAACTACTAGAGCTAATCCATGAATTTGGTAAAGTAGCAGGATACAAAATTAATGCACAGAAATCTCTGGCATTCCTATACACTAATGATGAAAAATCTGAAAGTGAAATCAAGAAAACTCTCCCATTTACCACTGCAACCAAAAGAATAAAATACCTAGGAATAAACCTACTTAAGGAGACAAAAGACCTGTATGCAGAAAACTAAAAAACACTGATGAAAGAAATTAAAGGTGATACAAATAGATGGAGAGATATACCACATTCTTGGATTGGAAGAATCAACATTGTGAATATTACCCAAAGCATTCAATGCAATCCCTATCAAACTACCAATGGCATTTTTCACAGAACTAGAACAAAAAATTTCACAATTCGTATGGAAACACAAAAGACCCCGAATAGCCAAAGCAATCTTGAGAAAGAAAAACAGCTGGGTGAGTCAGGCTCCCAGACTTGAGACTATACTACAAAGCTACAGTAATCAAGACAGTATGGTATTGGCACAAAAATACAGATCAATGGAACAGGACAGAAAGCCCAAAGATAAACCCACGCACATATGGGCAACTTATCTTTGATAAAGGAGGAAAGAATATAGAGTGGAGAAAAGACAGCCTCTTCAATAACTGGTGCTGGGAAAACTGGACAGGTACATGTAAAAGGATGAAATTAGAACACTCCCTAACACCATACTCAAAAGTAAACTCAAAATGGATTAAAGACCTAAATGTATGGCCAGATACTATAAAACTCTTAGAGGAAAACATAGGCAGAACACTCTATGACATAAATCACAGCAAGATCCTTTTTGACCCACCTCCTAGAGAAGTGGAAATAAAAACAAAAATAAACAAATGGGACCTAATGAAGCTTAAAAGCTTTTGCACAGCCAAGGAAACCATAAGCAAGACAAAAAGACGACCCTCAGAATGGGAGAAAATATTTGCAAATGAAGCAACTGACAAAGGATTAATCTCCAAAACATACAAGGAACTCATGCAGCTCAATATCAAAAAAACAAACAACCCAATCTAAAAATGGGCAGAAGACCTAAATAGACATTTCTCCAAAGAAGATATACAGATTGCTAAGAAACACATGAAAGAATGCTCAACATCATTAATCATTAGAGAAATGCAAATCAAAACTACAGTGAGGGGCTTCCCTGGTGGCGCAGTGGTTGGGAGTCCACCTGCCGATGCGGGGGACGCAGGTTCATGCCCTGGTCCGGGCGGATCCCACGTGCCGCGGAGTAGCTGGGTCCGTGGGCCATGGCCGCTGGGCCTGCGTGTCTGGAGTCTGTACTCCGCAACGGGAGCCACCACGACAGTGAGAGGCCTGCGTTCCACAAAACAAACAAAAAAAACTACAATGAGATATCATCTCACACCGGTCAGATGGCCATCATGAAAAAAATCTACAAACAATAAATGCTAGAGAGGGTGGAGAGATAAGGCAACCCTCTTGCACTGTTGGTGGGAATGTAAATTGATACCTCCACTATGGAGAACGGTATGGAGGTTCCTTAAAAAACTAAAAATAGAACTACCATATGACCAAGCAATCCCACTACTGGGCATATACCCTGAGAAAACCATAATTGATAAAGAACATACCACAATGTTCACTGCAGCTCTTTTTACAATAGCCAGGACATGGAAGCAACCTAAGTGTCCATCAACAGGTGAATGGATAAAGAAGATGTGGCATATATATACAATGGAATGTTACTCAGCCATAAAATGGAACGAAACTGAGTTATTTGTAGTGAGGTGGATGGACCTAGAGACTGTCATACAGAGTGAAGTAAGTCAGAAAAAGAAAAACAAATACCGTATCCTAACATATATATATGGAATCTAAAAGAAAAAGAAAAAAAAAAGATCAGATGAATCTAGGGGCAAGACGGGAATAAAGATGCAGACCTACTAGAGAATGGACTTGAGGATACGGAGAGGGGGAAGGGTAAGCTGGGACAAAGTGAGAGAGTCGCATGGACATATATACACTACCAAATGTAAAACAGGTAGTGGTAAGCAGCTGCATAGCACATGGAGATCAGCTTGGTGCTTTGTTACCACCTAGAGGGGTGGGATAGGGAGGGTGAGAGGGAGGCAGATGCAAGAGGGAAGAGATATGGGGACATATGTGTATGTACAACTGATTCACTTTGTTATAAAGTGGAAACTAACACCATTGTAAAGCAATTATACTCCAATAAGGATGGTAAAAAATTTTTTTAAAAAAGGACATACAGAACCCTAGGACAAATGGTAAAAGCAAAGCTATACAGACAGAATCACACAAAGAAGCATACACATACACACTCACAAAAAGAGGAAAAGGAAAAAAATATATATATATATATACAAAAAAAAAGGAAAAGAGCAACCAAATCAATAAACAAATATACCAATGATAATTAACTCTAAATACTAAACTAAGATAAACATAAAACCAGAAACAACTTAGATGCAGAGAGCAAACCCCAAGTCTACAGTTGCTCCCAATGTCCACTGCCTCAATTTTGGGATGATTCATTGTGTATTCAGGTATTCCGGAGATGCAGGGCACATCAAGTTGACTGTGGAGATTTAATCCACTGCTCCTGAGGCTGCTGGGAGAGATTACCCTTTCTCTTCTTTGTTCGCACAGCTCCTGGAGTTCAGCTTTGGATTTGGACCCGCCTCTGCGTGTAGGTCCCCTTAGGGCATCTGTTTTTCGTCCAGACAGGACAGGGTTAAAGGAGTAGCTGATTAGGGGTCTCTGGCTCTCTCAGGCCAGGGAAGGGAGGGGTACGGATGCGGGGCGAGCCTGCAGCTGCAGAGGCCGGCGTGACGTTGCACCAGCCTGAGGCGCGCCGTGCGTTCTCCCGGGGAAGTTGTCCCTGGATCACGGGACCCTGGCAGTGGCGGGCTGCACAGGCTCCCCGGAAGCGGGGTGTGGATAGTGACCTGTGCTTGTACACAGGCTTCTTGGTGGCGGCAGCAGCAGCCTTAGCATCTCATGCCCGTCTCTGGGGTCCGCGCTGTTAGCCGCGGCTCGCGCCTGTCTCTGGAGCTCCTTTAAGCAGCGCTCTTAATCCCCTCTCCTCGCGCACCAGTAAACAAAGAAGAAAAAGTCTCTTGCCTCTTTGGCAGGTCCAGACTTTTTCCCAGACTCCCTCCTGGCTAGCTGTGGCACACCAGCCCCTTCAGGCTGTGTTCACGCAGCCAAACCCAGTCCTCTCCTTGGGATCCGACCGAAGCCCGAGCCTCAGCTCCCAGCTCCCACCCATCCCTATTCTTTTGTCTCTGTTCTTCTTTCTTCTTATGCCTTACCCAGGTACGTGGGGAGTTTCTTGCCTTTTGGGAAGTCTGAGGTCTTCTGCCAGCATTCAGTACGTGTTCTGTAGGAGTTGTTCCACATGCAGAGGTATTTTTGATGTATTTGTGGGGAGGAAGGTGATCTCCACGTCTTATTCCTCTGCCATCTTGAAGGTCTCTCTACCATTTCACTTCTACTTCCTCATTGTGCTTGGAAATCATTCCCTTTCTCCCACCCCTATGTCACTGTCCTAAGTCATGTTTGTCTTCATTTCTCCTGGAAACTAGTATAACAGATCCCTGACTGGTCTCTAAACTTGCAGTCTCATACATTCTAGGTTATCTTCCACGTTCAGCCAGAGATTTCTAATAAAATACGAATGCAACCATACCATTTCCTTTTTTAAATCCTTGGCATAGCTTGCTATAAATAAATCCAAATTCCTTATCTCAGCATTTAAAGCTCTTCATGTTCTAGCCTCTTTCAACCTTTCCAGCTTCATCTCAAACATTCTAGAGACCACATGCTGTGTTCCACTGTGCTCTTTTTAATCCCAAGAACTTTGCAGGTTTTGTCTTTTTACCTAGAAAATTCCTACTCATCTTTCAAAGCAGTTCAAATATCGCCTTTTCTAGAAAGACATTCCCGATGTTTCTTTCCATTTAGAATCAAGTGTTACTCCCTCTGTATACCCACTCTTATTTACTTTTCTGCTTATTATTACTGTGTTTATATCTACCTTTTTCATCAGCTACCTGAAGTTGCTAGAAAATATCACAGAAGGTATAGAGTACATTCCTCTATGTACATTCCTCTAGAAAGAAAGGCTTTGTGCTCCATTTCAAGCTTAAATTCTAGCTATACTGTATAGTTTTCCACCAAATAGTTAACAATACCAAGTTGCCACATAGCTAGATGAAGAAGGTGTATAATTTTTAGAATGCTTATTTAGATATAGAGAAGTTGAGCCTCTTCCTCAAGAAGCCTAATGATCTGGAGGTTTCCAGTAGTGGACCAGAAGCATGTACCCCATGACTAATATTCTCTAGTGAACTCTACATCAAGATTACGCTGATTTGAAATTCAATAATATTATGGATGTAGTTCTCAAATTTCCTTCTAGAGAAGAATGAATGAACTTTGGAGATTAAAATCAAATAGTGACATTATTCCCCTATGGTGTTTTGGGGTTTTTTCCCATTCTTTCATTCAAAACACACACACACACACACACACACACACACACACACACACACACAGAGTTCATGATGTCATGGAGTATTCTTTTTTTTTTAGGAAAAACATATTCAATACATATAGACTGAAGTAGAGGTAGTTGCTCTAAACCTGTGGTTCTCAAAGGGGGTAACTTTGCTCCTCAGGAGGTATTTGACAATGTCTGGAGATGTTTTTAATTGTTACAAGTTGCATACAGGGGGTAGAGGTCAGGAATGCTACTTACAATGCACAGAACAGCTCCCCACGACACAGAATTCTCTAGTCCAGAATGTGAGTAGCACCAAGGTTGGGAAACACTGTTCAATAGGAATTCTACTCAGGACTGCAAAAGGATACAGAAAAGAAATCTGACAAAGAGTGAGAGCTTAGGAGATGCTTTCTTGAGAGTGATGGACGCTTGAGATCTGAAAGCCTGGGAGGAGAAAAAGGAGCTGAGTAGGTGGGTGGTGATGAAGGGAGAAAAGTGATAGGGTTTGGCTGAAGTGCCAAAAGGAGAGAGAAGTAAATGTTGAAGTTGTAAAGACAGCCAATGTCAATCATGCCAGTACTTTCAAGTATGGTTTAGGAATTTGTTCTCTATCCTACAGCAGTAAAAGGCCATCGAAGGGTTTCTAAGGAAAGAGACTGGTTATACAAAGATTAAACTGAATTTAGAAAAGATCGCTCTGGCTGCAGGGTAGAGCAGATCTTGAAGGAGAAGTTGGATGAGTGCAGGAGGACAGTATAACCATCCGGGGAAGAGACGATCGTATCTCAGACCAGGATGGTGGCAGCAGAGACGGAGACAAGCAAGTCCACGTGAGGTGCAGCTTGACAGGAATTTGTGATGGGCTGGCTCTGGAGGGTGAGGGGGGATGAAGTGTCAAGGGTGATGCTGGTGGCAGGAGAGGGAGTGGATTAGGTTTGGCAGAGGAAGAGCCGGAGCTGGTTTTAAACATTAATGATGTATAGAGACACAAGCAGGAATACCAGTCAGGGAGCTGGGACTCTGGTTCCGGAGTGCAGAGGAAATGTCTGAGGTTGTTCAGGAAGAGATAATAGGGAAAGGGAGGGTGAACTAATAACAGGGAAGACAGGGGGTTGTGAACTCCAGCTGCCTGCTATTTACATGTGATTCTCATCTGCTGTCTGTTCCTGTCACATGTGCCTCAAGCAGTTGTGTCTTTTGGCTTATTGCCCATATTTATCCCACTGGTGAGCCACTAGTGTTTGCCTTCTGCATTGCTGGTTCACTTGTTGTTGTGCCCAACTGCTCATTTACTTTCAGGCAAGCATTTCTCTGTTTGCTTATTTGTGTCGAAGGGAAAAAAAAAAAACAAACCCTCAACCTCCTTTGCAGTTTGTATAGCATTTATGGTCTTTCTTAGTCCCTTCATGCTGCTAACAACCAGAGTAGATTAATCAACGGCTTTCCTCCATATTTGATTTCTCTTAGAATCGGCCTTCACATTTGTGCCCTCTCTACGTTCATAGACATTTAAAAATAAATTTTGGCTATTTCATGGTCTGGGGTAAACAGACCAGAAATTTCATTTCACCAAGTGAATCTGGAACAGTTCAAATGGCCCCGTCTCTCTCCACCATGCTCCATTGTCTCTGAAAAAGTCACTGCCCTCCAGAATACATCTCCCCTTGGTTTTATTTCTCCCTGGTCCATGAAAGCCAAAAAGACAGATTAACTATGGTTTGTAAAGGTTATGTTGTCTATGTGATTGTGAGAGCACAAGATTAATAAAGAAAAGTCTCATGTCTCCCCCAGATGAGACGTGTTTTTAGGGTTTACCTCCAGGCATAGAACAGGGCATGAAGGATGATTTTCACGGTTTTAAGTCCATGGTTCCCAACCCTAGAGGTACCTTAGAAATACCTATGACAACTTAAAAAATTATACGTGCATATAGACCCCATTCTAAGAACTTATTCCTAAGATCTGAGAAGGGGTACGTTCATCCAAATTTTAAAAGGCTGCACACGGGATTCTGAAACTGATAGCCTAATAGATTTAAGTGACACCCACCCAAGCCAAGCACATGAGACTTCATTGGAAAAAGTAGTCACCCACCAGTAGTCAGTATCTAATAATAGTGTCTAAATAGGCTAGCCGGGGCCTAGCAGTCATGAGGAGGAGAATCGTGGAATGAATTCCAAAGCAGAAAGGGCAAACCCCAAGCCACAAGAGCCAGAAGCAGGAAAACTGGTTATCTGGGCATCGCCAGCACGTGCTTTTCTAACCACGAACTGAATCAGGTGTACAGACACCTTGAAATAGAAGCAAGTAGCCAGGGCAGAGCAGCAGAACCTCGGCTTAGTGAAGCGTCTGTGTGCGCTAAGTGGAGGGGGTAGAGTTGAGTAAGAAGAAAAAGTTCTAGAAATAAAAGAGTACAGAAGCTCAAAGACGAAAGTTGAGTAAACAGTAAGTATGGATGGTAAGAGCTCCCATAATAATTATGAATTAAATTTCTATTGCCATAGGCCAATAAAGGTTATGGCCTTTTTTATTTGTTTTAAGCTTCTCTGCTATTATTATTCACCTTTCTTCCCTATCCTTCCTAGTTTTCACAAGGAAAATGAGGCCAAATGTTTTAGAGATGAGACTAGGAGTCCTACCTCTAATCTATTTTAAATTTGTATCCTAGAGCTAAGAATTGACTGCATTACTGAAATGTCAAAAATGATCCTATCTGAATATTACATTCTGAAATAGAAAATAACATATATTCGTAATAGCCCTCAGCAGTATTATAAAACAGCATCATATTTAAATTTAGTAATATTTTATGGAGAAATAATAAAATAAACTGGCAAGTCATTAGAATGGGCAAACAAGCTTTAAAAACATTTCAATGTCTCAAAAATCCTGCATATTTCTAGGATCTGTGATAAATAAGAAATTGTCACTTTGCTAATTATAGCATTATAAAGATAACTTAAGTCTCACAGACTTTGCAAAGCAAGAGAAGGAAGAGAAAAAGGGTCGATGAGAATCCTACTTCTCCTCAACTTAAACTTCTTCTCATGTCAACTCAGCTTTCTTCCAAATGAAACCAATGTCTCCCTGTCAGATGCATTTCCTAGGCACAGTTGGGAGGGTGCTATTACAGATAATTAAACGGGAAAATGGAAACCCATGCTTTTCTTCTACAAACATCAACTAGCAAGTCAATTAATGAAGTTGTTGTCTGAGAGGCTCTGTTTTCTCTCTTACTGGTTATGGCAAAGGAACCCAGCTCAAGGCACAGCCAAGAGTGTCTTTTCTTAAGACAGTCTAACCCTGTCTCTCAGCTGGGCTCATCTCTAAAAATCTCCAATGGAAAGAAAACTCCCTGTCGTGGTTGCCTGCCCTGTGGCTTAGAGCCCTGTGATTCTATCCAGGTGGACAGAGAAAGCCAAACGACAGAAAGTATGACAGACATAAATATGAGGAAGGGCAGGCAAATGAGCTCTGCAGGCCCCTCAAAGGATGGCTTGTGACCTCTAGTTTGAGGAACACGGTTACAGGAAAGTCTAAGAGGCTTCCAAACGTATAGGAGACACACACTACACTGTACTCCAGCCGAGCAAGATCCACCCTCGAATGTACTCACAAAGCTAAACTGAAGATGAATTAGCAGTGGCCCAAGAGCTCATGGGCCAAATGAAATTTTGTTTTGCTAAAGTAAAAACTTTAATAAAATTGAACATTATGATCCAAGGCAGCCAAGCCACGCTCCTCAGGCCCACAGAACCCAGAACCAAGCAAAGGACTTGGGCTCTTTGTAGCTATGTTTGAAAGGCCGATTGAGGCCTAGCTGTCCTGCCACCTTGCTCAACCATTCTGCCTGTGAAAGTTGTTTTGAAATTTTAAGTTCAGGATCTGAAGGGCCTGGTATATCACAAAGAGAACAGCAGGTCAAGAAACTAGCAAATGCTCCCAATTAGAATCATGTTTGTAGCTGACACAAGTGACTGTATGGTGGAATTAAAGGATGCCAAGGTGACCTTTTAGCCAAAATATATCCAGACATCCTGACCCGTACCTGCAATCCCAGCACTGTGCATTTATTCATTTGGTTCTAGCCTTTTTAATGTTCAAGAGTTCCTTACGAGGACTTCCCTGGTGGCACAGTGGGTAAGAATCTGCCTGCCCCTGCAGGGGACACAGATTCAAGCCCTACTCTGGGAAGATCCCACATGCCGTGGAGCAACTAAACCCGTGCACCACAAGTACTGAGCCTGCGCTCTAGAGCCTGCATGCCACAACTACTGAAGCCTGTACGCCTAGAGCCCGTGCTCCGCAACAAGAGAAGCCACCGCAATGAGAAGTCCACACACCGCAACGAAGAGTAGCCCCCGCTCGCCGCAACTAGAGAAAGCCTGCATGCAGCAACGAAGACCCAACGCAGCCAAAAATAAATAAATAAATAAATAAATTTTTAAAAAAGAGCTCCTTATGAAAAGACAAACACCCCTGGAATATATAGCACCAATAAGCAAGGCACTGAGAGATGGGAGAAGTGGGGATGGAAACTGGGCCAGGCAGGTGCTGTATTTTAAGTGACAGCCAACTTTTTCAGTAAAGGGCCAGAGAGTAAATATTTTAGGCTTTCCATGTCCATCACAGCTACTCACTTCTGCCACTACAGTGTGAAATCAGCCAGAAACAACATGCAGATAAGCAAGTGTGGCTGTATTCCAATAAAACTTAATTTAGGGACACTGAAATGTGAATTCCACGTAATTTCCACGTGTCATGACACATTCTCCCTCTTCTGATTTTTTTCCCCAAACAGTCAGCAGGTCATAGTTTGCTGATCCCTGCTGGATTAGGAAATAAAACTCACAAAATAAATCTCCCTGACTTCAGTTCTAACTGGGATATATCACCTATAACTAGCTAATGAGCTCCTGAGACAGAAATGGGTCAAGATGCCACACAACCATAATATTCATGCTAAAGTCTTCTATTAATAAAATATGCCCTTTTCATTGAATTTGGAAGATGT
The DNA here is from genome assembly GCF_008692025.1 of Phocoena sinus. Taxonomy (NCBI): domain Eukaryota; kingdom Metazoa; phylum Chordata; class Mammalia; order Artiodactyla; family Phocoenidae; genus Phocoena; species Phocoena sinus. The sequence continues at coordinate 10,646,584 of NC_045764.1, forward strand.
TGTTCATCTAATTATGGATAAAGAACGTCTTGCGCTATGACCTCAGGAGTACCTTTAGGCATTATTTTCTCCATTTGTGACTGAAGGTGCTAATTACTGTTATTTCTTTCCCTCCTGGGCATTTCTCTCAAATTAATTAATGGTCACACATATTAATGTTGTAAATGTACTAAGAAACTTGGAGAGTGATCATTTTGTAAGTACACTTAAGAAAAAACAAATGGACATGAAGCAAGATGGAACGTGCAAAGTATTTGTAGTTCCTTGAATGATAACCATTCAGTTAACGTAACCACCTATGCTAATACTTCCCATCTTTTCAACTTTCTGTCTTTTCTTCTTTTCAAAAGAACTTTAGGGAAACGTCTGTGCTGTCCTCTTTGATCCGGGCTCTCAGCAGTCCTTTTATGTGCACTTGGACATCCCCCATCCTTCCCCTACAGTGGCTACTGCCAAACTTGCATAGTATTCTCAAATCTCTACCCCACTCTATTCAAGAACGCTCAGTAAATGACCTTATTCCAAATCTCAGACAGAAAGTTCAAGCTAGAATTTCTTCAACTTTATTGCCTCAACCCCAAATTATTGATGTCTACTGCATCAGAATCACCATTTCTCTAGTCTCAGATACAATTAAGATCTTCTGTCCAAAGTCAGTATCTCCACCTGTACTCAGGATCCTCTTCCCTTCTGTTCTCATGGGACCCCGTTCCACATTTCTCTGTATTTTCAAACTTCTCTTCTCTCATTTCTCTAGCGGTTTATAAACATGTTCCCATCTTCTGAGATAAAACTCCCTCAACCCTGAGTCTCCTCTTTGGCCGTTTAGTCTTAGCATCTTTCTACTTACCTTAGAGCCAAGCTTCTTGAAATAATGCTGTATATTTATATTCTCTACTTTTCTATGTCCAATCCATCTCTGAGGCCACTACAATCTGACTTCTCAGAAACTGCCCAGGTAAAAGTTTTCAGTAACTTCATAATCATCAAATCCATAGAGTTATTTTCATCTGGAATTTATTGCAAATGCTGTTAGAGAAGGACCTAATAATGTATTTTTCTATATGACTGGACAATTATTCTTATACTATTAAATGTAATCTCAATCAAAATCCCAACAGGCTTTTGCAATGAGTTTGACAAGCTTTCCCTAAATGTTAAACATGGAAGAGTAGAGACTAAAGATATCCAAAAGATTTTAAAGGCTAAGACGACCAGCTACCAAACAGTTAAGTCCCAGTAAAACTATCGTAATTAAAACAGCATGACATGGGTACAGCAATAAACTATTTTAGGCTTCATTTTCTTCGCGGCTCTGTATTATCTGCTACTGTTAACAACTCCCTCTCTTTTGAATCCCTCTCTCTTCGTTCCTATAAAATTTCCCTACTGGAGTTGGCTCATACCTCTCACTCCTCTGTTCCCTTTCCTCTTTCCTTTTCTTCTATCTATTCCAAAGATACTGGTTCAAATGTCTTCTTTTCTTACTGTAAACACTCCCCTGGGAAAGCTCAGAATTCGTCATGGTTTTCACTATCACTGTCTGGCCAACACTATTTCTCTGCTCCCTTCCCAAATAAGATTGTTTCAAGTTTTAGATAACCATGCTTTCTCTACTTCCTCAATCATTACAGAAGAGTACACTGCTAAGGTTGCCAATGACCTCTGTGTTGCCAAATTTGTTGCATACTTTTTCCACTCATACTATTCTATCACTCTGTAGTTTTCCCCACAGTTGGTCACTCTCTCCTTCTTTTAAATCCTGTCCTCTGGGAATTCCCTGGCGGTCCAGTGGTTAGGACTCCATGCTTCCACTGCAGGGGGCACAGGCTTGATCCCTGGTCAGTCAGGGAACTAAGATACTGCATGCTGTGCAGTGCAGCTGAAAAAAAAAAAAAAATACTGTCCACTTTTGGATTCTGTAATATGACTCCGACCTGGCGTCCCTCTAATCTCTTTGGCCACTGAATTATTCAAAGAGAGTTCCTGTATTTTACTTTTTCTTCAAAATGTTGAAGAGTTCAGTCTTGAGCATTCTCTTCTCTTTCTTCTTCGTACATTTCCTAAGTGGGTAATCTCATTGTCACAGCTTTAGATTCCTATGTCTCCCAGCTTGTAACTCCTAAACTGTAGCCTAGACTCCTGCACTCAGCTTCCAACTCATATATCTAACTGCCCACCTGACATCTCCACTTTGACTTCTCACAGGTGGCTTAACCATCAGGGTTGCCAGAAAAATAACTCATATAAACAAAAAAAGGATGTTTTAGTATTCGTATGCAATATTTGTCATAGACGTATACTAAAACATTATTCATGGTTGATCTAAAATTCAAATTTAATTGGGCATCATGTTTTTCATGTGCTAACTTGGCAACAATAGCTGAACTTATGTCCAAAATGGAGCTCTTGATTTTTCCTTCCCTTACCCTTCAAACCACTCTTTCCAGTGTTTCACTTTTTTTTTTCTTTTTTAATTTTTTTGGCCACACAGCACGGCATGTTGGATCTTACTGCCCCATCCCGGGATCGAACCTGCTCCCCCTGCAGTGGAAGCTCAGAGTCTTAACCACTGGACCGCCAGGGAAGTCCCCATATTTTCTTTTTTTTTTTTTTTTTTTATTTTCTTAATTTTAGTAGACAGCACCACTTTTTTTTAAAAAAATTATTTAATTATTTTTGGCTGCGTTGGGTCTTCATTTGCTGCGCACAAGCTTTCTCTGGTCGTGGTAAGCAGGGGCTACTCTTCATAGTGGTGTGCGGGCTTCTCATTGCAGTGGCCTCTCTTGTTGCTGGACACGGGCTCTAGGCATGCGGGCTCAGTAGTTGTGGCTCGCAGGCTCTAGAGCACAGGCTCAGTAGTTGTGGTTCATGGGTTAGTTGCTTCGCGGCATGTGGGATCTTCCTGGACCAGGGCTCGAACCCGTGTCCCCTGCATTGGGAGGCAGATTCTTAACCACTGCACCACCAGAGAAGTCCTATAGCACCACTCTTTACCCAGTTCCTCAAGCTATAAACCTGAAGGGATCAAATTTGATTTTTGTTTTTTCTTCACCAAATTTGATTTTTGTTTTTTCTTCACCTCTCACATCAAGTTCATCAGCAGGTCCTGTCAATTCTATCTCCAAATGTATCTCAAATCAGGCACTCATCTCCATCCCAGGGCCACCGCTGTCTCTTACCTAGACTAATTCAATAGGCCTCTTATCATTGCCCCCACTTTTACATTGCCCCTTACTATTCTCTGCAGAGCACCTAGAGAAATTCATTTAATACCTAAATGAGAGCATTTATCCCTCTGCTTCAAATCCTTCATTGGCTTCTGACTGCACTTCAAATAAAATAACACACTTCACTCTGGCCTATAGAACTCTGAATGCCTGGCACCTGACTCTCTCTGAGTTCATCTCTCTCCACTCTGCTATGATTCGCTAGCCATACTGGCCTCCTTCACTTCCTAGAACACTCCAAGCTTCTTCACACATTGGTACCTTAAAGATGTGGTTTTTCGCTTCCTGGAATACTCTCCTGTCCTTGTTCTCTGCCTCCTGGTTATCCTTGAGACCTCAGATTAAATGACACTGACTCTGGGACATCCTCCTAAACAGTCTTCCCAACCCCATTATCCTCCCTCATTTTACTCTGTTACTTTCCTTCACAGTACTTACCAGCACTTACTAATTTATTTACTCACTTATCTTTGCCCCACAAGATTTTGAACTCCAATCATAGGATCACAGACCATCCTGTTTTGTTCACTATCCATAAGCAATGCCTGGGAACTCAGTGCACCCTCAAAAAACATTGAATAAATGAGTGAGTGACTTCCAAGTTTGCTTCTATGGTGCCAGACCCATATGTCTAACAGCCTTTGCCGGCTCCACAATTTATCTCAAGTGCCTATAGGATAAAGTCCACAATGCTTCGTCAGGCTTTTCAGGATTCATACTGAAATATTTCAGCTTCCCTGAATGTATCCTGGGCTCTGTAATGTCTTTGCATACATGTTTGTCTCTCTGCCTAGCCTGTCCCTCTTACCTCCTATCCATCTGACCAGTGAAATGCACTTTTCAAGATTCTTCCCATGTGTCCCATCTTCTTGGAAGTCTTCTCACACCACCCTCAACCACTCTTATTTTATGCTGTCATATTCTGCACATACCCCCATTAATGGCTCATATTTACTGAGCATTTTCCACACGTCATTAGCTGTAATAAGTTTATAAGCATTCCACATACTTTAATCTTTACCATAACCCTATGAGATTTATTATTATGAGACTCATTATTATTAGATTTATTATTATTGTCCCCATATTACAGAAAAGGAAACTGAGACAAAGAGAGGCTGGTAACTTAACCTAAGGTTGAGGAACTCCTTTGTGTGAGGTCAGGAGAGGCACCTACATAAAGGGACTCTGGAGCCTATGACCTTAAAGACTATTCCCTACTGCCCTGCTAAGCACTCAACAACCTGTAGTACTTGTTTTCATATACCTTATATTTCCTTATATTCATTTCCCCTTTAGATTGTGAGCCTCTCATGGGCAAGCCAGTATCAAAATCATCTTTTAAAATCTAGCTAAATGTTCATGGAATAGTTACTAAAGGCCTTAGTTTATAATTGTGCGAAGTACTTTGCCTACAAGATACTTGAATGGGCTTTAAAAATGAAGATCTAAGGAATTTAGAAAAGACAGATTGGTCTCTCAGAATATTTTTCAACTGGCAAGCAATTCAGTATACTAGTACATTAATTTTTAAAGTTATTTTTAGCATACCTCATATGTAACTGGCTTTACCACTCAAATAAGCATAAGTAAATGTAAGTGTCTCAAAACAGGAATGGAGCTTTGGTAATCATTAAGCATTTTATGTCTCTTAAGGCATACACAAATATGTTATATTCACTCTAGCTGTTCTTTGTAACTCATAATTAGTGCCACTGCCACCGGATGGAGTAGGAAGTTATTTAAATGATATTTCTTAAGAAGCACAGAAAGAAAGAAATCTCTTCAGCTAAACTATTTGTTTTCCCATATGTACCCTAACCACCACCCTGACATTCATATACATTCATACACATACACACATATACACACATACCCCTAAATCATTACATATGAGTTGCTCCTTGGGTTAAAGCATTAAAGGATGCCATTACAGTGCAAAACTGGGGACTTCTCTGGTGGTTCAGTGGTTAAGAATCCACTTTCCAATGCAGGGGACACGGGTTCGATCCCTGGTTGGGGAACTAAGATCCCACATGCCGAGGGGCAACTAAGCCCCTGCATCGCCACTACTGAGCCTGTGGGCTCTGGAGCCCGCACGCCACTCTATAGAGAAGCCCATGCGCCACAATGAAGAGCCCACACAGCCAAAAGGAAAAAGGAAGTGTCCTGTGAGTCAACTTAAAAAAAAAAATTGCAAGACTGTGTAGTAACACAAATGAGCAGAGACAAGGAACATATAAATCCATTTAAATGGTACCACGTAAGAACTTGATTTATTCAGTTAACTAGTAGGCACCTAGCAAGAATGACACATAGGACATGTAAAGTTTTGATAAGGCATAAGGGTATGAGGAAAAACGAAGGATGCATGCAGGCCTAGAACTTGGATTACTACATTGGGGCCAGAGTTGGCGAGGTCTACTTTTTAAAATTTAAGAAAAAATTGCACTGTAAACATATGACAGATAGTATAGCACAGTAGTTAAGAGCAAAAATGAGTTATAAAGTCCTGAACTGGTAATCCTAGATTCCCTAAGTAACAATGAATGGGTTTCCTAAATTCTCTATGCTTTTGCTTATTCAAATATAAAATGAGGATAATACCAACTTACATGGTGGCCATAAGAATTCTACTCCAAAGTCACAGCCTATTGTTTTATATATTTCACTCTGATCACAGCACTTGCTAGCCACCTGATACATTCTTCTTTATTTCTCTTTTATTGTCTATGACTACCAGCCCCCACTGGAATATCAACTCCGTAAGAGCACAGATATTATTTGTCCTGTTCAGCACTGCATTCCCAGTATGGGTAATAGTTCCAAGCACTCAATAGATGCTCAGCAGATGGATGATGAATGGAAAGAAGGAATGGAGGGAGGCAGGCAGAAAAGGATAGAATGAGAAGAAGAGGAGAGAGGGAAAGATGAAAAATGGAGAGTACTAAAATAAAACTTCAAAAAACGGTGGAAATGTGCTGATGAACTAAGTAACTATATCAAAACCATTTTCTCCCATCATTTAGTATTCTACACGATCACTTTTATGGCCCCATATTTAAACGCATGGATGACCTAACCCAATTTTGAACACTTAATTGTTCCCAGTTTGTTTGTACTATAAATAGCACTATGATGCACATACATACACCTATGACTATATTTGTAAGTCCTTGTGCACCTGTATGATTTCTTTAGTACAGACTTCTAGAATTGAAACTACTGTGCATGTTTATGTTTATTACACATAATCCCAAACCTCATCCAAAAGTTTCTACCAATTTACACAACCATCAGCAATGTATGGGAACACCTAGTTGCTAACATCTTCGCCAACACAGAGAATTATTATTGTTATAAAAGTACATGTCATTGTTTTCACTTGCCTTTTGTTATTACTCATGGATATAGAGTATATATATTTTATGTTGTTGTTGTTTTACAAACTGCTGATGGATATTCTCTGCCTATTTTTCTATTGGATATTTTTCTATTTCATATTGATTCCTAAGAGGGTTTTGTCTGTTTGTAGAGTAAGAATGTTAATCCTTCACTATCATATTGTACCAAAACACTTTTCTCCAATTTGCTTTTTAATTTTGTTTTAATTGTTTAAATGCTAGACTTAGTCCTAAAGCTCACCCTTTACAATTCGAAAGCCTAGTGACCAGAAAAAGTAGACAGTCCTTACCGCTAATAAAAGTAGCTTTAAGGAAAGGTAACCTACAAACGAGTTAAATAATTTCCACAGTAACAAGAGGAAAAAAAGAGTTGAAACTCTAAACTTGAGCTGGGAGACTAAGCGCTACTCAGAGCTCATAAAATATTTTCATGTTAACAAAATACATTGGGGGATACAAGTTGTGTGCTGGAATAAAGGCCATAATTTTTTAAGATCAAATTTCTTAGGGCACTTGTATTAATATACACCACACATATTTCTCAGAGGAAAAGTAAAAATGAATAAGAGTTGAAAGCATTACATTCTATTTGAAATACACTTGCCTTTAAATATTTAGGGAAAAGCACCCGTCAAAATACATTTCAGACTGCGTCAAGTTCAAACTACTTGAGAACTGGCTAGTAAATTATGGAATGGGATAACTCCTAGTAAATCCATTATATCTTGAATAGACAGAGCAGTTCATCACCTGTAGAAACCCTGAATTTTGATATAATTCTTTAGGAAGTGGGTCATCCCTAGACAAAACGGTTTTATGGCCGTGCTTACCACGAAGGCCCTCCAACATCCTATATCGGTAGTTTTTCTTCCTTCACTTGTCCCCTGAGCCTGAAACTCCTAGTCAAGGAGTGACAAACATGTGGTACATATGTCATTAGTTTCCCTGATAATACCTATGGCTGCTAAAGTTAGCCAATAAAACAATCACTTCTCAGAATAAATCCATTTGCTGCATCGGAACCCTTTTTAACACAGTGCTCCAATAAACTGATGGGAGGTGGCAATTGTGTTTTAGCTCAAGCCCCACTCATCATTAGAACGATGACTAATCTTACTTACACAGTATCTGTATTTTAAATAGGAAGGCTTTAAAGCCTGGAAATCTTTCAAGACTAAAATGTGTGAAGCCCTAACACTTTGGGCAGAGTGGCATTAATGTTTGGAATAGAGATGCTTAGCTTAGCGTATGCTTCCTTGATCACATGCTGCCCTGCACCTAATTGTAATGCTGTGGCTGGGCCTTTTCAGCCTTCTTATGTCCTAAAGAAGATCATTTGAGTGTTAATTCAGAAAGCATGATTATACTTCTCTAACTTTCAAGCCTAGCACTTCAAGTCTCTTCATATATATGTTTAAATATATTTCATGGAAAGAAAAAATTTTGCAAATAATATCAAGGCATCATGTTACAAAATCAACCATTCCATTACAAATGATATAACTTTTTACTTAATTCTTCTTACCCCCCCACAAGAACAAAAGTGTAGAATTAAGTTTTGATACTTTCCCCTTTGGTAACTCTTAGAATGGTCCAGAAATCCTTTCAATGAATGAGTCCTTACATACACATAAGACATAAAAAAATTTATCTCACATTAGCTAGTATGACAAGCTTCCTATTTGTAGATTCAATACCCCCCCGAACTGCTTACTACATGAATCAGCCTTGATTTTAGAGTACATACACTATTGCTGTTGTTGTTTTCCAAATTCTTGAATGTCCCCATTTTTACATAAGATAAAAGCCATTGAGAGAGACTAAGTGACTTGCTGATTAGGTATATAGCTATGCAACCTTAGGATCACATAACTAGAATATGAAATCACTAGGATTTGCCTCAAGCTTTCTGACCCCGAACCTTTGCAAAAACGGAGGTAAAACGTAAGGAACAATTGTACAGAGATTAAAAACAGTTGGATTTTAGAATATCAGGAAGGTAGGGTACAGCAGCTTAGACAGCGCTAAAAACTGGAAGAGTAAAATAGAAGACAAACTTAAATAGCTTCTCAAAACATAGAGGAAACATTTAAAATACAATACAGTGAGAACATTTTAAAAAAGAAAGTCTGGAGACCCAACCTATATTTAACAGGAAGTCCTAAAAGAGAAGCCTAGAAAAACTAGAGCAGAAGAGGTAACATACGAACTAACACACAAGAGACTTCCCAGTATCAGAAGAAAGCTCAGTCTGAAATTTGAGAGTTTGGATCATATTTTTTGCAAACGCAATGAAGGACCATATTATGATGGTAAAAGTAAAGAAAGAAGTCAATAAGCATTCAGATGGGAGATTTTGTTCCATAAGAGACAAAAAGTGGGCAATCCTGGAAATTGTCCAAAATGTTCAGTTCTAAAAGATAAATGAAGCAGCAATAGTAGAGCTTTAAAAGAAAAAGACAGTAATCCCCAAGTGCTCCCCCTAGCCAAGGGGATGTCCTGTAAAAGCCACAGTCGGTGGGTGGGAGTTCAGATGTAACATAGGTACAAAACTACCGTTTTCCAAACAAACTATTTGAAGATATAGATATCTAATAATGATAAAAGATTAGTCAAAAGTCAGAATTTAAAGACAAAAAACCACATTTGGAAAGGTCTTATGATAAGTAACTAAACCAAATAAACATCTAGGAAGAAGATTAAATGATAAATTTAAATGTAGTGAGAGCCAAAATATATTAAAGAAGTGCTTTTCCTTTGAAACTAATGATGGGTCTTACTGAAAAATTGATGCAAATTAATCATAGATTAAATGTTAATAAAATGGGAAGGGGGAAATGAGGAAAAATAAAAGTACCAAATTTCTCATTCATATTCAGTAAAGGGGAGTGAAATATTATTGTTGTGATACTGTGTGATATTTTATTAGTTCAGTAGAGTTAAAATGTCTGGTAAGAGTGAAGATCAACATTGTAGCCCTTAGGAAAATGGAAATTGAGGGAAATATTGTCTACCATAAATTGCCAGAAATATACAACATCATCTTACGTTGAGTGTAGTAGTTAGCCAGTATTAGAACAAGGTTTAAGAAAAAAATTTGTAAACCACTATGGAACTTCCATAAATGCCCCTATAGCTAGCTGCATTGAAGGTACTAGCTCCTGGTTTCTAACCATTCTACTCCTTTTCATGTATTATGCTGCACCTCCCTCCCATAAATAGAAAAACACATCCTAAAATTCATGAAAATTCCATGAATCTTAAGGGACCCAAAACGACCTTGAAAAGAAGAATAAATTTGGAGGCCTCACACTTCCTAATTTCAAAACTTACTACAAAGCTACAGTAATCAAAACAGTGTGATCCTGACATAAAGGCATAGACCAAATGGAACAGCATAGAGAGCCCAGAAATAAACGCACATGTGTGTGGTAAAATGATCTTTGATAAGAGTGCCAAGACCACACAAGGGGGAAAAGATATTCTCTTCAACAAATAGTGCTGAGAAAACTAGGCATCCAAATGCAAAAGAATGAAGTTGGGCCCTTAACTTACAACATATACAAAAATTAACTAAAAATGGATTGAAGTCTGATAAAAGGCCTAAAACTATTAAAATCCTAGAAAAAAAACACAGCAGGAAAGCTTCATGGTATTCGCTTTGGCAATGATTTCTCAGATATGACACCAAAAGTACAGGCAACCAAAGAAAACGTAGGTAAACTGGACTTTATCAAAATTTAAAACTTTGGGGCATCAAAGGACACTATCAAGATAATGAAAAGACAACCCATAGGATGGGAGAAAATATTTGCAAATCATCTATGTGATAAGTGTAATATTCAGAATACATAAAGAACTCCTACAACTCAGCAATGAACAACCAATTCAAAAGTGAACAAAAGACCTGAAGAGACATTTCTGCAAAGAAGATATACCAATAAGCACATGAAAAGATGCTCAACTGCCACTAATATCTAGGAAAATGCAAATCAAAACCACAATGAGAATTCACTTCAGATTCATTAGGATGGCTATTATAAAACAAAAACAAAAACAGAAAATAACAAGTATTAGTGAGGATGTGAAGGAATTGGAACCCTCATGAATTGTTGGTGAAAATATCAAATGGTCTGGCCTCTGTGGAAAACAGTTGGGTAGTTCCTCAAAAAGTTAAACACAGAATGACTGTGTGATTCAACAATTCTACTCCTAGGTTATATACAAATAACTGAAATCGGGGACTCAACCAAATACTTGTACACCAATGTTCACAATAGCATTATTTACAATAACCAAAAGGTAGAAACAACTCTTTCAACAGATAAATGAAATGTGGTAAATACACACAATGGAATATTATTCATCAATTAAAAGAAATGAAATTCTGATACATGCTAAAACATAGGTAAACCTTTAAAACATTATGCTAGGTGAAATAAGCCAAAAACAAAAGGACAAATAGTGTATCCACTTATATATGAGGTACTCTGAAAAAACAAATTTATAGGGGCAGAAAGTAGAATAAAGGTTACCAGGGATTAGGGGAATAGGGAACTGTTTAATGGTTACAGAGTTTGGTTTGGGATGATGCAAAAGTTCTGGAAATGAATAGTGGTGATGGTTGCACAGTGATGTGAATGTACTTAATGCCACTTAATTGTACACTTAAAGATGGTAGAAAATGGTAAGTTTTATGTTACGTATATTATACCACAATAAAAAAGTAATACATCTCCCTTTTTTTCAACAAAAAAAGCAATAAAACATCATAATTAGCCTAGTAGAATTTCAGCCACACTCTACATTAACACATCTGATTTTCCAAACCAAAAATGAGCAGTTATAAAATCACCTGTCAATTAATTTCTAATTTAAAAAAAGAACTATTACAGGCCTGGAAGGGAAAATACAAACTGCAGTATGTTCACTTTAAAAAATGACTATCACTATTTTTTCCAAACCACTAACCTCAAACCAAACATGCTAAAATTTACTAAGAATAAATCAAGCAAAAGATTATTTTCAGAAGTGGAATAAGCTGCTGTTCCAGTGTACCTTCTTTCAAATTTTCACTTGAAAATAAATTGTACTAACACTTCACATTATTAAGCTGTAAGAAACTATGCTCTCTCTTCAAAATAGCTAATAGAAAAAGATGTGACTTGTCATAATATTTGGTAAAAAAAATAAAAATAGAAATAAGTTCCAAATATTTAATATTCAGAATCTTTAAAATACTGTTGTAAAAATTGCTGTTGCTTTAGAAGAACTTACTGGGTTTAAAATCACTCACAGTTTATTGACAGATTTAATCTTTAACCCAGGGCACAAAGGAAAATGTATATAGTTATGTCTCTAAATGTTTGTGCAGAGTAAAATTTAATTTACTCTTTGTGGCACTGTATCACCAGCCTCACCCCAAAATATAGCAGAATCTAGTTTGTGTTGTTTAAAATGATAAAATGTTAAACTAACCTTCGACCAATGATTGTTGGTACCTACCAACTGCAGAGTTGGTATTTTAGGCATGAGCAAACCTCATTTAACTTAAAATACTCATAATTAGACTAAATTATCTGGTTCCAGAGTCTGCACACTTGTCCGCAATGTTACTTCTATATTGCTACTAAGGTTTTTTCCTCTTTTGTCAGAATAGATGTACACTGACCGATTATGTGGTTTTTGTTCTTTTAATTATCAGTGGGTAAAGAATGTAATGGGAAACTCATAAGGAAAACATCAACTTTGCTCCAAGAGGGGTCATCAGTTTTTTGCTTAATCCAAAGAAATGTTGCAAAGACATGTGAAAACTTTAAAAGGCAAAGCCAAAGTCTACATGCCCTAAACATGCCATCTCTATCCTGGAAATGGTTTATCGCTTTTACAATTAATCCATTGCTTTTGGTAATTGAAATAGGAAGATAAAATTTCATGAAACAGTGAACATGTGAGACCTATGTTCACTGACTTTTTAAACTTCTTTCCTAAAAATATCTCCCCCTTATGTCACATTCTGTGAAAACCAACTGATTCTTCAAAAGGTGACCATCTTAAAACTAGATAATGTCTAATTTACGTATTCCAACTACTTTGTATCTACAGAAATTTCACCAAACGACATGTAAAGATATCTATTCTCATGATAGCCCTGTAAAGCAGCATTTCATATGAAGGTGCAGAGAAATTCAAAAGGTTAATAACTTTAGAAATGTTAAGTAACATTACTATAGATTAAGACATTGGTCTAGCAAGCACTATCTTAGTTTCTTAATATCCTGTGTAATATTCTACCGTCATATATCACTAACTCAATTTAGCACAACAATCATTAATGATTAAAATCAATTAAAATTCATAAAGAATTTTGTGGTATCCACTGTGTAAATGAATTACATTATATAGAGATACTTCAGAGCAGTTTATTAAATAGACCTTTCAATTCTACCTGCTCTGCCAGTGATAGGCTTTTTAATAAGCAATTAATTTTATCTAGGTAACAGTGGTTAGATATTTCCCAATTCCATTGGCCAGCTACTTTATTATATATACAATCTAACATATAATACATATTTTGTTGCAAAAGAATGACAAGTATTGGTTAAATGAAGAGCAATTTGCCAGTTTGCACCTTTCTTGCTGATACAAAGTTTGATTCTAATTTGTTGTATGCTTCTGTTAATGAAACTATTTAAAATAACTATTAAAGTCTATAACATTAACATAATGGATACATTCTCCTAGAATCTCAAAAGAGGTGGGTTTTTTTTAATGTTAATTTGAGGCTTTGTAACACATGCCATTCACAGAGAGTTGTTTTCTTTTCTTAATTTCTAATGGGAACACTTTATACTTTCAATGAGTTCTGTAATCTAAACCAATCTCTACAACTGTGCTAACACGAAGGGGTCATACAAATTCAGAAAAGGTGGAAACTTCAAGTTTTGTTTTTCTTTTCAATGGCACAAATACGCTTCTGAAAGCAACAGAACCACAAATCTGACACAACACCAGCTGCATACAGTTAATTGGGTGACCAACTAAAGACAGCTCCCAGATAGCTTTGCCCTGAATATTTTGGTATTTCGTCCACCCCCAACTCAGAAGCATACAAATGGTTATACTACTCTCTGATTCCTCAGAACAGAACCAAAGGACAGCCTCTCTCAAAAGCCATATAAGCTCTGTGCAGGACCACTATCATTCTGGGATACTGATGCAAGACCATATGTATGGTCATGAATAAATTCATTCTTCAAAGTAGAATGTGCTCAGAAACAGATGAGTCCATTTACCCTCTTCAAATATGGCTAAGAGAAATTAAAATGAAATACAATAAATATCATAAAGCTTTCTACCTAGGAAAAAATTAACAATATATTGGGAACTGGCAAAATAAGTTCTTCTAGAGTCTGAAGAGATGATGTAAAAGAGTCCTTTAAGGCAATGAGGTACTTGAGCTTCAGGGTAAACAGGGAGAAACACTCTGTAGAAGAAAACGCTATAATAAAGTTTCACATTTTCAATTCCTATTTCTCCTGCGAAGCTGAAGAATATAGCTTTCACACTCTAGTCCAATCATATTATAGAAAGACTTCTGCTTATGAGATATCATCTCACACCAGTCAGAATGGCCATCATCAAAAAATCTAGAAACAGTAAATGCTGGAGAGGGTGTGGACAAAAGGGAACACTCTTGCACTGCTGGTAGAATGTGAATTGGTACAGCCACTATGGAGAACAGTATGGAGGTTCCTTAAAAAACTAAAAATAGAACTACCATATGACCCAGCAATCCCACTACTGGGCATATACCCTGAGAAAACCATAATTCAAAAAGAGTCATGTACCAAAATGTTCATTGCAGCTCTATTTACAATATCCAGGAGATGGAAACAACCTAAGTGTCCATCATCGGATGAATGGATAAAGAAGATGTGGCACATATATACAATGGAATATTACTCAGCCATAAAAAGCAACGAAATTGAGCTATCTGTAATGAGGTGGATGGACCTAGAGTCTGTCATACAGAGTGAAGTAAGTCAGAAAGAGAAAGACAGATACAGTATGCTAACACATATTTATGGAATTTAAGAAAAAAGAAAAATGTCATGAAGAACCTAGGGGTAAGGCAGGAATAAAGACACAGACGTACTAGAGAATGGACTTGAGGATATGAGGAGGGGGAAGGGTAAGCTGTGACAAAGTGAGAGAGTGGCATGGACATATATACGCTACCAAACGTAAAACAGATAGCTAGTGGGAAGCAGTTGCATAGCACAGGGAGATCAGCTCGGTGCTCTGTGACCACCTGGAGGGGTGGGATAGGGAGGGTGGGAGGGAGGGAGACGCAAGAGGGAAGAGATATGGGAACATATGTATATGTATAACTGATTCGCTTTGTTATAAAGCAGAAACTAACACACCATTGTAAAGCAATTATACTCCAATAAAGATGTAAAAAAAAAAAAAAAAAAGGAAAGAAGAGGTCAGTCCAGAATAAAAAGAAAGGTACCTTTCATAATAAAGAGAAAGGTAACCAGGGTACCTGGGTTTACCTTTGCTTTGCGAAAGCGGTAGAGCACCAGCATGCTCACGCAGTCGAGCAGCACACACAGGGCTTGGAAGGAGATGATAGCAAGTCGCAAGTACTTATCCTCCTGGACAAAGCAGGGGCTGTCATCAGCACAGTAGGGGCAGCCCTCCCTGCAGGGCAGGCAGACATGGGCTTCTTCTGACACATCCTTCGCATTTCCTGCAAAATGGTGATCCGGACCCCTTCCTGAAAGTTCCAAATAAAACCAGTGTCATTGCACCTCTGAGGTAGGTGAGACTGAGTACAGAGTCAAAACACATCCTCACGTCTTCATTCCTTTTCCCTCTTATTAAAGACCTTTCATCAATCTTCTTGCTAGAGGAGTTACTTTGTCTTTAGACTCAAACAAAATTCTTTTTATCCTTTTGATTAGAAAAAAAACTGTCATTCAGACTAATTCAGGAAAACTAGCAAAAATGGAACTAAAACTCCTCAGAGGCAAGGAACAGTTTTCTAAGTCTTTTATTTCACTATCTACCACTCACCAATGGAAACTCCCTACAGCACAAATAATATTCCATAAATATTTGTTAAGGGATTAACAGAAGGAAGGATAAGAAAGTTGTGTCATTCTTGTACCAAGTAAATATACACAACACTTTGGAAACTTCTTGACCTAGATGGCACAGAACCCAAAATAAGACTCTGATTGCTCCTTAATCCAGCAGGGATCTCGTCTACCAAGTTCATTAGGTCTAAATTGGATAAAATGGTACTTAATCGACAGTTGTTCAGTGCGCAATTGCCTGATGAGGATGCATCATTTGCCCAGAATACAATCCATACTTACAGGCTCTCACGTAATTTCCCACTCTGCACACCTATAGGACATTTCCACACTATAATCTAACTGCTGCTACTGATCTCCCTTTAACTTTAGATTCTTCTGTCTCAGTTATCAAACTTAACGTAGCTCTGAAGCCCAAGAGGTAAGAATTCTCTTTAAATGTTGAGTTGAGTTTAGCATTGATAAATATCTAATTAATAATACATACTTAAAAAAAAAAACCCAAACCTATTTCTAACCCTGACCTCAACATGAAAGATATTAGTAAATATATACCCAGTTTAGTATATAATACAACCATACAGCTCAGTATATAACATAACTTTGATTGAGGAATTTGGGAAAGAAGTTATTCTGGTTAACACCATTTTAATAACACAAAGTCTAACAGAAAATCTTTATTACTTTCATCTCTTGTTGAAGGTTCACAGTCTTTCTAAGATATATTTTTGTCTTCATTCCGTCCTTAATAAATACAATAGCAAACATAATTGAATATTTCTTTGTTGATTCAGGATACACTGCTGTTTAAGAGTCTTCATTCTGTTACACACTGAAAAGCATATGAATTTCAGTGTCCAGCAGACATGGTTCCCATCCCTAGACAGCTCTGAAACATTAGGCAACTCACCCTACCACTTCGGGTCTTACTTTATTTATATATGAAATATGAATTGCTGTGGGGATTAAATGAGATAGTGTATGTAAATCACAGTGCCTTGCTTTCTCTTCTCCAAATATGGGAGATGCAAAGAGGAATTAGGAATCCACTGGTGTCTTAAAGAAAGGCACTACTGATCAAAAACAAGGAAGTTACAAGAAACAGCTGAGATATGAAGGGAGTCAGTGGGAATGACAAGCTCCATTGCAGATAAGTTAAATTTGACATCCAATTCATTGTGCAGGAGAAATATACAATAAGAAATGAGAAATAATACAAGAATGGAGTGTGGGAGAAGAATCAGTGTCCGTGAAAGAACTTACAGAGAACTCTGGGAGTAGATAAGGTATTGATCAGGAACTGCAAAGAGGAAGAAGTTAAATAGGTAGAAGTTTTCACAATGTCAGAGAAGAAAACTGGAATTTACTGGAACATGCTGGAATGTGATCAGAGAGGATGCCTGAGGAAAGACTATGAGGTTTAATGATTATTTCATCCTTCACTGACATTTAAGACAGTAGTTTCTGGAAAGTGGTAGAGACTGAAATTAGGTTGTCAGGGCTTAAGGAATAAATATGTAATAAAATAGAATACTGTTTCAGTAAATGTTCCATTGAATACAAAAGGCAAGAAAAGCTCATGGTTAATAGGTATAATAATAATGGGGTCAAAAAAAAGGATTTTGGTTTTGTGTTTTGTTTTCTTCCATTACAGGTGAGATCTGAACATAGCTATAGTCAGCAAAAGGAGGCACTGGAAATTAAAAAAAGATTGAGAAGATTGGTAAAGACGTGAGAAGTTAGGATTGGAGGTAATCAAGAGCATAGTTGGGGAAATTAACTCTAATAATTGATGTCACTTTTTTAACACTAGAAAGTAGAGGTATATTAAAGATATTTTAAGTATTTTTTATAGAGAGGAGGAATCAGTTCAAAATCATTTTGATGTATTGAAGAAAGAAAATGTGGAAGCTAATCTTGTAAAGTCTTATACTTCTTAACAGCTCAGGTAAGAATATGTGTGAAGGTGGCCAGTTTTGAGTATGAAGACATGAAAGATTAAGGCAGCAGTTAAACACAAGATGACCAGTTGGATCACCTGGCAGAAAATGAACCCAGTCTGGATAAGATGGTATGATCTACTGGGAAATCTAGTCAAGAGAGTTTTTTATTTTCTACAATTTTCAGTAGCACAGAAACGAATGGGGAGGATAAAGCAGTCGAGGGGAGAAAATAAAGAGGATTGTGACAATGGCATTGCTGGGGAGAAGGAAACCCAATACGAGGCTGTGAAACGGAGCTGCTGCCTTTACTCCCTCAGGGTAGCCAGTGCTCAGTCTTCCAGGGGCGTCCTGCGTACGAGTCAATCTAAGGGATTAAACAGGAAAACATTTCCCATCATCAACCTTACTCATTGGTCAAGGGTGGCCACCAGAGTCATTAATTTCCACACATTTCTGGGTTACGGACTCAGGAGCCCAGAGCAGGTTCCTGCACCCTGAAAAATTACTTCAGTGGTGCCCACAGCAGAACAGAAAGTCAGAAGTATGGTCTGAGGTGCCAGTCTGAGGCAAAGAGTAGTACAAACGTACTTATGCAAAGCTGTTCAAAGCTTTCAGAAAATAGTCACGGCAATGGCTAGAGTAAGAGGTAGGGCTAAGCGGCATGTGAAAGGGTGAAAAACAGGTATGTAATATAGATACAAACGAGGAATAACAGGCACACAAATCAAAATCTATGAAGTATGAAAACCTAGGTTACTAAGAAAACAATGAATTAACAAACTCTTGAGTAAAAAGTGGAGAGTCATATAGGTGAAGCCAGAAAGAGTCACTGTACTGAGAAAGATTAAGAAAATTGTCAAGGATTCAGATGGTCTGATGAGGCTGACAAAAATGTCAAGGGCTCTAAGAACAGATGTGGGAGACAGAGGTCAGGATTTCCCCTTCGGGCCAAGATGGAAGAATGGGGATTGAATTTACTTTTTCATCAGAAATGATGAAAAAATGGGCAAAATATTTAAAAAGTAATGGTTTTACAGACACTGGACATTTGTAACAAAGGACGGTGATTCCTAACAAGTGCAAACACTCTTCAAATAAACCAACTACCATAAACAGAACCACAACAAAAGTTAAAGCAGTAAAGAAAAAGTATGTACAGAAAATCTTTGTTTTATGAAATAGTCCTTCTGAACCCAACAGGTAGCTAAAATCTGAGGTACATCCAGAGTTTGTGATACAGGACACACACACACAAAAGATGGCTTCTAAGTGCCAAAGTCATACAGAATACAATTTGAATGGTGTCCCCTAGATTTGAAGAACATGCTGACCATAAGCTGGACTTAGAGAGGTCAGCAAGCCTAGGACTAGTAGATCTCACAGACAACTCTAATTACGTTGTTAAACACTTTCCTACATGTTTACAAAGCAAATTACTCTGCAGAAGTAGTTTATTCTTGCCTGTGGTCCTTTTCTTTCCTTTACAATACATGTCTAATCCGTTTCCTAAAGATAGTAGACAATGCAATGAATTACTCCCAGTTTAAACTATCACATTTAAAGAGTAGAACCCGGGGAATTCCCTGGTGGTCCAGTGGTTAGGAGTCTGCGTTTCCACTGCAGGAGGCACAGGTTCCATCCCTGTTCAAGGAACTAAGATCTCGCATGCCATATGGCACAGCCAAAATAAAAAATAAATTAAATTATATTTAAAAAAATAATGAGTAGAACTCTCTCCAGTTCCCTATTATACAGATTGTAACCAAATCACAGTATGGTGAGATGCTCTAATAACTAGGCTGATCAAACTATCTAAAGCTCAATGAGCTTTAAGTCATCACCAAAGGAAAAACCTTAATTTCGTGTTAGGAAAAAACAAAAGGCAAAACAGTTTCTCTTCTCAGACTTTGCCAAATTCAACAACTGATATTTTTAGAGTATTGTCAAAGACCCATAAGGCATTCTGCAACACTCTAAACATTTGGGTTTAGTTATTTGTTTCCTTTTCATAAGACATATCCAAGGATTAAAAAAGAAAAAACTTTCTCCTGCAATTAAAAATGGAGTACATTCTCTGTGAAATTTATTTTGTGTATATTAAATGTATATAATTAAATTCAATATATATATATTTTTTTAATTAGACTCTCTTTTCTTTCCTTCTTTCTTTTACTAGAAAATCTTATTCCTAAATCAGACTTATATACCATTTCTGCATATGAGAGAAAGATATACATTTCTTTCACTAATCCAATTTTGTGGCACATCTATCTTTTTCCTAGTTATGGCCCCCTCTACATTGGCATATTTTCTTGCGCATAAACCAAGGTTCTTTCATAGCGATCACAATATCCCCCAATTCTGATTTACTGGAGAGACTGTTACTTGTTTAGATTCAACCTGTTGAAGCAGAGAATGGGAGGTGGAATTCAGGAACACTAAGAATCTCAGACAGTCTGTTGTCCAAATGCAACTACCCTGCCCCATTATTCTCTTCACCATTATTCTCTATCACCTCGAGCTCCACACCAACACAGAGAACTTTTCACACCTGATCCACTCAGTCTCTGTTCACTTCCCTTCCTGCTGCTCCAAGCCGTTATGACTATCTTTAATTGCCTGTGTCCCTCTGCTGTGCTTACTGCTAGAGTTCCACACATCCATATGCTGAACCCAAATAAACTGTGAACTCTCTAAAGTAAGACTATGGTTTTATATTTTTATTTCCCAACCTAGATTAAAATTGCAAAAGACCCAGCGTATACTGGGCTATAAAATACGATCATGAGTACAGGACATACCACAGAGAAGCCCATTATCTTCCTCAGGTAGGACTGAAATAATAGCTAATGGGTATTATGTCTACTGAAATAGTAATAGCTAGATTCAGGGTTGTAAACTGACGTAATTCCAAACAATTCTATATTTCCTGATACAGGTAATACTAAGTTATGTTGGTTAAATGAGTGTTTCAATATTCACGGATAAAAAGCAATTTGTTAGAAGACAAATTATGATAACATCTTATCCTCTGTGCTCAAAATAATCACAAGATCAACTCACAAACGTCAAACAGTGAAGTGCTGCCATGAGAAACTTCCTCTCTAATAATTGCCTTCACTTTATTTGATTATGAAAAATCATGAGATTCTATAAGGGACACAAAGTGTTAAAATGGAGAGAAAGCAAAACTGAAAGTCAGAGATTCGATTTCTAAAGCTCAAAAAAGCTAAAATTAAGGATAGAGCTTTTTACATTTAACTGTTTCCTGTAGGACACAAAGCATGATTAAATAATCTTCTGGTTCCAAAAATATTTTATTAATTTAAGCTGAAGTTCTCTACCTAGAACAAGAGAATACATGCAATTAGTAGAAATCACACTACTACTAGATAATAATAATGGGCTTTTTGTTAATCTACTGAATGGCACTTTAAGTTTATGATGGTTTAAAATTTTAAGTTCCTAGAGAACAGGACTGTGATTTATATACCTCTTTATATACTCAGCACCGAACACAGTAATTTATACATACTGGATAGTCAGGAAATAATTGATAATGATAAAAGTGATCTCTCAAAAGAATAAATTAATCGACCTGTAATACGAATGTATAGTTGAAAATAACATTCAACTCAAATCTTTGTGTTCTCAAACCAGTTATGCATAAAAATTATATTTTTCAAGATGCTAGACATAAACTAGAAAGATACATTAAGAATATAAGCTATTACTTAATATTACTGTTTAGAAATCATCTTGGATGATAATTTGATTCTGAGCAACTTGAAACATCCTCCATGCATCCTCCAGAATCCCAATCTGCTTTGCTAAGGCTTAAAAACAAAGTTGATACTTGGAACTTTCAGATGAAGCAAATACTTCCTGAAGACAAATGGCAAATATGAAGAGCTATTAACTTGGGCAATAGGAGGTTTTCAGTTCATTATATGGGTGATCAAATACGCTGCCTTGAGCAAAACCATAGACAGCATAGGGAGAAGGTTACAGTAGCTCCACAGGAGCACTGGTGAATCTAAAACATTCACCTGTAAACAGGAGACCATCAAGATAAATTGTGACAATTCGTAAACAGTATGTTAACCTATTTGCTTACCTTAATTTTTTTACATTGACATCAGAAAAACATATAACCTCTGGACATTTATACCAAGTTTTAGAAAGATTATATAGAGAGAGACTATTGTAAAAAAACTATAAATTTGGGCTTCCCTGGTGGCGCGGTGGTTGCAAGTCTGCCTGCTGATGCAGGGGACGCGGGTTCGTGCCCCGGTCCGGGAGGATCCCGCGTGCCGCAGAGCGGCTGGGCCCATGAGCCATGGCTGCTGAGCCTGCGCGTCCGGAGCCTGTGCTCCGCAACGGGAGAGGCCACAGCAGTGAGAGGCCCGCGTACCGCAAAAAAAAAAAAAAAAAAAACTATAAAGAATTAAATGACCAATAGATTTTCAAATGCCTTTTAAATTCTACTTTTCTATACATTCCAAAGTTTCTTTAATGTGTATATAATTTTTATAATAAAAACGAAATATTTAAAACCAGGACCCTCTAGATAGCAGTGAGCAACGAAGTAAATTTTGCTCCAAATCCCAAAGGCCTAATTAACAAACCAATGCTACAATTACTGAAAACTTTTAGACCTCTGAAATTGTGAAAATTCTATTTTTGTAGCTTTTAATTTGATATAATTTGAAATGCACAGAATAGCTGCAAGAAATCCGTATAAATGGATTAAAAAGATGTGGCACATATACACAGTGGAATATTATTCAGCCATGAGAAAATAGGATATCCTGCCATTTGTTTCGACATGGATGGACCTTGAGTACGTTATGCTGAGCAAGGTAAGTCAGATAGGGAAAGGCAAGTACTATATGATATCACTAATAGAGAATCATACGTGGAATCTAAAAAAGTCAAACCTGTAAAACACAGAGAGTAAAATGGTAGTTACCAGCTATAGGAGGTGGCGTGTTAAAATTGATGGTGTTTAAAACTACAAACTTGTAAGGAGTAGTAAATAAGCCATAGAGATCTGATGCACAGTACAGTGAATACAGACAATAATATTGTACTATAATGATGTAATGTGATAAATATTGCTTCAATGGCAGTCATATTACAATATATAAATGTATCAAAGTAACACACTGTATACCTTAAATTTACAAAATGTAACAAATTTATCAAATATAAAAAAGAAATCCTATATATTTCTTACCCTGATTCACTAATTATTTACATTCTACAGCATTTACTTTATCATTCATATGTTCTCAATATAAAACTGATGTTTAAAAATGTATATGTATACTATTTTTTTCTGAACCATTTGAGATATTGTATCTCTCTACCTATAAACACTTCAGCTTGTATGTCCTGAGAAAAGAGCATTCTCATACAAATGCACATTACAATGATCAAAGTTGGGAACCTTAATACTGATGAAATTTTTTTTAATGAACAGTCCATATTAAAATTTCATCAATTCTCAGAGTCATGTCCTTTGTAGCTATTATCTATCCAGGATGAAATCCAGGATCATGCATTACATTTAGGTGCCACATCTCTAGTCTCTGATCTGAAACACGATTAAATAAAAAAGTATTTTTTCTAGTCTCCCAAAACACTTTTCTGATCAGTTTGCAAATTTTGCTGAGTTTTATAAGGTTTTTGTTTTACAAACTATGATCAGCATATTTTTAAGAATGTACCATACAGCAAACATACAGCTGTTGAAAAATAATGTATATTAGGGCTTCCCTGGTGGCGCAGTGGTTGAGAGTCCACCTGCCGATGCAGGGGACACGGGTTCGTGCCCCGGTCCGGGAAGATCCCACATGCTGCGGAGTGGCTGGGCCCGTGAGCCATGGCCGCTGAGCCTGCGCGTCCGGAGCCTGTGCTCCGCAGCAGGAGAGGCCACAACAGTGAGAGGCCCGCGTACCGCCAAAAAAAAAAAAAGTTTATTAAATGCATATAATAAATACTAAATTATATATCTGTATGTTACTGTTGGCTACATTTTTTACATGAAATAATAAAGTGCAATACTTTACATCATTAAATCAGGAAATAAAGATTATTTCTTAGTGAGTCCTTCATTTTTATGCTGTTCTTTTAAATTCTGTACTGCTTATGATATTCTAATAAGATTAGGACAGTTAACACTATTAACAATGCCTTTCTAAATATTTCACCCCATTTGGAGATTTTTTTAAAACTTCTATTGAAATAAATTAGACAATTCAAAATAACCCAAAAAATGAGGAGATACAGTTTTAAATAATGTGCTTAGACATCCTATCTTATGAAATCTGAATTTCAGTTAACAGTGCTATCATTCCCATAGACAATGGACTTGAGGACATGGGGAGGGGGAACGGTAAGCTGGGACAAAGTGAGAGAGTAGCATTGACATATATACACTACCAAATATAAAACAGATAGCTAGTTGGAAGCAGCTGCATCGCAAGGGGATATCAGCTCCGTGGTTTGTGACCACTTAGAGGGGTGGAATAGGGAGGATGGGAGGGAGGTGCAAGAGGGAGGGGATGTGGGGATATATGTATACATATAGCTGATTCTCTTTTTTATACAGCAGAAAGTAACATTGTAAAGCAATTATACTCCAATAAAGATGTTTTTTTAAAAAAATAGTGCTGTCATTCCTACCTAGCCACATCTGTTTCCACAAAAAAGCTCAGCAAAGAATAAACTGCATTACCCATTAATTAAAAGTTGTCCTTATACATAATATTAAGTAGAAATATCTTAAACATTTTCCTTTAACAAGGTAATACCATCCTTTTCCTTTGAAGGGAATTGCAAACGGAATTAGAAGGTAACATTAGAAAACTCATGTGGCAAAATTCTATTTGAATGCCGGCTGCCAAAAAAAAAAAAAAAAATCACATTGTGTATACATTGAGAAATTTCATTTGTCATAAAAATCCAAGTGGTAATTTCAGTCACTGCTGATGAAACACTAAAACTTTTCAGAAGTTTTCTTAAAATACTAGTTTTTAAAAATTTTTCTGAAGATTTAACAAATGAACAAACTAAAGGAAAACTTCTCTCCTGCTGCTCCTCCTCTATTTTTTTTATAGAAAAAAAATACATCTTTCTTAATCTCTTAGATTGATACCCCCTGGGAATAAATTATAGAAGTGTCAAACTGGTACATCAAAATGTATTTACCTTTTTTACAACTTGTGCACATATTTCAAAATGTACCCCAGAAAGTTTTTTTCCTATATTTTATGGAAGAAAAACACTGAGTTTCTGATTTAGAAAAGAATGAGGAATGAATTTGAGGGGGGAGGTGGATTGAAGCAGAAATGATATATTTCAGGTCTTCATAGTATAAATATTATGTAGAAATATCACTATTGTATTAAGGGTTTTGCTGATTAAGACACTTAAGTGCCAGAAGTATAAACTTGTGTTTTCACAATAGTAAAAACACAACATTTGGACATTTGAGTATCTGGATAGAAACCATACCTCCCCTTGAAAGCCTGTTAAACCTTAAAGCTCTTACATTTGACCTAATTTACTAATATTGGACAGTGAGTTATATTTTACTCAAGATTGCCCTCATTTGTTGTTTGCGGGTATTGCAATATGTGCTGGGAAGATGATGGGTCTGTCCTAGCTTAGAAACCTCGCTTTTTTACTCACTTCTTTTTCTCCAGTTCTAAACAATGTCTGGCACAGAGGCAGTGCCCAGTAATATTTTTGACAGATGGATTTTCAGACACATAAACCAATCAACAAACCAGCTGATCAGAGGTCCCTTCTTGGAGGTGTTGTGGCCCTCAGTGCTAGGAACTGGTTCAGGCAAAAGAAGCTTAGAGCTTGGATCTTTGCAAGACCAGTCCCATGTGTCTATATGTCACAGACCCCCCTTCTTTCCATTCAACAGGCATGAGAGAAAAAGATAAGTCACAGACAATGAACATAACTCAGCTGGAAGTAACAAAGAATCAAGTCAGACAATGAGGGTTCAGCATTAGCTCTCCATACAAATAATGCTCATCTGACATCATTATTAGGGTAAACATCTTCTTCTTTTCCAAACACATATCTGATTTTTCTTTAGAACTGGAGGGAACGTATTCATCAATCAATGTTTGGAGTTAAAATGCTGCAATGAGCTAACCATGGGAAGATATATTTGTTCATTATTTCATCTGTTTAAGATGATGAAGTAATCTGCCTCCCGTCTCCAGCTTGATAAAATCACATCCAAAAATTAAGTGGAAATAGGTACGTGCACATGAGTAGCTCCAATACACTCAGATTTCTGTGCATATTTGGTTCAACATGTATAATATTCATGAGGAGAGAACAGTTAGCAAACTGTGGTTATGCTCACACTGTTGTCCAAAAAGACTGCTACTGTTAGGACATGAATACATATTTGCATATCCTAAAATCAGGAGTAGCTAATATACTTTCATGCACTTATATCATGAATGGCTAGCTGTAACAATAAGCTCAAAATGAAGCCCAGTGCAAAAATTTTTTAATTTATATTTCCTCACTATGAATATAGTCAATCTTTCCCTGTATTTCTATATGCTTACATATACATCTTATATTCACTTTTCTATTGTCTTCTAGATTTTTATTTCTTATAAGTAACTGTAGTAGTATTTTTCTTTGGACAAAAATACCACCTTAGATAAATCTTGGAACAATTCTGATCTGAATTATAAAATTATTAAACACAAATGGATTTTTTTTTCTTTTTTTGCCTATGGACTATTTATTCAATCTCCACAACACCCAATACATAAGTACTATAAATAAAAAGACTAAATTCTCCATATTCACTTTATTATAATAATCACTATAATTTGGGGGATATCATGTTATCTCAACTACTCCTCATAACTACCAAGGGCATAGATTTCACTCTTCCTGATGTATGAATAAGGGGAGAGTCTCAGAATATATGAGAAACTTCCCAAGTCTCCTGTGAGTAAGTGGAGATAAGACTCAAATCCATCTGTCTGACTCAAAGGCCATCCTCATACAAAGAGCCTGCTAGATTATAAATTGTCTAAGTCAGCAATCATTTGCAATTATGAACAGTTTCCTCTAGAAAAAAACATATGGCCTACTGTGAACACTGGAATGAATGCCGAGTGGGAACCAAACATACTGAGTGTACTGGTTTTCTATTACAAATTACCACAAATTTGGTACCTTAAAACAACACAAATCTATACTGCTTCTTACATGAAATATAATACACAGTTGACCCTTGAACAACACAGGTTTGAACTGTGTAGGTTCACTTACACGTGCATTTTTCTCACTGCACATGTACTACAGTACTACATGATCCATGGTCGGCTGAATCAATGTATGTGGAACCACAGATAAGGAAGGCCGACTATAAAGTTATACACAGATTTTCAACTTCACAGGGGCCAGTGCCCCTAACTCTTGTGTGGTTCAAGAGTCAACTACAGTTATATTCATTCTGATATTTCTATAGCTCAGAAGTCTGATATGGGTCTCACTGGGTTATCACCAAGGTGTGAGCAGGGCTGCATTTTCTTCTGGAGAGTCCAGGAGAGACGTTATTTCCTCGCCTTTTCCAGCTTCTTGAGGCCACCTCCATTCCTTGGCTTGTGGACCCTTTCCTCCATCTTCAAAGACAGTGATGTAGCATTTCTCAAGCGTCCCTCCTTGTGTCCTTACATCTGTCTCTAACTACCACTGGGAATGGTTCTCTGCGTTTCAGGACTCACGTGATTAGGCTGGACCCACCTGGAGAATCGAGGATAATCTCCCCATCTCAATGTTTGTAATTTAATCACATCTGACAAGTTCCTTTTTGCCACGTGAAGTACCATTTTCACAGGTTGTGAAAACTGGAACATGCACATCTTTTGGGGTTTACGGGGCACTATTCCGCTTACTACAATGAGCTAATGTATGAATAATTGACAGTCCAATTCCCCTGCCAGAGGTTTTTTAAGACTTGGGGGAAGTTGATTGTTAACACAAGTGAGTCTCTAATTAGCAGTCTAATAATGTAAACAAATAAAAAGAATGAAACACCTAAGGGAAAATCTAACAAAGTAAAATTTCAGCTGGTAGGGGAGAAGGAAGACTTTGAGTGGACTGAGTATTATATCTCATAGCGAGGCCCATTTTAAGGATAAAGCTGAAAAACTCTGGGACTTGAAAATGTGTTCCTCAGCTGGGAAGTGGAGCAAATACTAGACGGAAGGGATGAAAATGGGCAGAATATCTGAGGAAAGGGGTAAGCAGAATAAATACAAGCTTTCCAATAGTTATCATAAAAGTAACAATATTTTTGAGCATTTAATACGTGCCAATTACTATGATTAGAACTTTATATTCATTACATCATTGAATCCTTATTTTTTCTATAAAGCAGATGGTGTTATCCCAATTTTATATATGGCATAAATGAAGTTTAGGTTAGTTAAATAATTTAGCACAGTGCAAGTAAGTAATGGAGCCAGGATTCAAACCTAAATTAGACTTATTCCAAAGACTATGCTCTTAATTATTGTATTAAACTATGGTAGAAATACAGCTCTGAGATCGGCAACCAGGGAAACCCAACATGGTATGGAGTGTTCCAATAACTGAAAAGAACTAGTTAAAGACAAACGAGGTAAATGAAATAGTCAATAGTCCAAGAAGATTGGCGGCACTGGGAACTCTTCCACTGGCAAATAACCCTATCTGCCAGACATTTAGTGCCTGGACTCCAATCCCTATAAACAGGACTAATGAAAGAAGATGTAAAAACTGAAAATTAGGCAAATGACAGACAAAAGTATAGGCCCAGGCAGTTAGATGGAGAATTTTGCTACTACAACTGAAGTGATTAGAACCAGGTCACAAGGCTTAAGTAAGACCAAGAGCAAAAGTAATGATGTTAATTATGAGAATATGATGTTGAAGCTCTTTTAGTCCATTCCAAGTTTGGGATTAGACTAGAGACTGGACTTAGTCTGCAAAAAGCCAAATATCTCCAGCTCTACGTTCATGAAACAGAAGAGGAATGGGGAGTGTGAGGCCCAAGTGCAACACAAAGATGTGTATCCCAGAGACAGGTTAGCCTTGCTGAGCAGTTTGCTTGGAGCTCAGCATCCCTATACTGTACCTGATTTCAAAGAGTTTTCCATTTCTTTCTTCTGAGACTACACATTTTTTAAATCTCTGCTTTTGGGGGGCCTTTTTTTTTTTTTTTTAATTTTTTTTTTTTTTGCAGTACGCAGGCCTCTCACTGCTGTGGCCTCTCCTGCCGCGGAGCACAGGCTCCGGACGCACAGGCCCAGCGGCCATGGCTCACGGGCCCAGCCGCTCCGCGGCACGCGGGATCCTCCCAGACCTGGGCACGAACCCGCGCCCCCTGCATCGGCAGGCAGACCCTCAACCACTGCGCCACTAGGGAAGCCTGGGGGTGCGTTTTTTCCCCCACCATCAACAGAGTTGGCAAAGCAGGGATTGTCATTTTTAGATGTGGGTCATTTGTTAGATGGGTTTATCTGGAAATGCATGTGAGCTGAAGTTGATCCACAAGGCAAGAGAGGTAAGACTGAGAGAGAGGCTGGTAATGTGTCCCATGAAAGAGAAAGGAGATTGTACTGAAGACAGAGTTCAAACTGTGACAGATGGATTTGAGGAAGATGAGCTTGTCATAAGCTCGTATTTTAACAACCTGGAAGTGAACAACCTGGATTTGAAGAGACAGTTACACATCAGTACTTGGCGATTCTGAAATCCTGCTGCTATCCAGATGTCAGATCCTATTAGCTCTCCTATGACCACCAATCTAAAGAGATGCCAGGAACACAGTCTCTGGGCTGTCAACACAGTTTTAAATCAAGTCATCTGAACGTATCTTTGTTGTTCTTTACAAGCTTTTTGTTTACTATGGGCCTAGGTCTAAATAAAGATTTTTAAATCACTTCATATTTTAACAGGATTTTTAACAGTCACACTGACATTTTCTCTAAGAGATCAACACCACATCTTAGCTCCTCTCTCCAAATGGGATACAAGACTATATGTGGGAATTTCAGGTCTTTTTCTAGATTCACAGCTATAAATAAGTAAATTTTACCTTTGAGAGGCATCCCTTTCTGTTTTCTATATCCCACTTTCCCTATCAAGCAACTGATTTCCTCCTGTTGCCTTTAACTCCCAAGTCTTCTTTGTATTGTCCTTCTCAATGCAGCACTGGTTGTTACAGACTTTTGCTGTCCCATCTTCCTTCTGATCTATGTAGAATTCATTCTCTAAGAATTCTAGTTTAAAAAATTGGTTATCCTAATATAATAAAGTATGTGAGACAAAGTGCTAAATACCAATAGTACTTAAGGAGTCACTCTGTACATGTATCACTGATGTGTGTTTATATACGTGTTTGCTTATTCACTTATTTAACTATATCTATGAACACTTATTATGTGCCATGTACTATGCTAGCTGTTTTGCATTACATTATCTCATTTATTGGGTCTTCGATGCTTTCTTTACCTTTGGCCCAAGGGATACATGTAGTCATTCCTTACTTCACAGAAACCACCTCAAGAATATATAAAAACGACTACCCATATGAATTGCCTGGCTACTATGATTAAAAACTTAACACATTAAAACAGAGGTATGTAGTAAAATTCTAATAGTAAACCAAATTTTTTTTTAAATGTTTGGCTAGCCCTTGGTAGAATACCCTACTGAGCTGTAACTCCTGGTCCTTAGGACAAGGAATGAATACTGTTAGATTTTCATGCAACCTGGCAAGGCCATCAGGAAAGACATTTTTGGTCAAAGAGCACTTTACTGACTTCAAATTATAACATGTAGCTAGCTTTCTCTTCTGTCATTGAGGCAGGCCAGTTCTAGCTAAGTATGTGCTGAGGTCAAAGCTGAATCACAGGTATGCCCAAATATAGCTCATCTTTCTGAAAACTGTGGCCTCCTTTCCACAGCTGCTGTGTGTACAACACACGAGTTATTAGCCTTACGCAGAGAAGCGGCCCCTTCTTAGACAGAGTAGGTCCAGTGAAAAGCACTGGCTTTTAAAATAAGGAGGAAAGTAGGAGTATGCAAATTAAATAAAGATAAGTTGTTAAAGGTTAACTAGTTTCTCCTGGTGGTGTTATAAGCAAATGGCATAGTCATTCTCTAGTTCTACAATATTTAAATGTTTTATTTCAGTCACATAGTGGGAGCTGAGAACAAATGTGGGTAAACCAGATACAAAATACCTTCACAGAACATAAGCTAAAACCTATTCCCTTAATCCTTCAGTGTTGAATCATACGTTATGTCTGGACCATAAATATGAAGAATGCCAAAGTAGCTGGGCTATTGCCATGATCTTGTACACACACACACACACACACACACACACACACACATCATATCCATGCTGAAAATATGTTACCGTCATTGCTATTGTATTAGTTTTCTATTGCTGTGTAATAACTTATTGGAAACCTAGGGCTGAAAACACCTATCATTACATCCCAGTTTCTGTTGATCAGAGGTCTGGCACAGTGAAGCTGGGCTCTCTGCTCAGGGTCTCACTAGACTAAAACCAAGGTTTTGGCTAGGCTATATTCTCATCTGGAGCTTCCAAATGTATTCACACTGTTGGAAGAACCTATAGATCTTTGCATTTATACAGCTGAGGTTCCTGTTTTCTTGCTGGCTGCCTTAGCTCTTAGGGACCACCCTCAGGTCCTAGCCACATGGCCTTCTCACAACAAGCTAATTTATTTCTTCAAAGCTGGCACTAGAATCTCTCTCCAGTCTGCTACTATGGGAAGGAGTCATTTAATGCAATATGATCACTTGAGCAACTATACCATCACCTTTGCTACATAACATAGCCTAGCAAGGGAGTGAGTACCTCGTTGTATTCACAGATGTCACCCACACTTAAGGGGAGGAGATCTGTACAGCACATATGGGAGCAGAATCTTGGAGGCCATCTTGGAGGCCTACAACAACTATTACTCAGAACAAGGGCTGAACCCTGTGAATTATATGACTGAGGAGAGAGCAAAATGTTACTTCCAGAACCTAGAAGTCAAGTGTAAACTGTCTCAAGATGAAGAACAGTGCTTTCCAAGAAAAAAAGAAAAAAATCCATAAATGTCTACCAAGTTTCCCAGAGGAAGACACTCAGGTCTAAATTTCACTGTATACTTTGAACTACACCCAGTAGAGATGCAAATTCTTATATAGACCGATAATAAGGCTGACAAAGATTTATGGATGACTACCTAAATGATACCTGTACCTCAGTTTTGGCAACGCCAAACCCTGTACCTCCTTTCTCCACTACATTCCTTCTTGTTATACCCAATAGCTGGCTACAAGCCAACGTGGCAACACTGCATTCTCTAGAGGTAGAGTAAAAAAAATCAATATTCAAATAGTAACTTTGACATTTTCTGGAGTAAGATTAAAACAACCAGGTCAGCAAGTTTTGATTCTGCAATACCTGCATACCTCAGAGATATTGTGGGTTTGATTCCAGACCACTGCAATAAAGTGAAATCGCAATAAAGCAAGTCACATGAATTTTTTTGGTTTCCCACTGCATATAAAAGTCATGCTTACAGCATTCTGCAGTCTATTAAGTGTACAATATCACTATGTCTAAAAAACCAATATACAGACCTTAATTTAAAAACGCTTTATTCATAAAAAAGTGCTAATCATCATCTGACAACACAGGGTTGCCACAAACCTTCAATTTGTAAAAAAGCACAATATCTTTGATGCATAACAAAGCAAAGCACGATAAAATGAGGTATGCCTGTATATCTCCTGTATAATCACCTCCCCTTGAATTATGGTGGACCTGTAAGTATGATGAGATAGGCTTTCCTTTGATAAAGTGACATTACATGGCAAAGTGATGGGATAGTCATTCCCATGACTGATATAATGATTATATTATATAAGACTCCATCTGAACAGACCGTGGATATTTTCTTGGTAGCCTTGAAAAGTAAGGGTCACATGAGTAGGCCTTGAGGAGACTTCTAGGAGCTGAGAGTAAGCCCCGGTTGGCGGCTAGCAATAAAATGGGGACCTCACACGTACAGTTGAAAGGAACCTAATTCTGTCAATGACCTGAATGAACTTGAAAGAAGTCCCTGAGCCTCAGATCAGATCACATCACAGACGACCCCTTGATTTTGGCTCCGTGAGACCCTGTGCAGAGGAACCAGCTAACCCCTGACTGAAAAGCTAATCAGTTGAAACTGTGTGATAATATGATTGTGTTGCCTTAAGGTGTTAACTCTGTGGCACTTCTTCATGCAGCATAGAGACCTAACATATAAACAAATTGAAACATAAATAAAATAAGCAAACTAGCAAAATTAGCTTTAGGAATTTTCTGCAGCAACACCTCTTAGTAACTGTATCCCAACTGGTCTCACTGAGTAGCTACAGTATTTCCAGGCATTTAAAATGTATTGAAAACAAAAATATACCTTAAAAAACCCCCACATTTTTTGGTGGTACTCCAGAGGATTGGAGATGACAAACTAAAGCAAAAACTCCTTAAGTGATGAAAGAATGCCAAACCAGTGGGGATTTAATCATCTAACTCCAACAAGGTTAAAAGAAAATCTAAATAATTAATTATGATAGATATTATGTGTATTCACATATATGCACAGAAGCAAAGGGCACTTACTCTGAAAGCTGTTCACTGAGAAGACTCGAGGATGATAGAATCCTGCTTTGCAAATGCACTGATAGGCTCCAAGCACGAATCCTAGGCCCTTAATCGGCATACACTATGAGAAAGAAAAGACAGCAGTACCGTTGATCATAGTTTACTTCACAGTATAAAGACTCACCGATATCCATCATTGCAAATGGTAACAGAGAGACCACATTTTCCAGAAATAAAATATCTCATTTTTGAACTTTATTTTAGGTTTGTTTGCCCACAGACATTTTTTTAAGTAGTTTTCTTTCTAAATATATGCCATTACAGCTGCAGTTGCCATACATCTTTAACTCATTCAGTTGCCATAGGAAGTAATTATAGACAGTTCTTTTTAATGCCTCACGTATCATCTTATTGCCATAAGAGTTATTTCTTAAGCCTATAAGAATATTTTTAAAAGTGATTCCATGCGAAATATTTCCACCAAAGCAAAGGTAGGTAGGTAGATGGACAGACAGATACATAGAATTTAAGATGTGGAAATTGCCTTTAAGAATTAAATATTCATCAAATTTCATCCTCGGATTAAAAAATACAAATTGATGGAATAACAAAACAAGTAAACTTTAAAGTGTAATTCAGAAGAGGAAAAAAAGATAAATTAATGATCTGAAGTGCTCTTTACCTAAAATCTGTTTCATAGATAAATATTCTACATGTACATAAACATGAAGAAAAGTAATGATTGGCTTTCCAAATATATCACACCAATAGACATGATGGACATCCCAAAAGCTTATTATTGGCGTCTTTCAAGAATATCACTGAACCCTAGCAAAATTCAGTTTAACATACTTCGTTTCTTTTTTTTTTTTAACATCTTTATTGGAGTATAATTGCTTTACAATGGTGTGTTAGTTTCTGCTTTATAACAAAGTGAATCAGCTATACATATACATATATCCCCATATCTCCTCCCTCTTGCGTCTCCCTCCCACTCTCCCTATCCCACCACTCTAGGTGGTCACAAAGCACCGAGCCGAACTCCCCATGCTATGCTGCTGCTTCCCACTAGCTATCTATTTTACATGTGGTAGTATTTATAAGTCCATGCCACTCTCTCACTTTGTTCCAGCTTACCCTTCCCCCTCCCCGTGTCCTCAAGTCCATTCTCTACGTCTGCATGTTTATTCCTGTCCTACTCCTAGGTTCTTCAGAACCTTTTTTTTTTTTAGATTCCATATATATATGTTAGCATACGGTATTTGCTTTTCTCTTTGTGACCTACTTCACTCTGTATAACAGACTCGAGGTCCATCCACCTCACTACAAATAAATCAATTTCATTTCTTTTAATGGCTGAGTAATATTCCATTGTATACATATGCCACATCTTCTTTATCCACTCATCTGTTGATGGACACTTAGGTTGTTTCCATGTCCTGGCTATTGTAAATACTGCTGCGATGAACACTGTGGTACATGACTCTTTTTGAATTATGGTTTTCTCAATTGACTCAAGTGCTGGGTCATATTGTAGTAATATTTTCAGTTTTTTAGGGAACCTCCATACTGTTCTCCATAGTGGCTGTATCAACTTACATTCTCACCAACAGTGCAACAGCGTTCCCTTTTCTCCACACCCTCTCCAGCATTCACTGTTTGTAGATTTTTTTTCTTTTTTTTTTTGCGGTACGCGGGCATTCCCCATTGTGGAGCACAGGCTCCGAATGCGCAGGCTCAGCGGCCATGGCTCACGGGCCCAGCCGCTCCGCGGCATGTGAGATCTTCCCGGACCGGGGCACAAACCTGTGTCCCCTGCGTCGGCAGGCGGACTCCCAACCACTGCGCCACCAGGGAAGCCCTTTATTTATTTATTTATTTTGTGGTACGCGGGCCTCTCACTGTTGTGGCCTCTCCCATTGTGGAGCACAGGCTCCGGACGCGCAGGCTCAGCGGCCATGGCTCACGGGCCCAGCCGCTCCGCGGCATGTGGGATCTTCCCGGACCGGGGCACAAACCCGTGTCCCCGGCACTGGTAGGTGGGCTCTCAACCACTGCGCCACGAGGGAAGCCCTGTTTGTAGATTTTTTGATGATGGCCACTCTGACTGGTGTGAGGTGATACCTCACTGTAGTTTTGATTTGCATTTCTCTAATGATTAGTGATGTTGAGCACCCTTTCATGTGTTTATTGGCAATCTGTATGTCTTCTCTGGAGAAATGTCTATTTAGGTCTTCTGCACATTTTTGGATTGGGTTTTTTGTTTTTTTGATATTGAGTTGTATGAGCTGCTTGTAAATTTTGGAGGTTAATCCTTTGTCAGTTGCCTCATTTGCAAATATTTTCTCCCATTCTGAGGGTTGTCTTTTCGTCTTATTTATGGTTTCCTTTGCTGTACAAAAGCTTTGAAGTTTCATTAGGTCCCATTTGTTTATTTTTGTTTTTATTTCCGTTTCTCTAGGAGGTGGATCAAAAAGGATCTTGCTGTGATTTATGTCAGAGTGTTCTGCCTATGTTTTCCTCTAAGAGTTTTAGAGTGTCTGGCCTTACATTTAGGCCTTTAATCCATTTTGAGTTTATTTTTGTGTCTGGTGTTAGGGAGTGTTTGAATTTCATTCTTTCTTTTACATGTAGCTGTCCAGTTTTCTCAGCACCACTTATTGAAGAGACTCTCTTTTCTCCACTGTATATTCTTGCCTCCTTTATCAAAGATATGTGTGTGGGTTTATCTCTGGGCTTTCTATCCTGTTCCATTGGTCTATATTTCTGTTTTTGTGCCAGTACCATACATACTTAATTTCTGCTACATTCAATTACATAAGGATGAAATAACTTCCATTAAAATACAGTTTATCAGTAAAACAGGGTGTTTCAAGAATTTGCTCAACACTGAAATTTCTTTTTTGATAGCTCTCTACCAAGATCCCAACACTTTACCTTTTTGCCATTATAACCTATTAGAGGAGTTTAGAATTTAGTGAATCTGAAAGTTACAAATAGTGACCCTCTGACAGAGGCCCTTGAGAGAAAATACTAAATTATCTAAATAATAATCCCTCAATCTAAGCTTTCATGATTAGTAATAAGATCAAAATTGCATATCATGAAAATTCCAGCAAACAATAAAGTATTTATATGTAAGGTAGCAAGAGCTAATACATGCTCTAAATTCATAGGTTATAGCAAGAAAATCTTTGAAAAAGAGCTTTCTAAAAGACCTTGAATATTTTATTTCATTAATACCCTTTTTTTTTTCACCCAACACTCATATCTTGCAAATGAAAACACAGTTCTTGACCCAGAGCAAAATACAAGGACAGACAAGTACCAGTCAATTCAACTGGGTTGGCAAGTAGTTATGAAAGAACTATTGTGTGTGTAGAGAATTCCTCCAGGACTTAAATGAAATAACACATCCTACTTATAAAGGTCTAGTGATATAGTGGGTCAGGTCCTATTTCTGAATTGTATAAATAAAAAGGCAATTGTAACACTTACTTTGGAGAAGTACTAGTATTATAAGAGATCATATTGTTTGTGGTCAGTCAGAAAACATATGCCTGAATTCTGTCTTACAAGTTATGTGAATTTGGGGCTGTCCTCTTAACTTCGCTGAGACTTATTTTTTTAACTTGTAAGAACAATCATTCAATTAGATTCAGGAACACTTTGAAGAAAGCAGAACTACCAAGATGTCCTAATAGCTGAAATACAGGGTATAAGAAGAAGAGAAGAATAATGGATGACTCCCAGGATTTTGGCCTGAGCAACCTTAAGAATGGAGCTGCCATCAAGGATCTGGGAAAGGCTGCAGGTGGAGTTGATTTGAAGAAGAGAACACAAGTTCAGTTTTGCAAATGTTAAGTGTGAAGTGTCTATTTGAAATTTAATTCCTGATATCAAATAAGTAGCCTGGGGCTTCCCTGGTGGCGCAATGGTTGAGAGTCCACCTGCCGGTGCAGGGGACACGGGTTTGTGCCCTGGTCTGGGAAGATCCCACATTCCGCGGAGCGGCTGGGCCCGTGAGCCATGGCCGCTGAGCCTGCACATCCGGAGCCTGTGCTCCACGACGGGAGACGCCACAACACTGAGAGGCCCGGGTACCACAAAAAAAACAAGTAGTCTGATAAAGTAGTATGGAGTTTGGGAGAGATGTCTGGGCTCTATAATTTGGGATTCATTTGCATAAAGACTATAGACAAAGCCATGAGATCAGATAAGACTAGATCATTAAGGGAGTGCCTGTAGGCAGTGAAGTTAATAGATACAAAGGGATGAGACTCAGGACACTCCGAGGCTAAAAGGTTAGGCAGAAGGAAGAAGCAAAGGACACTGAGGAGTGCAATTCAGTGAGGTACCATTATTTAATTAACTAGATTGTGACACTAAGTGCATAACATGGAATTTCTTGTGAGTTACATTTATTAAACATTCACCCAGCCAAGATATATCCAAGCAAACTAAGTCTTAGATACTAAGAATAGCAGTGCAGTTTAAATATTCTGCTTCACTGGAATTTTAAGGTTAATGCTATTCATTTAATCAGCACTAATTCCCTGGTAATATGACTCGGCACTGCAACAGTGACTCAGTTGAGAATTTTAAATGTTTAAGGCAGATCTGAAAGTTTATTGGAATAAGAGTATCTCTTTAATATAAGCTAACTATAGAGCTGAAAGAAAATGAAGTTTTTTAAAAAATCTATTGATTAGATAAACATCAATAAATGTGGATTAGATAATTAGTTGATTAGATAAACATCACCAAATATAAAGTCCCCTGAACTTAAAAAAAAATGCTTGCTAATTTTATTATGGGAAACACTGCAATATGAATTATTAGTTACCTCAAACTCTTTGTTCATCTTAAGATTAAATTATCTTATATCTTTAAAGAAAAATTTTTAAATGTTCAACCTGTTAAATTCAATAAAAGAATATCATCTGTTACAGTGGAAAAAAAAAAAAAGAATATAATTCTGCTACACACACTATGTGTGGAACCGAATGTGCTGTTGCTTACACACACTTGTCTTGGAGTGTAAAAGTGATCTTACCATACTTTCATGTTCCATCCACCACCACCATTCTGTAGCTACTTCAATTTGGCCACCTCCCAGCCAAACTTATACATTTTCAAGATGAGGCAATTCGTGTACTAGTTTAGCTAAGTTCTCTTTTAATCTCCATAAGTATGGTGACTACTGAACCTATGTTTACTGTAATTGGACTAACTGCTTTTTATATTTTTTTCTCCTTAGGGATTTAGAATATAAACATAGATCCTCACTAGATTCAGGAGAAAAAAAATCTTCAAAATTTTACCATAACATTAAGATGTTCATTTTAGATATTAAAGATCTTTATTTTATATACTCAAATCTAAATCTTTCTACTTTATCTTCATAGAAGTCCAAAAGGGTGGAAATGGAAAAAGCAGCACTTCTTCTTCCATAAGGGTAGCTCTTCCATGAGACCCTTTGATAAAAATTAAGCTCTTCATATTAAGAGTTAAGGCACCCTTGTGAGTGACGTAGGTGCTCAAAAGATTGGATGCCTTATTTGATGAACCTTACGAAGCCACCAGGAGAGACTTCCTAAGGAGAGATCTTGAGAGCCCACAATCAAAGATAGGTCCCTAGGAGTAATCCAGATCCAAATGGGAAGAGATGTTGCTTAAGAGTTTAGAGAAAAATGGACAGATTGCTATAAGTATACAACCGACCAAGTCTGGGTCATGAAGAAACAAAAATTATGTACAAACCTATAACTAGCAGGTAGACTGAATCAGTAATCAAAAACCCAGGGCCAGATGGCCTCAATGGACAAACATTTAAAAAAGAATTAACATCAGTATTCTTCAAACTCTTCCAAAAATTGAGAACAGTTCCTAACTCATTTTATGAGCCCAGAATTACCCTGATATCAAAGCCAGACAAAGATACTACAAGAAAAGAAAACGGCAGACCAATAATCCTGATTAACATTGTTGTGAAAATCTTCAACAAAATACTAGCAAACCATATTCAACATCACATTAAAAGGACTATAGAGCTTTCAGCAGCAAGGAGGTACTTGAGAACAAGAGCCGTGTGGATGAAAGGCTCTTGGTGCTGCAGCCAGGAGTCAGTGCTGTGCCTCTGAGGTGAGAGAGCCAACTTCAGGACACTGGTCCACAAGAGACCTCCCAGCTCCACATAATATCAAATGGTGAAAATCTCCCAGAGATCTCCATCTCAACACCAGCACCCAGCTTCACTAAACGACCAGCAAGCTACAGTGCTGGACACCCTATGCCAAACAACTAGCAAGACAGGAACATAACCCCACCCATTAGCAAGGAGGCTGCCTAAAATCATAATAAGTCCACAGACACCCCAAAACACACCAACAGACGTGGACCGGCCTACCAGAAAGACAATATCCAGCCTCATCCACCAGAACACAGGCACTAGTCCCCTCCACCAGGAAGCCTACACAACCTACTGAACCAACTTTAGCCACTGGGGACAGACACCAAAAACAACGGGAACTACGAACCTGCAGCCTGCAAAAAGGAGATCCCAAACACAGTAAGATAAGAAAAATGAGAAGACAGAAAAACACACTGCAGATGAAGGAGCAAGATAAAAAGCCACCAGACCTAACAAAGGAAGAGGAAATAGGCAGTCTACCTGAAAAAGAATTCAGAATAATGATAGTAAAGATGATCCAAAATCTTGGAAATAGAATAGACAAAATGCAAGAAACATTTAACAAGGACCTAGAAGAACTAAAGATGAAACAAGCAACGATGAACAACACAATAAATGAAATTAAAAATACTCTAGAAGGGATCAATAGCAGAATAACTGAGGCAGAAGAACGGATAAGTGACCTGGAAGATAAGATAGTGGAAATA
Source organism: Phocoena sinus (assembly GCF_008692025.1). NCBI lineage: Eukaryota > Metazoa > Chordata > Mammalia > Artiodactyla > Phocoenidae > Phocoena > Phocoena sinus. The sequence continues at coordinate 10,686,892 of NC_045764.1, forward strand.
ACTACTGCAGAGCAGATTAAAGAAAAAAGAAGGAAAAGAATTGAGGACAGTCTCAGAGACCTCTGGGACAACATTAAATGCACCAACATTCGAATTAAAGGGGTTCCAGAAGAAGAAGAGAGAAAGAAAGGGACTGAGAAAATATTTGAAGAGATTATAGTTGAAAACTTCCCTAAAATGGGAAAGGAAATAGTTAATCCAGTCCAGGAAGCAGAGAGTCCCATACAGGATAAATACAAGGAGAAATACGCCAAGACACATATTAAGCTAACTGTCAAAAATTAAATACAAAGAGAACATATTAAAAGCAGCAAGGGAAAAATAACACACAAGGGAATCCCCATAAGGTTAACAGCTGATCTTTCAGCAGAAACTCTGCAAGCCAGAAGGGACTGGCAGGACATATATAAAGTGATGAAGGAGAAAAACCTACAACCAAGATTACTCTACCCAGCAAGGATCTCATTCAGATTTGATGGAGAAATTAAAACCATTACAGACAAGCAAAAGCTGAGAGAGTTCAGCACCACCAAACCAGCTTTAAAACAAATGCTAAAGGATCTTCTCTAGGCAAGAAACACAAAAGAAGGAAAAGACCTACAATAACACCCAAAACAATTAAGAAAATGGGAATAGGAACATACATATCGATAATTACCTTAAATTTAAATGGATTAAATGCTCCCACCAAAAGACACAGATTGGCTGAATGGATATAAAAACAAAACCCATATATATGCTGTCTACAAGAGACCCACTTCAGACCTAGAGACACATACAGACGGAAAGTGAGGGGATGGAAAAAGATATTCCATGAAAGTAGAAAGCAAAAGAAAGCCAGAGTAGCAATTCTCATATCAGACAAAATAGACTTTAAAATAAAGACTATTAGAAGAGACAAAGAAGGACACTACATAATGATCAAGGGATCGATCCAAGAAGAAGATATAACAATTGTAAATATTTATGCACTCAACATAGGAGCACCTCAATACATAAGGCAAATACTAACAGCCATAAAAGGGGAAATTGATAGAAACACATTCATAGTAGGGGACTTTAACACCCCACTTTCACCAATGGACAGATCATCCAAAATGAAAATAAATAAAGAAACACAAGCTTTAAATGATACATCAAACAAGATGGACTTAATTGATATTTATAGGACATTCCATCCAAAAACAACAGAACACACATTTTTTCAAGTGCTCATGGAACATTCTCGAGGATAGATCATATCTTGGGGCACAAATCAAGCCTTGGTAAATTTAAGAAAACTGAAATCGTATCAAGTATCTTTTCTGACCACAACGCTATGAGACTAGATATCAATTACAGGAAAAGATCTGTAAAAAATACAAACACATGGAGGCTAAACAATACACTACTTAATAACCAAGTGATCACTGAAGAAATCAAAGAGGAAATAAAAAAATACCTAGAAAAAAATGAAAATGGAGACATGATGACCCAAAACCTATGGGATGCAGCAAAAGCAGTTCTAAGAGGCAAGTTTATAGCAATACAATCGTACCTTAAGAAACAGGAAACATCTCGAATAAACAACCTAAACTTGCACCTAAAGCAATTAGAGAAAGAAGAACAAAAAAAACCCAAAGTTAGCAGAAGGAAAGAAATCATAAAGATTAGATGAGAAATAAATGAAAAAGAAATGAAGGAAATGATAGCAAAGATCAATAAAACTAAAAGCTGGTTCTTTGAGAAGATAAACAAAATTGATAAACCATTAGCCAGCCTCATCAAGAAAAAACGGGAGAAGACTCAAGTCAATAGAATTAGAAATGAAAAAGGAGAAGTAACAACTGACACTGCAGAAATACAAAAGATCATGAGAGATTACTACAAGCAACTATATGCCAATAAAATGGACAACCTGGAAGAAATGGACAAATTCTGAGAAAAGCACAACTTTCCGAGACTGAACCAGGAAGAAATAGAAAATATGAACAGACCAATCACAAGCACTGAAATTGAAACTGTGATTTAAAATCCTCCAACAAACAAAAGCCCAGGACCAGATGGCTTCACAGGCGAATTCTATCAAACATTTAGAGAAGAGCTAACACCTATTCTTCTCAAACTCTTCCAGAATATAGCAGAGGCAGGAACACTCCCAAACTCATTCTACGAGGCCACCATCACCCTGATACCAAAACCAGACAAAGATGTCACAAAGAAAGAAAACTACAGGCTAATATCACTGATGATCATAGATGCAAAAATCCTCAACAAAATACTAGCAAACAGAATCCAACAGCACATTAAAAGGATCATACACCATGATCAAGTGGGGTTTATTCCAGGAATGCAAGGATTCTTCAATATATGCAAATCAATCAATGTGATACACCATATTAACAAACTGAAGGAGAAAATCCATATAATCATCTCAATAAAGGCAGGGAAAGCTTTCGACAAAATTCAACACCCATTTATGATAAAAACCCTGCAGAAAGTAGGCATAGAGGGAACTTTCCTCAACATAATAAAGGCCATATATGACAAACCCACAGCCAACATCGTCCTCAATGGTGAAAAACTGAAACGATTTGCACTAAGATCAGGAACAAGGTTGCCCACTCTCACCACTATTATTCCACATAGTTTTGGAAGTTTTATCCACAGCAATCAGAGAAGAAAAGGAAATAAAAGGAATCCAAATCAGAAAAGAAGAAGTAAAGCTGTCACTTTTTGCAGATGACATGATACTATACATAGAGAATCCTAAAGATGTTACCAGAAAACTACTAGAGCTAATCAATGAATTTGGTAAAGTGGCAGGATACAAAATTAATGCACAGAAATCTCTGGCATTCCTATACACTAATGATGAAAAATCTGAAAGTGAAATCAAGAAAACAGTCCCATTTACCACTGCAACCAAAAGAATAAAATACCTAGGAATAAACCTACCTAAGGAGACAAAAGACCTGTATGCAGAAAATTATAAGACACTGATGAAAGAAATTAAAGATGATACAAAGAGATGGAGAGATATACCATGTTCTTGGATTGGAAGAATCAACATTGTGAAAATGACTCTACTACCCAAGGCAATCTACAGATTCAATGCAATCCCTATGAAACTACCACTGGCATTTTTCACAGAACTAGAACAAAAAATTTCACAATTTGTATGGAAACACAAAAGACCCCGAATAGCCAAAGCAATCTTGACAACGAAAAACAGAGCTGGAGGAATCAGGCTCCCTGACTTCAGACTATACCACAAAGCTACAGTAATCAAGACAGTATGGTACTGGCACAAAAACAGAAAGAGAGATCAATGGAACAGGATAGAAAGCCCAGAGATAAACCCACGCACATATGGTCACCTTATCTTTGATATAGGAGGTAGGAGTGTACAGTGGAGACAGGACAGCCTCTTCAGTAAGTGGTGCTGGGAAAACTGGACAGGTACATGTAAAAGTATGAGATTAGATCACTCCCTAACACCATACACAAATGTAAGCTCAAAATGGATTAAAAAAAAAAAAAATGGATTAAAGACCCAAATGTAAGGCCAGACACTATCAAACTGTTAGAGGAAAACATAGAACACTCTATGACATAAATCACAGCAAGATCCTTTTTGACCCACCTCCTAGAGAAATGGAAATAAAAACAAAAATAAACAAATAGGACCTAATGAAACTTAAAAGCTTCTGTACAGCAAAGGAAACCATAAACAAGACCAAAAGACAACCCTCAGAATGGGAGAAAATATTTGCAAATGAAGCAACTGACAAAGGATTAATCTCCAAAATTTACAAGCACCTCATGCAGCTCAAAAACAAAAAAACAAACATCCCAATCCAAAAATGGGCATAATACCTAAATAGACATTTCTCCAAAGAAGATATACAGACTGCCAACAAACACATGAAAGAATGCTCAACATCATTAATCATTAGAGAAATGCAAATCAAAACTACAATGAGATATCATCTCACACCAGTCAGAATGGCCATCATCAAAAAAATCTAGAAACAATAAATGCTGGAGAGGGTGTGGAGAAAAGGGAACACTCTTGCACTGCTGGTGGAATGTGAATTGGTACAGCCACTATGGAGAACACTATGGAGGTTCCTTAAAAATCTAAAAATAGAACTACCATATGACCCAGCAATCCCACTACTGGGCATATATACCCTGAGAAAACCATAATTCAAAAAGAATCATGTACCAAAATGTTTATTGCAGCTCTATTTACAATATCCAGGAGATGGAAACAACCTACGTGTCCATCATCGGATGAATGGATAAAGAAAATGTGGCACATATATACAATGGAATATTACTCAGCCATAAAAAGAAACGAAATTGAGCTATTTGTAATGAGGTGCATGGACCTAGAGTCTGTCACACAGTGTGAAGTAAGTCAGAGAGAGAAACACAAATACCGTATGCTAACACATATATATGGAATTTAAGGAAAAAAATGTCATGAAGAGCCTAGGGCTAAGACAGGAATAAAGACACAGACCTACTAGAGAATAGACTTGAGGATATGGGGAGGGGAAAGGGTAAGCTGTGACAAAGCGAGAGAGTGGCATGGACATATATACACTACCAAACGTAAAACAGATGGCTAGTGGGAAGCAGCCGCATAGCACAGGGAGATCAGCTCGGTGCTTTGTGATCACCTAGAGGGGTGGGATAGGGAGGGTGGGAAGGAAGGAGATGCAAGAGGGAAGAGATATGGGAACATATGTATATGTGTAACTGATTCGCTTCGTTATCAAGTAGAAAGTAACACACCATTGTAAAGCAATTATACCCCAATGAAGACATTAAAAAAAAAAAAAAAAGGTTAATTATCCTAACATCCAGTGACTTCTCCACAACTATCAGCTGTTTATTAAAACAAAAGGAAAACACTGAAACAGAGGAAATCTAAAAGGCTCCCAGGCAGTGATAGGGTACACATCGCCCACATATTTCTCAAACAATCTTCCAGGAGAACAAGAACTCATGAATAACGAATAGTGCAGTATTTCACCAGGGAGCAAAAGAACTACATTTTGTCTCTATTATTCATTAGCTGCCAGATAACATGGTTTAAAAAGCTTGATGGACTGGAGCAGGGTTGGGGGTGGAAGGATGTTTTCTTTTATGATACAGTTAAAATGAAAAAAGAAACTTTTCTATTATTAATTTTTGAAACGTTCTTGTTATATTCAGTGGAGCCCTCTCTCACAACACAGGGCTAAGGGTGCCAAAGCAGCATCGGAGCAGACACATTACAAGTACTGACACAGAGCAAGATGCTTTGCGTGAGGTTGAAACTGACTCAGGAAAACGTTAGGATTGTATCTCATTGAGTGAGCAAGACAATTTTTCTAGACCTTCTTACAGAAAAAAGTCCCAAACGCTCGATAAAGATAAGTTCTTAATATGCTCAACACTTTAAAAAAAATAAAATAATGTCCCCCACTAAACCACAAATTCACTACGTTCTACCTTTGACACCCTGCGCTTCCTGTGGTCACAGATCATAAGCAATGGGAACTTTCTTCTCATTATTGACTTAATTTAGCTCTTGCTTACTGAGCCCCTACTGAGCCCCATTGTGTACTCTTTGCTATAGCAACAAAGAGGAACAAAATCATGGTCTAGCTCTCAAAGAGCTTACCACCCACAAGTAGAAAAGTAAAATCAAAGTTGCTGTATGGTGCTCTACCATGTTGACAGCTAAAGGGCTTCACATATATTTGTTTTTGAGTAGTCCATCTTTACACATTTTTCTGGCATCAAGTGTTTGTTAAAATACAAATTGCTGTACTAAGAACAGAAATCAATGAAAGAATATATAATATGATTTCAACTTTATAAAATTCAAAAACATGTAAAATTTTTATAAAGTACTATTTAAGCATATATACATACATGAAACTATAAAGAATCGAAGTGATAACACAAATTTCAGGATAATGATTATCTTTTGGGGAGGGGCAGATCGTTATAGGATGACAGAGGAGAATACAGGGGCTTCTTAGGTAATGGTTACAATCTATTACTGAAATGAGGGAAGGAAGGAACTGACTTTAGTTTCTGGCTGTGATACATTACTTTACAGCAGGATGAAGTTTTCACCAAAAACAATTAGAATATCTGGATAAAATGGAAGGAAGGAAGAAAGAAACAAATGAAGGAACAAACAAATGACTGAACTCACCTACTTACCTATGAGGAGGCGTCAGAAAGCTGCCAATGAAGCCAAAATTGAGAAGCCAAGATCACAGAAAGAAGAAAAATGCACAGACATACTATATTCTTTATTTATGTATCAAACTGAGTATTTGATGATATGAGGCATTGGGGAAAGAGTGAGAATCCAGACAAATGGAAACTGGTAAGAAGTAGAGAAGCCAGCAAAATTTTGGTCATCTTACAGTCCAGAGGAGAAAAAAAATCAATTTGAGCACTTCAAAAATACTCAAGCCTTAAGGACAAAATCTCAGACAGAATGAAATAACAAAGAAATAAGACTGAGACTCAAAATTTGTCGTTGCATTCTTAAGCTGTCTGCGGTGAAAATCAAAGACGCAAAGCAGATGCTAAAGAGCAACAGGGTTGAGTTTTGGGTAGTATCGCAATGTTAAATTACTAAATTGGAGTTCAGGAATTTCTGAGGATGAAGGGCCCTAGTAAACATCTCAGTGAGCTCCCCATAGTGCTATATCCTAGAAGTAAGAGTAAATAAGGAGCAGTTTGAGACTTTCATAGACTTCTGTCCAGCTGTGGGACAGATCAAGTACTGGTTAGATGAAGATGATCTGTCTCTATCTAGTTACTTGTCAGAGACAGGGTAAAACCTCTCTGGAAGAAGGTAATGCGTCCAGAACCACTGCAACAAAACTATGTGTGGCATTCACTCTTAAATTAACAAACATTAAGAAATAAACAGACAGTATAAACAGATCGACAAATGACCAGATACTCAAGCTACTGACAGATTTTTAAATAACTATAATCAACATGTGCAAGAAAGCGGAGGACAACTTTTAGAAAAATTGGAATCTAATTTTTAAAAAAACAATAAAATATTCTGGAATATTCCAGAACTAACAAAACCAAGATAGGATACCAGAGAAGACAGGGTAAGTCAAAGAGAAGACAGATGAGCAAAAACCGTCCAGTCTGAAGCTTGAAAACTAAACTGAAGAGAAATATACAAAAGAACACAAAGGACATAACGAATCATAGAAAAGGGATCTAATATATTTGTACTTAGAGTCACATAAAGGGAGAGGACAGAAGCAATATCAGATAAAATATATCTCGTTATACACCCCAAAGTGGATAAACACACATCATAGTCTAACTAGAAAGCCAAACACACACAAAAATCTTAAAATAGCCAAAGGGAAAAAAAAGATCATACTTACAAATAAGTAGCAACAAGTTTGACAACTGTCTTCAAAACAGAAATAAAAGAGACCAGAAAATAATGGAATGACATCACTAAAGTGCTAAAAGAAGGGAAAACCCTAGAATTGTTTCCCAAGAGAAAATATCCCTTCAAATGTGAAATACATAAAGGTATTTCAAGTCAAACAAAACCTGAAAAAAAAAATACCTTATCACCAGACCTATGACAAAAGAAATGCTAAAGGAATTTTCAAGCAAAAGGAAAATTATGCCAGACAGAAGCACAAAAATGCAGGACAGAATGAATAGCAATGTAAGTAAATATGTGGGTAAATCTAAAATAGATAGTACAAGGTACTAATAGTAATAATAATGTCTCGTGAGCTTTAAGATATATATTGAATTAAAATGCAAGGCAAAAGGCAGGGGGAAGGGTAAATGCAGGTAAAAGGTGCTGATACCCTATTTCGTCTGGGAAAGGTAAAAGGAATAACACATTTGTTTGTAATGAGCTAAGGATATATGTTGTAATCCATAGAATAACTACTAAAAGTATAGAAAAATAGTTTATAACAGGCAAAGAAAAAAGTGCAATACTAATAAAAAGAAATAATAGATTAATGCCAACTAAGGCAAGAAAAGAGACAGAAAGGAATATAATGGGACACACAGAAAAAGATATTAAGATAATATATGTGAATAAAATTAACAAGGAAGGGAAGAAGGAAAACAGAAAGGCAGCTGTCTGATTTCTAACAGTGATTTCTTTAAAATTTGCAAACTTTGTTAGGTGGTTTTTCCAGTGATGATTAGAAAGCAATTACATTTGTATAGTAAGCCATTAAATTAATATGATGTATGTTTACAGTTTTATAAAAGAACGACAGCAGGAAAAACTAATGTTTTTTATCAGGATGTTACCTTTGAAATGGGGTGGAAAATGATTGGAAGAGAGCAAAAATGGACTTTTTTGCTGGTAATATTCTCCTTTCCCACCTGAATGCTTGTTAAACAAGTATGGTCATTTTGTGCACTATTTTGTATGTATTTTGCACACCAATCAAAGTTTTAAAAAATAATCAAGTAGCACTATGAGAAACCACTTTACAATGACTAGGGTGGCTAAAATTAAAAAGGTAAACAATAACAAGTGTTGGTGAGGATGCAGAGAAATTGAGCCCTCGTACACTGCTGGAGGGATTATAAACAGTACAGTCACCTTGGAAAACAGTTTTTCAGTTCCTTAGTTCCCATATGACCCAGCAATTCCACTCCTGGGTTTATACCCAAGAGAATTAAAACACAGACCCACACAGAACTGGCATAGAAAAGTTCACAGCAGCTTTATTCATAATAGCCAAAAAATGGGCACAACGCAAATTTCCATTAGCTAGTAAATGGATAAATAAAATGTGGTCTATTCATATAATAAATTATTATTCAGCAATAAAAAGGAATGAAGTACTGATACATGCTAAAACATGAATGAATTTTGGAAAAAGTATGTTAAGTTAAAGAAGCTAGTCACAAGAGAGCACATATTATATGATTCATTTATATGAAATGTTCAAAATGGGCAAATCCATAGAGACAGAAAGTTGAACAGTGGTTGCCAAGTGTTGGGGAGAGGTACAAAGGAGTACAAGGTTTCTTTTTGGGGTGACAAAGAGCCTCTGAAAGTAGACAATTTTTATGGTTGTACTACTCTGAATATAATAAGAACCACTGAATTGTACACTTTAGGAGAGTGAATTTTATAGTATGTGAATTATAGTAAAAAGAGAAGACATTTCCTTGAAAACTGAGAAAATGCAGGCTATGGAAACAAATGTAGATGGGATGCAGATAAAGGAGCTATAAAACTCAAACATTTTTGGCAATGCTTTGTCTTAGTCATCTTGGGCTGCTATATATTTATAACAAACCACCATAATGCCTTAAACAGATATTTCTCACAGTCTGGAAGCTGGGGAGTCCAAGATCAAGGTGCTGACAGATTCAGTTCCAAGGGAAAGTCCTTTTCCTGGCTTGCAGATGGCCACCTTCCTACTGTGTCCTCATATGGTGGAGAGAGAGGGAGAGCCCTGGTCCTTCTTCCTCTTCTTGGAAGGACACTAATCCTATTCCAGGGCACTACCCTCATGACCTCATCTAAACCTAATTACCTCCTAAAGGCCCTACCTACAAATGCCACATTTCAGGTTAGGACTTCAACATATGAACTTTGGGGGGGACACAAACATCCAGTTCGTAATACACTTAATGTGTACGAGAATACAGAAGGGAAGATTGATAATGTTGGCAGAGACTGGCAAAGAAGCAAAAGTACCATTTTAAAAGATAACGGCTGTAAATTTTCCAAAAAAAATTAAGTTCACATTCCAGATGCACTACAAACCCTAAACTGGATTAATACAAGGAAAATAACACCTAGTTATATCAAATGCAAAGATAATCCTTAAAGCTGGCTTCATATATAACTAAAATATATATTCTATATAATCTGAATATATTCAATATTATATTATTAGATATTTATTATTATACTATTAAAATAAAGTGATAATGGCTTGTCTAATAAAAGTGCAACAGAAAATAACTGCTAATCTAGAGTTTATTTACAATTAAAATACCCTTCAAAATTAAAAAGTGAAATAAAGATATTTTCAGAAAACCAAAACCTGAAATAATTTTTCAGCTGCAAACCAACACTACATAAAATACTAGGGAGTGTTTATTAGACAGAAAGAAAATGATCTCAAATGAAAGAATGAAGATGCAGAAAGCAATCAAAAGCCATGGAAAGGGTAAAATCTGGGTTCATCTAAATTAATATTTACTATTTAAATCACTGATGTAATTATGCATGTATTATTAGGGACATCCCTAACAGAAGCCTAAGAGAATGTAAGATACAAAGTTGATAGTAGCGATGAGAAATGACAGAAAGGACAGAAGAGGAAAGGCAACTAGAAATGATAAAAAAGTTCAAAACCCAAATATAAAAGAACTCATACATCAATAAGAAAAAAATATACATTCCAATTTAAAAATGAGCAAAAGTTTGAATAGAGTGTCACAATGGTTAATAAACCTATAAATATTTCCAACTTCATTAGTCATCAAAGAAAAGCAAATTTAAGATAACCAATACATATCTACTAAAATGGCTAAAACTTTTAACAACTGACAATTTAAGTGCTAGTGAGGATATGAAATAAGTAGAACCCTCTTATAGTGCTGACAGACATATAAAGACATACAATCTCTTTGTAAATGAATTTGGCATTATCTACTAAATCTGAAGATAACATATCCTATTATCTAGCTAGTTCAATCCTAGATGTATATGCAACTGAAAGATATGCAAACATGCTCTAATAGACAAGCAAAAACAGCTGCACTGTTTGCAATAATCCCAAACTGTTAAAAAGCCAGATGTTCATCTAAAGTAGAATGGAGAAATAAATTGCATTTATCTATTATTTGTATAATAGAATACTATACAGCAAGGAAAATAAACCAATGCTACATACAACAACATGGATGTATTTCTCAATATCTCAAACAATGTTGAACAAAATAAGTCATATGTGCTGTATTATTCTATTTACATAATGTTTAAAACAGGATATTACAATATGTAGTGTTAGAAATCAGGGTATTTTTTAGTTTGGGGGAATAGTGGGGAGGAGGTGATGAGTAGGGGCACAAGAAAGCCTTCTAGTGTACTGGTGATGTTTTTTCTCTTGACCTGAGTGGTAAGTGCGTTCCTTTTGTGACGATTCATTGTGCTGTATACCTATGATTCTATATTTTTATGCAATGTTTTTTATTTCAATAAAAATTATAGAATTAATGTTATGCCACACTTCTGCCTCTCATGCCTCCAGTTTTTATTTCCTTTCTCTTTCACCTATCATATAAATTCTATTTTTTAGTATTCTGATTTATTTGAAACAATCAGAATATTTTATCCATTCCATTTTTGCTGACAGAGAAGGAATCTAAGTACTGATACTGAAGGAGGAAGCCTCTGGAAATTAGAAGTAATTATACAAAAAATTATGTAAAATTCAGAATGTGTTTGCATGCACTCAGTTCTTGGCTGCCTCTCAAGTATTTAGAATCAGAATGTACATTTGCATTTCCCCAGTGAAATTTTAGAGGGTTTTTCAATAGTAATTAGCAAATCAGCTAAAGAATAAAGGGCATAGAGCTAAACCAAAAGCCAGGAACTATACTGCTTATTAAATGCTAAATCAAAACTAGATGTTATATTCTCAAATGGCACTGAGCTTTTCTTTTATTATGGAGAAAAATAAAATATTATTTATCACTCACAAAGAAAATCATTTTAATTGGTATAATTGCTATCATTCTCGGCTGAAAAACATGCAAGATTTTTTAAACAATTTATCTTATTCTAGAAAAAAATTCAAGATGCATAAATGCCCTTAGTTCATCACTGAACCACAAAAAAAGTTTTTTAAAAAATAGGACAGGGCTTCCCTGGTGGCGCAGTGGTTGAGGGTCCGCCTGCCAATGCAGAGGACACGGGTTTGTGCCCCAGTCTGGGAGGATCCCACATGCCGCAGAGCGGCTGGGCCCGTGAGCCATGGCCGCTGAGCCTGCGCGTCCGGAGCCTGTGCTCCGCAACGGGAGAGGCCACAACAGTGAGAAACCCGCGTACCGCAAAAAAAAAAAAAAAGGACAAATTTTAAGTAAATATTTAACGTTAAAAAATGTTTCCAAGTACTAATATTCATTTTTATATAAACAGTAAAAATATTGGTTATAAACTTTCTTTACTTTATCATCAAAACAGGCCTCTCTTAATAACCTCTATGGCACAACATTCAAAGCCCTGCACACACTCTTTCAAGTCACAGAACTTTAGTATACTTTGCCTTACCTGAGACTCTCAACCTAGTCTGACCAACAAAAAAATTTGGATGGAAATATAAAATAGCTATTTAATTTTAGCATTCCTGATATCTATGAGTGGGAACGTCAACTAAAATTGACATGTACCCTAGACTTTAAGAAGACAGACTTTTTAAAACAGAAGGAAAATTTCTCCAATGAAACACAAAGTTCAGAAAAGAAACATATCCAAGAACACTGAGGAGTTCACAGGAGTAATAAGCATTAGCACTAAGTTTAAAAAATTTAAAGTACCTTCATTTTCTTTTTGAGAATGTCTGCAATGGCCAATAAGGGACATATAGGTACAAGGCATATATACGGACTCACCAAAGTATTTTCCATGATTTTATTTGAAGTTGCTAAAACTTATGGAGAAATGGATAAAAGATTCGAAGACATTATTGAATAATCATAAAAAGGGCTCTGATTAATAGAGGGAAATTTGTGGTAGTGAATTCCAAGGCCCCTACTCTTGGCACTCTTTTCTTCCATGTGTTTAATGACAGTTTGAATGAAGCATTGAGTGGATGATATTAAAGAATTAGTGGTCAAGAACACAGACTTTGGAGTGAGACACACTTTAGTTCAAGTCCCAGATTAACTACTCAATAGCAATGGAACGTTGGGCAAATTACTGTCTCCTGAAATCCTATCTTCCTTACCTATAAAATGAGAATAATAATACATCATAGAGTTATTTTATTTTACAAATGCTTGTATGGTATTTATTATATGCTAGTCATTATTTTTAAAACACTTTACATATATTAATTCATTTAATCCTCATAGCAACCCAGTGGGCTAGATGTGACTGATTATCAGCATCCCAACTTTATAGATGAGGAGACTGAGGTAAAGAGGTTAAGTAACTTGTCTGAGATCACACATCTAACAATTGACAGAGTGGAGTTTATATTAGGTAAATAGAATGCCCAGTCATACTCATCAAATGTTAGCACTCATCACAATCATCATCATTGGAATGACACTGAATAGACAAGATGATAAAAGCAGAAACTGAAAGGACAATAGGTTAATTAGAACAAAATAAGATTTAATATAAAAATATAGGGTCATGTGACTAAATTCACAAAAATCAGCGACATAAGTTGCCCAATTATGATATGACTGCCCCTCAAAGACCAAAACAACAGTTGACTGCATTAAAGGTAATAAAGTAATATAGAATAAACAATCATTCACAGATAGATTATTAATTTCAATATTTAGAACTTCAGTTTAAAGAGACTATAGTCCAACTGAAGAGATCTAAAAAGGAATGATTCCCTTCCTCCAAAATACCTATGATTCAACTATCTGTGGTATACCAGAGGCACACTTTAGGTTCAAACACAAATAGGTTGAAAGTAAAAAGACAGAGAAAAACATACCATGAAATCTGTAAGAAAAGAGAACTGGTGTGGCTGTACTAATGTCAAATACCATACAATTTAAAACAAAAGTTGGTACTAGAGACAAGGAAGGACAAAATTTTTAAGGATGAAAAGGTCAATCTATCAAGAAGATATAACAATTGTCAACATGTATGTACCTAAAAACAGAGCACTAAAATACATGAAACAAAAACTGACAAAATTGAAAGGAGAAATAGAAAATTCAACAATAGTAGGACACTTCAATTCCCCACTTTCAATAAAGAATAGAATAACTAGGTAGATGATCAATAGGAAAGTAAAGGACTTGAACCACATTATAAATCAACCAGATTTAACAGACATCTATCTAAAAAACACTCAATCCCACAGGAGCAGAATATACATTCTTTTCAAGTACACATGGAACATTGTCCAGGATAACCAGGATAGACCAAAAACAAGTTTCAATAAATTTAAAAGGATTTATATTACACCAAATGTTCTCTGACCAAAATGGAATGAAATAAAAAAATCAGTAACATAAGAAAATTTGGAAATTCACAAATATGTGGAAATAAACAACACAGTTAACCAATGAGTCAAAGAAAGTATCATAGATAGACACTTTGAGATGAATAAAAATGAAAACACAGCACACCAAGGTAAGTGGATATACCTAGGGCAGTGTATTAAAAGGAAAATTTATAGCTGTAAATGCCCATCTTAAAAATGAAGATTTCAAGTTAACCTAGACTTCTAACTTAAGATACTAGAAAAGAAGAAGAAATTAAATATAAAACAGAAGGGATGAAAAAATATCAGACTGGAAATAAATAAAACAAAAATATTTTTAATTTTAAAAAATCAACACAACTAAAAAGTTGGTTCTTTGAAAAGATCAACCAAGTTGACAAATCATTAGCTAGACTGACCAAGACAAAGGAATGAGAAGACTTAAACTAGACAAGCTGCTCCCAAAATTCATAGGGAAATGCAAGGGACTCAGAATAGCCAAAACAATCTTGAAAAAGGAAGAACAAAGCTGAAAGACCCACACTACCTGATTTCAAACTTACTACCAAGCTAAAGAAATCAAGATAGTGTGGTACTGACATATAGATCAATGGAATAGAACTGAAGAGTCAAAATGTAAAGCATTACATTTATGGTCAACTGAATTTTGATTAGGGTGCCAATATAATTCAGTGGGGGAAAGAATGGTCTTTTCAATAAATTGCACTGTGATAACTGGATATTTACATGAAAAAGAATGAACTTACATTCCTACCTCACACCATATACAAAAAGTAACCCCAAATGAACCAAAGACTTAAATGTAATAGCTAAAACTATAAAAAATCTTAAAGAAAGTATAGAGATAAATTTTCATGACCTTGGATTTGGAACCCTATCTTTAGATATGACACCAAAAGGATGAAAAACAAAAGAAGAAAACAAATGGGCCTTCATCAAAATTTTGTGCTTCCAAAAATACTATCAAGAAAGTGAAAAAAACAACTCACAGAATGATATAAAATATTTGAAAATCATATATCAGATAAGGGAACTGATTCTAGTATATATAAGAACTGTAACAACTCAACAATAAAAGAAAATAAAAGTCTGGGGGTTCCTCAATAAATTAAAAATAGAGTTACCATATGATCCAGCAATTCCACTATTAGGTATATACCCAAGAGAATTGAAAACATATGTTCACACAAAAACTTGTACTCAAATGTTCATAGCAGCATTCTTCATAATGGTCCAAAGGTGAAAATAAGCCAAATGTCCACCATCTGATGAATGGATAAACAAAATGGGACATATCTATGCAGTGGAATATTATTCAGCCATAAAAAGTAATGAAACACTGATACTTGCTACAACATAGACAGCTTCTAAATCAATGAAGCCAAACATAAAAGGCCATATATTTTATGACTCCATTTATATGAAATATCCAGAAAAAGCAAATCCACAGAAACAAAGTAGATTAGTAGTTCCAAAGGGTAGGGATGGGGGGAATGATAAGTGACTGCTAGCTAATGGGTATGACCTTTCCATCTGGAGTGATAAAAATGCTCCAGAGGGCTTCCCTGGTGGCACAGTGGTTGGGAGTCCGCCTGCCGATGCAGGAGACATGGGTTCGTGCCCCGGTCCGGGAGGATCCCACATGCTGCGGAGTGGCTAGGCCCGTGAGCCATGGCCGCTGAGCCTGCATGTCCTGAGCCTGTGCTCCGCAATGGGAGAGGCCACGACAGTGAGAGGCCCGTGTAACGCAAAAAAAAATGCTCCAGAAATAGCCAGTACTGATGGTTTAACAACTCTGTGAATATATTAAAAACCACTGGATTGTACATTTTAAGAAAATAAAAAAATAAACTTTAAAGAAAAAAATAATGACCATAAGTTAAATCTGGAGAAACCAGAAATATTTAAGCCAGAGAAAAGTAAAGACTCAAGGAAGACATGAACACTACCTAAAAAAGCTTTAAAATAAGACAGAGCAGAAACTAACACACCATTGTAAAGCAATTATACTCCAATAAAGATGTTTAAAAAAAGAGACAGAGCTATCAATATTAGTATCTATATTGTGCAGATATATTAATATATCTTCTAATCATCTCTAAGAGTGTTATGTAAATGAGCTAATGACGGCTCCTGGGTATTGTTCCTATGTTACACTTCTTCACAGCAGGTTCAACCATTAGCTCAAAGCCCACCAGAGCCAAACTCAAAATTATTATACACCCAATCACTTTAAATACTGCCTCAATAAGCATATTTTTAGCCATTTAGAGCCTACCTGCTTTGCACACTCTGCAAAACTTCATTCCAACACCTGCTAGCCATAGTTAAGACACACGCAGGCCCTATAAAAGATCCCAAGCCTCTGCTGCCCTTCAGAGCTCTCTGACCCACAGACTCCCCATCTTGCAACTGAGCGACATAGCATCACCTGGACAATAAGGCCTCTCTCCATTTCCCCACTCTCCCAGGAGTTCTCTTGACTTCTTTCCCTTTTGAGAGGGGACCCTGCCCCACTGACTCTGGAACATCTGCCACCTGGGACTTGCCCTCTCATGCAACTGAGCTACCCAAATAAAGCCATTCTGTGCTCCTGCCACCTCATGGCCATGTTTTTTCTTTGATCTGTCCCCAAATTCTTCAGCTCACCACAAAGGGGTTACTTCGTTTGACTGAAACCTTATGTTGGTTCAATATAAATGAAAATCTAATAGTAAAAGATGGTCTAATACAAATATGTGATGAGTTCTCTGTCCCTTACAAACATCCACATTTAAAGGGCAAGACTCTCTGAAAAAGAAACAGAAACTAGATAAATGGTTGGGACTAGAAGAATGCTGGTATAGCCTCAACCTAATTTTCAAAATGTAGAAAATAATCCAAGACCCAAACTATTTTACCAGTTTGGATTGGTTATTTCCCTAGTATACCCAAATAATTCAATTTAACTGCAGTCAACAATTTGTTTGCCTATTGGGAGATGAAGAAGATCTGATATCTGAAAAATGACAATGATTTCCTGATTTTCATCCCCAAAATAATGTATAATTGACCAATTTTTATTGCAAGTTGCTATAAATAATGCTAAACTTCATGAAGAAAATGTATCGGTGGTTTCTAACAATATGTTAACACAAAATTGGTATTGTTCCAGTGATAAAAGGTGAGGACTACATTTGGTTAAGAGTAAATAAGTACTGTGAACCTACTAAATAAACAAATGATCAGCCACAAATGTTAGTTAATTACATCAATTCTTTCGTGAATAAGAAAATTTATATTTAGGTTTAGGAACAGGAAGCAAAGATGATCATGATTATCACTTTTTAATAAAATAATTAAGTACTCACTATATATTTTAACGTGAGGATAACAAGATGAATAAAATAGTTATTTACATGAAAACATATTCCCAGTTTCCTAGACAGAACCTAAGTCACCATGGTAATTGAAGCAAGATATTCAAGGATTTCACAAATGAAAGCACTTCATTATTGAATTAAAAATCTGTGTTTTAGACCTGAAAAGATTTACTTGACATTGGTAAATCACCACTTCAACACTTTTGAGCCTTCCTGCAGAAGACAATTCTGTGATTCAGTAGTGAGGGGAAGATCCTCTTCCAATCCCACGATAAGACACAGCAAGCATAATGTGCCCAAGGAGGCAGACATTCAAAGCTCTGAATTCTGTTTCATTTTTAGGCTATGGTCCCAACTTTTATTATAAAAAAATCAGTAATGGGAACCTAGTGATTTAAAACAGAAGACTTGGCCTCAGTTTTACACTAGGTTCAACAGCTCTAATTAGGCTAAATCCACCTTAGAAAAGTGAGGTGTAGGAAATAATCCTTGTAAAGCACTTTTTAAGTAGCAAGTGCTACAAAAGTGTTAAATAATAAGCTTAAGTACTACAAAAATTAACTGTTAAATAAAAAATTGGATTTTCTTGAAGAACAAAGTAATCAACGGCAGAAATCTGTTTCCCCTAAACTGGAGATAGTTGTAGTCATTTCTGCTCTTGCAGAATTTTAACAAGGTTGTTAAAGTGAAGATGTGATAGGTATTGTCACAGCAATACTGTAATAGGACAGGAAGAAATACAAGCAAAGCTGCAGAGTATTAGTTTAGAAACGACTACCTAGATTTCTTTCTAGCACTGTATATGTCATCTGGTTTATATTTTCATCTATTTCTTTGAGCATATATTTAATTCTCTTATATTCTTACAGTGGCCATGTTCAATACTAAGAAACTTCAGAAAGAATCAGGAATGTAATATACAAAGTAGCCGTTCAACGCATATTCTGCTTCCTCAGATATCTAAGACATGAGTCAGATACATCAGATACCAATAAAAAAAATTCGATGGCTTGTAACACACTGTGAAATTATCTCATTAGTCAGCTTTATCCTTTTAGAAATGAAAGAGATCTCTAGAAATGGGACAAGCATCTCTTTAATGGTGGGAAGGATTATAAGGATATAAAACTTGAGTGTTTGATATTCAGGTAGGTTCTGATGGTTGGAAATGCAGAAGCAACCAATCAGCAAAGCCATATTTGCCTTTTATTCTTAATACTATAGACTTATTAAAATTATATTAACATAAACATATTAAAAAGCTTATATACTTTAAAGAAAGGTTCTAGAAATTGAGATACCATATTAAAGCAAAAATGAATGCCAAGAAATATCCTAGAATTTTGCATGAATTTCTTTGTCTGCTTAATTTTAATTTCTACCTCAAAAATTCACTTTTTTATCAGACTTAATTCAAGGACTTCCCTACACAGTTGTAGGACACTGCTGCGCTCACTGTGAAGATGGCAGTGTTAGTTCTTCATTAACTAAACTGATGGCCTTAACTTTATCACCATGGATTTCACTGTACTGATATTCAAAATATTTAATGACGGTATGGCATGGATACCAAACAACCAGAACAAACGCTGGCCACAGTACTAGAGCATGGTCCTGGGGGTCCCCTGCAGATCCAGAGGTCCTCTTTTAGTCGGGGATGTCCAGGTGTTTCACACCACGGGGCCAGGGCTGGGAGAGGAGTGAAGTAGGTATTTGAGTGATTCTGAGAAGTGGCTATTTATCCACAGTTTAAAAAACAACAACAACACTGAAAGCAACAAACAAAAAAACTATGGATATGGCTGCTTTGCTATATCAGACCTGGGTGTCAGCCTAAACAGAAGCAAGTCCCCATCTGATTCAAAGGAAGCGTGGAAATTCAAATACAAGGAGGTAGTAGCTACCTTTACTCCTTTGTCCCTTGTCCTTTTATTATCTGACACTATTTGGTGCAATTCCGGAAGCCTGAACCCACCCCCAACTCCCTCCCCTCCCCAAATCTTTGTAATCCTGTATTGTCTAACTTTGAGGTTTTACCATTTGTCCCAGGACAGCCACTGGCACACCCCCATCCCAGCTCTCCAGGACAGTTTAACATGAAAACAAGGTTGTTTACTTGCTACCTCTACCATCCACAGCCTTCTGCTGAAGCTGCCACACAGATTTTCCCTCATTCTGTCTCAGTAGGAGACTTCTGAAAGGGGTCACATTTTAATTTCAAATGTTAGATACCCTAATTGCAACAAAGAAAAGAAAGTTTTAAATAGAATGCCAAGAATTCCTTCTCTTTACAGGCATATCTCGTGCTTAGGAGAGATTTAGAGTGAGAGCACAGGTAGGATGTCAGCTTTCTCTGTAAGCAAACACCTGTTCAGGCTCGTAGACTCTTCTGTGTAAGAGTCCCCATTTCACCTGGAGATAGAACTATTTTTTCTTAGCATTTTGATGGTATTTCTATTATGTCTTGTAATACTCATTTTAAATCATTAATCTACAGTCTTCTGGACTGGGAGTACCTGAAAACCAAATAGTTGTTATGTGAATTAGTGAATGAATGAACAAATGAATGAATGAAAGAAACTGAAGTCCAGGATGAGCACATGTATATGAAAACATGTATTCTTGTTTTGTACAGGAGGATGAGGAAAGAAAGGCAAGTGAGTCCTAGCAAAGGTTATTCCTTTTCTAGGAACCATATCACTTGCCCCCCCACACATACTTCCATACAAATATCTTGCTGCCCAATGCCTTAGTGTTGCTAAAATGAATGATAATACCCAACACCTCATCTGAGGGCTTTCTGGGATACACTTAGTTATTGGGGCTATCTCTGCCTTGGTTTCCCGATCTGTAAAATAAGAAAATCCTCTATTAAGATATCTTATATAGGGCTTCCCTGATGGCGCAGTGGTTGAGAGTCCGCCTGCCGATGCAGGGGACACGGGTTCGTGCCCCGGTCCGGGAAGATCCTACATGCCGCAGAGCGGCTGGGCCCGTGAGCCATGGCCGCTGAGCCTGCGTGTCCAGAGCCTGTGCTCCGCCAACGGGAGAGGCCACAACAGTGAGAGGCCCGCGCACCAGAAAAAAAAAAAAGATATCTTATATAGCTGAAATACAAACTATGGTGAAAAACCAATATGAGCCAGCAAATTTCAATTTTCACAAGAGAAATTTAGCTAATATGAATAACCTCAAAAAAGAAACAAACAAAAAACAAGCAGACATGTCATCATTAGTATATCTGCATTATTAATGGCCATAAATTATAAGAATTATGAAAACAGAGCTGATATCTCTCCATGCTTAATCGACAAATCTTTTACTTCCTTTGTAATATTTTAATCTGGTTTATGTTTAAATTTTTTATTTATAAAAATACAAATGGCTACATTGCATGCTACATTCCATACTAGAAATATGGATATTTCCAGGCAAATCACATGGGGTACTCCTGCTGCCTGATTTCACAAGAGATCAAAGTACTACAAAAATGTCTTTAACTTTTGTTCTACGATAGAAGTCAGAAATCTTGTCAAGAGCCTTGCCACACAGTAAGATGGGCAAGAGAAAGACCCTTCATCAGAGAGAGGTTTAGTAGAACTCCCACTGATCAGCTAGCAGGAGGGTTCTTTTCGTCTCTGTCTGCAGAATATTGCCTGATGGGACCACTGAGAGATAGGTTAGATATCTGCTCTGGCAATACAGGACAAACGGAGTCTATCCTTAGTTACTGTCAAACTGACACTGGCCTCTACCTCAAGACGAAGTCAAGTATAGCAAATGGTATTCATTTCAGAGAAAGCAGCTGCATTACTTGAATATAATAACTATGAATAAAACTAGCATTCCTATGCTTAATCATGGTATAAATGCTTCATGTTTAAACACTTTTTTTAATATAAAACCTTTGGAATATTTTATCCATGAATGAATCAAACCATAAAGCAGGTGGAGTCTGAGATTCTGCAACCTCTTTTTAAAAAAAAAATCAAGGTTCTTAATTTGATCTCCAGCCCCAAACAAAATAACTCAAAAATACCATCAGTGAATTCTCCATGTCTCCATATTTTGAGATCTATTTTGAATTTAATGCTGCACAATATAAAGAGTGTTTCCAGATGGTTGAACCTTTAAAGTAGTGAATCTTCATGAATGTCTCTTCTGAGAAGAATGCCAAGCACAAAGCAGTAACAGAAACTCAGATACCGATGCAAACAAAGGTGACCTAGTAGCTTCAGATTAGTGTAGGAGGTCTACGTTATACTCTAGCCTCTATTACTAATTATCTTTGATATGCATACGATCTTAAGTAAAAAAGTAATTTAATAGCTCCTCCCTCTTTATGAAATGATGAAATTTTTTTCTCTTTCTTGGAAATGTACTGCCAACTTTCAATGATCCAGAAGCCATAGTGCATGTGTATCTTCTAGCAAGGTAAATAACCACCTGCTAGGAGCCATGTACGTTACACAAAAAATGGTTTTCAAAAAATGGTCCATGTAACACCTCCCTCAGAACGATCAGGAGTACTTGTCAAGCTTTCTGAGACCCATTTAGATCTATTCAAAATATTTTGTGAACCAAGTCCAGGAGTCTGAACTATTCAAAAGCACCTTGGATGATCTTTCTGCATTCTAAAGTTTAGAAACTACTGAAAAAAGATTTTGATAAATCAAGGATGACTTGTAAAAATCCCAACTCTAGGATTTTATGATCAAACGAGACATAGAGCCATACACTAAATAAGTCATGCGGTGTAAAATTAGTAATATTATATCTGTAAGCAGAATAACTGACTTATGCTAGTATTGATTAGATTCAGGCAATTTAATATCTTCATGAGAACATATAGATAGTAACAGATAAAGTCAAAACAGGTCTTTTATATTCAATTTTAAGTGGTTTGAACAAAATTAAATGAACCAGGAAACTTATCAGGTTTTAGTCATCTGCTTACTCTCTTTCTCCTCCAATTAAGTCAAACTTCAGAAGCAGGAGTCATGATTTTCTTTACCTCTTAAAATGCCTGAACATCAAATTTCAGAAATCCTAGATATTTAGTAATTGCTTTAAGAGGCAAACAATGTTCACTTCTAATACCTGAGCAGACTAAAAGGGGCTACTAAGGCATCCGAAACTTACCTCCATATGACCAAGATCTAAATCTCACTCTCCTAGAAAACAGAAAGTTTGCTAGCCATCTGAACAAATCCCATTTTGCTCAAACAGAGAATTTCATTGATGCTTACTTGACCTGATGAGTATTTTATCTATCAAGCAGAAGACCTAAGAAGATGCAGTTCCTTCCTTAGGTGAAGAAAGTTAGACTCATTTATCCCGTAAGGCTGAGACTGGCAACGAAAACTTCTCTTCACTACAGGCACTGAGCTTCTGTGACTGCATTAATACCAATAAGTATGCAATATTATAAGCCCTGTGGCAGATAATATGAGTTATTTGGAAAAATGAAAGAACTTAGATATCACTCTTACACTACAATTTATACACAACAAATCCTGGGGGAAAAGAAGGGTATTAATCTCTGTTCCTATATAACCATCAGCAAAAAAGGATAGATTCCAGAGACAGAATAATTGTCTGAAACAACAGAAAGGATTACACTCTTTTCTTGAAGAGTATATATCAAAAACATTTTTGAATTTTTGAATTTTATTTTTTTCTACAGCAGGTTCTTATTAGTTATCCATTTTATATATATTAGTGTATATATGTCAATCCCAATCTCCCAATTCATCCCACCACCACCCCCACCCCCCGGCTATATCAAAATTTTAATAGTGATTCTCTTAGGATGGTAAGATTCAGGTGCTTTTTATTTTTTGTTGCAATTTTCTATGCTTTCCAAAATTTTACAACAAAACCGAATTACTTATTTAAAAAAACAGTTGTAAAAAGTAAAACTTGAAAAATAGTCTACATCTCTGTGAGTTATTAAAGAAAAAGAGCATCACATAAGTATTAGGATCCAGAGAAGGCAAGAGACTACAGAGCTGAAGAAACAACAATAAGAAACAAGAGGGACTAATAGCAAATCCAGAGGGTCATTGCTGCCATCTAGACTTTTAAATGCTCCTTTATGTATTTAAAGGGCCAGAGACAGGATACATACCTCCAGGCTTAACAATGAAAATGAAGTGCAAGAAATAAGAACTGTATAAGTAATTTAGCACCCTATTTTAGAGGGCTATTACCCAAGAAACAAAATAAATTATACTCAGACAGATATGTATGCTAGATTTTAGCAGTTTTCAAGAAGACATGGAGGTACTGTATATTTTTATCATCAAAGATGCTAGGAGAGAAAACAGGAGCAACTAAGTACCAGGAACTCTGTCAGTACAATCACAGCTGGTTATGGAGAGAAAAGTGGAGGCATCTAAGGGGAAGGGGGGTCAGAAAGCGGGTTCTTCATATGTTTACTTTTCATTTGTTCGTATTTTTTTTCAGAATATATACTAAGGATGGACTGAACTTTAGATAAATGCTGCAAAAGATTGGCACAGAGCCTTTTAAAACATACTGTGGAAGTCCCACTTCTAGCCATTAAATTATAACTTGTTTCAAACTAACCCTCTTGCTGAGGCTAACTCTAAGACCTATATAAAAGAAAACAAACAAACAAACAAACAAAAATCCTGTCTGAAGGAAAGTAACCAAAACAACCAGGACTTGAGGGGCCAAGATCCTGATTAAAAGAAACTCCACTGGGCTTCCCTGGTGGCGCAGTGGTTGAGAGTCTGCCTGCTGATGCAGGGGACATGGGTTTGTGCCCCGGTCCGGGAGGATCCCACGTGCCGCTGAGCGGCTGGGCTTGTGAGCCATGGCCGTGGGGCCTGCGCGTCCGGAGCCTGTGCTCTGCAACGCGAGAGGCCACAACACTGAGAGGCCTGCATACCGCAAAAAAAAAAAAGAAACTCCACTGAGGTGAACGCTCTAATCACATTTTTTTTCCTTTCAAGATACTTGCAAGTCTACATAGAGTTCAAACAAAATGTGTAACCTAGAGGCTACACTGGTCTTACTGACCTAGGGTGATAAAAACTGGAGTTCCGTGCTACTAAAGCAGACAGAACTTGAGGGACTAAGACCCAAGAGTAGAAGAACGAAAAAGAAGTAAGATAACTTTCTGTAGACACTGTTCCCAAAAGCACTTCTGATTTCTAAGCTGCACACATGTGAAGCAAAACGAATCTAGCGATACATAAAATGACAATTTATTAGAAAACGTTGGATTTATTCCAGAAATACAAGATCAGTTTAATATTAAAAGCCATTCAGTACAGTTCAACATGTTAACAGAATACAGTATAAAACCTGTATGATTATTCTAGTAGTGCACCAAATCCAGAAAAGAATTTGATAAAATTCAACACCTTCATGAAAAAAAGCTTAGCAAATGAGGAGAAGGAAACTTTCTTAATACGATAAATTTATGCACAAAAAACCTTCAGCAAATGTCATATTTAATGGTGAAATACTGAAGGCTTTCCCAATATTCCCAAATGGGAACAAGAATGTCTGTTATCTTTGTATGACTACTTTTATTCAATATTGTACTTGAATTCCTAACTAGTGCAGTAAGGAAGAAAAACAAATTGAAGGGATGAGAATCAGAAAGGTAGAAATAAACATATTATTCAGAGATCACAAAATTGTGTACATAAGAACTCTAAAAGATTGAGACACTCAACCTCATTAGTTATCAGGAAAATGATAATTAAAATGAACATTAAAACTATGACACAGCACCATACAACATCAGATAGGCTAAAATTAAAATTTACAATATTATATGTTGGCAAGCATGTGGAACAAATTTTACATTCGTGTAAAATGGCTGGCAGAACTATATATTGATATAATCACTTCAGAAAACTCTCTGTGGCGGGCTTCCCTGGTGGCGCAGTGGTTAAGAATCGCCTGCCAAAGCAGGGGACACGGGTTCAAGCCCTGGTCCGGGAAGATCCCACATGCTGTGGAGCAACTAAGCCCGTGAGTCCCAACTAGAGCCTGTGTGCCACAACTACTTGCCTAGAGCCTGTGCTCCGCAACAGAAGCCACCGCAATGAGAAGCCCACGCACAGCAACAAAGAGTAGCCCTGCTATCTGCAACTAGAGAAAACCCGCGCGCAGCAATGAAGACCCAACACAGCCAAAAATAAATACATAAATTAATAAATTTATATATAAAAAAAGAAAACTCTCTGACAATATCTACTAAAGAGGGACATTTGCTACCCTATGACCCAGCAATCTCACTCCTAATTATATTCAATATATGCAATAGAAACGTATGAATATGTATACAGTGAAAAACACGTATGAGGATGTTCATTGCTTCATTATTCGTAGTAGCCAAAAATCCAGCATCTGTCATAATAGAATGGATAGACTGTGGTATAGTCACACAATAGGATACTAAGTAGAAACTAAAATAAACTGCTATTGCTACGCATAACATAAGTCTCATTCCAAATCATTAAGCAAAAGAAGTCAGGGATCGTATTATGACTCAAATATATAACACTCAAAAATAGGAAAATTTTTCTGTTTAGAAAAGTGGGTAACCCTGGGATGAGGGGGCCATGTTGACTTGGAGTACAGAGAAGACTTCTGGGAAGTTAGTAATGTTCTATATCTTGATCTGGGTGATGGTCTACACAGGTGTGTTCACTTTATAAGAACTGATACAAATTTAATAAAAATATTTCAGAAAATATTCTGTATAAGTATTTAAGCATCTACAGAATCCCACATAGCTATAAATTACTTATATTTTCCATTTATATAATTTTTAACATGCCATTACAAGAAAACAAAAATATACGATGAGTAATATTATTTAGGATGCTTTTAGCTAATGTTATTTAGGATGCTTTTATCTTTTAGGATGCTTCTTTTCTGTATCAGAAAACTCTGACTCAACTAAGTGACACTAATAGGGAATTTATTATCTTACAAAAGAACTCAAGTGCTTGGTGATTCCAATGTTGGTTAATTCAATACTTTAACATCATCTTCAAGGACCCAAGTTTAGCTTCATCTCACTGCTTTGCCATCTTCACGTATCAATTTTGTCTTGAAACTTATGACCTCATGATCACAGGATGGCTACAACAGTTCCAAGCATCATAGTGCCCAGAAGCAGGAAAGGAGAGCTTTCCCATTTTAGAGCAAATAAAACATTTCTCAGAATCCCTTCAGCAGACTTTCCCTCCCTTTTATTTGTTACAGCTTTATAACACACTCTTGGGGAATAGGAGGGTGCACCAAATTGAATAAGATCTATCAGGATCTAACTCTGAGTCACTGAGAGAAAAGCAGGTACCCGAATAGAATCAGAACTCTATTAACAAGGAAGAGGAAGAGGGGGTGGGGAATGGTTTGGGGGGACAACCGAAATCATCTACTATAATAGCCAACTGAATCACAATTAAGGAAGCACAAAATAAATGGTTCTTTGGTATCATTCGAAATGTTTGTAATGCTATTAATTTTAAAATGTTCTCTCTGGTTCTATTATCTATGTATTTTTTTGTCTTACACAACAAATCATACAGAATTCAAATATAAAAATTCAAGTAGAGATTGGCTTATCCACATTTCGTATCTTATTTTTATGAGACAGGTAAACAATATAAACACAACGATTCATTTTTTTAAATACTTGCCCATTCAAGTATTTGAGTAAATACAAATACTGCTCCAACATCCATATCTTTCGCAATAACAGTACTGTGACAACAGTCGATCTTCACACTTGATAATAATAACAATGACAGCTAATTTTTATCAGGTGCTTACTGTGTGCTCTCTATGTTCAGCACTTAAATGTAAGGAACTCGTTAAATCTTCATAACAAATCTTTTAGGTACTACTGTTATCTCCCGTTTTACCAACAACGGAACAGAATCACAGAAGAGTTCTTTAAATTTCTCAAGGTCCATAATTAGTAAATGGTGGAGTCATTTAGCCATATTTGTGACTGGCAATTTTAAAATATTAAGAAGGCACCCAATATAATAAATTAATTCCTGGGGATATCAAGTTTTTGTTTTTGTTGTTGTTTTTTATAATATAATGACTTAGTCTCAGAGAAGCAAACTTGATACAACCAAGGTATTGGGTTACCAATAGACTATAAACAAAATGATAACATGGTTCAAGAAGCTTCAAGAGAAGAACAGACGAGCTTATTAGAACAGCCTTTCTTCAGACTCTGCAACTCCCCAGACAGGGAGAGGAAGTAATTATCTAGAGAAAAGGTCTTAGTTACTAGACAAAACACCACAACAAGGCTAAACTCCTGTGTTTAGAAAAATTCCAGAGGACTGTAAGGCAGTATCAGTGGAACATTTTATATAACATATAGGCTAGAAAATATTCTACTTACCATGTTGAGATATTTTAGGTCAGATTCACGAATAAAATTTAAAAGTCAAGTTATTTATAAAAACAATATTCCATCATTTATAACATCAACAAAAGGAACTGTTATTACATCACCTCACAACACTAGAAATTTCTATTCCTATGCAAAAAGCTATTAGTGAGTAATGAAATATTAATAGCAAGAATGTAGTTGCTTCTTTGGCTTCTAACCAGGTTTAAGCCATTAGTAAATCATGTATTTATGCCAAAAAATAAAAGTATAGAACTCATTTGCTCTCTCTGTTCAGTATTAACTCAAAAGCGTGTGTTGGATTATTCTAGAAACAAAACATTACAAAAATCTGTAGACTGCACTTATATCCTGAATAAGTAAATTATTTGTAATACTTGAACAAATCTCCCAGTATCCTAGAGATTTGTACAATATTCCCCCTAAAAATAATATGAAGAAAAACTATTTTAAAAATAAGAGATTTGCATTGCCATTTCTACCTAGTCAGCTCTTCACAATGAGACAGATCCTTTTGTCCTGGCCTCTCTGTCACTTCATACCAATTCCTGCCCATTCCCCAACTTGCAAATCTGGAATGAAGGTACATACGACAGGATTTTAACTTTTTTTTTAGTTAATTAATTTATTTTTCTTATTAGTCATCCATTTTATACACATCAGTGTATACATGTCAATCCCAATCTCCCAATTCATCCCACCCCCACCCCCACCCCCTGCTGCTTTCCCCCCTTGGTGTCCATACGTTTTTTCTCTACTTCTCTATGTCTCTATTTCTGCCCTGCAAACCAGTTCATCTGTACCATTTTCTAGGTTCCACATATATGCATTAATATACAATATTTGTTTTTCTCTTTCTGACTTACTTCACTCTGTATGACAGTCCCTAGATGCATCCATGTCTCTACAAATGACCCAATTTTGTTTCTTTTTATGGCTGAGTAATATTCCACTGTATATACGTACCATATCTTCTTCATCCATTCATCTGTTGATGGGCATTTAGTTGCTTCCATGACCTGGCTATTGTAAATAGTGCTGCAATGAACATTGGGGTGCATGTGTCTTTTTGAATTATGGTTTTCTCAGGGTATATGCCCAGTAGTGGGATTGTTGGGTCATATGGTAATTCTATTTTTAGTTCTTTTAGTTATTTAAAATTAAAAAAAAAAAGTTTAGGATGGAAAAGTCAAATACACAAAAGCAGTGTAAAAATTGTCATTTCATATTTCTCTTGTACTTTCCTTTTCACATGTAGTATCACATTTTATTCTCACAAGAACTTTATGCAGTAGTAAAGGAGGTAATATTTATACTACTTTATAAGGAGAACCAGTCACACAGAAGCTGAATGGCTGAGGTGACCCAGTTCTTCAGAAACAATCATAGCTGGACCCAGGCCTGACTCAATGCTCAGGTTCTTCCCACTTAGACCTTGCTTCCTTCAGATAGTATTCTTTCTGGCTCTGGTTGCAGAGTATGAAAGAAATTGCATTGCTTATCTAAAAACTGAAACTGACCTGTCCCAGCAGTTTTTCCCCTTCCTGCTGCCAATTCTATTGTCAGATGCATTGAAGCTTCACGATGACAGAAGACTGAGCAAAGCAGAAGAGGATATGTCTCCAGCAGGAGAAAATTGATCATTATAGGTCTGGGGTAAATGGTAATAACAAAATAAGCAGACAATTAATTCAATTTTAGGTTCTTATTTTAATACTTCTTCTAAATTCTACTCATAATACACTCCCTATTTAAATTCATAAAAAATGTTTATCCACACAGTGACTAGTTTAATACCTAAACTTTGGGGGTATTATTATTATTTGCCAAAACTTGAAATAAATCTACTGTCACTTCTAGTTGTCATTTTATACAAGTGGCCTACAGTCCTTTCAATAATTTCCATTTTAGTTTCTTATACATAAAATACTCCCTTTGATTTCTAGTAGGAAACCACTCTCTTTAAATGTTTTTATAAATGGAACTACTGCATTTCCTCCATGGGAACCATATTATATTTGAACTATAATGTATAGGTTTAAAAAATAAAGCAACACCTGAGCGACACTGTCAAGAGTACAGGGAGGAGGCTGTCTATGGCCTGTCTATAATTGGCTCAGAACACATGACACTAAACCCAAATGATGTCAAATCAGCTCTGCCCAGTCATTTTCTTTCTGTCAAAGTTCCAGGAAATTGCCCTACAACTAGATGGTTGGTACTACCTCCTCTTAGCAAAAGAGAACACCCACTGTGTCCTCTGAGAGTAAAATATTTTGATATATAACTTCTGCTTATATGCTTAGTTAATACATCTTTGGCCTCTTTTCATTTTAGAGGAAATTTAGAAACTAGTCATTAATTATTCTCTTCTTCTTGAAGGAATATCCATTTTCAGTTACTTATTCTCCCTCCTCCATTGTAACATGTCCAATCACTTAAGGACAGTGAGACAGGTATTTTACTACAGCAGTCACATCTTACATTGGGGTTGAGCTCTATGGTCACCTATAGTCAAATGTTACATAATTAAAATTAAGAAAATCCCTTCAATCTGCCTTAAAATACAGTATATAGATATGTATATACAACTTTGCATGGTAATTCTACATATTAAACTTGAGAACCACTGAGATACCTGAAAAAACGAACCTAGAGAAAGGGTATAGCAGAAGTGCGTGCATTCAAACCAGTCTTAAGACAACTATTAAATCCCTAGCTAACAGGCAAAAGTAGAATTTCTAATGTGTCCCCGCTTGCCTACACTGTTTACTCATTAAAAAATAAAATCGACTGAATGCCAAAAATTTTTTGTCTATAAAATGAAGAGACTGGACAAGAGATGTCTAAGTAAAATTTCAGCTTTAATGGTCTATGAATTCTCAGTAGATCTCATTCCAAGGAAACCAACATCAGAGGCTGTAAAGTGTGAAAAAGTGCCATAGCTCTACCTTAAGAAACACTGTCAATTTCACTAATTTTACCATTTTCTATCTTTTTTGCATCTTCACCAAAATCCGTTTTTGCCAAATGAGTTTCGTGATACAATCCAGCCAGTTAACAATGGTTCCCAAATGTGTCAGCAGATCAGAATCACTGGAAAGCTGTTTCCCTCCTCAGATCTACTGAATTAGAATCTCCAGAGATGAGACCCCAGAAATGAATTTGCCAGAAGTGCCCCAGGTGATTCTAATAAAGGCATTCTATGACTCTCTAAGTTGAAAACCACAGAACTATATGTACATACTCTTTATTTTTGGATGCCATATGTTAACAAAGGAGCTTTGGGAAGAATTCCCTGGTGGTCCAGGGGTTAGGACTTGGCACTTTCACTACTGCTGGCCTGGGTTCAATCCCTGGTTGGGGAACTAAGAACTCACAAGCTGCATCATGTCACCAAAAAAAAAAAAAAAGACTTTTTCTTTTTTAAATAATTTTTTAGATTCCATTTTTTGTTTTTATGTTATTTTGTTTTAATCTTTTATTAGAGAGTATTTCAAACATACACAGAGTAGAGCAAAGGATCTTTTTTGAACCTGGGTAAAAATAGGTTCTTCTCAAACTAATGTCATATTCTAACACTGTGGAGAACACAGCCTGCGTGACCCAAGTCTCTAACCTGGAGTGCAGAGCTGGGATGAAACAGGCCAGAAATACTAACAAAAGCCATAGACACTGGTGGCAACTTCTCTTCAGAGTCATTGCTTTTTAGCCCTTCTGAAGGTTCACGTTATTCCCTACATATTTTAATGTGCTATCACACCTCTTCGAGTACTGTTTAAGTCAGTCTGGTTTTCTGCTATAGGTTCATAGATACAATTACCTTGTTCATCTTCATCTCTAATTATGATAAAGCTTAGATAAACCCAAACTAGCAGATCGTGCCAAAACAACACTAGTTGGTAGAAAAGTGTGACATTTGTCTAACTAACTGGAAAACGACAAGTCAGCAAGGAAAAAAAATTACTGAAAATACAGCTGAATGTGTCATACTACATCCTAAGAAAAGATGATCTTCCTTTCTCTTTTCTGTGGCAGATCTAAAGCAGTATTTACCCAGTAAAGAGAATGTACTCTTTTAAAAATAGAAACAGACATTTATTATTATATTATTATTTATCATAGTTTGGGCATTTATCATAATTGGGGCATGCCAAACATGGTATGTGACAGTCTGGTGTCCTTCCAATATGGTGTAGATTGATGCATTCCATTCTATTCTGCTTGATTATCTTTGGTAATTAAAAGAATGATGTTTTTCCAAAAGCTAGGTTAAGACCTTAACCATGCAGACATCAATTAGTCAAAGTGAAACAACTTAGTACTGAGTCAACTTGGTTTCATCTATGAAGGAAAGAAAGATATCAGAAAGTAACACTCAACCCAATAGCACAGACTGTTAACTGTTTCCTAAACATTCCCAGGTTCTAATTTCTAAGCATCATCTTATCAGAGATATAGTAGGATCAATCTCACTAGACTAAAAATCCTATATGGTATCCCTAGGATAGGCTGGTGTTCGTTGATTTTTGTCTGTCTCTGTTCTACAACTACTTATTAAACCGTCCAAGGAGCAGAGAGAAACAATGAGATGCCTCCCCAAATTTGATTTCCTTTATGCTAAATTTCAGTATACATGGCTTTGCTTCTGTGTTTTTTACAGCAACCATAAAAACTCTAGTTTTAAAAAATGTGAGTCATTACTATAGGGGACAACTATAAAAAGAAGGGAAGTGTTTGGAATAGAAATGAGAAGTAAAAGAAGAGCTCAGCTAGAAGAGAAAAGTTTTTAAAAGTTAAGGGTAAAAAAAAAAAAGTTAAGGGTAATAAACACAGACGTTACACAATCCTACACCTGTTAAAAAAGAGTGGGATGGATAATACATTTAAGAGGTAACAGCCTGACCTTTGGGGCTGTACCTGGAGAGACACAGTGGGATCCAGGAGCTAGATTAGCAAGTCCAAATCAAAAAGTCTGAAAACCACTGAATATTTGTACAGCAGGATGAGCAATGGAAATAGAACGCATCTTAGTATCCACATTATTTACAACAAAACAAATTTATAAGCGTCTCAATCAAAGTACCAGGCAGAATGATCCTAACATTTCCAGTGAGCTAGGGATGGCAAATGGAAAGTAATCATGTATGGCACTATTACTAAATTAAGATGAATGAAATGTCATTTACATTTTTCTTCAGTATGCTACACTGTTTCATTTCTGAAAATAAAGAATAGCTTTTATTGGTTTACTAGACATACTGGCTTCTAAGGCATTAAAGATTATGTAGTGCTATCAATATGTTCTTCAGGTTTTCCAGCGGAAAATATTCCAACAAACAGACATTAGGTAACAAATATTTACAAAGTGGAATGTATATTTAATAAGGTACTATTATTGATATTTCCCAACAATTTCCTACTAAAATAAGTAAAGTTTATTAACAGGCCCTAGTCTGTCTGAATCTGAGACCTCCATTGTAACCACAGTTCCAAACACTGAATAAAAAATGGTGAAGAGGGCTTCCCTGGTGGCGCAGTGGTTGAGAGTCCGCCTGCCGATGCAGGGGACACGGGTTCGTGCCCCGGTCTGGGAAGATCCCACGTGCCGCGGAGCGGCTGGGCCCGTGAGCCATGGCCGCTGGGCCTGCGCGTCCGGAGCCTGTCCTCCGCAACGGGAGAGGCCACAACAGTGAGAGGCCCGCGTAACGCATTAAAAAAAAAAAAAAAAAAAAAAAAAAAAAAAAAAAAATGGTGAAGATTCCTTGGTATCTAACACCTGTTTTCATGTATTTCTCTTTCTTTATTATCAAGACAAGAATTAGTGCCTCCTCATTCAGGAACATTTCAAGGGATTAACTCTCAGACCCAATGCACTAACCAAATTATAGGGACAAATTATATACACTTTAGCATTATCTACAGGACACACTATTAACACTGTCATTTTTTAAATCTTCGTCTTCAGTTCAGAAAACTCTAAAAATGCACTCTGAATTTCAATCTGTTTTCTTCAGCCTTTTCTTTTATTCTCTTCTAACTTTTTTGTAGTTTTGTCAACTTTTCAGTTTTCAGTTAAGCCCAATAGTTAAAAACAAAGTACACGGGCAATTAACTCCCCAGTCAATAGTAACAGTTATAAAAGCCAGTGTAGCAATTTACATTGGGTTAGTACTTCATTGCTCCTGCCTTCCACATCTAAGAATCATAAATCCCAAAACCCCTTCAGAATGCAAGTCTAGCACAGATGGAAAGAGTTTTATCTCACTTGGGAACTGAGAAGGTGAAGTCATTCCAAAGTGGAAGAGTACAAAGCCAGTCCCATGTGTACCATTTAATTCAATGGTTCCCTTAGGAGGCACTTTATTTGCTGGTGCACCGCTGACAGCAGAAATGCTGCTTAGCACAGCAATATGTAAGCCATTTGTGCAGCATTATGTTAGGAAATACTTAAATTAAGGCCATGGAAAAACTGAAGAAGTCAATGAAATCAGGTTATCTGCATGACTCTGAATCAAGGTTTCAGGATACTAGTTTAAAGGAATGCACCCAGGTACATAAAGTAGAATGGCTCTGCACGTACTTCAGAAAAGGTTTTCTCCATCCCACACTTTTGAATGAATAAAACAAATGTTAAATTCCAACCACAGGTTTTATACCTTAATTCCTTCCGTTTTTCTTCATTTCCTTTCCTTTTGCTTTTCCTCTATTGTGTAGATTTATCTATGGAAATTGTAGAGAAGAGTGGAAGAAAAGTATGTAAATGGTATATAAAAATTAGCCCTGTCATGGTGAAGGAAAGAAGGATAACTGAGTGCAGAGCCATGGATGCAGAGGCCTGAGCCAATGGTGGGCCCAAGAGAATAAGACCACCACCCTGATGGGCCCAAAGAGCAAGGCTGCCATCCCAGCAGTCCCAGAGGACAGAGTATCTGGCCACAGATAATTATTCTATGGCCCTGAAACTCAACTTGCCCTACTGAGTTGTCATCTTGCTTGGGACCTGTTATCCTTTTATTCCTTCTAATTTCCCCCCTTTGGAATGGAAATGTCTATGTTATGGATGCTGTACCACTGTATTTTGGAAGCAGAAAACTTGTTTTCCACAAAGAGGAATTCATACCCTAAGTCTCACCCATAACTGATTCAGATGATTTAAGTGATGATATTTGAGACTTTTTGTGTTGATGATATTTAGATGAGATTTTAGACTTCAAGTTAATGCTAGCATGAGCTATGACTTTTGAGGACAGTGTGATTAGGTGAAAGTATTATACACACAAAAAGTATATGAATTTAGGGAGGGCATAAAATAGACTGTTACAGGTTGAATTGTGTCCCCAAGAAAGATGTGTTGAAGTCCTCATCCTCAGTTCTTATGAATATGACCTTACTTGGAAATAGGGTCTTTGTGACATTATCAAGTTAAGATGAGGTCATAAAAAACTAAGGTAGACCTTATCCAATATGACTGGTATCCTTATAAGAGGAGGAGAGGTGATAGAGACACAAGAAAGAAGAAGAATATAATAATTATATAAGAATTTATAATATAAAGAAGAAGAATAATATGTGATGACAGCAGAGGGTAGACGGCAAAGGCAAGAAGAACTACAATCCTGCAGTCTGTAGAACAAAAACCACAGTCACAGAAAGATGGACAAGATGAAAAGGCAGAGGACTATGTACTAGATGAAGGAACAAGATAAAACCCCAGAAAAACAACTAAATGAAGTGGAGATAGGCAACCTTCCAGAAAAACAATTCAGAATAATGATAGTAAAGATGATCCAGGACCTCAGAAAACGAATCGAGGCAAAGATCGAGAAGATGCAAGAAATGTTTAACAAAGACCTAGAAGAATTAAAGAACAAACACCTAGAAGAATTAAAGAACAAACAAACAGAGATGAACAATACAATAACTGAAATGAAAAATACACTAGAAGGAATCAATAGCAGAATAACTGAGGCAGGAAAACGGATAAGTGACCCGGAAGACAGAATGGTGGAATTCACTGCTGCAGAACAGAATAAAGAGAAAAGAATGAAAAGAAATGAAGACAGCCTAAGAGACCTCTGGGACAACATTAAACGCACCAACATTCTCATTATAGGGGTCCCAGAAGGAGAAGAGAGAGAGAAAGTACACAAGAAAATACATGAAGAGATTACAGTCAAAAACTTCCCTAACATGAGAAAGGAAATAGCCACCCAAGTTCAGGAAACGCACAGAGTCCCACACATGATAAACCCAAGGAGAAACATGCCGAGACACACAGTAATGAAACTGACAAAAATTAAAGACAAAGCAAAATTATTAAAAGCAAAAGGGAAAAACGACAAATAACATACAAGGGACTCCCATAAGGTTAACAGCTGATTTCTCAGCAGAAACTCTACAAGCCAGAAGAGAGTGGCATGATATATTTAAAGTGATGAAAGGGAAGAACCTACAATGACGATTACTCTACCTGACAAGGATCTCATTCAGATTCCACAGAGAAATCAAAAGCTCTACAGGCAGGCAAAGGCTAAGAGAATTCAGCACCACCAAACCAGCTTTACAGCAAACGCTAAAGGAACTTCTCTAAGTGGGAAACACAGGAGAAGAAAAGGACCTACAAAAACAAACCCAAAACAATTAAGAAAATGGTAATAGGAACATACATATTGATAATTACCTTAAATGTGAATGGATTAAATGCTCCAACTAAAAGACACAGGTTCGCTGAATGGATACAAAAACAAGACCCATATATATGCTGTCTACAAGAGACCCACTTCAGACCTAGGGAAACATACAGACTGAAAGTGAGGAGATGGAAAAAGATATTCCACGCAAATGGAAATCAAAAGAAAGCTGGAGTGGCAATACTCATATCAGATAAAATAAACTTTAACATAAAGAATGTTACAAGACAGTTACAATGCTTTAAAAGGCAGTTATAACTCATAAATAAAGAAAATTTCAAGAAAATTCCCAACGAAATAGCTGCAGGCCCTTATAGCTTCATTGGAGAATTCTACCAAACCTTAAAAGACCAGATCATCCCCATGCCACATAAATTATTCCAAAGCACAAAATATGAAATAAGGCTTCCAAATCTTTGTGTTAAGTATAACATTAAAATCTGAATCTGTAAATACAGTACAAAAAATTACAGATCAATATCACTTATCAATAGCATTACAAAAATATTAACAAACTAAATCCAACAATCTAATGGTACATTAAGATATGTATACATCATGACCAAGTGAGATTTATTCCAAGAAATATATTATTCAATGAATTAGGGAGTCCATTAATATAATACAATATAACAAAACCTCTAAGGAGAAAAATGATTGGATTATTGCTCTAGATTACAAAAAATAAAAATAAAATACTTTTGGCAAAATTTAACATCAGGTTCTGACTTTAAAAACACTCAGGAAAATAGGAATTGATATATACTTTTTAAATATAGTAAAACATGTAAACCTTAGTCTTAAAACGACTATCTTAATAGGAAAGCACAAAAGATATTTCTCTTAAGATTAGGAGCAAGATAGAGATGTATCCACTTTCTCCACTACTATTTAATGTTGCAGTGGAGGCAACAGTAAATGCAATTAGAAAAGAAAAATCTATTAGATCAGTGGTTCTTACAGTGTGGTCTATAAACCCCAGGTGATTTCCAGGAGTCTTTCAAGGGGTTTGGCAATGTCAGAGCTTTTCCCCCAATAATACTAAGATATTAACTGCTTTTTCTACTGTACTGATACTGGTACTGATGGTGCAAAAGCACAGGGGTTAAAATTGCTGGTATCTTAGCATGAATCAGGGCAGTGGCATCAAACTTGACTAGTAGCTACTGTATTCTTTACTGTCAGGCACTAGAAGAAAAAAATTGCAATTTCACTTAAGAATGTCCTTAATCAAGCAGTAAAAAATATTAATATTATTAAATCTCAATCCTCGAGTACATTTTTTTCTAATATTCAGTGTAATAAAGAGGAAAGTATGCATAAAGTATTTATTCTGCACACCAAATTATAACGTTTGTCTCAAGTAAAATCACTTGTACAGGGCTTCCCTGGTGGCGTAGTGGTTGAGACTCCGCCTGCTGATGCAGGGGACACAGGTTCGTGCCCCGGTCCGGGAAGATCCCATATGCCGTGGAGCGGCTGGGCCCGTGAGCCATGGCCGCTGGGCCTGCACGTCTGGAGCCTGTGCTCCGCAACGGGAGAGGCCGCCACAACAGTGAGAGGCCCGCGTACAGCCAAAAAAAAAAAAAAATCACTTGTACAATTGTTTTGGTTGTGAGCTGAATTAGCACTTATTTCATGGAACACCATTTCCCTTGAAAGAAAATT
This sequence comes from Phocoena sinus, assembly GCF_008692025.1. Lineage (NCBI taxonomy): Eukaryota > Metazoa > Chordata > Mammalia > Artiodactyla > Phocoenidae > Phocoena > Phocoena sinus. The sequence goes on from NC_045764.1 coordinate 10,725,275, forward strand.
TGACAGATAAATTATAGTTATTCAGATTGGATATCTGGCAGACATTTTTTAGAAAATGCATAAAGTGAACTTCAAGGAAAACAACTGGCAAGATTTGCTGCCAATGACAAAATTCAAGTTTTAGAAATCTTACATTTACCACCATTAATTTGACAGTTTCCCAATAATTAAAGTCTTTTCTGATGAGATCAGCAGTAATTTTAACAAATGTGATTCTTTAATATTTTCTAATGAAATGTGTTAACATTTGGAATATATGCATAAACCAGTGAAACAGTATCTCTAAAACATAAGTAACAAAGTCATGCATGGGTAAAAGACCCATTCAAACTGCAAGACACGCTAAGGGGTTTTAATATAACATAGCATAGCATAAAAAATACACTGAAATGGTTTCAGATTCCATGTTACAAATAACATTAAGAAGTTACCACATGTCATGTTTTGGAGTATAAGGAAGAATATAATTCTCTGAAAATGTTACTAAAATATTCCTTTGTTTTCCAACTACATATCTGTATGAGGTCAGATAATTCTCATATAGTTCAACCAGGAAAAAATAGTGCAACAGATTGAATATAGAAATAGATATATTCACCTGTCTTCTATTAAGCCAGATGTCAAAGTGATTTATAAAAATGCACAACAATGTCAATCTTGTCACTAAGTTCGTAAAAGTAACACATTTTTATTTTCTTTTAATTTTTTTAAAACAATTGTATATTTCTTTTTTTTTCTTTTAGAGAATATATTCTTTTTTAAAAATATTTTCTTTTTGGTTCCGTTGGGTCTTCGTTGCTGCGTGCAGGCCTTCTCTAGTTGCGGCGAGCGGGGGCTACTCTTTGTTGCGGCGCGCGGGCTTCTCATTGCGGTGCTTCTCTTGTTTCAGAGCATGGGCACTAGGAGCACGGGATTCAGTAGTTGCAGCACACAGGCTTCAGTAGTTGTGGCTCACGGGCTTAGTTGCTCCACGGCATGTGGGATCTTCCTGGACCAGGGCTCAAACCCATGTTCCCTGCACTGGCAAGCAGATTCTTAACCACTGTATTCAAAAATATCTAAGAGCATAAAGGGGTCCTGAGACCAAAAAGTTTGAGAACTGCTGAATTACAGCATTAGAGTATGAAAAGAAATAAAACTACCTCTATTTGCAGAGGTACTGAAAAATCACAGAGCATCAATGATAAAACTACTTTAAGCAATAAAAGAATTCAATAAAGAATCAGAATACAGAATTAACATACAGAAATTAATACCCTTTTTATACACAAGCAATAATCTGGTAGACTGGATACAATGGTAAAATAAATGCATTTACAGTAGTAAAACAGAAAATAAAATATTACTTTGAATAAACTTAACAAAAAATGAAAGCCAATGTGAGAAAAACTTTAAAACACCTCTGAAAGACACAAAAACGGCCTGGAACAAATGGGAAGATGTCCCTTGTTCCTGGATAGAATGGCTCAACATCATAGAGATGTCATGACTCCTCAAGTTAATTTAAAACTATTCCAATAAAGACACCAGAAAGGTTTCTTTTTGTTTTGTTTTTGGCTGCATCAGGAAGCTGGGTGCGGGCTTTCTCTAGTTGCGGCGAGCGGGGGCTGCTCTTTGTTGTGGTGCGCCGGCTTCTCATTGCGGTGGCTCCTCTTGTTGCGGAGCACGGGCTCTAGGCACACAGGCTTCAGTAGTTGCAGCCCATAGGCTCAGTAGTTGCGGCTCGTGGGCTCTAGAGTGCAGGCTCAGTAGTTGTGGCACATGTGGGATCATCCTGGACCAGGGGTGAACCCATGTGCCCTGCACTGGCAGGCAGATTCTTAACCACTGCACCACCATGGAAGTCCCTCTTTTTTTTTTTTTTTTTTTTTTTTTTAATGGAGCTACAAAAGTTCACGGGGAGGGCTTCCCTGGTGGCGCAGAGGTTGAGAGTCCGCCTGCCGATGCAGGGGACACGGGTTCGTGCCCCGGTCTGAGAAGATCCTACATGCTGCGCAGCGGCTGGGCCCGTGAGCCATGGCCGCTGAGCCTGCGCGTCCGGAGCCTGTGCTCCGCAACAGGAGAGGACACAACAGTGAGAGGCCCGCATATCTCACACACACACACAAAAAAATACTGTTCCAACTTTCCACTGTTTCCTCTGACATCGACCACCCTGGATTAGATATACATTCTTCACATTATTTTTTTTCAAATATTGTCAAGTTTTTCAAATGACAAAATGCTTTCCTGTGGTTTCAAAGCGAAATTGTCAAAAAGAATATAAATCCTTTTTGTTCAACTTCAACTGGTACCATTCCAAAATACATAATTGAAACCTCTCCCAAGTAGGCAGTGATAAAAATTTTATATAATGTGCCTGCATGTTTCTTTCATAAATAAAAGATGGCACAAAGTATTTCTAACTTGCCCATCATTATCAGAGCTGGTTGTGTCAGTGGAGCATTGCTATTTGTGACTCAGTTTAAAGTCTTAAATTTCAGCCTTTTGGAAAGTAAGTCTAAATTCCTATGAACAGTTTTCCAAAATTGTGTTTTGCAGACAATGCAATACCTTCAGCTCAACATGAGCTTAACTAAGGATGCACAATTTACTAGAGTTCCAAAAGACTTACAGCACATGTACAGACATAGAAAAGGAAGAAAATAAATCCAGGTAACAGATAGAGCATATAGTAAAGATACAAAGATATAAAAACAAAAGAGTGTATGTGTACATGTCTGTGCATGCACACGTGTGCACACATACTGTAAAAAAGTAGGAAAAGACTAATCTATGTCTCTGTACTTTTTCTTAATTATTCTGTTAATACCTGTCTTCTCTTCCAGATTCTATGCATCATGACCACAGGTGCCACATCTCTTTTGCTCTCAGTTGTATCCACGTTGCCTCAACAAGTATTTATGGAACAATGAATGATAATAATAACAACCAGTCTGACTAAGCTGAAACTTAATGAGAGATACGTAGTATCAAGTGAAAAGTAAGGTTGGAGGAGCCCAGTAAAGCCAAATTATGGAGGGTCTTAAAAGTCAACTAAGAAACCAAATGAAAGGAATATATGGAGTGGACAATAAGGATTCACTGTACATCCTTGATCAGGGAAATGACCTTGTGAAAATGACATTTTAGGGAAATGGTAGGGATATAACAGATAACAAGCAGAAAAACAGAGAACATAAGTTGGGAGGCAATAGCTGTAGTCCAAGTGTCAAGTGATGAGTCCAATTCAGTGTTATAACAATAGGAATAGGGAGGATGCAGACACCCAAAGAGGCATTTCAAATGAAGAATGAAAACAGATTCAACAGTAATGTCACTTTTAAAATCACTTGCAATTACTTAGATTCACTTTTTGGAGACTGAGCCATAAACTTAAACCACTAAACCACGAGTAATGATTTAACTACTAAAATACCACTGCTCTCCTATGATTCATTTGTCTCTACTTCTACCTCTAGGAACGCTAACAATTACAATGTAAGAAGACTTGAGCCACCCCAAACCATGACAATTCCCTGACATCTTACGGCACCTTATAAATTGTTGTTGGTTTGTTTGCTCTGTGCAAAATCACCAAGCCAAAGTAAAGTTAAAGACCATGGCCAAGAGAGACTCCCAGAGGCACACACAGTTTCCTGCTATCTGGAGTACCCTTCTCCTCTCCTTTACTCTATTACCTCCAACTCCTTCTCAACACAACACGGGCATCTCCTTCACTAAGACACACTTTCTGATCCAACCAAATGGAGATGAAACCCTTGTTTCTGCCTCAGAGGATTCTGGGCTCACAGCATCATCACACTATCTTATAACTATCATAATTATGATATGTATACATGTTGGCATATGTATAACCCCTTTGAGTTCCCTGAAAACGGTGATTTAATTTTACTCTTGTCAGTATCCCTAGCACTTGGGACAGTCCCTGGCATAGCGTAAAAGCTTAATAAATAGTTGATGAATGAACTATTAAATGTCCTTGACCTAAACATGCAATGCTAAGAATCTGGGAAGGGATTCTTTAGGGAAAGAGATTACACATCCCATCAAAATGGGACAAATTTGCTATCACACTACTTCTGCAGTATAACAAACTGATTTCTGTTAACCAGTTCTCTCCATCTAAATTGACCTTACCAAATTCTACAGGGAAAGAGGGTCAATGAGGCAACAAAGTATAGGAAGATTATTTTCAAACTGTGCTTGATTGAATGTATTCAGATGTCACCACCAAGGGTGTAGGAGGATCTGAACAGGTAGAGCACTATAAGTTCTTAGAAAAACTTTCTTAGAGTCAGGGACTACAAAAGAGTAGAATGTGTCACCTCCAAAAGGGTGAGCTCTTCAGACACAGATGACATATCTACTTGTTGAATTGCTACTGAGCATATCCAGGAATCAGAGGGTAGCTGGATTATATTACCAGCATCACACCACATAAGCTTGAGGCTTATGAGACAATTGACAGTCCTTCGATTCTCTCATATTTTGAGAAGCAATGTCAAAGAAGAGTGGATGACTCTAAAATCCACTTAACTACTTGTTAGCCTATTAGCCAGTGTGACTCTGGGCAAACACTTTAAGTTTCTCGATCCTCACTTGCAGAGTTGTTCTGAAGACTTGTAGAAATATAAGGGGAAAAAATCACATAACTGGAGACACACACACACACACACATTCAATAAACTGTAGCAACTGTTATCAAGCTATTCTTCTTCTCATGTGTATGTGCACTTAGTTTCTCTATAAAGAAAAGTACTGAGTCTTGAGGCAAAAGTAAACTGATAGTTATAAGTAGTATTGCTTCCTATGTACCATGTATTATTATTCTGAGACAGAAAATAATGTGATATTATAAAAATCACACTTGAAACTTCTAATTTCCCCCCTCAGTCTACCGTCATTTGGAAAATTTCAAATGGCTTTGTGGTTTCAACTAATTTTTTCTTTTATTTTCAGCCTTAGGTAAAGTTTTTCTGAATATGTATGGTTTCATCCTTGCATCACTTATTTATTATTTATTTATTTATAGACACTACTACAAACTTCCCAATTCAAGACTAGATACATTTTTTTTTCTCTTGATAAAGAAGATAGTAGGAATACACAGAAAAATTACATTAAGTCAACAAATTCTGTTTAAAAAAATATTTCTAGCTTTGGAGAAAAGGTATATACTTTTGGTTGAAAGAAATTGGTAAAGAAGGGATATCAATAATTGGAGCACACAAGAGTGAGCATTAGGCCTCTACTAACCTACTAAACTCTGAAATAACACCAGCTAAAACCGTAAGCACTAGCTGTGTGCCAGGCCCTGTCCAAGAGCCACACAGGAGTTAACTCTTATGTTAGCCCTCACAACAACCCCATAAGGTAAGTTCTACTACCTTCCTTCTTTTACAAATGTAAAAACAGGAGCACAGAGAGATTAAGTAGCCTGCTCAAGGCCACACAGATGGTAAAAGTGGTAGATGAACTTGGCACTCTCCTTCTGGAGCCAGCAATCTGAAACACTGTGTAAACAAGCAGTGAAACTTCTTACCCCTCTTCACCTCTCCCATCTGCCCACCCCAGTTTTCTATAAGAAGAAACATTTATATCTCACATATCCCCTTTGGTAAGCTTGAGTGTAGGTCCATGGGGATAATACTACAAAACAGTATCTAAAATTATTATAGTTGAGGAAACTGAGACCTACAGCACAAGGACACTTGCTCAGGTAAATAACTTCAGTAAATTGTGAATTTAAGATTTCAAGCCAGATATGTCCAAACTCAGGCTCTGTGTGCCACATGGTGACTTTTCAAAATAATTTTTTGCCACACCCTTTTCTTTAATGAAAACTCCTGGAAAAGTCCACTATAAAGAATAAACATGAAGCTACTTAGAAAGCTCCAATATAGCACCCATAACTGAATTAAATAACACACTACCACCTCTTCATGTATAGGCACTACACACATATATGGGTGTAGCCTAAACCACAACAGCTTTTTGCCAGGGGAAAGGAGAGGAGGGAATTGCATTACTGACTGCACTGAGTCTATAAGTGGCTAAAATCCCCAAGCCCTTTACACGCATGGTCCTTTTAGGCCAGATCTCACTCATTCCTGATTTTATACAAATAATATAGAGACCCAAAAGGCAGGGTTTTCCCTTTATCCTTTTTCAATTTTGTCATGTTAGATCTAATCCATCTCTCTAGGTTAACAAAAAAAATAAGTAAAACATACTTCTTTATCCAAGATTTCTCAGAGCCTTTAATACGCTTTTTGACTAAAAAAAAAAAGGGTTAATTACCAAATTTGGGGGTCCAAGAAAGAGATGTTTCATATAACACATCAACTAATTAACAGTTTGGGGTACTATTATTCCAAAGATGCTGTCAAGATCTTTCAGAAAGCTGATACAGTCATTTTAACATATTTGTTTTCCTTACCAGCTTTGTCTATAAATACATAAACTGGATAATCGCATTATTTTTATCTGCGTAATCTTTATCTAAAGTATGGTAAAAATATTGGACAACACAAGGTTAAGGACAGAATTTTTTTTTACATGCCCCTAGAAATCTCACTCTGGGAGTGCTGTCCAATGAAACTTTCTGTGATAATGGAAATGTTCTAAATCTTTGCAGTCCAATATGGCAACCACCAGGCACGCACAGTTACTGAGCAGTTGAAATACGGCTAGTGCAGCTGAGGAACAGAATTTTTAATTTAACTGTAATTTATGTTTATGTAGCTATAAATGTTGCTTATGGGACAGCACAGCAACTAACAACACACCATGAACTACTGCCATCCACAGGACCAAAACTTCGGCCTGATTGCTACAACTGGTTTCCATTTAAGAACACTTAACTGTCCCCAAATTGAATTTCTCCATATTGACATGAGGCTATCATGAAATAATCTGTCATGTATTATGATTACTACATTTTATTCATCTACCAGGTTAGGAACTGAGTCAAAGAAATAAATTAGAGTAGCCTATATAATTTTTTCAGAACTTATTTTGGTATCATCTGATTTCTGTTTCTTCTTCAAGTTTTTCACAAATAGTTCCTAAAAGCCATTCTAGATTTCTTTGCTCAACAACCACAAGTGGCTGGTGGCTACCACAATGGACAGCTCAGATATAGACCTAACCACGGAAAGCTCTACTGAACAGCACTGACCTAGAGCTGGGACTGGCAAACTACAGCCTAAACCAGGCCACATCCTACCTGCAGCCTGTTTTACATGGCTTACAAGCTAGGAATTGCTTTTACATATTTAAAGCGTTGTTTAAAATATAAGAATATGTGACAGAGACCATATGTGACTCACAAATCCCAAAATATTTATTACCTAGACATTTAAGGAAAACATTTGCCGACCCCTATCCAAGAGTAAGATGTATTCTAGATGCCACTTAGCAAAGCCTAAAAGCAAGCCCCCAATAAGATCCACAGGGGAGTTTCGAGATTGAGTCCTACCAAATTACAGTGTAACAGGAAATATTTAGGCTTTCCAATGGAATACTACTCAGCAAGAAAAAAGAACAATTACTGATGGATGCAATAAACAGATTAATCTCACAGACACTACACTGAACAACAACAACAGAAAAAAACATACACAGAGGAGTACATACTGTATTATTCCATTTATAAGAAATTATGCAACAAGAAAATCTATAGTGATAAAAGGAGGTCAGTGGTTGCCTGGCACAGGTGGCAGGGAGTGACTGATTGCAAAGAAACACTAGTAAACTTTCTTGAGAGATGAAAATCCTACACACCCTGACTTGGGTGGTGATTACACAGGTGAATACCTTTGTCAAAAGTAGCTGGCCATAAAACATGTCATGAGCAAAAAAAAAAAAAAGTAGTTGACCTTACAATGTACTTTATCATACATAATTTATACCTTAATAAAGTTGATTTTTAAAATGTATTCTAGAATCTCATTTTTTAAAAATCCATGTCAAAGGTATCCATTTGTGATACATAGTATTCAATTACTTTCCCTTTCTGAAAATCACATTTCTCCATCCAAACTTTCAACATCTTTCCAATTCTTCACAAATCCCTCAAAATTCCAACACATAGGATATGATTTATCTAGGACAGGAAGTAATCCAAAGCAAATAAGTGTTCACTTATAAGTTCTTTATTCATTCTGGGTATGTTTTTTCCCTTGCTAATATTCACTTTAACTTTTAGTTTGAAGATCTTTATTTTGGAAAAGAATATGGAATAGAAATAAAATTTGAAGAATTTGACCAATTAAATCAGTATCTCTGACATTGGGGCCCAGACACTCACATTTTCTAATGAATGTCCAGGATTGAGAGCTGGCTCAGAAGACTAGATTTTTAAAACTACAGGTGAGGATGTTAAAAAGTTATCTAGTCAGACCATCTTATTGTAGAGATGGAGAGACTAAGGGATGTGATATAGTTTTTATTAATTGAAAAATTTTATCAAGGAACACTATTTCTGAACAGTTCCTTCCCTTGCTAATGTTCTAATTCATAGATTCACATACCTTTTTCTAACTTCTGACAATACATTTTGAAGGCATTAAGAATGGCAGGTATAACCATAAGTAGGTATCATATAAAGCTTATAATAATAGCGCACAAATGGTGACATGAGGAAAGAACAGCTGAATGAGATAAACTCAGGGGCCACTAAACCACCACATTAGTCTCAGCCTCCGCACGAAGAATGCCAATCAATGAGGTAGTAATGTCTATACTCCATCCTCTCTGATAAGACCTCACTAATACAGAACCACATGAATTCCACTGGTTTTACTTTTGCTACTCGACCCACCCTTGTCGAAGGTCTGTCTCACTCTGTCTCTGCCTCTCCCCCATGATGTTTCTTTTTCCTCCATGTTTCTCTTTCTTTGGAGCAGAAGGGGTTACTTGGGTATTAATCCAATTTAAGTGAATACACTGGTTTCTTTTACCCTCAATCAGGCCAAAAGGATACATGTGCAAACAGACATTACTAGACTAAATAAAATCATTCTTATGTATTCAGTAAAGAAAATTACGTGAGAACCTCTATGAGGCAAAATTTTTAGCTTATTTTTATTTTTTATTTATTTATTTATTTATTTTTTTGCGGTACGCGGGCCTTTCACTGTTGTGGCCTCTCCCGTTGCGGAGCACAGGCTCCGGACGCGCAGGCTCAGCGGCCATGGCTCACGGGCCCAGCCGCTCCGCGGCATGTGGGATCTTCCCGAACCGGGGCACGAACCCGTGTCCCCTGCATCGGCAGGCGGACGCTCAACCACTGCGCCACCAGGGAAGCCCTCTTAGCTTATTTTTACTCAAACGGAACAAAGAAAACTGTATTTAAGAACGTATGTAGGCAGAATAATCCCCCCTGCCATCCCTACAAAGATGCCCATGTCCTAATCCCTAGGACCTGTGAATGTTATTTCACTCTGCACAGGAGAACTAGGCTACAGATGGAATTAAGGTTGCTATTCAGCTAAGGTTGTTTACCTTAGAACAGAGAGGTTATCTTGATTGTCTGGGGGGTGGGGTGCACTATATAATCACAAATGTCCTTGAATGTGAAAGAGGGAGGCAGAAGAAGAAAGTCAAAGGGAGATGTGGCTATGGAAGAATGATCAGAGAGATGCAGTTTCTGGAGACAGAAGAAGGAGGCCACAAGCCAAACAATGCGGGCAAACCATAAAGCTGGAAAAGGCAAGTGAACAGGTTCTCCCCTACAGCTTCCAGAAAGGGGCTCAGCCCTGCTGACACCTTGACTTTAGCCCAGTGAGACCTGTGTCACACTTCTAATCTACAGACGTGTAAAATAATATATCTGTGTTATCTTAAGCCACTAAATATGGCTACTCTGTTATAGAAGCAATAGAAAACTGGTACAAAATGCTTCTAACATGTAATAATATAAATTAAACTCTTCATTCAAAATTTGTACTGAAAATATGTTCAAACTATTCCAAGTGAAGGACATAGCTCTTTTACAAATAAATTTGAAAGAAATCTTTTCAATTATGCTAACTACAATCTCAAATCATTGCAGACAAAACAGTTTAGAAAATAAACAAGTACTCTATATACATCAAGTTACATTTAGCTCCAGCTAAAGAAATTAAGTTGAAAATGAAACTTGAAGGTAAAGTGAAAAGCTCCTCCTGATTGGAGTAAATAAATAAACATGGAGATTCCATTTTCTTGGCAACATTACTAAGGGCTGTAAAAGCAGAGAAATGGAAACCATCTAAAGCATTTCTTTTAATTAGCTCAAATGCCTAGGCAGGGAAAAACAGAAGACTTGTTACTGAGAGAGAAAATTTCTTTTTAAAGAAGAAGAAATAAAAAGAAGCCAAATTGCTGTGAAGTACACAGGCCAGGATGTTTGAGATTATGATTCATTCAAAGACTTGAACAACCCACCTTCTAATTCAAAGCCAGGATTCTGGCTAAGCTGATAAAGGAAAAAGTAAAAAATTAATGAGAAAATAAAAATGTACCTTAAACTGTTTAAGATTGAGAACTTGTATTGTACCCTTAAGAAAATTAGAAGCTCCATTTTTAGATTTTAAATATATATTGATATGTTAATTTGCAATCATTCTGTTTAATAAAACAAATTTAATAACAGGCATTTTTTTAATTTAATGGCAAAATCCATTGTTTATAGAATAATGATGCCAGTTCAAATCAGACTTAAAAAAGAATACCTGTTTTAAAAGCATGCTCTGAGAATTATTTATTTTGTTGGGTAATACTATTTAAGGTCAAAAGTTTGCTAAGTTAACCAAATATTTAGTAATAAAACAACATAGGAAAATTAAAATTATAGCAGCTAAATTCTATTATCTGGAACCTTGGAGTTAAGCCGTAGTATAAAGCATAGCCAAATTATAGGAACAGTGTACAAGAAGAAGTAACCTATTAATATTACAGAACATAATCCTAACAATAATAATAATAAATAAATAAAAATTTTATAGATAATAATAATAATAAAAGCTAGCATTTATGGAGTGTCCATAAATCTCAACAGGCAACTCTGCTGGGCATAATCCTTACAATATCCCCACATTTACTCATTTCCTACAGATGGAACCTGAGGTTCAGAAATGTCAAAGTGCCTTGGCTACTAAGGGGCAGGGATGGAATTTTAACCTACATATGACTGGCTCCCAAGTCTATGCATGCTTTTCCCAACGTACAACACAGCAAGTATTATATTATGACCTCAGATTTCACTCTTCTTACAGTACACATTGCAGCTCAACAGGAGAGGTCTCAAAACACAAGAACAGGGCTTCCCTGGTGGCGCAGTGGTTGAGAGTCTGCCTGCCAATGCAGGGGACACGGGTTCAAGCCCTGGTCTGGGAAGATCCCACGTGCCACGGAGCGGCTGGGCCCGTGAGCTACAAATACTGAGCTCTGCGCGTCTGGAGCCTGTGCTCCGCAGCAAGAGAGGCCGCGAGTGAGAGGCCTGCGCGTCTGGAGCCTGTGCTCCGCAGCAAGAGAGGCCGCGACAGTGAGAGGCCCGCGCACCGCGATGAAGAGTGGCCCCCGCTTGCCACAACTAGAGAAAGCCCTCGCACAGAAACGAAGACCCAACACAGCCAAAAATAAATAAATGAATAAATAAATTTATAAAAAAAAAAAAAAAAACACAAGAACACAGTTACTGACAGAAAAAGGAATTCACATCTATGTCTCTTGCCCCCAAATCCAGTTTTCTTGCTAAGATTATGGTCTACAAGCCACTGATAACCTATGTTGTCTAGTCACTGTACTGACTGACCCTCAAAATCTTATATCTTCATCTGAGCTTTGGTAATATTAACCTGAAGGGAAGATGGGGGTTAAGAGGTAAAACAGAACATATTTCCTGTTTTCTGAAATGATGATACCCAGGTGATAGGACAGAAATGGGTACCATGTACTGAGGACAATGGATGAGAAATGTTTCTGGTTAGGGCCGTAACTTCTTATGCTTTCTGGCTTTCGGGCCCAAACAGTCAAAACAGCACTAAACAATTCTCTGGAATCTCAGATGATGCTCACACATTCATTTACTCACCTACTGATTCACTCACACAATACCCCTTCAAGACCACTGTCAAACATTACTGTGCCTCACACCCATAAATTTATTCATATGGCAAAAACGTGCCACTTCGCAAATCAAGAAAGTGAGGCTAGAGAGACTGACAAAGTGGCCCTGGTCTGCAAAGATAGCAATGTCAGATCTAGAAGTAGAATCCAGTTCTTTAAACTCCTGGCAAAGTTCTTACGCTACGGAGTACCTAGTACGATAAACAAGTGACTAAGCCACAAGGAGCTAATTAAAATACAGGCCATAAGTAATGAGCAGAGTAGGTAGACTGCCAGCCTTTTGCTACCTAAGCCTGTGCTGCAGCACACAGGCACAGAAAGACACTGAAGGATGGATTTTACTGAGCTCCCATTTCATTACTGTGCTGAAATGAGATGACAGAAAGGTATGATACCTAGAAAATGCTTGATGAATTGAACTCAGTTGACTTTATTCGTTCAACACTCAACAAATATTTATCGAAAAGTCAGGAGACAGCCTGGAGTTGAATCCTAGACCCAGCACTTACTAAATACGTAACTGTGAGGAAGTTACTCTGTCCCTGTGTCTCACTTTCCTCACCTGTAAAATGGGGATAATAATAGTATCTTTCTTACAAAATTGTTATGATAATTAAATGTGTTAATACCTGGCATGTTGTAAGCACTTAATAAATGTTAGTCATGATTATTTTTATTTGATACTTCTAATGTATTGGGCACTAGAAATAATAGCAGTAGGCAAGACAAAATCTCTTTCCTCATAAAGCTTTCATTTTAATCTTAAAAAAAGGAAGACAGACGGCAAACACACACACTTAGATAATGCAGTAGCAAGTCAGGATAAAAGTAGTAAAAAGTTAAGCCGGGTACAGAGCTGGGGAGGCTACTTGGTGGGGATGCTGTTGGTGACTCACCCAGACCCCCTTTCACCACACGATGTACCCACCGTCAGCTTCAGTCAGCGTTGGCTGCTAAGGGTTCACAGCTACCTCCTTCCCTAGAGAACTGTCCTCCACTGAATGGGAGCTGCCTCACGCAGAAGACTGCATCCCATCACCGCCATCCCAGGAGCAGCCAGTGACTGACGGACGTGATCTACAAATGGCCAGTCTCTTTGCCTCCAAGTAGGACTACGGCTTTGATAAGATCTGTGCGCCAATACTTCCGATGCAACCTAGACGAAAGCAAGTCCCCAGCTGAGCCACATCTTTGTTTAGTTTTTTTCTCCCTGTCCTATAGTATTCCTCTCATTCCCCCTCTCCTGAGAGCACTCCCTCAATAAATGACCTTCTCAAGAATATTTATTGCAGGTTCTGCTTCTAACATCACTGACCTAAGATGTTATTTTTTAAAAGGGTGTCACGGAAGACTCTTTTGATATCTGAGCAGAGACCAGAAGAGAGCCTTGTAAAGAGCACATTACAAAGAAGAAGAGTATGTTAGGTAAAGCAAACACCTCAGTCTAGAAGAAATTTAGCAGGTTCAGGTTCATGGCCCCAGGAGACCATGAAAAGTGTTTCCAGGTTTTGTTTGAAGGGCAAAGGGAAGGGAAGCAAAGCCATTGGGAGATTTTAAGCAGCTGAGAGACACGATCTGGTTTGCTTTTTAAATTGATTACCCTGCTGCTGGGTGAATAGACTTTGGAAGGGGCAAGCATGAAGTAGGACTGCCAGTTAGACTACTAGACAAGACCACATTATGTATCATGACGTTTGGACCATGGATTTAACAGTGAAGATAATGAGAAGTACATGGATTTAGGACGTATTTTGAAGAAAGAGAAATCGATAACAGAATTAATGAAGGTAATCAGAAACGAGCTGAGCATGAGTCATAGGATTCTGAGTACAGGTGGGTGACATGAGGAGGTGCTGACACAGGGAAGATGGGAAAGGAGTAGTTTGAGAAAGGGATAGTAAAGGAAATCTCCAAATGAAATACTGACAAAGCAGTCAACTTCTACGCCCTTTTCTTTTTAAAGTACTAAATCAGTAGGGGTCAGAATTTTATCAGATGTTAATGTCTCCTACTTTTACTTTCGGCTTCTGTGCATTTTATACATCCAGATGCTCACCTGACAAGCTAGACATCCTGAGAATCTGACACCATATGACTCACAGAGAGGACCAATATCTTGTCCCAGTGCAAACTTGTTTTTAAAAGGCAGAGAGAATGCTATTGCCTACGGAAATTTTTGCTTCCACGTTCTTAGTTGGGAGGCAAAAAAAGAAATTCTTGGCACTATTAGATCACCTGCTGGATGAGTATCTCTTTTAATACACAAATCACTGGCCCTTTACCTGACAGATGAGATTATACCCAAATCATAGGGGTTGGCTTTTCTTTCCATATTCCTCTTGTTATCTATTCTGTCACCTGGGATGGTGCACTTTCTCAACTCAATGCAAACCAAAGATAAAAGCAATGATAGTCAGGTAGCCTTGTTCCCAGAAAATATGAAACGACTCACCATTATCAAAGCTAGCCCAGTGAGTCAGAAGCACGACTCAGAAAATTCAGCAAGAACATGCCTTTATGAACTGAAATTATCTTGCTAAGCAAACTAGGCTGATTTAAAGAGGGATTTCCACTCCTGTTTTTAATTACAAGAGATTATTAAGACATGATTTTAATATTGAGTAAAAATTTTGTTAAATGATAATGACTCACAAAGTTTCTCCCACGGTGCTCCCACTAAAGATGTTTTGTTTGCTTACTTTTAGTCAGCTGTCCTTCCCTTGGTTCAAATAACTAGAATCTCATTCATCTTTCATTAGTTGATTGATTACACAACAGCAATATCAAGGTAGTTGATGCAACAGTGACAAGATAAAAGAAAATTAACTGATTTGTTAGTAAACCTACATTATTTAAAATATGAGAAGTTATAAATTTAAAGAAATTTTTTAAATCCCCAAACCAGGGTCAAGGAGACAGGATGGTCCATAAAAGCAAGAATATAACCTGCTATGAAAAAATTATATAATACTCTCCCTCTAATCCTACCATTTATCTAGAAAAGATGGCGCCTACATGGACCTTGCAAGAAATTTGGTCACTATTCTTGCCAATTTGCATCAAAAAACACCAGCAGCAATAATAGTATGCCTACCACTTTTTGAGAGACTAATATTTACTAGTCATTGCATTAGGTACATAATACCTTTTTTTAAATTATTTTTTATTGTGGTAAAAGTCACATAATATAAAACACTATTTTAACCATATTTAACTGTACAGTTCAGTGGCGCTAAGTACATTCACGTTATTGTGTGACTCTCACCATCATCCATCTCCTGAATTTTTCACCTTCCTAAATTGAAATTCTGCCCCATTAAACACTAACTGCCCATTCCCCCTCCCCAGCCCTCCCCCGGCACCTGGCATCGACCAATGTACTTTCTGATTCTATGAACTTGACTATTTTAGGTACCTTGTGTAAGTGGAATCAAACAGTATTTGTCTGCACCTACTGTATATTGGAATGCATTTTTAAGGTTAACTTAATATATGTCCTACAAACAGATTAGGTACATCATATCTTATTTTATCTTTTAAACAAAGACTAAACTCATTGTGAAGATTATCCCCACTTACTTAAAACTTACTGATCCTAGGAAGACTATACCTACTACATAGGTGGGAGAATCAGGAACCAGGCTCAGTTTCATGGTCAGGTATCTTCCCTGACTCCATACACCAGCCATGTTATAATATAGATTTTTCTCCATAAAATAAAAAAAATAAAAGTAGAGAATGAATAACTGTGCAAATCCCTCCGTTCTCTATTAGGAAAGAAACACTCATGAAGCAGTAGTGTATGAAAGATGTATCTTTCACAGTTGATCCACGAAGGAAAAACTGCAAAATCTCAAAGGGCCACTTAGAAATCAATGAGCTTCTATCCATATTTTTGGTCAGGAATGGTAGAAGACATAATTTTTTTCTTTAGTAATAGCGAAAGATAACTTTTGCATACCGTCTCTCCAACTGATCAAATAACTCATCCATTTCCTGATGGGAAAAATCACATCCAACTCACTGTGACTGATTTCTCCTTAAAACTTTTGTTGTTTTTATCATCATCCATTATTGTTTACCTTCTTAATGAACCACAGAATTCTAGACAGATAAGTGTCTTTTACAGCAAACGACACAGTAATTCTTGGAGAAAATAAATCAGTCTAACCAGGAAAATACTGAATTTTGTCCAGGAAATAAATGTTTTCTTCTTTCCATACATACGTGTGTGTGTGTGTGTGTGTGTGCGTGCGTGTATGTGTAGGGAGAAAGATAAAAGCAATTCTGTGTATAAAATTTGGCTCAAATTTGTATAATTTAGGTTGACATCTTTCAAATCTATTATCTGTGCTCTTTTCACAAGTCATTACATTCAACTTAGCTCTATCTATTTCTCTTTGCCAAGTCCTTTACTCCCTCATTCAATGATTCTGTTATATAGAGCTAATAAACTAGCAATGAAAAGGGAGTGTGGGAAGGTTGCATTGCAAAGCATAACTAGATCTAAGGTCAGTGAAATGCTTTAAACTGTCTGCTCATCATGGGAAAATTTATCCAAAAGGAAAGAAAAAAAATGTCCTTTCAAAGTAACCTTGAAAGATTTTTTTAAGACAAAAGGAACAACCAGCTCATTCCAAACAGACTTTCTAAATTCTAAAGCAAACAGAATTATTAATTTAAATGTTTCCTTAAAATGCATTATTTTATGTTAACTTTGGTTCTATAGTATTTACCAACACCAAATATATAAAAATGTATGTTATAAAAAGCCCTATGCAACAGATGAGTTGCATATTTGATACCAGAGTGATGTTGAAGTCATTGTATCCTCTTTATGATGACAAACAAAAGAAATTTCTATATGGCCTCAGGATTACGAATATTTCTCACTTCCAAACAACTGGTCTTTTAAAATCTACAGTTCACTATAAAACAGGAATTGAGCCCATTTCCCCCTTTGTGTGGCTGCTCAAAGATAAATCTGCGGCCTATGGGATTTCCCTGGTGGCACAGTGGTTAAGAATCCGCCTGCCGGGGCTTCCCTGGTGGCGCAGTGGTTGAGAATCTGCCTGCTAATGCAGAGAACACGGGTTCGAGCCCTGGTCTGGGAGGATCCCACATGCCGCGGAGCAACTGGACCCGTGAGCAACAACTACTGAGCCTACACATCTGGAGCCTGTTTTCCACAATGGGAGAGGCCGCCATAGTGAGAGGCCCGCGCACCGTGATGAAGTGTGGCCCCCGCTTGCCACAGCTGGAGAGTGCCCTCGCACAGAAACGAAGACGCAACACAGCAAAAATAAATTAATTAACTGATAAACTCCTACCCACAACATCTAAAAAAAAAGAAAAAAAGAATCTGCCTGCCAGTGCAGGGGACACGGGTTCCAGCCCTGGTCCGGGAAGGTCCCACATGCCGCGGAGCAACTAAGCCTGTGCACCACAACTACTGAGCCTGCACTCTAGAGCCCACGAGCCACAACTACTGAACCCACGCACTGCAACTACTGAAGCCCGTGCACCTAGAGCCTATGCTCCGCAACAAGAGAAGCCACCGTAATGAGAAGCCTGCGCACCACAACGAAGAGTAGCCCCCGCTCGCTGCAACTAAAGAAAGCCCACGCCCAGCAACGAAGACCCAACACAGCCATAAATAAATAAATAAATAAATCTTTAAAAAAAATAACTCTGTAGCCTACACTTAGAATCTAATGGCATACGTTTTGTATGTTACTTCACACATTTCTTATTTTTCCCACCCTTCTCTTTCTCCTGAGTTTTTCTTTGCCTACTGTTTTTTATTTAATGTTATCTTGTTCTGTGTAAGCTGACTTGAATTTTTTTGTGAGATGGAAAGAGATTGCAATTCATAATATGAAATTATAATGATACATATTATGGCTGCAATTATATTAAAGATATGGCTGCATGCAGAAGGCAATGTGCAAATATTAAGATAACTGTGTGATGGTGTTAGTATTATAAACGTTTTACTTTTTTCTAATCATGATGTATTCTCTTCATTAAATTTTTACATATTTTGGTTAAATTTTTATTGCAGTAGAATTTTATCTTTAATGGCAGTACTTTGGTGACTCTAAACAACCAAAGAAACATAGTGTATTTGGTTCAGTTAAGATTGGGTTTTAATTAAACATTTCAAAAGAAAACTCTATTTGCATAACATATAGTTATCGAGAAGAACTAAATAAAAATTATCCTACTTATGTTCAAAGTGAGAGAGTATATAGTAAGACAAATAAATAGAAGAAAATACTCCATAAAATGCCTTGCCTTATACAATACAAATGAAAACCTCCCTGCTACAAAGTCATTACCACCTGATTATCTACTATATTTCTGTTGCTACTGACATAAAAACTACATTTTCTGACTATTATTTTATCTGACTATTGATCTATTTTTCCCTTGGATGCTTTCTACTGTCCTTCCCTTTCCTTTTGAAATCACGTTTTCCTTTTCCATGCAATGACATACTATTTTAAGGTTTACCATCATATGCATTGTCCTCTTGTGCTTTTAAGCTTCACCAGTAGATTTTGTAGATTGTTAGTATACCTTTAAACATTGGATTACATACATTATTAACTATCTTGCCTTGTACTTTTCTTCCTAAATTCTAACCTCTGAAAACAAAATTTGCCCAGAGTATTACAAATGATATTATTCAAGAGAGTAGTAGTACCAGGAGTTCAGTCATGTTAGAAAATTAGGGAGTCAGTATATGAAATTATTTTCTAGAAGTCAATGTTATGAAATGTCTTTGACATACTGGATAAAAAGAGCCATGCTGACTCTGAGTAAGTTTTCCTATCCTTGCTCTTTCTGAGTTGTGTGGGTTTTGACTATAATGCCAGCGAATCCAAAATTAAGTTATTTAACCTTGACATTCTAAGCAATGTACCCTGTGTTTGTTATGTTTTTATGATCTCATAGGGTCACTAATTGTGTGATTAGTTTATTGTGAGGGTAATTAATGAAATGTTAATTAACATGGCTCATGATAATGAAAACTCAGAGGATCCAATTTCTTATAATTAATAAGTCTTGATTTGTCATTCCATCTCCATATTTTATTCACGAATTTAAAACTAGCATTTCTCTAAGGTTATTAACAACAACGATAACAAGATGGTTTTCAAAATTCAAATTACATTTTTCATAATCCTTTATATATAGTTTCTTAAAAATAAAGACATATGTGGGCCTGTACCAGTTCTTGATTCAAACTTAGAAAATATTTAAATCTTCTTCCCTTTGCCTGGAATGCTTTCCCCTCACCTGCTTGGTGGACTTCTATTCATATTTTAAATCCGACCCGTGGGAATCTTCTGATTCTCTCGTGTATGACTCTTCTATATTAAACTCATACATTTGGTTGTATATCACAATATCACAATTATTTACAGGTCAATCCCCAGATCAGAACATAAACTTACTGGGAAGCAGCAGCTATTTCCTATTGAACTTTGTGTCCCCAGTCCCCACCATTGTGTCTTGCATACAACAGAAGTTCAGTAAGTGCTTATGAGTAATAAATGGTCTAATTTGATCCTCATGTAACATGAGGTGAAGGTGAGAAAACAGAAGCTCAAAAATATTTGCCAGAGGCCAAGTTGCTTGCTAGTAAGTCCCAAAACATGACTAAGTTTTCTGACTCCTGTTCCACTATACTCTCCTATGTATATGTAAGCATAGAAAGGTGAAAAAAGAAAGAGAAAGGAAGAATATAAGATGGAAACTCTGTGCTTAAATGGTATGTGAATTTCCCTAAGCACTAAATATATATATATGTTTTTTTTTTTTCCCCCGGTATGCGGGCCTCTCACTGTTGTGGTCTCTCCCATTACAGAGCACAGGCTCCAGACACGCAGGCTCAGCAGCCATGGCTCACGGGCCCAGCCGCTCCACGGCATGTGGGATCTTCCTGGACCGGGGCACGAACCCGTGTCCCCTGCATCGGCAGGCGGACTCTCAACCACTGTGCCACCAGCCAAGGATGGCTATTTTTTTTTTTTTTTTTTTTTTTTTTTTTCAAGGATGGCTATTTTAACTTTGTATGTGTTCTGTTCTTGGCACATGTAAGTGAATGTGATATAATTAAATGGCAATCTGAAAATTACCTTCACCTCCATTATTTGAGCTGAAACTATAAATAAATTCTAATCTAAATGAGGAATAACTAAAAAACGAATCTCTAAGTCTAGAAAATCTACAAGGGTTAAGTTTCTATATTTGAGTATATTTCCTCCCAGCAACATAAATTAGAAGAAAATCAAGTGATCACATTTCTTCCCAATAAAGTAAATTAAAGGAAAATCAAATAGGTGAATTTCAATAAGTTTCAGGAGCACTGGAACTGTATCCCCATTTGTATTCGTATATTATTATTAAGTAAAAATAGGATGAGAAATGGAAGATCTTGATTCTATATTAAATCAGCCACAAACTGTGTGTCTAGCCCTTGATAAGGCCTTTAACTCATCTGCTTATGACTTCATTTGTAAAGTGAAAGAGCAGGACTAAATGCTCTTCAGAATTCTAAATTACACTAATTTGCTATACTTTTTTCTTGAGAAGCAATTGAGCTTAGGGATTGAAAACATGCATGCAAACCCCAAATTTACTACTTAAAAGGTGTGCTATCTTAAGCAACTAAATCTCGTTGTGCCTCAATTTCTTTATCAGTAAAATAAAAGTTGTCATGAGGATTAAATGAATTAATACATAGAACATGCTTAAAATAGTGTTTGGGGGACTTCTCTGGTGGTCCAATGGTTAAGACTCCATGCTCCCAATACAGGGGGCCCGGGTTCAATCCCTGGTCAGGGAACTAGAGCCCACATGCCGCAACTAAAAGCCCACATGCTGCAACGAAGATCCCGCGTGCCGCAACAAAGACCCGGCACAAATAAATAAATAAAATTTTTAAAAAATAATGTTTGGCATATGATATGCACTATGTATATTTCAGCTACTATTATCTTATACCAGTCTTGTACAACTCCAACTTTACCAATGATGAAAAGGTGGATATAGGAATGCAGAAAGTATGTTATAATGGGATTTACACTTGAGCTATTTAAACCCAAGGCCTGGGTAATTTGTGAATACAGTGCATGAATATATATTCCATATTTTCATATTCTCCCATTAAAACATAATGGATAGGTACTGCCAGCTTTTATTTGAGACATGTAAGGTTGGAAAGGGCATTACTCCCACCCTTAATACAATTAAAATATCAAAGAAAATTCTGGATAATTTGAAAACTCCCAACTTTTCTTCAACTCACTAGAAAGCTGAGGTGGTAGGGCAATTGACTCTAACCTAAAATCTAAGGAAAAACAGGCACCTGCAGTAAGAAACAGGATGTGAGCTCTTCTTACTTGGCACACATATTATCAGAGACCAGCAAGAATTCAGCCAAAATTTTTAATAAATTGGTAAATGTTAAATGTGGGCTAGCAAGAGAGTAAAAATCTTGGAGAAACACACACATAAGAGGAATTCATAGCATTTCAGGTTCTTCTCCACTGTCCTGACCAACTGCTCATTAAAAAAAAAAATGATTAGTGAGAGTCCAGAAAAATCATTCTTCATGATGTAGGCATGAAGGAAGGTAACAACAGCCACTTCAAAAAAAAACAAACACAAGTGCCCAACCAGATCCCTCTTCTTCTTTTCCCCCTATGGAACAAAAGCCTTCCAATACTGGGAGAAGGCCAACAAAGATGTTCACCCTCAGAGCACTAATGAAAAGCCACTAAAACTAGGGGAAGAAAGAGGGGACAAAACCTCTGCATCTGGAGGAGGGAGAGGAATACAAGCCAGTGCCAGACCTACAACTGGAGGTGGAGTAGGAGCACTGATAAAGTCATCCCTGAGACACAGGAACATAATGCCTGCCTAAAACAGAAGCTTTATTCAGAACTATAAAGAATTCCTCTAACCATCACCATAGAGATAATAAGCATCAAGTAAAAATAATAGACTACAAGAAGATTGGGAGAGAATGTGAATAGAAACTCTCATTAATGCATAGCACAAATGAAAGATATGAAGTTGAGGGTAGAACACCGAGGGAAAAAAAACCCCGACAAACTACCATCACCCTAAACACAAGGTAAAAACTACTAGAATGTAAAGCCTGTGGTGCAATGAGGGTAACCATTGGAACTACAATCCCAAACCTAGACCAGCTGCTGCCCACACTCACTCAAAAGCACACTGAAGGCTTAAAAGAAGGAAAAACGTACACATTTCTAGGCCAAAAAATCTATTTACTTCAGTTGCAACTGTCTCACACCAGATGTCCAGATTTCAACAAAAAATTAATACAAGAGAAAAAAACAGAATGGAAGACAAAATCAGAATGGAGCATATAAGATTTGTGAGAGAACATAACATTTAATGAAAGACACCAAACCACAGATCCAAGGGGCTCAGATAACCCAAAGTAGGATATATACAAAAATGAAACAAAAGAAACAAGCCAAACACACACACACAGACACACACACACACATACACGCACACTCCTAGGAATATCATATTCAAATTGCTGACAACAAAAAAAATTTTTAACATCTCAAAGGCCACCAGACAGAAAAGAAATATTACATAGACAAGAACAAAGATAAGAATTACAATAGACATCCAATAAGAAACAATGCAAGTAAAAAGACAATGGAATGCCTTCTTTAAGGTGCTGAAAAAAATGTCAACACAGAATTTTACAGCCAGTGAAAATATTTTTCAAAAATGAAAAAGAAATAAATATTTTTCTCAAATAAACAAAAACAGCATTTTTGCCAGTATACCTAAACTAAAAGAAATGTTAAGAGTTCTTTAAAAAAAAAAAAAAAAATATATATATATATATATACACACACACACACACACAAAAAAAAAAAATAAACAGCTGGAAATGGAATAAATTTTAAAATATACAAAATTTATTTTTCAATGCTGTAAAAGATCAGACAATCAAAAGCAAAAATAGTAGCATTCCATTATGCGGTTATAGTATGTAGAAAAGTAAAATAGCACCACAATAACACAAAGGGTTACAGAAAAAAAAAATTGGAAAAATACTGCTGTATGGTCCTTACACTACCTGTGAAACAGTATAATATTTAAAGGTAGACTCTGAGTAATTAAGATATATATTGTAAACCATAGGCAACCATTAAAATATTTTAAAGAAAAGGGTATAACTAGGGCTTCCCTGGTGGCGCAGTGGTTGAGAGTCCGCCTGCCGATGCAGGGGACACGGGTTTGTACCCGGGTCTGGGAAGATCCCACATGCCGCGGAGCGGCTGGGCCGTGAGCCATGGCCGCTGAGCCTACGCGTCCGGAGCCTGTGCTCGGCAACGGGAGAGGCCACAACAGTGAGAGGCCCGTGTACCGCAAAAACAAAAAGAAAAAAAAAAAAAGGGTATAACTAAAAATCCAATATTAGATATTAAAATATAATACCCAAAATTTTTAAAACAGGTCAGAAAAACAAGGAAAAACAAAGAACAGAAATAAAAATAGAAAATGCATAAGACATTATATGTTAATCCAAGCATATCAATAATTACATTAAATATAAATGATTTCAACAAAAAATTAAAAGACATTGTCAGATTGGATAAAATAGCAAGACCCAAATATAGCTATGTATAAGAAAACCCACTTTAAATGTAATACAAAAATAGGTTAAAAAAATAAGAACATAGCAAAATATATGCTATTCAAGCATGAATCAAAAGAAGGCTGGAAGCGCTGAACCAAGATGGCGGAATAGAAGGACGTGCTCTCACTCTCTCTTGCGAGAACACCAGAATCACAACTAGCTGTTGGACAACCATCGACAGAAGGACACTAGAACTCACCAAAAAAGATACCCCACATCCAAAGACAAAGGAGAAGCCACAATGAGACGGTAGGAGGGGTGCAATCACAGGGAAATCAAATCCCATAACTGCTGGGTGGGTGACTCATGGACTGGAGAACAATTCTACCACAGAAGGCCACCCACTGGAGTGAAGGTTCTAAGCCCCACATCAGGCTTCCCGAACTGGGGGTCCACCAATGGAAGGAGGAATTCCTAGAGAATCAAACTTTGAAGGCTAGTGGGATTTCATTGCAGGACTTCGACAGGACAAGGGGAAACAGAGACTCCACTCTTGGAGTGCACACACAAAGTAGTGTGTGCATCAGGACCCAGGGGAAGGAGCAGTGACCCAAGGGGAGACTGAACCAGACCTACCGGGCAGTGTTGGAGGGTCTCCTGCAGAGGCAGGGGGTGGCTGTGGCTCAATGTGGGGACAAGGACACTGGCAGCATAAGTTCCGGGAAGTACTCCTTAGCTTGAACCCTCCCAGAGTCTGCCATTACCCCACCAAAGAGCCCAGGTAGGTTCCAGTGTTGGGTTGCCTCCGGCCAAACCACCAACAGGGAGGGAACCCAACCCCACCCATGAGCAGTCAAGCAGATTAAAGTTTTACTGAGCTCTGCCCACCAGAGCAACAGTCAGCTCTACCCACCACCAGTTCCTCCCATTAGGAAACTTGCAAAAGCCTCTTAGATAGCCATATCTACCAGAGGGCAGACAGCAGAAGCAAGAACTACAATCCTGCAGCCTGTGAAACAAAAAACACATTCACAGAAAGACAGACAAGATGAAAAGGCAGAGGGCTATGTACCAAATGAAGGAACAAGATAAAACCCCAGAAAAACAACTAAATGAAGTGGAGATAGGCAACCTTCCAGAAAAAGAATTCAGAATAATGATAATGAAGATGATCCAAGACCTCAGAAAAAGAATGGAGGCAAAGATCGAAAAGATGCAATAAATGTTTAACAAAGACCTAGAAGAATTAAAGAACAAACAAACAGAGATGAACAATACAATAACTGAAATGAAAACTACACTACACTAAGGAATCAACAGCAGAATAACTGAGGCAGAAGAACGGATAAGTGACCCGGAAGACAGAATGGTGGAATTCTCTGCTGCGGAACAGAATAAAGAGAAAAGAATGAAAAGAAATGAAGACAGTCTAAGAGACCTCTGGGACAACATTAAATGCAACAACATTCGCATTATAGGGGTCCCAGAAGGAGAAGAGAGAGAGAAAGGACCAGAAAAAATATTTGAAGAGATTACAGTCAAAAACTTCCCTGACATGGGAAAGGAAATAGCCACCCAAGTCCAGGAAGCGCACAGAGTCCCATAAAGGATAAACCCAAGGAGAAACACGCCGAGACACATAGAAATCAAATTGGCAAAATTTAAAGACAAAGAAAAATTATTGAAACAGCAAGGGAAAAACAACAAATAATATACAAGGGAACTCCCATAAGGTTAACAGCTGATTTCTCAGCAGAAACTCTATAAGCCAGAAGGGTGTAGCATGACATACTTAAAGTGATGAGAGGGAAGAACATACAACCAAGGTTACTCTACCCGGCAAGGACCGCATTCAGATTCGATGGAGAAATCAAAAGCTTTACAGACAAGCAAAAGCTAAGAGAATTCAGCACCACCAAACCAGCTCTACAACAAATGCTAAAGGAACTTCTCTAAATGGTAAACACAAGAGAAGAAAAGGACCTACAAAAACAAACCCAAAACAATTAAGAAAATGGTCATAGGAACATACATATCGATAATTACCTTAAATGTGAATGGATTAAATGCTCCAACCAACAGACACAGGCTTGCTGAACTGATACAAAAACAAGACACATATATATGCTGTCTACAAGAGACCCACTTCAGATGTAGGGACACATACAGACTGAAAGTGAAGGGATGGAAAAAGATATTACATGCAAATGGAAATCAAAAGAAAGTTGGAGGGCTTCCCTGGTGGCGCAGTGGTTGAGAGTCTGCCTGCCGATGCCGGGGACACGGGTTCGTGCCTCGGTCTGGGAGGATCCCACATGCCGTGGAGCGGCTGGGCCCGTGAGCCATGGCCGCTAAGCCTGCGTGTCCAGAGCCTGTGCTCTGCAACGGGGGAGGCCGCAGTGGTGAGAGGCCCACGTACCGCAAAAAAAAAGAAAGCTGGAGTATCAATACTTATATCAGATAAAATAGACTTTAAAATAAAGAATGTTACAAGAGACAAGGAAGGACACTACATAATGATAAAGAGATTAATCCAAGAAGAAGATAGAACAATTATAAATATATATGCATCCAACATAGGAGCACCTCAATACATAAGGCAACTGCTAACAGCTATAAAAGAGGATATCGACAGTAACACAGTAATAGTAGGGGACTTTAACACCTCACTTACACCAATGGACAGATCAACCAAAATGAAAATAGATAAGAAAACAAAGCTTTAAATGACACAACAGACCAGATAGATTTAATTGATATTTATAGGACATTCCATCGAAAAACAGCAGATTACACTTCCTTCTCAAGTGCGCATGGAACATTCTCCAGGAGAGATCACATCTTGGGTCACAAATCAAGCCTCAGTAAATTTAAGAAAATTGAAATCATATCAAGCATCTTTTCTGACCACAATGCTATGAGATTAGAAATCAATTACAAGGAAAAACACGTAAAAAACACAAACACATGGAAGCTAAACAATACGTTACTAAATAACCAAGAGATCACTGAAGAAATCAAACAGGAAATCTAAATATACCTAGAGACAAACGACAATGAAAACACAATGATCCAAAACGTATGGGATGCAGCAAAAGCAGTTCTAAGAGGGAAGTTTATAGCTATATAAGCCTATCTCAAGAAACAACAAAAATCTCAAATAAACAATCTAACTTTACACCTGAAGGAACTGGAGAAAGAAGAACAAACAAAACCCAAAGTTAGCAGAAGGAAAGAAATCATAAAGATCAGAGCAGAAATAAATGAAATAGAAACAAAGAAAACAATAGCAAAGATGAATAAAATTAAAAGCTGGTTCTTTGAGAAAATAAACAAAATTGATAAACCATTAGCCAGACTCATCAAGAAAAACGGGGAGAGGACTCAAATCAATAAAATTAGAAATGAAAAGGGAGAAGTTACAACAGACACTGCAGAAATACAAACCATCCTAAGAGACTACTACAAGCAACTCTATGCCAATAAACTGGACAACCTGGAAGAAATGGACAAATTCTCAAAAGGTATAACCTTCCAAGACTGAAGCAGGAAGAAGTAGAAAATATGAACAGACCAATCACACGTTATGAAATTGAAACAGTGATTAAAAATCTTCCAACAGGGCCTCCCTGGTGGCGCAGTGGTTGAGAGTCCGCCTGCCAATGCAGGGGACACGGGTTCATGCCCCGGTCCGGGAAAACCCCACATGCGGTGGAGAAGCTGGGCCCGTGAGCCATGGCTGCTGAGCCTGTGCGTCCAGAGCCTGTGCTCCGCAACAGGACAGGTCACAACAGTGAGAGGCCCGCATACCGCAAAAAAAAAAAAAATCTTCCAACAAACAAAAGTCCAGGACCAGATGGCTTCACAGGTGAATTCTATCAAACATTTAGAGAAGGGCTATCACCCATGCTTCTCAAGCTCTTCCAAAAAACTGCAGAGAAAGAAACTCTCCCAAACTCATTCTATGAGGCAACCATCACCCTGATACCAAAACCAGACAAAGACATCACAAAGAAACAAAACTACAGACCAATATCACTGATGAAAATAGATGCAAAAATCCTCAACAAAATACTAGCAAACAGAATCCAACAACACATTAACAGGATCATACACCATGATCAAGTGGGATTTATCCCAGGGATGCAAGGATTCTTCAGTATATGCAGATCAATCAATGTGATACACCATATTAACAAATTGAAGGAGAAAAACCATCTGATCATCTCAATAGATGCAGAAAAAGCTTTTGACAAAATTCAACACCAATTTATGATAAAAACTCTCCAGAAAGTGGGCATAGAGGGAAAGTACCTCAACATAATAAAGGCCATATATGACAAACCCACAGCAAACATCATTCTCAATGGTGAAAAACTGAAAGCATTTCCTCTAAGATCATGAACAAGACAAGGATGTCCACTCTCACCACTATTATTCAACACAGTTTTGGAAGTCCTAGCCATAGCAATCAGAGAAGAAAAAGCAATAAAAGGAATCCAAATTGGAAAAGAAGTTAAACTGTCACTGTTTGCAGATGATATGATACTATACATAGAAAATCCTAAAGATGCCACCAGAAAACTACTAGAGCTAATCAATGAATTTGGTAAAGTTGCAGGATACAAAATTAATGTACAGAAATCTCTTGCATTCCTATACACTAATGATGAAAAATCTGAACGAGAAATTAAGGAAACACTCCCATTTACCACTGCAACATAAAGAATAAAATACCTAGGAATAAACCTACCTAGGAAGACAAAAGACCTGTATGCAGAAAACTATAAGACACTGATGAAAGAAATTAAAGATGATACCAACAGATGGAGAGATATATTATGTTCTTGGATTAGAAGAATCAATACTGTGAAAATGAGTATACTACCCAAAGCAATCTACAGATTCAATGCAATCCCTATCAAATTGCCAATGGCATTTTTTACAGAACTAGAACAAAAAGTCTTAAAATTTGTATGGAGACACAAAAGACCCCGAAGAGCCAAAGCAGTCTTGAGGGAAAAAAACGGAGCTGAAGGAATCAGAGTCCCTGACTTCAGACTATACTATAAAGCTACAGTAATCAAGACAATATGGTACTGGCACAAAAAAAGAAACATAGATCAATGGAACAAGATAGAAAGCCCAGAGATAAACCCACGCACCTATGGTCAACTAATCTCTGACAAAGGAGGCAAGGATATACAGTGGAGAAAAGACAGTCTCTTCGATAAGTGGTGCTGGGAAACTGGACAGCTACATGTAAAAGAATGAAATTAGAACACTCCCTAACACCATACACAAAAATAAACTCAAAATGGATTCAAGACCTAAATGTAAGACCAGACACTATAAAACTCTTAGAGGACAACATAGGAAAAACACTCTTTGACCTAAATCACAGCAAGATCTTTTTTGATCCACCTCCTAGAGTCATGGAAATAAAAAAATAAACAAATGGGACCTAATGAAACTTCAGAGCTTTTGCACAGCAAAGGAAACCATAAACAAGATGAAAAGACAACCCTCAGATTGAGAGAAAATATTTGCAAACGAAATCAATGGACAAAGGATTAATCTCTAAAATATATAAACAGCTCATGCAGCTCACTATGCAAAAAACAAACAACCCAATCCAAAAATGGGCAGAAGACCTAAACAGACATTTCTCCAAAGAAGACATACAGATGGCCAAGAAGCACATGAAAAGCTGCTCAACATCACTAATTATTAGAGAAATGCAAATCAAAACTACAATGAGGTACCACTTCACACCAGTTAGA
The DNA here is from genome assembly GCF_008692025.1 of Phocoena sinus. NCBI lineage: Eukaryota > Metazoa > Chordata > Mammalia > Artiodactyla > Phocoenidae > Phocoena > Phocoena sinus. Next base: position 10,754,822 of record NC_045764.1, read on the forward strand.
ATGGGCATCCTCAGGAAAAACTACAAACAAATGCTGGAGAGGTTGTGGAGAAAAGGGAGCCCTCTTGCATTGTTGATGGGAATGTAAATTGATACAGCCACTACGGAGAACAATATGGATGTTCCTTTAAACACTAAAAATAAAATTACCATATGATCCAGGAATCCCACTACTGGGCATATACCCAGAGAAAACCATAATTCAAAAAGACGCATGCACCCCAATGTTCACTGCAGCACTCTTTACAATAGCAAGGACATGGAAGCAACCTATGCCCATCAGGAGACAAATGGATAAAGAAGATGTGGTACATATATACAGTGGAATATTACTCAGCCATAAAATGGAATGAAATTGGGTCATTTGTAGAGACGTGGATGGATCTAGAGACTGTCATATAGAGTGAAGTAAGTCAGAAAAAGAAAAACAAATATCGTATATTAACGCCTATATGTGGAACCTAGAAAAATGGTACAGATGAACCGGTTTGCAGGGCAGAAATTGAGACACAGATGTAGAGAACAAATGTATGGACACCAAGGGGGGAAAGTGGCGGGGGGTGGGGGGGGTGGTGTGATGAATTGGGTGATTGGGATTGACATGTATACACTGATGTGTATAAAACTGATGACTAATAAGAACCTGATGTATAAAATAAATAAATAAAATAAAATTTAAAAATTAAACAAAAGAAGGCTGGATAGCAACATAAACATCAGGAAAAAATAGACTTCAGAGCAAGGAATAATAAATAACAGAGCTAAAGATGAACATCACATAATTAATGGTAAAGAAGTCACTCTCCAAGAAGACATAAAAATTCTAAAACTGTATGGAACTAACAACAGAGCTTCAAAATATATTAAGCAAAACCCCAATGAAATTAAAAGGAGAAATAGACAAATCCACGATTATAGTTGGAGACTTCAAGACTCCTCACTCAGTAACTGACAGAATTAGTACACAGAAAATCAGTAAGGCTATAGAAGACCTGAACAACTCTGTCAACCAACTTGATAGACCTGACATTTATAGAACACTCTACCCAATAACAGTAGAATACACCTTATTTTCAAGTGGTCATGGAACATTCACTGAGATAAACTATATTCTGGGCCACAAATTTCCTTAACAAATTTTTTTAAATATACATTTAACCCTTAAATAACATGGAGATTAGGGGCACTGACCCCTCACACAGTCAAAAATCTGCATATAACTTCACAGTCAGTTCTCTGTATCCAAAGTTCTGTATCTGCAAATTCAACCAACCATGAATGATGTAGTAATACAGTATGCATTTACTGGAAAAAATCCTCATATAAGCAGGCCTGTGCAGCTCAAAACTGTTGTTCAAGGGTCAACTATATATCATACAAAGGATGTCCTATGACTATAAAAAAATTAAACTTGAAATCGAAAGTAGAAAAACACCAAGAGAATTCTAAATATTTAAAATTGAACAATACACTTATAAATCACCTATGGCCCAAACAGGAAGTTTCAAGGGAAATTAGAAAATATTTTGAACTAAATTAAACTGAAAACACAACACATCAGAATTTATTAAATTCAGCTAAAGCAATGAATGCTTAGGGGGAAATTAATAACATTAAATGATTCAGTGTCAACTAGATAATCTAAGCTTCTGACCTAAGAAATGAGAAAAATACAAGCAAATTAACTCCAAAACAAGGAGAAAGAGAGAATAAAAATATAAGCAAAAGTCATTAAATTTAAAAGACAAAAATATAGAAAATCAATGAAATCAAAAGCAAGTTCTTTGAAAAAATCATAACATTAATAAATTTCTAGTCAGACTGTAAAAAGACATGAATTATCAACATCAGTAATAAAAGAGGGGACACTATTAAAAACCCCACAGATATTAAAAGTATAATAAGAGAATACTATGAACAATTCTATGCCCCTAAATTTGACAACTTAGATAAAAGACAAAAAACATTCAAGAAGAAATAACCTGAAGAATGCTACATGTATTAAAGAAATTAAATTTTAGTTTAAATCTTCCAAAAGAAAATCACTCTTCAACAAATGGTGTTGGAAAAACTAGATAAACACACGCACAATAATGAAATGGGACCCCTAGCTGACACTGCTCACAAAAATTAACTCAAAATAGATAAAACATTAAAAAAAAAGCTCCAATACCATAAAAATCCCAGAAGAAAGCTTAGGGAAGTAGGTCCTCAACACTGGTCTTAGCAATGATTTTCTAGATTGACACAAAACGCACAAACAAAAGCAATAATCAACAAACAGGACAAATCCAAACTTAAAAGCTTTCACACAGCAAAAGAAACAATCATCAAAATGAAAAGGCAACCTACAGAATGGGAAAAAAATTTTACAAGTCATGTATTAGATAAGGGGTTAACATCTAAAGTATATAAAAAACTCATACAACTCAATAGCAAGAAAACAAACCATCTGATTTTTAAATGGGCGGACAAACTGAATAGCCATTTTCCCAAAGAAAACACCCAAATGGCCAACAGGCGCATGAAAAGATACTCAATATCACTAATCATCAGAGAAATGCAAATCAAAACCACAGTGAGGGCTTCCCTGGTGGCACAGTGGTTGAGCGTCCACCTGCCGATGCAGGGGACACGGGTTCGTGCCCCGGTCCGGGAAGATCCCACATGCCGCGGAGTGGCTGGTGTGCTCCGCAACGGGAGAGGCCACAACAGTGAGAGGCCCGCGTACCGCAAAAAAAAAAAAACAACACCACAATGAGATATCACCTCACACCTATTACAATGGCTATCATCAAGAATACAAGAAATCACAAGTGATGGTGAGGATGTGGAGAAAAGGGAACCCTTGTATAATGTTGGTGGAAATTTAAATTGGTCCAACCACTATGGAAAACAATAATGGAGGTTCCACAAGAATTTTAAAAATAAAAATATATAAATGTATCAAGTTAACACGTTGTATACCTTAAACTGGCACAATGTTATATATTAAATATATTTCAATAATTTTTTAACAAAAATCACTGCAAAGAGAGAGAGGAAATTAGGAAGGGGGGCAGACTCCAGATCCAGATGATTTTACTGGTGAATTGTATCAAACATTTAAGGAAGAAATAATACCAACTCTACAGTAACTCTCCCAGAAAACACAAGAGAATGAAGCACTTCCCAAATCATTTTAAGAAGTCAGTACTGCTCTGATGCTAAAACCAAACATTACAACAAAACTAGAGACTGATACCTCTTGTTATCATGAACACAAAAATTCTCAACAAAATATTAAATATAAAGTTGAGCAATATATAATAAGGTTAATACATCACAAACAAGGATGTCCAAAATATATAAAGAACTCTGAAAATTCAAATTAAGTAAACCACCCAATTAGAAAATGAGTAGCAACAACAAAAATTAAACAGAAACTTCACCAAGAAGATACATAGATGGCAAATAAGCACATGAAAGTATGTTCAACATCATTAGTCATTAAAGAAATGCAAATTAAAACCACAAGTACACACCAATATATACCTATTAGAATGGTTAACATTTTTTAAAAACTGAAAATTGCAAGTGCTGGTGAAGATGCAAAACAAATGGAATCCTCAGATATTGGTAGTGGGAATGCAAAATGATACAGCTACTTTAGAAAACAGTATGTCTTTTTTTAATATATATGTAAGACTTATAATGCATTTACCATATGCCAATCTCACTCCTAGTACTTACCAAGAGAAATAAAAACTTCTGTTCACACAAAAACCTGTACATGAATATTTATAACAGCTTTATGCATAATTGTTAAAAACTGGAAACATCTTAAATGTTCTTCAACTAGTGAATGGATACTCAAACCGTGGTATAATCATACAAGGGAATACTCCTTAACAACGAAAAGAAACAAACTACTGACACATATTATATGAATGTTTATCAAATGTATTACATTAAATGAAAGAAGCCAGACACAAAGGGCTAAATATTGCATGATTTCATTTACATGACTTTCTGGAAAAGGCAAAATTTTAGGGACAGATAATCAGAATCACCAGTTGCCAGAAGTTTGGGGGACTTGGTGAGTAGCTGTCTAAAAAGACACAACACAAAGAAATTTGGGAGAGTGACTGATCTGTTCAGTAACTTGATTATGGTAACAGATATTCAACTCTATGAATTTATCAAAACTCACAGATATAAATCCTAAAAACAGTTACGTTTCATATATGTAAAATTTTAAATAAAGTTTAAGTTTACAAAAGAAAAAAATTAAATAAACTTGTCCTTATTTGGACTATATTTCTGTATCTACACTGGTATCCTTGTGATGGGTCTCTTCACATTTTATACTCAGGTGAGAAATGTCACCAGAAATTTGGCAATTTTATTCATCTAATTTTAGGTTTTATTGGTCCTCTACATTGCCTTCTATTTCATTAATTTCTGCTCTTTACTATTTTCTTCCTTCTACTTTCTTTGTGTTTATTAATTTATTCTACTTTTTCCTAGCTTCTTATGTTAGACTTAATTCATTCTCAGCCTTTCTTTTTCCTATTACAAGCACTTAATGCTGTGGGGTCATTTCCAAGTGCCACTTTTACCATATCCCCAAATTTTGATATATATCATTTCATTATTGTTTAATTTTAAGTATTTTTTAAAATTTCCATTTTGATTTCTTCTTCTACCCATGAGTTATTTAGAATGACTTAAATTAAAAGACAAGAGAGGGGATTCATTTTGTTTTCTGTTTTTTTTTTAACTGATGACTAATTTCACTACATAGACAGTGCATGTGGTGTGATCAGTATAATACTGCTCTTTAAAGTTGACTGAAGGTGACTTACAGCTTCATTGTCAATTTTTGTAAATGTTTTGTCACTTTGTAAATGACTGAGAAAAATAACACAGTCCATAGTTTGGAAGCGAAGAGTTTGGTGTATGTGCATTAAGTCAAAGTTCCCAAGTGTGTCGTTAACCTTCTATTTCCTTATTAACTGTTTGACCCAGAAGTTTCTGATATCTCCCACCCTTATAGTAGGTTTATCAATTTCTCCAATCATTTCTATCAATTTTTTAGTATAATTTAAAACTATTTTATTAGGCGCATATAACTTTAAAATGCTATTTATCTCTTCCTTGGTGTAGTGAATCTTTGCTTATAATATAGTGACTGTTTTTATAACCAATAGTGTTTTTTGCCTTCAAGTCTGTATTATCCTACATTAAGATAGCTATCTCAGCTTTCTTTCAGTTAGTATTTGCCTGGTATATCTTTTTTCATCCTTATTCTGTCAAACTATCTGTGTCCTTGTGTTTTGACTGTGTTTTGTCTAAACACAATATAGCTGGATTTTCTGTTTTTAATTCAATCTCAACCTCCTTTAAAAAGAAACTTCTAGGGCTTCCCTGGTGGCGCAGTGGTTGGGAATCCGCCTGCCGATGCAGGGGACACGGGTTCGTGCCCCGGTCCGGGAAGATCCCACATGCCGCGGAGCAGCTGGGCCAGTGAGCCATGGCCTCTGAGCCTGCACGTCCGGAACCTGTGCTCCGCAACGGGAGAGGCCACAACAGTGAGAGGCCCGCATACCACAAAAAAAAAATTTTAAAAAACCCTTCTTCCTCGGTGCTACTGGATACATGGGTTGAACATTCATTTATTCATTAAATAAATAAATCTTTAAAAAAAAAAAAAAAAAAAAGAAACTTCTATTACATTTACATATTACTGAAATCTTTTGATTTGTTTATACCATCTTATTTTGTGCTTTTTATTTGGTCTGATTGCTCTGTGCTTAGGTGGAATTGCTAACAATCTTCCCCACTTATTCCATTTTTCTCCTCTAATGCATAAGTAGTTGTGCACTATTTTTCTTTTAGTGGTTACCTTTAAAATTTTACCATGCATAAAAGTTTGAAATTAATCAGTAGTAGGACAACCTAGTGGTTAGGATCATGGACGCAAACCAAATCACCTGGATTTTCAAATCCTGTCTCACTTCTGTGGCTTCAGGTTGTCAGTTTTATCATCCGTAAAACGCAAATAATATCACTAACCTCATAGGGTTATTGTGCACCCTAATGTGGGTAACTATACACATAGCAATCAGAACATGACTGATGTATCACAAGCACTAAATTCATGAAGCTAGTAGGAGCATTACTGTTATCATTTACCATCATCCGAGACCATACAATGAGCTCAGACTTAACCAACTCCCTCCTAGCTTACATGTTTGTGTCCAGCATTTTAATTATACCTTATAATATTTTCTATCACAAATTATTATTGTTTTCAACATAAAGTTTATTTCTAATTTCCCACATATGTACTATTTTCTTTGCTCACCATTCTTTTTTTTTTTTTAAATCTCAGGTCATCTTTCTCGGATCTTTTTTTTTCTTAAGTACATCCTTTAGAAGTTCCTCTAGTGAAGGTCTGCTAATGGTAAATACTCTCAGCATGTTATTCACTTAACCCTCATTCCTGAAATATAGACTTTCTGGGCACTCAGTTCTAGGTAGACCATTTTTTCTTTTAGCATTTTGAAGATATTGATTTTCTAACTATTATGCCTTTGTACTAGTTGTTTTTCACTACCGTGTAACTTTTAGTATTTTCTTTTTTAAATTTTTTACAGTTCTACCATGATGTACCTTAGTATGGGTTTCTTTTTATTTATTGTAGGTGAGATACACTGGGCTTTTCTGAATCTAAGAATTTTCTTTCATCAGTCCTGGAAATTTCTAAAGCATTATTTTTCCTTTATTCTATTTTTCCAATCTACTAATGTGGGTAGCCATACACTAGTACTTATTTAATTCTCCATTTGTCTTAAACTCTCATATTTTCTACCTATTTCTCTATGTTTTGCTTTCTTGATAATTTTATATCAATCTACCAGTTTACCAATTCTCTCTTCACCTGAGTCTAATATGTTTAATTTACGAATTTTAAAGTTATTAATCATATTTTCATTTCTAGAAGTATGTCTTTAAATCCGTATGCCATATTTGATACTCTCTCATGTACTGCTTTTTTCTTTCTTTATATTTTATGTATTAAGTATATTATATTATTTTGCTGGTAATGCCAATACCTCAAGTATATTTAGAAATCTAAATCTGTTGTTTGTCATTTTCATTAACTTTCTCATGGTTTCCCAATGTCGCTGTCATTTTTCATCATATGTTTTTTGGCTAAACACAGTGTCTGGCATTTCTGAGTCTTGGGTGGCAGGTGGATCATCAGGGAAGCTTGGTACTTGCTTCTGCTAGGTACCATACGAGGGACTCCAAACAAGAATTACTTTAAAATAATGTCTTAGCTTGGATTTGTCCTACTATGCAGATAATTTAAATTCAAGCTCCAAATCTAGATGAGGGCAGGCCTGAGATCTGTAGTTGCAAATTCTCAAGAAAGCTTCCCCACTTCCCCAAACCAGAGTCACCAAGATGTCAGGTTATTTTGTTCAATCTGCCAGCCAAGTGGGTATCTTCTAGGCCACTTTCTCGAAGAGTGCTATACCTTTTAGGGTCCAGGTTTAGCCACTTTTTGATGGCCTCAGGTCAGATTTCCACAGAATTCTCCACCAGAAGCTATTAATCCCCAAGACAAGTTTCTTCATAGCAGCCTTTGTTCCCACAGCAACCTGAGTTCCCAAACTTGCTTATCTCCCTGGTTTCAATTCCATAATTGCTTGAGGTCCGAATTTTGTTTTGGTTTTGTTTCTAAAATTTTGTTCCTGGCATTTGGAGATTTCCCTTACTTTTTTACAAAGTCAGCTTTTCAATTAAAATTATGTTTATTTTATTTTATCCAGCTTTTTGGAATACCATATTTATCGTTCTGCCAGAAGCAGAAGTCTTCTATTGACATTTTCTCTGTAGGAGCTGACAGTACAATCCTACTCATTATAACTCTGCTCAAAGACTCCTGTTACTTTTTAGTTTTCTTTGAAAAGCTTCAATTAAAATCAAATTAATAGGTGGATGCTTTTAATACTCTGGGTATGGGGGGAAAGTCTCTAGGATATATATTTCACTGCTCTTACTGCTTCTGTGACAAACCTGTTCCCTAATCCTTCTACTTTCCTTCACTTTTCTTGATTGAAAATCTGAAATTAATTCAGGGGTTTCTTCCTTAGGATTTTAATAGAGAAAGCATTTTTCTTGACTGAAAATGGTCACTGTGCTCAGCAGATTCTGTTCTTCAGGACTACCATTTTTCATGCACAAAAATGTGACACTTCTCTCACTCAAGTTAAACTTTTCCTCTTGCCTATTTCTTTACAGACAAGGTCCAATTACAATGATTCCCACTGATCTGTTTGGACTAATGTTCTGTGTTTCTTAGCTCTCTGTCTAGATTTTTAGAGAAGAAGAATTTTTATCACCATAATATGTTACCCAAATGGCCTAAATCCAAATTTAAATAACTACCCAATTGAACTGTCACATAATCAGAAAGGGCAAAACACCTTGTTACTGTGTCCCCGCCACTAGATACTTGGAATATATCCAACAACCATGGATTAAACATTCCAGAGGAAGAAACAGAAGCAGTTTTTATTTTTTGGTTTCTCATGTTTTTGTTTTTTTTTTCCTAAATCAAAACAGAGCAAGAGAGAGAAGAGTCCAGTGAATATAACAGCATGTAGGTGGATTCTGCTCCAAGTACAGTAATACAACCATCCAGATTTAAACCAACAATTCACACTAGTCAGTGTTATTACAGTGAGTGCTAATTAAATGCACCATGCCTTGATGCCTAAAATAAAGCGTTACCAAATTCAACCTCAAGCAAAAGGGATCTAATTCCCTTTGAAAGCTACAATTTGCACCAAAGCTCACTCAAGAAGAAATGCATTTTTAGCTGTTTTCCCACAACATACAATAAATAGAAACAGACCTGGGAAAGCAGTGAGACTATTAAGAACAATAAATCATGATGTTCTAGCCACAAAACAATGTGCTCGTCAAGTAAATAATTGCAATATACAATATTATTATAATAATATGCCCTAAAAAGATCAATGGTCTGGGAGTCAGGATACCTGGGTCCCTATTCTAGCTCTGCCAACAATTAGGAGTATGACCTTGAACAAACCACATAACCTCTCTAGGCATCATTTTCTTCACCTGTAAAATGACAGAATTGAGCAAAATGACCTAGGTTTCCTTCTGGAAGTTATATGAATTTTTTTTAATGTGTACTTTCTTTTTCAATAGAAGAGGGCTATATAAATGAAAGTCACTATCATGACCATTCTTTGATACCATGTCTGGATTGGGGCAATGAAAGATGGATAAAGAGGCCTGCCAGCATTCAAGTATGAAGAATCCACTTCTCGATTTCCCCTTCGAAAACCTTCCCAGTTTCTCTCTTCCCTGCAACATGTGAAGGAAGGGTGTTGAAAAGATTGTTATTGGTATGAAAGTCATTTATCTCCTCTGATATTGTTTTAATTACTAATGAGGGGCTAAGGTAGAGGACAGGGGATGTTTCAAGAGTTCAGGGGGAGGAGGGTCTACAAAAGGAAAAAGATTACTACTTAATAAAGCAGTGGTTCTCAATGGTTAGTGTATAGTAGAATCACCTGGGATTCTTATTAAGTCAGGAATTTGGTCAGTTTGAGAAGGGCCTCAAAATCTGTGTTTTTGAGAGACAACCCTGATGATTTTTAATGAACACACTCTTGGGCTATATTTTAAAAACATATCTCTCAGACGTCCCTGGTGGCACAGCGGTTAAGAATCTACCTGCCAATGCAGGGGACACGGGTTTGAGCCCTGGTCTGGGAAGATCCCACATGCCACGGAGCAACTAAGCCCGTGCGCCACAACTACTGAGCCTGCGATCTAGAGCCTGTGCTCTAAAGCCCATCAGCCATAACTACTGAGCCCACATGACACAACTACTGAAGCCTGCACACCTAGAGCCCGTGCTCTGCAAAAAAGAAGCCATTGCAATGAGAAGCCCGTGCTCCGCAACAAGAGAAGCCACTGCAATGAGAAGCCCGTGCACCGCAAGGAAGAGTAACCCCAGCTCACCGCAACTAGAGAAAGCCCGCGCGCAGCAAAGAAGACCCAACGTAGCCAAAAATAAATTAATTAATTAAATTTTCTAAAAGAATATCTCTCTCAACAAAGCTCAAATTATAAAATTTGTTATGGAACTCTGGAACAGTGCCTACAGAACTTAAGTTTAAGGAAATGTTTTAAGATGATTTAAACAAAATCCAAGCACATAACCCTTTAATACCAAGAGGGGTATAATCAGGATTCTAGAACTAAAGATGTTATTAAATTAGCATAATTTAATATAGTTTTCCTAAACAAATGGTCCCCAATCACTTTTTCAAACAAGAATAAATTTCTATAATTCTAGCAATATTGTTTTCCTGACAATTTAATTCCTTTTTCTTCATCTCCATAACTCAACTTTTATAAAGCTTCACTCCTCAGCACACACAAACATCAGAATTTAGGATATGGAAGACGAAGAATCTATATTTGCCATTAGGAATTTACTTAACTGATTATACTACATCAGAAAACACAATAAAGGTAATTTGGTTAATTTCTGTAACACGTGGTAGAATTAAAATACTTCATGATATCTCTGCAGTGCCTATCTAAATGGTTATATGGCTTTGACGGTTTGGTGGCATCAAGCAAATTTAATTTTTAAAAAATCTGCATTAATGGGCTTTTAGATAAATCAAAAGAGTGGGTCACATTCTGATCCCAGAAACATATGCTCATCTAGCTTGGAACTTGATAATTTGCTTTCCGGCTGTCACCAATTTCCTTGTGCTGGTCTACATGTAGTGAACACTGAGGAGTAAGTTGTTTTACAAGTGGGACACAGTCACCGATGTTGTTAACTAATGCATACCTATTGCAGGATGCATATAAGTTAATTTTCACATAAAATTATCTCCTCAATAAAGCTCTTTTATGCTCCCTTTATATCATTACTATTTGAAGACACAGTGAACAGCTTATTTTAGAAGCAAGACTATTTTACCATCCACAGGTCATGTAGGACGTGGTGTGACCACATGAAGTGTGTGCATGTACATATGCTTTCTGAATATAGGAGGGAAATAAATATCTCCTAAAGAAAAACAGGTTTAGAAATGGTTGAGCAATGAAATCAAAACAATCTTGGATGTTGTGTAAATAACTATAATAAAAATGTTGACTTCAAAGGCAGAATAATCATGGGCTAAGTGGACAGAAAAACATCCCAACTGTAAAAGGACAATCACAGAGGAACTGGTGCACTACCAGCTCGTCTCTTTTTCTAAACCACATAAACCAGAGAAAAATCATGTTGAGTAAAAACCATTTTCTTCAATGCATAAAGAAGGTACTGAAGAGACAGAGTGAATCGGGAAGCAAATAAATGCTTCTCTCTATAGCTAAAGTTCATAATAGACCTGCCTAGCTAGACTTCTTGAAGTACTTCATAGTAGGTATGGATCAACTCATCTTTTTATCCCTGAAATATATTTCAAGTAAAGGGAAGGTTATTTTCTACACATAATGGAAATCTTTGTTAGTACCAAAAAAGTTAAGATATCAATTCCCTTAAGAAAGTCCTTGAATATTCTTAGGACAGATTTCAACGGCAGCCCATTTGTCAAATAAACTACTTCTCTCTGTGTGAAAGTGAGGATTCTCTAGTTAGACTGCATTATATGCTATGTCACTCCCTTTTAACTTAAGAGATACTGCCATTGACAATGAGGGGGCTAGTGCTCGAAGTGTGACTAAAATGGTGCCTGATGATCACATCCCACAGAGCAAACTAGAGAGGACAGGGGAGATCACAGGTGATGTAAGGGCTGCATCTCCAGGAACCAGAAAACAATTATACTGCTTATAAGCAGTGAATTTTAATCGTGACTTGGAAATCAGAATATCTGAATTCCAGTTCCAGTTATAACCTATTGTGCGACCTTGGATAAGACATGCCTTTCTTGTCTTACAGAGTCCTCCAGCTCTTATGTTCTAGAATCTCATGAAATTATGATGTTGACATATGCATGGATCTTACCTATAATTCTAGGAGCTCAGCCTTGGTTCAAGGCAGTCCTGGATAAAATTTTAAGTCTAGTACATCCCTGGATAACTTTCCTCTCATGTTGCAATTTGAAGGAACATTTGTTGTTCTATTTCTTTGCCTCACAAGCAGCCAACATTTTCCTCCAATTTAGGCTTCCCTTCCCCATCCTATCTCTGATTGCGGTGTTTATCGTAGTATATTTTGACTGTTTCTATTTCCATTCCATTTTGTACAGGAGGACCAACTTCTGTCTTGATGAATGAATCTCCTGAGAGAAGTAAGCCATTTTTATAAACATTCTGGGAAGGTGATTTCTGCTCAAAATAGAAAGCTGACATTTGTACATCTTTCTGTCTATATGTATGGATTGACTTGAGCATGAAAGCACATAAGAGATAGGGTCTTGAGACAGGTTAAACGAAAAAGGGCTAGAGAGAAGAGAGCCAAGGAAGCAAGGAAAGCAAAGGAGAGGAAATAGAAAATAGGGAAAATCAGAAAATAAATCACCCGCCAGAGCAGTGAGACATAATGCTATCTGTATTATCTGAACAAGCACCACATCAAAATCTTCCCTGGTACAAGAGAATCAAAAAGGCAAATAAGCAAACAATACATTACTAAAAATAACATTTCAGAAGTTTAGCAAGAATTTGGAAAGCTTAAGCCTAAATAACTTTAACTGTAAATTTAGCAACACCACTAAATTACATTAATACCACTGGACTAAGTGGCTATGTTATTCTGTAGTTCAGAAATGATTTTTTGCCCTCTGAGTATCAGAAGCCCTCACTCATCATTGTTCACCTGAATATCAGACAGCTACCCTCCGCATTCTTTGAAGACAAGATGTATGCGATCTGGTTTGAGATGACCTGGGAGGCATCCCTGAGGGCACTACTGGGCATTTTTGGTCACAATGAAACTTATCTTGAGAGTATAAATACCATGCTTCTAACTTACCTATTCTGGAATAGAACTCTGTATAGACAGCATTCAAAAGTCCTTGGTTTCTGTAGCCACACTTTGAAGCTTTAACTACACCTGCCATATCACAAATGTGTGATCAGGGTGGATGGAACAGAGTATGCTCACCACCACTTCAAGGCACACACTTAAAGCAGACAACTCTCTGAAAATGGCACAGTATGTAAATAAGATGGTTTCATATAATATCATTTCTTTCACTCCTCCAATATTTGAGTCACTGTTATGCTAAGCATTGTGCTAACCATTAAAGATAAAATTAGGAGCAGAACAGACACCCATACCTTGGAGTTTAATGGAAGAAAGACACACAAGTAAAATCATCACATAAACAAATATATAATTATAATATAAAATACATAGTACACAGGTATCCTAAAGCTTATCCATGCACCCTCACAGTAGATCCTAGGTTAAGAACCCTTGATCACGAAATAGCACCTTAAGGGAATTACGCTCAAGTAAACATTCTTTTCAAGTTGAACAGTTTACTCTTTATCCTATTCATAAGTTAAAGAGTATTCTTTTCTCTCACTTGATTAAGTATTCACTTGATCTCATATATAAAGTATTTAGAAAATTGCATGTAATACTGAAATGTATATTCAGATTACATATAAAAGATACTTTTTGCATATACTCCACTTGAACATATTGCTTGCAAAAAAAAGGAAAAAAAAACTTATGCTTTGGTGTTTTGTCCTACAAAAACAAACAACCACTGCATTTAAGTTAATTCATTTCAATGAGATACACAGAGAGGTTGATAAATACCAAAGCAAAAGCAAAAACAAACAGCTGCATCTTGGGTAAATGTACCATTTTGGTTAGGCTTCTTGAAATATTAACAATAGGTCACAGGGCCAATTCTATTTTCAAGCAAGCATGAAACCCACAGATAGCACTGGAGACTGGAAAAGGTACTCTTTTAGATGTCACTGTGACAAGTTTTAAGAACATCCTCTTAGCATATGAAGGATCTACATGATACTATCAGCAAAGGTAATTAAAATGAAGAAACACTATGATACCAGTGTAGCAAACAGTGTCAGGGTCTTCATTGCCCTTTGTTTTGGTTCTTTCTGCTGTTTAACAAACTACCCCAAAGCTTAGGGGCTTAAAACAAGAGAGCTGTGTTCTCTCTCACAGTTCTGTGTATGGAGTTGGGTCAGCTGGGCATCTCTTGCTTAGGTTCTTTAATGCAGTTGGAATCAAATGACGGCTGAGCCATATGAAGGCTAGTCTGGACACCTAAGATGCTTCTACACTCACATGCCTGGCCTTTCAGATGGGATGGATGCAACAGCTGTGGACTGGCCAAATGCATGCATAAATATATACAATATCTTGATATATAAATAAGTACATATATATATTTTTTCCACATGACCTCTTCAAATGCCTCACTTGAGTAACCTTGCAGCATGGAAATCTCAAAGTTAACTGGATTTCCTACATGGCAGCTGGCTTTGCCCAGAGCATGCATTCCAAGAAATCAGGGTGGAAGCTACAGGGCTTTTTGTGACCTGTCTTTGGTATACGTGAAGCATCAATCTGGTTACAAAAAGCCAGCGCAGATTCAGTGTGTAAAAGATAGACAAGGGCATAAACACCAAGAGGTGTGATTCATTGGGAGGGAGGGATCTTTGGAAACTAGCTGCCACATAACTGATTTGAGAAATAAGAGCCATAGTCAAAAATACCTGATATGTGACAATTAGGAAGGGCTTTCTTGAAAAAAAACCTGTGATACATGCAATAAGGTGAAAATTCAGGTCTCCATATACCAAAAGATGGCGTTAACCAACAGACAACATTTTATAAAATTTATTGCGCCATGTATTGGACCTTGCAGCCACTTCTAGGCACATACCATCATGACGCAGCAGCAGAATCTTTTAAAAAATATAATAAGCAGCATCTTTAAACATGAAATAGGGGAGTTCCCTGGTTGCTTAGTGGTTAGGATTCCAGACTTTCACTGCCATGGCCCGGGTTCAATCCATGGTCAGGGAAATGAGATTCTGCAAGCCATACAGTCAAAAAAAAAAAAAAAGGCTGTAAACATAAAATAAAATTATAATAGCATTTCTGAAAAGAAACTAAACCTATTAACATAGTAAAATGTCAGAAAAATTATTTCATAATCTAAAAACCTTTCTTCCAGGTTTCCTTTATCCATGCTTAATTTCTCCTGATAACTCAAATGCAAAATACTTAAAAGTTACTCAGAATGTCTTCCAAAGTGCATTACAATCATTAATTAGTTATTCCACACAATGTTCCCCTGAGGAAAATAATGATAATTATCCATTATTATGGAAAGCAATAGCAGGCTTCTAAAGACCAACTTGCCCAAGTGCATACCCAAAGAATATGATTTTTCTCTAAAGCTTTTTAAACCTCAACTCTCACTATTAAATCACACAAAGTCTGCCATTCCTGGTTAAGCCATCTGTTCACTTGGGAAGATATATTTTATCTTGCAGACACTAAAATTAATGTGTGAAACTAATCATTTGCTAATATGGTAGCTAGATCTCTATTTACTCAACTTGGTCTCAAGCCCTAAATCTAAAGATATATAAATAAAGATATATAAGAAAGCTCCAACTTGTTTGACTTGCAGGAAATGTCATCATTACTTCTCCAGAAGAAATAATTATAAACTTGTAATTGTATCACATTTTTAGATGCCCTAGTATTTTATTAAAGACAGCCACAAAATACAGCATTTTAATAACATGCTGTGGTCAATTAACATACTGTGACCTAGAACAAAGTATGGTGACTACCCTGCCTCTCTGTTTTGCTACATCTGGCCTCGCTGCTCCTGTCATTTATCTTCTCCTTTTTTATTATTAGCTCCAAAGGGAAAAGGGCTATGGCAGTCATAATGGTTAAAAGCATGGATCATTTTACAGATAAAACAGAGTGCTTTTCTGAACAAATCTTCATTATTCAAAAAGAAAACTGACTCTGCTATGATAATTGACTCTAATTTATTCCATTGAAATTACGTCATTTTCCGTGCTAAGCTATTCATAATCCAAGCATATCACACACTGATCTGCTGAGACTATGAAACTAGCCTATCAGAATTAATTAGCAAATTAAGAGACTTTGCACTAAAAATTTCTCAGCAGAGGAAAACAAAATTACATCAGGCTACTGTGAAAGAGGTAAAAAAAATAGAATGTTGTAAAGAAAAATAAAACAAGCTGAAGATCTTCCTATTCAGTTGACCACAGGTAGAGTAGATTTAGTTATACGAAAAGCACATTGGTTTGAGGCGGGTCGGGAGTATTAGAAAGTTGGTGTTTTATGTGAATGTGGTCACCTGTCCTCCAAAGCAAACTATTCAGCTGAGGAAAGCGAAAAGGCAGGTGAACAGGAATAGACATGAATCAAAATGAGCAGCTAGATTTTAAGGGGTGTTATTAACCTTGGCTACACAATGGAATCCTGTGGGAGCGTTAAAAATCACTGATGTCTCATATATTCTAATCTAATTTATCTGGAGTGTGGCCTGACCTTCAGGATTTTTAAAAGCTTCTCAATGTGCAGCAAAAGTTGAGAACCACTGATTTAGATGTTAGTCATGGTCAGGTGGGATACAGTTCAGGACAGGAGGCTGTCATCACTGGTAAAGGTTAAGGGGAAATACTGGTTTGGGCAACATAGCAGAAGAGATTTTCAGAGAACCCCCTTGTGGTATAGCACAACTAAAATGCTAGATGAAATATTTTAAAACATCTTTTCTAATGTATTATCCACCTGACAAGAAATTAAGAGAACTTCTCAAAGGCCAGAATGAAAAGAAAGCACAAATCCTCAGAAATAAGTAGCATGGGAACTGACAGCTGCTTTGAAGTCTATGGCAATTCTTGCTGACCTAGACCCTGAGTTTTAATCAGTTACATGTGGAGAAGAGAAGCCCAAGCCAAGGGCCCTTTTAGAGTGAAAGGTCAGATTAGAGACGCTCCCTTAAACCTGATGCCTTTGAAGGGTGACATCCTCAGAACATGAAAGGGGGGTGACAAAACCAGAAAAACAAATAAACAAACAAACAAAAAAAAAACCTGTTTCACCAAAAGAATAATACAAGTCATTCTCAGCCTTAACTCTGGATTCTTTGGAAGAAGAGGAAGACATCGGCCCCGTTTAGGAATTCATTGTGGCCTAAAAAGTGTCAGGCCAAAAATTTAGTTAAAGGGGTCCTGAGACAGTGGTGACCAATCACACTAGTAGAAGCAGACACAAGGCCTCTCTGAAGAACACACCTCAACCCAGGCCTGAAAAAAATCTGCAGATGATGTTCTGAGAAACTGGGCCTTGTAATACATGAAAAAAATAAAAGGCATAAGGAAAAAAGGTAAAGAATCAAACCCAAAACTGTAATTATCAGGTATAAAGGGGAAAATAAAGCAAATTCCTTGACCTAAGAAAATACATCTTCCACAAACAAAAAAATCTATTACAAATATCATATGCAGTTAAATCATTCTTTAAAAAGCAGGGAAAATACAAGGATTCCTACTCTCGTTACTTCTATTCAACGTTGTACTGGAGGTTTCAGTCAGTGGAGTAAAATAAGATAAATAAAAAATATGGGGAATGGAAAAGAAGATGGAAAACTATCACTGTATACAGACAATAAACCCCAAAGAAAAATATTAAAATTATTAAGAGAGTTTAGCCAGGTAAATGTATATAAGATCAGCATATAAATTTTTATTGAAATTTTACACAATAAGGAGTTAGAAAATGCAATTTTTAGAAAGATGCCATTTACCATAGTAACACAAAAAATAAGGTAGTAGGAATAAACCTAAAAAGTGATGTGCAAGACTTAGAGAATATTATAAACTTTAAGACACTAAAGATGACTCAAATAACAAGAGAGCTCTAATGTGCCCCAAAACAGGAATACAATATTCTAATTTCAGTTCTCCCCAAATGGATGTAATACAATTCAACCAAATTCTATATGGAGTTTTTGTGGAACTTGACAAATTGATTTTTAAGATTTACATAGAAGAGGGAAAGCCAAGAAAGGCCAAGGCACATGTAAAGAAGAATCAGGAGGGAGTTTTTCCTGCCAGATATCAAACCTGATAATAAAGCTACAGTAATTAGGAAGTAGGATGTAAGTGCAGGGACAGACGACTAAAACAATTTTTTTTTAAAAATACAAAGCCCAGAAACAGACTCGTACATACATGGAAACATTACACAACAGAGCAGACACTGGGCATCAGTGGAAAGAGGAAAACAAAAAATTTTCTGAGACAATTAGTCGTCCATATCAGGGGTTGGCAACTACAGTTCACAGGCCAGATACAAGAAGTCTCCTGCTTTTGTAAATAAAACTTTATGGGGACACAACCGTGCTTATCCATTTACAACTTGTCTTTGGCTGCTTTTGTGGTACAATGACAAAGTTAAGTATTACAACAGGGACCACACAACCTGAGAAACCTAAAATATTTACTATCCTATCCTTTATAGAAAGTGTGCTGACCCTTGATTGATATTTTTTAAAAATTAGAATGAATTCCTACCTTCTACCATAACAAAAATCAAGTCCAAATACATAAAGAATGTAAATGCGAAAGGCAAAACTTTAAGACTCATAGAAGAAATTATAGAAAAATATTCCTATGATTATAGGGTAAGGAGGGATTTGTTTAAAATGATACAAAAAGCACCAATTATAAAGGATTTTTTTTAAATAATAAATTAAAATTAACTTTGGTTCCTCAAAGACACTATAAAAACAACCTACAACCAGAGGTAAGATATTTAATCACATTAAGCCACAAAAGGATTAATATATACAATATATAATCAAATCCTACAAATCAATAATACTAGCAACCTAAAAGACAGATAGAAATACAAAGAAAACAAAATAGTCATTTCACCATGTAGTAGAAACATGATGCTCGATTAACATAAAAATAAAAAGTTTATCTCATTAGTAGGCAGAGAAATGAAAACTGAAACCACAATGAGATGCCATTTCACATTTCCATATAAACCAAAATTAAAGAATTAGACAATACCAAGAGCCAAGGATGTGGCAGAACACTGGAACTCTTGTACAAACTGGTACAGCCACTTCAAGAAACAATTTGGCACTACAGATAAAGTAGAGCATGGGTATGGTCTATGACCCAGCAATTCCATTCCTTAGAGGAATTCTTGCACACATGTACCACGAGATGTGGCTAAGAATGCTTATTGAAGCACTGTTTTGATAGAAAAAGAAAAAACTGAAAACAACATAAATGTTCACTGACCACAGAATTGATAAATAAATTATCATATATTCATATAGTAGCATAGTACACAACATTGAAATTGAATGAATGGAGTTACACACATCCATAAGAATGAACATCAAAAACTTTATATGATGCAAAATAAGTACAAATTGCATTCATAAAATATTTCAGAAATCAAAACTAAAAATGTTGTTGTTTAGAGATACACATGCATATAGTAAAACTATGAAAAGCAGCAAAGAAAGGATATTTAAAAGATTGAGTTCTTTCATTGGTAGGCAGTAGCAGGAAGATGCATTTGGGGAGAAACCCACAGAAGGCTTCAAACATTTATTTTAGAAACTGAATGGTATTTACATAAATCTTATCATTATTACTACTAGTATTATTAACCCTGTTAATATACATTATATACGTTCATTTGTATGCAAGATATATTTCATAATAAAAAAAAGGAAGAAAGGTAGGAAGGGAGGGAAAGAAGGAAGGAGGCAGTGAGGAAGTCAGCCAGTCTAACAGCCTTGTTTAAAGGCTAAAAGAGGCCTCCGGTTCAATGGATATTGACTATACTGAAGCATTCTTAAGATAGGAAAATCTAGATATAGGACTTATAGGGCCCATAATGCAACTAAGTTCTATATTAAATATATTTTGAGTGCATAAATAAAGGAATAAAGTGAACGAGTGAACATATGCAAGCACGCTTTATGGAGGGCTGCTCTAGTAACCTGAATGAGCAGTTTCTTACACCTAGTTTCAAAATCTACTTGAAGTCTTTTATCTTAAATGTCTTAGACCTTTCCATCTGGCTCTAGGCACCTGGTAAAATTCTCTGGTAGTTAACAGTATCTCGTAAAAATAGTTTCCAAGAGACTAGATTATTTTTATTTCTTAATAGTATATAACCTTGGAATCAGCTGGTAAAACCACATTTTATTCCTATTTTGTAGAAGAGTCAGAAGGCATATAAGAGAGGAAGGATGCGCAACAGAGGGGAGGATTTTTCATCCTCTTCATTTTCCCTAACTCTCTTGGACAGGAGATGATGCTTGGTTCAAGGACAAGAAACTTGTAAAATAAGCTTGATTGTGTAAGTAGATATACGAAAATGGACCTATGAAACTTTCAAATTTAGCCAAAAATTAAGGGTCATTCAAAAATAACTGTTGATACAAATTAATGATACAATGTGAATACAAAGTGATTTACATTTAAAAAGTAGAATAAACAAAATGAGAATACATAAATAGGTGTCAAAAATGTTTTCAAACCTTGAGAAATTATTTTGGATAAATAAAAAAGGGGAAAAAAGACAGCAGATGTAGTTCACTTACTCTGCTGATCAGAAGATAGAGCATAATTATTACCTCCCTTATTTCTAAATAGAAAATCAGCTTTATCTGGGAGCTATATACTACTGTTGGCTCACATGGAACTCAATGTTAACCAAAATCCCCAAGTCTTTTTCACACTTATTAAGAGGTATGCTAAGCCATCTATTCACCAACCTGTACCTGAGACAATGTTTTCTGTTTAGGGAAAACAGCAATGCAGGGCTTTAAATTTATCCCCATCAAAATTTATCTTGCTAATTTCAGCCAACTGTTTTTATTGTTAGAATATTTTTGGATCTCAATTCTGTAACTGTAATACATTTACTAATGCTATTAGCTTTGTTTCATCTACAGATTTGCTGAGCATATCTATGTTTAACTGGGGCATGAAAGAGGACAACCAAGGATGACAATTAAAGCACACTACTTTTAAAGATCAGATTCTTCATGTGGAATGCTTAAGGTACACTGAAGTCCAACAGATTCTTGAATGTCATCTCTAAATAAAAACACATCTTCTTTTTCTAAACATCTTCATAATATTTTCAGCTTATGATAGTAATTAAAGAAGGTATTTAATATTTATTTAGTTGCTAAAAATAGGGTTAAAAAAAAGTACTCATTAATTGTATGGAAAGGGCTACTGGGTAATGAATGCAGACGGAAGACACAGGGCCACTGTAGCTATGGACCCATAAGGTCTTTAGTCACAGCACTCACTGATACACCTACAACTCAGCACACTTTGATCCTGAACCAATGCTGAAAAGAGAAACTATCTGAAAAGATATAGCATACGCAGCAGTCAGAGTGCTAAGATGGTCCCCAAGATTCCCACTCCCTTTTGCACACATTCTTTATAATCCCCTGCACCTTGTGTATGGACAGGTCTGTGAATACATCAGATTTTATTCCTATGATTAAGTTATTTTACATGACAAAGACATAGGAATTTTGTGGATGCAATTTTGACTGAGTCAAAAGGGAGATTATCCTGGATGGGCCTGACTTTAATCTGGCACGAGTTATCCAAAAGGGACTGAGATTTGAAGTAAAAGAGATTCTCCTGCTGGCCTTGGAGAACTAAACCTTTATGTTGTGAGAGACCTACTTGGCTAGGACCTGAGACAGCTCCTCTAAGAGCCGAGAGTGATCTCTGGCTGACAGCCAGCAAGAAAACAGGTATTTCAGTCCTACAACCACATGGAAGTAAATTCTGCTAATGACTTGGAAGAAGACCCCACATTCCAGATAAGAACACAGTCCTAGCTGACACCTTGAGACCTGGTGAGACCCTGAGGAACCAGGGTCCTAACTGAGCAGAGGACCCAGTTAGGCTATGCCTAGACTTTTAACCTACAGAATCTATGAGATAATAAATTTTTGCTGTTATGGACTATTAACTTTGTGTAACGTGTTATGCAGAAATACAAAATTAATACAGTGGATAGGAAATAAGACAGTCTTTCTGGTCCTGCCATCAAACAAAGTACCTGATGACTTGATGCACAAAGCTGAACTGAGATATATTGAAAGCTGTAAGAGATCCTGAGAGAAAAACAAAACTATCAATACTAAAATTATCTACTGGAAGCAGTATTGTGTTGGTTTGCTCTCCGTAAAAGAGCTATTTGCAGAGAGAGACAGAGAGAGGATCAGAGAGAGACTGGAGGAGCAGGGAAGAGAATGAATATGAATAATTTACGTAACTGGAGAGGCTGATGAAAATAGTGTCCACGAAGAGCAGGGAGTCCAACCCATAGAACACTTGATGTCATTA
The DNA here is from genome assembly GCF_008692025.1 of Phocoena sinus. NCBI lineage: Eukaryota > Metazoa > Chordata > Mammalia > Artiodactyla > Phocoenidae > Phocoena > Phocoena sinus. The sequence continues at coordinate 10,777,285 of NC_045764.1, forward strand.
TAAAAGCTACAGCAAGAATTTCTAGGAAGTAACAGACTCAGCAGGACTAGACCTAAGACTTTCTATGTTTATTTCAAGGACTGAGTATTAAAGTATTGAGCCTCCGAATCAGCTAACTCTCTTGAAAAAGTAGATTTAGAATTTATCTAGTAGTTGAATATTTTTAAAAGAGGAGAAAGTTAATTTGCAAACAGCTTTAGAAATAACCAGTAACCAATAACCAGAAATAATCAAATACATAACTCCAATATGCTTTCAAATGCATTTTTAGTCTCCAAACAATCACATTCTCAACTTTTCTCTAACAAGAATACCAAGGTATTCTGAAACTGGATCTTTAAAATCTGTTTCCCTTCCCATTACACTTCTTGACCTTCTTTGTTTTCTTGTATATACTGTAACATGATGATATCAATGCAATGAGTATTGTAAGTAGAATTTATTTTTTCACTTCTGAATTATTTATTATTTTATAATTTAGTGAACTCCTATGAACTTATTCTTTTATGAGCTTTTCAGAACTTTCTGATTCAGTAACTATGCTAAAATATGTAAAGAAAACTTTAACCAGCCATTTTTTAAAATAGGCAAAACAGAATTCTTCAATAACAATACAATTTTAAACTAAAGGTTATGTTCTTGTCATATGATAAGAAGCTTATCTTCAGATCTGCTACATCATACAGTGTTTTTGTAAATCCGTTTTTAGAATTCATACAGGCTCAGATGGTTTTGTAATCAATTTTTCCTGTTTCACCACGAACAAAAGCACTTTTATCAAGGCACTTTTGTGAATGTTTCAACGGAAAAAAGAAATAACCAACACGTATAGGCAGTCTTGGTTTTCTTAAAGAGTATTTTATAAATACTACAAAGAAAGATCCAAAGCCCAAAGTACAGGTGGTAGCATGAACATTTTAAAAACTCTATGTTCCTTAGTCCTTAGCTACAGAAGTTCTTTTTAATGATCCATAAGTGAACGGCACACAATAGTCAAAGCTCTTGAATTCATAAATACATTAACCTTCCGTTGGAAAAAGCAAGCTAAATGATAATTAAGTTAGCTTAAGACAACAATTTGGAAATATCAAGAATAGAACCTTTTTTATGGTTTCTAAAATTGTATCACAGACCTATTGGTTTTATGATTACTAAACTTGCAAACAGCAGTGGACAATATTCAGTTCACTGACTTTTTCCCAAGGCAAGTTTTATAATTTTCTTCCAAAAGGATAGCTTTTTTTTCATAGTTATCCCATCAACAAATCAGAACCACTTTACACATTTTTAACTGCAGAACATGCCAGAAACTACGAAACCATTATACACACACACACACACACACACACACACACACACACACACACACACACATAATGGTTTCATCATGGCTCATACGCTTATAGAGCATCATTCATTGGAAAAATTTATCACATCTTATATCTTCTCCACAGTAGGCTTGTGAAAATTAATTTGCTTTCTATAATTATATTCTTCCTGTGTCAAAGAAGATTCTGAGTGACATTATCGATAATTATGAACTTCCTTCCAATCTCCTTAAAGTTGAAGGTAGAATCACAGATTTAGGATTTCCCTTTAAAAAGGTTCCATGACAGGGACTTAGTAAGTACATTTTTTAAACTTATAGGTTTTTTTAAAAAAAGAATTGTGTCACAATCTTGGAGATTGTCAAAGTTGTCACAAACCAAGGTTGAGAATCACAGTCTTACACCCACCCACCCCACACACACATTTGCATACACAATGGAACTAGAAGTCAGTTTCAGTTGAAGAATGGGTCATATTCCAGAAATAGATCAACAGTTTCTATTGTGACTATTTATGGGTTTTTGTGGACCTGCACATGAGTCAGAAAGTAAATTCGAAAATTCTCTGAAGGGCTTCCCTGGTGGCGCAGTGGTTGAGAGTCTGCCTGCCGATGCAGGGGACATGGGTTCGTGCCCCGGTCCAGGAAGATCCCACATGCCGCGGAGCGGCTGGGCCCATGAGCCATGGCCGCTGAGCCTGCGCGTCCGGAGCCTGTGCTCCGCAAAGGGAGAGGCCGCAACAGTGAGAGGCCTGCATACCGCAAAAAAAAAAAAAAAAAAAAAAAAAAGAAAATTCTCTGAAACTACTGTGTAAGCTGCAGCTCATAAACCTCTGTGGAGTCATGGAGTCACCTCAAGAAGCTCAAAAAACTCAAGAAACCACAACAAGAAATTCTTCTAGTTTAAACTAAAAACATATCTTGATACTTATATCTTATTTATCAAATGTATATAAGACTACTGTAATGAAATGATTAGTTTATTATGTTTTATCAACTAACAGATATTAAAAGTATAATCATACTTTAAAAGATACACACTCACTGCTCTAGGAATGCTCAGGACTCCTAGAACCTTTGCCCAAGTTGCACTATTTCTTAGCCCAACATTTATTGGAAATTAAAACTTCTAGCTTTCATTTTTCTTTCTGGGAATTAATACAGTTTTTTAAAAAAAGGAAAATAAAGACAAGAATAGGAAAGGAGAGGGCTTCCTTGGTGGCGCAGTGGTTGGGAATCGCCTGCCAATGCAGGGGACACAGGTTCAAGCCCTGGTCTGGGAAGATCCCACAGGCCATGGAGCAACTAAGTCCGTGCGCCACAACTACTGAGCCTGCACTCTAGAGCCCACAAGCCACAACTACTGAGCCCACGATCCACAACTACTGAAGCCTGCGCGCCTAGATCCCATACTCTGCAACAAGAGAAGCCACTGAAATGAGAAGCTCGCGCACTGCAACCAAGAGTAGTCCCCGCTCGCCACAACCAGAGAAAGCCTGCGCACAGCAACAAAGACACAATGCAGCCAAACATAAAAATAAATTAAATAAATAAATTTATTTTTAAAAAAAAGAATAGGAAAGGAGAAAACGAGGAGAGCAGAGGGCAGGAAAAAGGAAAAAAACCAGAAGAGATTTAAAAATAAGCAAAGACAGGCAAATGAAAAAGACAGAAGAAGGGTGAGGGAGATAGGAAGGGAAGGCTAAAAATTGACAATTATACATTTATACATACTGAAAAACTTCCTATCAAGAAAAATCTAATTTTTAATTTGGTATTTGATTGTGGAAGAGAATTTATATGGATTTAGTTGAATAGTATTAGTAAAGCTCTATATTTTTATGTCAAAAAGAGATGCAGTTTTTAAAAGCATCATGTGTTCATTCATTCTTTCAAATCTAGATAAGTGACAAAAATACTTGACAATGGTGAACTGAGAATAATCACTAGTCAATCTGTAGAGCCACCTACTCTGAATTCTTTACACCCTTTTTACAAAATGCATCTGTCACAAATGAAAAACAACAGAAACTAAAGCACATAACTAAGTCATTGTAGCATTTACAGAGTTTTTATTTGATTCTAAAAATAATAGTAGTTGATTATAGTATTTGTGATAATAGACGTTTCCTAATAAGAAAACCATAATTTTAATTGAACCCTTATTCATTTTTAATAGAAATGCTTGCAATAAGTAAATGAAATAAATGAAGTAAAATATAAAACAAACTAAAGTTAGACCTACAATCTAAGTATCCAAGAAGGTTTTCAGATAGTAGGAAGAGTATTATGAGTAACCAGGCTATGCCTAGAATCTTCCATTCCTAAAGGAAGATGGACTACCTGGCAAGCTATGGCAGAATTAATCTAATTAATCTAAATCTTTCTTATGGATGTGATACGGTGATGAAAACAGTCACCATAAGACATACTGTATAACACAAATATGATATTGTACATGAAATTAAACTACAAGAGCAGCCATACCAATAAGATGTATGAGTAGGCCACAGCCCTTGCCTCAAGGTACTCTTGCATCAGCAACTGATCAGTCCAAATTCTTAATTAAGATGTAACCTATATTAATTTTTTTAAGTAGCTGAGCCTCAGTTCCCTCATCTGTAAAACTGGAATAATAATAGGTATTTTCTAGGACTATGTTTTTTTTTTTGCAGTACGCGGGCCTCTCACTGTTGTGGCCTCTCCCATTGCGGAGCACAGGCTCCGGACGCGCAGGCTCAGCGGCCATGGCTCACGGGCCCAGCCACTCCACAGCATGTGGGATCTCCCCGGACCAGGGCACGAACCCGTGTCCCCTGCATCATCAGGCGGACTCTCAACCACTGCGCCACCAGGGAAGCTCTCAAAGACTATTCTGAGGATTAAATTCAATATATACATACACACACACAGACACACAAACATATACACACATATATATGTATACACACACACATATATATGACACAATAATAGGGCAGGCATCTGATGAAAGTAGCTATTGTAATTAAGAGTAATCAAGTCATTTTAATACAGCATTATAGGTATTAAAATTAAAATATGAACAATGTACTAGAGCGGCACATAAGGGAGAACTTGCTCTGCTTGAATTGGGGAAAAGGCTGCCAAGGGGTCACAGAAGATCGAAACCTAGGACTCCAAGAATATGCAGGAACTTTGAGGTGGCCAAAGTGAGAAACAGTATGTTATTCCAAAGGAAGAGCATATGCAAATATATGCATGGAGACATGAAACACCGCAGTAGAATCATGGAAGGCAAGTAACCAGGTATTGTAGCATGAGAAGAAATTTAGATTTAGAAAGCCATGTATATAAGGTGGCTTTTATCACAGAGATTAAGGAGAGTCACTGAAGAATATTAGGCAGTCAACTGCAAATACTTGTTGAGCGCCTTTATTACAGACATTGTTATGGCACTTGAGATACAATGATGAACATAACTGATGTGGTTTCCGCCCTTCTGAAGCTTACAGTCTAGCACAGAAGACAGACATAAATAATTATAAATAATTTCAAGCATATAAAGTGCTATGGAAAACAGCTAATATTTATAGAGAATGTACATGCAAAGCGTTCTGCATACATCAGAGAATAATTCCCAGTTAAAGAAGCTGGAGTCATAGAAAGGTTAACAAACTCAGGCAATCTGAATTCAAACTCAGCACTTTTAACTGCTATGTGACACAATATCAAAAAAAAAAAAATACAGGACAACATAATCACATCAATTTTTGTAAAAATCACATTGGCAGCAGCACAGACAATGAATTGAAGAATAAGACTGAAGACAGCAGGAGAGTACTACAAAAGTCCAAGCAAGAAACAACTAAGACTAGAACTAAGTCAGTTGTAGTAACAATGAGAGAAGAGGAGGACCTTCAAGAGTAAGACATGGAGATCACCTTCCTCCCCACAAATATATCAAAAATACATCTACATGTGGAACACCTCCTACAGAACACCTACTGAACGCTGGCAGAAGACCTCAGACTTCCCAAAGCCATGTGGCTGACAGGATCTTGGTGCTCCAGCCGGGTGTCAGGCCTGAGCCTCTGAGGTGGGAGGGCCGAGTTCAGGACACTGGTCCACCAGAGACCTCCTGGCCCCACGTAATATCAATCAGCGAGAGCTCTCCCAGAGACCTCCATCTCAACACTAAGACCCAGTTCCACTCAACGACCAGCAAGCTCCAGTGCTGAAAACTCATGCCAAACAACTAACTAGCAAGACAGGAACACAACCCCACCCATTAGCTGAGAGGCTGACTAAAATCGTAATAAGTTCACAGACACCACAAAACACACCACCAGACACAGTCCTGCCCACCAGAAAGACAAGATACAGCCTCATTCACCAGAACACAGGCACCAGTCCCCTCCACCAGGAAGTCTACACAACCCACTGAACCAACCTTACCCACTGGGGGCAGACACCAAAATCAACAGGAACTACGAACCTGCAGCCTGCGAAAAGGAGACCCCAAACACAGTAAGTTAAGCAAAATGAGAAGACAGAGAAATACACAGCAGATGAAGAAGCAAAGTAAAAACCACCAGACCAAACTAATGAAGAGGAAATAGGCAGTCTACCTAAAAAAGGATTCAGAGTAATGATAGTAAAGATGATCCAAAATCTTGGAAACAGAATGGAGAAAATACAAGAAACGTTTAACAAGGACCTAAAAGAACTAAAATGCAAACAAACAATGATGAACAGCACAATAAATGAAATGAAAAATTCTCTAGAAGGAATCAATAGCAGAATAACTGAGACAGAAGAATGGATAGGTGACCTGGAACATAAAATAGTGGAAATAACTACCACAGAGCAGAATAAAGAAAAAAGAATGAAAACAATTGAGGACAGTCTCAGAGATCTCTGGGACAACATTAAATGCACCAACATTCGAATTGTAGGGGTTCCAGAAGAAGAAGAGAAAAAGAAAGGGACTGAGAAAATATTTGCAGACATTATAGTTGAAAACTTCCCTAACATGGGAAAAGAAATAGTCAATCAAGTCCAGGAAGCACAGAGAGTCCCATACAGGATAAATCTTAAGAAGAAACATGCCAAGACACATATTAATCAAACTATCAAAAATTAAATACAAAGTAAAAATATTAAAAGCAGCAAGGGAAAAACAACAAATAACATACAAGGGAATCCCCATAACGTTAAGAACTGATCTTTCAGCAGAAACTCTGCAAGCCAGAAGGGAGTGGCAGGACATATATAAAGTGATAAAAGGGAAAAACCTACAACCAAGATTACTCTACCCAGCAAGGATCTCATTCAGATTTGACAGAGAAATTAAAACCTTTGTTGCAGTGGTAAATGGGAGTGTTTCCTTAACTTCTCTTTCAGATTTTTCATCATTAGTGTTAAAGTAAATAAATAAATGAATGAAAACAACTTGAAATTTAGCAATATCATATGAATATCAGAAAATTAATAAATAAAGAATAAGGACTTTGTAGAAAAAAAAGAAGAATGAGGAAGAAAACAAATTGATGAGATACTGAGGTAGAACTGACGAACTCACAAGTGACTGGTTGTGGGAGTGAGGAAAAGGGAAAAGCTCAACACATTGCCACCAGAGAGACCTGGCTATCAAGCTTTTTTTATTTTTTTAAATTTTTATTGGAGTATAGTTGATTTACAATGTTGTGTTAGTTTCAGGTGTACAGCAAAGTGAATCAGTTATACATATACATACATCCACTTTTTTTTTTTTTTTTTAAGATTCTTTTCCCATATAGGCCATTACAGAGTATTGAGTAGAGTTCCACAAGCACTTCTGTAATTCAAAATCTAATCAACCCTGACAGAGGAAAAAAGGTGCAGCATTTCATTTCCAGTCACCCTCATTCAACAACATATGTATCACTGTTGCAGGGGTAACAAAACATTGTATAGCTGTCAACCAAATATTTAACCTGTTTAAAGAAAGCTTTGTGGGCTTCCCTGGTGGCGCAGTGGTTGAGAGTCCGCCTGCTGATGCAGGGGACGCGGGTTCGTGCCCCGGTCCGGGAAGATCCCACATGCCGCGGAGCGGCTGGGCCCGTGAGCCATGGCCGCTGAGCCTGCGCGTCCGGAGCCTGGGCTCCGCAATGGGAGAGGCCACAGTGGTGAGAGGCCCGCATATCGCAACAAAAATAAATAAATAAATAAGTAAAATTAAATGTGCTGTGTCCCTTTAGGCTATACTTATTAAAAAAAATAAAAATAAAGAAAGCTTTGTGAAGTCTTTCACATTAAAAAAAAAACAGATTCTGGATCTCTATTTCAACAAAGGAATAAAATACTAAATTGACTTTTAATTTTACACATGCATGGTATTCATTTGGTCCAAAGACGATCTTGACTGAACAGAAAAAAAAAAATGATGTTTACTGAATTTGCAATTCATTAATTAAAAACAAAAATTAAATCGTTGTTGACCAGCTTACCACATAATAGGATTAAATTTCAGACCAATCTTAAGAAGAAAATTTTCAGGCATAACTTCAATATGCCATTTATTAATAAACGGCACTAACTAAACAGACACACTGGCCTTTATACATACTTAAGGCTGCAGAATCCTATACAGTTCTATGTGCTTTAGTGTATAAATGACTTCTAATTTACATTTGAAATTTCAACACGAAATTCAGAGGATAAAATACGGTATATTCCATTATTTGACGTTTTGGTCAAATATGTTAAAAAATGAAATCAAAATCAAAATCCTAAAAGTGTCTTTTCTGTTCAAACTAATAAGTGAAATAATACATGAAAATTTTTACCTGTAATGCAGTCACTATAGTTAGAAATACATATCAAACTTAATATGTGAAATTTTATTTTAGACAGATTGCCATTTAAACTAATGTGATCACTGCCCTTCTGTCATCCACCAATTCTAATGACACTAGGCTAAAGGTTCAGTGGAGTCTGAGGCTGAAATTATCAGGAGAGAAGATGGAGCGGAGAAGTGGGATACAGAAATCTGTCAGTAGAATCATCAAAGTAAGGGAGAGAAAGCATAGAAACCAGGAAGTGGAGTCAGGGTCAGAATCATGCAGGAGCTGAGGAACACACCAGATTGAACCTCTCAAATTTTTGATCTTGGGACCCCTTTACACTCTTGAAAATTATTGAGAATATCAAAGAGCTTTTATTTATGTTGGTTATGTCCATTGATATTTACCATCTTAAATATTAAATGGAGAAACTTCCAAAATATTTATTAATTCATTTAAAAATAGCGATAAGCTCATTACATGTTAACATAGTGTATTTATGAAAAATAACAATATTTTCCAAAAATAAAAAAACTTAGCGAGAAGAGTATCATTGTTTTACATTTCTGCAAATCTCCTTAAAGTCTGGCTTATTAGAAGACAACTAGATTCTCATATTCCTTTCTGCATTCAACCTGTTTCTATATCAAATTTTATGAAGCCTCTGTACACCCATGAGAATAGAGAGTTCAAAAGGCAAATAGTCTCTGAATTATTATGAAAATTATTATGAAAAGGTTTAACTTCACAGACTTCCTCAATAGGGTCTTGAGGACCCCCAGGGGTCCTCACTTGAAGGGTTCCAGGACCACACTTTGAAAATGATGATATTACACAAACATACTTTAAAAGGTGGCAAATGAAGGTGATTTGCAGACCAGCATAAAAACAAAACCCGTAAACGAAGTGGTGTAGCTTCTAAGTCTATGAAATCTGGGCTTCAACAGAATTAGAATCATGATGGAGCCAAGCCTGTAGCGACAATTAACCATTATCCTATTTCTGAATGTAAATATAGAATCAACTCTATAGGCTTTCCTGCAGGTAATCAGGGAACTGTAAAGCAGGAAAAATTGCTTTTGCATATATAAAACAGATTGTACTGACAAGTCAACAGTAAAATCTACTGAATAATTACATAATCAAGATTAGGTCATGGCTCTACTTCATTCCAATAATTATGGTAAGATGTTAGAAAGCATTGCTTAGGGACAGCTCTCTTTCCTGAAGAGGTATAAAAATAAGTAGATATCTACATATTTAGAACAGTATAAAAAATATTCCTTCTGGAGACAGCATGAACCAAAAGCCTTTTAGAATCTCCTCCAGACTTAAGAGTCATTGAGTATTTTTACCCCATTGAAATCGTCTCTGACACATCTGACATTTCCCCCTTTACACACTTTTCTACTTCACGTACAATAATTGCTGTAAACCTCTCCATTTACAGTTCTTCTTTGTTTTTCCCCTTAATCCGTCTGTTTTCAGTGTTTTGGTTCCAATTCCAACCCACACACTTACTCCTGTTTCATTCACTGTTCCCTATACTTCGCCATACACCTATGTCAGTTTACATTTTGAAACACAAAAATATAATTAAATGTTATACATTCTTCTGCATTATAAAGACAATAGCAACTCAAACTATGAATAAGCAGAAAGAGGGGAAAAATACAATGACTTCAAGTGAAAACAAAAAATTTAAATAGACACTTGCACATTACTTTGCCGGCAAAAGCATTTATTTCAATACTTTATGTTCTCCTTGTATCACCAACCACCCACTTGTTCTCTCTCAATCTATAAACCCTGGGGAGAGAAAAACAATGATAAATCGAAATGTGTCCTGGGTGAATAGACATAAATGACTTGGTAAAGATACCCCAAAAATAAGAAAGTGGTAAATAAGGCTTTTTCTCTTAGGGGAAAAAAAAAAAAAAATCAAGGAATAGAGTTTAACTCTTGTATAATACAGTCAGTTAAAGCTTTCTAAATCAGCCAAGGGCTGTAGCTAAGCAACATGATTCTTCGCTGTGCTCAAAAGGGGGCTGCCAAGCATCAGTAGCCTCATTTCTCACTGAAAGCTTTGACAAGCTTCCACCATATTTTATATAATTGTAGCAGAGGGAGTGCCAGATTAGATCTGATTTGCTGTCATAATGGGATTTTTTCCCCACATAAGCTAATGATGCAAAGCTATATTTAACCCCTAAAAAAGTCACCCTCAGGCACTCACTGTATATTCTGATTGCCTCTCATATCTAGAATTGGACAAGTAGCAATTTTTCTGCTACTGAAAATGACAAAAGCAATGGTTTAATAGGTAGAGTTTATTTTTCCCTGATTGACTCCATTATAAATTTAGCTACACAGTCCAAATCTGTTCACTAACTTCATATTTCATCAGATGTTCTCTCACCGCATTGAAAAGATCAAGAAATCTAGTACTTTGAGTTCATATCCATTGTTGTATGTAAGTCAAACTCCTCGCCCCAGCCCACCCCAGCCTAGCTGCATATGCTGCATATGCCCACCTTTAAGCTCAGCCCCATTCTAACCCCTGATCATAGAGAAGTTTGGGAGTATTTTAGGTGTTTATCTTCAGCAATAGTTAGAGTTTAAAATGTATTTATATATTATCATAAACACAGTAGATCCCCTTGGCATCCCTGTACCCAGTGAGTTGCAATCCTCCATATTCACCTTAGTTTTATTCCTACATTCTGATTTGTATTCTAACTCCCTGCAAGGAATAGGTCCCTTTCCTTAACACCTGCCCTCTTAACTGATGCCCCGACAATGTGTACAGCCCTCAACAACTTCTATCTAAGGAGATGGATCTTATCCCTTGGGTTCAGTTTCAAACTGGACATTTCTACCATCCCAAATCACTGCCATACATTGAAACAAGAGTACCACCACTGGCAAGAAACTTCTGCTGCTGCCGCTCACACACCTGTAAGATGGAAGCCCCTGTACACTGATCCTAATCCAAATTTCTATGTGAGCTTGCCGTACCCTCTTGGAAATTTGTTGCGGCCACCTGAGAGCTAGATCAGTTCTTCCTGACTGGTATACTCCTAACCAATTAGTTAAGTAAGATTCCAGCATGCCTCTTGGCTGAACTCACAAGACTAACGGTATCAGCCCATGGGCCATTACCAGTCAGTGATTCTCTCTCCAAACAACCGTATGTCACCCATAGTACCTTCCTATAGTTTAAATTCCTGAAATACCATTTACTAGATTTATGACCTCAGTCAAGTTACTTAAACCACTCTAAGTCTTAATTTTCTCATCTAAATAATGGGAATAACAATAATATGTAACTCACACTATAATTAAGTACGAAATGGACACGTCTTGCTTTTTATTATGAAATAATTGTTTTCTTAGAGATTGAAAAACAAACTTGTATCAAAGGGATACTTCACTTTTGGCATCTTATAGACTTTTCAGGCTTGGGCTAAAGAAAACTTAATTACTAGCAAATATTATCAAAAGTGCCTTTACCTACACTACTGGTAAGAGATCTTATGAATAAGATCTTGTAAGGGTTTTTTTAAAAAAACATTTTATGTAGTCCATAAAGTTGATAAAGTAGAAAGCTATAAATCAGGATTTAATAGATTTTTGTCTCAAATAGACAGATAAATAGAGATATAGACATGAGATAGACAGACAGATCTAGAGAAAGAGTCTATTTACCTTGAATAGACAGGATGTGCTCCCCCTTTATACATTCTAATGCAAATACTTCAAAGGTCCCAACATTAGATCAACAAGTTCAAGAAGGTTGGTGATACAATCCAGTGACATGGAATGTATACAAAGGAGTGTTATTCAGGAGCAGATACCAAATATCATGACTTTGTCATAGTGGAAAAAATGGATTTATCTTCTACTCTAAGGTATCTGATTCCTTCATAAGCAAAAGAAGCAAATTAGAGAAAAAAATAATAATACTCCCCTATATTGCCTCCTTTCTGGCTCACATCATCCCAGATTCGCAACCTAAAGTCAACTAAACATGTTTTGGCTTTTCCTTCTCACTTCCGTCAGAATGTGTTAGTCGTCCATAACCATCACCAAAGTGCTTAATGAGTAAGTGGAAATCAAATCCTATAAGCTAGCTTGAATGAAGGCGCCAATGATGAATAGCAGTGCAGTTTGCTTTATCATTACCATAGAGCAAAATAAGAAAATCTCAAGTTTTGCAGGCACAATCACATGCAATGTGAGAATTCAAGGTATTGTCAATGCAAGGATAGTCAGAGCATTGCCTTTGGATGGAAACACCTTTCAGTTTTTCCCTTTACAGTTTGCTAGAAGTATAAAATCTTACGGTTGCAAAGATACTTAAGAGGCACCTACTCCAACCATATAGCCAATGTTGCATGAAGTTTTTATAAGCCTTGCAAAATCCCCTCTCTATTTCTCCCTTTCCCCCAACCACAAGATGGCAATAGCCACTGGTGAACCCTTGCTCTGTTCCTGGAAACATCTTTCTCTGAACAAGAGAGCCAGCTCTGAACAAGAATTTGAAAAGGACAGATACATGTATATGTATAACTGAATCACTTTGCTGTACACCTGAAACTAACACAACACTGTTTATCAACTATACTCCAATATAAAATTAAAAGTTAAAAAAAATAAAATTAAAAAAAAGAGAGAGTCAGCTTTCCCTTAACTGACTTATTAGGCACCCCAGTACAGTTATTTTGGAATACTATTTCCTAACTCTAGTTTTGGAGCAAGTCCAGAATATCTAGTCCAAATAACTTTCAGGAGCACAATGAAAACTCTGAAAATATCATCAGTTTCCCATTAATTTTAGAAAGGACTATGTAACAAAATCAAACAAGTTAGGTCTTCACAAGTTCAAAAACAAATGGGGAGTCATACAGTAGTGGTATGGCCTCTTTTGGTTAAACCTAGTAAAACGATACTTGACTGAAACAGAAGATATTTAGCCTAAAAGAAAGACTTAGAAGCAGGCTGACAGCAGTCTTCAAATATCTGAGTGGCTGCTGTGAAGAAAAAAAAAAAAATTAACTTTATTTTGAGCAATTCCAGTGGGAGAAATCAAAAGCAGTAATTCTATATTATTATAAGGAGGCCATCTACCCACAGAACAGGTTGCCTCCATTAATTCAATATATGTACCAGGCACTGTGCTAGGCACCAATGAACACCTGATCACTGCCCTACATCTTAGCAGAAGAGTGTGAGTTCACATTAATCACATTTTGTATTGATAATGAGAGAAAACAGAAGTTTTACTACAAACAGTGGAAATTTAAATGTCTAGAAGATTACCAGTATTTCCCCATTTACTGGAAGATTTTTTCACAGTTTTCAGTGTAAAATAATGGCATTAAAAATAGCTTGCAGGTTTATCATTACTTATTTTCAACTGAGTTAACACAGTAGATCATAAGAATGATTATGTAAGCCAAAATTCATTTCAAGTTTGTCCTTAAATGTCCCTTAGTGAATTTAAAGGCAATGTTACTGATTCACCCATATAAGGAAATTCAGGCATTTGAAAGGTTTCAATAATTTGTGTGGTTTGACTACACTATAAGCTAGGCCATATTCAAGAGCCCAGCTTGTCCACTAATTGTCCAGGGTCCAATGGTTCCATGTGGCTACCATATATTTCAAATCAGGTTAATGGGGCTAAGGACCTGAATTCTTAATTTTGTTTAATTTTAATTGATTTTCATTTCAGTAGCCATATGTAGCTTGTGGTTCTCATACAGAACAGCACAGTTCTGGAGATAGGTGAACGATAACATATGTAATGCAGAACCTTTCTAGAGAAAAGAAGAGCAATGTTGACATTTCAGCCACAAGATGAAAACTAATATATAACGGTTTCTAAACAATTTCACTCAATCAGAAATTGAATTAAATAAAAGAGCTCTAGGAAAGTACTCTAAATCCTGCCATAGCCAAATGATTAAGCTATGTTCTGTATATAAGAGGGCTTTCAAAAGAGAATGATTAATTCCTTCTGCTTTCTTTAGATTTTTGCATTAAATTTATTTTCTTGTGTACTAAATTATATCTTTTCCTATATTTTAACTTTTTAAAAAGATTTCTTTAGAGATTCATTGAGTTACATCTAATGAAGTAGTAAGGAGCTACACACAGACTCTCATTCAGTGCATTCAATAGAAAAGAAGAGATATCCAAAAATTGTCTTATCACTATATAAAACCACTGGCTGAGCTGACAACAAAACCATTCCCGTGATTCTGGATAGAACAGTGAATCTGATAACCTCAAGAAGTGGTCTCCAAAGCAGAGGACACATGTGGGGAAAAAAATACTAAAAGTTCTATTTATATTTAACTTTTTTAATAAAAAAATAAGAAATAAATTTAGCTTTAGTAATATTTAAGGCTTGGATTGACATTAATGCCTTCACTCAATCCACATTTCATATGACCATAATACTGCTAAGGCACCAGAGGTAAAACTGGGAGTTTTAAGACAGAAATATTGACAGTGGTTACTTGGTTCCTATATTTGCTTTCACATTTCAATGTATTACCTTTTATATACGACCATCTACATGGATTTACAGAGTATATTATTTTAAATTGTAAAATATTTCCAACTCTTCATAATAAGATGGCGTGTGACCTGGAAAACCTTTTCCCACACAGAGATTTTCTGATTATCAGAGTGAACTACTTGCTTCTAAACTCGAAGATTAGTTATGCATTGCTGTTTACAAAAAAGGCAAATGTTCTAAATTTGCTGACCTGCTCTACGACAAGTGGATGTCAGTAGTGTCTATGTAGCAGGTTTTTTTTTTTTTTTAATATATAAGCTCTTCCTTCAAAGTAACTGTGACATTTCAATAATCCATGTGAAAGCCTTCTGAAGTGAGCATTTTGAAAATGGATATTTGGAAATATTTTCAGTGTTCTGTGGGTTTTGTTGCCAAAAACTATAAATACTCACATAGCCATACAGTTTAAACTTGGAAATAAAATTTCCTCATCTGTTTGAAAATATTCCCCATGAAAGTCTGAGTGGATTTTTAACCTATTCTTTTAAAATATTAAGATGCCCAGCTTTCCAATTAGTAGGGACCAGCTGACTTCAGGTAAGATGAAAAACTGCCAGCTGTATTTCTGAAAAAAAACCTTGGCAAAATTGGAGATGGAACTGAGAAATGAACACTGTTACTTAGAAAATATAGTCAACAATTAATGTCTTCAGTTGGGACTGACATATCCTTGTGAGGCATATTTTCAACTATGACAGACACTAAAACTAAATATAAAAATAAACTGAACTTAGAGACTTCTGAATCATTGCATTACTAAGTATTAAAGTAAGATTTTGTTTGTTTGTTTTTAATTTTTATTGCAGTATAGTTGCTTTACAATGTTGTTAGTTTCAGGTGTACAGCAAAGTCAATCAGCTATACCTATACATATATCCCTTCTTTTTTGGATTTCCTTCCTATTTAGGTCACCACAGAGCACTGAGCAGCATTCCCTGTGCTATATAGTAGGTTCTCATTAGTTATCTATTTTATACATAGTATCAATAGTGTATATATGTCAATCCCAATCTCCCAATTCATCCCACCCCGCGCCTTTCCCCCTTGGTATCCATACATTTGTTCTCTACGTCTGTGTCTCTATTTCTGCTTTGCAAATCGTCTATTTACAAAGATCATCTCTATCAATTATTTCAGATTCCACATATATGCGTTAATATACGATATTTGTTTTTCTCTTTCTGACTTACTTCACTCTGTATGACAGTCTCTAGATCCATCCACGTCTCTGCAAATGACTAAACTAAGATTTTTTTTAAATGATGAAACATAATCAATCATAACACTGTCACTGAAAATTTTTCAAAAACTGTAAATCAGTCAATTACATTGCTCTCATTAAAGATACATTTATTTTTATAAAATATAATCTATATTAAAACCATATTTCATATTTATCTCAACCCAATTAAGTTCTGATTTATAATATACAGAATATATAACAAAAGATGCATATAGCTTATAGCATAAAAAATATACAAATACCATTGGTGGATGCTTAAAGCATTTTTACTAATAGAATATAATCAAAAAGTTTCAAGACCACTGTCCTAATGTTTCCTACTTTAAATAGTGATTTTAAAAATTCTTCTAATGGAAACAAAGAAAACCTTTAAAACAGCAGTATCAATTTATTTGAATGTTTTCAATAAACTATTCTGTAGGAGAAGATTTTGTGTACTCAAAGCAAACAATGATATGACATAGGTCAAGAATTATTTAAATGGATACTGAAAACATGATCAAGTCCAGGTAGCAGTGATCTGAATCAGTCATAAAAACAGCCAGAATAATCCTGCAATCCAGTTCAGGGTGTCGACTCAGATCTCAATTTACTATGCCCTTCAAAAAATACTTATTGGCCTCCTAGACTCGATAACAACCCAAACTTGTTGAGAATTTATTCTCCTCACAAACTATCCCATGCCTTTCTAAAATGCTCCTGAAGCTTCGCTCATTGGTTACATACCACTTATCTGTTTCCAACATCAGACTTGCTATACTAGTTTAAGATACCTTGGAGGCTGAAAAGCCAACACCCTGGAAAAAAATTTTTTAGGTGAAAAGTTTGCCTCAATTATAACTTTGAAATTTGTAACTCCCTGTGGTATTTACAAGAGAAGAATGTTAAATATTGGCAAAATAAAACCCAGTAAACACGATGAGTGTCTCTGTTTCTAGTGATGTGGATTTTCACAGACAGGCCCCTACACCCTACAAATACGAATCGTGGTAGATACCTCCCAAAACAAGCTGGTTTACACAATGATCCTTGGGGTCTGTGACAGAAAATCTGTGACAAGGAACAAAGGCGAGCCAGTACAGATGAAAAACGCCCTGAACAAGAGCTTTCCTTTCTGTTTCCCAAGCAATAAAAACATCAGTAGAAGCCAGTTCCTAGTCTCCAATTCACATCACTACAGGGAAGGACTGAAAGACCACTGCTGGTCCCAAGTCTGAGGATGTGGTATGGACCGGCGGCAGGTACCTAGAGTGACCAGCACCAATTCCAGAACCTTAGAGAAGTTCCAGGCCAGCCCTGTGTCAATCAGACTACCCACCAAGGGCCTCAGGGGCCCAGCCTAGGACACCAAGATCTCGACTCCCAACCCTAGGACCTGGGCAAGTAAAGGGGTCGAGGGATCCAGAGTTTTCAAAATATGCATTTTGTAGATTCAGTGTTTGTTGATGTTATTTTTTGATCATTGAACCTCTTTGTACAACATTTTCAAATGAGATTCACTGAACTGTTGGTTGTCTTACAGGGTATGGTTTTCTGGTTTTTTCCTATAGGAATTGAATAAATGCAATGCTCCCATATATAAAGCCAAAAGTTACACATTCACCCTGATCTTTGTTTACCAGAATAGAGGATAATATTTTACCTTGAAATAACTTAGCTTTATTTGAAAGCTTTAAAAAGACACAACCCTCAGAAAATTGGTAATCCTGATGCAATGAAAATAAATCAATCTTCCAAAAGGCCACCCAATAAGACCATCTAGTCAAATACACAGATGTGCTATATGGAGGAAAAACAACAAGATAATTAGAGGCAAGCAGCAACTGCAACAGACTGGTAAAAAAAATATCTCCTTGTTTCTACACAGACTGTTTATTGAACCACCCAGGAGCACCACTGAAACAAGGCTATACAGAAATGAGCACATACAGATCAATATCCACAATATGACACCCATGCAGGAAAAATTCCACTCTGGCTAAAAGACAAAGCTTTGGAGCTATACGCCATTGGCATGGAGATAATAATCAGGCTAAAGATATTTACCAAATCAGTAACTGAAATTAATATCTTTAGAAATGCCAGAACCATCCAAAGGGAAGTGGGAACTCAGAAAAGTTCAAAACCATAAGAACAAACAGTGAAGGGAGATGAAAAGAGGATCTTGACCCCTGTGACTTGACAAGACAGAAGCATTTCACTGACATAACTGGGTCCCAATTTGGGGGCAGGGAGTGAAGGAAGTGAGGGCTGTGCAGAGGGTTGGCTACGTGGAGGTGTATGGAGATGTGGGAGTGGGGATGTGTGGGGTACTGAGGAAGAGGGGGTCATGGAAACATGGTGGGGATGTGCGATGGGCTTAGAGGGATGTGGGGGATTTGGGGGGTTTCATCGGGGGTGGGAGGATTGAGGGATATTGTGGTGGGAAGTATGGAGGGCAGGTGGAGGTGTGCGTGGAATGTAGGGGGATGTGGGGAACTATGGAAGATTACTTGGGTAGTGGTGGGCTGCGGGAGTATTTGGCAAAAATTCAAATTGAACATGTAGATTACTACATTTATATGAATATTCCCTATTTTAAATAAATCAAGCTGACTTTCCTCATAAATTCATGGAAAGTTGAGATAGCCCAAGTACTTAAGGTCAGGAGCTTTATTGTACATTTGTTTCAGAGCATCTGGGGACCTCAGAGATAGATTACTGAAAACGAAATGAGGATGTCATCACATGTCATCTCTGAAACTACAGAAGACAAGTGACACTAACTTGAAAAGATACACGCAGCCCAATGCTCATAGCAGCATTATTTACAATTGCCAAAATATGGAGGCAACCTAAGTGTCCATCAACAGATGAATGAATAAAGAAGGTGTGGTGTGTATGTGTGTGTGTGTATACACACACACACACACACACACAATGTAATACTACATAGCCATAAAAAGAATGAAATGTTGCCATTTACAGCAACATGTTTGAACCTGGAGGGCATTATGCTAAGTGTAATAAGTCAGGCAGGGAAAGACTAATACTGTGTGATATCACTTACATATGAAATCTAAAAAATACAACAAACTAGTGAATATAATAAAAAAGAAGCAGACTCACAGATATCAAGAACAAACTAGTGGTTACCAGTGGAGAAAGGGAATTGAGAGAGGGGCAATATAGGGGTAGAGGGGAAAAAAGAGTTATTATGGGATTATATGAAATCAACTGTGTGAAACTTGAAAATTGTAAAGCACTACAGAATTTAAAGAATCTTTCATTCAATAAAAAAAAATAGTTAAAAAAAAAAAGACAAGTGACAGCCTTATTTCCAGAAGTATGATCTCTCTGCCTGTCCCTTACCAACCAGAGTTCCATGAAATCAAGTATGGATAGGAATTGCAAATTGGAAAAAACACACCAAATACACACATTTCTGTTTCAGTTTCCTGTGTACCGTTTTCTCCTTTTTTTCAAAATCTCCTAGCCACACTTTCTCTATTGCTTTTCTAGCAGATGGCAGGGTGTCTGAATGAATACCATCAATGTTTCGACAAGCATCATGCTCCATAAAAATGTGCATACTTTGGTTGACCCCTCTTGGGACTGGTTTCTCACTTCAGGGCTATTTTAATTTCCAGCCCATTTTGAACAATAGGGTCAGCCTTTGACTAAAGCCAAACTTCAGACATAATTTTAGTTTCAGCCTTCTCTTAGTCCCCAAATGAACAGTTATGCTGCACAAATTTCATTTTCTACTCCTCTTTCGGTTCATTTGGCAACATTCAGACCTGCATAGATTTTATTCCCAGTAAGATGCCTCTTGTTCACCTACCCACAAAAATACAATATATTCAAAAGTATTATATTTCTGAGCTTCTGATTTCAGAGAACTTTATCTCCATGTTCTTACCTCTGAATTGTTAAGGTGACATTTGTGAGTTCCTGAAAACCAGCCATCACTTGAACATTGGTCAATGTCCACCTTCTGAAGATTTATGTCAACTTTCATGACACCCCTTAAAACAGAGAAAGACAAAAAGAACAAATTAATTTGAGCCTTTACAATATCTAACTCTGTATTCTACCCTAGAAATCAGCCATATCAGCATAAAGAATGCACTAAAATTCTTCAAATTGCCCACACATATTCATCTAAAGTGTACCGAGTGTAGATACAGACAGAATAGAACAGAATCATAAAGTATTCGTTTTATTAAGTCTGAAAGCAGAGACTCTGTATTGTTCACTGTTTCAGCTCCCTAGATAATGCCTGGCACACAGTTGGTGTTCAATAAATATTTGCTGATTGACTGAACTCCAGACAGTATTACTCTGGACATGGTAGCAAAGTCGACTCTGAAATAACACCTGCTCCCAGTACCCCTTCTATTAGAGTAAAATTTTTAAAAAGCCCTTATTTCTTTCTACTCCTATTTCCCAATGCAGGGCCTGGGATGGGAAGGTTGGGGCAAGGGGGTGGGGGAATGAGTTAAGAGGGGAAGACAGTATCAGAAAATAAGCATCTCTTTCCTCTGATCTTCTATGACAATGACTTTAAGCAGTTCTTTAGGTCTTCCAGTGTTCCACACCGAAGAAATCTGCACCATCCACAGAAGTGCCGTTTAGTGTTTACTCTTTTAAATCTAGAAATAAAAACACTGCATTTCACTTACCCATTTGAGAAAGGTCACTAAGAAAGAGAACTCACAAATTCAGAGCCAAAAACAAAATTGCAAAGAAAGCTCCAACTTTACCTAAAATTCCTCCATATCTGCCAACCAATCTTCCTATATTTTCCTAAGATCACTCTCTTCTATTTTTCACCACCACCAGCACCCTTAGCAGCATCAGTAACAGACCTATCTGTCCTACACTGAGCTATCGCACCTGGACTTACTTGAAATGAGTATTCTGGGGACTGGCCCTGAAGCCCAAAGCTCTACAATGACTTTTTTTCACCAGGTTGAGTAAAGCATAAACACCCCACTAAAACTCACTAAATGTAAAAACACATTTTCAAGGTCCCATGTCCCCAACTTAAACTATTTTCGTTATGATATTATTAAATATGTACAAACATAAAAGGTGGGCTCCAATTCCTTATATTATAGCTTTTCTAGCTACAAAACACACACACACAAAATAGCAAAACAAATGAAAAACTATAAAGCCAACAATTTTTAAATTTACAAAATTAATTTAAAAACACCGATGATTATGTTTTGCTGAACTAAATTACCTCTCAGAAAAGAAATATGGTACCAACTGCTAGTTCAGCAAGCCTGTTTTACCACATGGTATGACTCATTTTTCTCATCTCTTTTCTCCTTTTAAACTACTGTGAAAGCTTCTGACAGAGTGGCTTAATGTCATTTGGGCTTCATCTAGAGTGAATAAATCATTTACTTTTTAAGGCTGCCTCTGTTCTTATTAACCTGTGACAAAGTATCTACTATGTTACCTAGTGCTAACATGCTCAAAAGAGACACAAAAACAAACAGGCACACCAAAACCTCCCATCAGTATTTGGTTATCCAGACAACCCAGAATATGTGTAAGTTCATTTTTCAGAGGATCACTGAAAGGAAGACCCAAAACTTTATCATAAAAACCTTATAAATCCTTCAGAGAAATAGCCCCAGTTTGCAAAATACTACTATTGTGGACCATAATTCCATAAAACAAATACTATTCATGTGATAATTAACTGAATTCCCCAGTGACATAATGCCTTAACCCAGTTAGCTCTTTCAACAAATATTTATTGTCTGATATGTGCGTATCAAGATAAGAGATGCCATGGAGATGAACCACATAGGTCCTGCCCAAGGAACCCCAAAGGTTTAAGATGCCTTAAAAAGTATCAGAATATTTCATGGAGAACGGATGCTAAATTCTGAGGAATGTGGAAAGTTATCACTTGGGGTAGAACAGGTATTCCACAAACATTGGTTGACTTGCTGTCTTCACCAACCAGGACTTCCCAGAAAACTGTGTTCCATATAGGTCATGGCCATCAGGGCAAGCTCACTCTGGGCTCTACTTTCGGTCTTTGGAAAATAACATATTCAGTTTTTCATTCATTCAATAAATTACTTATTGAGCACCTACTATAAGCCAAAATTGTTCCAGGTCTCTGAAATACATTAGTAAGCAGGAAAAAAACAGTTCCTGCCTTCATAGAGCTTAACTCTAGTGTGGGACAGACAAATAATAAACCAGGGCTATAATAACTAAGTAAATTACACTTCGTATTACAAACTAAAAAGTGCAATGGAGAAAACAGAAACAAAAAAAAACACCTTCAAGGAGGTAAGAAGGATGGCTGGGAGTAGAGGGAGGGTAGGTTAAACTTTTTTTAACGGGTGGTCAGGGTAAGCCTCACTGAAGTAAGATTTCTAAGTCAATGGTTCAAGGTATAATCACAGCAGATTCGTATTTACACTCTAACTTACCAGCCATCTTCCTCAGCGACATCAAATTTCCCACTGGACTACCACTATCCACTACATTTTGGTATACTTGAACGGCTTATTAAGAATGTAAGTAGGGGCTACCCTTCCCTGGTGGCGCAGTGGTTGGGAGTCCGCCTGCCGATGCAGGGGACGCGGGTTCGTGCCCCGGTCCGGGAGGATCCTGCATGCCGCGGAGCGGCTGGGCCCGTGAGCCATGGCCGCTGGGCCTGCGCGTCCAGAGCCTGTGCCCCGCAACGGGAGAGGCCACAACAGTGAGAGGCCCGCGTACAGGAAAAAAAAGAAAAAAAGAAAGTAGGAAACTAATAAAAATATGTATTTCTGTTCGTTCCACAATCATTAGTAATAATAAGGTCAAGTTTTCCTCCACTATCTTGCTACCCTTTAGGGCAAGATAGTGGAAATCTCCAAAGCCTCCAGAGCTGGCTCAGGGTCATGGGTTAATTTGGGACTCCAGGAGGATGCAATTACTCTGGCCCCTTGCCTGAGAAACCTGGCTTAAGAAATTGGTATCTTAATGGCTGAGAATTTCCCCCCTTATTTCCAGGTTCCTATACAGGAAACGAAAGGTCACCGCAGACTTGAAACTCAACTCATGAAGCTCTCTGGGCTCAGAGTAAAACCGCCAAAGGTGGCCTTCCCTGGTGGTGCAGTGTTAAGAATCCGCCTGCCAATGCAGGGAACACGGGTTCGAGCCCTGGGCCGGGACGCGGGGCAACTGGACGCGGGGCAACTAAGCCCGTGCGCTACAACTACTGAGCCTGTGCTCTAGAGCCCACGAGCCACAACTACTGACCCTGCATGCCACAACTACTGACACCCATGTGCCTAGAGCCTGTGCTCCGCAACAGGCGAGGCCACCGCAATGAGAGGCCCGCACACCGCAACGAAGAGTAGTCCCCGGGGCTTCCCTGGTGGCGCAGTGGTTGGGAGTCTGCCTGCCGGTGCAGGGTACACGGGTTCGGGCCCTGGTCCGGGAGGATCCCACATGCCGCGGAGCGGCTGGGCCCGTGCGCCACAACTACTGAGCCCGCGAGCCACAACTACTGAGCTCACGTGCCACAACTGCTGAAGCCCACGTGCCTAGAGCCCGTGCTCCACAGCGGGAGAGGCCACCGCAGTGAGAAGCCCGTGCACTGCAACGAAGAGTAGCCCCCGCTCTCCACAATCAGAGAAAGGCCCATGCGCAGCAACAAAGACCCAATGCAGCCAAAAACAATAAATAAATAAAATAAATTTATAAAAAAAAAAAAAAAAAAAAAAAAGAGTAGTCCCCGCTCACTGCAACAAGAGAAGGCCCACGCACAGCAACGAAGACCCAACACAGCAAAAATTAAATAAATAAATAAATAAATTTTAAAAACCCACCAAATGTAATGAGCCGTGCGTTTAGCAGCTGGAAATCAGCGCTGACTCTTCTTCATTAGCGCCTGGGCCTCGGTGCCTGGAGACCTACAAAGCCCTTGGGAAGGCGCCGTGACTTTCTGTGGGGGGATGGGGAAATGGAGGCCTCGGTCATTAAGCGGAAAGCGAATGCTCTCTCAGTTTGGAAAAAGCATTCAGCCACAGCAACGCAAACATTTAAACGGCGACGCACACCCGCCGGCAGAACTTGGGCCCGCAGAAAACCCCGCTGCGCCTGCGCCCTCTGTCTCCTGAGCGGAAAACCCCACCGCGCCTGCGCCCTCTGTCTCCTGAGCGAGCCCCTCTGAGGCGGAAGTGCTGCTCCCACATCCGGTGAGCGGGCACCACCGGGAAATTCTGAAGGCGCGGAAGTGGCTGACGTGTGGTGGCTTGAGGACCGGAAGATGAGGGCCGAGAAGAGCCTGGTAAGTGGCATCCAGAGAATGGAAAATATAGAAAATAATGTCCCCCAAACCTTTAGGTGCTTAGCTGAGCTGCAGACTAGCATTTTCCTCCACTTTTTCTGACTCCTGAGAGGCAGCAAAAGCACCAAACAGGATTTCTCCTCCAACCAAATTTGGAATTTCCCTGACGTTCTCTCCCCATGAATGGGGCTTCCGTCCTTACAGTTATCTGGTAGATAACTTGTTTGTTCTGAAACTCACCGCCCAAATCAAAACAATTGCCAAGTTCCATAGATTCTACTCCCTGCATGCACCTTGACCCTTCCTCTCCATTTCTGCTATTTCTGCCTGGTTCAGGTCTTCACCTCTCCGAGAGCTAAAAAATTTTTATAATAGTTTACTAATTTGGTGCTGTCTGGCATTGCTCCAGGTGAAGATCTCGGTTTGTAGGCCCTCACGTTTATACGGTTTAGGGTCCTTCTTTAAGAAACAAATACAAAACTATGAATATACATTTTTATCACAATGTGACCGTTGGCCCTACATGCCTATGTTACAAGTGCTGGTTGGGTAGTAAGATCATTACCAGAAGGCATTTCAGTACCAGAACTTAGCTATAGACAGAAGTGACTACACACTACTTTAATATATATTACTAAATAATCGAGAACTTCCCCTTAACCAATTTCCAGTAATGCCCACAGCCTAGGGAAAATGTAATGGAGGCAAGTTATAGTAGACAGAGAGTATTCAATTGTATCTTCCTTTTGCAAATTTTACAGAAAACAATTGACCACAAAATATGTTGTTAGTGCCTATTCCAGGGCTTTAGAAAATTCCATGCAAGCAAGAGTCCGTAGAGCTTAAGCATAAAACACTGCTGTCTGTTTAATCTTTGAAACTTGTAAATATGATCCTCACAATTCCCTGCTTAAAATCAATATTTCCCACTCTCCTGAAGAATGAAATCCAAGCTCCTTGCTATAACATTATATTCAAGCCCCTCCTACTTCTAACTTCTCCACCCACTCACTTGCATACATTCTTTGTTCCAGACGATTCAGAATTACCTGTGGGGTCCTAAATAATTCATGCTATCTCAAAAAATCATTCTTTTATAGATACCTTTATATCTGAAGTTCCTTTGCCTCAGTTGTGCTTTACCTATCATAGCTCCTACCTGGCTCCTTTTTAAAGCCTTCTGTGAACTCCAAAGTCTCATTTAGAAACTGCTTCTCTATTCTGCCCATAATACACTGTGCTTACCTTCTTCATATCATTAGCACCTTTTATTATAATATTGGATTTTTAATGATATGTTTTTCCCACCAGACTAAAATTTCCATAGCCCATGTCTTTGTAATATTTTCCCTCAGCTCCTAAATCAGCACCCACCCCCCCCCCAAAATTAACCTTGAAAAATTGCAGATGCTAGAGAGATGTGAATAGTAGCTAAAATAACCATGACCAGAGAGAGAGAGAGCACGTGCGAAAACCCAAGGAAACAGAAAACTGTCATAGACTGCTATGGGTGAATGAATGGAAAGAAAAACTGGATATGTTGAAGGAACGTTCTGAAATTCTCCTTTTGTTTCTTCACCACGTTACCTTGGGCCATAATTTTCCTTCTTCATCACTACAGAAATTGACAGTAACAACCCATTAGTCAATTTTGATGGGGAATCAGGGCAGAGGTTCTGCCAAAATAAAGAGTTGATAAAAACAGATGCTCTTAGACCAGCTGCCATCAGTCATTTCCTCCAAACAATAGATAACCAGAACAGGACCTGGTGCCTAGCAGGGGGTTGCTTACATAACAGAAGCCTAAAACGTATGGCACTGGCTTTGGGCCCAGGCAGAGGCAGAAGCTAGAAGGGCCTCAAAGAAATGGTTAATAAAAGTGAGAATATGTTGGTGAGTCTTAAAGGACAGTGTAGAAATGATACTGGAGACAGAAGAAAAAGCAACCTTTGGTACATAATAGTTGGAAAGTTTGGCAACACTGTCACCTGTAAACCCATGAACTTGTGGATATGTCTAAGGAAGTTTCTAGGTAAAATGCAGAGAATACTACCTGGCTTTTTCTAGCTGACTGTGATAGAATACAAAGGGAAAGGCATGAACTAAAGAAAGAGTTGCTTAGTCTTGTTTTGTTTTTGGCTTTTTAAATTTTTTAATTGTGGTAAAATATATATAACAAAATTTACCATCTTAACCATTTTTAAATGTACAGTTTAGTAGTGTTAATTACTTCATATTGTTATGCAATCAATCTCCAGACTTCTTTTCATCTTGCAAAACAACTGTATACCCATTAAACAACAATTTCCCATCCCCCTCCTCTGCCCAGCCCCTATATTCAAACCACAATTCTAACTTCTATCTCTAAGTATTTGATGGCTTTAGGCATCTCATGAGTGGAATCATACAATACGTGTCTTTTTTGTGGCTGGCTTATTTCACTTTGTATAATGTCCTCAGGTTTCATCCATGTTGTATCATGTGTCAGAATTTCCTTCCTTTTTAATGGAATAATATTGCATTGTATGTATATACTGTATTTTGTTTATTCATCCATTTGTTGATAGACACTGAGTTGCTTCCATCTTTTGGGTATTGTGAATAATGCTGTTGTGGAGTTGCTTAGTTTTGGGGTGAAATTTAGAGGAAATATTAGAGTCAGGATTTGGAAATAAAACTGTTGCACATCCCCTGTCTATTCTAGCAAAAGATTCTCAGAATATGAAATGGCTTCAGAGCAAAGAACCACCTCAGGGTGGGTCTGGAAAATCCTTTGTTAAGACTTAAGAAAGGTCTAAGGCAGTGTTTCATAGAGGCTCTCAGCTAGACTAAAGGACTTCTGACGGTCTTATGGGTATGCCTCATAGACCCTCACTGACAAACAACGGGGATTCTAAGATTCTCAAGTCATTATTAGGACAATAGCCACAAGGACCCAAGATAGAAAACTTCCTGTCTTAAAGAGATTTGTAAATGTGACTTCTGTCTAATAGAATGAAATCCAGTAAGATTCACAGGAAACCTACGTTTTTCAATGAATAGCATAGGTAGGAGCGCTATCATCTTGAATTAAAAAGAAAAGAGATAGTGCAAAATTTTAAAAGACACTTTCCCCACCCCCACCCTTCTATGGGCAAGAGGCAGGCTGAGAAGGCCACTCAATTGCAAATATAGTCAGTTTCTTAGGGAAAAGGAAGGGTAGCTCAGAGGACAGAATCAAGAGGCCAGAGGGTAAAGCCAGGACCTTCAGAGAATTTTCCCAGGGAGCAGGACTGGTCCTAATCAAGAAATTGGCAATATGTGCTCAAATGAATTTCAGAATTGCTGTAGACTAGTAACTGCTATGTGTATCCTGTTCCCCTGCTTTTTCAACTGAAGTGTCATTGTAATTGTCCTATCTCTTTATCACATGTGGATGTTTCAGGGATACTGGGGGCAGAGGACAGATAATGTTTCTTTACAGGTCTTTAAATTGAGAGATACTATACTTGAACTATACACATAGCACTCATGCTCATCTGGGTCTCATTCAGTTGGCTAAGCCCTGACTTCAAGACAATATCACAGTGAGATAAGACTTTGGGGGTGGGAGACTTGAGAGGAGTAAGTGTATTCTGCAGATAAGAAGCCCTACTACCCTATTACCCTGCTGGAAGTAAATGCAAGGTGCCAGGTGGAGTAAATGTGGAAAGAGAGTTTACTGAGCAGTGCCCATGCATCCCCCAGCTATTCCAAACTTCGCAGCCCAGTTGCCAGATATATGAATGAAGAAGCCACCTTAGAAGTGGGTCTTCCAGCCCCAGCCATGCCAGCTGACACTGCATACACTAGAAACAAACCACTCAGCCAAGCCCTTCCCAGATCTGTGATCCACAGAACTGTGAGAAAAATGCTTGTTTTATGCCCCTAGGTTTTTCAGTAATTTGTTATGCAGAAATAGGTAACTGGAACATCTAACCAATATAGACACTGTATATGCGGAAAAGATACAGTGGATTTAGAGGATATAGCTACCAAGGGCATATATGCTGCCAAGGGCACGTGTGTGTGTATGTGTGTATATTTATCAACGATTGACATAAGAAAGAAATAATTGTTGGAAATCCTGACATACCTCTGAGAAACTGATAGATTGAACAGAAAGAAGCAATTAGCAAATATCTCAACAGTACAATTAAGCTGTAGACTTAAGCTATTTAGGCATATATAGAGCTCTTCATGTGACAAATAATTCACTTTTTGTTTTAACATGCACAGAATATTTACCAAAAATAAACCAGAGATAATATTTCAAAGGGAACCTCAGATTCCAAAGGATCAGTGTCATACAAACTATGTCCTTTAGTCATAATGCATTAAATTATAAATTGTTTCTTAAAAGGATAGCTTAAATACACCTCACATGTTTGGAAAATTAAAACAAATTCCTAAATAACCCTTAGGTTGAAAAAGAAAATTAATGAATACTTAGACTTGAATGGCAGTGAATACACTACAAGTAAAAAAAAAAATTCTGGAACAAGGGTTAGAGAAATGACTGAACCTAGGGCTGGGGCAGGGAAAATGCAAGGTACACTTAAAGCATCATTTTCAGAAAATAAGAACAAGTGCATGTCAAAAAGACACACAAGCCAACTTAAAAGAGTTCCCAATTGTCAAAGCTGGAGTAGTTTGAGCAATGAAATAAATAATGATAATATCGGATTCAACCCCCAAAATAAATAGCCATAAGTCCATACTCATATGAATAAATGATTAAGTTAATAAATGAGGAAGAAGACAGAACTCTTTGTTACAAAAGAATTCCAACTCATACATTTAGAAGGAATGGGGGAAATAGAAAATCATCATTAGAATACCACATTAATAATTGTTGCAGACAAGACCTGCTGATAAATCCTAAAATTAGTGGGAAAAACATTAAGAAGAAACAGGATATTTGAATAAGCTCAAATCATCTCCCCCAAAACATTTATTCATTACTGTAGTGGTTTTAACATATGTCCAAAATCCTTTGATGCTCCTCCCTCCAGGAAGAAGTGAATTCACCTTCCCTTAGAGTGTGAGCTTAACTTAGTTATTCACTTAGAATAAAATACGGAAAGGGAAAAATAGTAACTAGAATGGAGAAACCTGGCAAACACACCACGAACCAAGTGACCAAGGTTAACATCACCAGTAATAAGACATATCGATACTAGGTACTCTGTGGTAAGATGCAATGAGAAGAGCATTTCCCCTCTATTGTATTCTTCCCAAAAGTCCATAACCTCAGTCTTATCATGAGAAAGCATCAGACAAATCCAAA
The DNA here is from genome assembly GCF_008692025.1 of Phocoena sinus. NCBI lineage: Eukaryota > Metazoa > Chordata > Mammalia > Artiodactyla > Phocoenidae > Phocoena > Phocoena sinus. The sequence continues at coordinate 10,806,851 of NC_045764.1, forward strand.
TAGAGGGATATTCAACAAAATACCTTAGCAGCACTCTTCAGAAGTGTCAACTGATAGTTGATAACATAAGAGAGTATTGTTTAAAGGCAAGGAAGGACTGAGAGACTGTCACAGATTGGAGGAGACTAAGGAAATATGAAAAACAAATGATATATTGGTTTGCTAGGGCTGCCATAACAAAGTACCCAGACTGGGTGGTTTAAACAACAGAAACGTATTTTCTCATAATTCTAGAATCTAAAAGTCCAAGGTCAAGGCATCAGTAGGGTTGGTTTCTTCTGAGACCTCTCTCCTTGGCTTGTAGATGGCCATCTTCTCTCTGTGTCTCCACATGGTCTTCCCTTTGTGTGTTCCTGTGCCCTAATTTCTTCTTATGAAGACCCAAGTCATATTGTAGGGTCCATCTTAATGACCTCATTTTAACTTCATTACCTCTTTAAAGGTACTGTCTCAAAATACTGTCACATTCTGAGGTACTGAGAGTTAGGACTTCCACATACGAATTTTGGGGAAACATAATTCAGCCCATAAGATATGGTATCCTATTTTGGATCCTGGAAGAGAAACAGAGCACTAGTGGAAAAACTGAGGAAATCTGAATAAAATCTGTAGCTTAGTTAACAGTGTTGTACTAATATTAGTTTCTTAGTTTTTAATAAGTTGTATGTAAATGTTAATGTTATAGGAAGCTGGGTGAAGGGTATATGGGAACTTTCTGTATTGTCTTTGCTTATCTTCTGAAAGTCTGAAAGTATTTCAAAATAGTTCAAAAATTTTTAGTTATAAAAACACTAAATTTCTTTGAAAAGATAAATAAGGGAAACTCAAGAATTAAAGAGAAAATATGCAAATAAACAGGAAATAGGCAAATAAACAATACACAGAATGAATAGATACAAAGGAATGTTTTTAAAAGCTATTATTATTTTTAAAAATATACGATTATTTTGTAACAAACTTTTAAAAACTAGAGGAAATGAAAAAAGTGGATAAATTGATAGAAAATATACAATGCCAAATTTGCTACAAAGGGAATATAAAACTTGAATACAACCATAAGCATAGAGAGTTTTAAATCATTCACTTCCCAGAAAAGCTTCAGGCCTACGAACATGGTTTTGTATATGAATTCTACCAAACTTTTAAGGAAAAGTTCTTTTATTTTTACAAGTTCTTAACACCAATAAAACCCAAAATTATCCAACTTATTTTATATGATTTTAATTCCAAGCCACATGAGGACAATATAAAAAAAAACAGGGGCTTCCCTGGTGGCGCAGTGGTTGGAGGTCTGCCTGCCGATGCGGGGGACGCGGGTTCGTGCCCCGCTCCGGGAGGATCCCGCATGCCGCGGAGCGGCTGGGCCCGTGAGCCATGGCCGCTGAGCCTGCGCATCCGGAGCCTGTGCTCTGCAATGGGAGAGGCCACAGCGGTGAAAGGCCCGCGTACCACAAAAAAAAAAAAAAGGCATTTTACAAAGTTCCAACACCTAATTTTTTTTAATGGTATACTAGAAATTGAAGGATACTCTTAACTTGGTAAAACTTGCCTCTATCAACCCTGTACTTAAAGGAAGAAAATTTTCTTTAAGATGTTCCCTTTAAGTCGAAAATGTTTACTATCACTGATGCTGTTTAACATAGTTACTGAAAGTCACAACTAATTCTGTAAGAAAAAAAAAGAAATGAGATATAAAGATCAGATTATTTGTAGATGATATGACTGTTTAGCAATAAAATCAACAGACAAATATGAGAATAAAAAGTTCAGCGGGGTTGATGGATACCAGATCAATGTACAACAATCAATAGCATTTCTCTACACCAACAATCTCCAACAAAAGTTATAACTAAAAAGATGCCATTTAAAATAGCAACAGAACCCATATATTCTCTAGAAGTTAATCAAGAATACACAAAACCTTTATGGAGAAATTTTGAAGCTCTACTGAAGGACAAAACAGATCATCTGAATAAATGGAGAGACATCACATGCTCTGAAAGGGAATAATTTACTGTATTAAAAATGTCAATTCTCATCAAATGGAGCTATAAATTTAATGCAGAACCAATCAAAATTCTATATAGATTTTTTTTAGAAACTTGATGGCTTACTTTAAGTAGAAAAATAAAAGTCAGCTGTGAAAAGGGGAAAGAGGTAGGCTTTGCCTAAGCAAATATTGAGACATACTACCCAACCACAGCAATGAAACATAATAGTATTGACCAGAAAACAGACATGGGAAACAGTGGAACAAAACAGAGAGCTCAGAGACATACACGTGCATATAAGGCACTTATTTGTATGATAAAGGCTGATAATGTTGGGAACCTGGCTCACTAAATAGATAAGAATAATAACTGGATCCCTACCCAATATCATATACCAAGGTGAACTCCCAATGTTAAAGACCTGACTGTGCAAGGTAAAACTTTAATGGTAGTAGTTGATTATAAGAGAATATTTTTGTGGCAAAGCATTGAAAGACTTCTTAAAATGAAACCCAAAAGCATAAACTGTGAGGCAAAATTTTGACTAAGTAGCATCAGAAATTTTTTTAAATTCCATTCAAGGGGAGATATTATGGGCAAAGTTACCTGAAAGACGACAGATTGGGTGATATTGCAGTGTCTAAAATTGACAAGGAAATAATATCTAGAATACAGCAGGATCTCTTGCAGTGAAACAGAAATATAGGAATCACAATAGGAAATGGGCAAAGGCTATAAACAAGCAGTTTACAGAAAAGTAAACCCAACAGGCTTACACGCACATGAAGAGATGCTTAAGCTAATTAGTAGTCAGAGAAATGCAAAGTAAAACAATAGTGAGATACCACTTTACATTCATTAAAATGGCAAAAAATTAGAAAGCTGTATGATGCCAAGTGTTGGCAGGAAAGTGAGGCTATAGGAGCCCCTATGCCCTGCTGGTGGATATGTAGACTGATGCAGCCTGTCTAGAGAGCAATCTTGCGATATTTTGTAAAATGACATTTACCCCTCCCTGTGACCGAGAAATCCTGCAATTCAGTTTATCTTTCAAGGAAATTCTCATGCAGGTGCATAAAGGGGCGTATAAGCTTATCATAGTATCATTGTAATGGCAAGGAACTGAAGACAATCTGGGTGTCCATCCCTAGAACTGGACAATTTCTACATGCTATTTAGCAGTAGAGTCCTAGGCATCAATAGGGAAATGGACTGGTTGTATACATAGCAGCAGGAAGAGATTCTTAAAACAGAATTGTATAAATAAAAAGTAAGCAGAATAATGAGAAATATAGCAATTATTTAACTGAAATGATTTGCACGCAAATAGCACATGAACAGAAGAGCACACTTCACAGGTTAGTTGCTAGTGGGGTGGGATCAAGGAAAAGAGACCTTTTTTTTTTTAAGGGATGAAGAGCAATTTCCTTTCTGTTTCCTTATAACTGTAGAAGACTGCAGATTCATGTTTCAGTCATCTTTGGGTAACTTCCTCACTTGGGGCCTCTCATCCTCAGAAAACACTGCTCACAAAAACATCTCTATCATTTAGCTCAAACCCGTAACTACAAGAAGTACAGGAGACCCAAGAACACAGTCTGATTCCCTCTAGATTATCTTGAAGAATTTGACAACAGTCTGTCTTAAAGCAAGAAAATGTTCTCCCACACTACTTTGCAGCTGCCATGTCCAGAGAAGCTTGCCAAAGCTTTACATAGTGACAAATGTCTTCCTCTGACTTCTTGTTCTTGGAAGGCATTTTGGCAATCAGGTCACACCTTCCTTGGGAAGATCTGTGTATTTTGTGTGGGGAAAATAACTCAAGTTTGATTTCTAAAAAGAGAGAGAACCAATAAATATGAAGTAAGGTCAATCAGGACATCAGTTCTCCATCTACAAGTATACAATCTTTGGGGCTCTTGAAGGTGATCCTTTTTCAAAGTTAAGTGCAGCACATATCTTAAAGGTGCTAGGGTTTAAAGTTTGATAATAGATGATTATCCCCCTGAAAAATACATTTTGAGTTTGCTGCTTTTGCAAAAGTAGCTGACTAATGTCTCATTTTATGGTTTTCCTTCACTGCAATAATTTTGAGCTACATTCTATTTCAATTTTAAATGAAGAGAGGACAGTTTATTTTTTCAAACACATCCACAGTGTTCTTTATAACACCTCTTTGAACATGACCATTTCTAAATGGGGTGGAAAATCCCTTGTCAGGGAACCCACTACAAAGAGATCACCTGTCTTGACTCGTTTTATTCAAATAACACTTCTATAAAAGAGCAAGTACTTTTCTTGATTTATAGATGAGGAAAATAAGGTTCAGAAAAGTTATGTAATATGTCCAAAGACATACTTTTTTTAATTGCTAGGGGAGAAAAAATAAGAAGAAAGTATCTTCTGTCAGAGAAAATAAATGTCTAATGTGGACACTAACCTGTCTTAAAATATAACGATTTTCTACCTTGAGTTTCCTGGTGATTTCATTAAACAAGTCAGTTATGCTTGGCTACAATAGATAAGTGAAAATAATCTTTTTTGTTAGTAATTTTTAAAATCATTAAATTTCTTTTTTCTGTTGGTTCTTATTCATATAGCTCTTCAAGTCAAATTACCCATCTGATAATCTGCACAGTTTTTTATTCTAAATGACTTCTTTGTAGACCCTAATATTTTATACAAAAGGTACAAATTAGCCATTCATAGTAACTTTTCAGAAAAAGATATATAGCTTGTGCCAATGAATTCTTCTGATTTAGAAATAATAACAGTAAGCAAGGCTATAAAGTAAATTTAAAATGTTCCCATTGGAATTTAAATTAAAGTACTTTGGTTAGATACCCAAGATATGAACTAAATATAGGATGTACTTGTATGCTTAGAACCCTGTGTTTTAAGTTATCATTTATTGGGTACTCATTGTGTGTCATACATTATGCTATACACCCTTAAAACACCCTCACTGAACTGTTATGTGACTGATATTATTCTCCCCAATTTATATTACAACTATACATGGTCAATATCATTCTCCTAAATAATAGTTGAGAAGTTTGGGACACAAAGAAGTGAAATAGCATACCTAAGGACACACACCTAATAAGTAAAATAACTGAGTATGATGTCCATAACTTAGGTGTAAGGGTAAGGAGACTGGTCAGAAGACCTAAGTTTGAGTTCTTGTTTAAGTTGGTGAGTTGAGCATGTTTCTCCACCTCGTCCCTCCACTTTAATGGCAGTAAATAGATAGAAGAGGGAATGAGAAGAAGTAGTTGACCAGAGATTTGACATAATTCTCCAGCACCATACTGATGATAAGCCAGAGTGGTGGCAGCTAAGCCCAGGACATGCTCAGGAGAAGGCTGGAACAGAGGTGGAAACTATTCTTTAAGCAGAGTTTCCAGAAAGATTTTAAGCTCAAAGTCAACAGGTATCAAGAGTGGAAGTAGAAAATGAGGCAGACATCAAGGTGATGAATTGAAGGATTTCCTTCTAAACAGTTACACGAGTTGGCACATCCTCTCCTTGCATGCAGTGATGACATTTATTCCCAAGCTAAAAACCAAGATCTATTCTGTAAAAAGATTGAAAGAAATGTCTGGAAAGAACTAAAACTTCTAAATGGTTATAGTTCTCCCAGAGTAAACATCTAGGGTGAGCCAGAAACTGCCAGCTTCCTTCTCAGGCATCCTAAAATGAATGTTGAAAGCCTGACAGTCAAGGGGAGGTCTACTGAGGAACTAGGCTACTCATCTGCCATAGGAATCCATGCCATCTAGCTATATATGTTTACCTAGCCCTTCAGTCATAACATTGATGGCTAATAAGGATCATATTTGAGATGAACTGGTAGCATAAAGGAGAAGAACTGGTATGAACAAGCAAAATAACTGAACCTGGAACAAACAGCAATAATACAGGGAACAGAAGACAATTCAATAGATATTTTAATTAATATCTCAAAGAGATTTAAGAAAATGAACATACAATTATGAAAAAGAAATAGAGCAAGAAAGAGTTCATGGAAAGTAAAAGTGATTGCTAAATGAAAACTAATTTAATTTTTCAAAAAGGTAGAAAAAATAAAATCTTCTAGAAAGTAAAGTAAAAAGAAAAAGAGATGAAAAATGAGAGAAGAGCTAAGAAATACAGGGATCAATCCAGAAAGTTGAATACCTACCTATAGGAGTTCCAGAAAGAGAAAATGCATAGCAGAACGTAGTTTTAAGCCATCATAAAAGAAAATTACTGAGTGGAAAAGTCCAAAAGGGCCAACTAAGTGATGAGGTTGATGAATAAAAAGAATCACATCTAAGCACATCATCATGAACATTCAGAACCCCACGAAAAAAGGAAAGATCTTAAGAGTTTCCGTGAGGAGAAAAGATTACCTACAAAGGTATAATAAATCAGGTTAATATCAAATTTTTCACCAGCAACAATGAATGCTAAAAACAATGTAACAATGTCTTTAAAATTCTGAGGGCAAAGTGACTTTCAACCTATAATTTTATATACAGACAAACAATCAATCGTGCATGAAGACAAAGACATTTTCAGACACGGGGAGACTTAGAAATTTTACCTTCCACAGATTCTTTCTGAAAAAGTACTTGAAATTGCGTTTTAGGGGGTGGGGAAAAAAGAAGAATTCTTTTTTTTTTTTTTTTTTTTTTTTTTTGCAGTACGCGGGCCTCTCACTGTTGTGGCCTCTCCCGCTGCGGAGCACAGGCTCCGGACGCGCAGGCTCAGTGGCCATGGCTCACGGGCCCAGCCGCTCAGCGGTATGTGGGATCCTCCCGGACCGGGGCACGAACCCGCGTCCCCTGCATCGGCAGGCGGACTCTCAACCACTGTGCCACCAGAGAAGCCCAAAAGAAGAATTCTTGAAATAAGAGGACCAGCACCCAACACACAGTTGGATCCAAAATTTCAATAATTTGAAAATAGTTCCATGATAGTTATTCTGCAGAAGACCTAAAGCAATTTGTACAAATTATGGGACTCCAAGAAGCATGTCTTCAACAAAAATGTAAATTTTCTTTAACAAACGATTGATTAAGAAGTTGGATGATCTTAGAAATAAGAAAACATAGGGTTTCTTTTTATTTCTTTAACGTGAAGAGAAAAGCAATTGGCAGCTGCATGGAGGGAAAATAGGTGAAAAGTCTCCATGCAGACATGCACAAACTAAAGGTAACATGGTTTTGTGCAACTGATCTAAAAAAAAGGGAGAGAAAATCCATTGGCCCTTGAAATTTGGAACATTCTAAAAATGGCATAGATTCAGATATTCAGATTTTAATTTTTAGAAGCAACTAATGGACAAAACACAGAAGTGGGTTTTGGGTTTTTTTTTTTACTGCAGTGACAGACTGAAAATGTTACCATCTTGAATTACCTAAAAATATTGGAATAAGAGTAGAAGCATAAAGAAAGAAAAGAATAGAAGATACTATTTTAAATTGATGGATATAAAAGTCAAGGTAACCAATAGAAAAATTTTAAATATAATTAATAAAACAATGGAGAGAGTAGAGAAAGGAAAAGTGAAATATAAAGAAGCTAAGTTTCACATTTGTCGTATCAGAGAAGCTGATCATCGTATCATCATCAGTGTATCATGGTGATGATTTTAATCCCCAAAATTCATAATCCCAATTTTCCATAGATAATGCTCTTCATTAGAGATGTACTTCTGCCTATACTTCCTTTCCTATGGTACAAAGTCTGCTTCCTCCAAATTCATGTCCAAATGTTTGTGGTGTCCCTTCTGGCTTTTCCAGTCTCACTTCTGTATCTTGTGCCTCTCACTGGCAGTTTCTGAGGCAGCCCCTAACCAGACATCTTAGTCCTCACCATAAAAGACAACAGAGTGAGGCGGGAAATGCCAAACGACAAGACCTGCCCGCCACAAGCTTGAGAGAGGTAGGGGACCCGCTGCATGTCATCTCAGGCATGCTGGTGAGGGAGAAAAGTGTCTTGCCCCTGAGTTTGCCTGCTGTGCCTCTGCCTTTAGTCTCCTGCTGTTTGTGTTTGGAAAGGGTTTCACCGTACAGGTTGAAGCCAGGGAGCAAGAAAAGCACCCAGCTGATTTTTGCAAGAAATTGTAGATTTTCAATCTCTACCTCCCTTACCACTCAACTCTTTCAGTGTATTCATTCACAGCCAAGAATGGAGCAGCTGTAAATAGCTTCTTTGACTGAAATCTCATCAGAGAAGCTGGAAAGCCCAAGCTCTCAGAGCTAAGGGAGGGACTGGGCAGGAAGGCCAAGACAGAAAGGAGGAAAGAAAAATGGAAAGCAAAGAAAACGAAAATACATCCACAATCTACATAGTACTACAGGGCTAGAAATTTGTAAAGCCCTTAACATGTTTCTATATTTTAACCACTTACTGAGTACCTTCTACATCCCTTACTCTCATTTTCTATGTCAACCCCCCCCCACTACATTCCAGCAACATTGACTTTCTTTCTGCTTTTAGAGCATTTGAAGCTCATTCCTATCTCAAGGCCTTTGTTCTCGCTGTTCCCTATCTCAAGCATGATTCCTAAGCTTAAGCTTGTTTCATGGCTGTCTCCTCATCCTTCATTTCTTAACTCAGAGTCACATCTTCAGAGAGGTTTTCCTTAATCACCCTATTTACTGCAACACGCCTTACCTCTCAGCCATTCTTTACCACATCATATTTATTTTCTTATAGCATTTGTTTGTATGAAGAATTATATTTATCTTGCTTGTTTGTCATCTATGTCCCCCCACCCACCAAAAAAATCCACAGGTACAGGGATTTTTATCTGTCATTTTCACTATTATATCCTCAGTACCCATACTCCTAGCCAGGCGCATGTTATATACATAATTATTTTATTTTTATTTTATTTATTTATTTTTTTTGTGGTACGCGGGCCTCTCACTGCCGTGGCCTCTCCCGTTGCGGAGCACAGGCTCCGGACACGCAGGCTCAGCGGCCATGGCTCACGGGCCTAGCCGCTCCGCGGCATGTGGGATCCTCCCGGACCGGGGCACAAACCTGTGTCCCCTGCATCGGCAAGCGGACTCTCAACCACTGTGCCACCAGGGAAGCCCACGTTATTTTTTTAAATAATACATTCCATACATTATGCTAAGCTCTTTACATAGGTAAGATTGTTTACTCTTTACAGTGTAATCTGTACTCTTTGCAGATAAAGAAATTGAGTCACAGAAGGAAATAACTTGCCCAGTATCACACAGTAAGTGAAAGTGGAAGCTCATAGATTCAAATCTAGGTTTTTAATCCTAAAACCCTTCTTCTTAGACACTATTCCATACTTCCTGAAATATGCAAGGAACTTTCAAGAGGCAGTGAATATGGGAAGTCATGAATTGTGGTCCTTGCATTTGAAGGACCTGTAGGACTGGTTGGGGAATTATTATGTTTACATCAAGAGACAAATTATAACAACCAGAGGCAGCTGCTCTCATGATAGTCTCTGTGATCCCCCTGCCTTCATAACCTTCTAGTCATTCTGCCCTTGCCAGTACGGTCATGGCCGGCAGCCAAAGTTTTTGGACGACTACAGCTGAAGCTGCCAAGTATTTACAACTCTTAATTCTTACTCTTAAAATCGTTTAAAAGGAATTTTATGTGTTTCAAGCTTATCAGATACTGTTTAATTTTTCCCAAGTTTGTGTTTAAGGACCAGCTCCTTGTGAATTATGGAGACTTTGGTTTTTGTTTTGTTTTGTTTTGTTGAAATTTACTTTATTTTTATTTATTTTTGGCTGCGTTGGGTCTTCGTTGCTGCACGGGGGCTTTCTCTAGTTGCAGCGAGCGGGTCTACTCTTAGTTGCGTTGCACGGGCTTCTCATTGCAGTGGCTTCTCTTGTTGTGGAGCACGGGCTCTAGGCATGCTGGCTTCAGTAGCTGTGGCACACGAGCTCAGTAGCTGTGGCACACAAGCTCAGTAGTTGTGGCACACAGGCTTAGTTGCTCCGCGGCATGTGGGATCTTCCCGGACCAAGGCTCGAACCTGTGTCCCCTGCATTGGCAGGTGGATTCTTAAACACTGCGCCACCAGGGAAGCCCCAAGACTTTGTTTTTGATACAGACTTCTGAAGCTGTCCCCACATGTCGTCTTCACAGGGTCTGAAAGGGCCTAGGAATGTACTATCAGGCTTTTCAGGTGATCCTGATACCCAGCTAAGTTTGTAATCAGTGAATAATGACCGTAAATTAACGTTTACTTGATGACTCAGGGTCTTTTTATCTGTGCCTGTTATTAAACTACAAGTTCACTGCAGCCATAGCCAGTGCAAGTGATGGTCACCACTTCCCTGGGTCTCAATTTCCTCATGTGCAAAAGTAAAAATAAGTTGGATTACATGATCTCTAAAATCCTTTTTACTTCTAAAATTCTAATTCTTCAAAAAGGAGCTTTCCCAGGATGTTTACTAGAACATTGTTTCTTTCAAGAATGCCCCAGTTGTTATTTGCTTCTTTCTCAAAAAAGTGGAAAGACAAATAGATTTCTAAATAACTTTCAGAGGGCTGTAATATGAGGGCCTTTCCACAAATCTAATTATTAAGTTAGTACCTGAAACAGCTTTCTGAAGTGTGCCTTATCCAGATAAATAGTAATCTTCATCTTTCTCTTCATGAGCTTTGGTCTCATCTCTTAACATTCACAACATCATCTCTCATTTCTCTGTAATCAACACAGTATACAGCAGCACGCTCCTCGTTTCTTGCCCCTGAAGCTCACGTGTACTACATGTTTATGGATGGCACAGGAGGAAGTAGGCATGCATCAGTTTGTGCTATGGTAATTTGTAAAGCCTAAACATTCTTTTCCATCACGTAGCCATTGTTATTTTTTAAGGTTTCTTCTGACAGGATTCTAAACATAGTAATGTTAAAAACTGTCTTTAAACATGTTAAAGCCTTAAATAATGTCTATATAATATGTCATTTAAATTATTTCTTCTAGGAAATTTCATTTATAATATGTTCAAATTATGAACAGCTTCTAGTTGAATCAATAAAGGTAAAGTGGCAAACAGAGCATTTTAGGGAATTCCCTGGTGGTCCAGCTGTTAGGGTCCGAGCTTCCACTGTAGGGGGCCTGGGTTGGATCCCTGATCGGGGAACTAAGATCCTGCAAGCCATGCGGCGCAGCCAAAAAAAAAAAAATCATTAAAAAAACCAGAGCATTTTAAGAATATATATTGTAAGGTATTAATATTCCTTTAATGGGATAAGCTCTGCATCAGCCTGTTTATAGCTTTGACTTCCTGAGTTAAAGTTCTGAAATGCAAGCACAGCCAACCTATCTTTATAATGATTAAATCTTCAGGAACTTGATTCCTCACTACTTGCTAGAAAAGAATAATTCAGTTTCATCAGAACTATGAAAGTGCTCAGTGGTAAACAGAGCTTCATGAAAAAGTAAAACACTATTCCACAGCATCATAGACTACTAACTGTTTTTCGTTTCATTCATCTCCATTTGTTCCCTGTCCACACTCCTCTCTACCCCCTACTTTCTCCCTCTCTCCTCTCTTTGTCCCCACAGAGGTTCACACACACACACACACACACACACACACACACACACACACACACACACATTTTCTTTTCCAAATGCATCCTTTAATGGGAAATCTTAAAAATGAGACATTTAGCTATATAAGTAGCAAATCCATGCTTAGCAACAAGTTCTGGAAATAATTTGGCCAGATGTTCTTTTTGAGCCTTAATGACATCTAAATGTGAATTAATATTCCATCGATTCATCAAAAGTTTCCAGTTCTCATTCATGTTAGATTCTATATATGCAGTGATCTTATGTTCCAGACAAACAAATAGAAATGTGATCTGACAAACTCACATACACACACACACTCACTCTCACACACACACACACACATACACACACACACACATAGATACATACAGAACTCTTGAAATAGGATAGCCACAGAATAGCATTTTTATATGTGTTCCCTCTACACCAGCTGCTTTCAACCAGAGACATTTTTACCCCTTAGGTGATACTTGGCAATGTTTGTAGACATTTTTGATTGTCACACTGGGCAGGGAGGTTGCTACTGGCATCCTGTGGGTAGAGTCAGGGGTGCTGCTAAACATCTTACAGCGAAAAAGCCCCCACAGAAAAGGGTTATCTGGCCCCAAATGTCGATAGTTCTGAGGTTGAGACACCCTGCTCTACACAATGGTCTAAGGCATCAAATAAGGGGACAGCCAAACTCTTCATTCCATTCCCGGCAACTGACTAGAAAAGAACGAGAAAAAACACATACCTCCACAATTCCATTTAAATCTCTTTAACCAAAACTAGTTACATGGCTACACCACAAAGCTTTTATTTCCACCCTGAAACCTCTAAGCACTTTAGAAAGGAAAGACAGATCTAGTCCCTCTATTTTTAGTTTATAAGTGGTCTTGTATTCTCACTGTCCTATCCATCTCCCCACAGTGTGAGTGAAACTCTTTGCCAGATGGTGTAGGAAAGATTTTGATAATCCTTACCTCACCTATTCTGAAAATAAGTTTCTGCAACTTCTGGCCCGATGTTTTGTGTATTTCACATATATTAAAAAGACAGTGTGGTTACATGTTTTAGTATAGCTTGTCTTGTTTTAAAAATTATTATGAAGACAAATAGCAATCTGATATACAGCAGTAAGGTCTAGGTTTTTTGTTTCCATATAGGCATATTTTGCTGCATATTGATAGCTTATAGATGATAGTAGAACTTTATAGTTGGAGAGACCATGGAATTTAATTTCCCATTTTCTAATATCACAGTTCATCAAATATAAAATGCCATTAATTGTAAGATATGCTATTACATTCTGTACCACTAAAAGAAAAGTGTATGCCAATTGGAAATGACATGCCCCCAATCATTAAGACACATCTCAGTTTGAGAGACATCAAAATGTGGAAAAGGTACATCTTAGAATTGATAAAATACATTATTTTGTACTACAATACCTTTTCCTCTTTCTGAGATAAAAGCCATGTGTCTTGTTATTCTATAAAAATCCTTCCACGATAATGTAATAAGGCATACACGTTGGAAAACACATAAGTGGTGAAAAAACCAGGTTAAGAAAGTAAACCAACATCTTATGTAATTCTAAGCTCCCTTTTAGGTTATAAGTGCACTGGGTACTTTGCTAACTGGACAGGATTTTTTTTTAATCCTGTTTCGTCTTATTCTAAATGGGGGAAAGTTACAAGAGATATTATAATGAATAAAAATTAACTGGATTTCAATTAATTATAAGTATCAGTTAACTATAAAAGAGAAAGAGACTGCCTTCTTTAATAAAAAGGAAGGAAACTGTGTTTTGGAGAAAATGATCTTGGGGTCAGATCACATTTAAGCTAATCTCTGTTTTCTATAAATTCTACCTATAATGAAGGTAATAAAACTAGGTGACTCCTGTGATTGCTTTGAGGCACTATAATATCCTTTGGTGTAAAAGAGAAAGTCAGTCATGGTTCCTACACTAAGTTTGGTATTGTAGAAAATGGGGCTGGGGGGGTGGGTACCTGAGAAAGACTTTTAGCCAAGAGCATTAATTTTTTCCTAAACTGAAGAAGTATTTTATAGAACAGCCTATCCACCTAAATCTTTTCATAGGTCAAGTTTTAGGAAGAAAGACTTGTTAGATGAGTAAATGCCCAGCCAAAGTAGAAATTACACCAGAAAAGGTTTCTTGCTAAAACTTGAGAAACGAATAATACTAAAAGACCAGCAAAACAAGCCAATGTACGTATGTGCCATAGCTGTGCTGGGCAAGAGCCTAATGATGCTGTTGTCTGCAAAGTGTCCGAAACATAGCCCCAAGAGCGCTGAACTGCCTGTTTGCACATAGTGGCCATCAAGCTGCCAAAGTTATCAAAATTCCAATGTACTGTTTCAGTAATTCTGTTTAAGTAACCCTGTGAACATCAATCCAGAGCTGAATAGAGAAAACAAACAAGGCCCTAATGCTTCTGTACCAACCAAGTACAAATAACACCAACAGCATACTTCTTGGCATCCCAGTATATTACAATATAATCATAAAACGCGGTGCATCTTGGAAAAAGGTAGCCTTAAAACCCTGAACAGTGAACAACAAACTGCTGCTTTTATGAAGTTGAAAGTAAAATTTGACTTATCCAGCAATTGAGGCCATAAAATCAGTCTTGTGAGGCATGAGTTCTCTCCCCAGAGGGGAGGCCTAAACTCCTGTCATTTATTTAGCAGTCTTGAAATCCCATTTCAGCTTCCGAATGCGTGTTCTAGAAGGTGGCAAGATAATGCTGTACCACTGCTACAGCACACTAAATAGCCTCCTTTGAAGTATTAACACCAACTACAGAGTTAAGTCAGAGACAGGTTGTTTTTAAACAGTAAGTAGGAGCTTCAGGATGCCTAAACATTGATTACCTTGGGGGAAATTACACAAGTGTACTGAGGCCCTTGGTTTAGAAATCTGTGAGACAGCTTCTTGTTGACTTTAAGTAAATTTCAGGTGATCTTTCAAGATCTAGAAACTCAGATCATGCTTATTCTTATTTTGAAATGGAGTTCTCATTTCCCTTAGTATATATACTTAATTCAGTGTACACCGAGAGGGCTTTCTCTAAATAGCCTATGAGTAAATGACCATGATAAAGTTAAACACTGAACATATATGAACATGATCTGCATTTAAGTGAGGATACATTAACTGGTTTCAGCATAACCTTCGAAACTTCACAAGTTAAAGTGACACATGTAATTATGTACATAATCATAGACTTTTAGATTATAAGGAACCCAACAGGTCACCTAGTCCAGCCCCCTTTAATTTGCAGATGAGGAAACAGGATTAGAAAGGCAACTGCTGCCCATGGGAACACCATAGTCAAGGATGTGGTCCAGGCTGGGGTCAATGTCTCCTGTCTCCAAGGCCAGTATTTCCCCCATGATCCACTGTAATTACAAGCCTTCGCAATAATAGGAATGAAACTAAGTCATTATATAAATTATAAATTACTATAAATCATGTGACTTTAATACAACTAAAAGTGTTCAGTATTTAGGAAGACAGACGCTGTGACACAAAATATTTACTGAACTTCCTGTGTGATGACAGTTCTTCATTTAGTCTTTACAAAATCCCAAAGATACACTTTACTATTCACAGCTTAAAGATGAAATAATTGAGACTCAAAAGCCTCAATAGCAGAAGTCCATCTAAAAACTCTGATCCATTACCCAGGTAGACAGCTCTGTCGTGTTCCTGTAGGTAACCTCTTCACCACTACCAGTACCCACAAGAGAGACAGGGTACGTTTGGCCTAGAGCAAGATGGTCATTTCTCTAATACTATGTAAATTGCCATCTGCAGAGATCTATACCAGAATCTCTGATGGAGGTGTGTGGGCACATGTTTGTGAAGGAGAGAGAAGTAACCCCTCAGGAGTCAGTGACTCAGTGACACCAGTGTTACTTATGTAAGTTTCTAAAAAGGCGTTTCCACACTATTGTGGAAAAATGCACATCTGACATTCATTTGGTGTCTTCTTCTGCACGTTCCTCCCCCATCAATATCATTTCCACAAGGTACTGCATTTATGTGTATCAGTCCTGTTTCCAAAGCCTCCTTGTTGCCCGTTGGATAGGTCGCTTAAGAACTCATAGAACAAAGAGTTATAAAGGTATATGGATATCGCCAAGTCTCTTTCCACGTTTTAATTGTGCAGAAACTGATTTTCAGACAGGTAATACAGCCAGTCAGAGACAAAACTGGGACTTAGGGCAAAGTTCTGACTCAAGTCTAATACTCTTCTCTCTATACAACATACTTGATTATATGATTGGCCAAAAAAACAAGTGTCTGTCACTTATTTGGCCAAATATATTAATTATTTCAAGCCAATACCATGTTACATTTTTAATAACAAGGTGAAAACAAAATTGGTAATTAAGAGATAGCAGCATAGGGTAGCAGAAAGACAATACAAGCCTCATAGCTAGATAGATCTAAATTTAATTCACGCTCCCTAATTTACTAGCTGTGTTGCCCTGGGCAAGTTGCTCAACTTTCCTGAAGTTGTAACTACCTGAGAATACTAAGAACTACATGCAGTGGGATATTTATAAAACATCTGACACATAGTAGATGCTCAATATATATTGGTTCCCATTAATTCTAACCCACCACAAAAGAGCTGTGCCACTCTAGCAAATTCCTTTAGCCCTCTGGGTCTTACTTTCCTCCACTGTACAATGAGAAGAGGAAAGAAACCAAATGAATTCCAAAATCCCTTACGGCTCATCAAGTAAGAATTCCCAAAGGTTCCTTTACCTTAATTTAAATTCAACAAACACTTAGGTACCTTATATTCATCCTAGGCACTAAACAGTTCCAACCACCACCAGGAATATGTCTATGATTTCATTAGAATGGGCTCAAACTCCATAGTACTTTAAGTTCCACACAGAAAACTTAGTATACAAAAGCAAAGGACTTCACTTTGAAGAAAACTCTGCAAGGACATCACAAACCTAAGATGATAAATAAAAATAATTTAGAGTATACCTTAAATTGTTAGTCTCTCTTTTTTTTTTTTTGCTGGGATAGATGATGAGAACTTAAGTGTTTATACTATAGGTCTATAACGACTCAGGAGCCATTTTGGTAAAGCACTAATGCCATTTTGGTGGGGGGGGGGAAGAGCAATAAACTTCTCTTCACATGTGATTCTTATACTAGGCCTTAAAATTTAAGAAACCTGTGTCATTCTGAAGCAGAAGGGAATAAAATTTATTCTGAGAGATGTTTTACAGTGATAAGCATTAATATAAGAAGGTAGTTGACCATGTTTTCCACATTACTTCTGAATTTCATATTTCAGATTTGAATTCTCTAAAAATAAAATATAATTTAAATCTTGAACCTTGTAAGTAAGACCTGGGGAAATATTAGCTGAAATAGTAACTGAAGTTAAATGAAAATCTTAACTACAAAGTTTATCCTCCTCTTCTCTTCCATGAGGAAATCATTAGCAAATTTTTTTATTACAGATAAGGCTTTTTGCAAATAACACTCTCAAAATAGATTTAAAATCATGATTAGAGCCTAGTCATGGTTTCTCAGAAATTCATTTGGGGTTTACCTGTTACCATACCTGTACAGTATTATTCACTTACGTTATAAAAGTTTAGAATACACATCTTAGGTGATAAAACATCAACAACATCAAAAACATTTGCCTTTTATGAGTATGAAGAGACAGAAAAGGCCCGTTGGAATTTATATATATATATATGGCATAGTGTGAACCAGAGGCAGAAGGCCTGGATCCTATTTCTGCTGTTGTTAAAAGCTCGATATGTGATTCTTGGACAAGTCACTTCACCTTTCTTATCTGTTTCTTTATGAAACAGGAAGAACCATCTGATCTAATATTTCTTCCAGTTCCTGTAATTAACATCTGTGCGAATCCTCAATACAGTACTTGAGGAGCATGGGACATGGGGCAAAAGTACTCACAGGAGAGCACTTATTCTGCTCTTCATGCGTGCTGCTAGGAGAAGCCAGATTCTGTAGAGAGCCACACACTAAATGGCCTGGCTTCGTGCCTTGGCTAAAGAACACCATCGATGACTAGGAAGACACTTAAAGAGACTCAGCCGGAGAAAACAATCTATTTTCTGAACATAGTCCAAAAATTAGATAGGGTCGTGTGAGCCTACACAACATGACCCCTGGTGTCTCAGCCTTTTATCTTGGCCTGCGGAAGGCCTGAGTTCATGTAGGTGACCTATGGTTTCTGAGCCTTATGAGAAATACTTCTGAAAATGAATGGTTCTCATCCCCAGTCTCACATCTGACCCTTGAAAATACATATATTTTTATGCAGCAGCTGCAATACGTGCGACACTCCCAGGACACCTTCATGAGACAGAGTTTCGCATAGTGGTTAAAAGTGTGAATCGAGCTCAAATCCCAACTCTGCTGCTGAACTGCTGCGTGATCTTAGGAAAGAAGCCTAATCTCTCTGTGCTTCAGGTTCCTTTTCTGTAAAACGGGGAAACTAATAAAACCTAACTCAGGTTTGTTGTGAGGATTAATCAAGATAATACATGCAAAGCAGTTAGCACAGAGCCTAACGTAAAGTATCAATATACGTTAGTAAGCTGGATGAATGGATAGATCAATCGATCGATTGATCAACTGATCTTTCAGTCCTGGGCCCTGGGACTCCCTGAAAAGGCTTATGCGAAGGCCAAAAGCAATTTTCTAGCAGTGAATGGCATCTGCAGATCTTTTCTGAGCAAATAATATAACAAAGACTCAAAGCTGGGCTCAGCTTTTACTAATAGGATCCTACAGAAATCAGAAGGAAGTAAGATTATCCTTAAAGTAGGAAAGAGTTACGCTGGGTTAAGACAAGATCCTTTAAAGAGATAGACACACAAAAAAAACATTTAATATGGTCATACAGAATTAGAGAAAGGAGGTTACTTTTCATTTATACCTTCTCAAGCGTTGCCAGCGTTAAAAGCCACAGAATTTTATAACTGGATGGCTCCCTAGAGACCATCTAGTTCAACTCCCTTACTTGATAGGTAAGTTGTTGAGGCCCAGAGAGATTAAGCAACTTTCTTGAGGTCATTCAGCAGTAAATAACAGTGCCAAGACAAATAAGCTTTCTGACTCCTCCCATTTGCCCACCCAGTACTCCCCCTGGTAACTTTCACCAGGTCATCATCCTGTCCTTGTTGTACCAAAAGGGTATTAAAACACACACAGGTTTCTCACTTTTGCCCAGTTTCCCAAAAAGTACAGAAGCAACCTCAACCCCCAAGACCTTCCCACTGGGAATTGGGGAGGATACCAGTCAATCTGTGGCCTTCTCCCAGGCCTTCTTTGGAGTTTCCACTCTTTCCTTTCTGTTCCTCATGTTCACTCAACAGGGCTACTTCTAAAAGTCCCTCACCCCAAAAATCAGGCACGTCCCAGGGCACAAGTTACCACCTGCTAATCTGCAAATTCTCATCTTCCCACAAATGCTATACCTTGAGGCAGGAAATACAGAACTATTACTAAATTTTCTCTGAGCTCCCTGAGTGAATTCAGTGAGAACTGATCCCTCCCTCCCTAGGATAACTCAACCAGGTTCATTTATAAAGTGTGTGTATGTGAAGGGCCAGAGAACCCTTAGGTGTGCCTAACACAGAAAACAGGAGAAAGAGGGGACCAAGGAATGGGAGATGGGTTGAGGGAAGGAGGGAGACAAGTAGAAGGAGCGCACCTGTCAAACTGCAAAGTATGGATCCTAGAGACAGCTGTGCTGCTGGGACTGACTAACTGCTGAAGGGACAGAACTGCCCAGGGGATTGCAGCGTTTTCATTAGGCGCTCTGGTAACTGACTAACAACAGACTGGCGCCTCAAACTACACACGTAGGAGGAAGTAGGTAGAGGCTATCCCCAAGTAGCGGGAATAACGAACTCTTTTCTTCCCACTCCCTTTCCTACTCTTGTGAGTTGGCACGCCACTCTGCGCCTGGCTGGCATGCCCTGAGCTTGCCAGGGTGCAGTGCATCACCCCTGACCGGGAACTCCCCTCCCTGCTCTCCCGAGAGTTAGAGAGAAACATAGGGCATCTCTCAGCTCTACCAAGAGCTCCCGTCCCTTGCCCCTTGCAGGGGAACTGATTTGAGAGAAAAGCTTTTGCTGAGTGTCTGAAGCTGACAAATGCGGGGCACTTCTTGTCCCTAAGCACTTGCGCCTGCGTGGGGTGTCCCTCAGCCTGGGTCTCTGCTTTGAAGGTGGGAGGCCTAAATGTCACAGCCACAGTGTTCCTTCCCCACACGCGCACCTACCCATGAACCCGGAAGGAAGGCTTTGCTTTTATCTTTTTTCCCTCCCTACCTGAATTCCGGGACCAGGTTAGGCTGCAACCCGTAGAAAGCAGCGGAGAGAGTGACCAACCACCCGGGCTTGTAACTGCCGTTCTCGCACTCCAGATAAGGCGGAGACCACTTGACGTGGCTCTTGTCCCCGCTAAGACCGTCCCTGCGCCGCCAGCTGTGGCCCAAGCCCCGGGGCCCCTGATTGGAGCCGCGGCGGTGCAAGTGAGTCCTCCACTTGCGCCGGAGGCCGTGGAACCACTCGGTCTCCAGCGTGGCGTTGGCCAGGTGGTGTGCTGAGGAGGACAAGTCCTGGAGCAGGATGCGACTCTCCTCGCGCGTGGCCTGGAGGAAGACCTGCGGGGCTGGGGCGGACAGCGACTCGGTGCTGAAGGTGATGGCCGCCCGGGAGATGCTGGGCTCACCCTCTAGGAGGCTCCGCACCAGTGCCCGGTACCACTCCAGGTCGTCCTGCGAGTTCTGCTCCCGCGACTTATTGCTCTGCAGCATCATGTTGAGGAAGTTGGTGGCGTGTGTCAGCGTGTCCAGCGCCCCGTGCAAGGAGGAATGGGAGCTGGCTAGGGCAGGCGACTTCCCCGGCAGGCCCGCCAACTCATAGCGGCTGGAGCAGTTGGCTCGCTTCAGCTGGTGGGAGTCCCCGGTGTAGAGGTAAGAGGCCACGTCCATGGGCACCTCCTCAGCGATTTTCTGCGCCAAGATGGTGCCGTCGGTGGAGCGGCTCCAGGGAGCCGAGGGGTCCGAGGCAGAGGCTCGAGCCGGCTGCTGGGCGTGCTGCTTCGCCCTCAGGGTCTTCTCTCGAGAGGAATCCGTCCGACTTGGAGGGTCGCGGCTGGCGCCGGCAGCTCCCAATCCCAGGTGAACGAGCAGGAGGCAGCAGAGTAAGGGGTTAGCCATGGCTCCCATCTGCCTCGCAGCAAGGAGAGGAGGTAACGGAGGGAATCACTGTTTAAATTTTGGTCGTCAATCTATCAGCACTAAGACTTTTACTAGGAGTCTTCCCCCTTTTCAGCTGGCACCGAGTCCAAAAGGACTTTAAAGTAGGGATGTTCTGAAATACGCGCGGCTGACTGAGCTACCGTCGTAGGAGATCAGATCACCTGTGGCAACGCCGGCTGCTCCTGCTCCACCATGGGTCTGCTCGGGATTGCGCACCTCGCAGCCTGGAGCCCGGCAGCTTACATCCCCTCTCGCCGCCGGCAGCTACAGTTGGCCTGCTTACGTCTTTCTGCTTAGCAGCTTCCACCGCCGCTCTCATTGAGGTGTGTTCAGGAGCTGCTGCTGCTGCTGCCGCCGCCGCCGCGGCCGCCAAAGACACTGCTCCATCGTCTCGCCCGTGGCAGGTCGTTCCCGCCTCCCGGCTCAGGCTCCTCCTCGTCCGCTTCGCCCCGAGGCGCGGAGCGCGCGCGCCCAGACCCGCACCGCGAGCGTAGCAGCTAGGGTTTCTATTAAGGCGTTTGTCTTTCCGGAGCCACGAGGGCTAGGCAGCTGGTTAATTGGAGTCTTTAAGTTTGGCCACAAACCACACTCCTGCCTCTCCCTGCTCTCGGGAGGAAAGCCGGGTTAAAGAGGCGGCTTGGCCGCAACCAAACCCTTGTAGGGCGGCTTCAAGTCGTCTTGTGCCCTGTTTGGCCGGCTCCTCTGTCAATCAGCCGACTGCCGTTTGTTGGGCTGGTGCGGGAGCTGTCCAGTGCTGAACCCGAGGCGCAGGAGGAGGTGGTGGCGCGGAATGCAGCTTCGCTGAGTCCTTTCACCCGCTCGCGTTCCCTGATGACTCGGGAACC
Organism: Phocoena sinus; assembly: GCF_008692025.1. Classification (NCBI taxonomy): domain Eukaryota; kingdom Metazoa; phylum Chordata; class Mammalia; order Artiodactyla; family Phocoenidae; genus Phocoena; species Phocoena sinus. The sequence continues at coordinate 10,828,560 of NC_045764.1, forward strand.
TGAGGGGGTGAGAGCTGGGGTGGGCGGAGTGAAGGGAGAAGCAGACTCGTGGTGGCTCAGAGCGAAGGAAACTTGGATGTACCGAGGAGGAGGGTGTTGGCATCTTGCATGCTTAGTTAAATCAGCCTTTCCTTTTGCCTGGTAAAGAGGGAGAAAGTAGTTTTCATTTGTGGCTTAAATCGGAGGGAAGGGACGTAGGATGGAGACGTGTCCTCCCGAGCATCTGCTCATTTTGGACAAATTATCAAATCTTCTTCCTTGTTGTCGGTTAAAGAAATGATTAAACCCTACTTGCCGAGGTCTTAGCTCTAAGGGAGTAATGGAGACATCTACCGGCTGAACTTTAAGGGGAAAATGCCATATTAAAGGAGCCTCTCTGCTTGAAAGGGATGAAGGGGAACCTGTGGAAGTGTAAGCAAGTGAATATGTGGAAGGGAGAGAATATGTGCCGGGGCAGGACTCGGACTGTGAGAGAATGAGAATGAGTCTGTTGGGCGGGAAGGGAAGCCATTCTGACTGGGAGTTCCTAGAATTAATGGATGTGAGAACTAAGACATCTGGTTAACTATAGGTTGGGATGTCCCAGCAGAAGAAAGAAGAACTGAATAAGTATGCCAAGACCCCCCAGAATGATTGGAAAATCCCTTAACACAGTCTAATGGTTTTATTTGAAGCTTTAATAGGGTCTTCTGACATTTTCATTCTGAAAATACTAATTAGTACTTTGGATAGGTATGGTTTCATGCACCTCCACCTTCCATATGCACCTCCACTTTCAAATTCCCCAAGAAAGACACAGGATAGAAAGTCTCAAATTCACTTCGATTCCCAACTTAAAAAAAAAAAAAAGTTACCTGTGGCATTCTAAGGTAGCACTGCTTAGATTTGCTTTATCATTTCATTTTATTCTTCCTGTTGAGAAAATACCTAAGCACAAAAATTTAAGCTCCAAAGAGCAAACGTTTGTCTGCATTGGTCACTGTAGTATCTTGAGCACCTAGAACACACAGATGCCTGGCACATAGTTGGTTCCCACTAAATATTTGCTAAACTAATGAATGAACCAGAAGATGATGATGAAGCTAATTATTTAGAAATCCATCTCCTTACCTAAGAAGAGAAGTCTGCCTGATGTGTCAGTGGTGAGGGCTTTTGGAATAAGACATAGCAACCAGTTTTCCAAACTGCAGTGTATGGTTTCCAAGGGAGTTTTTATAGCTTTGCAAAGAATGGTTATTAGATTTGTGTTTATTTACAAGTAGAGTTCATGTTCATATCTGACTTATTTAAATTTTGCTTTGCAGTGTATACGCTTTTGCCAAATCAAGGTCATCCCAGTTTAATCCTCTACTATAGCACACGTGGCAATAATAGGAGTTTCTGTTTGTTTAATTTATCAGAGTATACAATATGATTTTCTATTTAGTTGTCTAAAGACTAGTGTAATTTCATCATTAATTGATTTTTTTAAAGAAAACCTGTATAACTAATTAACAATCCTTTAAAATTTTCTAGTATTGCATTTTAAAAGGAAGATATAACTTTATTAGTCAGTCCTTCTATAAGTAATTCAATGACTTAGCATAATTGAAAGATCTGGGTTCTGGTCCTATCATTATTTTAAGCAAGATATATGGACACTAACAATATATTTAAAGTTTCTGTGTCTCGGGATGCAAACTGTATGTGGGCCTCGTGATTTGACACTGAGGGAGTACTGAAATGACACCCGAGCCACTCTCCTGGAGTGCCAGTTCTTCCCCTAGTGCACAGCTAACAAGAATGGAGCAGGCTATGAGAGGCTCTTGCAATTTGGGCATTCCCTTCAGGGGATCACCTTCAGTCTACACTGCCAAACAACAGAGGTGAACTAGTTAGGTCTAGAACAACACTGCCCAATAGAAATATAATGTGAGTCACAAATGTGATCCACATATATAATCTCAAATGTTCCAGTAGCACATTTTAAGAGTAAAGTGAAATTAAATGTAATAATATATCTTATTTAGCCCAATAGACCCAAAATGTTATTCAATAAGTAAACAGTATGACAGTTATTAATGAGATATTCTACATTTTTATACTAAATCCTCAGAATCCAATGTGTATTTTACACTCACAGCATATGGAACTTCATACTAGATACATTTCAAGTGCTCAATAACCACCTGTGACCAGAGGCTACCATAGAATACAAGCTCTGGAAGATAGTACATCGTGGTCTAGAATGATCTAGAAAACCTAGGTTTACTCACGATGAGGTACCATGGTCCAAATGGTCTAGGAGGCCTGTCCATTTAATAGATCTGGAGTCAAGGAAACTAACTGAGTAGATAGACAACCCTACGTCTATGTTAGTGTCTGTCACTGAAGGAGATCATCCAAAAGAAGTTATCATAGGGGACCAAGATATAACACATACTCATACCCCTCTAAGCAGACTACAAAATTCCACAGCAACTCACAGACATATTCATTCAACAAATGTTGACTTAGCCTCTGCTGTGTATCAGGCATCATGCTTAGTACTCGGGCAAACACCTGCATGATGGACACATGGACCTCACAGTCAAGTGTATATAGAGAGAAACAATAAAAAAGCAAACAAGTAAATTTTAAAATTACATATTGTGATCAGTGCCATGAAGAAATAAACGCTGTAAAGTTACAAAGAGTGCATGGTATGGGGGCAGGGAGATTCTTATAGAGAGAGAGAAAGAAAAGGAAGACTTCTATGAGGAGGTAACAGTTGAGCTAAGATGTAAAAATGAGGAGTAGTTAACTAGGTAGTAAGTAGTAGTGAACTAGCTACGGGTAAGATGAAAAGAAACTTAGCAGGAAAGAGAAATGGAAAAAGATGACTGCATTAAGATGAAGTTCATATATGATATAAAAAATACAAACAATTGAGACAAAAAGAAAATCATTTTATAGGATAATCAAGTGATCCTGGCATGAATAGCACCTCTGTCCCACCAATTACATGAGCGTGATTTGTAGAGGAGATGAATATCCCTGTGTAGCCTCAAGTTAAGAGCTAAGTTATCTAAATGCATATTAATACTGTGTGGGAGCTTGACTGTAATAGATCAGTGTATACAAGACCTGTAGGCCCTGTGTGAAAAGGCCCAAAGCGTTTTCATCACAGCCTGAAAAGTCAATCTAACTGCTTTAGAACAGTCAGATTTGCACTGATGAAAAAGCGTGATGCAGTGGAGCTTTGAGTTATTAGTTGTCAGTATATTATTGATTTATCATTACTGTAAAAAGGAAGATGTGATATTAGCATATCTTTAAGTAAAAGAAATTAAAGGAGGTTAAAAAAAACTGCTGAGACCAGATTTTATGTGAGCAGTATACGTAAAGTTGTTTCTAAAATTTAAGTGCTCCTTTAAATCATTTAAATCAGCAAGGATTAGGAAAGTGGGATATGGCGAAAGGACACTGGATTGGCAGTTGGGAGACCAAGCTCTAATTTCCACACTGCTGATGTCTAGTCATGTGACTTTTGACAGTTTCCTCAACCTCTCTGAGCCCTTTTGCTTCATCTTTAACATAAGAGTGATGTATTAGGGACTTCCCTGGTGGTGCAGTGGTTAAGAATCCACCTGCCAGGGCTTCCCTGGTGGCACAGTGGTTGAGAGTCCACCTGCCGATGCAGGGGACACAGGTTCGTGCCCCGGTCTGGGAAGATCCCACATGCCGCGGAGCGGCTAGGCCCGTGAGCCATGGCCACTGAGCCTGCGCGTCCGGAGCCTGTGCTCCACAACGGAAGAGGCCACAACAGTGAGAGGCCCGCATACCGCAAAAAAAAAAAAAGAATCCACCTGCCAGCGTAGGGCCCATGGGTTCGAGCCCTGGTCCAGGAAGATCCCACCTGCTGTGGAGCAACTAAGCCCGTGCGCTACAACTACTGAGCCTGCGCTCTAGAGCCCACGAGGTACAACTACTGAAGCCTGTGCGCCTAGAGCCCATGCTCCGCAACAAGAGAAGCCACCGCAATGAGAAGCCCACACACCGCAACGAAGAGTAGCCCCCACTGTCTGCAACTAGAGAAATCCCAGGCACAGCAACGAAGACCCAGCGCAGCCAAAAAAATTTAATTAATTTTTAAGAATACTTAACTTAAAAAAAAAAAATAGTGATGTATTAGATACAGCCACAACTGAAACAATTTTAGCTGAGTGATGGATAATGGTCCAGGTATATTTTTCGGAACTCATCATTTTTGATAGTTCTAGATTTATAAGGTAAATGTTATTTTTCGGTTAAATAATGCTAGGTCTCAGTAAACAAACTGGCACAACCCGAATCAAATTCTTGATAAAGCAAATAAAGCCACAAAGAAGCAGCATAATCTGTCAATATAACACAAAATCAGAAATCCAGTTCTTATTCCTGGTCTTACTGAGATTCTGGATTTCCCTGAGCTTATGCTACCCCCTGTGCCTCACGTTCCCATTTGCAAAATGAAGATCATAGTCTTTGTTATCCAAGGGTGGTGGTTTTGAAATTTCTGGGTGAAGAAGTGTCACTAGAGAATCCTGATCACTGCTCTAGGTCTGGGGGGAAGTTAAGAATCTGCATTTTAATAAGCACCACAGGTGGTTTTGATGCAAATAAGCCATGGAGCACATGCTGAGAAATGCTGCTTTGAGCCATGGAAAATAACTCTAAGATAATAGGGGAGAAGCTCTCCTGGTAAACAAAAAGCTGTGCTGTAAATTGTGAAATGTACCCTGTGGGGGGAAAAAATGAAAATAACACCTATAAAGAGATTATCATCATCACCTAATCATTTATATAGCACTTACAGTGGCCAGGCATTGCTCTAAGGATTTTACACACTTTAGCTCATTTAGTCTTCATTACCACACTGTGAGTTTGGTACAGCTACCATTTTACAGATGGGAAACAAACAAACAAATGAATTGCCCTAAGTACTACAGCTATCTGGCTCCAGATGTCATACCCTTAATCACTACACCAGTGGTTCTCAAATGCTGATACACACTAGATATACCTGGAGAACTTTTGTCAAAGCACAAATTAGTAGCCTTAGCCCCAAAACTGCTGACTTGGTAGGTCTAGAATAAGGCCTGAGAATTTGCATTCCTAACAAATTCCCCTGTGATGTTAAAACTGCTGGTCCAGGGAACACACTTTGAGAACCACTGCTCTGAGATGTGCTTTTCATCATTATAATCCCTGACTTTTTAGTAACACTTTTCCATCCATTTAATGTGGAAAGAGGAGAAAGTCAAATTAAGGGATGAAAATATGCCTGAAATCTAGCAAGAAAAAAAAACTATTTCTAACTGAGAAAGCTTACTCAAGATGTTTATGTTTTTTACTTAGCAGTTTATTCTCATCTGCCTCCAGTTTACCCTTAAAACTCTTACTCCCTGTCAGCATCGCTTCTAACAACACTCCTGCTCTTTCCAGAGTCGTCTCCTCTGTTTTTCACTGTGAAGCCATGACTTGGGCTGTTCTTGCATTCCCAGTGAAGTGCAAACACAGTATCATCTATAGAGTCACTAGGGCTTTGACCCAAATTGCTAGTTTCCCTAATCCCCTTACCCCCATGCACACAAAATGGTTCTGTAAACTAAAGACACTTGAAGAACTTCCTGACCACAAGGGAAGAAAACGCCAGGAAATGGCACTTATGTTAGGAGAATCCTGAATGTGCTGAGGCGAAGTATTTCTCCAAACAATGTCCCATGACACTGACCTGACATTCAGCAGTGCAGGAAAGGACCAATATGACATTCACAAAAAAATCACACCAAATTAATTATTCAAAGCTCAACTCCATTCAATGCAAGGATCGTCTCTGTTTCTTAGTAAGAAATAAGAACAACCAAAAAATTTGAAACAAAGTTTACCGAAATATGGACTTTGTGGATAGCAAAAGATGGGAAATGGATTATTTTGTCTCTGCTCGATTTTGCCTGCTTCCCTTGCTGGAGGGAAGCCCCTCACACCATATGTACCCATATGTTGTTATAATTCATGATATAGCTTTCATCAGCATAGTACCTTGGGCATAATGGGGGTTTACTTCATGATCAGTTTAGGACTTGTCTCTCCATCTGAACACAGGAGCTTCTGCAAGTTGAGATCTTCAAGTGCCCAGGATCATGCACACATAGGATATACTAGCTAATGACAGTTCCTCATTGATGAAGAGCAGAAACTTGTAAATCCAAACAAACTTATAAAGAACAAGTTTAGAGTAGTAAGCTGCTTATAAACTTTTTGCTGTTATTTTTAAAAACTTGAAGGAAATTAATCCAGTAACGTTGATATTGTTGAAATTGCAGACATCATCTTAACATCAGGATTGTATGGAAAAGGAAAACAAAGAAACGTAACATGGAAATATATGCCAACAAAATGTGAAAGAAGACAATCACTGCACATGTTTCAGGAATAGCCACAGGCTAAGAAAATGACAAACCTAAGTATGAATCCAGGTACAAAACAGTTGTGCAAATCTGTCGTTTTTGTATGCCTACTTGTATGTATGTATGCCTACTTAAAAAAAAAAGAAAGTTTCCTCCAGACCTCTGCTGCTATCCCTAAAGAAAAAAAAGAAAGGAGGCAAAGAAATTTACTTTAAGATTTCCTATCTAATTTGTGGTCAGTTGGTCTCTCCTCCTCTTCCTCCTCTTTCTCCTCCTCTTACAGACAGTAAGTGCTCAATGACAGATTAGCTGTAAGTCTGGGTTGTCCCCAGGGAAAGGGAAGAGAGAACGTCCATACCTGTGAGACAGTTATTGACGTTTACTTAGAAGTGTCTTCTTTTGATTGCTTTCGGTACTAGCATTTAAGTAGGTCTGAGGCAGAAGCCCGAGTCCTGTGGCATATATAAATCATTTCCACTTGTCCTTTTGATTTACCCTTGGGAATCAATAGTTTCAGGGAAAATTTTGCCTGGTCTTTACCAACAACTCCCTATTCAAATGCAGGAGAATTTTAGAGAAGTTTTGGCACAGGAAGCTTTCAGTTCCTTTTGTTCACTGTGTCAGTGAATGTTCTTGGGTGATGGGGCTGGCTCCCAGTCTATATGGCCATCATTTATCACAGTGTCTGCGGAGGGATGGGTTCTTCATGAGCATAGAAAAAGCAGACTAGGGAACAAAGGCTAAAAAGAGAAACAGTTTTCAAGAATCTGCAGTATCATGAAGACCAAATGTGATGAAAAGTAGCTATCTCAATTGTTCGTTTTTATATCTCAAATCAGATATTTTAGAGTAAAAAATTAAAGTGTAATTAAAAGTGAAGAAAGAAGTAAGAGGGACTTCCCTGGTGGCACCACGGTTAAGAATCCACCTGCCAATGCAGGGAACACAGGTTTGACCCCTGGTCCGGGAAGATCCCACATGCCGCAGAGCAACTAAGCCCGTGCGCCACAACTACTGAGCCTGCACTCTAGAGCCTGTGAGCCACAACTACTGAGCCCACGAGCCGTAACTACCGAAGCTTGCACACCTAGAGCCCATGCTCCGCAACAAGAGAAGCCACCACAATGAGAAGCCTGCACACCGCAACAAAGAGTAGCCCCCGCTCACCGCAACTAGAGAAAGCCTGCGTGCAGCAACGAAGACCCAACACAGCCAAATAAATAAATAAATTTCTTTAAAAAAAGAGAAAGAAAGAAAGAAGAAAGCAATAAGAAGGCTTTTCTGAATGTCAGGGTTGTTTTTAATTGAAATGGATTAGCCAAGAGCAGAAGAGAATATCTTTCCTTGAAGAATAATTTGTGATCTCCAGTAGAAACTATATCCATGTGTCAGAAATGAGCTATATTTAATTCTGCCTGGATAGACAAATGAACCAAATGGTCATTGGAATCTATTCTTCTCCTATAGTCCTATAATAGACTGAGGAATATATCCTGTTATGTCCCTACAAACAAGAAAACTAGTGCAGGCATATTTAACCCAAGTACTTCTTTTAGGCATCAAAATCCAATCTCTTTGTGCTACCACTCCTCTCACACTGCATTACTCAACCTGGCATTCAAGGCCATTTACTAACTTTTTTTGCCCATCCCACTAGTCCTCCACTACATTTTGGAGATACTCCATTCTAACAAAGCTATGCTGTTTACACTCTTCCTTTATAAGTAATTTGCACACTCCCATCCTATGTCTGCCTTTGTAGAAGTTAATTCTGTGTATTGAGAAAACTTCCACAAATACGCTTCCTCTCCTTTAAGACCTTTAAGAACTGCCAACACTTTGAATAGACATTTCTCCAAAGAAGATATACGATTGGCTAATAAGTGCATGAAAAGATACTCAACATCATTAGCCTTTAGGGAAATGAAAATCAAAACCACAAGATACCATTACGTACCCACTAGAAGGGCTATAATAAACAAGACAGATGATAACAAATGTCGGTGAGGATGTGGAAAAACAGGAGCCTTCATATACTTCTGGTGGGAGTGTAAAGTGGCACAGTCACTTTGGAAAACAGATTAGCAGTTTCTCAAAAGAGTTGAACATAAACTATCATGTGACCCAACAACTCTACTCCTGGGTATTTGCCCAAAAGAAATGAAAGCAGTATGTCCACACAAAGACACACACATGAATGTTCACAGCAGCTTTACTCACAATAGCCGAAGTCCAGAAACCACGGACAAGGCCCATCAGCTGGGGAATGGATAGACACAGTGTGGTACAGCCATACGGTAGAATCCTAGTCAGCCATAGCAATGAACAGATTGCCCGCACATGCTGTGTCACGAATAAAGCTCAGAAACGTTATGCTAAGTGAGAGAAGCTGGACCCAGAGACCACACGTTGTATTGAGGTGCGATGTCCAGAAAACGCAAATGTATGGAGACAAAAGGTAGATTAGTGGTTGCTTGGGGCTGGAAATGGGAATGAGAATCAACTGTAGAAAAAAAGAAAAAAAAGAATCACCTATAAATGGGCACAAGGGAATCTTACTGAGGGGGATGAAAATGTTCTAAAACTGATGATGGTAGCTGTACCACTCAGTAAAGTTATTTTCAGTAAAGTTATTTAAAATCATTTAAGTTTTACACTAGAAACTGGTGATATGTAAAATGTACCTAATAATGTTTGTTAAAAAAAAAAAAAGAACTACCAACTCTAGGTATTCTCCAAGATTGACTTCATTTTCTAGAATCAGCCTTTGATTGTAGCTAGAATCATCTTAGTTCTTAGAACCGATTCTGTATGATAATGGTTTACCTATGCTGATTTAATGCTATCTGTGAACATCTAGGTGAACAACCGAAGAAGTTTTGGGTAGCATTCTCATCTATATTATTTATTATTTTATTTTATTTAACAAATACCTATTGGGGGGTCCACTATGTGCCAGACACCATTCTATATAAAAGTGATGCTGCAGGAAACAAGTCAAGTTTCTGCCATTGTGGCACTTACATTCAGATGTAATATGTCCTGTGAGGAAAAATAAAGTGGGATAAGAAGATATATCAAGATTGGAGGTCAGGGAAAGCACCTCTGGTTAAGTGGCATTGAGTAGGAGAGTGAACGGTGTGAAAGACCGATACATGGGGAGACTCAGGAGAACAACTTTCCCAGCAGAAGATAATGATCATAAAACCCCTGAAAGAGTATCAAGCCTGGTCTGTCCCAGGAACAGCAAAACTTTCTGTGTGGATAGAGGTCAAGGAAAGGTGGATGGAGAGAGAAGGCAACAATCAAATCACATAGAGCTTTTTGCACTGTGGCAATGAGTTTTGGTTTTATTACAAGGGCAATTAAAAGTCATGGGAGGGTTTTGACAGGAGTAACAAAATCATGGGGGCTGCTATAGAGACTGACTGAGGAGGGCAAGAATAGAAGCAGAGAGACCAGTTAGGAAGCTGTTGCATTAGTCAAAGTGAGAGACAAGGGTGGTTTAGACTAGAAGTGGATGGGGAAAGCAGGATGATAATGGTTGAGATGGTTGAAAATTGTTGAATTCAGGATTGTAATATTCCAAAGGTCGTGAATGTGGCTGCCCATTCATACCCTCTGAATTTCAGATGCAATTAAGGTTTTCCTAGAGTAAGAATAATATTAATATATAAAATAATGTGTGCCAACTTCATTTGGGAGTAGAATCCTAATTTTAGAATAAAACTTAATTCTATTCCTTAGAAAAATCACTGTTCCTATGTATCAGTTTAAAGTACTTATATCCCAACTGAAAAATGAGCAGAAGACATGAACAGAAATTTCAAAACAGAAGAAACACATATGGCCAGTAAACACATAAAGCAAATGTTCAACCTCATTAGTGAGCGTGGAAATGCAAATCAAAACACGAGACATATGAGTTGTATCTATATGATTGGCAAAAATTAAAAAGTCCAATAATGCCAAGTTGTTGGCACTGGTTGTGGGAAGGATGGAGGAGATGTGGATTCACAAAATCTCTTATGCTCTGCTGGTAGAAATGTAAATTAGTATGATCGTTTTAGAAAATAATTTTGGATTATCTAGTAATGCCAAACATTCACCTACTCTATGGTCTAGCACTTCCACTCTTGATATATACACATAAGAAACTCTGTCCCATGTATACCCTATAATATATACAAGAATGTTAATAACATCACTGTTTAAACAGCACAAACCTGGAAATCCTGAATGCCTGTCCACAGGAGAACAGATGAATGAACTGTGTTATCCTCACACAGATGAAAATAAAAACAAGGAAATTATGAACACAGGATTCAGGGAGATGGCTGACCTCCTTGGGTTGGGGGGAGGTATGAGCATGGGATAGGGTACCCCTCACCCTTTACAATTCATTGGACTGACAAGTCTGGCAAAGAAATGGTGTAACTGTTCCAGTAGGTGCCAAGATATTACTCCTCCTCGGTAACACAGTCAGCTTTTCTGACTGACTTAGCCCAATGGCCAACAGTCTACTTGTGGCCAGTTCCGGTGCTCAGACAGGGCTCTGAGGGAGGTATCTGAGATCAGAAAGGGTTTTTAATGCCTGCCTTCAACTGTGCTGAGCCTCTGTCTTTGACGAAGTCCACTCTAGGAGAAATCTGATTTCACTTCCGGAGAGTCCAGCCCTTTCTTCTCTTCCATATCAGTCTCTCTACTTATGGCGTCTGTATCCAGAGCACTATTTCAAGACCTCCGATGTGTCTCCTCAAAGACTGCCTGACCCACTTTCCAGATGGAGCCAACATCATCCTCCATCTGATCCATAAATCATGAACAGAAGGCTGAGGAAATGAGAAGCTGCGCTCCCACTGGGAGGGGAGTGAAGCTTCCAGCATGGGGTGCACAGCATGATCACAGAGGCACAACACAGTTCTCCAGAAAGCCAGTTCTGATGAATGACAGAACAGCCAGTTCCAGATGAAACTATCCTGGATTTTCAAATACAAACAGTAACACTGAAATGAGATAAGACTTACCACCAACTTAATTGGACATATTTAATTATATATATTATGATTATTATGGCACCTGAAGACCAGATATAAATAGTAAGCCGTTCACATATTTTACCATCATAGCTATTTCTGGGATTCCCTCAGACAAAAGATGGGAGAGAGAAACGATAAAGTGTATGAGCTTCTCTCCTGCCGGAAGGGCACAGGGCACTGCTCCAGTCCTCGTTCTCTAAAAAGGATTGAAGGTGTCCCATAGCACCTGAAAGAAGAAACTAGCGAGATACCCCAGAGAGGCTGATTTCAGTGCTCATTTAAAAGTCAAAGGTAGGGCTTCCCTGGTGGCGCAGTGGTTGAGAGTCCGCCTGCCGATGCAGGGGACGCGGGTTCGTGCCCCGGTCCGGGAAGATCCCACATGCCGCGGAGCGGCTGGGCCCGTGAGCCATGGCCGCTGAGTCTGCGCGTCTGGAGCCTGTGCTCCGCAGCGGGAGAGGCCACAGCAGTGAGAGGCCCGCGTACCAAAAAAAAAAAACAAAACACCAGGACAGAGCTTCCTGCAAATTATGATGAAGTGGTTTTTGCCTCCAATTCACTGGCTTTGTGTTACAATATCTATCGAAGAAGCTGGGTTTTCCCACCCTCGCACCCACTCCCTCCTAAGATGGGCACAGGTTTGGGACAAGGAACAGGAGAACACTGAGCCAAAGTGCTAATGGGTCGACTTCTGAAGCATGAAGAGTGAAGAGGATATAAAAATAATCTTGTCTCTGTATAATGTACCCACCTGAATTCCTCTTTTGGATTCTTTATCCTTATTTAAACCTGTCATTTGAGCAGCTGAAGTGAAAATATGGGCCCAGGATCTCCTTCTGAGTGAGAGAAGCACCTCTTCTCCAGCATCCTCACCAGAAGAAATCAATGAAAACAGCCTCCAATCAAAGGTCAAGAGGAAATCAGAAGGCAGGGGGGGCGGGGGGTGGGGGGGGAGGGGAGCGGTAGTGGTGAGTAGCAATGAGTAGCAGGTTGGCCTGGCTACACTGGATCTTTCTGAGATCTCAAGGTTATCTCTCTCATAAGCTATCTTTTTCCGGTTGGATTTGACTTTTGTTTTCATTTTCGTTTTGTTTTCTTACGATAAGAGTGGTAAGGCATTAAAGGTTAGGCAGTGAGCCAGGAGAAAAACGGCCAAGAAAACAGCCTGGCTGCCTTCAGGCTAGGCTTCTAAGTCACAGAGAACAAAAGGGAGTCCTCCCAACAGCTCAGGTCCAGCTGAACTCACCAGGATCAGAAGAACAGCATGCAAATTGGAGTCAAAGTTCTGTAGTCATAAACAATACATACGACTTGGGGGTGGTTTTCACGTCCACACAGAGCTCCCTGGGGAACCTCATTCATTTGGGTTGAGTTTGCAGGTCCTGGTCATGACCACATTCTCTGTGACCAACACTGACTGATGGTGGGAGGCGGGAGTGCTGCCCATGAGTAAGCAGGGTGAGTGGGTGCAGGCCCTGTGGGCCGAGCTGGGCAGATCTCTGCCTCATACCCTGTACTCTGCAACTCAGAGACACCTCGGAGGGGAAAACAGAGGCACCATGAGGAGGTATTTAGACGCAAGAATAGGCAGCTGTCACCATGCCTCCCCCTGAATCCTTAGTTCCGCTCCTGACCTACACAAACAAAGCCTTTTCTTGAGCTCTGACCATTGGGAAACAAGAGTCAAGATGCTAATCAACCAGATTTTGAAGCAACAGACTTTTCTGTTTCTTGTTTTTGTATCATCACATGGTTATAATTGTGGTTTACAAATTCAGATGTGAATGGATTATGGCTTTTAAATATTCTAGGAAACAAATAGTTACTTGAATATTTCATCTCAATGAGCAAATCAGCAATTCAGCCTCAGACTTTCTGGAAAGATCTGCCTCTCCCATACCATATTGGACCAGGTTTCAAAGGCTTCGCACAGTGACAGGGTGCGGGAGTTTGGTCCTCAGTCATCTGTTTATTTCCACGTACTACCAAGATAGCCGCTGTTCCTGGTTGTATAGACCCAGACCTGGAGGCTCTCTGATGCATTCCAGACCACACATGGGCCTCAGGAATCTCTGTCCCGTGCAGAGCTGAACTCTGAAGTGCCTGCGATCTAGGGTTGCCAGATTTAGGGGGAATTATACACACACACACACACACACACACACACACACACACGCACGCACACAAAAGAGGACCTCCAGTTAAATCTGAATTTCAGATAAACAACAAATTAATTTTTTAGTGTAGGTGCGCTCCATGCAATATTTGGAACATATCTTCTATAAACAGGACCTGGGTCGCTGTGTCTCTATGAACCTCTTCTAATACTAGACCAGGGGAACTTTTTTTCTGGGGAATTATTCTTCTCAGTGGGATTAAAGGTTTTGAAACAAAGCTGGGAACATCCTGCAGATGGTTCTGCTTTCCACCTGCCACATAACTGCCCTGAGGCAATGAATTAGTCTACTACCTTGAAATGGCAAGGCAGGAATTAAGGTCTCAAATTGTTTACCTATACTTCCTTTCTTCCCTTTGTTCTTTCTCTTTCTGTCTCTTACTCTCCTCTCTGCTTTCTTTTTGCAATATCAAAGGAAAATATTGGAAAAATGCATTTTTATTTAGGTCAAGAAATCAGGCAGTTCTAACACTATGAAAGAGATTTATGAAAATACAATAAGACTATATGAAGCCCAGGGAGTCAGAGTACCTTAGAACGCAAATACAAAGGAGTAGGTATACTCACATCTCACAGAAATACTTTTTCTAAATTTATATTTCAAGACCCTAGACTTTTTTCTGTAAAAGTGTGATCCCATTGTAATTCAAAACAGAAGTTACTAAGAAAATGCATGGTCGTCTGATAACCACATATACTTGTTTTAAAAGTATTTAAAATATATTTCTATGTGTTTAATTTAATTGTTGATTGGACTATTCCAAGAAATCCAGAATACATTCTAAGGAATGAATGAGACAACTGCACAAAAACGTGTGTAAAAAGATGCTCATTGCAGTATTATTTATGATAAAGAGAGGACTGATTTAAGTGCCCTTTAGTCAAATATTGGTTAAATGAATTGTGCTATAATTACCTGCTATGGCTATTAAACCTGATAGTCTAGTCATCATTAAATCAGAGTTCCTATACTAAGGAAGACAAGTTAAAAGATATAAGGAGCGTGGGGCTTCCCTGGTGGCGCAGTGGTTGAGAATCCGCCTGCCAATGCAGGGGACACGGGTTCGTGCCCCAGTCCGGGAAGATCCCGAATGTCGTGGAGCGGCTGGGCTCGTGAGCCATGGCCGCTGAGCCTGCACGTCCGGAGCCTGTGCTCCGCGACTGGAGAGGCCGCAGCGGTGAGAGGCCCGCGTACTACCAGAAAAAAAAAAAAAGATATAAGGAGTGGAAAAGAAGATATAAAACTGTCATTTTCCAATGACAACGTAATTATGCATGTATAAAATCCAAAATCATCTACAAATTATTTGAATTAGTAAGTTTAACAAAGTTGCCAGATACAAGGGCAATATACAAAAGTCAGTTGTAATTTTATACCAATATAAATAGTTTGAAAATGAAAATTTTTTTTAAATTTATAGCAGCATCAAAAAAAAAAAAAGGAAGGGAAAAGATTTTCAAGGACTCTACACAGAAAACTATAAAATATTATTTAGTGAAATTAAAGACCAAAATAGGGGAAGAGATAGATCAAGTTTGTGAATTACAAGAATCAATGTTTTGAAAATGTCAGTTCTCCTCTAACTGAACCTATAGATTTGGTGTAAACCCAATCAAAAACCCAGCAGACATTTTGTATGTGTGATAATTAATGAACTAGTTTAAGGACTTCAATATAAATGCAAAGGGCCAAAAATAGCCAAGACAATCTTGAAAAACAAAATGTCCCAGATATCAAAACTTAAGATAGGGGCTTCCCTGGTGGCGCAGTGGTTGAGAGTCCGCCTGCCGATGCAGGGGACACAGGTTCGTGCCCCAGTCGGGGAGGATCCCACATGCCGCGGAGCGGCTGGGCCCGTGAGCCATGGCCGCTGGGCCTGCGCGTCCGGAGCCTGTGCTCCGCAACAGGAGAGGCCACAACAGTGAGAGGCCCGCGTCCCGCAAAAAAAAAAAAAAAAAAAAACTTAAGATAAAGCTGCGGTAATTGAGACAACTGTGGTATTGCCTCAAGGATTGACAAAGAGACCAATAGAACGGAATGGAGTTCACAATCAGACCCACACATCTGGTCACTTGATCTATGACAAAGGCGGCACTGCAGAACAGTGGTAATAGGATAATCTTTTCAATAAATGGTTCTGAATCAACTGGCTTACTCAGATGCACCTTCAGGACAGAGGCACTCATTCTTCCAGTTGCTGGGAAAGTTAGGTGGCTGCTCACTGCTCACAGCTGCATCTCGCTCTGGGAATTTCCCTTAGCCAAAAAAACCTGCATCACCCAAGATTACTCTCTCGCTGAGGGTACCCCACGTCCAGTGACTGGTCGATGCAAGGATGCAAAGTCCTGGCCCTTGCCTAGATTGGTCTCTGAAGGACCATTCTAGTTCAAGAGCGCCCCTTGGGAACAGCTTAGGTCACTAATGCAACTGTATCCCCACAGCTTAAGTCTCCCTCCACCCAATCCTGCTTCCTCTGCTCCCTGTCAGATTGTACCTGAGAGGTTTATGCCAGCAAAACTCCTGCACACAAACCTCAATAGCCCACATTCTGTTTCCTAGGGAACTCAACCTGGAACACATTGGAAAAAATTAACATTGACACATACCTTACATAAAATTAATGCCAGGTGAGAGTATATCTAAATGTGAGTGGTAAAAACTAAAATTTCTATGAGAGTTTCTAACATAACAGAGCCTCCACTACTTTGGAGTTAAGGAAAGATTTCTTAAACAGGACTAACCATAAAGAAAAAGACTGATAAAAGCATTAACCATAAAGAAAAAAACTGATAAATTGGACCACATTAAAATTAAGACTTTCTGTTTATCAAATGATACCATTTAGAGTAAAAAGGCAAGCCACAGAGTAGGAGAATACTATACAATACTATAAGCTACAAAGGCTTGTTTACAAAATATATAAAGAAAGACCAAAAAATCAATAAGAAGTTAGACAACCCAATAGAAAAAAGAGCAAGAGACTTGAATAGGTACTTCCCCCTCCCAAAAAAAGACAAAATGGCCAGCAAACAAATGAAAGGGAATTCAAACTTATTATTACTCAGGAAAATACAAATTAAAACCACAGTAAAATACTCATCTTAAACTCATTGGAGTGGTGAGGCTCACACTACCAAGTGTTGGTGAAAATGTAGAGCATCTGGAATTCTCAGACACACAGCTTGAGGAAACTGGTATTACATAGTCTAATAAAATTGAGCACGTGCATGTATATCACTTTTAGGAATATCCCCAACAGAAATGAGTGGGCATATATACCAAAACACTTATGAATAAATGTTCACAGTAATGTTATTCATAATAACAAAAAAATTAGAAGAGTCCAAACGCCTGTTAATTTTTATAGACAATAAAGAGATAAATAAGGCAAGGAAAACAGAATCAAAACAGATGAAGAGTAATCAGGAAATGCCTGAAAAGCAATCAAATTATGCTGAGGGAGAGGATCTAGAAATTAGGATAGCCTTGAGTAAGACAATGGTAGGGGGAAATAAATTTAACATTTTAGATACGGTGGATAATTCCAAAGAATTAAGGAATTATTATTATTTATTTGTAGAAACTTATATAATTCGTTCCTTTCCTCTAACTAGAGTATTACACACACACAGCTTATAAATAGAAGTGAACTGAACACAAAGTAGTGTATCCTTTAGTGAGGAGCTCCCTGTCAGATCTCTGTTCCTCCGAGTTGTCCAACACAGTAACAGCATACCACACCACTGGCACCCCTACCACCAGCCTGGTAGCAGGCAGCTTTCCTGGGTGCAGGCCCATGGTAGTTAGTTGTATATGTCAACTTGGCTGGGCCGTGATGTCCAGATATTTGGTCAGACATTGTTATGGATGTTCTTATGAGGGTGTTTTTTTGAATCAGATTACTATTTAATTGATCAATTAATTTAATTGATGAGGCTCACCCCATAGTGTGGATGAGCCTCATCCAATCGGTTGAAGATCTCATTAGGACCAGGACAGACACCACCACCACCACCCCATGTCTCCCTCCTGCAGCAAGAAGGAATTCTGCCAGCAGAGGGCCTTTGGACTTGAACTGCATCTCTTCCCTGAGTCTCCAGCCTGCCAACCTACTCCATCAGATTTTGGCCTCACAGAGCCTCTTACAGTCCTGTGAGCCAGTTCCCTAAAATCAATCTTTCTCTCTCGTGTACGTGCGTGTCCCCTGCCCCACCCCCCAACACACACACACACACACACACACCCTGTCTTGTTTTCTGGAAAAGTCTGACTAACACAGAGCCTAATATCTGGGAAGAGCCAATTCCCCCACGTGGATACCTGGATGAGCCTGGCATGAATGGTACTGGCTTCACTGCATTCCTGGTCGTAAGTGAAGCCTGCCATGTAAGTTCCTCTCTTCTCTCTGAAAATCAGTCTTAAACACATCCTTTCCTCCCAGTCTTTCAAACTCCACCATTTCTTCTGTGTCTTTATAGGGACCAAACTGAAGACTGTCTGCATTTTGGGGGAGAGTCATCTGTGCCAGGCTCTGGTCCCCTGCCATGCTTGTGTGATGCTCTGACATCTAGTTCTCCTCTGAGCAGGCTTGTCTCATCTTTTTTTTTTTTTTTAATTTACTTTATTTATTTATTTTTGGCTGTGTTGGGTCTTCGTTGCTGCATGCGGGCTTTCTCTAGTTGCTGTAAGTGGGGGCTACTCTTCGTTGTGGTGCACGGGCTTCTCATTGTCGTGGCTTCTCTTGTTGCGGAACACAGGCTCTAGGCGCACGGGCTTCAGTAGTTGTGACATGGGAACTCAGTAGTTGTGGCTTGCGGGCTCTAGAGCGCAGACTCAGTAGTTGTGGCGCACGGGCTTAGTTGCTCCGCGGCATGTGGGATCCTCCCGGACCAGGGCTCGAACCCATGTCCCCTGCATTGACAGGTGGATTCTTAACCACTGCGCCACCAGGGAAGTCCAGGCTTGTCTCATCTTGAGTGTCCCCTGACACTCCAGTCTCTTCAGGATCCTCTTCGTTCTTTGAGTTTTTATTTAACAGATTGAAACTCTCTATAAACTAAACCCTCCTCTTTAATGTCAAAAGCATCTCAGATTTCAATTTTTTTCTTTAACAGAACCACATTCCCCAAGGTTAGGCTTGCTCAGCTCTGCTCCTGAACGAGACTAATATTCTAAGGTTACAGTTTCTTCCCTCTGGCTAGCTCCAAGAAATCCTTTCCTGCCCTAAGGTTGATTCACTACCTGATCATTCTTCAGCCTAGAATCACCCGAGGGCTGATAAAAACATAGTCTTCTGGGCCCTACTCCCGGCGTTTTTGAGTCAGTCGGTCTGGGGTGGGGCCTGGGAATTTGCATTTCTTACAGGTTCTCAGGTGAGGCTGACTGTGGATCCGGGGAACACACTTTGAGAACCACTGCCCTGGCTCTGGTTCCTTAATTGCTACCTCTTGTGCCTGTTCCGCCAATGATTCCCTTTAGCCCCTCAGTCATTTACAGATTTTATCTCTGCTGGTCCAGGATTCATCCTCAGAGGGGGAAAGGGAATGGGAGCGCTCACACAGGCTTCCACAGCAGAGACTGGCCAAAAATAGTGAGAATTCAATTCAACATCACAGCCAGTTTTTTGAGTGGCTGGTGTGTTATAAAGCACTGGTGGGGAGGGGTTAGAGAGATAAATAAGTTTCTGTTCTCAAGCAACTTAATATCTAATAAAGGGAAAGCCCAGCATAGCACTAATGATACTCTAAGGGAAAATGTATTCTCTTAGAAAAAACGTTACAGGGCTCTGGGACTATCCAGCACTGTTGGTGTCCCAAGCATATTCCCTAGGCCTACCCCAGAGGTCATGGCCGGGACTCATTCTCAGGGTCATGAAAGTGCAGTGTCAGCAAGTCAACAATCCTGAGTGAGCACCTCTTTAAATTTTGCACCCTAGGGGTGTCCTAGGATGTCCTCCTCCCAGCCTTGGCCCTGCCAGAGGTTACAAGAGAGTTCCAGTGTTCCTGGTGGATTTCAGCCTTTCTCTCCATACAGGTATTCTCTACCAGAGGAGTCGGCCAGGCAGGTCTGACCACGTGTACAGCTGGAGATGGAGCCAAGAGCTCATGAAATTACAATGCAAAGTGTATAGAGCAAGAAGAGCAGAGGGCCTCAGGCTGATATTTGCGGAATGCCAACCTTCAAGGGATGGGATTCACAAAGGTAAGTAGAACAAAAACCAGTACAGCTTGAGATCTGCTTTGATGACTGAATAAAGTGTGTTAGACATAGAACTTGCCTTTGGGAAGCTTCCAGGCTAGCAGGGGAAACAAGATCTGTGCTTGAAAAGATAAATATTCCGGCACCAAGCCCCGAATCAGTGTTGAGGAGAGAGTGTAACAGAGAGGGTTAGGCTAAGGCTTGCCTTAACTTGAGCAATGTGATCCTCAGTTTTTCCACCTATAAATGGTAACAGTGATATTGATTACATAGTGTTTTTATGAAAATTGTGTAAAGTAATTAAACTCCTAAGCACAGTTGCTGGCCCATAGCAACCACTCAGTAAAGTGTTCTTATTGTAATGTCTGTTGTGATGCTGTTGCTGATGATGATGAGTAAAGTTTAGAAGAAAGAGAGGGAGTTGTGGGTTGTGTTGGGAATGATGGATGACGGACAGTGAGTCGTTGGAAGGGTCAGAATGTAGAGCAGGATTCGCCTACATCCTGGGGCAAGACACTGGAGCAAAGCGCAGGGGCAGTGATTGTTAAAAGTGCAGGGATGAGTCACAAGGTCAGTTTGTTCAGAGTGTGTGCAGCTTGAGGGGGAGGCATTAAGAGTGGATAGTAAAAAAAAGTGCTTTTTGTAACCGTGTACGGTGAGAGATGTGAACTAAGCTTACCGTGATGATCATTTCATAATACAGACAAACATTGAATCGTTATGTTGTACATCTGAAACCAATATAATGTTATATGTCAATTATATCTAAATTTTTTAAAAAGGAGTAGAGAGTGGCCACACTGTGAATCTTGGCATAGGAAGTTTGGGCTTTGCCCCAGAGTTAATCCAGAACCTCTGAAGATTTATGACAAAAAGATAACATAAATGAAAACAATCTTTTAGTGAGATTAATTTATAAATTGAGAGCGGTAGTAGGAAAAATGATGCTAGGGAGCTCAGTACCTCAGATATGAGATGATGCTAGGTTAGTGGAAATTGAAAGGAAGTAGAACATTGAAGAAATATTCAAAAGAAAAGAATCAATTCAAAACAGAAGAAAAGGGTGTTAGGTTAAGATATGAAGGCATGGATGGAAGTAGGCATCCCTTTTCCTCATACCTGGATTTTGAGGTCGGGTTTCCTAGAGAATGGTTGTATTAGTCTGCTTGGGCTTCCATAACAGAGAACCAGACTGGTCGGCTTAAACAGTAGACACTTATTTTCTCACAGTTCTGAAATCCAAAAATTCATGATCAAGGTGCCATCACAGATGGTTTCTGGTGAGACCTTTGTTCCTGGCTTACAGGTGGCTGCCTTCTCACTGACTCCTCACATGGTCCTTCCCCTGTGCACATGCTGAGAGAGAGATTTCTTCCTCTTCTTAAAAGGACACCAGTCCTATTGGATTAGGGTCACACACTATGATCTCATTTAACCATAATTATCTCCCTAAAGGCTCTATCTTCAAATACTGTCACATTGGGGAGGGGGAATTAGAGCTTCATCATATGAACCTGGGGCAGGGAGTGGGGCAGGGACACAATTCAGTCCATAACAATGGTGTTATGTGCTACTAATGAGACAAAGGAACTACGAAGTTTGAGCTAGTGGAGAGGAAGATAATTTGGGCTTTAGACATGATGGTTGGTTGATCTATAGCACCATCCAGTAAAACATCCTGCAATGATAAAAATGTTCTATATCAGCATTGTCCATTATTGTAGCTACTAGTCACATGTGACAACTGAGCAAATAAGTGTGGCTAGTGAGACCAAGGAAATGAATTTTTAATTGTTTATACTTTAACTGTATTAGATAGCACAAGTTATAACTATAGGAACCCTAGGCAGAGTAAAGAGGTTTTATCAATAATTAGATAGCTAAGGCTTCTCCTAGGCCTTAAAGTCTGGTACTATACATGTTCAACTGCAAACCACCTCTTGTCAGCCAAGGAAAATCTGAAGCTCTGAAAAGATGTATGACTGTTCCAGGTTAGTGCAGCTAGTTAGTTACAGATCCTCAATTTAACAGACAGCTGAAGATATACGACTGTTTGTCAAGGACTGAGATCAATGCTTTGGCGTCATCCCATGGATGTGACATGATAGTGGATATAATCTAGAAAGAAAAGGTGAGCCTTCATAAATACTCACCTAAATAGAATGAAAAGAAAAACAAATCATAAAAGGAAATAGATTTTCACCTGCCAAATTTATACCAACAATTAGACAGCCCCAGATCACCACCACCTCAACATACTCCAAGTGCATCTCAGAGAGGTGGGCACAGTCAAAGGGCGACAGCTCTGGCAGCCCCCATCTCCACTCACATTGGCTGGCTGCCCACAGCGAGGCTCTCAACCTCTCTGCACTTCCTTTTCCTCCTTTGTAAAATGGGAATAATGACAAGACTTCCTTCCGAAGGCTGTTGAGAAGGTTAAGTGAGGTGGCATGTAAAGTAGCAGCAAAGCCCTGGCACATAATACACATTCTTTAAATCTTAGATTAAAAGAATGAAATCTGTCTTGTCCCTAATCTTGTTCCTCTCCCTGCGTCCCTGATCTGGGCTAATACAGCCTTGCCCTTCATCTAGTCAGTCTTTCTGGAAACCTGAGTCACCTTTGATTTCTTCTTCCTCATTCCCCACATCCAGTGACTCACCAAGTGTTATTGATTCAAGCTCCACAGTCTCTCAAATGTAGCGTCCTCACTGTGTGTCCTCCACTCCGCTGTCACTCACATCCTTGGCACTTTCTACCAAAAGCATCTCCGCTAACGATGTGTTTGCTGTAATCCATCCATTCTGTACGCCAGGGTGGGATTTTGCACCCTTCCCCTGGCAGTTTCTTTTTGCAGACAGGATTAAGTTGACATTCCTCAGCTCAGCACTCAAGGCCCTTCACAGCTCACCCCCCAATCTACCTCTGTTTTCATATTTCACCTTTTACTTTGAAGCAAGAATACATAAATAGGAATCCGTGCATTTTAAAAATTCAAATGAATAATTGTCTTGTGACTCTGCGTGGACCTGGGAGGAGGAAGCAGAGTTGTTTGTTTGTTTGTTTGTTTGTTTGTTAATTTGACTTCTAGGGGAAAATGCAGAGTTCCCCATTAGAGCTTACAGAGAGATTCCTTTCCCGTAGCTCCTGTAATTAGGGGGATTGTGTGTCCTCATTTGCCCAGGACAATCTTCTTTACAACTGTCCGTGCTGTATAATTTTTAGGAGCAACCTCCCCCCATTTCACCCTCAAAAGTGTCCCAGTTTGGGCAATAGGTTGTGTGGTCACCTAGAACCCACCTTGCCAAAATAAATCAGTCTGAAGAAATGAAGGACAGCAACAGAATGATTGTCCCCACCCACCCATCTTCTTTGGCATTTGGCCTTGGAGTCACTCTTCACTTCTGTCAGCACCTCCTGCTTCCTCCTGGAACCACTGCAGGGCTACTTAAGCCTCGCTGAAGCATCTCTTCCAAGCTATTGCTTCATACCTCACAAGCCTCTTTATTAAAAATCACCTCATGGCCCCATTCTCTGAACCTACTTGATGAAAAAAACTAATAGCTAAAAAGTAGCTAGATGTGCCACCTTCCAGAGAGAATTTATGAATTTTAAAAGGACCTTAAGAGCCCTGACCAAATGAATGACTAACAGAGGACTTTTAGAACTGTGTAGGTGTCAGCAGTGTCATTCAAGTGACGCATCAGAGGCCAGGGATGGCATGAGGGACCGGAGAGGACATGAGCCATTGCTCACACCCCTGACCGACAGGGAGAAAGAGATGGGGGAGGGGGGCGTGGGGGGCACATAGTAATGAATGATCCTGGAAACTAAGAGAAATGTGAAAATTAAAGAAAGGCATGACTCAGGGAAATTACTGCTGGGGACTCCCTGGGCATGTATTTGGAAATTGAACATGAGAAAAAAATCGTCAGAAGTAGAGGATACACAAGCTGTTACAAAAAACCGGCAGTGTTCCAGCCAAGCCAAGTCAGGCAGGCACAGGCCAGGATGCATACGGTGACAAGGGGTTCTGTTCTCTGGCACTACCCCCAACACCCACAAGCTCCCCTTTGTCTGCTCGACACTGAGGGATGCTCTAGCACAAGCTTCCTGAACAGCGCTGGTCAGGAGAAATAGATAGGAAGAAACTTTCTCAAATGGAAAAGTAAAGAGCTGACTTTAGTCAAGAGAGTATTTTAAAGGTTTCAGAAAGGGAGATGGGAAGAGAGAATAGACCCTGTCTTGGGAACACTTTACAAAGTTAAGACAAGAGAACAAAGACATGGGCTTCCCTGGTGGCGCAGTGGTTGAGAGTCCGCCTGCCAATGCAGGGGACGCGGGTTCGTGCCCCGGTCCGGGAAGATCCCACATGCCGCGGAGCGGCTGGGCCCGTGAGCCATGGCCGCTGGGCCTGCGCGTCCGGAGCCTGTGCTCCGCGGCGGGAGAGGCCACAGCATTGAGAGGCCCGCGTAACCCAAAAAAAAAAAAAAAAAAAAAAAAAAAGAGAACAAAGACATTTCAGAGACTAGGCTGAGAAGGAGAACCCTAAAAGAGACAATGAGACTGTGTCTAGGAAGGAATTACATAGAATGGGAGCCCTTCCATCAAAGGGGCAGGAGAAATAGACAGTGGAGGCAAACAGGGATGTATTTTCAGCAATCTGTTTCTTTCTTTCTTCACTGCTTTCCTTCCTCCCTTCCCCTGTCCTTCCTAGTCTCCATCCCCACCTCCTTCACTTCCTTCCTTTCCTGTCTTCTGAGCTTGGATGTGGACCTTTGACTGGCGTGCCTTACTCTGCAAACCAACTTGGGAGGTACCATACTCGATGCAGTGACCTCTAGCAAGGTTGAACTCTCTCAGGGGAAGGGGGGCAGATGATGAAGAAAATTGCTGCAAGCAGAAGCTCAGTACCAAATATGACCTTATTCCTCTTTTAATAGAAAAGTTTGATTATTATATCTTTTTTCAGGATCATATAGAAATTGGCCAAACCCTGGTTCATCATCTGTACAGAAGGTCCTGGGAGGTTGAGCTTTTTCAGTCTGGAAAGACTATTCTCAAAACATTCAAATGCTAATTCACACATGGCTGATAATTCTATGGAGTAAAAACTCAATCTCATTTGTAATCAAGAGAACAAAAAAAAATGTTTTTAATTAAAATAAATGCCATTTTTTTCAGTTTGTATTAGTAAAGACTTAAAATCAAAAAGAGAAAACACCAAGATTGGTGAGGAAGGAGCAAAATAGATAATCATATACCATTTGTGGAATTATAAATTGGTATAACCATTTTTGGAAGATTGGGCAATATGTATCCAGAGCGCACAAAAGTTTACATAAAGAAAGCAATCACAAATATGCCAAAACAGTTTTATACAAAGATATTTAGTGTTTTTATAATAGTGAAAAAATAGGAAAAAATAGGCAACATTAAAGGATTTATTTCTCTTATTGAAGTATATCTGACATATAACATTGTATAAATTTAAAATGTAAACATGTTAATTTGACCCATTTCTATATTGCAATATGCCTGCCATTGTAGCAATAATTAAGTGAGAGATCACCTCTCACCTGTTCGAATGACGATCATCAAGAAGACAGGAGATAACAAGCGTTGGTGAGGGTGTGGGGAAAAGGGAGCCCTTGTTCACTGCTGGCGGGAATGTCAGTTGGTGCAGCCACTGTGGAAAACAGTATGGAGGTTCCTCAAAAAATGAAAGATAGATCTACCATATGATCTAGCAATTCCACTTCTGGGTATATACCTAAAGGATTTATTAAATAAATTATGGAGCATATTAAAAATCATAAGATATATAAACATGAAGAATGTTCACTTTCTACTTAAATTTAAAAGGCCCTTTATAGAACAATATTACATATGATTTCAACTCTTGTCATATATGTATAGTAGAAGGTGAGAAGGTTTATATATATAAAAATTTATAGTTAATTTTTTTAAAGAGTGAGCTCACTCACTGTGGCCAGGGTTAGTGTTTAGGTCCTGAGGTGCCAGTATCTCTCTTGGCCCAGAATTTGGCATGTGCTGTTTCCTCTGACTAGCTACCTAGAACGCTTTACCTACCCATCCTGTCCTCCTTCCCGTCCTCCCCCTCTAATCATTCTTCAGAAGACAGGTAAAAGATGCGTTCTTCCTAGAAACCTTGCCTGACACCTGGCCCTGGTCTGTCTGTCTGGTTATGTGCTCCCTGGGACTAGTATCTTCTTCCTTCAGAGAAACTCCTCAATTTGTAGTAATTCACATGTTTATTGGTATAACTGTTTTGTCACCGTCACTCCTACTTGAAGGTAAGCTGTACCAGCACCCAGACGATATTTCTTTTGTTCACTCTCATATCCTCATACCTAGCTAGCCAGTGCCTGGCACATATTTTGTCTTCCATAAATACCTACTGAATAAATGAATGAATATTTGAATATTAATATTTGAGTGAGTGAATGAATAAGCATAAAGGTTCAACCTAACTTGATCTCCTGGAAATCTTCCGGATGAAATAATGCTCACAATTGCTAAAAACCAATAGAAATCCTCCAAGTTTGTTGTGATCTGGAGTCAAATAGTCTTCATCACTCAACATACATTTATTCATCACCTGTTATATAGTATAGAGGTTAAGATCACAGGTTCTAGGGTCAGTGGCCTGGTCAAATACTTGCTGTGTGAACACTGGGCAAGACACAGAACAGTTCTGTGTCTTAGTCAGTTCATCAGATAACAGGAATTTTAATTGTAAATACATATCTCAAGTGGTTGTTAGAAGAATTAAGTTAATAGAGATAAATCACAGAAACTGGCACATGGCCACAGTGTATGGGATCGATAAATGTTAATTATTGCCAGCATTACTATTAATTTTTGTATCCAAAAGCCCTTGCACTACAAGTTATGGAGGATGCGATGGTAAATCAGGCAAGAATTGTCCTACAAGAGCTTGTAATTAAGCAGACAAGATAAAGAGTGTAACAGTGGAAAGAGCACAGATGAAACAAGAGAGCTAAGAGAATTAAGAGGAGGGAGCAAGGTACATCCAGGGTAGATTGTTTTCTGGGCGTCAGATGGAAGATAAATTCTGATGTTGTTTAAACAGCAAGGTATATCTTGTTTACATTTTAATGAGCTCAGATAGATACTCTTAACCAGATTAGACAAACTGCACCAACCTGGTTAGCAGCTCTAGCTCATTGGGGATGTAGTCACAGCAAGGGGCAGCCACGGCTTTATGCATGTTTTGAAAAGATACACGCGACTTCCCTGGTGATCCAGTGGTTAAGACTTCACCTTAATGGGTCCGATCCTTGGTTGGGGAGCTAGGATCCCACACGCCTGGTGGCCAAAAAAACCAAAACATAAAACAGAAGCAATGGGCTTCCCTGGTGGCGCAATGGTTGAGACTCCGCCTGCCGATGCAGGGGACACGGGTTCGGGCCCCGGTCCAGGAAGATCCCACATGCCGCGGAGCTGCTGGGCCTGTGAGCCATGGCCGCTGAGCCTGTGCGGCCGGAGCCTGTTGCTCCACAACGGGAGAAGCCACAACAGTGAGAGGCCCGCGAACCGCAAAAAACAAAAAAACAAAAAAAAAAAAACACAGAAGCAATATTGTAACAAATTCAATAAGGACTTCAAAAATGGTCCACATCAAAAAAAAAATGTCTTAAAAACAGAAAAGATTCACACAAAGACATCTCCACGCCAGGTCTCCTGAAGACCAGCTGGCCAGGGCACATCAACATCGGACTCAGAACACTCCCCACTAGCCAATCATGGTTCGCTTTTCTCCAGAAAATACTCTTCTTGTTTTTGCAAAGAGTCTTGAACAAGGAGCCTTCCCTGAACCCTTGTTATTCTGCTGTTCAGCCTGATAAACATGAGAGACCACTCTTCCTCTCGCTAAGCTATGGCAGTTCTCTGCCAAGATAAGATTCTACCGGAGAAGATGATCATCACCTAATAAAACAGCTTACCCAACTCAGTATTAATCATGACTGAGTTATTTTAGCAACTGCTTAGAGAACTATCACCTCCTACTAGCCCAGCAGGCACCCTTGTACACATTTTCTCTTTCAGCAGAACAATCAGCCACGGGCCGTTGCCATGGAATATTGCTTGCAGGTAGATAGCTGCACCAATGCTCCCCACTACCACCGTCACCTTCACCCCACACACACACATCCCTCCCTCATTCTAGAAATGCCTATCTATCAGCCCCTCCATCAACGTACTGCATCTTGGTCTTTGGAGTGAAATGACAGAGTAACAGCTGGTGGACAGAAAGCGAAGTCAGTCAAATACAAACATAGCACAATTTAGACTTTAAAGAGACCTGATTCAAAGTATATCAAATAAGCAATTCAAAACTGTTAAGTGACCAGGTAAGTTCTGTGGTTACAGATTCAAAGTGAATTTATTCAACAAATATTTGACCGCCTACTCTGGGCCAGACCCTGTGCTAGTTGCTGCTGGTTTAATAGGGAGGAGTCTGGCCAAGGAAGTTTATACCCCAAAACATGACAGTGTTGTGAGGAGTGTCCTTACTCCCCAACTTCTAGAAGATGTGCTGATGGCAGTGACAGGAGCCGAATTTACTTGAGTTCAACTCTCATTTCCTAAGCACCTATATGGTGCAAAACATTTTATCCAGCACTGTAGGATTACATTCAAGTCATATAATACATTGCCCCTGCCCTCACAGATACTAAAAACTATTTAGGAAAGGCCAATATTTGGACAGGTCAACATACATGACCTACAGCTTGAGGCCTTGAGCACCAGGTTAAGTTGAGCCAAAACTATTGGGTAAAATCCATCGATGGATGCTCTTTGAGCTAGTCCTTCAACTTCCTCTTTGCAAGGGTTTTATTTCCTATATGAAATTGCTCTTCCCCAGGAAGGTCCAGATTAAGATTGCATAGGAGAGAGGCCGATGTAGAGGAAGCAGCCTCTACAGGAAGCATGTACAGTGACATGTGTTTGGTTGCAAGAAGCAAAAAACCCAACTCAAGAACATAAGTTCATGTGCCATTGAAAAGTCCAGAGACACAGTGAAATTCAGATGCTGTTTGATCACTCCAGCACAGCCTTGGTAGTTGTCTCCGCTCTGCCCTCCTCTGTGTGTTAGCTTCAGCTTAGGCTAGACTCCTTTAAAATAGGATGGATCGATGGATACATCAGTCCCAGGCCTCCAGTTTCCACATGGCACCATTTTGGAGGAAAAGGGACCTTTTATTTCTCTAACCACCAAAAGTCTTCCACTCTATTTGACCCAACTTAGTTCTCATACCCCTTGGAACTAATCATTAAGATTAGGGGTGTGTCAGGGGCTGAGTGACATAGGTTTAGAAATAAGAAGGTAATCTCTAGGCCAGTCACCATGGGAACAGGGATGAGAATATGTTGATTGGTTCAGGACCTCCCCACTTTGGTTGAGGGTTGAGGTAGTCAGGAGTCAATCCCACCCACAAACAATGTGTTAGGAAGGGGGCGGGGAGCGCAGGCATTTTGGCAGAAAGGAAAGCAACAACGTACACCGCAGGTAGACCCTTCGAAACTGGAAAGATTCAGACTCATTCACTAAAAGAAGGCAATAAGATGGTAAGTGATATCTGGGGAAATGAATCAGTCCCTGTAAAGCATTCTGTAAGAATGAGCCACTAAATAATAAGAGTGTAATCATTGGGATGTTTTGTACACGTACTAACTCTGCAGATTGCCTGAGCTCAGGGTGATTTTACTGCTGTTACTCTGGCAGCAAGCCCTCCTTGCCAAGATTGTTATTATGGGACCAGCTGAGCTGTAGAAGCCTGGAGGGTTCTTTAGCTCCTCATTCATCACAGCGACATTTATTACCTACTTCATAATATAGCCCCCTCAACCTCAAAAAAAAAATTGGAGGAAGATCAGCAGCCATGGAACCAAGACACCTCCTTCTAGCCCCTTCTCAACACAAATCTAAACACCATCCGAGGGCTTCCCTGGTGGCACAGTGGTTGAGAATCTGCCTGCCAATGCAGGGGACACAGGTTCGAGCCCTGGTCTCGGAAGATCCCACCTGCCGCGGAGCAACTAGGCCCGTGGGCCACAACTACTGAGCCTGCGCATCTGGAGCTTGTGCTCCACAACAAGAGAGGCCGCGATAGTGAGAGGCCCACGCACCGTGATGAAGAGGGGCCCCCTCTCGCCACAACTAGAGAAAGCCCTCACACAGAAACGAAGACCCAACACAACCAAAAATAAATAAATTAATTAAAAAAAAAAAGAGTAGCTCCTGCTGGCCACAGCTAGAGGAAGCCTGTACACATCAACGAAGACCCAATGCAGCCAAAATTTTAAAATATATAAATAAATAAATTTTTAAAAAATAAATAAATAAAAATAAACACTTTCCAGGCGTGGGGCAGGGCCCTTCGTGGTTCAGTATCTCGTGTGGCTCTCTTCTCTGAAGGGAGCATGTCAGTTGCCACCTGCATGGAGGAGATATCATAGTGGCCACACGATGTGGATAAGCACCCCCAGTTTGGGGGCTTCCCTGGTGACGCAGTGGTTGGGAGTCCGCCTGCCGATGCAGGGGACACGCGTTCGTGCCCCGGTCTGGGAAGATCCCACATGCCGTGGAGCGGCTGGGCCCGTGAGCCATGGCCGCTGAGCCTGCGCGTCCGGAGCCTGTGCTCCGCAACGGGAGAGGCCACAACAGTGAGAAACCCGCGTACCGCAAAAAAAAAAAAAAAAAAGAGAACCCCAGTTTGGGAGTCTTCACAGCTGGGGTCAGGACCTGGCCATAGTGCAGTGTCTGTGTGGGACCTCAGTCCTTTTGTCTCTCTGGGTCTCATTTCCTCTTGTAAAATTAGCTAACGTTGCCCTATCACATTTTAAGAGCCCAAGTTTTTATGGTAAACTTCCCTGGTAGAAGAGTCTCCATCCTAGTTCAAGATTGAAAAGCTGTTCTATCTTAGTTCTGGCGCCCCAGGAAAGAGATCTGTGTGAGGGACTTTGTGGGGAGTGCTCTCAGGATCAACACTCCTGAGGGAGGGAAAGAAGGAGGGTTGGGAGGCGGAGAGGTTGACCTGCAGCGCGGTCTCATTGCAGGCCTCGCAGTCATCGCACAGGGAACAGTAGAGCTGGCTGGACCTTCAGGGCCCACACTGAGGAGGGGGCTGGGTCTTATCAACAAGGCACAGGATGTAGCTCCCCGCAGAGAGAGCACCAGACCTGGGGCAAGGCCGTTCTCCTAAGCTGTTGGCAGTTGCCTGGCAAGGACTCAGTTGTGAACTTTCAAATAGCCAACACCCCTGGAAACCAGGGACAGAACGCCTCTGTCTTGAAGGGGGGTTTGGGGGTCTGAGTGACAGACAACAGCACCCACTGCATGTCCTGCACCCGTGTCCTCTGAATATGGGGACCATGGCAAGGAGGGGCCATGTCTCTTCCCTTCCTAGTCTCTGTCCCTGTATGATGGCCCAAGGCACCCAACTTTCCCTCTAGTGATTTTCTGAAGGGAAAACTAATGCTGGAGTCCCCCTCACCTGGCTTTCATGGATGGTGGGACTGAGGCTAACTTAATTATGCAAACAGCCCTCAGAGGAAACCAGGCTCCTTAGCTGTACAGGGGATGTTACTTTGACCTTGTGAGCACTGCTTTTTAATGGGTGTTTTAATTTATCCCTCAGAAAAAAAGAATTTGGTATGTTGAATGTTACCTTTGAGAATAGCTCTACCCTTATATATCCTTGTGACAGTCCCCTTGTGTGATATTATTAACATTTCCTTAATTTATACCTAGGGGAGCCAAAGGCCCACAGCCTTTTTCTGGCAGGGCCCTATGTGTGAGGAACTCTCGCCTGCCTTTTGCTGAGAGTGAAAAAAAAGCTTTCTTTACAAACTGAAACAATGTAGTTAATTTTAACATTCATTTTTCCTTTACCCACTATTTTTCTCTGATTTAACTGTTTTAGAATATGCTTTTCTTATATTTCTGTCCTTTGGCTTTGAGCAAAAGAAACATCTTAAAAATATCTAATCAATAAAGAAGATGCAATTCCATTATGCATCACTTCCTTTAATAGGACCTATTTTAAACCTGGACTTCCGGAACTAACATATCCAAGTTAATCAGAAATAATTAAGGCAGTTTGAATAAAGTATATTTGCAGGTCCACAACTGCCTCTTTGGATATAAATTTGTACAAAGCCATCAGAAGAACGCTGGTAAAACCACTCCACTTGAAATGATGTCCTCACTTAAATAGAATTATCCCAGTGCAGTTGTTCAGGGAAAAGGATGTAGAGACAGAACCCCCAAAATAGTTGTTTTTAGAATCAATCAGGAGTTTAAGAGAATTCAGTTTTCCAAATGTAACTCCAGTGTATGAGAAGACATTTTTTTGGCTGAGGAAATTCTCACCATTATAAATCAACTGCACTTTTTTTTTTTTTTTTTTTTTTTTATTTTTGGCTGTGTTGGGTCTTCGTTTCTGTGTGAGGGCTCTCTCTAGTTGCGGCAAGTGGGGGCCACTCTTCATCACAGTGCGCGGGCCTCTCACTATCGCGGCCTCTCTTGTTGCAGAGCACAGGCTCCAGACGCACAGGCTCAGTAGTTGTGGCTCGCGGGCTCTAGAGTGCAGGCTCAGTAGTTGTGGCTCACGGGCCTAGTTGCTCCGCGGCATGTGGGATCTTCCCAAACCAGGGCTCGAACCCGTGTCCCCTGCATTGGCAGGCAGATTCTCAACCACTGCACCACCAGGGAAGCCCTCAATTGCACATTTTTTACTGAGAGTCTACTTTATGCTCCACAGTACTGGTCAGAGGAGAGTGTATCAAGAAGTATTAAAAAAAAATGTCTTGCCCTCGAGAAATTATAATCTCATTGGGAGAACACACTAGCACATGAGATAATTAAAGCACAATGAAATCTAAAATACTCTAAATTTAGTGGAAGTTCAGGAAGGGGAGGGCCCAGTAACCACAGGCTGATGTAGATATTAAAGTTTTTACTAAGGGGTTTGGAGTGAAGCCTCTGAAAGCCCAGTCGAACTACAAAAATACCTTCTGGGAGGGGCAGTGTTTTAACTGTTCATTACTTTTTAATGTCTTATCTATACATTATTGATTAGACCGCTAAACACTGAGTTGTACTTGAGAGGAAGAGCTGACAGTGGGTCAGGGAAGCTTGGAGGGCAGGAGGTCCCAGGGAAGGTTTGAGAGCTGGAGGCTCCACGTGAGGAAGGGCAGGCCTGGGTGAGAGTCCTGGGGGTGTCAGCAGAAGGGGTTGACCCTTGGTCCACATGGACAGAAAGCCTCAAGGAAGGGAAGAAGAGGCAACCAAAGGGAAGTTCCCCCAAAGCAGTCTGTGCCTGCTGCACATTCAGGACCAAATTTGCTAACCCTCCATGGAATATAAAGGGAGTTGAGAAGTATTGTAGCTTCTCTGGTTATTTCAAATAACCCCCGGTCCTGGGCAGAGTCACTATCTGCAGTGGGGGCTTCCTGGCCCCAACCCTTCTTTGCTAATTCTAGGCCTTTCCAAGTGGTAGAGAGCATCACAAGCAGACCCGAGTCACGTCAGCATGACTCAAGACTTCCAAGGAGAAACTGGGAAGAGTATGTAGTTGGCAAACGATAAGAGTAATTATGAATTGAGCAGGTACTCTGCTCGGCACTGCTGTATGCGTTTATTAGTCAGCACTTAATTTAACCTTCAAAATCATGCTTTGAGACTGTGGTTATCCCATTGTACAGATGAGGACAGTGACCCTCCTGGAGGTTATATAACCTGCCTTAAAGGAGGTATTAGAATGCACTCCCTCATCCATTCATTGAATGAATAATTGATTGAGCCAATCAATTAAGAATGCTCCATGAGAACCAAAATTCCCAAAATTATGAAGATTTGTAAAGTGCCTGAGTATGAACAAAGAACTTCTGTGTATCGATTGCCTCTCTTGGTTCTCACCACAATTCTCCAAAGAAGACATTTTGCTTTCTCCTTCAGCAGATAAGAAAATGGACCCCCAGAAAGGGTATGTGACACACCTGTGACTTCTCAGCTGGTAGGAATCGCTTGAAACAAGATTCAAACACAGATGTTTGAACACCAAAGCCAGTTTTGTTCCCACCAAGGGCTCCAAGTCCAGGAGTAGGAAGACAGTCTGAGGGCTGAAGGGAAGGTTGCCTTCCCACAGGATGAACACAGTTACAACGAACAGAATTAGTTCCGTTTTCCCATGGTTATTATTCTTGTGATTCCCTCTATCCCCATGTTCTTGCATACAAAACCTGCCTTTTTCAAAGGAGATTTTTTGTGGAATTCTGGTGTACAGCAGGGAAGGTGAATGTATGCAAAGACTGCAGCCTGCCCTGAAACTAGTCTTGGGCAGGAGAAAGGCATAATCACAGTGATCTCAAGAATCTGGAGAGGAGAAGCCAGCAGAATCCCTGGGGGTTGTGAAAAAGAAAAAAGGGAGCAGAGAAGAACAAGAACAGATTTGAAAGGTGACATCAGGGCTTAGCTGGTGAGAGACCTGCCCAGTCTCTGCCGCTGGGGATGTTGTCATGGCAGTGAGGTCCCTGGGAACAGGCCTCTTCAGCCAAACTCCCTGCCCATCCCCCAGTATCCACCCCACAAAGCCAATCCCTCTCTTGGAAAGAGCGTGTGGAAACCATTAAGATAATGCAGTTCCTTCCTTGCTGACTTTGCCATTGGGAGCACCAGGCACATCCCTTGAGCCAGACTTTCTTCGAATGGAAGAAGTGGAGGAGTTGCTGCCATGGCAATGCAGTTCCCCTGGCCATTTATACCATCGGTGAGCTGGGGGAGATCCCTGGAGGAAGTGGTTCCCCACCTACTTCACCAAGGCAGGGAAATCGCCAAGGACACACAGATGGAGAGGAGCCTTAGGGAATGTTCCCTCTAGCCTGAAATGGATGCTGGAAGTTGCCATGGCAACCTGATTCCTTGCCCACCAAACCATGAAGGAGGGAGAGCAGCAAAGCCGACAGGCTGCAGAGGAGCCCACTGCTGCCAGTCCAGCTCTGGGCTCCCACTCTGGCTGTAGGGAGAGTGTGCGTCTTAGGTCAGAGGCATCCCTGGGAGCCCAGCCCTTTCCCATAGTATCTGTAAGGACGAACTGGGTACGGGCTCTTTTCCGTGAAAGGACAGTACCGATGAAGCAGAGGACCGAAAGGAGCAGCTGAAGAAAACGAGAGGACAGTTGCTGTCCCTCTCGGCAGTGCTCAGTCATCGGGAAGCATTTGAACTGAATTTCCTTGTTTTTGTCTCAGTTCTTGAGTTTCCTCGGTTACCTCCCTCAACTAATTATAATCTAATATTCAGATAGCTGGGTTTTGCTTCTTGGGAGCTGGGAGTAGTTGTAGTATAGAACAGTAGGTTCAAATATTAAAATTCAAGGTATGCACGTGTATGTGATTTATATGATTAAAATTTCATCTGAACTATGAAAGAACTGAAAAATGAATAGAAATAGAACTGTTTTAGGAGCCAGAGGCATGAGTTCAAGAATCCCAAACGCTGTTGGTAACAAGAAGTATGTGACCCAATTAAAGCACAGCCTTTGGAGTCAGAGACCTGAGGGTCTGCATCCCTGTTTATGATCATAACTACTAGTCATATCCAGAGACTAATGAGTGAAGAGTGAATAAAACACACCAGTATATAATTGACTGGCCTTTTCTGAGACAGCTGTATTGAGGTATAATTGACATACAACAAGTGGAGCACATTTAAAGTGTATCATTTGATAAGTTCTGACGTGTGTACACCCCCTTGAAACCATCAGTGCAGTCGAGTGAATATATTCAAGTCTCCTCATGCCCTTTTGTAATTTCTTCTTCCTATCCTTTCCTGCCCCCCCTCCCCCCACCCGGCCCACACCTAAGCAACCCCTGATTTACTTTCTGTCAGTATAGATTCAGTTGCATTTTCTAAAGTTTTATATGAATGGAATCAGACAGTATGTACTTTTTTGGGTCTGATTTCTTTTGTTCAGTATAATGATCTTGACATTCATCCATGTTGTTTTGGGTACCAATACTTCGTTCCTTTTTAATGCTGAGTGTATGCCATTGTATGGATATACTGAAATTTGTTTATCCACTCATCTGTTGATGGACATTTGGGTTGTATCTAGTTTGGGGCTCTTACCCACAGAGCTGCCTGAACATTTGTGTACAAGTCTTTGTGTGAGCATATATTTCCTTTTTTCTTGGGTAAAAACCTAGAAGTGAAATGACTGGATCATATGGTACGTGTATGGTAACTTTCTAAGAAATTGTGAAATTGCTTTCCAGAATGATTATACCGTCAGGAGTACATGTGAGTTCCGTTTCTTCCACGTCCGCCCCAACACTTGGGATGGTCAGTCTTTTTAAATTGTAGCCATTCTAATAGGTGTGTGCTGGTACCTTGCTGGGTGATTGATCTTTTTTATTGCATTTCCTCTCATTGGATCATTTTCGTTGCCTGCTGGGTTCAGAAAAACAGCATCACTTGAAACATGATGGAGGTGGGTTGTGAATCAAAGCAGCTAACAGGCCACTTGGCTAAATTTGCATAATGAGAAGAAGAAATTAGACTTATCTCACCATCATTTTACTGTCCAAGAGTGACAGATACAATGCAGTGACCTTAGTACGACAATGCAGTGACCTTAGTACGAGATGCTGGTGGCAGATGACATTTTATGCTCGTCAGTGATCACAGTGACAGCTACTATTTATCAAGTTCTTATTATGTATCAGCCCTGTGCTAAGGGCTTACATAAATTCTTTCATCTGCATAACACATTATTATGCCCACTTAGCCACTGATGGAATTGAGGCTAAGAGAAGTTAGGCATCTTGGGAATAAGTAGAAAATACCTGGCCCAAAGCCAACCCTGATGCAAAGCTGATGCTTTTAACTACTGTTCTCTGAGCTGCCCAGGTGGTTATGACTCAGCATACATACAGAGTACCCACTCCTGAACAGGCAAAGCGGGTTTTATATCAGCTGCTATAAAGAGGAACATAAAGACAAATATATATATATATATATATATATATATATACACACAAATCTTACTTTAACACCCTTATGAACCTGCTGGGCAAATGAATATAATTCAGGTCAATGGCTGATCGTTTGATCTATGCAAATATCAAAGTAAAAGTACTCAACCTTACTAGTTAAAAAATATGCAAGTTTAAATAGGACACCATCAGTTATATGTCAATTTTATCTCAATAGAGCCAAGTTAAAAATGTTAATTTGAAAAAATGAGACACCATATCTTCTTATCTATATCATTTTATCTATTTGCTGAGGTATGTTTACATGCACACAGACATACACACACACGAACAGTGCTAATGAAGTGGCAGTGGCACTGGAGCTCTCGTACACGGCAGGTGGGATTTCTCAAAGGAAACTGGGCAGCACACACATATATGCATATATACTTTTTCACACATCCAGGAGTGATCCTACCACCTGGCCCGGTGGTTATCCTTCTAAAAATCTACCCTAGGGAATGAGATTCACAATAAGGTTTACCTAAAGGCTGTTTATCATTGCTTTGTCATAGTAAAAACCATAAAAACAACTATGATGTTGGGAGTGGGAGAGCAGTTAAATAAATCTTGGTACAGTCATATATGGTGGAATATTGTACATCTATTAAAAATTACATTGTTGGGCTTCCCTGGTGGTGCAGTGGTTGAGAATCCGCCTGCCGATGCAGGGGACACAAGTTCAATCCCTGGTCCGGATAGATCCCACATGCCGCGGAGCAACTAAGCCTGTGAGCCACAACTACTGAGCCCGCGTGCCGCAACTACTGAAGCCCGTGTGCCTAGAGCCTGTGCTTCGCAACAAGAGAAGCCACCGCAATGAGAAGCCCACACACTGCAAGGAAGAGTAGGCCCCGCTCGCCGCAACTAGAGAAAGCCCGCACGCAGCAGTGAGCACCTAACACAGCTAAAAGTAGATAAATAAAATAAATTTTTTTTAAAAATTACATTGTTGGGCTTCCCTGGTGGCGCAGTGGTTGAGAGTCTGCCTGCCGATGCAGGGGACACAGGTTCGTGCCCCGGTCCGGGAAGATCCCAAATGCCGCGGAGTGGCTGGGCCCGTGAGCCATGGCCGCTGAGCCTGCACGTCGGGAGCCTGTGCTCCGCAATAGGAGAGGCCGCAACAGTGAGAGGCCCGCGTACCGCAAAAAAAAAAAAAAAAAAAAAAAAAAAAATTACATTGTTGAGGCATATTTAAAGACAGCAGGCTATGCCACCTTATAATGCTAAGTGAAAAGAAGCAGGATACAAAATTATATGCAGAACATGGTTCCAATCTTATAATAGAAATCACATATATGCATATACTGAAACTTTACCAAGTATTTATATTTGTGTCTTCAGAAAATAAGATACAGAAGGAAAAATACCAAAATTTAATAACGATGATATTTTGTGGGATTTTAATTTTATTCTTTATGTTTTCCCTGTATTTTCTACAGTCGGAATGACTACTTTTACAGGCAGAAAAAAATAATAATGATTAGTTTTGTTTTTCTTTAAATCAAAGTAAGAAATCAGCCAGGTTATTACAATTCATTGTCCAACTTCTTACCTCGCCTCAGCCATGTAAAACGGGGGTTGACCGAGACTTGGAAGAACCACCCAGACTGGAAGTGGCAGCATGGTTGTGTGAATGAAATGCAATGACTTTTCTCCAGTAACTTGCAGAGAAGACCTAATAAAAGCATCTTGAATAAGGTCATTACCCCTTCAAAGGAGGAAGGCTGTGTCATAGCCTGACATGCCTATTTCTAGTACTCGCCTTGGTGTGAGAACAGCATGACTGGATTATCAGCAAAAGAATCTTAGGAAAAGGCCCTGCCAATAAGGAGTCAAAGTCATGTGAAAGGGTCAGAGGAAGAAAGACCAAGGACTCAGTGTGGGAGGGACTTCCCAGACATACTGTACAACAGACAGAAAATAGGCACCTTCCTCACCGTCATGAGGAGTAATTCACATCCTGTGACATTGCTTTCTGTCCTTGATTATCTCAAATACAAGAAAATATTATCAATCAGCCTTTCTGAAAAGTACCAATACCAATGATCCACATTTCCTTTTCCTTCATTTGTCTGTTAACAGTGTTGATGTAAACCTTCCTGAAATAGAAGCCAGCACATTTCTTAAAATATTTTTTTGATGAGTGGTGCTCCCCACTTTCCCTTTCCTATTATTTCCCATGCCTCTCACAAGAAAAAGAAAAGAATTCAAAAGTTTTTCCCCAATTGATCATGCTTTGGTTAGCGGGGGAGTTTTAAAGCTACCTTTCCCAATTTGGGTTATTTCCATAACAAACAAAAAGAACTATATTGCCAGTATTACTAAGAACATGCATGAAAGGATGCTTAATCGTTTCGGTAAGCTATTCACAGGCATAAAGAAACATTCAAAGAGGTTAGTCATTGTCATGAGAAGCTCAAGAAAACTATCACTTTCAAATGCAGTATTTAGGACACACTCCCGTGCATTGAGTCATCCCTCCAGCATTTGCGGAGCTGCCACTGACTAAGCAGAGGGGGTTGGCCGAAGGAGCTAGCCTTGTGTGACATGCCAGCCCAGGCCTGCCGATGAAAAGCATGTGGAAGGACATCGTGGAAAATTCCTAGGTCCTGAAATCCCAGCGCCAAGTAAGGGGAAGTTGCAGAGGTTGCAGTGCGGGTGCACAACAAGGAAGGCTACAGAAGTACAGCACAGAAAGACTTCCAGGGCCCACGCTGCCAAAATGAGGCCTGGAGAACATTGATTTGCAGAGCAGCAGGACTGATGCCTTTCGAGATAGGGTACAGTGTTTCTGGATGCTGATGGAGCCTCTTGAAAGGTAGATCAATTTCTGGGGTCCCTTTTAGGGAGACTCTCACCCCGGGCAGGCTGCTGACCATCACCGCTGACCTGAGCACAGCTATATACAGAAGGATGACACCAGGAAGCCTAGGTCTGTGCCTTTGGAAAGAAAAGCATCACACTCAGAGAGCCTGGGGAGCTTTTATTGATATTAAGCAACAGATTCACAGGTGTCAATATAATATAGAAGCCAAACTTCATTTAAAGTCTATAACTGTAGGAAAGCTTATATATGACTTCCAGATCCTCACAAATCCATTTGTTTCAGAAAAGATTCTAAAGAAGAAGTCTGGAAAATCCTCAATTAAATTTTGGGATTTAGATGATGATGGGATACAGAATAAAGGAGGTCTCACAGATCTTTGGGGTTGATCGGAGGAAGGCCACATGGAGGAAATGACTTGGGAATTTTCTTGTGAAAGTGTTGGAAACATACCAGCAGAGAGGTCTGAAGACAGTGAGGCTGTCCACAGCAGGCACGGGCTGGAATGCCCACAGGCGGCAGGTCAGTCCGCTTCATGCGCGGGTCTGGAGAAGAGCAGATCTGCTCAGAGCCAACCTTGGAATGAAGATCCCTGGCTGCTCTGGGTTGGCCTAGGGGATGTTCTGAGTATGACTACATTTCCTTTCTGAAGCAGAATCTGCCCTATTCCAGGAACCTAGGGTCTCTCAGAGATAAGGTTGTTCAAGAGAGACAGCAGCCTCCTGGGGATGCCTGGGATTAGGGAGTTCGGTCAATGTGCCTCAATCTTTAAACTCATATTTGCATGGGTATTAAGTTTGTCAAAAAGGTGGGGATCAGAAGTTGTACAAAATGAATGATCTGCAGTGCTCATTAAAAGGTACAGAGAGATGGAATTCCCTGGCAGTCCAGTGGTTAGGACTCTGCAATTTCACTGCTGAGGGACCGGGTTCAATCCCTGGTCGGGGAACTAAGGTCCCACAAGCCGCACGGCATGGCCAAAAAATAGGTAAATAAATAAATAAATAATTTTAAAATAATAATAATAATAAAATCATTGAAGAGCAATCTGCCTCTTCTTCGGTGGAGTCTGAGAGCACACAGGAATGCTGGTCAAGCCTGGAGGTTGTGCTGAGAACTTAAAAAAAAAAGAAAAATGATACAGGGAGAAAAAGGAAAGATATGACAGAGGAAAGCATCTGAAAGAATAGATAAAATAGATTGAGCTAGAATAACAGGATTTAGTTTACTCTTTAAATTGAAGGCAAGCAATTAGCAATGAAGGGTAAATTTTCTAGTCCTTTCTACTCATACATTCAAAAGATGTAGAGTAATCAAAAATGCATGATATGTTCTCTGTTGTAGTTATCAGAGAGAACCAACCCCCACACACACATTAAATCAGAATAAAGAAAAAAATGCTTTTGTGTGCAGGGAAAAAGAAAAAAAGGTCAATGCCAAGCAGAACAGGGTTACCTGGTGGTCCCAGAGGGGCACCTTTACCATGGCCCATAATTCAAGGTGGCTGATACAGACTAAAGGGGTTTAATTCCAATGGACCAACATTTAGTGAGCACCTACTAAGCCTAAGGGCTGGAGACTGTGGAAACACAAAGATGAATAAGAAGACACTCCTCCCTTCTCAAGTTCACAGCCATCTATTGGGAACCAGATCAGAACAGGAATAAGAAAGATATAAGTGAATCCAGTCTTTAGAGATGTAATAAACCAACCTTAAAAATGCCAAACCGTTTGTTCAGAAGAACAGCAGTCTGTTCAAATGTAAGCCAAAGGCCGTAAGCTCTAAGGCCTGGCCAGTCTGCCAAATAGACATCACTTGTGATTTTAGGGATTCTGTGTTAAAAACATCAAATCACAACCCCTCTTAGTCCCCTGGAAACTCATAATCCACTGTTTAGCCTCGCTGAAGGTTTTCAGTATCTTGAGCAAGTCGTAATGTCTGAGTGCAGGCTCTGGAGTAAAGCCTGGATTCAAACTATGGCTCCACTATCTGCTAACTGTGTCCTTGAGTAAGCGTCTTCCCCTCTCAGTGCCTCAGTTACCTTATCTGTAAAATGGATACCTTCATCACAATATTGTTGAGAGAATTAAGTGACCCAACACTTGGAAAGCATTTAGAAGCATTTCTGGCACATAGTTAGCACTGAATAAATGTTAGCAACTTTTACTGTAGAGGCCCCTGACTAGGAAGTTCTCACTAATCCTTATCAACCAACACCCAAATAGGAAAGAGCAAGAAGAGCTATAGGTTTAGGAGGCTGGAGGTGAAGAGAAGCGGGGTTAAAAGAGTAGCAGGCTTCCCTGGTGGCGCAGTGGTTGAGAGTCCGCCTGCCGATGCAGGGGACACGGGTTTGTGCCCCGGTCTGGGAGGATCCCACATGCCGCGGAGCGGCTGGGCCCGTGACCCATGGCCGCTGAGCCTGCGCGTCCACCGCAAAAAAAAAAAAAAAAAGAATCCGCCTGCCAATGCAGGGGACACGGGTTCAATCCCTGGTCGGGGAAGATCCCACATGCCGCGGAGCAACTAAGCCCGTGCGCCACAACTACTGAAGCCCGTTCCCTAGAGCCCGTGCTCCGCTGCAAGAGAAGCCGCGGCAGTGAGAAGCCCGCGCACCGCAACGAAGAGTAACCCCCGCACGCAGCAACGAAGCCAAAACCCAACGCAGCCAAAAATAAATACAATTTAAAGAAAAAAGAAAGAAAGAAACGAAAACAAATAGCCCGCTGTTTTTCAATGCTGCTGGGTACCTGTCACGATGGTAGTTCTGGACTGGGACTAGGGGGGAGGCTAGAGAGTTGCCTGGGGCACAATGCAAAAAGCGGCATCGCTCTCAGGCTCAGGCAATGAAAGGGCTGCCGGAATGCCTCACTTGCCTCACCCTAGTTCCAGCCCTGCTCGGCATTCCTGCTGGTTTCCTCCCAGGGCTGGTTCCTTGGGTTTATTGTCAGCGTTTGTGCTGGAACAGGAAAGGACACGGACAAATATGTGAGAGAAATAAAGAAAAGTTAGCCAACTAATTAGTCACCAAACATCTGTAAAGCCACCTGCAGTGAGTGATCCCAAGGGTGACGCCTGCCTCCAACATGGCTGCTTCCACCAGTAATCCAGTCAACACTGGAGGGGGGGGAGGGGGGAGGGGGTGCTGTATCAGGACTCCCAACCTCACCCACCCCGCCCCGTGCTTAGAGAGCTGCGCGTGTAAGCGGGAGTCTGGCGCTGCGGGTTGGGAGGGCCTGCTAGGTTGGCGGCAGGGCGAGCGCATGAGTTGGCTACCAGACCTGCTGAGTCTCTTGGAATGACTCAAGCTGCCCTCATTTAACCCTATAG
Source organism: Phocoena sinus (assembly GCF_008692025.1). Taxonomy (NCBI): domain Eukaryota; kingdom Metazoa; phylum Chordata; class Mammalia; order Artiodactyla; family Phocoenidae; genus Phocoena; species Phocoena sinus. Next base: position 10,871,619 of record NC_045764.1, read on the forward strand.
AAGCATTTCCCCATGTTTATGCTTAGCATAGCTGTAACCATAACCTACAGCTCGTAACCAGGAATCCATTCTGTCAGAGAACCCTGCTCACGTCCCGTAAGGGTCCCTTTCCAGGGAGCGCGCTGAGTTGTCTAGGCGCCCCCTAGTGGTAAAGGTTTGTGCCATGGCTGCAGAGAGCCCTCACCACCCGGAAGGCAGGCAGGATCCTGAAAGGTGATGGGAAGACTATTTAGAAATGTGCTTTCTCCCCTCCCCGGTATGAATGGGTGTGCCATACTGGCTGTACCAGAGGCCACGTGCCTCACCTCTGCCAGACAGTATGTGGGAAGGATGAGATGCTTGCCAGGCAGAGACCACACTGAATTTTCAAGGAAACTTATTATCCCTTATCAAACCTTCTCCCTAAGTAGTTTCTGGGGCAGGCTAATAGGTACAACCTCTGTGGACACTGAGCTTTCAATTTCTTGCCTGTTTGTCCGGAAACAAACTGGAACCTCTCTGAAGACGGAAAGAGGCTTCCTTCCCTTCTCCTGGTCGGCATGCTGGTAAGGGGACTGGAGGTCAAGCTGCAGAGCCGGCTCAGACTCTAGGGCTGACCCTGCAGGCTTCCCTGCGGATTGACGCACCGGCCCTTCATTTCCAGCTAAGATTGAGTCAGAGATGTTACTTATTATTTACAGTTAATAGTAATTAACATATAAAGATCACTTGAGGGAGTATGAGCTCTGGTGCCAGACAGCCCAGAATGAAACCCTATTTTTATCAGTTACCAGCTCTGTGACCTTGGGAAAATTACTTCACCTCTCTGTGCTTTTGTTTTCTAATCTGTAAATCAGGGATAATAGTATCTACCTAATAGGGTTACCCAGAGGACTAAAGGAGTTAACATGTATAAAGTCCTTAGAATAGAACCTGACACATTATAAGTGCTGTGTGTTAGCTATTACTATTGTTATTGCTGTTTTGTGTTAGGCATATAAATTATTATTATTATTTGTCTGCTCTCTTTTACAATAATTTATAAAAATCCTGATGTGGACAAGTAGTTTTGAATTCCTTTTTGGACTACACTGTCCTGAGGATAAGGTGGCCCACTTTGAGGATCGTGGTGGGGACTAAAAGCATGTGTAGTGCTTGTCATATAGTACGTGCTCAACCAAAGCTAGCAGTAATAGTAACTACCACTAGGAAACAAAAAGAGGTGAAAAATCAACACGTGTAGCAGCCTAGGCACTGCTACTAACTAGATATGAGAACTGCAGCCCCTCCAGGCAGGTTGCTTAAACCCTCTGGGTCCAATTCCTTGTAACATTTCCATAAGTTGAAAAGTTTAGAGCTGCCTCTTCTTTAAGGTAGCTGTCAACTCTAACATTCTATTGTATTCGAAGAGCAGCAACTGGCCGGGTAAGATCGAACTCTCATCAGGAGCTTAGTGAATACTGTTGTCTGGTGACTGAGGAAAAGAAAGAACTGGAAGAAAAGGTAGCGGACAGCACTGCGAGGCGTGGTGGAGCTGAGCGCAGCCCTTCCCTGACCTCATCTGAAACAGACGTCTGCATCCCTCCTCTGGCTCCAACCGATGACTCCATCTCTGTGCCCCGAGTTCATCTGGTCTAATTAGGCGTCACCGAGTATTGACCTAGTGAGGGGAATATGAAAAGTGCGTTGACTATAAATCAGAGAAGCAGATTCTACCTGTTGCTCCAATACCAACTGGGTGGAAGTAACAAGTTCTCTGTACCCCAAGATCCATCCCCTCTCCAAAATGAGGAAGGACACCGTCTACCTTCAACATACTTCCCAGCAATCTTGGGAATGTAAGTGTTTTAAACTTAGTAAAATGAACTTTAGGAACTTTGGAGTGCTTGAGGAAAAGAAAATGGAGACACTCTGAATCAACGTCGGGCAGACTTTTAAAAACCAGAAAGGTATACTATACCATTTAGATGAGATCTGCATTAGAAAAAAAGGGGTGGGGGGTACTTCCCTGGTGGTCCAGTGGTTAAGACTCTGTGCTCCCAATGCCGGAGGCCCGGGTTCGATCCCTGGTCAGGGAACTAGATCCCGCATGCCGCAACTAAAGATCCCGAGTGCTGCAACTAGGACCCAATGCAGCCAAAGGAATAAATATTTTTAAAAAGAAAAAAAAAAAGACCAGTGCAAACTAAAGGTGGCCTCAGAAATTTGACAGTGGTAGTGTCAATTAATAGAACTGAAAGCACAACATGGCTAATTTAAAATTTTGAAAAATCACATGTAAGCATCCTGCCCAGTCCCTCAGAGAGCTTCAGATTCCATCCATTGCAAGGCTCTCAGCTTCCCTGGTATTCACAGTCCGCCCTCATGTCCAGGGCATTCTAAGGGAATGTATTACTGGTAACTTTGCCTACATTAGCGTTATGAAGAATACAAAATGTCCTATTATTATGTAAGCAGTCTCAGTTTTAACAGGCTGTCAGTCAGCTCTCTCCAGACTTGGCGGCATCTAGTGTGTTGGCAGATAGAACATTCCAACCTGGTTTATTTATCCTGTCATGTTTTTGACAAACATTATCATAAGCCAGGTGCCTTTCTGCGCCGTCACCTCCTCTCGGGCAGCTGCCTTATCTATCAAGGGGAGCACCCATTAAGAACTGGGGACATTATTTCAGCAGGTAATTAACCAAGCTAAATGAGCATATAAATTTGTTTCCAATTCAACTTTCCATTTCTTTTCCCAGCTGCTAATAGAGGGAGCAGAGTCAGTAATGTGTTATGAATGGATGATGTGTGAGGTTATGTCTTAATAAAAAACACATGTCCATGCAGATTTTTACAGCCGACAATTATGAGAACTCTGACAATTTTAAAACATCCACGACACATCCAAAAAAGCACTATCTTGTATTTTGTGATTGATTATAAGTATGAAAAGGTGTGGTTTTTAAAAGGAGATTTTTAAAATGCACTTGCAGTCGGAGCCAAATACACTCAGAAGCCACCAGACGCCTCCCCTCGCAGCCCCTGCGAGTCTCTGCACCTGATCGTGACCTCACCTCGCTCAGATGCTCCAAGTCAGGACATTCTCCAGAAGGGTGAACTGAGCGTCCTGTATACAAACCCTTCTCAACACACCTTATTTTGAAAGGAATAGGAACGAGGACAATGTCTTTAAGTTTGGACTTCTTTGATTTTTTGGAAGAGTTTGCAATCTACCCAGTCACCACCCTCCCCTTACAAGTAATCCAAACTTTAATCATGTGAACTACGGCAGTATGCCTAAGACAGTGAGTTTTCACCCAGAGCAAAACAGACCTGTGAAGTTGGGGAGCACAGCTCCCCAAAAGGATGAGGAGGACTCAAGGTTCTCAGGCTAGTCCGAGGTCGGGCCCCAGTGTCTACTCCATGACGAGGACCAGACGGCCTTCTGTAAATGGAGACTCAGTAAATTCTGGGGGGGGGGGGGGGCGCGTGTACTAGAAACAGAAATCAACAGAAAATGGAGTTGCTCTTAAATGGTCAGTGGTTAACACTTGCCCCAACCCGCCCAAAGCAGGGGCTGAATGTGACAGGACCCTGCTCCGAAAGATGACTCCTTCCCTGCACGACAAGCTTATTCATGAGTGCAAACTGGTCCTGAACTTTGGGAAGGGCCAAGAGTAAACTTAGTGTTGGGGAAAGAACAGCAAGGTAGAGAGATTCCCGTCAAAGCAGAAGCCAAGTATCTCTTCTTTGGCATCCAGGCTGGATGGCCAGCCCTCACATGCAGACCATCATGCCAACGAGGCACAAGATGCACTTTGGTGTCGTTCAAAGTGCTCTGACCCTGCAGGTCCCTGCCAACTTCTGTGCTGAGGAAGAATTGTGTTAATTAATAGGAGACGTGTGTGAAGAAAATAAATATCACAGCAAATGCCACTCGGCTCTAAAGCCAGAGGATCTTGATCTTCTCCAGGGCTGGGTGGGGGACACGGCACTAGGAAAAAAGTGCAAACACGCATCACCCTCTGTGCTGACTTCTTGCCGTCTTCATTAGCCATGTGACCCTGAGTGACCATTCATTCACTGCCGCCGTTTACGAAGTTTATAGAATATTGAAAATGTTCCATATTTTGAGTTTCAGGCCTGGTCCTAGGCCCTGGGGCTTCAGAAAAGACTCTCAGATGGGATTTTTGGCCTCAGAAATTCAGCTATGAGCGCTTAGCCAGAGAGGAGACTGTTCTGCCTGTGGGTAATTAAGATGAGACCAGCTCTGATCGTGCTTCTTGGAGAAAAGGCTCTGTCCACACTCCCTTCTCTGGAAACTGGCTGTTCCCCACAGGCCCTGGTGATGGGACAGGGTGTCCTCTGACCACAGCTGATGGAATCGGAACTAGATAGGGGACCCAAGATGAGCTAAGAGATGCTTTGCCTTGAGGATTAGAATCGTAACCCAGAGACGGTCATCCCAGGCAGTGTAGCTGAGAGACCAAGAGAGCTGGTTCCCAGCCAGATGCACCTTGACGGAGAATGTGTCGCTATGGAAAAAGGGCAGAAAGAATCAGATACCCAGAAGGAAGAGGAGATAAGAGATTGCCCGAGTGTCCTGCAGAGATGGGAGAACACCTTGAGGTCCTGACTTGTTCAGCCCCAGTGGAACCTGGCTGTACTTCCCACCGTAGGGTCCTTTGACGTGGGCTGGACTGAGTGAGTCTGGGGCCCCTTAAGGAGCCAGTGCAGACAGCACTGCAGCGGGTGGGAGGCTGGTCCTGTGAGCAGGCCTGTAGGGTCAGGAGGTTGGCACTGTTCTAACAGCCCTTGCAGTTTCATTCCATTCATCAGAAGAGCCAGTCCCAATGGGCCCCCTACCCTCTCTCACCCTGCCTCGGGCCCGACACAGCGGGCCCAGCGTGTGGCTGAGGAACACGTTTTGAATCCTTGTTAGAAGACGTGGCTTCCGTGACCTTGACCTCATTTGTTTAGTTTCCAGCTTCTGCCACTTCTGTTTTCCCCCGAAGAGCTCTGTTAACGTTACCTGGTGGCTGCTTCCTGAGCCGTGAATCATCAGGCTGTCATCAGTCCCTCTGTGAATTCTGAGAGGCTGTGACTCTGAACACTCAGCTGGCCCTTGACGCTACCCTATGAGGACGCAGAAGCTGCTTTGCAGTCTTGAGTGGTTTTCCATTTGTCACAGGTATATGTCTTGTTTTCACAGTTAGAACTCCTTGAGAGCCAGGGCTAACGCATTGTTGTTTTTAAAGCCCTAATATGCAATCATCTCCATGCAAGAATAAGCCCTTCATGAACAAAATGACAGTCAAGTCCCCTCAGTGCTTCTCTGCTCGTCGGAACTGAAGGACATGAGATAGCTCTGGACTTGAACTAGCCCACGAGCCCCTTCTCCCCTCCAACCTGGGGCAGAACTGAACTGTAAGGCTGATTCTCAGCACGGGAGGAGAGACCTTAGGAAACCAGAAGAGCAACCCATATTTCAGAGGAGGAAACCGAGGCCCAGAAAATGTCCCCTGTCTGTATCACCCACATCATCGCCCTCTGCTGGCCCGCTCGGCCGTCATCAAGTAGGCAGCTCCCTTTTGCTTCATGGTGGTGAGGAGGAGGGAGCAGGCCTGACAGTTTGTCTTTCTCTGCTTCTTTCTCCTGGCTCTGGAGCTGTGGGGAGCCTGGCTGCTGCCGAGGTCCCCACCCCTGCTTTCCACTCCCTCCTGGCCACGCTCCTGGTCACAGAGTCCAGCCCGGCGCTGACCTCAAATGACTGGTCTCAGGACTTCTCTAGGCTTTTCTGATTTAAACCACTTCCTCTGCATCTCCCCCAGCTGCCCCAAAGAAAACAGCTCCAGGATTCATAAAACGAGGCAAGCTGGCCTCACTCCAGCTCTGGGCCTCACCCTGTAGGGCTCCCTGACATCAACCATTCACGTACCACATCTTAGAAAATCAGCTCCTGGGGGAGGGTGTCCCAGAAGCCGTTTCTCTACCCAAGTCCACCCTCAGACGAGGCACGTTATGCAAAGCAGACACAAGATGGGCAGTGTGGCAGTTCAGTTACCTTGGATCATGGGAGCTCTCTCGCCAGCTGTCTATGCAGAGGAAGTTAACGTGTTAATGAATGGGAAATTCGTGTGAAGGAGGTTCGGGCCACGTATCAGAGCAAAGCCCCCCTCAGGAAGCCGGAGTCTGAAGAGCGTCGCAGTGTTGGGCAGGTAGGGGGTGTTCGTGAAGGAAGCCGTGGTCCTGCCTTTCCTCCAGAGCCTTGCACAAAGTCTCTGTCCCTCCTCCCCATGCTAATGAGGCACTTTCCTCTCCATTGTCTCCCAACAGCAGCGGAAATGAGTCTTTTCGGGATATTCAGCGCCTGCAGAACCCACCTCTGCAGTGAGGCCCAGCTGGCAGTCACAGTGCCTTTGGCTGCAAACGCAGGCTCTAAGGATGCTGCTCGGCAGCCTGGGCTCCCCGCTTCCCCGGGAGTGTTTCTCCTCTGTTAGCACCCCCTCCATCAGCCCCTCGCAGAGCTGTGGCTTCTCTGTGCAGAGCCAGGCAGACACCCAGCCATGATCACGCTCAATGTCAATTGCTGCTTCACGCGTCTGCCCACAAGGCCTTGCGCTCCCTGAGGACACGGCCCAGCCGTGTCACTGGCCCATATTGTGGGATGATTAAACATGTCATAAATGAATGACTGACTAAACTCCCAGGATCGGCTCTGATAAACTCAGATTAAAGTGAAAATTACCATGAGGACCAAGCGGTACTACTCCAGAACATTTGCATCCTGAAAGCCTTTCACCAACCTGAAAGGAATTGGAGAATTTTAAACACCAGGCCATTGAGAGGGAGAAGAGTTTGGGGAAAATCCAGTGGCCAATCAGAGGGCCCTTCGAGCCCAGGATACAGGCAATAAGGCGGCACCTTGTCGGTAGAGAATTTAAGAACAATAAGAAATCTGACCAAGATTGGTTTACTTTTAGTAGGACTTTAGCCAGCAATTTTAATGTCATTGATAACATACCTCTTCCCCCCCCCAAAACAACTTTAGCTGGTCTAAGTTGTAAGCAATTGCTGCGGTCTATTGCTGAGTATTAATAACCAGGAAAGAGAAATTCCACTATGTTTCTTTTCTGGACGTTCTTCTTCTTCTTTTAATCTTACAATTATTACTGAAAATAGTTGTGTGGCATAGAGGAGGTGGTTGTTAAAAACGTGATCCACTTCAGATGTCAAGCCAGTAACGCCATGGGGAAATCTAGGGCACTAAAGTCATACTGTGTCAGCACTGTACCCACTGCAGACCAGCTCTGCCCCTGCCACTCACTCACTAGTCCTTCTCCACTCACTAATCTTGCTTCCTTTCCTCGCAGCGTTTTGCACTGTCTGAAATTCTTCCATCCTCCTCTTCCTCTCCCTCCTTCTCCTTTCTCTCTCTCTCCCTCTCTCTCTCTCTCAGGCCTCCAACTAGAATATGACCCCAGGAGAACAGAGACTGTATTTGTCTGTGTACTGTATGTAGAAGGTGCTTAAAGAACATTTATTGGATTAATTAATTAGACAGCCTAAACCTAAGGCAAATTTCTATTCCAGTCTTGAAATGCTGACCTCTGGATGGTCCTTGAAGCCAGAGTGGGTGGACTTTGAACTGCAGGTCTGTATTCTTTAATTAAGTCGCTCTTTTTGCTCAGTGGTGCTATGCTAGCTCAAGTCACGTTGCTAAGGGCAACATGCCTTTGCTTTTCCATCTTCATCTACTCCCCTCAAAAAAAAAGACAAAAAAAATCTTTTAAAAGGTTCAGATGTGAAAAGTCCCCAGAGGAAGAAAAATGTCCCCAAACTATACTCTTATGTAATCCAATCATAATTATAAAGATCTCAGTTCATCAACTTGAACAATTTTTTTTCAGCTACCACATTAACAGGTTTAAAGGTATTTGCTTCTTACTCATTTTTTACTTTTTAAAAAGTATTTATTTATTTATTTGGCTGTGTCGGGTCTTAGTTGCAGCACGCAGGATCTTCGTTGCGGTGCGCTGGCTTCTCTCTAGCTGTAGCACGCAGGCTCCAGAGTGTGCAGGCTCGGTAGTTGCGGCGCCCGGGCTTAGTCGCCCCGAGGCATGTGGGATCTTAGTTCACCGACCAGGGATTGAACCTGCATCCCCTGCATTGGAAGGCGGATTCTTAACCACTGGAACACCAGGGAAGTCCCTTTACATTTTATTTTGGGGTTTTCAGGGGGGGGGAAAATGAATTTCAAGACATGAAGACATAAAAAGGTGGGTTTCCAAGTTCTGTGGTTTGCAATCCAAGTTATTGGGGCAGTAGGAGGGAACACAGGTAGCTCATCACCACGCTCCTAAGGTGAGGCTGACAGTAGGACCCTGGATTTGACCAGCACGGATTACTCCCTCCCACATCCCCACATGCAATCAGTCTCCAATTCTTTCAGACTGTAACTCCAAACTGTTTCTCAAATCTAACCCTTCCTATCCATTTGTTAATCAACAGCCTTCCGGTTTCCCTGCCTTCAATATTGTCCTCAGTCTCACCACCCATCCTTCCCAAGGCCAGTAGTCAGACCATGCCCCTCGCTGTATAAAATGCTCCAATAGCTCCTCTTTGCCTAGAAAGAAAGGTTCAGGCTCCTTAATGAGCCATAAGTAGGCTCTCCAGGACAGCACATCTATTTCTAGTCCCTCTTCTTGCTCTTAATGAGCTAACAAACCCAGCTCTTGTAGTTCTCTGAACACCCTATGAGGCTTCCCACCTTATACCCCGATCCCTTACCCAACCCTCCATTCTCTGGTTGATTCCTACTCACCTTTAAAGACTCAATTTAAGAGTCACCTCCTCCAGGAAGCCTCGTTGGAAGCACTTCACTCAGTCAGAATTAGGTCCATCCCTTCTATATTCCCTGAGACTCCTCTGTCATTCCCTGTATGTTCTCAAATAGTAATTACATGCATATGGTTCCATGAACCTTATTCGCCAGGAATTCCTGAAATCAGAGACTGGATCTTATTCGTTTACTTAGTGCTTAGACAGTGTCTGGCACATAGTTGGCCCTTAATGAGTGCTTGTTGAGTGAATTAAGTGAGTATCTGAATGACAAAGTCGCTTTTTTGACTTAAGCATATATTCTTAGAAAAGTCAAAACATTTGAAGAACTGCTTTTATGTAAAAACAAAGTCATATGAACACATGATCACCCTGGTCACTCTGGGAAAAGTTTGCCCAAGGGCCAGTTTAGCCACTCCTAGCCTTTCTCAAGTCCCAGGAAGGGACTCATGGCCCTCATTTGTGCATGGAGGACATTATTCTCTGGGGTTGCTTATTGAGCACTTCTCATGGCACTGAAATAACTTACTTATCACTGGGTCTAGTTGCACCTCAGTTCAGAGCAGAAATAGAGACACAGTGAGCTGGAGACAGGACATGCTTGTTTGGGAATTTACTGAAATCAGTCTTGATCTGCAAGCTTCTAGAGACATCAGTTAATTCCCTGAAGTTAAATCTGTGTTTCTAGGGAGAGCTTTGTCAACCTACACAGAACCTGCAGATATTTTGGTAGAGCTCCCCAGTTACTCTAATATGTCCTCAGCCTCATCCTGCTAAACAAAACCCACCTGGACAGCTGATCAGAGTCCCCTCCACTCATGGAATGCAAGGGTCAGAGCGTGGCAGCAAGGGTTTTCTGGGACCGGACACTGCACTTTTCCTCTTACCGCAGGTCAGCCCCAGCATTTCTGATGTGTTTCCCTAAGAGAACTTTAAGAATTAGGAAGATGTAGCATCGTGGGTCATTGGAAAGGACATAATCAGATGCTGGAAGAAAATGTGAATTAGAGGATTCCAAGGAAATGAGTACAGGCTGGTCTTCTGAGATTGCACAACCCCAAATAGGGCTTTTCCTGGCCAGGACCATGCCAAGAAGATGCCCTTGTAGTCACCAAGCCTGTGGCCGTGTAATAAGGGCACACATTTAACCCTTAGTGAAGGTCCCCAAAGACAAAGGAAAAAAATAACAGAGAATAATGATGGCAACTGCCAGCTGTGCTTCTTTCATGAAGTTGGGGTTAGAAGACTGTGTGAACTCTGTGGTAGAACAAGGCTATTGTCCTCATAACACACCTAGTGCCTCTAAATGTCCAGAAACTCAGCTAGCAAGATGTTCCAGGAATCTCCCAGACCTCCTGTAAATAACAAACGAACGCACCAAAATCAAAGAAAAACACTTTTGTCAGCCATACATTTATTTGACAAATATTTATTGACATCCCTCCATATGCCAAGCATTTGATTAGATCACAAATTAAAAGACTGTGTCCCTTTGGTTCATTACTGTACTCCCAACACTTAGTATAGTACCCGGCACATAGTAGGTGCTCAGTAGAATGTCCAAGTAAAAATTTTTTTTTATTTGATGGGGAAATTAATTCAGTATATGAAATGAAATATTTTTCCTTTTTCTTTTTTGGTGTTTGATATTTTCTTCATTCAAACTAATATGCAGCCCAACATTACCAGACTAATATACAAGAGTGCTCTTTTGACTAAAGGGTATGATTTCAACTACACTTCCATTATATATGAAGTCTGACAATGAGGTAATTATTTTATCATTCATAAATGTGACTCAAAAACAATCTCAAAAAGGTGCTCTAAAAGGTTTTAAATATGAAATGTCCCAATAAATTTAGACAAAGATCAGTTTCCACCATGACAGCATGAGGACCTCTGCAGACTTGTTTCCCAGTGAAATTGGTGAAAATTATTTTTTTAAGTAGCCATTTAAAACCCCTAGAGAGACTTCCCCGGTGGTCCAGTGGTCGAGAATCCATCTTGCAATGCAGGGGTTGTCGGTTCGGTCCATGGTCGAGGAACTAAGATCCCACATGCTGCAGGTGTCTGGGCCCGCCCACCACAACTGCTGAGCCTGTGGAGCCCACGCCCCAGAACTAGAGAGAAGCCCGCGCCCCACAAGGAAGAGCCCGCACGCCGCAGCGAAAGATGCCGCGGGCCACAACTAAGACCTGACGCAGCCAAAAAATAAATAAATAATTTAAATAGATAAATAAATAAGTAAACCCCCTAGAAATGGTTTGAAGGGCATACACAGTAAAGGAAAAAAACATCTATCCAAGAAAATCTATGAAAATTCATTAAGCAAAAGGAGTCACTGGTATTTGAGCCATTCCCTTGCTGGCCCTCTGGGTTCAGTGAGGGGGAGACTCCCCTCTAGGCTGGTGGAGCCAAGATGGCAGGGCTTCCTCCCCCCCAGCTCCCAGTTGGCGGCCTGTCTTCCTAGGAGCAGGACATCAGCATTCTCATCCAGCCTCAACTTCCTATTGCTGAGGCTAAGTTGTGGGCAAGTGCCATGGAGAGGTGGGGCCTCCCTCAAGCCCCCACTGATGGAAGGTAGGCTTTACCCTGGGTGCAGTACTGCTGAGAATCCTGGGGCCCCCATCACTCCGGGTCCAGCTTGTAAGGCAGGGGTTCACGCTAGGAGTAGCAAGTGGTCAACCACTAAAGTGGGGGTGTCATGCTGAAGAAGGGGTGCATTGTCCCTGCTCCCAGCTCCCAGCTCCAGAGCCCTGGCTCAGAAATTTTGCCTGGAGGGAGAAACAGATCCTAAAACTGATAAATCCTCACCTGTTTCCAGAGGAATTGACTTATTTTTGCCCCACAGTATAGAGAAATTCAAGCCTAAGAGCTCTCAAGGCCAGTGGACGTTGTGGTAGGGGTAACTGGGAGGAGGTTGGCTAATTCTCAGAAGGGAGTTGAGGATGCAGGTGGCTGGTGGACCCCTCTGGGGTCAGAACAAATACCAGTGACCTTGGGAACTTCTCCTTCAAGAGAACCTGAATGTGACTGAATTTGTCTCTAGAGCAATTTATGCCTCTAGGGTATTGTCGAAGATAATAGAAGGATTCATCAGCCAGCAGTAGTGGAGCCTAACAGCTGGGTGCGGTCAGGGAAAGAGAAGACTAAAGCTCTGCCCATCCCATCCCAGGGTGACTGGGCACCCCCAAAGCTGTGCTTCCCTAGGAGCTGTATCAGAGACTTAACACTCTGTGGGAGGGCCCGGGGGTTGGGGGGGTGGGGGGGTGGAAGGAAACTTCACTAAAACAATCCAGCCAATCATTAAAAAACGAAACTGGCAAATAACAATAACAAGCCCCAGCCGGGAGCCAGGAAAGTACCAGAGTTGCTACAATATGTCCAGTTTCCAACAAAAAATTACAAGACATGCAAAGAAACAGGAAAGTATGACCCAGATCCTGGGCAGGCAACAGAAACAGCCTGTGAGAGCAAACAGATGGTAGAATTAACAAAAAAAAGACTTCAAAGTGTCCGTTATAAATCTGTTCAGTGAAGGAAAGGAAACTATGATTAAAGAAAGGTATGATGATAACATCACATCAGAGAAAAAACATCAATGAAGAAATAAGTTAATATATGAATGAATGAACTGGTAAATGAAAGAATAGACTTTTAGCAGCAGGACTAACCCTAACATTTGCAGAGTCTAGGATAAGAGTGAAAAATGGAGGCCTGCCTACTATATATCTAAATATTTAAAAGATATGTCAAACTAACAGACTGTATGTTAGTAAAATAAAGTATGTTTTATCCTCATACTTTGAAACATGTGCTTGCATAATGACTTAGGTACTTGGGGTATGACTGTGAACAACCCAGCCCACCACATTCAAACTGTCCCACTCTTCCTCCAAGATCTGCTTTTGGCCTCTGGAGGCACATCTGTCCTCAGACCAGGGGAAGAGGCCTGTGCAAGCCCTGGAGGGGGCCCAGAGCCACCTGAGAGGGGAATCTCTGGGTATTAGACCCCAGAGCCTGATCCAGATTAGCACAGCAGTTCTCAAATTGGAGCAGACAGAATCACCAAGAGGGCTGTTAATACACTGATTGCTGGCCCCGTCCTTCAGAGTTTCTGATTGAGTAGTTCTGATTGGGGTCCAAGAATCTGCATTTCTAACAAGTTCCTAGATGATGTGATGCTGCTGTTCTGGAGACCGTGTTCTGAGAGCCATAGGTCTAGAAAGAAGATGGGCTCTGGACGGGCCCTTTGGAAGAGAGCCAGAGCAGGGTCTTCTTAAACGTGGGGCCCAGGACAGGGCTCTCTTGTCCAGGGCTACTTGGCAGTGGCAGAAGGTATACCAGGCAGCCTGAGAGATTGCAGGAGATAATGCCTAATGGGGTGCCTGCAACTCTGAATGCAGCCATTTTTTCAGCACTGGAGTCCAGTCATTTGATCAGGAGACACATACTCCCTAGCAACTGACCTGCCACTTTACTCCAATCAAGTCCAAGTGCCAGGGGGCACGAGGATGCTTTCCTTCCTTCTATCACCAGTCAGGGGATGACACAGCAGCAGGGTCAACCGAGGTTCCGGTGAGAACAGGTGTTACTTTGTTCACACTGAGAAATACTAACTCAGTGCATTTGAGCACAAACCCTTTTTCTGGAGTCTCCTCTATTAACATCACGTGCAAGAATTTGGGGAATCACGGTACTGCCCTGTTCTAATGGGAGATTCAACTGCCTCCCCCATCCGACTTTTAAAAAGGTAACCAAGTGATCAAATAAAAGATTTATTTTCGTACTTTCCCTAACCTAGAGATGTCAAATGACTAAGCTGTGGATCACAGAAGAAAGACTAAAAACAAAATGACATGGTGAAATCACAGTGCCCATTGTCTACACCTAAAGAGCCAGAGGAGTCGTCTGCAGGTGATCGAATTAACTCCACCCTGGCTAATTGCACTTTTGTCCAACAGCTTGATTTATAAAATCTGCAACTCTAGCCTTACTTTACATCGGGCACACTGAAGCAGTAGTAGGATACTTTATTATCATTATTTTTTAAGTTCATGCGTTCTTTCAATGAGATAGCCGTGACTAAGGTCTAGAAACAGCAAGTCACAAATGAGCCAAATAACCAAGTCACCGTCACCGGGCCCCATCTCCCCCACAGCAGACCTGCACATCTTGAACTTCTCTTCCTTCCCTGTGGTCAGGAGGTCACCATCAGCCCTCTCATTTTCCAGGGTAGGAGCCAGCACACTAAGGGTGTGACTTTCTCAAGGCTGTGGGACCACTCATCTCTCCCAGGCATTCAGAGAAGCAGCAGGGATTTAATGTGCACCAGGAGATGAAGGGTTAATATGAAGCTAAGCCTCTTGAAATAAAACCCCCTGAATTTGCTCAAGGACATCCTTTAAATTCCTTTCCTCCAGCACTTTGTTTGCAAGCCCATAAATAACTCCTCTTCAAACACAAACTGAAAGCCCAATTTAATAAAAGAGGTAAAACTGTTTCTGGGCTGAGTGCTTATTGTATTTGCACAGGTCAGAGCTATAGTGTTCGCTCTGATCTCAGTTTAAATAAAAGGCAAAGAATTTGAGTACAGCAGTCTCGGTCTCGAGATTCCCATGACATGGGGGACGGTTTTCTTAACCCACTGCAACTACACATGGAATGCTAGAGGCTGCCTGCTTGTCAGGGTGCAGACTGAGATGCTCAGACGCCCTGGGCGGAACAGCAATGAACTATTCAGGGGACACTTGGGCCGGGAATTAGAAAAAGGAAATAGTTCCTGCTTTGCTGTTCAGACTTGCCTTAGATCACAAGCAAACAATAATAATGGTGGTCGGAGGAAAGGAACTTTCTCGTAGATTGCTCTCTAAGAAGAAGCTAAGTGCTGTGTTTTTCATGCCGATTATAACTGGAAGAGCTGCTTACCTCTCATCTAATTCAATCCTCTAATTTTGCAAATAAAATCTAGACTCAGAGCTTTCAAGCAGTTTGCTGTAGGTAGGTAGGTAAGCAGGCAGAAAGGAAGGCGATAGGTAGGTAGGTAGGATGCAAGGAAGGAGGGAGGCCGCAAGTAGGTAGGTAGGTTCTTTACCAGATACCAGCTCACCTCATCAGGCTATAGCTCGACTTCTTTATAAGCTCATGAAGAGATCAATATAGGATTTAGACAATTCATGTGTGAAAGCTTCTCAGTTCATTCTTAAAATAGCAACATGGCTATCAGAGGTGATTGGCTCAATTCTGGAAAATAATACCATGGAGACCTTAGACATGGCCCTCAATAAGTGATTTGCCAGTAACTCTTGTAATATTCTCTTCTGTTTTTCTCAACGTTCCTAAAATTTTACATTTACAGGAAAGCAGAAGAAAGTGATTTTATGACATTTTACAATAGTTTATCTGAATCTTCTCACGTTCCCAGCTGCTTTATTCTGGTCTCTGTTCATATATGCAATGCCTCTAGCTCATGACACAGCAGAAAGTGAATCTGGACATAACAAGTTTCTAACACTGGTGAAAAAGCAGCACAACCCAGTAGACTGCTGAATTAATTAAAAGAAAAAAGAGGCCAGGATACTGCCCTGAAGGAAAAAAACATCCCCCGATGTCTTGTCTTGTGGTAGCAGTTGACACAGATGGCCTGTTAAAGACAAAAACTTCCATGGAGTGGGAAGAGTCTCCTTCAGAAACACAGCTGCCATTATGTCAGAAGGGCATCTAAGGACACGGATTCTTGGCTTCTGGACCTCGCAGGGGAGAAGCAGCCTGTTTGCTTAGTGCTGACATCCACTAGGGGGAGTCAGGGTCCTTCTGCGGATTTCTACAGGGAAGAACTTCCCAAACTGCAGTCATCTGAAATAGAAACAGAACTATGGAAGCTGGGAGAGGACGAAGGTGTCACTTCTGCCTCGGACACACCTCTCTTTGAAGAACACTTAATTCATGGATTTAGCTCTTCCTTCCACAAACAGTCACTGAAGGGCTATGTCATGTGTGTCTAAAATCATCAGTGGGAACAGTGGACCTCAACACACACGGAAGGGCCAGCCTCAATTCCATTTTCGAACGATGTATGGAAAGTAGAAGCTAGGAAGCCTGTGATCTCGATTTACTAGTTGAAAACTGGTCAGCTTTCACCCCACTTTCATCCTACCTAAGTGAAAACCAGCAGTTGCTTCATCTGTCTCCGACTTCAGCCACATACAAAGGTAGTTAACCTTTTTAGCAAGAAAATGAAGAGTCTCTTTTCCCTTCAAAATTATAACTCCTTCCTGTAACCAATTTCTGCAGTCCTGTGTTAAAGAGACATTCCTTGGAGTCTTCAAGAATCCCCTATTAAAACACCACCTAGGACTTCCCCGGTGGTGCAGTGGTTAACAATCTGCCTGCCAATGCAGGGGACATGGGTTCGAGCCCTGGTCCAGGAAGATCCCACATGCCACGGAGCAACTAGACCCGTGCACCACAACTACTGAGCCTGAGCTCTAGAGCCCGCGAGCCACAACTACTGAAGCCCATGCACCTAGAGGCCGTGCTCAGCAACAAAAGAAGCTACCACAATGAGAAGCCCACACACTGCAACAGTAGCCCCTGCTCGCTGCAGCTAGAGAAAGCCTGTGCACAGCAATGAAGACCCAACGCAGCCAAAAATAAATAAATAAAATAGATTAATTAAAAAAAAAAAACACCACCGATATGTGGGGGGAGAGTATGTTACAGTATAATTTACAACAGGAAAATTGGAAAGAGACTAGAGGCTCCATACCAAGGGAACAGCAGAATAAACTATGATGAAGCCACAGGATGTGATATGATGACAACTTTAAAATCATGCTTTAATATAATTTTAATGACATGAGAAATGATTACAAATAGTGTTAAGTGAAAAACAGCATATTGGAGTTCTGATATAAAAAATGATCTCGATTTTTTAATTAAAGAAAAAAGCAAAGGCACCAAAGTCCTGAGATCAATATCTCTAAAAGGTAGAGTTACAGATGGACTTACATTTTGTCTAATTTTTGTAGTTTCCCTGAAAACCTGTTAAAATGAATATTTATTAGTTTTATAATCAGAAAGAATTTTTTGTATACTATTAGTCCAGGGAAAAGTGATAGCTAAATTTTTGGGACTATCAAAAGAAAAAGGGAGATTTAACAGCTAACCAAGAGCTAGGGATGGTTGACAGGAGAACTGAGGAGCAGGCCTGCAGGGAGGGGGTGGGGAGTGTGTAGGGGGATGAGAAGGAAAGATTGAGAAACAATGTTTTTCCTGCTACTACCTTGTCACAGTAAGGCCTTACTTCACCGCCCTCCCTGGTCGCAGGGCAGCATTGGGCCCAGCCAGTCACTGTTCTCCAGGGTCAAAAATCAAGAAAAAAAGCATGCCATTATTGAAGACGTTGCCTAATGAAAACAAGCACTTTTAATAAGAGACAGATTAATATACGGACTTTGAGATCTTTGCTTTGATGGCTTTGCAAGGCAGAGAGAACAGAAAAATTAGTTACCATTTAAAGTTTTATTTTTACTCTGCTCAGCTCAATTCACATTGATTATGAATGGCCCAAATAATGTGTAATAAGCTCTAAATGGCTTTCTGTCCTTCATAGAACTCATTTGGTCATTTGCAGGTGTTTATGATTGGGTGTTTTATATATAGAAAGACATTTGCATTATACACCATGGAGCGAATATATTTATCATGGAAGAAAGGGACCTTTACTTGGTAAAGTGACGTTAGCAGGAAATTACCACCTGGATGAGGGGGTGTTTCAAGCATATGTTACAATTTGAAAGAAAGCTTAGAGGTATCTCTTCCAGGCACAGAAAGTCTCTCTTAGAGCCTATTTTCTTCCAAGATTTTTGCTAGACTATGGGCAACCCAGAGAGACAGCGTATCGAAGGAAAATGGGAAGAAAGAGGTGAGAAAACTAGAATGGCTGACTAGTATATCTGTAAACATGCGAATAAGTACCTAGGATTTTTCTATTTATCTATGGGAATCTAAACAACAATTGTGGGACTTCACTGGTGGCGCAGTGGTTAAGAATCCACCTGTCAATGCAGGGGACACATGTTTGAACCCTGGTCCGGGACGATCCCACATGCCAGGGAGCAACTAAGTCTGTGCACCACAACGACTGAGCCTGCGCTCTAGAGCCCATGCGCCACAACTACTGAGCCCACGTGCCACAACTACTGAAGCCCCACGCCTAGAGCCTGTGCTCTGCGACAAGAGAAGCCACCACAATGAGAAGCCCTCGCACCGCAACGAAGAGTAGCCCCCGCTCACCGCAACTACAGAAAGCCCGCGCGCAGCAACGAAGATCAAATGCAGCCAAAAAATAAATAAATAAATACATTTATTTAAAAAACACAGGGAAAGTTGTGGAAGTTGTGGAAGACGACAACAAAGAGTTCTGTCCTAAGTGTCAGAAGGCACGGCAACATGGTTAAGAACTTGGCGCCATCCATTGTGAACCTGAAATCATCTTCCCTGTCGTCGTCACCCTGCCTTCAACCCGTAGCCCAAAATGGGGTTGTGGGGTGGGAACCAGAACCATGAAATGACTGCATTGGCCGCAGAGACTAACCTCGAGACTTTGAACTTGTAAGTGTCCCTCTGCTGCTTTCCAACTTTCTTATCTCTCTGTGGTGGATCTTACTAATCTGCCTGGGCTTACAAGTGTGAATGATTAACTGGGAGAAACGAAATGCCTAAGCCTTTTGGCAGTTTCCGCAGACACTTTCCCTCCACAGCCAGCGCTGTGCCTGTTTATCAGAGAAACTTTTCCTTAAAGTTGTAAGATTGGTCCCTTTGGAAAGTGCATTTTTATTTTATTTATTTCTTCAGCTCAAAGAAGTGCTGTGTTGTTGCTTCAGGGTAACAGACAAGAGCCTCATCATCGTGCCTCAGTGCAGTCACCACAGCCTCCCTTGGAGCCTGAGGAACAAGCAAGCAGGGAAGGAAGTGAGAAAGCCATGAGAAGGTGAAGATGCTTTCTCCGAGGGAAGAAAAAGACATTTCAAACGCTGTGAGAAGGAAAAAGACAGCTGTCCTTTCTATGCCTGGCAATCCCAAGGACTTAGTGCTGTAGTGATCACGTACACCAAATAGGAACTATCTGGTAGGTTGTCTGAGAAGGAATCTCAACAAGTTTGTAAACATATGACAAGAATCAGGGATGCTAATAAATGGTGTTAAGACATTTCTTATGTCAGTAATTAGATCCCAGAAAGAACTGCATCCCAGCAACTCCTTCATCACAATTGTTCGTGATATCACACCTTCACTCACTGTAAGATGGTTTGTTTCCCCCCCAGATGAAAACAAGGAAACCAGGATTAGTTCCAAACAACAACAAAAATAACCTAAATAAGCTCAGGGAGAAAATGCACTTAGATGAAGGCTTTCAAGGCATGGAATTCTTTGAATAAGAGGTACGGAACAAGGCATAGAAAAACTCAACAATGCCCAACTGTCTTAGCTCAGGTTTCCTAGAAGCAGAGCCTAAAATGGGGATTCTTGCTCCAGTGACTTCTTGGCTCCTGTTCTCAGGACAGGGGAAGAAGGGGAAAGAGTTCGTCTGGGGGTGGAGGGGGAAGCTAAGCGAGAATCTAGTCTTAGCTGGAGGCCAGCTTCAGTATGGCCGCCACTGGGACACTGTGGAGCACAGGTCACACCTGAATTAGGTCCCGTCTTTAGTGAGGGGGCTGGCCTGTGCCCATCCACCATCTGCTGCCAAGGTCTGTTGTGTGTGTCGGGTGCGGGGGTTACACAAGGGCGCCGCGTTGGCTGGAGCAGAAGGCGTGGAGCGGCCCCCAGCATGGGGGCGGCTGTGGGTCACAGCGGCTACCGGATGGGTGCACTGGCTGGGAAAGAGGGTCTGGAGGGGCCGCCCATGGCATCCACTGTACCAAGTGAGTATCAGGCCATGACCTGATGCACAGAGTAGGGGAGATGCTGGGCAGAGCAGCGGCTGAACATGATAGGAAGCTACTATGGACATCCACTCAAATCCATTCCCACCTCACCAGAATGAAAGTCCTTCTTTTTTGGAAGTGCAGGAGATAAAGTTAAATCAATAGTAGAACTCTCACATAACAAATCAGACAAATGTGGACCAGATGCCTACTAACTCTTTCAAGCTTTATAACATGGAGCAAATTATTCACTTTCTCTAAACCTCAGTTTTCTCATTTATAAATTAATAATAAATATAAATACATTTATTATTAGAGATAATAATACTACCTTAGCTATGGGATAAGCATTAAACACCATCTTTATTAAACAAGATCTTGTATTTTAATGAGCTTAGCCCAGTACCTGGCACATAGTAAAGGCTAGATAATTGGGGATTATTATTAAGTTGGAAGGCAATTTTTCAACAGTGTATATCTGATCAGAATTGTAAAATGATGCCCCATCAATGGGAAATCCAATAATTGTACCAATACCTAACGTAACATGTCTCTTGGACTTGGCTGGTTACCAAGTGCTTTCGTACGTGTGGTCTCATTGACCCTGTTTTACAGGACGAGAAACAAAGACTCAGCTCAGAGAGCATGTCAGGAAAAGCCTCTGGACACACTGCCACAAGCTGGAGGTCCCCTGTAGATCTCGCTTTCTTTGTGTTGGCAAAGTTTTACCAACTCCCAGGGGGCAGATTTGTCAGCTTTTCCAAGGGGTTGGGTGACATCCAAATTTCATGTTGGAAAGTACTACTTAGTATTTTATCCCTCCTGGAATGAAAGAATCATTGAATCAACAAGGGAACATTATGTATTCAATGGCTTCCCAAAGGTTTAAGTGTTGATTTATCTGTGTTGCTGGCAGAGCCAGGCGTGTTGCTGTCCCTCACTCACACAGGCTTAGCACATGGGCTGGAGAGGATCATACCTTTTATCTGAGCACCAGGATCCATAATCCGGAAGCAGCAAGAGGCAGCAGGAGGCTCAACCCAAACAGCCTCTACTTAATCTTCCGACTCAGAAATTGGCCAGCCGAAGTGTAAAGACCTAAAATGTGAACACGCATTGCTCTGCAATGTGCCATTGATGTCACAGCACAGTCATTTGGGAAAAGTGAGATGGGTCCTAGTTTTCCCTTCAATAACTAGTTCAAAAGAAAAAAATTATATATTTTTGATTTTTAAGACTACGTGATAGTAAACAACAATTTAGCTGACTTTTTCCCCCTACTGAATGTTTTTGAGTGTGATGTAGTCATTCCAGTAGTCAAAGCACAAATTAGTCCATAGAGGTGAATAATTTTTTAAGTTGCAACTTTCCTTGGTAATCTATTCCTAAATTTTACGGTTTTTCTCTTCCGGGAATTTAATTCTTCGTATTGGATCTAGACCATTTCTCACAAAATTGTCTCTTATTTTGTCCTCAGAAAAAATAAAGAACATTATATTACTGAATACAATTCAATAGTACACCTTCACCTATGTATGATACTGGTCTACTCCTTCAAATTTCTCCCATGCAATTCAAATAATCACAGATGACTAATTTCTTCAATTCCTCCTTATACATGGTTATTTATACATAGGTGGTAGCAGTTGTTTCCAAAGTTCAAAATAGTTCTGGGATTGTGTCATCCAGGGTTGGTGCTGTCCTTTCAAGGTCTTGGTTGAAGATGTTTCGCAGAGAACCTGATTCAGGGATACCTGGGCTGCAGGCATCCAAGATATTCGGGAGGCCCCAGTCTCCTCTGAGATAGTAGTTAAGATGGTCGGAGTGGAGGCACACCTGAGTTTGGATCGCGGCTATGCCCTTTACTGGTTGTTCATGCTTGGGTAATAATTAACATCTCTGTGCTTAAGAACTGAGCCTAATAGCTACCTACTTCATAAAAGTTTTTTGAAGATAAAATGAAACAATACTGTGAAATGATAGACATTCCAGCAATATTAGAGATTATTAGAACAAACTTTAGTTCTTATTACATTATGTATTCATCTGCCACTTGCCTGAGTTCTGCTGGATGAAACAATATAAGATGTTGAGTTCACACATATTTCTTCCTCATCTTTAATTTTCCCTTTTGAATGTGTTGATGTAATGAACGTCATTGACCTTCCTGGGCCAAAGGTATATCTTGTCTCCCTTGAGACAGTCAGAGAAGCTTCTGGCTAAGTCATACTTAGTCTGGATTACGCTAGTCAGCTGAGTAGCACACTCAAGGCTTTAGGATGTGCTGAAGAAAAAGTAAGTCTTCCAGGAAGCCACTCTTCTAAGAGCCATGTAATTGATCTCTGTCCCAGGTTTTGAAAGAAATTAGTTCAGAGGGAGATTCAGCAGAGAGCAAGTATCATTTAGATTTAGAATAATAGGTTCCCCCAACATCATTTTTGGAAGAAATCTTAGAGGCCGTTTCCACCTAAATTCTCCTTACAGAGTCCTTGAAAAGTAACCATTCACTCAGTCAGCTTCAGACAGCTTGACTTGGTAGAAAGTTTGTCCATATTTTGAGCTAAAATATTCTCCACTATGATGACATCTACTCATTGGTTCTCACTCTGCCCTTAGCATCCCTATATCCTTGAAGGTGAGTCAAATCCCTCTGCCATGGGACAGATCTTTCCTCTTGAACACATCCATCTGGTCCCTTCTACACCATCCTTACCATCCTTCAGTCCTCCATTTTTTTTCAAAGTAAATATCCCCAGTGCTTTCATTAAAATGGAAAAAATTACCTTGTACGTATCACTGTGAGTACCATTGTAATTAAAGAAAGGGTTATTAAAAATCTGATTATACACACACACACACTTTAACCTCACCTCAGCCACTGTTTTGTAGCCAAGAGCCTAGAGCAGTTTTCCCCCATATTCTTTTTGCTTTCTTACCCAGCAAAACTGGGTAAGAGATCTCAGCTCTCTGCGGCCAAAAAATACAATAGATTGCACTGAATATTGCCATTCTAAGCTAACTTTATATGTATTGTGGCATATATGGAACAGTAGCTTGCTTGGGTATGCCCAGAGGTCCCCAAATCAGTGGAGGTTGCCATGCTGTTTTCAAAGATTCCCCATTCGAACCTCCTTCTTCCCAGCCCTATTTAAAGCATACAGCTGTGCAAGTAACTTAAGCGGTCATTATGGTTTTCTACATTTACAGAGACTATTTAGTTTGTACCTTCCTTAGCTTGAAAATTGTTTCTGGTTTTACAGGGAAAATCATTCCAGGGAAGGAAATTATTGAGGTTTCTACTTTAAATATTATGGCACTACATCGAGATAAATAAACATATTTAAGGAACAATAAAATGTAAAGGGAATATTGCCATAGCCGTAGTGGACATGGTAGAAGAACACAAAGAACCACCACAGGGTAAAGTGCTTCTCAGTAGTGGGGTGAGGTTGCTTATTTAGTATTCAACTTAAGATATTTTTGAGAAACAGTAAATAAATGGGGAGGACCTAGATGGCATGTGTGGTCACCCTCATAGTGTCCTGAATGGGCAGAGTATTTAATTCGTACCCTATAGAACGGTGCCTGGGCTGATTCATTTTGCATATGTATCTGCTTAGAGATACACTGATACACTGATGTATTTTTTCCCCGAATGTTGCATTATGCAGAATTGTTACCGAACCAGGTTTGTTTGCCAGACACACAGCAAGCCAGGCGCTGACATACTGAGGTTTGCAGCAGAGAAGGAGTTTACTTACAAGGCAACCAAACAAGGAGATGGGAGAACAAGTCTCAGATCTGCCTCCCTGAAGGTGAGGTGCTGGAGGTATTTATGGGATAAAGAAGCAAGGTGGTCTTAGGCATGGGGAAAGGTCGTTGGAGGTAGGGAAAAAGTGAGGTAATCGGCGTTCTACGCAGGTGTATCTGGGTTATGTGCTTCTTCGTGGGATACATATCTGAAAATGGAGGCACTTAACATGACCCGACAGTGGAGTGTTTGGCCCTCTGATGTCAGAAGGTCATTTGTTGAAGACCCAGTTTTAGGGTTGGTGGTCCCAACTAGTCTTAGCTAGCCTGACCTGTACAAAGCTGACTCCAAGTTCCTAAAAAACAACATAAGTCTTGTTGTAGCAACCCATATGTCAGAGGTGTTATCTATAGAGGTGGTTAAGGAGTCTTGTGATACATTCCATAGGCTATGTGAAGCTTGGAGGGTATGCAATTAAAGAGAGGAAAAAGGAAAAGAAAGAAATAACTACAGGGGGCTTAATCAGTGAAGGCAGTTTACAAGTAGAGGGGTTTTTAACAAGCTGTTGCTTTATCTGTTCTGTAAAACAGGCTCAAGAATTTCTGCTAGTCACCAGCCTCTGTTAATCCTATGGGTCATGGTTTCCGAATATCTTCTTAAAGCTCAAGACTATTTTGATTTCAGTATTTAAGAGAAGTGGTAAGTAATTCAGATACTTGACTTTCTCACATCTGCCAGTATCTTAGAATTCTCACAGGATTGCTTAATCTAAGAAAATTCTAGCCTCTTAAGCACTACCTCCAGGGCACTTGTTATAAATTCAGAGACATGACATTATTCCTCGTATAGACTTATAGGATTTTAAGGTTAATTTTCAGCCAGACTTTGAGTATTGACGTTCTCCTCCTCCTCCTGCTTTATAAGTGAGGAATCTTTTAAACAAGAAGTGAAATTCTAAGTGTATCCAAGGCCAAAAAAGGTGAGAATTTGTAAACTACAGTTGTGAGAATTGTTTTAAAGTCCATGCTATTTCCCTGGTTAAAAATACTGTGAGCCTGATATTCCCTTGGTAATCCTTAAAATTATTCCATTAAACAATCATAGTGACATATAGGTGTGAGTGAGGCACCTTATAAGGTTAAATTCACTATCCAGCTGTTGAGATGCTTGCTATCATTTTATTCACTCTATTTTTGACATGGAAAATTAGAAAAGAAAAGAAAAATGGAATCTTGGTATAATGAGATTGAGACTGTTACTCTCTTATCAACTTTATGCAACATGAAATCTTTTAAGAAATTTAGTAAACTTTATCATGAGCCTGTCCTAAGCACCGTATGGTACCTATTTTCAGATAATGAAATACCTACAGAAAACTTAAAATGACTTATTTTTGTCTGGGGCTGTGATGCCTCTTAGTAATTCGTGGGCTTTTGACAGGAATTTTGGTCTTCCTAATGCAATCTACAAGGTGTGACCAGTTGTCACATACATCATAAGAACAATAGCATACTTATATTTTGTTAAAGCCGAGGAAAATTCTTAGGAATGAACATCAATAAACCCGACCTACATGGCCACAAGTGGAGTCAAGGTACAGCCAATGTTCTGTTCATCTGACCAAAATAGGGAGCCAAATAATTCTCAAATCTATTCAAACCTATTCTACAGAAAGCATCACATTTCAGCTGCTTATTTTGGTCTTCATTCTACTTGGTGCTGAAAAGAGCCACCTTAGTCTTAAGGCATAGCTTTTATCCTATTCTAGACACTTGCCCAATGGATGCAGAGAAAAATGTATAAAGTAATGAAGAAAAATGCTTGTAAGATATAAATACTTGCAGTGATCTGGTTCTTTCATAAGGTAGTATGACTCTCTCCGCTTTTCCAAAAACGCCTCAGGAAAAATTGCTAAATGTTTAATCCAGTGTCGCCAATAAAAAGACTAGATCGTTCTTGATGAGTAGATTAGATCTATTTTTTTTTTTACCTATTCACAAATTGTCTACTTAGTGGAAAGCCCCTAAAGAAAGCAAGACTTGCCCCAGAGGGAACATGGGAATTTCCTGGTTACATGAAGTTTGTACACAAGCTATAGCTTGAAAATATTCCCCATTCGATGACTAATATGGCTACTGCAAATTGGAAAAAATATCTCTGGCTTTGGATTTATTTGGGGTTTGGCTATTCTCTGGAAATTTAACGTTTTTTTCAACATTCAATAACACTGAATTTAGAGGTTTAGTTCAGCTCAAGATACTTGATTTTTGGTTTTAAAGCCCTTGTTGGTTTAAAGTCCTTCTGGTCTTAAAGCCAAAATGGCCTCCTCTGCCATCCCTATGCTTTCAGTAAATGGACCTAAAACCCAACAGTATGATGCAAATAATTTACAACTCTACCTCCATTTCCCAAAAGCCAAGCAAAAGTCTCACAGAATGTATCATCCTATCAATAAGACTGGCTTTGATATTAGCTCCATATAGGATAAGTAATAGAACTGATCAAAGAGAGATACAGATCATTTGAAAACTAAAACATACTTAGGAGAAGAGTTAAGGATATTAAGATATAGAATCAATATGCAATAAAGCCTAAATAGTCATTTGAAAATGTTTCACAAAACTTTATTTCTCGAGTGGAATTTTCATAGAATGTCAGATAATGTCAGATAACGTTATCCTGTGGGTAAATCCAGTTTGCCTTGTTATTAACCTCTGTTGAAATAACTTTGGAGAAAGAAATACCACTGAGGCGGCTCCTTCCATTTTTTCAAGTCACAGAAGGGCTTCCACGTATTGAGCTGAATTCTATCTACAGTTTCCAAATCAAATTTGGTTTATTCCTCTTCTGCATGATGCGGATTCCACCACTGGACGGTAATTCTCAAAGCCCCTCCCAGGTGTCTCTGCAAAGAGCCACACATCCCTAATTAGTTCATTCATGCACTTGTTCATTCACTGATTAAATGTTTATTGAGTATCTATGATATACTAGGCACTGGGGATGTTAAAAAAAAGGGGGGAGAGGGACACACTTCCTGCTCTTATAGAACTAACGGTTTTAGGTGGAGATAAATGCATAAAAATAAATTTACTATACCGTATGGTATGTACTTCCACAGAGGTTGGCCAGACTTTGTGAAAGCCTAGAGCAAGGACACATTATCTTGGTTTGGGGGTGGGTGACTAGAGAAACCCCCTAGAAAAAAAGACACTTGAGATGAGTTTTGACGATCAAGTTGGAGTTAGCTAGGTGATTAATAAAAAACCACAATGATCCCATTTAACATACGCCAGGCACTGAGCTAAACCCGTTATAGACATAATCTCATTAATCCTTAGCAATACTCTAGAGAGTGGTTTCCTCCCCTCCCATTTTATAGGTGAGAAAGTGGAGGCTTAGAAATGTCAGTGCCTTAAGCAAGTTCACACAGCAAGTAGCAAAGCTCTATCTAGGAGAGAGCCTCCCGCCAAGAAAACAGCATCTGAGAAGGTCTTCCAAAGGGAAATAGACTGCCCGTGTGAGCCACACAATTGGGACTGTGCATCTGAAGCAAAACCAGTATGTGCAGAAGTGAGGGTTGCTGACATGCGTAGACGGGCTGTAGCCAAGCCTTGCAGAGTTGCTAAGTTAAGTATTTTGGATTTAATTCCATAGCTATGAAACCTCTTGAAGGATCCCACACAGGACAGGGAAAAAAAAGAGTATATTTACATATGGAGGCTTTAGTTTGTTTACCTTTATTTTATTTGAGACCGGGTGCTGCCAGTTTGCATGACTTGAATACCATCCATTCCACCAATGAAAAGTTTACTCCTAACATCCATTATGCTTATGAATGTACCCTTTGTGGTGTAGATTTCAGTAATAATATTTGAAGTACTAAGTCACCCCCCTCTGAAGTGTCAATCCCTAATTAGGGCATTTCAGATGCTAACTAACCACCTTTGGAATGTCGGTGCCTGATGCAGACACTTCAGATGCTTCCTCACTACTTGCAGGATGTAGATTATACCAAAATATTTCAAACTAAATCGACATAGAGACGACATAGCCCTTAGATAGGGCTTGCTACTAAATACAGGAGAGAAAAGTGTCCCTTTGTGTGTGTGTGTGTGTTGGAGGACGAGCAGAGACATGCTCTGAGTGATGTGGCCTAGTCATTTCCTTTTCCTGACCGGGTATGCAGATGACTTAGGAATGCGTGAGCCTCTGTACCCCTTTGTCTGAAAACCCTCGTGACACACTTGGGCTCTACAAACATGACCATTATCCCTCACGCCTTCCCCATAGCTCCAAAGTACGGACGTGAAGTCAAGGCAGACAGGCTGACACATCTGAGAATTGAGAGCAGGATCTGAAACCAAGGCTCCGACTGGCATCATGTCTCCACGTGGCTGGCCTTGAGAGAGAGGCACGGTCTCTGGGCTCTGCTTGGGGAAGGGGAGCTTATTCTGGGCTAAAAACAGACGAAGCTCTGGCACCCCTGCAACAAGCAGGCCAGGCAGGGGTGTCAGTATGTCTTCCTCTGAGCGAGATCTGAGCAAGATCCCGTCTGTCTTCCTTTTACATGTGACAAAATCAACTTAACACAGCACTTCAGAGATGGCACAGAGCCCTGTGGGACCCTTGGGCTGAGAGAATCCCATGAAAGCTCTGGCCCCCATTCCCAGAAAAACAATGAAAGACCACATAGGCACATACATGGTTTTGTATATAATTTCAGGAGGAACATGGACCTTCCCCTTCCCTAAAAAACTAGGTATCTTTCAGTGCAGCCTAAAATAGAAATATCTTGGGATGGCAAAAATGTCACAGTAAAGGAACTTCCCTGGAGATCCAGTAGTTAAGGCTCTGTGCTTCCACTGCAGGGGGCACGGGTTCAATCCCTGGTCAGGGAACTAAGGTCCCACATGCCATGTGGCACAGCCAAAAAAAAAAAAAAAAAAAAAAAAAATCACAATAAAGTAAATACCTTTTCTATAATTTCATCTCATTTCAAATCAAATTTAGCTCAAAATAAAAAGAGAATTGTCTGGTCTTTGGAGTGTCCGGTGGTTGCATAAACAACCCTGATTTCCTTATTCTTGGTAATGTTTGGCCAAGGTTGGGTGCTTCCTGGCAAGGATGCTAGAGAGGGGATTCCTATACTGGATGGCAGATTGGGCAAGACGCCTTACACATAGGCCTTTCAACCCTTAAGAGTCTATGAGCTTCCATTTGAACTATCTGTTGGGGAGGAGGAAGTTCCCCCTCTACTCCTCTTGAGTTCTTGTGTCTGGACTAATAATGAAATTGACACATCAAAGACAGACTAACAGGGAAAATGAAACAAATGTTAATTCATGTACATGGCTGTCTCATAGAAACAGGACCTAAGAAGTGGCCAAAGCAGACAGTTTTTATACTTTTTAGACAAAGGAACAATAAGTTTGTGAGGAATTCACAGGACAAAGAAACTCGGGTTTTGGCTGCCCGATTAGTGAAAAATCTAAACAGAATATGGGCTTGGGGTAGTCAATTTAAAAAGTAACCACGTTTGTGTGTATCGGCTTCTCCGCTGACTTTCCCTGTCTCCCACAGGAAGGGTGTCCTTCCACTTCCAGATGCAGCGAGGGCACCTTTCACATGAGAGATTGATATCCTGCTTTCAGAGGGACGGAGCAAGGTCAGTTTTCCTTCTTGCATCGGCTGCTTCTCAAGCGACTTCATTTCAAGATAGTCAATATGCCGTTGTGGCATGTTTTGCGTTGGTCCACCCTGAGCTCCAACACACCCGTATGACCCCAAGGAAGGAGATGCTGAAGGATCTTCAGGAGTCACGGAGAATTCATCTCCCCACGGGCAGGTCAAAGGTCATCTGAGGTTTAGGTCTCCATCAGGATCAGTTCTAACATCCATGAGGTCAGTATCCCCTACCTACCAAGTCTACTCACTCCCAACTCCCTTAGGCCCGCAGAGTGGGGACTGGGGAATGGGACCGGGGGACAGGAAAAGCAAGCCTAGGAATCAAACTTCCTCCAGGACTAAGAAGACAGAGATGAGCAACTAGGAGTACTTGAGGGCTAGAGGTCTAGTCCTAGGGGGTCAAAGTTCAGTTTTCTGGTGGAATTTGTTTCCTCCTCACCCCCTCCTACATATATTCCCAGTCCCAGGCAAAAAGAGAAGGTAGAAAGATTCTTATTTGAAGAAAAAAAGAATGCATATGCCAAGAATAAATAAGTAAAACATACACATAAACATTAAGACAACACCAAAAGGGGACAATAAAATGTTAATAGTAATTACTTTGGGGTTATGAGGTTATAAGTAATTTTGGTACATGTATTTATACATATCTTTATATGGATTCGCTGTGTTATCTGCAACGATTTTTTTTAAGCAATAACTATATATATATATATATATATATATATTTTTTTTTTTTTTTTTTTTTTTTTTTTTTTTTTTTTCTCTCACTGTTGTGGCCTCTCCTGTTGCAGAGCACAGGCTCCGGATGCGCAGGCTCAGCGGCCATGGCTCACGGGCCCAGCTGCTCCACGGCATGTGGGATCTTCCCGGACCGGGGCACAGACCCGTGTCCCCTGCATCAGCAGACGGACTCTCAACCCCTGCGCCACCAGGGAAGCCCCAATATTTTTTTAATGTACTTTTTTAAAAAAATAACTTTATTTTTGGCTGCATTGTGTCATCGTTGCTGCGCACAGGCTTTCTCTAGTTGTGGCGAGCGGGGGCTGCTCTTCCTTGCGGTGCGTGGGCTTCTCATTGTGGCGGCTTCTCTTGTTGCAGAGCACGGGTTCTAGGCGCACAGACTTCAGTAGTTGCAGCACGTGGGCTCAGTAGTTGTGGCTCACAGGCTCTAGAGCGCAGGCTCAGTAGTTGTGGTGCACGGGTTCAGTTGCTCTGCAGCATGTGGGATCTTCCTGGACCAGGGCTCGAACCCATGTCCCCTGCCTTGGCAGGCGGATTCTTAACCGCTGTACCACCAGGGAAGTCCCAATAACAATATTTTAAAATGCAAGTTCTTATTTAGAAATACAACCCATCGTTGTTGTTGGATGCAGGCCCGGTAGGATAACTCAAGACCAGACATGATAATAATTGAATTAATGATAATAAATATGAACTAATTAATACTAATTAATATTAATGTTGAAGTAATTCTGGGAAATAGTGGCTCTCAGTTTCTTTGGATGCCTGGAGCTAATCACCAATGCCAGGAAGCGCAGGCAATACATCAAAGCCAATTAGCGTCCAACAAACTGAATATTGCCAAACAGAGTCTAAACACAACCTGAGCACATATACTTTAAAGTGTAGCATCAGCCTTCAGCGATAGAAGAATCCCTGTTGTGCTTGGGGTTCCATCTCTGTGCTACCTCTCTTTATCCTGGCACAATTCCAGCCTCCCTCCTCTTTCAAGAGCTGTGTGTAGTCTTAGGAGAGGTTGACAAAAGCCGTGTTGTCCCCCACTTCTATTTTATTCTCTTCGTGGCAGCCTCCTCTAGCCTCTGCGATCTCCTGCGGGAACCACTCCAAGAATCTCTTGACAATTCTCTGACTCCATTTCATCCCTCCCTCCTGCCAAAAACAGAGTTTCCGTCCTGTGATTCCACCTTGCCTGGTGAATCAACACATTGAGCAGAAATTCAAGAGCAGGTGCTCGTAAATGGAAGCGCTGATTTTCAGTCCAGCTGTTTCTAACGTGAGTAATATAGGGAGATCCAGGGCAATTAGAAGCAGGATTTTCTCTATTTAAAAACATTTAGTGATTCTCCCGAGCAACCATGGGTGGGCCAATGTTGACTGATGTGTTCTCATTTCAGCCACACTGTCCTTATGGTCAATAGGAGTAGAGATTATATATCTTTTACCTCTTTTGGATCCTCCACTTCATTTATTGTAAAGCTGAGCACTGAGTAGGTAGTTTATAAATTCTTATTGACACGGCGCAGACATGACGGCCAAGGAAATCCACTAATGCTATACCCTGCAAGTGGCAGTCCCTGCGCTTGGAGACCCGTGAGAGGACCCCTCCTACCACCAGATATGTGGTGAGGATCTTTCTGGGAAGAGTGAAGAGATTTATAGGGGCCTGAGGATGGCAAACTCTAGAATTTCAGACTTTGGACTCAAATCATCCACCCATTAAGCCAGCGTCCTGTGTCCCTGGTACAGTATGTCTGCTTCGATCCACAATCAGCCCATGGACACTTAGTGAGTGTTTGCTATGTGCCAGCCCCTGGTTGGTAAAGTGGATCCGAAGATGAACCAGGGGCAGTCCCTGCCCTCAGGTAATCCAAATCTGCTGAAATTGTGATACAAAAGCTGTGACAATCTAATAATTGCCTTACAGAACGTGGATTTGCCCAGAGGGCTTCCCAGTTGCAAAGGGGAACAGAGGAAAGCTTCCAAAGAGAGAAAACTTTTGAATTGGGCTTTGAAGCACAAGAGCAAACCAAGGTAGACTTGAAGGAAGAGCCCTGGAGGCAGGGGGAATCCGTGCAAAAGCACAGAGGCGTGAGGAGCGAGGTGCGTATAGAGGAAGACACATCCCCCCATGGGCGGAGCCTATGAGGGGCGGAGCCTATGAGGGGCGGAGCCTATGAGGGGCGGAGCCTATGAGGGGCGGAGCCTATGAGGACCGGAGTAGGGGCCTGGCTTCAGCACAGA
Organism: Phocoena sinus; assembly: GCF_008692025.1. Classification (NCBI taxonomy): domain Eukaryota; kingdom Metazoa; phylum Chordata; class Mammalia; order Artiodactyla; family Phocoenidae; genus Phocoena; species Phocoena sinus. The sequence continues at coordinate 10,903,773 of NC_045764.1, forward strand.
GTGCCTGGCAGGACGCGGGCTGTGGAATAGACTGGGGTGGGGCAGAAGGCGGGGGGATGCGGAGAGAGACGCCCTCCTTTCCCGGCCCTCCCTTTCACGTCGTTTCCTGCAGCTCAGGTGGCTGGGTCTCTCCCGCCATGATGTGAGTCACGGCCTGTCTTCTCTGACCAGGCCTGAGAGCGACCTGATGGAGGTGAGCACTATTCCTAACGCATTCCTCTGGACCAAGTGCCAACAATGACTAACAGATGAGGCCAGGCCCGCTGTGTCATCAGCTGGCAGAGGTGCGATCAACTCCCTGACTTTGCCTGCAGACAGATTCCTGCCTCAGGAAACGGGACAGCATACTGCGGGGGCGGGGCGGGACACAAAGAGGAAAAACAGAGGGAAAAAAACTGCAAGAGACTTCCCAGACAGGGAGCGGCTGTGCAAAGCCCCCAAGTTTTTCCTCAGACGTTCCAGAACAGCTATGAAGAAAACAGGCTTAGGTACCTCTCCTGTCCCCTCGGCAGGACCCTCAGCAGGGATGTGAGGAAAAAGCAAAAAGGCCGAAGGAGAGCTCGCCCAAAGCTCGTAGCTCACTGAGGCTTTTTCCTCTTCTCAGTGAAACTGGAAATGCGTGGGGAACACGAGACTAGCCTGACGGGAACAGAAGGAGGAACAGAGTGCTCGCCCCTGCTGGGAGGGTCTGCCTTGCCGCCTGCTGCCCTGTTCCTTCTCCTCCCAGAGCCCGGGTACAGAGAGGGGGCCGCCCCCAGCAGGGAAGGTGGCTAGAGGGTGGGGCGCCCTGACGTCGCTCTCAGCGCCGCGCCTGGGATGAGGTTTCTCTTCGCCAGCTGGGCGCGTCTGGCAGCCGCAAACAGGCCAGGCGCCTGGGAGCTTCCCGTGGCGCTCAGTTGCCATGGAGCATGAAGACAGAGCAGGTGCCTGGAGGTGGCTCCCCAGCAAAGACTGACATTCTTGTGCCCGAAGATCTGGCATTTGGGCAGCCAGCCCATTAGGAGACCTGAGAGACCTCTTGTCTCATTGAAAGAAACATGAAAGGTTGACAGAATCATTGCATTACATCCTCACACCCCTGGGGTGCTGTCCAGTTTGCCAGCACAGTGAACTGCCTACCATTTGGTTCAAGTTCAACCACCACTCAAGCTTTGTGACTCAAGACCACAAAAGTTGGAGACGTTCCTCCTGGGGAAAGGGCACCGTGGCTTTGGCGTGGTGAGTCTGTGTACTTGGGGAGCACGTGGGAAAGGGCTAGTGGCTTCTTCAGTTCATTCAGTACTAAGAGGCTGTCAAGTGTTTTTTTCCTCAGTGGACCTTACCTGCTGAGCAATGAGCAGTGTTTCTGCTGCTGATCTGTTTGAGAAATCAGAGCAGCCTGGACTGAATTCGGGTGGAGGTTTACTTTGGCCTTTTGCTGGAGAGCATGTTGAGAGCAGAGACCAGCATTCCTCATCTGGAGTCTTTCTTACCCGGGAGATTGGCACCCGTCTGTTTGCACAATACAGTTTTAGACTCCGAGTCACCTTACGTTCTCTTCTTGGTATCACTTTGCATTAAACTCAGCAGCGTTCTAGTACCTTGGCTTCTCCTTTCAGGAAGCAGAGAGGCCTGGGCAGATGAAAGGGTTGCATATATTAGGTGCCCACTCACCTGGGACAGCCAGGTTTTGGTAACAGTGTTTTATCACCTCCAGCCCTACAAAACTCGCACCAGGCTGCCCTAGGCAAAATGGTGAAACATGTCCAGTTCATCCAGGACTTTTCTCCCATCTCTCCTTATGTCAACACTAGCCAGCATATCCTTCCATTCCCAGCAGACAGAGCTTCATACGGTAAGTGTGTGTTCACATTTATTTGGCCAAGCAGTGTGTGCCAGGCTCTGGTCTAGGCCCTGGAGGCGTGGCAGTGAACAGAACAGACAAGGCTCCTCCCTCATGGAGGGGTTGAAAGCTGCCATGATGTTTGCTATATACATTTTTCTTTATACTTTGTACAGACACAAGGACAAAATGAACATCAATCAAGTGTCCTCTTAAATAGAAAAATAAGTTACAAAGGGGAAACTGGCAATGGAAGCCTGGGCCGTGGGGAGGGAGTGGGCAGGGGCTTCTCAGAGCAGCTGGTTGGTCTCTGAGCCTTAGTGACCACTGCCACGTGCCCCCCCTCCCCCAGCCTGCCGGCCACAGCTTTCTTCCCTGCCGCCTGCCTTTCACGTCATTGGTCGGCTCTGTCATTTCTGATCAGGGTGGGATTAGGTCAAAGGTGAGAACCAATCCCTGTTCTATTTAAAACTGAATGATAGATATATACACTACTATGTATAAAATAGATAACTAATGAGACCCTACTGTATAGCACAGGGAACTCTACTCAGTGCTCTGTGGTGACCTAAATGGGAAGGAAATCTAAAAAAGAGGGGATATATGTATACGTACAGCTGATTCACTTTGCTATACAGCAGAAACTAATGCAACATTGTAAAGCAGCTATACTCCAATAAAAATTGATTTAAAAAATAAATTTTTAAAAACTTGAATGATAGAGGACAGGCAGAGGGGCTGGCAGTATAGCCACTTAACAATTATCTAAACAACAACGACGTACTCTCCCAACTCCAGACTTACATTTATAATGTTCTCTTTATGGGGAACTACTCCATAGTGATACCTGATGAAGTCTGATCTTTTCAAGGCCCTCCTCCAATCCCTAATTTTCCCCAGATTAACCCTCCCCCAAATATGAGTTAATCTTCCCCTAGGCTCACACGACATGTTTCTAGTCCTTCTTAATAACAATTCCCACACTGGGTCTGTGCTGCAATTGTTTCTCTGTGTGTCTTTTTCTTCCCATTGAACTGGGAACTCCTGGGGTAACAGGCAGGTGTTGTCACCTCTGTATAGCTTATAGTACATGGCACGTGACAGAAGCGCTTCACAAATGGACCACTCTTTGCAGACAGACCTGCATTCAAATTCTGACTCTGTTACTAACAAAGGTGAACTCAGACTAGTTGATTAACCACCCTGAGCCTCAGTTTCCTCCACTGAAAAATGGAGATAACGATTACCTCAAAGGAGTCTAAAGACAGTACCAGGAATGTGGTGGTTATGCTGTACTGTCTGACACGTGTTATAATGATGATGGTGGATAAAGATGTAACATCCTCAACTTCTGTGTATGAGCAACATAATAAAACTGACGCCACCGGAAAACAACTATTCCGTAAGCATTTCCAGAGTCTCTCTCACACCTGCCGTGCTAGAGATGCTTTAGTTGGTGGCTGGAATTTCTCTAATAGAAAAGAAGGTTGGCAGTGCTGCAGGAGTAGGCAGATGAATCATAATGTTTGGAGATGTCTTCAGTGAAAGTAAAAAAAGAGCAGCTGAAAAGATACATAAAAGAGCTTCACTGTGTCCTTTTATCAACCACGCAAAAAGGAATATAATAAAATCCCCCCCCGCAAAAAAAAAAAGATAACTTTTTGATCATCAGTATTTCTGTGGAATCTTCTGTTTGTTAACATTCCAACTTAGACCAAATCTAGAGCCATCTTAATGGAAATCCCCCCCACTTTTTCTTGCCAATTTATTTGCTCCCTGGAGCTCATGTCCACGGAGAGAGATTCTACTACATAGGAGTAATTGAAGCATATTTTGGAAGCGCGGACCTTTCTGATAACATCGTGTAAAAGCTGTGCCTCTACTTGGAATGCACGCTGGGAAGAAAGCTGGGTAACAACAGCAGTAGCAGTTGAAAACCAGGACCATTTCTTTGAGCTGCGGCCTCTAAGGTAAATCACACTGTATTTCTTCTCCCCACTCAACTTTCGAACACAGGCAAAATTGATTTAAAATAAAGATGGCACTTAAACTAAAAAGAGGTCACGAGAGGGCAGGGAGACAGAGTGAGAAGGAAGGGCCATCATTGATTCTTAGGGACCTCAGTGAGGGAGAATGGTGGTGACGCTAGGATATTTTAACAGAAAAACCACCGGACTCCGAATCCAAAGATCCAGATGTGAGTTCTGGTTCCTTCACTTGAGAGAGCTGAGAGAACTTCAGATACTGACTCATCTCTCAGGACCTCTGTTCCTCATCTCTAAAGTGGAGATAAAAGTACATCACTGACTTCACAGGGATGCGGGGGAACTGAGTGAGATAGGAAACAAAAGCACCTTGTAAATGCAACAGCCCCATTCTTTTTTTTTTTTTTAATTTACTTATTTATTTTTGGCTGTGTTGGGTCTTCGTTGCCGTGCGCGCTTTCTCTAGATGAGGCGGGCAGGGACTACTCTTTGTTGCGGTGCGCGGGCTTCTCATTGCGGTGGCTTCTCTTGTTGCAGAGCATGGGCTCTAGGCGCGTTGGCTTCAGTAGTTGTGGCACGTGGGCTCAGTAATTGTGGCTCACGGACTCTAGAGTGCAGGCTCAGTAGTTGTGCATGGGCTTAGTTGCTCCGCGGCATGTGGGACCTTCCCCGACGAGGGATTGAACCCGTGTCCCCTGCTTTGGCAGGCGGATTCTTAACCACTGCGCCACCAGTGAAGTCCCAGCCCCATTCATTTTAAAGCAATCGTTTTAAACCCAATTGATTTTGTAAAGTGTGTAATAAGAGGAGCAAAATAGATCAAAATACTAACAATGGTTACTATTTCATAATGTTGTGTTTGGGGCAACAATTTTGTTTGTAGTTTTATTTATACTTCTGTTTGTACCTCATTATCTTGCCAACCTTTCCACAATGAGCATGCATTACATTTGCAATCAAGAAAGTTACGTTAACGAGTTAATATATGTGTGGCTTAGAGATACACACCATGTAGTGAAAGTATAAAGGAATGTGGGAGAATGTTACACACTGACTTCAGGATAAGGTTACCATTGGGATAAGAAAGGAGATGGGATGGAGAAGAATGCGTGAAGGCTCCAACTGTATTGGTAAAGATCAAATTCTTAAGTAGGGACTCCCCTGGTGGTCCAGAGGTAAAGAATACGCCTTCCAATGCAGGGGATGAGGGTTCAATCCCTGGTCCGGGAACTAAGATCCCATGTGCCACGGGGCAACTGGGCCCGTATACCACAACTATTGAGCTTACATGCGTCAACTAGAGAGCCTGTGTGCCACAAACTACAGAGCCCACTCACTCTGGAGCCCGTACGCCACAACTAGAGAGAGGAAACCGGCATGGCACAACTAGAGAGAAGCCCGAGTAGACCGCGGGCTGTAATGAAAAAGATCTCGTGTGCCGCAGCTAAGACCTGACGCAGCCAAAAAATATAAGGAAAATTAATTAATTAAATAAATAAGTTTTTTTTTTAAAAAGCCATTAGAGTTTTAAAAAAATTCTTGAGTAGAGTCCTGGGTACGCAAGTATTGTTTTAATGATTTCTGTATTGTATGTGTTTTAAATATTTCATTATAATTTTTAAAACAAAGTATCAGTGCTGGGTACAAAGCATTATGTGCAAGGATGCTTATTAATTTGCAACAATCAAAATATTTTAAACTGTCCAACAATAGAAAATTGGTTAAATAAATTTTGGCACAGTAAAAAAAAAAAGGAAGATAATATTGTTAATATTATTATGATTGTCCTATGAACCTTAAGTCACCTCGTTTCACTGAGCTAGCCACTGCCTCTACCATTGAGAGTGGAGGATGACAGAAAATTGGCACCTAATTGAAAATTTGATTCCTCCGACTTCATTTTCTCCAGTACTTTATTAAGCCCATTATCGGTCTAAATGTATCCACTTAGGTGAGTATTCCTAAGGATTTAGAAATGTTCAGTCAGTGCTGTGCATCATCCCACACATATAAGAATATTAAATACTTAAACAAGGAGATATGAAGAAGGAAAAATCTGAAAGGCCCAAGCGAGGCCACCTACTATCAGGACCTACAACAGTTAGCCTTTATTAACATACTTGCCTCTTTACTTTCCAGGTGAGAAGGCTTGATTGAGGTTGACTTTTTGTCTTCTTCCTCTTATCAAGTTGTTAAACTAAGGGAACATTTTCTCACTTATTTCATTAGCCTCTACGACAGATATTAAATAGTAATGGACCTTGCCAAGGATTTGACATTTCCGTCCACCTGCTTCTGCACGTTCTATCTAAGAATTCTAAGAAATGTAGCTTTCAAATCAGTGACTAAAGACAACTGGCTTTCTGCTCTGTTCTCGGGTGATTACACTGTGATCTTGCAGCTTAAGGTAAGTTTTTTCCATTTTTATAAATCAAAAGTAACATTATTTTATAAATGTGTACCTTGCTGATGCAGATACAGCTGCCAGCCACTAGGTGTCACAATGGCGCATTACAGTCTCATTTCAGAGATCACCGGGATAGGTCTTAATGCAGAAAGGTGAGCTGGATTTGTCCTCAGCCCCTCAAGACCCCTGCTTCTGCCCTGTTCGCTTCAGCAGCTTAGTGATCTCTCTCAAACTTTCAGGAAGGGACCCAACAGAGTTCTGTGGGAATATGAACACACAGACTGCTTCACCCAGGAGTATTTGTTGTCCCTCTTACCTGAGGCTGACATTTTTACACTAGGATCTTTTTTCCCCGCCAATCAGTGAAAACCCCTTAGTATATTCTTTCAATTCTTTCCTTTCTTCCCCCTGTTGCTAATATTTCCTTGGCTTACTTCCACCCTATGACCTCTGGTTTCACGAGAGAACCAGATGCAGATGTGGGAACACTCCCTAAGTTTCCCCGCAGAACCTCTGCAGAGCTGCTGTGGTGAAGCCATTTGTGCTGTTACTATGATACACTTTCTGTGTGGTGCAGAGACGGGGCAAAGGGAGGAACAGGGTCTTGACCTTGAGAAATGATTCAGAAACTGTGTGTAAGGGACCACGGAAATAAAAAGCATAAACAAAAAAATGAAAAATGTGACCAGGAAAATATTCTGTGAGAAATAAAATAAGATCTAATCAACTCCATTATCCATGCTTTCCTTCTGTACTATGTGTGTATGTCAGGGAAACTGCTGGGACCATCTGTTAAATGTTTATTTCCATTATTACTTCTGAGGTGCCAAAAATCCTGTAATGGGAAGAAAGAAGAAAATAGCCTTTAACACTGTTGGAAAATGATCAAGAAAAGAAAAAGCCAGAAGCCAAGTTCAGGCTTAAGTTCTGTCTTCCTTTTTATACCAGAAAGTTCTAGAACATGCAAGTCCACCTTTTCAGGGAATTACTACCTAGGCATATTGTTGATGCCACTTCTTTATGGCTGGGAAGGGGACACTTGGGAGGAAGACATCATGTCATTTGTAAATACTTCTTTGAAAGGACAGAGGAAGTCAAGCAAAGACAGGAAACAAAGCTTCTACTTTCCTTGTTAGCTCTTCTGGAAAAAAGGTTTGAGAAGAAGGATGAAGCCGTCAGCCAAAATAAGATACAAGAGCTTGTCTGTACAATTTGATTATCCATGCTTTCCTTGCCCACAATTAGTCTGGATAATCAAATACTGAGTGACCCAGAAAGACTACAAGACAATGAGGCACTTTCAGGTGGCCTCACATGCTCCTGAGGTTTAATCCTGCTCACTAGCGTCCAAGAAGGGCTTCATCGTGGAAAAACTGAACACGAAAAGAATTGGCATCCCTGAGTGAAACTTGAAAATTTGTGTTCACATTGGATTAAATTTATAAGAGGAAAAATTGGGTTTTTCTGTTCCCTGAGCTATAAGAATTTGGATAGATAAAAACTTAAACTGCCAGCAGCTTCAGAGTTAATAACCCTGAATCTTGTTGCCAAAAACTAATTTTAGTTGGCGGAAAGCAAAGTAAGAGTCTACTGATTTGGCCGCAACTTGAAAATGACAAAATGTCGTTTTTTTCTCCACCTAAATAAAATAGCTTCTACTGAAACATTGTGAATTTCTAGGATATTGAAACTAACATATATGACTTAATTTAAAGACCTTTGGGCATGTCAGTAAATAAATGTTTTGGCTGGAATACAACACAGCAGTTTGGTAGAAAAAAAGTCAACCTGTTTAAGGAAAGGTATAGTGAGATTTCAGTGTTTTACAGAACAAAATTATTTTAGGCTCAGCCTTTGGAAGGGTCATGTTTTTGGAGAAAGCAAAGGATTGTGGTGCTTCATATGTACTATCTCCTGTTGTTCTTACAACTCAAGCAGGCAGGTATTTTTATCCATGTGTTCTAGATGAGCAGCCGAGGCACAGGAAGATTTCGTAACTTTCCCAGGGTCTGAAAGCTGGTTTTGGAACCAGGGCCTGGGTACAGGTGATCCAGCTTCAGAACTGCGTCTATAAAGCATACGGGAAAAGTTTTTCACCTCTGGGGTATTATAAAGATGGTAAAATGCAAGAAAACCTTTAAATTATGGAATTAGAGCTTACCACCCACACAAGAAAATGGAGGCGATAGTTCTAATGATTGAAATAACGCTCTCATCAAAAGTCCATGATACATACGTACACTACCAAATGTAAACTAGTTGGCTGGTGGGAAGCAGCTGCATAGCACAGGGAGATCAGCTCGGTGCTTTGCGATGACCTACAAGGGTGGGATAGGGAGGGTGGGAGGGAGGCTCAAGAGGGAGGGGATATGGGGACATGTGTATGCATATGGCTGATTCGCTTTCTTATGCAACAGGAACTAACACAGTATTGTGAAGCAATTATACTCCAATGAAGATATATATATTAAAAAAAGCCCATGATACTATTGATCGTGAATTCCTCTTTTGTGTCAGTGAGATTAATTCTGTACTTGATACAATGTATCTAAGTTTTAAATAGATCATTTTGGCTTTGCAAAGATATGGCTTCTAGTATCATTCTGATTGTACCACCAGGAGATTTCTCATTTCCCCTGTGAAGAAAAGGAAACAGCCACATTGAATCATAATAATTAATAAACCCCCCTCCACAGCATTGGTTAAGCACTGCTCCACATCCTCTTGCAGTTTTTTTTTTTTTTTAATCCTTTTACTCTTGACAAAAAAGGATGCTGAGAAGATGAGCAAGGCTTTAATCAGTGCTAAATCAAACCAAAGACTGATTTAAACAGTTTCTGGAAATAATGTCCAGGTCATTCCACATCATTGACATTATGAGAAACAGATAGCATTCATGAACTACTGAAAGAAAAAAAAAACATAGTTTGAAACAAAAATGTGCATTTAAGATCATATTGTCCCATTCTATTCCAGTGTCAGAAACTGGCATTCATTTCAGAAATCAACCTAATAGGATTGCAGGGATTTTTCTTGAATACATTAAATCATTCTCAGAAAAGAAAACTACTACTAAAAAAAAAAAAAAAAATCAACGTGCTTCTCAGTTCTCCCAAAATTTAAGGTAGGGGCTTGGTGGTGGCGCAGTGGTTGAGAGTCCGCCTGCCGATGCAGGGGACACGGGTTCGTGCCCCGGTCCGGGAAGATCCCACATGCCGCGGAGCGGCTGGGCCCGTGAGCCATGGCCGCTGAGCCTGCGCGTCTGGAGCCTGTGCTGCGCAACAGGAGAGGCCACAACAGTGAAAGGCCCGCGTACCGCAAAAACAAACGAACAAACAAAATTTAAGGCAGTATTCATAATGGCACCCTAAGAATATCTTTTTTTTGTTGTTTTTTTGCCGCACCACGTGGTGGCTTGTGGAATCTTCATTCCCCGACAAGGGGTTGAACCCAGGCCCATGGCAGTGAAAGTGCGGAGCCCTAATCACTGGACCATCAGGGAAGTCCCTGTGTTTCGATGTCTTTTTTTTTTTTTTTTACGGCACCCTAAGAATAATATGATGTATTCCTTAAAAATCTTCTCATGTACATCAATTTACCAGATCCCCATAACAAGTATATACCAATTTTAAGATTAAGAGATTAAGAAACAGATTAAAAAATAGAGGCCTGGGGCCTTCCCTGGTGGCGCAGTGGTTGAGAGTCTGCCTGCTAATGCAGGGGACACGGGTTCGAGCCCTGGTCTGGGGGGATCCCACATGCCGCGGAGCAACTAGGCCCGTAGACCACAACTGCTGAGCCTGCGCGTCTGGAGCCTGTGCTCCGCAACAAGAGAGGCCGCGATAGAGGCCCGCGCACCGCGATGAAGAGTGGCCCCCACTTGCCACAACTAGAGAAAGCCCTCGCACAGAAACGAAGACCCAACACAGCCAAAACTAAATAAATAAATTAAAAAAAAAAAAAAAAAAAAAAAAAAAGCAGTAATATTCTAAGAAAACTTTTAAAAAAAAAAAAATAGAGGCCTGTACAGATGAGAAAGGTACTCACTGACACTGTAATAAGAGTATCTTTTAAATGTAAACCTAAGTTCCTTAAGAGTTAAACAAATGTCTAATGCCTAATTCACTTACTATTAAAAGTGGAGACCACAGCATGTGCTAGGCAGCACTATAACATGGGGAAGTGGGGACACAGCACCGTTCCATGTCTGTTTAAAGTGTAAATTTCATGGGAATCCTTCAGACAACTATCAGCCTTCTATCATCTTTCCTGATAACCAAAAAAGTAAAACAACTCCTTTTAAAGGGAAACCATTTCCTGTGACACCTTATCCTAGAAAACAAACCAAAAAATTGTGAGTAGATATTGAACAACAATGGTAGCCACAGGGACTTCCCTGGCGGTCCAATGGTTAAGACTCCGCGTTTCCACTGCAGGGGGCACAGGTTGATCCCTGGTTGGGGAACTAAGATCCCACATGCTGAGAGGTACAGCCAAAAAAAAAAATTAGAGATTAAAAAACAAAAAAAGGTACCCACAAATAATCTGAAATATCCTATAATACTCTGTACCTTAGAAAGTGACTGCATGTCAAAATGTTCCATTACATAAAGAAGGCTGCCCAACAAGCTTAAAATTCAATAAATTATTGTGTTATCTGTTTTATTGTCAGTTATCAGAATGAAGTATACCAAGAAGTCAATTAACTAAGACTTTATCCTTTAGACAATAATACACTGGTACTTTGGCTGATATCAAAGAACTTGAACTTGTAAAGAATTTTATAATAAATTTTTAAAATAATATTTATTAGAAAGAAAGCCAGGATATTAGCAAGTTAACTATAGAAGAGCATATAAATGCTAAAGCTAAAATGAACAGGAATGGTGGTTGCTCAGGGAATAATTTAAATGAAGTGAATTCTGATTTGCAATTTGAAAATGTTGACAAATAGATGGGCAGGATTTAGGAAGCATTTTTAGTAGAACATGATAAGGAAAGACAGGAGGAAAGAAGTGCAAGACAGGTTTGGATGTGTGTTAGGGGAGAAACAGAGATGCATTTGTTTGGAGGTGAAAGTTCTCCAAATCCCCACATGCTTTCATTAGTAAGTGAGTCACTTTACTTTCTCTTCTTTGAAGAGGGTTTGGAGACTATTTATTTCAAGATGTGATGGAAAATTAGAGTGAAAATTAAGTGTCTAGTGAGTTAGGCACGCAGAACCATCACCATTTCCTCTCCATTCTATTCATCACCAAGTCTGCTCATCCTACTATATTCTTGATCTCTGTGAATGGTAAAACCATCCATCTAGTTTACAAACTTGAATCTTTCTCCATGCCCTTCTCATTTAATCTGTCATCAAATCCTATAAAGCTACGTCCTAAGTATTTCTTGAAAATACTTCTTCTGGTTCCACTACTGCAGCTTATACTCTGGCCTCTTAATGGGTCTCAGGTCTATGAGTCTAATCCCCCCACCCCACCCAGTTGCTAGCATGATCCTTCTAAAATAAAGAGTTAATTATGGTATTCTACTTAAAATTCCTCAGTGATATCTCATAGCTTTCAGAAACATGTAAACTCATGGATCCTGCCTGATTTTCTAGCTTCATCTTCACAACCCCATACATACATGTTTTGTTCCAGGCAAGCTGAGTGATACGTCCCTACTTGCCGCCATGTTGTTTCCTCTGCTCACCAATTCACCTACATGACTGTCACTTGACTTTTAAACTTTGACTCCCACGTGATCAGCTCTTCTAGAATGCCTTCTTTAATCCCTCAGTCTGATATCTATGACTCTCTCCCATCCATAGCCCCAGGTCTGGAACATGATCATGGCCTGAAGCCGACTAGGCAAGAGCCAGCCAGGCAGTTGTCCAGGGCACCAGTCTTCAAAAAGATTTACACGTCGTTAGGAACATTGCAGAGAGAATATAGTGTTTATCAATACCATTTGTGCTCAGAAGGACTACTTCAACAAGGTTCTAGGAATCAGAGGTGAGAAGACCCAAGAATATGCTTGAATAACAATAAAGGATTTCTAAACTGCCTTTCAAAGAGGGTGAGTTTGGTTAGTTTCCATGTTTTTGTTTTGCTAGTAAGGTATGCAAGTTAGGAGTCCAAGCTGAGCTGCTTAGGACAGCACAGGAGAGGGAACCTCTGCCAGTAGGTGTCCTTCTCTGTCCTTCCCTGCATTGTGCTTGTGGTGGGGGGTCTGTGCAAAAACTGTGGTCTCTCCCCAAAAGGAAAGTGGAACAAATGCTTAAAGAACATCAGTTTGAAGGGGAACCAAATATCTAACTAGCTTTCTCAGGGTCCACCATGTTTCTGGCTGGTTCTGATCATAATATATATCATATGATCTTGTAATAAGTTGAATTACTTGCCTAAGTTCTCCATAAGCTTCCCAAGGACTGAAACTATGATGTTTTGTTTTGTTACAAATCTGAAAAAGGAACATGTTGACTCAAAGTGTGTGACCTGGAAGGATGATGATACAAAGATCAAGAGTTAGCAGTGTATATTTAACACTGTCCAGAGAAGAACGACCTTGAGTCAAACAGGTAAGAATATTCTGTTCACTCAAGAGGTATTCTATATTGTGGGATAACTACAGTTCATTGTGAGTGAAACATCCCTGAAAACGATCCTTCTCTCTTTGGTTTGACTTCATATTTACCAAATAAACTATTTCCACAGTATCTTCTTAAAAGGGATGGGGAGTCTTAGGTGGAGAAGACCAAATATGTGGTCACTGGAAAGATATATCAACCATTATAAATCAATAAATGTACATTTTAGTTTATGTTTATTCTTCTATAAGTGTGATTAGTGGAAGATAAAAATCGCTAAATCTGATCAACTTTGTGTACCTGAGCAAAATTTAATTTCTGGACTTCTCACTGTGGTGACTGCATCAAGGCATTATGTCCCTTTCTGAGGTCTTGGGAAAATCAAATGATTTATGTGTAATCATTTTCAAAGTTATAAAGCTCCTATGTGTATTTTTTTCCTCTTTGATAAGAATGACCTGCATATTTTAAAGGATATTTTAGCTTTGATTGTTTTCTCCTTAAAATTTCATTTCATTTTGGTATGACTTTCGGCCAGTAGAAATTTTATGCTCTTGACCCAATTTAAACTAATATTTTCCTTCTTTCTTTTGCCAGTAAAATATTATTATACTCAACTTTTCTCAAGAGAAAGATGTTCTGTTTCTTCATAGTAGGCTACAACACTGAAGGGAAAAGGGGGTACCTTTTGACTTGACTCTTTTTCTGGAAAGTATACAGAATGCTGTGAATAAATAAGCTTTTCAGATCTTTTAGGATTAAGTTACATTACTTTAATAGAGAAGAACCCTAAACAGATGTGGAATTTACAAGAAATGATGTTTTTTCTGGTAATGACCCATGTTGATTTGGCAGTTGTTTAAATATTATGTCAGCCAATTATATTTAAAATCTCAAACAGATTGGAGAGATAGTCCCAGAAAAAAAGGTAATATCGAGGGCAAGTAAAATTATTTTCTGAAAACTTCTGCTGTTTGATTTGAACTTTGTAAAATTCAAGACAAATATGAATAATCTCCAATCTTGTCAAACCAGGATGTCAAATCATTTTAACCAGGCCACTTGATCCAGTAGAAATGCTATTTTCTTGCATTATCTTTTCTGTTAGATTAGGAAACTGTGTTGTGCTAAAATGAACAAGTTAACAATTCATTATGCAAAACCCATGGGTTAAATGTTTTGCAATTCCAAAATTTTAAGATTTTAGAAAGGTGAAGTCATGTGTTTGCCATATATTCAGTGTGGTAGTAATAATTGGCTCTCTGAAAAATGTGTGTGTGTATACATAAGTTTATTAAGACTTTTACTGATTAAACAATGTAGAACACAAAATTACAAATAATAATAAAATATACAATACTCTTTCCTGTATATAGCCAGTCAATTTCCACCGAATGCTTTAACTTATTTTTGCCCAGCTCAAAATGTTTACTCTATATCACTTGGTGCCAATCTCACTAATTTTACTTGTAATCATCACTTAGAACTGTATTAAGCAGGGTTGTTATTGCAAATAACAGAAGTTACTCCGAACAAGTTTAAGCTTAAATTAAAATAAATTTATTAAAAGATAATAAATGGACCAAAGAATCTCCAGAAAACCAGAGAATCAACTTTAGAGGTTGGCACCAGAAACAATACCCAGGTCACATCATTGAATTGCTTTTGGGGACCACTAAAGTGGCAGTAAAGTCATTAAAAAAGTAAGTCATAAATGGACAAAAATATCAGATGAAAAGACCAGCAGCAGCACAGAAAGCAAGTGAATGACTCAATGAGAACATGAGATAGTAAGTGCTGCAAACAAAACATTGAGGGGCTTCCCTGGCACGCCAATGGGTGAGACTTCGCGCTCCCAGTGCAGGGGGCTGGGTTGGATACCTGGTCGGGGAACTAGGTCCCACGTGCCGCAACTAAGAGCTGGCACAGCCTAAATAAATATTTTTTAAAAATATTGAAAACCTAGAAGTTCTCTAATTTTAAAGAAAATGATATACTACAACATGGATTGCAAATCTGGGGTGTGTGCTGTCAAGTATACCCCAAGCAGTATTTTTTTATGTGGCTTCAAAAGAAAACCTATTGCTGGGCATATAGTTATAAATTAAAGTTTAATGTTGCCATGAATACAAGCAAGCCTAGTTTAATCTGAAATAAAGTTGAGTGATTTAAACATCAACGTGCATTGATATTTGTGCCTTAAAGAGTGCCAAAAAGAGTTTTTGTTGTTGTTTAAAAATGTTTTTAACTTCTGTTCAAAGTGATTCCTAGCATTTTTTTCTTATTTTAGCATTTCTTATGAGCTCTGGAATATCTATTTTAAAGTTTCCATTTTGAAAAATGGCAATTTTTAATGGATTGAGAGAAACAGTATTTGCTGTGATTGTTTTTGAAAGTGAGTTGCTATTAAAATCTAACAAAAACTTCAAAGAGAACAATTTATTACCTTCTAAACTCGATTTTGATGAAAAAATATTTTACAATTTTCATTAACATGTAATTTAAAAATCTCCTTTCTTTTTTCTCAAAAATCTTACAAGTTCATTATATTTTTTGACGTGGTAAAATAATTTCAAAGATAAGGTAGAAATTATAACCATAGCCTAAGAACTGATAATAATTTTTCATATCATAAACAGACCATACATTTTTATTTTAATACAGCCAAGATATGAAATTGATTTTTACAACATTAGAAGGAATCACAAATGTTTGGAAGTCCATTTTCACTAGCCTTCAACACAACTTTACAAAACAGTATACCTATTGGATACAAGAACATATAAATATTAGACAATCTAAATGTCCACTAACTGGCAAATGGATAGATTATGGTATTCATACTATAGGATATTATACAGTAATAAAAATTAATGAACTATGGTTTCACTCATCTGCATGGATGAATTTTAAAGTTTTTAAATAAAACGTCATGGAAGAATATATATAGTATGATTCCATTTACATAAATTTAAAAAGAGGCAAAACTAAACAGTGCAGAATTGTAATACAAACAAGGGAATGATGAAGAGAAAATTTAGGATAGTGGTTACCTCTGAGGGAGAGAAGTAAATGTAATCAAAGAGGAGCCACAGTGGGTGTCACAGATGAGGAATGGTCTATTCATAAAGCAAGGTGTGGGGCACATGGTTGTTTATTATTCCTCCTTAAACTGTAAGTGTACTTTACATACGCTGGAGAAAATGAGAGGTAAGAAAGTGGAGACCATATATGCAGACAACTCTTTTTGAAGGCTTGGTCTTGAATGGAACGTAAAGAAATAAAAGAGTAGATGGGGGGAAATGTGGATGTTTAGAGTTTTGTTTTGCTCTTATGCTTTATAAGATATGAAAACAGAGCATCTGAATGGCATAGAAAGAAAGGTTCCATCAGAGGGGGGAGGTTGAAGAAACAGCAGAGGAGAGAACTGATGAAGCAAGTGATGTGAGCGCCCTGACGGGAACAGAAGCCAAGACACACCTGAAGGAATACCACCCAATTCAACCCAGCGGGAGGCAGGCGAGGAGAGAAACAGGTACAGCAGATTCAGACATTTGGTGGTGGGAAAGCATGTCTTCACTGCTGGCTTGTTCCTCTTGACTGAGGCAAGGTTTTTAGCTGAGAGGGAAGGGCTAGAGTTGGTTTTAAGAAAAAGTGAAGGCATGAAGTAAGTTTTGGACAGAGAACAAAACCAACCACAGATAAAGGCAGGTACCCTCTTGAACAACTCACCATCCCTATTTCCTTTGTCTGCCTAAAATGTATTTCCCCTTCCTTTTCACCTAGAAAATCTTGCCATCCTTCAGGACTTACCTCTGTTTCTATGTCCTCTGTGAAGCCTTTTCTGACTGGTCCATGGTAATCCTACAGCTCTTGACTGTATCATTTTTCACTTACTCATGACCTAACTTGCAGTAACTCTTCTGTGTTGTATCAATACATGATTTAATTTTACATGTTGTCTCCTTAATTACAGTTCTTGTGGGCAAAAATCATGTCTTTTTTTTTTAATAATTTTATTTATTCATTTTTGGCTGTGTTAGGTCTTTGTTGCGCGGGCTTTCTCTAGTTGCGGCGAGTGGAGGCTACTCTTCGTTGCAGTGCACGGGCTTTTCATTGCAGTGGCTTCTTTTGTGGAGCACGGGTTCTAGGCGCACGGGCTTCAGCAGTTGTGGCTCGCGGGCTCAGTAGTTTTGGCTCGCGGGCTCTAGAACGCAGGCTCAGTAGTTGTGGCGTACGGGCTTAGTTGCTCCGCAGCATGTGGGATCTTCCCGGAACAGGGCTCGAACCCGTGTCCCCTGCATTGGCAGGTGGATTCTTAACCACTGCACCACCAGGGAAGCCCCATGTCATTTTTTTAAACACTGTCCCTCCCACTTTCAGAAAAATAGTGCATTCTCATACACACAGGAAAATTTACATGCGTTTTCTAAACATATCATTTACTGAAACAAATATCCTTACAAGCAAATGATAAAATAACTAAGACCTACGTGAATAAGTAAACTTTGAATCTTCCATTATTTTCTTGTAACGGCTCTTAGTTTTCAAGTTTTGGTTTTAAAATGTACATTTTAGAAGCCATAGATCCAAAGTTAACATAATTAGTTTAATTTTTTAAACAGATTGCTTCGGCTCATTGAACGATTACAATTTTTTCTTGACAACTTATGTTTATGGAGGTAGTTTTCCCAGAAAATGAAGCAGAATGTTATCAGCAAAGACAAATTATGTTAGGAATGCCATCTTGTGGTTGAGAGTAGTCCATTACACTAATAGGTCCTTTCACTGATAATCTTTAATTCAGAAATAAAGCATCCAGGAAATTCACAAATGTAAATCACGTTTATAATGTACTGTTACTACAAAGAAGGAAAAACTAAATATGTGCATCAACTGTATGTGATTTTAGTTACCAAAAAAGACAATGTTCATTGAAAAGAGACCATAGACAAATTATATAGGAATGGAGTCCAAATAATACAGGAAAACTGGTAGAACTATAAACATACTTCCATGAAGACTATTCAAATACTCTGAATTTTGGAAAGCTTTTCTCTTGAAATAGATACACAATTTTATTTCCGTATCCACTACTAAGTAGTTCTGTGGATTATTACATTGTGGATTTAAATCTTGTGTCTTGGTTTTCAAACTACATCACCGTAACTCTACATATCTTAAGGGGAGTGAAGGCCAGAGCACTTATCTAATCTGGGTGGCGTAGAATACACATAATTAATTACAAGTCCGAAATGGAGAGTCAAAAACACTACTAGCCCTTTCTTAATAGATGAGCTTACTACTTCCTCCACAGAAGTTACCATTAGAGTGGTAAATTATCTTTCTATTCAATAGAGAACTGGTAATGGTTACAGATGTACTACGGAACAACTATGCTTAAATATTTTAATTGCCAGATTGAACGCCAGACATTTTGGTCTGCTTAAAAGTGGGGGTGAGGGAGTAGAAACTGATATATCCCTCATGAGTGCAAAGCACAGCACAAGGGTCTGTGTACTATGCTACCTTTCTGTCACTTCCAGATTAAGGATCCAAGGAGCATGTGTAGGTATAATGTTCAGATCTAGAGATTAGGCTATTGAAATTCTGAAAGATAACAGATCTACATATAGACATACATATTAACATAAAAAACAAAATGTCATTTGTATTCCAAATCTACTTTTGTGATCAATTATTGCATGCTTATCACCAGAACATTTTTTTTAACTCAGAAAACTTCTATATGAAGTGATTTTGTGCCAGTTTTTCCACGTGACTCTTCAGGACATTCACATCAGCTGCACAGACCTGGCACTCCATGTTCCCTTGCTGTTTTGTTCTCTCCAATAAAGCCTCATGAGGTGGAGGTAATGCATTGTATGAACTCAGTAAATAAACCTGACTTGATGAAGTCTGACTGATTTCTTTGATCTTTAAAGCCTGCATGATAGCAGGTGCAAACTTTGAGTAATGAGCTGTAGATGAGACGATCACTGGGCAGGTTTTATCTTGCATTCTGTCTGCAACTACTTTTGCAACAGCAGTGTGTGGATCCAAAATATACCCGGAAGTATTGTAGGTAGAGTGAATAGCTGCTAGGCACTCTCCCTCAGAGCACCAGTCAGCTACAAAATCCTGCTGAATTTTCTCAACTAGAATCTTTTCTATCTGGAAGTGATGCTGCTCTTCTAATTGATTAAATAATCTTGTCATTAATTGTCCATCTTTATTAGCCATCAAGTGTAAATGTCGCTCCAGGTTTGAAGATTTGAGAATATCAATTGCTGGTGAAAAGGTTTGTGCTAATTTTCTTTCCCTTAGATCATAATGTCCTGTTTTTATAAAATCAGTCAAAACATGGTTCTGATTAGAAGCACAAATAAATTTTCGAATAGGGATTCCCATGGTTTTGGCATACACTGCTGCTAAAATGTTACCAAAGTTTCCTGTGGGAATACACACATCGACTGGGCTTCCAAAAGAAATAAACCCTTGGCTAACGAGATCAAGGTATGCAGAAGCATGATAAACTACTTGGGGAAGCAGTCGGCCCCAGTTTATGGAATTAGCTGAACTTAACACTGTTCCATATTCCACAGTAAGAAAGCCAGTAAAATCAGAATCTTGAAAAATCCTTTTTATAGATGTCTGGCAAAAATCAAAATCTGACGTGACACCTACTGCCCATCCATTTTCGTTCTGACTGCCAATTATTTGTGCTTTTTGAAAATCACTTACTCCATCCTCAGGAAAAAATGTGGCCACAGCTATTCTTTGCTTGTCATTCTTACTAAGACGACTAAAGCCATTTAAGACTGCACTCCCGGTGTCTCCTGAGGTGGCTACAAGTATCATGTAATTACAACTTGGTGGAATACAGTGTGCAAAAAGATGGGGCATGAGCTGTAAAGACAAATCTTTAAATGATCCCGTTGGTCCATGGAACAACTCCAGGATGAACTGGTTGCCTGACAGGTGCCTGACAGGGGCAATTTTTGAGCAGGCAAAGTTTTCCCCATAAGCAGTTTCAATCATTTCTCCCAACCTGGAAGCAGGTATGTCAGCAGGATGTATACATTTTTCCAAGAGTATTTGTGCTCTTTCTATGTACGTTGCTCCTACGAGGCTTTTCCACTCCCCAAAGTTTAATTTTGGAAACTCCTTCTCAGGAACAAAAAGTCCACCATCAGGAGCTAACCCCTCAGTCACAGCTTCACTGAAGAATTTCGTTGGGACCTTCTGTTCACAGTCTTTAGGCCAAATGTGTCTTGTGGAAATGAATGTTTCTGAGTCCACATCTTGGTATCTTTTAACTGCATTCAGCACTTTGTCAGCTACCTCCTCCGGGGAAGCCCCATTTTCACATAAAACACGAGTATCGTACCACTTCTTATAATACTGTCTTCTAAACTTAAGTAAGTCTTTCACAGATGTTCCAGAATTCTGACCTACAATCCTATCTATTTTCATTAATTTTAGACGACTAACTATATCTATTGGAGGTACATCCAGATAAACAATTATTCCATTTTTCTTCAGATGCCGCATGCTAGCTTCGTGCAGTGGATTGGACCCAGTAAGGGAAATCACACTTCCAGATGCAGAGAAGTTTAACACAGCTTTTCCTTCCTCTTCTAAAAATTGCTCATTACCAACATCCTGCAATTTTTCAGACACACTCATATTCCAGGTTTTTTCAAGGATATCATCATCCACATCTATGACACAACAACCTAGTTTCTGACCTATTATTCTGCCTACTGTTGTTTTCCCAGCACCGGGTGGTCCCATCAGGATAATATTTTTGTCTCCAACAAGAGAGTAGATTGAGTGCCATGACTTCCTTAATTCTGCAAGTGCAAAGGTTCTTGAAAGAAATAGCTGTGCATGTTTATCCGTTTTCACATGTGTACTAGAAAAGCATTTCTGAGCTATTTGTTTCAGATGCTGACATCGGTTAAAGTGGAGCATTCTCTTCACTTTTCTGCGCAAGCCAACCTAAAAACTGGCTTTGGCCCTTTCAAACATAAAAACAAACAAAAAAGACATTTGGTTACTAATTTCAAAAGACTATCCCAATAGGATTAAGTATAACCACGCCCACAGTACATACACTGTTTAACATTCTTCCAAATTTATGGGATATTTAAAAAAGTATTTGAACCCAAATTCTCATTTATTTCATATTATCCTTTTAACAATCTTTTCAAGTCTCAAGACATTGAGTAATCCAAACTTTAACAATTTGTAACTATGAGCAACACTTTATTCAGAAAATGCCGTATCATAGATGCTTTTTCAAAAAGATACTAAATCAAATTAGTATTTATTTTCCTATAATGAAAATTGTCTCATGGTTTATAACCCATGTAAATAAGGATTATTTGGAGTTGGAATGCTATTTACTTGCTGAACAAAAAGCTGAACAATACTCTTTATATTTAATTTCTCTTTAGTTTATATGAAAATGTTGAGAGATTATCATGTTACTCATAAATTTCTTAGTCAAAGAATTCACAAGAAACCAGAATAAAATATTTGCTTATAAAAATAAATAAGATGCTTAAATAATTTTCCAAACTATAGGGCAAAGGTATGACATTTTCTTTCTTACATGCCTTTTACATGCATACTGTTAAGAATCATTCTTACATCTTTTTCATGTTGAAGTCCTTAAAAAAAGCTAGTGAAAGATATAACATTATGCAAATACTTAAGAAAAATTGATAATCAGCAGCAAAGTCAAAGGCTACATATCTATAACCTTCTCTGCATGGGACCATCACTTTAATTTCTGTCCTATAAACATCATCATTGGAGAGACTTAACTCAAATTCCAGACTCCAGAGTGATAGCAAAAAAACTCAGGAATGTTTCCAATGATAAGAGGACAAACTTATTCTGGCATCCGGAGAAGCTCTGTAATTCCCCATACTGGTCAAATCCCTGTCTTTGGAAATTACTCACCATTAAAACACAAATGTATGCAAGACAGGTCAAATTTTACTTAAAAAAAAAAGTTTTACTAGACAGTACCGAAGTTCTGCCACAAAGCAATATACAAGACAACATAACCAAATGATAAATATAAATCTTTCACACGACACCTAAAACTTTCAATGATTTAACTGTATGTTTAGTGATCAGTGGACTGAGGCTATGAAATGAGTATCTGAATCACTACATGATTTAGATGCAATAATATCTCCTGTAAAAAGCACAGTGTCTGCCACACATGGGTACCTCTTGGCTATTTAAATGATTTTATAATAAATTCAAAGCATATAGCATGGTGGTTGGCACATAAGACCATTTATATAGTAATATTAACCACTGTCACTCAATGACAATAGACTAAAAACATATAAATTCAATCAGAATATCTAGGCACAAAGCTAGGCATATTTTTTTATGGTTTGGTTTGTTTATAAACCTTCAGAGAAAACGGGTACTCATCCGTGGATCAAGAACTGTTCTGTCAAGCACAGTCTAATCCTTTCCCTGAAACAAGCCAAGGATCAGAGAACTGTACACTTGAACCCTATCAGCAATTTCTTTTATTAAACTACTTTTATTCTGGAACTCTTCGTTACCACATTATTTTGAGGACACTGTATAAAACAGCCTGATTAACTTCCTATTCAGGTGGCTTTTGCTTATAACATCACAGAGTGTCTTCTTTGTTAGTTCCCAATGCATAACTTTCTGAGGTCTATATTGGTAATAATTGTGTATTACCTGAGTAGCTGGTTTGTTTTTATGGGCATTAAATCTTTTATCTGATATTTTCCACTTTATGTTGGTTGCTACAATGCTTAACGTCAACTCCATTAAAAGCAGAAGACTGTAACACAGACATTATGCATGTTAACTTCACCTTATCTTCTGTAACCTTATTCTTCCTTTGTTTTATATGAATTCAAAGTAGAAAATTGTGACAGTTCAACTTATTAATTCTGTATCAGTATTACTTCACCATAAAAATCTTCCTGAAACTAGCAGAAGGCAGGTATTAATTGCTCTAACATTATCATTTTTAAAGAAAATTAAAGAAGCTACATACTAAATTTTGTAACATTTAGCCACAAACTCATTTTAGGGTTTCAACATTCACTGTAAGCCAACCAAAAGACAAGAGAAGATGGAATAATGCCCACAGCATGTAACTTTTATCTGGAAACTGCATTTTTACTTAAGAGGTAATATAGTCAATTTTCATTATTCATGGTAGTTATATTCTATCATGTCACCATGAATATGAATTAGTGAATATTGAACCATTGCTCCTAGGGGAAATACAGGGTTAGGTTCCTGTGAGCCTCTGGTCACAACATTTTTGCCAACCAATCAATACGTAATGTTTTATGTGTGTTTCTGCTTAAAGACATCTTATTTAATATATATACATAGTGATTCATTACCATTGAACTCAGCCTTTAACACACACCTGAAGGAAACTTATCTAACACACACATTTTCTCTGTAAGGGACATCGTGGCCTTAGTGCCTTAGGAACACGAGTAGCACTTCAGTGCTCTGCTTGGGGGCCATTTTAACCAGCAAAATCACCAGCTAGAAGCACAAAAATGCAAAAAATGTGGCACTTAAATAGAATTCAAAAGACACTTGTTTATAGTAGGAGCTGAAACAAGAAGGCAGAGCATCACCTTGTTTAACTCCAGCTTGGAATGCATATCTCATGACTCGAATTTTTCACCACTGTGCACATGACCATGAATGATTGCAAAAGTGCTACAAGTATTAATTTTGGGTTATAAATAAATTTTAGTGAGTAGAATTCACAAATATAGAACTTGTGAAAAGTGAGGACCAACTGCATATCATTTTCCTTTATGATTCAAAACCATGCTATTAGACTTTTTCATTTACTTATATTTTAATACGTTTTTCAGTAAAGGGGTTATGAATAGGCAATTTTTCTTCAGCCAAAGAACAAAACTATTTCAAATTAAATGCAAGTCAATCACATAAGAGTCAAGAAACAAAAACAGTACTTAAAGACTAAATCTCTTGATCATTAAGTACTCAGGTTTTACTGAATCATTGATGTTCTGAAATATTTTTTGTAGAGCCAAGTTCTACACAAAAAATATTTTTGTAAACTCTCTAATTTCTCAGGGGATAGAAGATATATACCACTCCATTATACATTAATAATTTTTAAATAGGTTTTCTTATCACTTACAGTGGAGTTTTTTGATCCACTAGTTCCAATGGACACTTTTTTGACATGAAAGACACTTGCCATTCAAACAGATAAATGGAAAGGCAGTGATGTGTCAGTATCATAGCAAGAACTTTAAAAAACAGAATGTCCACATGTACCTATTAATTTAAGTACTGTGTGACCTCGAAGTATGAAATTTAACAATTTTACTGTGGCAAGCTGATCAAAACTGAAGAATTCAAGGAAAAAAGTACAGAAACCACTTTTTAAAAGGTTTTTAAATTATTTCCTAAGAATGATAACAAAGTTATACACTTTGAAAACAGAAATACATATTAGTTTTCAGGAAACTATTTACAGTGATATTTTCCTACATTTACCACTAGATGATTGATAATCAGCCAAAATCATATTAAACCCATTATTTTTACTTCCAAAATAGTCCAGAAATTTTCAATTCCATTATAAAATTACCTAGAATACTTCTGGGAAATTGTCAAAATCTATTTAGTGAAAATGATTTAGCATTTGTTACCCATTTAAAATATTTGTTATTACTCTCCCAAAATAAGGTGTAGCACTTCAAAAATTATTTCATGATGAGAACTGGCTACAGTTCAATGAACTTTTGAAAATATTTATGCCATGATTATACTTGTCATCCTGTTTTAATACAATCTATTAATAATTTCTAAGGATGACTAAATCTAGTCCACTATTTTATGAAGAAAGACATTCTAAGGTTTTTTAAAAATTCTTAAAAAATTACTGCATTTTTACAATAAATTGTTTTCCCATAAGTAATACGAAAAAAATGCAAATATATTAGGATATAAACTAACCCGCAGAAGGTTAGAAGCTTTGCTGCTTCTGACTACTAAGTAAAAATCCTCTTAACAAGCCTTCAGTCAGTCAGCTGACTGAAACAGCGAGGAGGAAGGACCACACTTCAGTGCCATGTGGTAATCACAGGGGTCTTACAATCAAAGCATTTTCCAAGTTCACCACTCATCTTTGCCTTTATCTTAGAATCAAGCTGCCTAAGCCTTTCCTGTTGGTAGTCTTATGCTGTTAGATATCTTTAAGGTCTTGCGTATCTAATTCAAAAGCCTCTTTAAGTACCCTTTGCAATTCTATAACTTAGAAAAATATTGTAAAGAATATGTCTTTAGAAAGGGTTTATTTTCCTCCCAATTGTCCTATTTATAGTCCCACCTCTGCCCATTTTATTCATTTAAGTAGATTAAAATAATACTTAGCGAAAAAACCTAATTTGTATGTACAACCATTCATTCATATAAGGGGTCTGTGCAAACTACAACCCACAGGCCAAATCTGGCCCACCCCTATTTTTGTAAATTAAGTTTCATGGGAACAAAACTTTGCTCATTCATTTTTTTCATTTGTTAAATATTGTCTTTGGCTGCTTTTGAGCTATTATGGTAGAGCTGAGTAGTTTCGAAAGGATCCATCTGGGCTGCAAAGGCCTAAAATACTTATTATCTAGCCCTTTACAGAAAAAGTTCACCACCTCTGATGGTACACCAATACTAATTCTCTGTGGACATACTGAACATAGGCATTTCCTTGAATAGGACTGCCATTTTGAGGGAATTATAAAAATTAGAAATGCATTCTTTGTAAACATACCTTCAAAAGGCAAGAAGAATTACAGACCAAGTATCTAAAGGAAAAAAAGTTCCTTTCCAAATGATTTAACAACTTCATTAAGACGGTGCACTGAATACACTACATTGAGACCTTAAATTCTGTTTAGTGTTTTTAAAACCATAATAAACATACTGACATCAGTGAAATTACTGTATTCAGTAACAGCAGAAAGTCAAGACTAGCTAAAGCCAGTGGGTGCTTACTAACTGCAGAAATCATGCTTTGCCTTTATTGGCTCTTTTAGGAACTGATTCACATAAACAGTCCTAAAGCGTTCCTTCTAATTAGAAAGTTTATAAACTTTGGCCAATGACTGTCCACTTGGCTTAACGGTATTATCATTCTGAGTCCTTAGTTCAAATCTTAGCATATGTAGAGAACATTATTCTTCTCTATACATGCTAAGCAAAAAACCCAAAAACGTAAAATACTCAAAGTGGAAAGGAAAAGGGCAAAGTGGCATATACAAATAAACTTTTGTTTCAAAACAGAAAATCCGACGTGAAGAACAGGAGCATCACCCACAAGGTGCCAGTCATCTGAAATAAAATGTTGTTAAACGCCTGGGATAAAAAATATAAACCTGACCAACTGGATAAGAAAAAACTAAATTTATTCTTGTCTAATGAAATTCACTAAGAGCCCAAGATGATAAGGACTCACACATTCAGCAAACCCTTTTAAATTAACCAAGCCACCAGGCTGTTTTAATCCCTCCACCGAGCGCCCTGGCAGTGAGATGACCAAAACTGGCCTTCTCTTATCTTGGAGCATCCTTAGTCCCCTTTCGGGCAGAGTGGCCTCTATAAGGTTGGTTCAGAACCATATTGCCAAAATGTCTTTCAAAGCCTCGGGATGGTGAGCTTCCTTCAGCAGTCATAATAAGTCCGCGAATAAGTAAGTTCACGGAAGACCAAATGGTTCAAACGGAATAAAACCTCTTCTAAGATCGTTTTCAAAAAGGGACACCAAAAAAAAAAAAAAAAAAAAGTCAACAACTCAAGGGCCCGTTCAAAAGGCTTCTCCTTCAGGTTTAGGCTTCTCGTTTAAAAAACAAAGACCTAAGAGGAGGGGCCCGATCAAGAGGTAAACTGGCGGAGAAGGGGCGAGGTGCAGGAGAAAGCGAGGCAGGTGGCCCAGGGGAGGACGGGCCGCGACAGGTGAACCGGGAGGACGGCGGGGCGCGGTCGCGCCCGCACAGGTGGCGGCAAGAGCCCGGGACGTAAGCAGCCTGGAAGGCGGGCGCGGACAGAGCGCTGGGATCACCGCCGAGCAGCGCAAAGGGGAAGGCACGGAGCTGGAAAGGCATGCGATGGGAACGGACTGGTTTCCACAGTTTCCCTTTCTCCTCAAATAACTCACCAAGAAAATCACACTGAGAAGACGGGGGAAAGGAAAGGAAATGGGATGGAGCGTCCGGGAGCCGCCAGTGCCACCTCGGGCTGCAACCCGATACCTCGGGCGCCCGCCCAGGACGGCCCACAACCTTGAGCCCAGGCCTCGCTAGGCCCACCCGGCTCCCGCACAGCGGCCTTTGCGCCTGCGCCGAGGTCGGCTTCCACGTCCTCGTGCCACGCCTACGGCCGGAGCAGCCCAGCACCGGGTAAGTGACTCGTCCCGCGCTCCACCCACCCGAGCCTGCTCCTCTCCTCGGGCTCCTCCCTCTCTCGTCCCGCTGCGGACGTCGGACGTGCGACAGCGTGGCCTCAGCCGCTCGCCCCGCCCCACCGGGTAGGCACCTGCGCACAAGAACGTTAGTGTGCGACGCCAGCACGCCGGGTTCGGTGCCGCGCGTGTCTCTGCTAGAGTTTATCTTTTTCTCCAAATACACAGAAACAGGAAAGAGCAACATTTTTAAGGGGACGCCAGTCTTCACCCCTTTACTCCCAAAGGTACATATAAACAGTGGTTTTCACGTTGAAGTTCTCTGAGAGAAAAGGAGCTGCGGAGAGAGGGAAGAGAGGAAAGGTAGTTTGCAGGGCCACCTTCCACTTCCCCGTTGCCTAGTAACTGTTTCCAAGGCAGTCGCGCCGTCAACAACGCTAAGTGATCCCAAGAGTAATAGAGAGATTTTATTTTCTTCTCAAGAGAGGACAGCTAAGAAGACGTCAAAGGGGAATTGTGTGAAAGAGAGAAGCCTTAGTTCCTTGAGAAGGCAAGAGAATAGGAGAGGAAAGGGGAAGCGATGAAGAAAGGGATGGAGATATTGGTATAATGAGGAAAAAAGCTGAGTAGTTTTAAGGACTCATTTGGTGGCCATGGATCCAACGTGCTCTTCTGAGAGCATTTATAACCTCATACCCAGTGACTGGAAGGAACCTCCCCCGCCTCCTCGGTACGTAAGCAAAGATTACCACTTGAAACAAAAATGGGGAATTACTGTTCCATTTCAGGATTAAATAAGCATCATATCACTTTCAAAACGAGAGAACGTGTATTTTTGTCTCAATGAAGTAGCCTTGGATGACAACTTCTTAAATAAGAGTTTGCAAAATATAAGTATTTAGCATCTCACAATTCACAGAGAGGGTGGCCTGGTGCTGTGAGAGGGCCGTTTTCTTATGTTAGCCTCCTTTTAATACGTATGTGATTGTTTGTAATTTAATTGTGCATGTATGATGTGGCATACAACATAGCCTGAAATTTCTTATTGTTGAAAAGAGAAAATCACAATTTTATTATCCTGTGTTAGGATACTTGAAACTTGGTTTCAGGAGTTAATTGTTTTGTCTCTGACTACTGCTCCCTGTATAAAGGGATAATGCTTATTTTTTTTCCCCAAGAGTATTGTCAAGTATAAATTCCTATTTGTTTCTGAGCCTCAGTTTTTTGATTGGTGAAATAAAATAAATGGATGAGGTAGTTTCTAAGGTCTTTTTTTTTTTTTAAACCAAGTTGTCATTTTCTTTTTTTTTTTTTTTGCGGTACGCGGGCCTCTCACTGCCGTGGCCTCTCCCGTTGCGGAGCACAGGCTCTGGATGCGCAGGCCCAGCGGCCATGGCTCACGGGCCCAGCCGCTCGCTCCGCGGCACGTGGGATCCTCCCGGACCGGGTCACGAACCCGCGTCCCCAGCATCGGCAGGCAGACTCTCAAGCACTGCGCCACCGGGGAAGCCCTCTTTCTTTTTTAAAAAATAAATTTATTATTTTTGACTGCATTGGGTCTTCATTACTGCATGCAGGGTTTCTCTAGTTGCGGCGAGCGGGGGCTACTCTTTGTTGCTGTGCGTGGGCTTCTCACTGAGGTGGCTTCTCTTGTTGCGGAGCACAGGTTCTAGGCGCGTGGGCTTCAGTAGTTGTAGCAGACAGGCTTCAGTAGTTGTGGCTCACAGGCTCTAGAGCGCAGACTCAGTAGTTGTGGCACACGGGCTTAGTTGCTCCACAGCGTGTGGAATCTTCCTGGACCAGGGCTCGAACCTGTGTCCCCTGCATTGGCAGGTGGATTCTTAACCACTGTGCCACCAGGGAAGTCCCTCTAAGGTCTTTTCTTGATCTGATGAAGGAAGAGTGGATTGATAGAGACCCAAACATATGTCATTGAGTTAATATTTTCATGTAGCTGTTAGGACCCCCTCTAATTCCCCAAATTTCGAAAAGGAAACCACACAGTAAACATCCCAGTTAGTCTCCTGGGACTTAGCACTTACTTAATTCTATGGGGAGAAAAGAAGGTAACTGATAGAGAAAATCTCATTCCTCCTAGGATTTTTGCAGCTTTTACCTTTCTCTTTTTCCTGATCCAAGGCAAAACCGCATTGCAAGAGCAGTGGGCTAAAAATAAAAAACAAAAAAACAGGCTCTGCAACTAATCGGTTTTGTGATCATGAATACATTTTCATTTGTTTTCTGATCTGTAAAACAAACTAAATGAACTAGATAATCCTTAAGGTCTTTCACATCTAATTATCTTTACTAGTAATTGCTTGGGGTGCATAACATCTTCAACAAGAGGGCAGATCCTTCCACTTTTAAGCTTGAGTATCTGTTTTTAACCAAACCAATCCCTATTTTGTTTTTCATTAGCTTCTCAAAATCTAGTAGAAGTTAGAAATAGGAATTCAAAGTAAGATATGGTACAGTTGTAGAGTTTATGAGAAGTGTTCAAATTAACTATTGCTGAATGGACTTTTGGTCGAAAATTCCTGTATATTGTACAAGATAAAGTTTCTCTGTATAACTCACTGGCTGATTATATTTTCCATAGAATACTGTATTTGAATGTTAAGATAGTTTATTAAATAGGCGTTTTGTTTTTTGGTAAATTTAAAAGCTTTACTGCATCTAGGTGACTTTTTCAAGAAATTTTATAGGAAAAATCTTTATTCATTTGGCAGGCACTTACTGAACCCCTATTAGTGTATAACATTGCCCTTGGGCAATGTTGGAGTGACAGCACAAACTTGGTTTACTCTGAAGGAGTAAGGAGAAAAAACTAACCTACGGTGAAAGGAATAGAAGGCATCCAAATGTGATGGCAAAGAACTCATTGCATTAGGGTGAAGTTAGGCTACACTGTCAGCACAGCCATGAGTTTTTAATTTGACAAGATGTCATGCATGCAAAACACTAATTTATAAAAAACAGAGCATAATAAAACATTTAACCAATTCTTTCTCACCACAGTAACACAAACTTGCCCTTACCCAATCCCCTTACTGCAGTACAAATTCATGCTAAGAAAGAAATATATTAAGCTGCAAGCCTTGTTTGCATCACTGAGTTATAAACCCAGCTTCAGTAAAGCTCACTGCAGCTCTTTGCAAGACTGGCAAAATGATCGTCCAGCTTTCACAAAGAGGTGGATTCCTTGGGGGAACCAACAGTTGACAGCACTGTGATCTCCCTTACCTCAGAGGTTACAGGCTCCTTGGGGAACTGGAAGATAAACATTAAAATGTTGGTTAACAGTAAAACCATGTATTATTGAAAACCCTAATGAGAGATGCAGATGCTAAATGATAATTTAGAAAATGGATATATGTAATCAAAGTGGGATGAAGGGCACCCTCTTCCTGTTGAACAGTGAGCTATGAGCAGTCTAGGTCCCAAAATTCTACACAATTGACCAGTGCTGCAATAATATTGGCCTGACATTTAAAACAAAACAAAGAACAGTAGTTAACCAGATGTTCATCTAACCCATTAGGATAAAAAAAATCTCAAACAAGCATTATCAAACTGTACCAACTCTTGGTCTGTAGTTCTCTGTGTGCTCTTTAAGATAAACTGCTTTAGAAGTGTGTATCTACAGATTTAATATGACTATGTGGTGACTATTGGCAAGAAAATAAGTGCAAGTATGATACGTCTATTGAAGATAACTTTAGTTTTAGAATAATTAATCTATAGCCCACATCTAATAAAAAGTAGAAAGTAAGGCCAGTTGTCTAATAAAGTCACCCTCTGGATCTTTATAATAAAACCACACTATCCAGAAAATGGAATAAAATGCAGCTATTGAAAAGAAAGTATGATGGAAGCAAGCTAAGTGTCCATCAATAAATGGATGGATAAAGAAGATGTGGTGTATATATACAATGGAATACTACTCCACCATAAAAAAAAGAATGAAATTTTTCCATTTGCAGCAACATGCATGGACTTGGAGGGCATTATACTAAGTGTAATAAGTCTGACAGAGAAGGACAAATACTGTGTGATATCACTTATATGTGGAGTCTAAAAAATACAACAAACTAGTGGATAAAACAAAAAAGAAGCAGACTCACAGATAGAACAAACTAGTGGTTACCAATGGGGAGAGGGAAGGGGGGAAGGGTAATATAGGGGGTGGGGGAAAAAAGGATTATTATGGGATTATATGAAACAATGTGGGTGAAACTTTTGAAAATTGTAAAGTGCTATAGAATTTAAAGATGCAATAAAAAAAGAAAAGAAAGTAAGCTTTATGTGTACTAACATGGAAAGGTATCACATTATATTAAGTTTTTTAAAAAATAAATTTATTTTATTTATTTATTTTTGGCTGTGTTGGGTCTTCGTTGCTGTGTGCAGGCTTTCTCTAGTTGTAGTGGGCAGGGACTACTCTTCATTGTGGTGCACGGTCTTCAGTAGTTGTGGCTCGTGGGCTCTAGAGCACAGGCTCTGTAGTTGTGGCACACGGGCTTAGTTGCTCCGTGGCATGTGGGATCTTCCCAGACCAGGGCTTGAACCCGTGTCCCCTGCATTGGCAGGCGGATTTTAACCACTGCGCCACCAGGGAAGCCCCTATATTAAGTTTTAAAAATCAAGTTACAATTCATACATAAATAGAGATATAGAAAACATAATTTTTTCTGGAAAATGAATTGAGGAGATGGAGGGAACCTAGATCTTTATTCCTTTTTGCTGTTGTTGAGATATAATGGACATATACCATTACGTTAGTTTCATCATTTAAAAAAGTTTTTGTAATTTGGAAAAATTAAAAAATTATTATTCATATAGAATAGAATATCTTGTTTTCTATAACAGATGGTAAGCTTTCAACTCACAAAGAATAGTGTAATGAATCACAAGATTGCAGATTTTTAAAAGGTGAGGGTATACGCACTCCTTTTTACTGCAGAGGAAGTTATTTTATTAAGGGATCATATCTGCCAATTCCAACTTCCCTGGGAATTTCAAGGCACAGATTTGGATTGAACATTATTTCCTGATGGTATCTAGTGAGCTCATTCAGTTTGGACCATAGTTAATTCCCAGACATTTAGTTCATGATTAAGGAAAGTCTTCTAAAAGCAAGAAACAATTGAATGTTTCTCCACACAAACTTACCTACATAGTAAGATGAGAATACAAAGTATTAAAAGTGGTATAGCTGAACGTCTGCTTCCAATCAAGAGTGGAATTTACCCTCTCACCTTAAACAACTAAAACACCAGAAAAATATATGTAAAACAATGGTTTTTCAGGCACTGGACAAGCAACACAGAGCAGTCATCCCTAAGAGAAGGGAAACAAGTCCTACAGTTGTCCCAACATAGTCTCTGGAGAGAATCTCCAGACAAAAGTCCAGGAAAGAGAAATTAAAACAAAATCCAGCAGTTTCTCTGAGTTAAAGAAACAGAGTTCAGAGTTTGAGGTAGTCAAGGCATGTAGAGTTCACAGCACAAGAGTACCAGAGAGGAAAGAACTACATATATAGAGAACGATAGAAGTATGCAGGAGAATTTCCCTGAAGTCTTTGGTTGACAGTACTTTTGTATGTTGAAACTACCAAGGCCAGGGAAATAGCCAACAGAAGGCAGCAGAGCCAGATAAAGTTTATATTCCCACCAACCAGAGTGGAAACTCCTCCTAAGATGCAAGGGATTGAGTAGTGCCCTCAGAAATATATTGCCTCAGTGGTAGGGCCAAATCAGAAATAGACTGAAAGCTCCTGGACCCAGAAATACAATGTATAACCAAGAG
Organism: Phocoena sinus; assembly: GCF_008692025.1. Classification (NCBI taxonomy): domain Eukaryota; kingdom Metazoa; phylum Chordata; class Mammalia; order Artiodactyla; family Phocoenidae; genus Phocoena; species Phocoena sinus. Next base: position 10,936,842 of record NC_045764.1, read on the forward strand.
AAAAATCAGTCAGTACAAACAGACAAAGAAATGACATCAGTGAGAGAATTAGTAGACAAGGAGATTAAAACCACTATTTTAAATATTCTCCATGTGTTCAAAAAGGCAGAGGAAAACATGAGCAAGGTATGGAGAGAAATAGAAGGGTAAATAAAACCCCAAATCTAACTTGAAGACATAAGTAATACCATGTCTAAAATGAAAATAGTACACTTAATGGGAATAATAGCAGCTGAGACACTGAATAAGAAAATATTGTTGAATTTGAAGACATAGTAATACTAGAACAATACAAAATGAAAATGAGAGAAAAAAAAAACTGAAAAGGAAAACAGAATCAGTGAGCTATGGACAACGTCAAGCAACGTAATACAAGTGTAATTAGAGTCCCAGAAGGAGAGTAGAGATACAGAACAAAGATTTGAATAATGGTCAAAATTTTGACAAAATTAATGAAATCTCTAAATCCACAAATCCAAGAATCATAATGAGCCCCAAGCAGGGAAAGGAGAAGGAGGAGGGAGAGGAAACCATACCAAGGGCCATTAACATAAAATTTCTTAAAACCAGTAATAAAGAGAAAAATCCTAAAAACAGCCAAGGAAAAAAGAAACATTACATAAAGAGGAAGAAAGTAGGTCAGCAAATATCAGAAACAGTGGAAGCCAGAAGTTTAAAAGTCCATAATGTGTAAGAAAAGGGTATGAGTTGGAAATTTGGATTTACACAATGAAATAAAGAACACATAAAATGGTAAATATATGGGTAAATATTAAAGTTTCTTCTTTTTAAATTTATTTCTGAATTTCTTTTTAATTTATTTGGCTTTTTAAAGGGAAAGTAATAACAATGAATTACGGGTTTCATAACACACATATAACATTAGGATAAAGGTGGGGGAGGGGTAAATGCAAGTATTCTTTTGTAAGGTTCTTATGTCCTATGTGAAGTGACATAACAATACTTGAAGGTAGGCTGTGATCAGTTAAACATGTATATTGTAAACCTTAGAACTTCCACAAAATAAAACAAAAACAAAAAATAAGGCAGAATAAAATAAGGAAGAACCAGCAATGGGGTATGTAGAAAACAAATAGCAAGATGGAAAATTTAAACACAAACATATTTTAAAAATCACATTAAATGTGAATGGTCTAAATACACCAAAGAAATGAAACCCTTTGAAAGGATAAAACTTCTATGCTTTCCCTAAGAAAATCCCCTTAAAAATACAGACACAAGTAAGTAAAAAGTCAAAGAATGGAAAAATGCTGTTACCATAAATCAAAGGAATGTGGACTGGTTATATTAATATCAGACAGAGTAGATTTTTAGAGCACAGAATTTTAAAAGGGATATAGAATATTATTTCATAATATTGAAGTGATTAGTATTTCAAGAAGGTATTCTAAATGCTATGCACCTACTAATAGAGCTTTAAAATACATGAAGCAAAACCCGATAGAACTAAAAGAAGAAATAGACAAATCCACAGTTATAGTCAGAGATTTCCGCATCTCTCTTTCAATGATTATTAGAACACTTGAAAATACTTCCAACCAGTTTGACCTAATTGTCATTTATAGAACACTCCAGCCAACAGCAGCAGTGTGCACTTTCTTTTCCAGTGTATGTAGAACATTTACCAAGATAGACTATGCTTTGTGCCATAAAACAAGTGTCAGAAAATCTTAAAGGATTGAAATTTTACAATTATATTCTTTAACCACAGTAAAAATTAATTAGAAATCAAAGAGGTATCTGGAAAATCCCCAAATATTTGGAGATTAAGCAAAACACATCTAAACAAACTCCTAAGCCAAAGAAGATATCAGAAGGGAATTAAAAAGGTATTTTTTTAATTTTATAGCTTCTATTAGATAAGTATAAAGGTTTAAGGTCAAATATCTAAACTTGTACCTTAAGAAACTAAAAAAAAAAAAAAATTTTGAAAAAGAAAAGCAAATTAAACTCCAAATAAGAAATAGTAAAGATCAGTGCAGAAATCATTGAAATGGAAAACGTGAACATTAAAGAAAATCAATGAAAAGCTGGTTTTTTAAGAAATCAATAAAATTAATAAGCCCTTGGCTAGGCTTATCAGCAAAAAAAAAAAAAGAGAGAGAAGACATAAATTACCAATATCAGGAATGGGAGAGGTGACATCACTATAGATGCTACAGATATTCAAAGGATAATAAGGAAATACTATGACCATCTTTATCCTGGCACGTTTTTCTTAGGGCACAGGTTCCATCTAGCTTGCCTAAGCCTGATGGAGTCGGATAATTCTGCTTTATAGCTATCTCCAAATGAATATAGATATATATAAATTAGAAATGTATATCCTTTATATAAACTTTAAATAATTTTTACTAGAAATGTAAATGCTACAACTTTTTCTTTTAATTTTAGGTATGTATCAGTTTTTAAGGCAGCTGTAAAAGATGAGAAGCAAAAATTTAAAACTGCAATGAAAACTATGGGACCAGCAAAACTTGAAGTACCTTCTCCAAAGGATTTCCTGAAGAAACATTCAAAGGAAAAAACTCTACCACCCAGTAGGTTTTATCACTCTTTTTAATATTAAAAGTGTTAGCAGATAATTTAAAATTATTTTGTCTGTGAATATTAAATGTTTACAGTGATAGCAACTTTCCCTCATATTAAACAGAATATGAGAGGCTAGGAGAAAGCAGAAGTCAAGAACATAGTAGATGCACCCCAGTGTTCATAGCAGCATTATTTACAGTTGCCAAGACATGGAAGCAACCTAAGTGCCCATCAGCAGATTAATAGATAAAGAAGATGTGGTATATGTACACAATGGAATACTACTCAACCATAATGAAGAATGAAATATTGCCATTTGCAGCAATGTGGGTGAACTTGGAGGGTATTATGCTAAGTGAAATAAGTCAGACAGGGAAATGTATGACATCACGTATGTGTGGAATCTAAAAAATACAACAAACTTGTGAATATAACAGAAAAGAAGCAGACTCATGGAACAAACCCGTTGTTATCAGTGATGAGAGGGAAGAGGGAGGGAGCAAAACAGAAGCAGGGGGTTAAGAGGTACAATATTATGTATAAAATAAGATACAAGGATATATCGTACAACACAGGGGATATAGCCAATATTTTATAATAACTATAAATGGAGTATAACCTTTAAAAATCACTATATTGTACACCTGTAACTTATATAATATCAGTATTATACATCAACTATACTTCAGTGAAAAAATATTTTAAATAAAAGTTCTCAAAAAAAAAAAAAGTTCTCAAAAACCCCCACAATGTAGTAGAAAAAGAGAGTGGAGAATGCCAAGTTGCCCCCCAAATAGACTTTCCTTTGATGGTGCAAGCATCTTGAACTACATCTTGGACTATCTGATAAAACCCCACCTCCAGCACCACACTCCCCACCATCTTCATAACTAGCTCCATGAATTCAATAACAATGATCATAAGAAGAGTTCTAAATCTCAGTGGGCAAGATAGCTCAGCATCTAAACCCTGTCTGGTCTTTTCTGCAAGAGATGAAAACTACAACCATTACTATCAGTTGTCGAAGCAACTATCCGGCTCATTTTAGCCTTGAGTATGGGCTTTAACACTCTCCGATCTCTAAGACCATTAGGACCATGAAGGCGTTAGATGTAATGGAGGAGCCTTCATGAATGAGAGCCAGTTTCTTGGGCGTGCTACCTGTACAGTCACAAAGGGCCCCGTGCTTCAGAGGATCCCACACTTGGTTTAATGCTCTGCTTCTGCCATCTTGAAATGCCTAATAATTTTTTGTCAAGGAGCCCCACATTTTCATTCTGTACTGGGCCTCACAAATTATGTAGTCAATTGTGGTCATAGAGAATATGGATATCAGGGGAAAAGGCCATCAGGATAGTGGAGAGTGGATGAAAAAGGAATTGTTATTGGTATTCATGGAAGCAACTTCTTCCCATCTTGGGTATGTCTTCCCTGATGTTTTCAGATAATAAAGAGAAGAGGGCAATGAGTCTATCTATTTTAAAAAGTTAGCCTCAGTGACTTCCCTGGTGGTGCAGTGGTTGAGAATCCGCCTGCCAATGCAGGGACACGGGTTTGAGCCCTGGTTGGGGAAGATCCCACATGCCGCAGAGCAACTAAGCCCGTGAGCCACAACTACTGAGCCTGCGGTCTAGAGCCCGCGAGCCACAACTACTGAGCCCACATGCCACAACTACTGAAACCCACATGCCTAGAGCCCGAGCTCCGCAACGAGAGAAGCCACCGCAATGAGAACCCCACACACTGCAACAAAGAGTAGCCCCCACTCGCCGCACCTAGAGAAAGCGCGTGCGCGGCAATGAAGACCCAACACAGCCCAAAAAAAGCCTCTTCCCATCTTCTGGCATCAAGGAGATAATGCAATATCTCAAGCCCAACTAGGGTGTGCCTTTTGACAAAAATGAAACTACTTCTCCCTATGGCAATATTATGTGTCCCACAATCCTCTCTCATAACTCTCATGCCGTGACAGAGGATGAGGGCATTATCGGGAAAGGTGGAAGAAGCAAGTCTGAAAATACAATATTCATGCTGAAATTCATGTCTTCAGAAGCCTCTCTTGTAGCTCGCTTAAGTGGAGTCTTGTTATTTTGTGACTCACAAGCACTTGAGAACACTGGAAAGTCTTAAAATGGAATTTAATACTTTAAGTGCCTTAGAACCAATGATATTACTTGGGTCCTCATGAATCCTCTCCAAGGTTAAGCATAGTACATAACTTAACTGTATAAATCCTAAGTTTCAAATAAGGAAAAAGGGAAGAAGTCTGTCTTTTCTCTTCTAAACATTATAAGGCAAAACAAACACAAAATTTCATTGGCCTTAGGAATAATTAAGAAATTCAGGGCATTGCAAGAGCTTTAAAAGCCCCGTCCAGTGAGACAAAGTTAAAGGTAATATAGGTCAAGGCTACTGCCAGTCTCTTGGTGAATATTCTGCCATTCTGAACACAATAATTTGCTATACACACTGAAAAATACCTAACAGGTACAAGAAGATTTCTCTAAATTTAAGTAGTAGAACATCTGCATGACTACGAGACCGTGTTGATGTTGCCATTTTATTATAGCCTAAAAAGAAACCCAGTCATTTGGTCTTCAGACTTATTAACATTACCACTGAATAATTTGTAAAGAGACATCCTTGCCCCATTTTCTGAGCCACCCCACATTGCCAACCCCTACTCCTCGGATGAAAAAAATATGATGTTTAGATATTGATAGATATAAGGATAAGATGGGGGTGGGCTTTAGGCTCCATCCAGTACATAACCACAAAAAACCAAGATTTATAATATACTTACTCGACTAAGAATGAATTATCAGTCTTCCTAAACTGTTTCCTCATTTTCTGAGAATTCAGTTTTGCCTCTTAATTGCATTTCTAAAGCTATCGTTATGGGAGCCCTTTGCATGCGCTTTCAACTCATAATTAAATCTGGCTTCTAAATGTTTCCCATGTGATCATCTATAAGATGTATGCCTCTTGTTTTTTAGGCAAACTGATTATGCCAACTTTACTTGATATACCCAACCTGACTTGGGTGTATCTGGTAGAAGGGAGCTATTTGGGTTGTAACAGGCTTATTCTCTGCTCCGGGCTTTAGAAGAACTCCCTAATTCAATTTCTGACGATGCTCACAACATCTCAGTAGTATGTTAAATAGGAAGAAGATAACCATTTTTGTAGGTCAAAAACAGTAAACAATTTTACATATAGTTCAAGCTAATATATACATTATAGTCTACATATTATCTTTTATTTTTTCATCCCCCACTATAATGTAAACTCCATGAGAAAAGGGACTTTGTCTCTTCTGTTCACTCCTGTAACCACAGTTCCTAGAGCATTACCTGGGGACATAGTAATTGCTCAACAAAAGTATATTGCATGAATTAATGAATAAGTGAACATTCAAAACTTCCTTTATAATGTTTCCTGGGGGAGTGTAGAATTATCAGGGGTATATTGGTTTTCTGAGGCTGCCACCATAATAAGTATGGGGTAGCTTAAACAGAAATTTATTTTGTGACAATTCTGAGAGCTAGAGTCCAAAATCAGGGTGTTACTGGGAATTCCCTGGTGGTCCCTGAGCTTCACTTCCGGGATTATGGGTTCGATCCCTGGTTGGGAACTAAGATCCCACATGCCACATGGAATGGCCAAAAAAACCCCAAAACAAAACCAATAACAAAGCAAAACAAACAAACAAAAAAACAAGATCAGGATGTCTCCAGGGTTCATTTCTTCTGAGACCTCTCTCCTTGACTTACAGATCGCTGTCTTCTCCCTGTGTCTTCACATGGCTTCCTTCTGTGTGTGTTTGTGTCCGCATTTCCTCCTTTTACAAGGACATCAGTCATATTGGATTAGGGTTCACCCTAATGACCTCATTTTAACTCAAGTCCCTCTTTGAAAGCATGTCCAGCTACAGTCCCATTCTGAGGTACTGGCATTTAGGGCTTCGACGTATGAATATGGGAGGGGGACACAATTCAGCCTATAACAAGAGATTAATCCAGTTCATAAACTTTTAATAATAAGTATTGTTTTTTTCTGATAATAAAAGTTATATAAAATGATTTAAAAGTTCAAACAGTACAGAAATGAATAAAGTCAAAGTCCGTAGTAGTTGTGATGGGGTTAAGATTTGAGTAAGGTGGGGTTTTTTGTTGTTTTTTTAAATTTATTTAATTTACTTGTTTTTGGCTGCATTGGGTCTTCGTTGCTGCGCGCAGGCTTTCTCTAGTTGCGGCGAGCGGGGGCTACTCTTTGTTGTGGTGCGTGGGCTTCTCATTGCGGTGGCTTCTCTTGTTGCGGAGCACGGGCTGTAGGCAGGCGGGCTTTAGTTCTTGTGGTGCACGAGCTCAGTAGTTGTGGCATATGGGCTTAGTTGCTCCACAGCATGTGGGATCTTCCAGGACCAGGGCTGGAACCCTTGTCCCCTGCATTGGTAGGCAGATTCTTAACCACTGCACCACCAGGGAAGCCTTTGAGTAAGGTTTTGTCAAGATAGTTGTTGCCTTCGGTTCTTGGAAATAAAGTGTAATTATTTTACATTTTAGCATTTTGACAAACCACTTTGATGTGGCTGTATCAAAATAGATAAGTTGGAATGGTCAAGTCAAAGAGACTGTGTAAAAATGGCCAGTTTCATCTGCTGCTAATAAAGAGAATGTGGTAGAGAGAGATAAGTAACTTTGGATAGCAGTTATTTTAGGTGGTGAGCTGTAATTAGGGAGGAGTGAATAGGAAACCGCAGCAGTATTGGTCATTTATCATTTCTTAAGCTGCATGTTAGGTGCATAGGTATTACATGATTTTTATACCTTATAATAATAATAGTTTTAGTGAAAAACATCCACAGATTCTTGGATACATCAGATACATCAAGTTTGATTTATTTACTTGGTGATTTTACAGTAACTTTCCTCTGAAGAGGCAATTATTCATAATATTGAAGGTACTCAGAAAAAAGTTTTAATGTTTCTTTGGACTTTTTTCAATGGGCATACTGAACATTTGTTATTGAAATCTTTATAAGAAATTTTTTTTTTTTTTTTGCGGTACGTGGGCTTCTCACTGTTGTGGCCTCTCCCGTTGCGGAGCACAGGTTCCGGACGCGCAGGCTCAGTGGCCGTGGCTCACGGGCCCAGCCACTCCACGGCATGTGGGGTCTTCCCGAACCGGGGCACGAACCCGTGTCCCCTGCATCGGCAGGCGGACTCTCAACCACTGCGCCACCAGGGAAGCCCAGAAAATGTTTTTACAATAGCTAATAAAAATTTTTTAGCTAGCATATGATTTAGGGTGTTTATTTTCTTCCCTTAGATTTTTATATTGTTCTCCAACATATTAATTAATTATGTCACATTTAATCTTTTGCATTTATGATTACTGATTTTTACCTTAAATATTTGAATATATTATTAATAAAACTCTAATATACTAGTGGTAAAATATCTGGATGCTATAAATAGTACTGAGTAGCCACATTTATAGTTTAATATTAACAAGGAAATGTTATGTTTAACAGAAAAAAAGTTGGAACGGAATGAGCCCAGAAAGCCTCCTGTACCATTGAGGACGGACCATCCAGTCATGGGAATACAGAGTGAAAAAAAATTTATAAATACAAATGCAGCCGATGTCATTATGGGAGTGGCTAAAAAGCCTAAACCAATTTATGTTGACAAAAGAACTGGAGACAAGCATGACCTTGAAACTTCAGGACTAGTTCCAAAGTACATCAATAAAAAGGTAGCCTTGTGATATATTAATAAGACCTGATAGTCAGATAATTTAAATATGGTATTCATAATGATTGTATTATCACTAATAGTGCCCTCACTGACAAACTAATGGTTACCAGTGGGGAGAGGGAGAGGGGAAGGGGTTGGAATGGGGTAGGGGATTAAGAGGTACCGATTACTATGGATAACATAAATAAGATACAAGGGAAATATAGCTAACATTTTATAATAACTTTAAATGGAGTTTATATCTATAAAAATTTTGAACCACTACGTTGTACACCTAAAACTAATATAATATTGTAAATCAACTGTACTTCAATTAAAAAAAATAGTGCTCTCACTGGACAGATTATCTAGATTGCCAGTTCTCGTTCCTCTGAAGTCCGTGTTTGGTCCAAATCTAGTGTGATGAAATTACAGAGAATTTGGAATGAACAACAACATATAGTTCAGTAGAGGGAAACTATAACTGTTTTTCGTAATTTCAATTATTAATGTATTTAACATTTATAGCAAATATTCTCTGAAAGGTACTTGTTTTTGGTGAGGTGGAATTGTCACTAGAAGCACGTTGTTACTACAAATCTAGAAGGAATAACCTTTCAGAAGATCCTAAGATTCAGTCATTAGTTTACATTATCTTGTTAACAGAATGAGAGAAATGAAGAGGAAAACAACTTTAGAACCATCCATCCTATCAGTGTACTGTAAATAATTCACAGTACTATTTCAGTTTGAATATACTCATTTGTGTTTGGTTTAGAGTAAAGCAGACCTTGAAAGTACTGTACAATAGTCAGTCTTTTCAGGACCTTCATTTCTATCTGAAAAGGTGCTTATCAGGTAGGCACATAATTTCATTGTTGAAAATTATAGAAGCTTGGGTTTAGCAGTTTAAATACAGAACTTTAAAATTTAAAAAGCTTATGCAAAATACCTTCTATAAAACCTATTTTACTTTGCATACTTATAGAGCACAAAAGTGCTGGAAACACACATAGTATATGAGTACAAAATCCTAAAGAGTAATAATGCATAATAATAACTTGGGCAAAAAAGAAAGGAAGGAAATAAGGAAGAAAAGAAGAGAAAAAGAGGAATTTGTAACATGTAAGAGGGGCTTGTACTGAGGTCATCCAGTGATCTACCATGGTGAATCCAGTGACTGTTCACCATCAAAACAGGAACCTCAAGGCTGTTGCCAGAGAACACTACTTATTCCCTGAGAAACCATTGTCACTCAGCTGGCTGAGACACCTTTGGAAGACCTTAGTAGGGATCCTGGAGTTGGCAGCTCATGCTTACAAAGATTTCAAGTTTCTCTGGATACGTCCTCCTTCTATGGCCCCTGGAGGCTCTTCGGGGTCCTTGTCCCACAGGGTGTGGAAAAGCAGAAACTTCATTCTCCTGGCTCTTTAAAGCGATTTCCAATCCATCCTTTCTCCACCATCACATAAAAACCCTTCTCCTTTGATGGTCATGCCACAAACCGCCACACTGGCTGCCTTCTGCCTAAGCTGTCCACTTCAATACATTTTCTGCCTTGAACAGGAAACTGAGAGTCTCCATCACAGAGACAGAAAAATACGAGGTTAGTCTACCTGTGCTTGTCTACGAAGCCACGCAAATTCTCTGCGCCTAGTGTACTCTCGATGGCTAACCAGTCAGGGCTTACGAAGGACTAACTCAACTTACTTTCTACTTATCTGAGTTAAGCTAAAAAAAATCTGTTATTGGCAAGTGAGATAGTGAGTCCTTTTAAAGGCAAGGCCATTTTTTAAAAGTGAATGAACCTCATGTTTTAGTTCCAAATAAAGTATTACATGCCCATTTGTGCCATGAGAATATTTTGTGTAAGCAAACTGAAGCATGGATGTTTGCCTGAGTTACATAGCAATAGTAGGAAGACAAGCGTTTCAAATTCTAACTCTGCCACTTACTTAACTCTGTGATTTTTACCAAGTTATTAGATTTATCACAGCATGGTGAGGATTGAAATGATATAAAATATATTCAGCACTTGACACAATACCTGGTACCTAACAGAAGTTCAGTAAAGAGCGGATATTATAATATACGCAATTATTAATATTAATACTATGCATTACCCTCAATGATCCAGCACATAGGAATATTTCAGATCACTGCAGCTTTTACCCATTTGTGACGTAGTTCCTTTTCCTACACAGAGTGTGCCAAATATAATTTAATCACTTGTGATGACACAATCATCATTGGGAACCTCAGTGATTGTACTAAGCTGAAATGAGGGTTGCCCTCAGTGTTTCCTGAAATGGATTGGACTGGTTACCATGAAACTAACTTACCAGAATACTGAGCTCTTAGAGTCTATTTGTATAGTGCTTTGCAACTTTCCAGAACACATATGTAGCTAGGATTTCTATCCCTTATTGTCAGGATTAGGTTAGGTTGTGCTGTGGCTAACAACCCCCAAGTTGCAGTAACTAAAAGCAACTGGGTTTTATTGGTTGCTTGTGCTACCTGTGCATTGAGGACTGTTGGGAGCTCTGCTTCTTGTCCTGACCCCAGGACCCAGGCAAACCAAAACATCACCCATCACCATACCAGAGAGAAAAAGAACATGACAAGTCAACCATTAATTCATGAGGCTTCTACCCAAAAAGGACATTACTTCTACTCACACGGGGAAATTCAGGTCACAGGCTGCATCTTACTTGAAGGGGAGCAGGAAAATATTGTCATACCAAGTGCCTAGAAGGAGAAGAACCAGAATATTTGTGAATAGTTTTAATGACTCATATCTCACAACAGCTACTTCCTCAGAGAGGTCTTCCCTGACATCTTTTTTTTTTAACTTAAATTTATTTTTTTATACATCAGGTTTTTATTAGTTATCCATTTTATACATATTAGTGTATACATGTCAATCTCAATCTCCCAATTCATCCCCCCACCACCACCCCCCTCCGCTTTCCCCCCTTGGTGTCCATATGTTTGTTCTCTACATCTCTGTCTCTGTTTCTGCCCTGCAAACTGGTTCATCTGTACCATTTTTCTAGGTTCCACCTATATGCGTTAATATATGATATTTGTTTTTCTCTTTCTGACTTACTTCACTCTGTGTGACAGTCTCTAGATCCATCCACGTCTCTACAAATGACCTAATATTGTTCCTTTTTATGGCTGAGTAATATTCCATTGCATATATGTACCACATCTTCTTTATCCATTTGTCTGTTGATGGGCATTTAAGTTGCTTCCATGTCCTGGCTATTGTAGATAGTGCTGCAATGAACATTGGGGTGCATTGGTCCTTTTGAATTATGGTTTTCTCTGGGTATATGCCAGTAGTTGGATTGCTGGGTCATATGGTAATTCTATTTTTAGATTTTTAAGGAACCTCCATACTGTTCTCCATAGTGGCTGTATCAATTTACATTCCCACCAACAGTGCAAGAGGGTTCCCTTTTCTCCACACCCTCTCCAGCACTTGTTGTTTGCAGATTTTCTGATGATGCCCATTCTAACTGGTGTGAGGTGATACCTCATTGTAATTTTGATTTGCATTTTTCTAATAATTAGTGATGTTGAGCAGTTTTTTAATGTGCTTCTTGGCCATCTGTATGTCTTCTTTGGAGAAATGTCTATTTAGGTCTTCTACCCATTTTTTGATTGGGTTGTTTGTTTCATTAATATTGAGCTGCACGAGCTGTTTATATATTTTGGAGATTAATCCTTTGTCCATTGATTCGTTTGCAAATATTTTCTCCCATTCTGAGGGTTGTCTTTTCATCTTGTTTATGGTTTCCTTGGCTGTGCAAAAGCTTTTCAGTTTCATTAGGTCCCATTTGTGTATTTTTGTTTTTATTTCCATTACTCTAGGAGGTGGATCAAAAAAGATCTTGCTGTGATTTATTCAAAGAGTGTTCTTCCTATGTTTTCCTCTAAGAGTTTTATAGTGTCCAGTCTTACATTTAGGTCTCTAATCCATTTTGAGTTTATTTTTGTGTATGGCGTTCGGGAGTGTTCTAATTTCATTCCTTTACATGTAGCTGTCCAGTTTTCCCAGTACCACTTATTGAAGAGGCTGTCTTTTCTCCACTGTATATTCTTGCCTCCTTTATCAAAGATAAGGTGACCATATGTGCGTGGGTTTATCTCTGGGCTTTCTATCCTGTTGCATTGATCTATATTTCTGTTTTTGTGCCAGTACCATATTGTCTTGATTACTGTAGCTCTGTAGTATAGTCTGAAGTCAAGGAGTCTGATTCCTCCAGCTCCGTTTTTTTCCCTCAAGATTGCTTTGTCTATTCGGGGTCTTTTGTGTCTCCATACAAATTTTAAGATTTTTTGTTCTAGTTCTATAAAAAATGCCATTGGTAATTTGATAGGGATTGCATTGAATCTGTAGATTGCTTTGGGTAGTATAGTCATTTTCACAATAGTGATTCTTCCAATCCAAGAACATGGTATATCTCTCCATCTGTTTGTATCATCTTTAATTTCTTTCATCAGTGTCTTATAGTTTTCTGCATACAGGTCTTTTGTCTCCCTTGGTAGGTTTATTCCTAGGTATTTTATTCTTTTTGTTGCAGTGGTAAATGGGAGTGTTTCCTTAATTTCTCTTTCAGATTTTTCATCATTAGTGTATAAGAATGCAATAGATTTCTGTGCATTACTTATGTAATTATTTACAACTTTACCAAATTCATTGATTAGCTCTAGTAGTTTTCTGGTGGCATCTTTAGGATTCTCTATGTATAGTGTCATGACATCTGCAAACAGTGACAGTTTTACTTCTTCTTTTCCAATTTGTATTCCTTTTATTTTTCTTCTCTGATTGCCGTGGCTAGGAATTCCAAAACTGTGTTGAATAATAGTGGCGAGAGTGGACATCCTTGTCTTGTTCATGATCTTAGAGGAAATGCTTTCAGTGTTTTACCATTGAGACTGATATTTGCTGTGCGTTTGTCTTATATGGCCTTTATTATGTTGAGGTAGGTTCCTTCTATGCCCACTTTCTGGAGAGTTTTTATCATAAATGGGTGTTGAATTTGTCAAAAGCTTTTTCTGCATCTATTGAGAAGATCATATGGTTTTTATTCTTCAGTTTGTTAATATGGTGTATCACATAGATTGATTTGCATATATTGAAGAATCCTTGCATCCCTGGATAAACCCTATTTGATCATGGTGTATGATCCTTTTAATGTATTGTTGGATTTTGTTTGCTAGTATTTTGTTGACTATATTCATCAGTGATATTGGTCTGTAGTTTTCTTTTTTTGTAGTATCTTTGTCTGGTTTTGGTATCAGGGTGATGGTGGCCTCATAGAATGAGTTTGAGGGTGTTCCTTCCTCTTCAATTTTTTGGAAGAGTTTGAGAAGCATGGGTGTTAGCTCTTCTCTAAATATTTGATAGAATTCACCTGTGAAGCCATCTGGTCCTGGACTTTTGTTTGTTGGAAGATTTTTAATCACAGTTTCAATTTCATTACTTGTGATTGGTCTGCTCATATTTTCTATTTCTTCCTGGTTCAGTCTTGGAAGGTTATACCTTTCGAAGACTTTGCCCATTTCTTCCAGGTTGTCCATTTTATTGGCATAGAGTTGCTTGTAGTAGTCTCTTAGGATGCTTTGTATTTCTGCGGTGTCTGTTGTAAATTCTCCTTTTTCATTTCTAATTTTATTGATTTGGGTCCTCTCCCTCTTTTTCTTGATGAGTCTGTCCAATGGTTTGTCAATTTTGTTTATCTTCTCAAAGAACCAGCTTTTATTTTTATTGATCTTTGCTATTGTTTCCTTTGTTTCTATTTCATTTATTTCTGCTCTTTATGGTTTCTTTCCTTCTACTAACTTTGAGTTTTGTTTGTTCTTCTTTCTCTATTTCCTTTAGGTGCAAGGTTAGATTGTTTATTTGAGATTTTTCTTGTTTCTTGAGGGAGGCTTGTATTGCTGTAAACTCCCCTCTTAGAACTGCTTTTGCTGCCTCCCATAGGTTTTGTATCGTCGTGTTTTCATTGTCATTTGTTTCTACGTATTTTTTGATTTCCTCTTTGATTTCTTGGTTATTTAGTAATGTATTGTTTAGCCTCCATGTGTTTGTGTTTTTTGTGGTTTTATTCCCTGTAATTGATTTCTAATCTCATAGCGTTGTGGTCAGAAAAGATGCTTGATATGATTTCAATTTTCTTAACTTTACTGAGGCTTGATTTGTGACCCAAGATGTGATCTATCCTGGAGAATGTTCCATGTGCACTTGAGAAGAAAGTGTAATCTTCTATTTTTGGATGGAATGTCCTATAAATATCAATTAATTCTATCTGGTTTATTGTGTCATTTAAAGCTTGTGTTTCCTTATTAATTTTCTCATTGGATGATCTGTCCATTGGTGTAAGTGAGGTGTTAAAGTCTCCCACTATTACTGTGTTACTGTCGATTTCCTCTTTTATAGCTGTTAGCGGTTGCCTTATATATTGAGGTGCTCCTATGTTGGGGGCATATATATTTATATTTGTTATATCTTTTTATTGGAATGATCCCTTGATCATTATTTAGTGTCCTTCCTTGTTTCTTGTAACATTCTTTATTTTAAAGTCTGTTTTATCTGATATGAGTATTGTTACTCCAGCTTTCTTTTGATTTACATTTGCATGGAATATCTTTTTCCATCCCTTCATTTTCAGTCTTTATGTGTCCCTAGGTCTGATGTGGGTCTCTTGTAGACAGCATATATATGGGTCTTGTGTTTGTATCCATTCAGCAAGCCCGTGTCTTTTGGTTGGAGGATTTAATCCATTCATGTTTAAGGTAATTATCCATATGTATGTTCCTATTACCATTTTCTTAACTGTGATGCATTTGTTTTTGTAGGTCGTTTTCTTTTCTTGTGTTTCCCACTTAGAGAAGTTCCTTTAGCATTTGTTTTAGGACTGGTTTGGTGGTGCTGAATTCTCTTAGCTTTTGCTTGTCTGTAAAGCTTTTGATTTCTCCATCAAATCTGAATGAGATACTTGCCAGGTAGACTAATCTTGGTTGTAGGTTCTTCCCTTTCATCACTTTAAATATATCATGCCACTCCCTTCTGGCTTATAGAGTTTCTGCTGAGAAATCAGCTGTTAACCTGATGGGAGTTCCTTTGTATATTATTTGTCATTTTTCCCTTGCTGCTTTCAATAATTTTTCTTTGTCTTTAATTTTTGTCAATTTGATTACTGTGTGTCTCAGTGTGTTTCTCCTTGGGTTTATCCTGCCTGGGACTCTCTGCACTTCCTAGACTTGGGTGGCTATTTCCTTTCCCATGTTAGGGAAGTTTTCGACTATAATCTCTTCCAGTATTTTCTCGGATCCTTCTTCTATCTCTTCTCCTTCTGGGACCCCTATAATGCAAATGTTGTTGCATTTAATGTTGTCCCAGAGGTCTCTTAGGCTGTCTTCATTTATTTTCATTCTTTTTTCTTTATTCTGTTCCATGGCAGTGAATTACACCATTCTGTCTTCCATGTCACTTATCTGTTCTTCTGCCTCAGTTATTCTGCTATTGATTCCTTCTAGTGTATTTTTCATTTCAGTTATTGTATTGTTCATCTCTGTTTGTTTCTTCTTTAATTCTTCTGGGTGTTTGTTCTTTAATTCTTCTAGGTCTTTGTTAAACATTTATTGCATCTTCTCGATCTTTGCCTCCATTCTTTGACCGAGGTCCTGGATCATCTTCACTCTCATTATTCTGAATTCTTTTTCTGGAAGGTTGCTTATCTCCACTTCATTTAGTTGTTTTTCTGGGGTTTTATCTTGTTCCTTCATCTGGTACATAGCCCTCTGCCTTTTCATCTTGTCTCTCTTTCTGTGAATGTGGTTTTTGTTCTACAGACTGCAGGATTGTAGTTCTTCTTGCTTCTGCTGTCTGCCCTCTGGTCTTCTCTGACATCTTTATTTATCTCAAATAGCTCTCATGACTTTCTTTTTTCTTACTGTATTTTACTGTGGAGCACTTATATATATTATTTCATACTTTATTTTTGGTGAGTTTCTCTCACTACAGAATGCACATTCCATGAGGACAGCAACTTTTCCTTTCTTATTCACTAGTGTAGCTAGCACCAAGTACATCCTCAAATAATGCTTTGAAGAATGAACAGGGAGTAGTTCTGTTTCTCTACACAGTGGTATCGACACATTCACTAACTTGAAAGAATCATAGCTGATTGCTTCACTGTCAGTCCTTGTTAAGCAGCCCAGGAGCCTAAGATTGTATTTTGTTGTTCCAAAAACAACCTAAGGGGCCCACGTCAATTTTTTCTTAAAGCAGATGTGCCTAGCATCTTTAAGAGTTTGTTCTTACAATGCATTGGAAGCATTTATCTTCCTTTTTTTTTTCTTTTTATGAGATAATGCACAAGAGACCTTAAGATATTTGAGATATTTCAAAGTAAAATCTGAAGCACCTAAAAGAAAAAAAGAAAATCCAGTTCCTTGGGGTAAAGTAAGGGCCAAGCCATCAGCCAAGAACAGGCACTGGGAACATTCAAAAGAGGGAAAACAAACAGCCATGATAACAGCACAGATGGTTTTGAATGACCAGAATCAACTAGTTCCAAATAGGAAAAAGCAAAAATTCACTGACTTTTGTTAACTTGCAGTGTTTTGAGCAAAGGCTTTAAGTCTGTAACATTTCTTTTGCTCCTAATCATTGGTTGGTATGTACACATAGGTAAGATTACTTTCAGGATGTTGATTTTTTTTTTTTTTTCCTGAAAAATCCTTACAAGGGTTATGGTGTCACGCCTGATTACATACGTAAGCGAAATGAAGAAGTGAAGAAAGCCCAGGAAGAGTATGATAACTATATCCAGGAAAACCTCAGGGAAGCAGCTATGAAAAGGCTATCTGATGAAGAAAGGGAGGCAGTTCTGCAGGTAAGCGTCTGAAGTTTACATTCATGTGTAACTCTTTAAAACATCTCTGAAAGAAAGGTCCACCATCAGTGATTATTAAGGCCCGCACTTTGATTTTGAAATCAGAACACTCTCTTTTGATTATAGTGACAACTGCATGCAACAAAGCTGGCTCTTGGGGAGAGCAAAAAGTTGTGAAATAGGGACTGTTGAATAATAATTTGTTTCCAACTAGGTGAGCTTCTGTTTCTTCCTGAAGTAGTGTCATAAGCAAGCTAAGCTTCTCCTTCAATGAATGTGCATAAATAAAGTAAAAAAGCATTTTGATTTTCATTCCCATGCCCCTGAATTTTTCAAAAATAATATCCATAAGATAGATACTTTTCACTAGGTGGAGCTCTAGAATAATTGAAACTGTCCCTAGACCAACTTTTTTTTTCTTTCTTATAAGCAAGGGTCCAGATTTTAAAATAACCAGGTGTTAGGCTTTACATGTGTTTTCTTTCTTTGGAATAAAACAGACTTAAAGACACTTACACTGGAGTTTTTAATGCAAGACTTCTATCTGAAGCATTTAAAATATTGGGGGGTGTGAGCACCGTTGCTCCATCATCTTTAGAGAGTATTTGTTAAGCACCTACGGACACTGTTCTATAGTTGTGCTCTCTTATAGAGGTAAAAATACTACTTTATTCTTTTTGTTACTTTGAAAGCTTTCTACAAAGTCATTTCTAGTGACCTTTTCAAAACAGAAAAAAAAACCCTCTTTTTACAACATTAATTTCTATTGAAAAATGGATTCATATGCTGTTATAAAATCTTAGCATTTTATCAGTGTTATCCCAATCATCAACAAACATTTATTAAATGTCTGTTCTGCATAGAGTATCATGCTAAGCCCCAAGGGGCATAAAATAAAATTTCTGCTGTGGATAATGTTGTAATTTAATTGATAAGAGGTGCTGTGTATCTATGTACATATAGAAAGATGTGTGTGTGTGTACAGATCATATGTTTTTCATAAGGTTCGCAGGCATGAACATCCAGTGCAGGACGTAGGTAGGTCTTTAGCTGAGCCTTAAACTGCAGAGTAAGAGGATATCCCAGACAGCAGGAGTGGCCCGAGGGCAGACACCCTGTCTCTTTGTTGCCAGCAATCTCTGCAATGCCTAACCTAGTGCCCAGTATAAACACAGGTGATTAATAATGGTGCGCTGGAGAGAAGGAAGGGAGACAGGCAGGCAAGAAGGCTGGCACACGTGGAAGTGGGACTCGGCCGGTCATTTTCAGGAAGAGCACTGTTCTTTGGTTCCCTCCCTCCCTCTCTCCCTCCCTCCTTCCCTCTTCCCTCCATCAGATTCTGCCATTCTTAAAATATACATGTTTTTGTGAAAGCCAGGTTTTTACATCTAAGAAAAATAGGAAAAGAAGGGAAGAACTTCCCTGGGAAGGAAAAGGCTCTTCCCTCGGCAACTCCTTAGTGGGTCAGCAGCCCTCAGCTTCCTGATGTGGTCACTACAGAGTTTCTTTGTAGACACTTTGATAGACAATAGCTGACCCTCCCTTGGATGCCTTATTAGCTGGGTAGTGTAGCTGCCATGGTAACAAAGCCACAAGCTCTGTTCCTGACAAGCCCTGAACCCTGCTCCCTTCCCTGGTTAAGAGTTGCATGTAGTTCTATGACAGTACGGTCATGTGTCCCTGAGTAGGGCACATTCTGCTCGTTCTTCATAAAATAACATCCAGGAAGGGATCATCTGGTCTAATTATTCCAAACGTCTCATTTCACAGATGAGGATATGAAATGCAAATATATCAGTATTAAGTGGGCACATTTGTTCATTCATCCCTCCGTTCACCTACTGAACATCTAATCTACCATGTTCCACTCACTGTACCCAGCCTGGGGGATATACTGTTGTGAGCAAAACAAACGTGGTCCTTACTGTCAGTGAACTTGGAGGTTGGTTTACATTTGCCCCTGGTCACAACATTATCAGGTAGCTGAAGAGGGACTAAAACTCACATTGACCAGTTCCCAGGCCTGTGTTTTCCTACCACGTGATAAGCTCGTGCATAAGAGGTAACAGAGGGAGGCTCTTCCCGCCCAGGATCCAGCAGGGGACGGAAGGCATACTAGGCTGGGATTCTGAAGAGAATCTACAAAGGAACTATTTACAGAGGTGAAGCAGGGCTAAGGGAACCAACAAGGAACACTGAGGCACCCAGGACTAGGGACAGCAGGAATCACCACCACCCTGGGCTGGAAGGGCAGGGGCAGGAAACAGCATTACCAGAGCCGGGTGGGAGCTGGAGCCTGGAAGAGGGGCTCCGACAGGCACTGTCGTCACAGATGCAAGGGCCAGTCGTGTCCAGGTGATGTCCAGGGTGGGGGAAGAAATGCCCCAAGCTTGCTCTCCTCCCACCGGTGTCTTCCTTAGCTGAATTCAGGCAGAGGCTGGAGGGAACAGCGCTGGGGGAGGAGCAGCCCATAGGAATAAATACCTCAGCCCCACCACCGCCCAGCCCCTAGTCACAGCGCAGAGCCAGAGGTGGAGAATGGATGGGGGTGGCAGCAGAGGAGCATGGACCTGAACACACTCCTATTATTTTATGACCGCTTCTCCCTATGTGAAAATTTTTCCAAAATTAACAATATTATTTCAGTATTAAACTAGAAGAGAGAAAAAATGAAGAAATAAAGATAAGGGAAAATCAGTATCGCTGCAGTGGATAAAAGATTATTTTTAGATGAAATAACCACAAAACCGCTAAGAGGCTATTTTGGTATAATATGAAATATCAATCACATTTAGTTCCCATCCCTAGAGGTGGACTTTGATCCAAATGTTATTGTACACCCTGGAAGATAAAGAAACCTATCCTTTAAAAAGAAATACTGCAAAACGTGTAGCTGCTGTGACCACAAGGAATAGGGAAAGATCACCCAAGGAGCTATGAAAAACCTTTGATATTTCAAAGTGTATAAATACATAGATTTCTTCTCTGCAACAGGCAACCCTGTGGAGCACTGTGGAAACATATTTCCCATTTCATAATGAAAGCCTATAGAAAACCAGAATTCTTTAGAGGACTTCTTATTGGAATACTCCTCATACACTACTAAGCACTGTGTTAACCCATCCCTCTCTTTTTAAAATGTAGAAGACGCTTCTACCTTTTCCCTGTCCCAAATCCTTGATATAATCTCACTCAAGAAATGCTCAACATTTGTGGCCTTTTTTCTCAACAAATCTTTTCTATAAAGTGTGTCCGAACTTGTAGTCATTTTTACCTGAGCACGGAAATAAACCGTTTTCTCCCCGAAAAGTTTACAAGATTAAATTTGTACTATGAGGGCTTATTATTGAAGGTATTGTTATATAAGACACTTCTAATTCTCTCATAAATCTAAATGTATGGCCATGATTTTCAAGGACCATATTTTCTTTCTTTTTTTTTTAATCAATAATTTTAAATTATGCTACTCCTGAGCTCTGGCTAGGACTTCCAATACTATGTTGAATAAAAGTGGCAAGAGTGGGCATCTTTGTCTTGTTCCTGATCTTAGAGGAAAAGCTTTTAGCTTTTCACCATTGAGTATGATGTTAGCTGTGGGCTTGTCGTATTTGGCCTTTATTATGTTGAGGTATGTTCCCTCTGTATGCACTTTGTTGAAAGTTTTTTTTTTTTTATCATAAATGGAGGTTGAATTTTATCATGCTTTTTTGCATCAATTGAGGTGATCATATGATTTTTATCCTTTATTTTATTAATGTAGTGTATCACATTGACTGATTTGCGAATATTGAACCAGCCTTGCCTCCCTGGAATAAATCCCACTTGATTAGGGTACAGGCATACCTTGTTTTATTGCACTTCATTTTACTGTGCTTCACAGATACTGAGATTTTTACAAATTGAAGATTTGTGGAAACCCTGCACTGCCAGATGATGGTTAGCATTTTTTGGCAGTAAAGTATTTTTATTATTAAGGTATTTGTTTTTTAAAACATAATGCTATTGCATACTTAATAGACTATGGTCTATTTCTAGTTTCATACCATTGTGGTCAGAAAATATGTTTGATATGATTTCAGTCCTCTTAAATTTATTAAGACTTGATTTGTAGCCTAACATATGATCTGTGCTGGAGAATGTTCTGTGTACACTTGAGAAGAATGTGTATTTGTTGCTTTTGGATGGAAAGTTTTATACATATCTGTGAAGTCCATCTGATCTAACCTGTCATTTAAAGTTGATGTTTCCTTACTGATTTTCTGTCTGGATGATCTATCCATTGATGTAAGTGGAATATTAAAGTCCCCTACTCTTATAGTATTGCTGTCTGGTTTTTTCTTTCAATTTGTTAATATTTGCATTCATATTTTGATGCTCCTATGTTGGGTACATAAATATTTATAAATGTTATATCCTCTTGTTGTATCAACCACTTTATCATTATGTCATGCCCTTTGTCCCTTATTACAGTCTTTGTTTCAAAGTCAGTTTTTCTGTCATAAGTATAGCTACCCCAGCTTTCTTTTGGTCTTCATTTGCATGGGATATGTTTTTCCATCTGTGTGTCAGGGATCATAATTTCCAGGCAATATTTTAAATGTTACTTTCAGTTTCACTTTTCATTTTTGTGTAAATAAAATGATTTGTGCACCCATAGTGAATAACAGAAAGTGTCAATTTATAAAATTTCATTGCATGAGTTCAGTGAGTTTAAGACCATTTTGTCAGTGGAGCCACTAGTGCATTGTGATAAGAAATGATAACTGTGCAGAGATGGAAATAACCTTTATTGCTCCTAAGAGATTCCTAATTTTGAATTTGTTGGTTTCTGAGAACATAAAACGTTAACTTACATTATTGAATTAGCATATGTGTTACATG
Organism: Phocoena sinus; assembly: GCF_008692025.1. Lineage (NCBI taxonomy): Eukaryota > Metazoa > Chordata > Mammalia > Artiodactyla > Phocoenidae > Phocoena > Phocoena sinus. Next base: position 10,958,929 of record NC_045764.1, read on the forward strand.
TAATGATATTTCAGTCATTTCTAGAATAAATTAATGGGAAGTATAGATCCATTAACTATATGGAGGAAGAATTCTTTCTAATACTGAAAACACATAAAAGATCATCTCTTGTTAAATTGAATTTTGGGGCTTCCCTGGTGGCGCAGTGGTTGAGAGTCCACCTGCCGATGCAGTGGACGCGGGTTCGTGTCCCGGTCCGGGAGGATCCCACATGCCGCGGAGCAGCTGGGCCCGTGAGCCATGGCCGCTGAGCCTGCGCACGTGGAGCCTGTGCTCCGCAACGGGAGAGGGCACAACAGTGAGAGGCCCGCGTAACACAAAAAAAATAAAATAAAAAATTGAATTTTGGCATTTTATACAATTCCATTTAGTCAGATATAAGAAAACATGGCCATGTAAGTCAGAATCAAGTGTTTTGATGTGATTTCTCTGTTGAAGAATGAGGATATTTTTTTTCTAAAGAAAAAAAAAGAAAATTTTTATAAGAAATAATTTCCTGTTCAAAATTGTTTTTTTGCTTGGGACATCAACTCTAAGTTGTTTTTACCAAAGCATTTGCTATGAGCTTAGTTTCATACTACTCATAACTCTGCATACACGTATTTGATGGTAAAAACAAGTACAGTAACATTAAAAACAAAGAAAATAAATACTCCCAGTGGGAATTGAGCACACAATCAAGGACAGGGTTTGGCCTTTATACAGTATTTTTTGTTACTGTGGCCAAGAACTTGATAAACACATATCATTTTTTAGTTATTTTTGTCGGCTTTCTTTACCTGTTTACATTTTTCCTTCCCAGTGCAATTTTCTTTGCAATTTACTCTGCTTCTGCAGTTTACTTTGCTATGTACAGTTTTCTTTACCATTTGCAGGGGCTGAAAAAGAACTGGGAAGAAGTACATAAGAAGTTTCAGTCCCTCTCGGTCTTCATCGACTCCATACCAAAGAAGATTCGCAAGCAGAAGCTGGAAGAAGAAATGAAGCAGCTGGAACACGACATTGGTGTCCTTGAAAAGCACAAAATTATTTATATTGCTAATAAGTAATGGTGGATTTTTAAAAATATAGTCATTTTAACATAGAAAAAAAAAACACGGAAAACATAGAAATTAAATCATAAGTTTTTTTCAAAGAGTAAAGTACTATGAAGAGTATAGTCTTTACCAAAACGCTTAGGCAATGTTTAAAGAATAATTGTATTATTTACTTACATAGAGAAAAAAAAATTTTTTTTTCACCAGCGTCAGGGTTTCCATGTATAACCTGATTAAAATTTGATGTTAGGTTTTCCAGTTTGATAGCATAATTCATTATTATTATGTACTAGTTTCAGATAAACATTCATTTCTGGGCCCTGAAAAATAAAGTCAACACTCAGAACTTCACATTTTTTTCTACACTGCGTAATACAAGGAATACAAGGTTAAAAACTGTAAAGTATTTTGAATTGGAAATAGTGGTGTAAGCCTTTTTAGTACTCTGAAGTATTTTCTACATATTATTCCAGAGATCCAAAAATTACATATATTTTCTGATAGCCTATGTCATATGCAGCTATTCACAGCTATAAATATTTTCAATATCCATAATGTTATATATAGGCTGAGAGGTTTACATCTGGAGGAAGAAAAATTAAGAAGGTAACATAAAATCAAGGAGACAACTTATAAATTGTGTCACTAAGGATTGTTGAAGAGAATAGCCTTCTTCCTGACATCCAACTTTTAAAAACTGCTGTTCTATGTGCTTTATTCCATAATTTACTATGTGTACTTCACGAAAATGGATATTACTTTTTCTTTTTGGCTTTCTCTATTTCGTGAATTCTAATGTTTCTATTTGTAAGGTTACATAATTTATTAAGCAATAAGTTTATGTAAGTAGAGCTGTCTTCAACTCAAAATAAATGAGCCTATAAATGTCCAAAAAGAAGATTCTTTTATGAAATTTTAAATTAGAGAAATTTGGTAAAATATATGAAACTATAAAATATCAGAGCAATATCAATTTTACTGCTTACACTGATTTTTATCCTGTTGGCAACACAGAAAAAAATGATAATTTTTTCAAGCTTTTTCACAAACACGGAATTTGGGAGCATTGTAGAAAAGTTAACTTTCATTAAAGAAAAATTTTTGAATTTTATATACAGATATTTTTGAAAACTCACTTTAAACTTTTTTTCACATATCTGTATAGGCGTCGTTTCTTTATTCCTTATTACCTTAGGACAGATATAAAATAAAAATAGTACAGTTGACCCTTGAACCATGAAGGGGCTAGGGGCGCTGATCCTCCACACAGTTGAAAATCTGCATATACCTTATCATTAGTCCTCTGTCTCTTTGGTTCCTCCATATCCATGGTTCCATGTCCTCAGAGTCAACCAACCACAGATCGTGTAGTACCACAGTGTTTATTATTGAAAAGAATCCACGTGTAAGTACACCCACACAGTTCAAACCCATGGTGTTCAAGGGTCAACTGTATTATGATAAATTCTCATTTATGCAGAATTTCCTTCCTTTTTAAGGCTGAATAATACTCCACTGTCTGTATATACTACATTTTGCTTATCCTTTCTTCTGTTGATGGGACACTTGGGTTGCTTCCGCATTTTAGCTGTCGTGAATAAGGCTGCTGTGAACATAGGTATACAAACATCTCTTTGAGACCCTGCTTTCAATTCTTTTGAGTATATATCCAAAAGTAGATTTGCTGAATCATATGGTAATTCTGTTTTTAAGTTTTTGTGGAAATGTCATACTCTTTTCCACAGCAGCTATACTATTTTACATTCCCACCAATGCTGTACAAGTGTCCCAATTTCTCTGCATCCTTGCCAACACTTGTTGTTTTCTGTTTTTTGGTAGTAGTCATACTAATAGGTGTGAAGTGGCACCTCATTTTAGTTTGGTTTGCATTTCCCTACTGATTAGTGATGTTAAGTATATTTTCTTGTGCTTATTAGCCATTTGTATATCTTCTGTGGAGAAATGCCCTTGCCCATTTTTTTAATGGGATTGTTTGATTTTGTTGTTGAGTTTTAGGAATTTCCTATATAGTCTGGATATTAATCCCATATCAGATATAGGATTCACAAATATTTTCTTCTATGGGTTGCCTTTTTACTTTATTGATAGTGCCTTTTGTTTTTGTTTTTGTTTTTGTGGTACATGGGCCTCTCACTGTTGTGGCCTCTCCCATTGCGGAGCACAGGCTCCGGACACGCAGGTTCAGCGGCCATGGCTCACGGGCCCAGCTGCTCCGCGGCATGTGGGATCTTCCCGGACCAGGCCACGAACCCGTGTCCCCTGCATCAGCAGGCAGACTCTCAACCACTGCGCCACCAGGGAAGCCCGATAGTGCCTTTCGATATACAAAATTTTTCAATTTTCATGAAGTGTCCAGTGTGTCTATTTTTTCTTTTGTCACCTGTGCCTTTGGTGTCATATCCAAGAAATCACTGCCAAATCCAATGTTGTAAAGGTTTTATCCTGTTTTTTCTTGCAAGAGTTTTATTGTTTTAGGTCTTAAATTTAGGCCTTTGATCCATTTTGAGCTAATGTTTATACATGATCTTAGTAAGTTTTAAAATCAGAAAGTGTTGAATCCTCCAGTCTTGTTCTTCTTTTTCAAGATCGTTTTGGCTATTTGGAGTCCCTCGAGATTCCACATGAATTTAGGATAGGTTCTTCTATTTCTGCAAAAAAAGATCATTGGGATTTTGCTAGTGATTGCATTGAATCTGTAGATTGGTTTGAGTAGTACTGACATTTTAACTATATTAAGTCTTCCAATCCATGAACATGGGATGTGTTTCCATCTATTTTTGTCTTCTTTAATTTCTTTCAGCAACGTATTACAATTTTCATTATACAAGTCTTTCACCTCCTTGGTTAAGTTCATTCTTAAGTATATTTGATGCTATTGTGAATGGAATTGTTTTTGTAATTTCCTTTTTAGATCATTCATTGTTTATAGAAATACAACTGACTTTTGTGTGTTGACCTTATATCTTGCTACTTTGCTGAGCTCAGTCATTAATTCTAACAGGTTTTTTTTGTGTATGAAATCTTTAGAGATTTCTACATGGAATATCAAATAATCTACAGATAATTTTACTTTTTCCTTTCCAACTTGGATGCCTTTATGTCTTTCTCTTGCCAGTTGCTCTGACTAGAACTTCCAGTACTACGTTGAATAGAAGTGGTGAAAGCAAGCATCCCTGCCTTGTTGCTGATCTTAAAGGAAAAGCTTTCAGTCTTTCACCATGATGTTCACTGTAGGTTTTTAGTATATAACTTTTATTATGTTGAGATAAGTTCCTTTTATTCCTAGTTGTTGTTGTTTTTTCGTGTTTTTATCATGAAAGGGTGTTGTGAACGTCACTTTTTAAACTAAGAGCTATCTCTTAAATGATCAGTGTGTTTTCTTCTATAGTTATCAAGCTATATGGGAAGAAAAATCATAATCAAAAGGGTATCTTGCCTAGAACAGAGTTAAAAAAAAGTAGTTTCGATTATAAAAATCTCTTCAGCTAACAAAGCTCATTCATTGTCATTCAACAAATACTAACTGTCTGTAATGCGCCAGGAACTGTTCTGATTGCTGGGCAGAAAAGTGAACAAAATAACTGTTGGAAGACAGAAGTAATCAGACAAATGCATCTATAATTAGAAATTGAAAGTAGTGATTGGTAAGGAAAAAAAAAATAGGAGGCTATTTTGCAAGGGAATATAAAGTGAGTCCTAAATCAGATTTTATAGTTAAGGGGATGTATTTCTGAGGATCTGACATTTAAAAATAGACTAAAGAATGAGTAAAAGTTAGGAGAGATGGGGAAGAGAAATATTGTGGAGGGAAAAAGAATCCAAGCAGAGAGAATAAAATGTGTAAAGGATCTGGGGTAGGAAACCCTGAACCCATAGGAGGAAGGCAGCCATTAGGGCTGGATGGTCCTTAGAGAAGGGAGAAAGGTGCAAGGTGAAGATGAAGAGGGAAGCAGGGGCCATTGGTGTGTTTTAAGCAGCGAGGTGGCACGATGCGAAAAATATTTTTATTTTTTAATTTTTTAAATATTTATTTGGCTGCACCAGGTCTTAGTTGCAGCACGCGGGATCTTCGTTGCCACATGGGGGATCTTTAGTTGCAGCATGCAGGCTCTAAGTCCCTGACCAGGGATTGAACCCGGGCCCCCTGCGTTGGGACTGCAGAGTCTTAACTGCTGGACCACCAGGGAAGTCCCGAAGAGTATTTTTAAATGATCACTTGCTATATGGATTAAAATGGAAGAATGAATGAATATGGGGAGACTAATTAGGAGACCATCATAGACCTCCAGGTAAAGAAGATAGTGGCATAGACCAAGGCTGTGGTAGTGAAGGCAAAGAGTAGCTATTGGCTTCCAGAAATATTTAAGAAGTAAAAATGTAACTTGGTGATGGATTGAAAGGAGAAGAGTGTGGTTTCAGGGATGACAGCTACATTTCTGATTTGAGCAACTGGGCAGTGAGGGCGCCATTTTCTGAGGTGGAACAATCTAAAGGAGGAGCAGATTGGAGGAGGTTATGGTGAAGAATGAAAAATACAATTTTTTTTTAAGCTAGTGTTCTTTCTTTCTTTCTTTCTTTCTTTTTTGGCCACATCATGCGGCATGCAGGATCTTAGTTCCCCAACCAGGGATCGAAAGCGTGTCCCCTGTATTGGGAGCCTGGAGTCTTAACCACTTGGGAAGTCCCAAGAATACGATTTTTGACATGTTGTATTTATGATAATCTTGTGACATCTAGTTGGAAATTTAGATAGGTAGGTAGATATTTGAGTCAGAAAAGAGATCTGGGGTAGAATGATACATTTTGAAATTCAGCAGCATGAATGAGATCACCTTGAGACAAAGAATTGAGTGAGGAGACAGTGAATGAGTTCCCATCAACTCTTGTGTTTAGAAGTCATATGGGAGAGCAGGAAGGAGCAAGGAGATGAAAGATTGAGTGACCCAAGAGGTCAGAAGAAAACCAGGAAGCCAAGAAAATTCAAGAAAGGAGTACTCTTTTCCTAAGGTAGAACTTCGACAATGGGAATGAAATTCTCAACACCTGGCCATGCCTTCCTCTTCCCTGCTCTGAGCAGGATACAGGTCACCTTCTATAGGGGGTCCTCTGCTCCTGTTTTATATTTGCAATCCGAACTCTTATGCTGAAATCCTTTTATCTCTCTAGGTATGTTAATCTCTTCGATCGATGTCCCCAAATTAGCATGTGACTTAAGGTGCCCGTTAATACAGCGCACGTGAACACAATTCGACTACCAAAGTGAAGGAAACTTTTCAGCAGCTCAAGGGACATTTTTCAGCAGTTAAGGAAGCCAATGCTGTTTACTATCATAATTAACTCTTAAGAGGGCAATCTAATTTCACAGAAGGTGGTCTATTCATAAATACTGATTACTCCAAGTTGGAGACAAACACTTATAAGGGACAGAAAGAGCAAGGTAGTTTTTTTTGAGCATTTCTTTCTTCCTGCTCTGATGTGCTATGGTGAAAAAAATCAACAGGTCTGACTCTGACAGTCAGTTATGTGACCTTTTGGGCGATCACTTAGTGTTCCTCAACCTTAGTTCCATCTATAAAGCAGACTGAACTAGATTCTGTCTCACCCTCCTTCTAGTTCTAATGGTCTATCGCGATAAAACTATATGACTCTTTTCAACCTCGCTTAAGCAGAAGTTTGGTCTTTAGACTGATAAGAATGCAGAAAATCGTTAGAGGATCCAGAGCCAGTGACTTTCACCAGCCCTCATCAGCTCAACCCACCATTTGACAAACTGGAAAAAATGTTAAGTAAAGTGAAAACCATCACTTGTTTTCCGATCTTTTTAGATGAAAATTTTCTTAATAATAGTCATTTGAGGTTTTCAATCACAGGGTGTCCTTCACTCTAAGGATTTTAAATAGATGGTCTCTCTAGAAAACTAGTGCTGAAAGGAAAAAGGAAGGGAGAACAGGAGAGAGGGAAAGGGACAGGGAGACGGAGGGGAGGAGAAGAGTTTGAAAAGAAATGGGATAATATCCCTTTAGCTAGAAAGAGTGGTTCCAGTTACAGAAGAACATTCTCTCTGACCGTGCCAGAGCCTCTATGCTTTTAGACTGTATCTGTGACAAAGCAAAACAAAACAAAAAACTTGTCTTCATAATAAAAAAATACTGAATGAGGTCATTTTTTTCTTCACACATAATGTGCTTGATGAGAAAGAACTGAAATTAGCGACAGACTAAGTTAATGCTAATTATCCCTGAGAACTAATGTTTCACAGGATTGGAATTAAAACACCATGCACATAATAATTTGTTTAAACTGCATATGCAGATATGGCCTTTAGATACAGACTTCTTATTCTGAAAGATGCTGCCTCTATAGGAAATGAGACCGGATGGGGGTTTGTTTACCTGCCTTCACTTAGGCACTCAGATGAGTGTTGTCTATGAAGTTACGGTATACGCTTACCTAAATGACGCTGCTGATGTGGAAAAAATCTGTGAAATTCTTTTGGAATAAAAAGCATTCCTCCCACCCCTGAACCTCTACCACCAAGTTCTCCTTTCCTGAGACAGCCAATGCTTCAGTTTTTTATGTACCTTATCAGAAATATAAAAGCAAATGAATGGACTTCCCTGGTGGCACAGTGGTTAAGAATCTGCCTGCCAATGCAGGGGACATGGGTTCGAGTCCTGGTCCAGGAAGATCCCACATGCCACAGAGCAACTAAGCCTGTGCACCACGACTACTGAGCCTGCGCTCTAGAGCCCGCGAGCCACAACTACTGAGCCCACGTGCTGCAACTACCGAAGCCCACGAGCCTAGAGCCCATGCTCCACAACAAGAGAAGCCACCGCAGTGAGAAGCCCGTGCACCACAACGAAGAGTAGCCCCTGCTCGCTGCAACTAGAGAAAGCCTGTGCGCAGCAACAAGACCCAACACAGTCAAAAATAAAATAAGTAAATAAATTTATATTATATAGATATAGATCCTGCAAGCCTCACAGCGTGGTCAAAAAGAAAATCAAATTAAAAAATAAAAGCAAATGAATATATGTATGTATATTTATATATGGATATATAAATGTATATATACCTATATGTGTGTGTATATGTATATGTACATATATACATGGATGGATATATACATATATATCACGAAATACACCTAATTATATTATATATACATACATCTCTCACTTTTTAAAAACTCAACTAAGAGCACACAATAACACTTGCCTTTTCAGTTAGTAAAATCGTTTTTTATCAATACATAATGTTCTTCATTCCTTTTTGTAGATGTATGGTATTAAGTTGTATGGGTGTATATAATATATTTTACCAGCACCCTATTGATGGACATTTAAGTTATTTCATTTAAGTTTTTTCAGTATTTCCTATTAAAAGCAATGCTGAAGTAACTGACCTTGAACCTACCTCATTTTACACATTTGGCTATATTTGTAGAAAATCATTCCCAGGAGTAAAATAACTAGGTCAAAAGGTATGTACATTTGTAACTTTATTAGAAACTCTTTTAAATTTTGCTGTGAGTGTGTGTGTGTGTGTGTGTGTGTGTGTGTGTGTGAGAGAGAGAGTGAGAGAGAGTGAATAGGTGATGTATATACATGGTCAAAAATTCAGAATTCATAACTACCCAAAGGTGGGTAAGGAGAAGTAAGTCTCCCTCATGCTTCTTTCCTGTAGCCACTGAATCCCCCTGCCCAGAAGCAGCCACTGTGACCAGCCTCTGTGTACTTTCCAAATAATACTCTAGGCATATGTGTGTAAGATAAAAGTAATGATATTTGTGTCTATAGGAGAATTACTCCAATTCAACAGATACGTGGTTTTCTTCTGTTGTGTCGGTGGAGATCAGAAGACTCTTGCCAAGAGCGGTATCATATAGTCAGTGTAAGCACTCAGGCAAGGAATAGCTTTTTTATCGTCCCACCATTCATTGTCAGCCATTATCTGTAGATTCCATCAAGAAAGCAGAGGTTTTATTGACTTTCACTATGCCTGTGTGTTCATTCTGGATGGAAGAGAGGCCGTGGATATGGGACCTTGCCCTGTCCTTGGCCACACCATGTTGAATTTCCAATCTGGGTTCATTGCAACCATCTGAGATCTGCTTTCATCCTCCTAGTGGTGGGGTGTGCATTGAGTCTACTGATTCCTGTGTTTGGTGTTCTTCTCTTTCTTAGAAACACTGGAAGCCTACACATTTATTAACTTTAGATCGCAGGCCACATTCAGAGAACCTCCCTTAACTCTATTCACTCCCATCGTTCTGTGCAAACTGGCCTGAGTTCTTCGCTTCCTTAGTATCTTGTTAAAGACAAGGGGCAGTCGACCCACCACAATATCCTAAGGTTTTACAAACAGCCCCCTTGAGAGTGTAGCTAAGCCATGTGGTTTCTCTTCCGACAGTACAAGAGACAATATTACCAAATACTTTGCTGTGGAATAACAAGGGTCAACAGCTTCCCAGCCCACCCAAGAATCTTTCCTATCATGCCTGTGCCACCCTGTTCATGACTATTAAAAGGAATTGGACCCTTCATGGCTCAGAAGTCTGTTAAGTCTTACCTTTCATAGGATCCTGTTCCAATGATGTGGTTCTTGTATCACCTAAGTGGACATAATAACCAGAGTTTGCTGTTACACGCTCAAGGACCCCGTTCACCAACAGGATTCAAAGTTTCTTTTAAGCAAGGAAAGCAACAAAACAGAGGGACCCAGCGGCTGTCTGCTTTCCTTTCTATCTCCTGGCCTTTTTGAGCACAACACAAAGGACAAACCTTAATCTTGTGCAATTCCCACATGTATGAGCTGCGCTTTTTGGACTAGTACAGGTTTCTTTTATCTTCATTGGCTTTGAGGAGACAGTGAAATTTTCTCCTGGGTAAGCTCTATGGCTGTACACAGCCAGCAGGCTAGGATTCAGGCCCAGCACCCTGGAGGTCACATGTGGTTCCATCTGGACAAACACTTTAAAACAAATTTCCTGGCTTTTCTTCAGAATTATTGAGATGACAGGCAGCTGCCACCCACGTGGTAAGATGGTGTCCAGCACTAACACGAAGGCCTTATGGTATGTGGGTGGGGGTGGTAGACAGTGAGACTGGTGAGTTAGGCTTCAAATTATAAAATTATCTTAGAATTTGGAACACCATCTTGCTATATCATTAAACTGCTGTAATTCTTTTTCAGTGCACCCATAGCTTTTCCAAAAATCACTGTGACACACCCTTTGGGGATTTAAAATACAGTAGTAAAGCTTAAAAGACTCTATTTCTTCTAAGTGTATTTTATAGCGTAAAAAATAATGTGCCAGGTTCCAAGTTTTCAGAATTTCTAGTTATTTCAGAATTAGCCAAACAAGTTAATGACAATTGACCCACACACTTTTTTTTTTTGACCCATACACTTTTTGAAAATTAAATAAAATGGAAACTTTTCATAAAGTAAAAATGTAAGCCATAGGCCTTAAAGAGAATAATCCTCTTCGTAAAAAACGCATTATTCTAGCATCATTTAGTCTTGTGTTTCCAGTAATATCTCATAAGTTTAAGTATATTTTAAGCAGTTACCTGACATTGATTCATCATATGGCACTTTGGATATTGTTTTAGGACTCAGGTATTTTTCATGTAAATGGAACTTAATTATAGTGAGTATTCAGATTGATATTTTATTATTACAATCCCTTTAATACACACATTGAGGCTAATTATCTTAAAATAATTAGATTTTTTAAAAACTATTTTAAATGGTTATATTCTTTTAAAAGTCACATCAGAATTCGTGTGTTCAAGATATTTTATTCAAATGTTTAAGAGAAAACTAATTCTAAAATTATTATACTTGCTATCCAGTGTTCTTATGCGGGTCTTATGTAGTGTGATTTTTTTACCCCCTCTTCCACCTCACACATTGAACTTTTCTGTTGCACAATTAAGATCATATCTTGCTTATTCATCCTTCTCATGCCCATATCGCTGCTTTGTTTCCATGCTTTTCTGTAGACACAAAAACTTTTCATTTCCAGGACAAATAGTAGTATAATCGTTTACAAATGTCAGTTAAACTCAACATATATAGAGAGCCAACAATGGACAAAACTCAGCTGAAGTGACAGTGACTCAGTTTGCTCATGTGTGTATAATGAAACATCACAACTGCACCTAGTCAATAGTGACTATGAGACACCATGAATTCTAAGGCAGCCTCATTTCAGAGATGTTCTGATGTGAAAAATATGCATCTTAAAGTAGATGTAATATAGTAGTAGCCCTTCTACTAAAACATCACACCACCTCCTAGATGTTACCTTTCTTTTAAAACCCGGCTCAAATCCAGCTGTTTGTGGAAGCATCCACGATTATTACACCACTCAACACATCACGTTGCTCACAGAACCCCGAGTATCCACTTACGCAGTGGTATGTCACATTTGCTCTCTTTTTCAGAATAATTCTTAGGAACCAGGCTGTAAGAATCCTCTTTGATATTGCTTAGCATGGCTTTCAGCTGAGAGCTGGGGTGATGCCCTCCTGGGAAATTAGAGCAGAATAAAAAGCAGTGGGCATCAAAGTGCCCACTTTGATGGTTAGTTTAGCAAACTTATAGTTTGATCATTCGATGTGCAAACATTTCCCCTTATATTTAGAGCTCTTATCCTCCCTCTGTAACACCTGCCTATTAAATCCACAATCTGTTGGATTTGACTCCTAACCGATGCTTAATTTGTGTAGCTTAGATATTTCTGTGAAAATTTACTACCATGATTACTCTACCATCTAATGGGGGGAAAAGTTTTGTTCCTATGGTAACTGTTGTAGAACAGTGCATACTTACTATACTTCTAAAATATGCAGCCCAACCTTGTGGGAATACACATCATCTTGAAAGAATTTTCTCCCTTCAATAAAGATTGATATTTTCCCCCATTTTCACCTGATTTCAGAATAAAATAAAACTTTGTAAGAATTGCTAAGGAAGAGCTTGAGGAAATGAGAACCATGGATGTGTCTCACCCCTGCAGCTGTCATGGGAGAGCAACACAGTCCTCAAGTGATTTCTGGGAATACATGTCCAATCCCTCTATGGTTGTATTCCTCCCAGACTCTTTCTGTTTTCCATGTCTCATAATGTTTGCTGTGTTTGGGATGTTGCTATGCAAAAATGATATAAAAGTGGGGTTTTTTCCTAAGGCAATCAAGCTTAGCCAATGCAAGTTTAGGATGATGCAAAAGTTTCTCAGAAAAATTTTAGCATTCCTTGGGGAATGATTTAAAAATGCTCATGATAAGAAAGGATAAATGTCAATAATGGCCTAAAATGTCATTCCACATGAGAAAATTAATCAGTTCCAGGGTTTTTGTAAGTATTGATATCACTTAAACCACAGTTCTTATTTGTATTTTTGCAAACGAGACTTTCTCCATCTTTTTTCTTCAAATTAATTACCCTCTATGAGTTTTTTCCCTTTAAAAGTTATATACTACAGGGACTTCCCTGATGGTGCAGTGGTTAGGAATCGGCCTGCCAGTGCAAGGGACACGGGTTCGAGCCCTGGTCTGGGAAGATCCCACATGCCACGGAGCAACTAAGCCCGTGCACCAGAACTACTGAGGCTGTGCTCTAGAGCCCACGAGCCACAACTCCACAACTACTGAAGCCCGCACACCTAGAGCCCGTGCTCCACAACAAGAGAAGCCACTGCAATGAGGAGTAGCTCCCGCTCACCGCAAGTAGAGAAAGCCCACATACAGCAACGAAGACCCAACGCAGCCAAAAATAAATTATTTAAAAAATTATATGCTACAATCTTATTAAAGCAAAGAAACAAATACATCAGAACTACAATTTTTAGTATTCGCTAGAAAAGTTTGCATTACGGTCTCCTTCTTGTTTTATCTTTCTTTTTGTGTGTGTGAATTTTTCTCCAGAGCTTACTTAGAGATCTGTGGATTCTATAGTTCTGTGATAGAAGAGGAATTAGGAAAAATGTTCATAATATCTTAAGCACATAACCCCACCCTCAGCAAACATGACTTACAGACAGTAATGATGACGGTAGCTGTCCCTGAGTACAGGTCAACCCTGCGGAAGGTACAGGATTCCTAGGTGATATTATGGGTTTCCAGACATCCTGCCCTCTCACCAACATGTGACAGTGTCTGAAATTCCACCATCGTGTTTTACCGGGTACCTCTGAATCGGATTATCCAAACAGGGAGAAGGGCCCCAATAGAAGGAGTCAGAGGCACGTAAGAGAGTAGGGCAGCATAGGGGACTGAAAAACAGCGCGGGTGCGCAGTTATACCACGTAGGGCAGGTCCAGGGGAAGCTCGGACGGCAGAGGGTACTATGAAGGATATTAGCTGCTTGATGAGTGACAGCGTGTCAGCATCTGTGTAAAGAGGTTGGCGGAAGACATAGAAGGCATTTCCTGCTTTCTAAGTTTGCCGCGTTGACTCCGCAAGACCTCAGTTTTGTGCGGTCTCAGACCTCACGGGCAGGATCACCTCAGAACGGCTCAGCTTATGCTTTGCTTTCCTTGTTCATCAGCCCCGGAAAAGGATTGTTGTCAGAGAGAAAGAAAACGGAGTTCTTCTTCCTCTTGGGCCTGGGAACACCCTGCTCCCTATATCCGGATAAGAAGGAAGAAGGAATGGGAGCCCAGGATCTTAACAGCATATGGGTTTAAAAATCTACCAGGTAACATTTTCCACCAATATTTTCCACGCTTTCAGTGTCCCAGTGATGATGTAGCTGATGGCCAGAAATACTAGAAGCCTGATCTCTGGTTAAAATCTTTTTTAGAAGACTATATATTACTTTACTACATTTTCATATGTTTTTAGGCTGCAGCTGATTTCTTTCAGTCTTGGGTGTGTGAAGCCGTAATTATTCGGTCAGCTGAGATATATAACACACACATATATACATATATAGATATTTACAGAAAGGTATACAGATGTCATTACTATAGGGCATAAAGGAGGGTCAGGATCATAGACTGCTGAAAAGTCTCTTGTAAAATTTTTGTTCAAGGATCTAAATGTAGAATTAAGCAAAGAGTAATGCAATGAGAAATCCTAGGCCTTAACTGAAAGAAAAGACAGAATTCATGATCTTTCATGCCCTACCTCCATGATAAGTATTCAGTTCATATGGAGGTTTATTCTCCTTTGTAAGAGCCAAAGCCTTTCATCATTTCTGGGCATGGCATACCTCAGAGGCAGACAAGGTGGTACCAGCTGCACATGAAAGAAATCACACGATTTCAGTGTGTAGAGTAATGACAGGAATGGGCAGTTCAGACCAACTGGACCCATTTCTGCCACTTTTTCAAGCGTGCACACGTGCACACACACACAGAGCAGAAAAAGAAGACTCTGAATGAGTTTGTGGAGGCAGGAATTGAACCCAGTACCCAAGGAATCTTAAACCTTCTGGGTCTGTTATGGTGGGCAAAGCAGCGGGTCTTGCTCACAGTAAAGAGTACATTTGTTTATTAAATTAGCCCCCCAAAAAGCTAAATTATTACATGACTTTTCAAAGCCATGAATAGCCAGTAAAATGAGAAACAGATATTGCTTCTCTAAAATAATGATAGCAAACATATATAGCAGTTACTAGGGTCTGTATTGTTTTAAGTGCTTAAATAAATTCACTTAATGCTCATAATAACCTTATGATTATGGTTAAGTATGATTTTCCTCCTCTTCTAGTAATTGGAAAACTGAGGCACAGAGAGGTTAGGTAATTGTCCAAGAATGCACCATTACTGATCGGCAGTAGAAGTGTGGACAGGGGAGAGTGTGGATGCCCATTAATAGAGGCATACCCTCAGGCACCTGAAGGGTAAATGACGTGCACCTCGCCAAGATTTCACTTCAACTCCAGCATCTTTCTTGAACCATAGTCCATCCACTTGAATGCCTATGTAAGTGAAGTGGCACATTCTAGCAGAGCGAGATTGCACCATATGGAGAAGGCACCCAGGAACCGGGCTGGCAGCATAGGCTGCTCAGTGGATGCTGGGAAGTGTCTCAGAAGAAATTGTCCAGAAAAAGCCCCAAGGCACTGGGAGAAAAAAGGAAGGAAACTGGAGGGCATTACTGCCTACGAGGAAGTCGGCACTGCTTTCAAAATTAATGAGAAAGTTGCATATACCACACGCAATGGGGTCTCTCCTTTATTAGCCAGTTAAGTATTAAGGATTTGGCATGTTTCATTTTTCTGCTCTAATTACAAAGGTGGTTGTGCACCTATAGAATTAGTTTCATTGCTTTGTATTTGATAAATTCACATATCAGGTCTTTAAATGTAGCAAACGTATGACTTGCTGAGGGCTGTGTAGCTCATTAGTGGATAAAGAAGGAGATGCACTCAGTGTTTTTCCAGAAGAAAACCCAAAAGAGACAGGTTCAGGCAAGATCAGAACTTTCCAGTAATTAAAACTTCTCAGAAATGAGATGGGGTGCCTGCAAAGGGCTGAGTAGCCATCAGTAAAAGCATCCTGACCATAGGCCAGGAATCCCCGCTGGACCAGATGACTTCTAATATTCCTCCTGCCCCAGTGCTAAGACTTTGGTGATTATTTTCACAGAGAACTTGATTTTTTATGTTCATAGACATCTAAACATTTGGAAATGTAATGAAACCATTTTAAGTAGTAAGAAATTGAAAGACAGAGCTCTCAGTTAATTTTATGAAGCATGCAATCTTAGTTTTCTAAATACCCTGGATAAGTTAGCAAGCCCTCTGCAATGCTGGGGCTCAGAATCGGGGCTGAGCAAGTATGTGAGGGCTGTGGTCCCTGAAGGCCTGAGTGCAAGGAATAGATACAGCAGAGAGGAAGGAAGGGGATGGAGGAAAAGAGGAATAATACAAGTGATAGTGGTCCTAATACGAATGTAATCATTACAGCAGTCACATCAGAGAATCATGGCTGTTCTCACTTTTCACATGGAGGAACTGAATCTCAAGGTCGTGAGTCCCAAGGCCATGTGGTAAGTGGCAGAGGCAGGGCACACACTGCAGTGCTGTGACTCACCTGTGCAGTAGCTTTGCTCAGCCTAGCATGGGTGGCTGTGTATTAAACACAGGCCTGGGACTTCCCTGGTGGTCAAGTGGTTAAGACTCTGCACTCTCAGTGCAGGGGGGCTGGGTTTGATCCCTGGTCAGGGAACTAGATCCCGCATGCCACAACTAAAAGATCCCGCACATGGCAACGAAGATCCCATGTGCTACAACTACATGGCAACGAAGATCACATGTGCTACAACTAAGACCCAGGGCAGCCAGATAAATAAATAAATATATTTTTTTAAAAAAGACAGGTCTAAGAAGAGAAGCTTATTTCCAAATCCTGCCACAAGCCTTATGAATTTAAAATATCAGTACTTAGGGAAGACTTTATGTTGCTCAGCCTTACCTGAAACTCACCTTTCTTTATATGAGACAGAAATAATATTAATGAACCCTATAAGTCTATTAATTTTTTTTGCCATGCCATGTGCCTTGTGGGATCTTAGTTCCCCGACCAGGGATTGAACCCGGGCCATGGCAGTGAAAGTGCCAAGTCCTAACCACTGGACTGCCAGGGAATTCCCTAAGTCTATTAATATTATAAACTCAAATTTCCATTTTGAAGGACTAAGAGAAAACAGAAAATGATTGAGTCCATAATACAGAGAAAGTGTAGAAACCAAGTTTTGATTTTGCTTTTTGACCCAAGCTTTGATTTATATTTCTCTATGTCTGAAACATAATCAATGTTTTCTTTGTGTTTGGTTGTGTTTCTCTACTCCAGAAGGCATGAAAGAAAGAAAACCCTCCCACAAACTTTTCTCACATTATTCCATTGAGAGAGGGCTACAGACTAATTAGCTATGGGTCTACTGGCTATCAGACAAACCTTTTCCTTTATCTCTTCAAAATAGAGTAGAAACAGTTGAGACCAGCATAAGATCTGTTACTCTAGGACAGTGATTCCTAACTAGAAATGATTTTGTCCTTTCCTCCCCTCCAGGAGGACATTTGACACTTTCTAGAGATATTTTTATTACCACAACTGGGAGTGGTACTGGCTTCTAGTAGGTAAAAGTCAAGGATGCTGCTAAACATCCTACAATGCACTGAACAGCCCACCAACAGACACTTATTTGGCCCCAAATGTCAATATTGCTAAGGTCGAGAAACCCTGGTCTAAGACCTGGTAAAATGCTTGGGAGTTTACGTACCTGGGCACGCCCCTGGCAAAAATCTTCTAGGCCTCCAAACCTAGGGAATCTCAGCACAGTGGAATTGCCTAGAGCTTTGTGGGAAGAGAACATTTTCCCTGTATTCTCCATTAATTTTCACAAGTTCATAAACTGGGCTTAGACAATTATTTCCACTGTCTTCTTTCTCTATTTTTTCTCATTATGCAAAGGCAAACCGGATTTTGAGAATTTTTGCTTGTCTATTATTTTACATCATTTTTCATGGTTTGATTTTTAGGCCAGATTTTTCCTTTGTGTTAATCTTATTATTTTTACAAAGGGAAGAAAATGTGGAAGAAGATTTGGAAAAAAAAATTTTTAATGTCTGATCTAAGAATAAGGACAATCACTGGAAATTTATGTTCCAAGTTTTCTGAATTAACACAAAATGGTTTCTGAACAGCTACTCAGATGACAATTTCAGTAACCATTTTCAGTATTTATAATTTTTAAAAGTCTGCTATTTAAAAAAATTCAATCTGATTAGACAACTGGCCTGAATCCAAGAAGTATGCTGAAAGCAAGAACTCAGAAACACAAACTAGTTTTAAAACTTAAAAAAGAAATGTTGATAAAGAATGCAGAAAGCTCACAGGTAAGAAAAAAAGAAAACCTAATACAAAAGGTGATAGAACTTGACTATCAAGGTGAAAAGGTAATGAGTACAAAGTCCAGGTATGACATTTATGATTTTTGAGACAGTCTGTCTATATCACTTAAGCTTTGGCAACATCCCCAGACTCATAGAGAAGACT
Source organism: Phocoena sinus (assembly GCF_008692025.1). Classification (NCBI taxonomy): domain Eukaryota; kingdom Metazoa; phylum Chordata; class Mammalia; order Artiodactyla; family Phocoenidae; genus Phocoena; species Phocoena sinus. Next base: position 10,977,007 of record NC_045764.1, read on the forward strand.
GAGTCATCCCTCATTCCTTTATTCTCTGTTGAAAAGGTGACCTGGCTGTATATTCTGTGACTGACTGTGCTGAACACGCTGAAAATCTGAGACTAAAAAGCCATTGACATCAGTTGTAAAGTGAGAAAGAAATTATTTCCTGATTACGCATTTGGCCTTATCATACAAACTAGATTTTTCTGGCCGCCTGTTTCTTTAAATGATCTTAAAGATGTGTTGAAAATATCTCACCTGTGCGACTTTTAGGGTTGTTGCTATGTGTGGGTTTGGTATGAACCAACAAGCATCTGAAAGTTATTTCTCAAGCCAAGAGACAAACTCAGATAATGACAAAGTTGGCCTGAGCTTTGAGTTCAAAAGGATCATGATAGTTTTGCTGAGCTCAGAAATAGTGGAGAATTTGAGGTAAAGTGAGTGCTAAAGCAAGAAAACCACTGACCACAGCAACCAAATAGCATCTAAAAATGGCCTGTAGACACAGAGCATGGCTTTACCCAAATACGAATGCAATGCCCAGTCCTGCATTGAGGGACAACTTTCCATGAAAAGACTTTCCCCAATTGCTCCTTGCAGAGAAAATTAGAAAAATGTTAAGTGATTTTAAAATTTGATCCATTTATATTTGTTCCTTAGGTGTAAGTTATAAATATTGAGATTATCAATGGATTTATGTTTGATGGAAACTTATCTGTAGTATATTCACTAATTTTGAAGTTAACTTTTATTGTTGTCCTTCATATTCCAAACATGAAGGGCATTAAGTCAAGCTAATTTTTTTCTTTCTAATATAAAATAAAAAATAATAAAGCAATAAATTTAAAAATAGACCTCTTAATTCAGATTCCATTACTATTTGTTTTAATTATACAGAGGCTTTTCTTGTAGCTTACTTTTGTTTTACATAGATGACATATATATATATAGATTATATATATATATATAAAGTTGATAACACAGGAATTATAATTTCATGGAAAATATTAGTTCATTTACATAAAGAAACTGTAAATGATATAGAGTATAGGTTTTTTTATTTAAAACTTTTCAACTGATCTGTTTATTAATGCAGAAATTCTGATTAGGAATTCCATTTAAAATGATTCTTTTTTAATAATAGATAAAATGTATTGTGCACTCCTTAAGTATTTGGTACTCTGAATGCATTATTTTATTTAAGACTCACAGTAACCCTAAGAAGCAGGAACTAACATTGTCTTCATTGAACAGGTGCAGAAAATCAGGCAAAGAAGTTAAGAAACTTGCCCAAGGTCAGGTGGTAGGTGGTGGAGTCTGATCTTAAAGCTGAGTCTGCCTGACTTGGAGCCAAAAGCCTAAAACAGAGTACCATAAACTTTTCATTAGTCTCGGTATTACTTTATGGACGACAACAATAAAAGCACATTGTTTTTATAGTAGTCTATAGTTAAGAATTAATCACAAATTCAAACAGATTTTTCTTATTAGTTCCAATTACTAAGCTTTTAACATATGTTAGCTAATACTCCTCCCTCAAACCTCAAAGTGTTTTTGCAATACAATTTTATTCATGTTCAGTTAAAAATCCCATGAGATTTACTATAATTTTCCATTGAAGAAAGACATTAATATTGCAAGCTAAATTTAGAACCATATATCAAGAGCCTTAAAATATTTACATCCTATAACTTAGGAATTCAACTTCTAGAGAACTTATCCTCCAGAAATAGTTAAAATACATATAAATATTTTATTACAAACATAGTTATTTATATGTTTTTATAAAATCAAAATTTGGAAGTAATAAAAATATATTGAGGAATGGTTAAATAAATGATGGCATTGCCATTTCAAGTGATATTTATTAAGAGCTTACTATACCATGGAAAAACACTTGAGTTATATGTGTATTTTAGTTAGTGTGTGAAGCAGAGAAGCAGGGCATTATACAGTAAGCAGTTAGTCACAACCATGTAAGATAAACTTCCCAGAATCGCAAAATTAGAAGATACCAAACATGTTTAAAATGCCTTTATATTGTACTCTTATTTTTCTGTATTTTCCAGTTTAAAATAATTTGCACATACTAATTTTCAAATGAAAAAACACATTTTAATTTTCTTTTAAAAAAGTTATAGGCCAGTAAGATGGCAGAATGAGAGCTCCCCTGCTTGTGTCCCCCACAGTAACAGTACTTTGGTCATCCTCAGACAAAAGTGCCTTTGTGGGAGCTTTGGATCCAGGTAAGAGGTTGTGAAAGCCTGATGGAGCCCAAGATCATTGAGGGCCGTTTTTAGAAGGCACGCCCACACCCAGGCGGCAGGCCCATTGACCGAGGTCCCAATGACAGGCCCAGAAACAGCCTGTTCTCCCTGTGGACTTGCTACAGCGCCATTTGGCCTTGGGCCTGCCAACAGCACCATTCCCCAAGGGACTCAGGAGGATAACTGGCCTGCCAACCTCAGTCCCAGCTGTGCACCCTGAAGTGGCCTGTGACCCAGCTCCAGTCCCTCTGGGCCACAATCCAGAAGTATTCCTGCTTACCCAGGGACCCATGCCCGTCAGTGACCCTGGAGGAAGGCCCACCAACCTTGGTCTGTTGGTGGAGCCTGAAGTGGCCCTACAGCTTGGCTCTAGCCCTTCTCAACCGTGGTCTGAGAGTAGTCTTGACAACCCAGGGACATGATGGGAGACGTGGTCCTTCACATTCCTGATGGTGGGCCTGCTGACCTTGCTTTGTTTACACATCCTGAAGCAGCCCTGTGACCTCGCTCCAGCCCTACTTAGCCATGGTCCAGAGGCAGTTCAGCTCACCCAAGAACCCAGCAGGAGACATGCCACCCCATGCCCCTGGAAGTAGTCCTGCAGACCTCAATTCCAGCTGTGGCATAAAGCAGCCTCTCATCTCAGCTCAGTCCCTCTCAGCCATGGTCTAGGGCAGTTCTGCATGTGCAGGGATCTGACCAGTGACCCAGCAGGATCTCTCCCAGGAACCTGGTGGGAGACACACCTGTCTGTGTATGTGACAACAGGCCAGATATCTGTAGACCCAATTGCAGACCCTGAAGTGGACACTTGTCCCAGCACCAGCCCTACTGACCAAGGTCCTGGAGCCATCCACCCAGAGACCAAACAGGATCCATGCCCACCTGAGCCCCTGGTAATAGGCCCACCAACATCATGAAACACCACTGTGGACCCACACCCCTGAACAACCAATGGATCAAAGAAGAAATCAAACAGATCTTGAGACAAATGAAATGGAAATGAAAATGGAAACACATACCAAAGCTTATGAGATGCAGCCAAAGCAGTTCTAAGAGGGAATTTTTCAGTGATAAATACCTACATTAAGAAAAAAGAACGATCTCAAATTTACACCTATAGGAGCTAGAAAAAGAAGAACAAACTAAGCCGTCAGTTAGCACAAGAAAGGAAATAGCAAGGAAGAGCATAAATAAATAAAACAGAGACCAGAAAAACTTTAGAGCAGATCTATAAAACTAAGAGTTGGCTTTTTGAAAAGGTGAACAAAATTGGCAAAACTTTGGTGAGACTAACCAAGAAAAAAGAATAAATACATAATATAAATAAAATAATAATTTTATAATAAAATAATTTAACAAAATTATAAATAAAATTATAAATGGAAGAGGAAACGTAACTGATACCACAGAAATATAAAGGATCATAGGAGACTACTATGAATAATTATATGCCAACAAATTAGATAACATAGAAGAAATGGATAAGTCCCTAGAAACATACACCTCTCAAGACTGGATCATAAAGAAATAGAAAATCTGAAGAGTCCAGTAATGAGTAAAGAGATTGAAGCAGTAATCAAAAATCTCCGAACAAAAAAAGCCCACGACCAGATGGTTTCACTAGTGAATTCTACCAAACTTTTACTGAAGAATCAATGCTAATCCTTTTCAGACTCTTCTAAAAAATTAAAGAGATGGAAACACTTCCAAACTCTGGTTATGAGACTAGCGTTACTCTCACACCAAAGCTAGATAAGGACAGTACAAGAAAAGATAATTACAAACCAATATCCCTGATGAACATAGATGCAAAAATCTTCAACAAAATACTAGCAAATAAAATTCAACAGCACACGAAAAGTATCATACACCATGATCAAGTGAATTCTATGCCTGAGTTGCAAGGATGGTTCAACGTACACAAATCAATAAATATGATATACCACATTAGCAAGGTAAAGGATAAAAATAATATGATCATCTCAATAGTTGGGGAAAAAGCGTTCAACAAAATTCAACATCCTTTCCTGATAAAAACTCTCAACAAATTAAGTATAGAACGAATGTACTTCAACATAATAAAGACCATATATGATAAGCCAACAGCTAACATCATACTCAGTGGTGAAAAACGGAAAGCTTTTCCTCCAAGATCAAGAACAAGAAAAACGTTCCCACTCTCACCACTTCTATTCAAGATAGTACTGGACATCTTAACCAGAGTAGGCAAGAAAAAGAAATAGCAGGCACCTAACTCAGAAAGAAAGAAGTAAAACTGTCTCTCTTTGCAGATGACATGATCTTAAATATAGGAAGGAAACCCTAAAGATTCCACCAAGAAACTGTTAAGAGCTAATAAACAGATTCAGTAAAATTGCAGGATACAAAATCAACATACAAAAATCGGTTGTGTTTCTCTGCACCAGCAATGGACTATGTGAAAAAGAAATGAAGAAAACAATCCCATTTACAATAACATCAAAAAGAATAAAATACTTAGGAATAAATTTAATCAAAGAGGTGAAAGAAATATGTACACTGAAAACTATAAGACATTGATGAAAGAAATTGAAGAAGACACAAATAAATGGAAAGATATCCCTTGTTCATGGATTGGAAGAATTAATATTGTTAAAATGTCCATTCTACCCAAGGCAATCTATAGACTCAATGCAATCTTCATCAAAATGTGAAATACCTTTCCATATATCTAATGGAATATAATGTAATAATATATGTTATCGATTATATTTATGTTATGTATTCCATTATAATATACAATGTATCCTGTTTTATATATAAATCATATCATTTCATATATATGTATAATATTCCACTATATACATATAGTAGAATATTATTCAGCCATAAAAGAGAAGGAAATCTTCCTTTTTCAGACGACATGGATGCATCCAGAGGACAGTATGCTAAATGAAATGACAGACAAGACAAATACTGTATACTCTCACTTACATATAAAATCTAAAAAAGTAAACTCACAGAAGCAGAGAAGAGAGTAGTAGTTTCTAAGGACTGAACGTGTGGGGGTGGAAATTAGGAAATGATCAAAATGTACCAACTTTCAGTTATAAGACAAATAAGTTCTGGCCATCTAATATACAGCACAGTGACTACAGTTAATAATACTATCTTGGGGCTTCCCTGGTGGCGCAGTGGTTGGGAGTCCGCCTGCCGATGCAGGGGACGCGGGTTCGTGCCCCGGTCTGGGAGGATCCCACGTGCCGCGGAGCGGCTGGGCCCGTGAGCCATGGCCGCTGGGCCTGCGCGTCCGGAGCCTGTGCTCCGCAACGGGAGAGGCCATGACGGTGAGAGGCCCGCGTACCGCAAAAAAAAATATATGTATATGCAAAAAGAACTTAAATGGACATGGCTAAAGCCTTTCTCAACCTCTGAAAGGCCAGCCAAAAATAAATAAATACACTTATTTTAAAAAAAGAAAAGTGAATCAAAACACACTTTGGGAAGTGTTTCTCTAGGTGGTATGTCCGTGTCCAAATCTCTTTTTCTTTCTCAGTCTTTTTTCCCATGTGAGACAACATCAGACCTCAAACTACTTCTCCCCAGCCTCTTTCTCAAGCTCCCCCCACCTCGACCCTAAACTACCACCCAGAACCTGGCAAGAACTGGATCAGTTCCTGGGATATTGCTGGTGGGTTTCGTATATCAACTCTGATCTGAAGAGAATCCATGTTCAGCCAAGAGAACATTCAGTTCCCATTCCACTTGGTCCTTAGTCTCCCCACACCAGCAAAAGTTTTCATCAACTAAGGTCTCCTTGTTTTGTGTGTGTATGTGCATGTGCGTGTGTGTGCGTGTGTGTGTGTGTGTGTGTGTGTGTGTGTGTGAAGTGGACATCTTTCCATTAGAAACTTGGCACTGGCTGAGGCACCAATTAATTTTGCATAAGCTGCCACTGCACCATTAGAGGCTAATCCGTTCATTCATAACCACAAGGTATTGTGTTAGGGTCATGTACATGACTTGTGCCTCCAGCACTATGGATTTATTTAGTCCTTAGCCTCTAGTTCCTGCAGCTGTGTCCTTTCAATGACTGCTTTATGGTGGCCAAGAGAGTTGAGGTCGCCTGCCAGGACTCTGAGATCTGGAGGAACACATGGACACATTATTCCTCTACTCTGAAGCTATCCAATTCCTGTTCCGGTCAGATGGGGAGATAGTGGGAGGATATCTCTGAAGCAGCCCAGCACTTACTGTTGATGATACTACTCATGCCTGATATTACTGCAAAAGAACAGGCAAATTTATCCTCAGTGTTCCTCAGTGGAAGGTTAATTACCAGTGAAAGTGGAATAATGCAAAACATAATTCTGAATGTAGCTCCTGGGTTTCTTTGTAAGAACAGTTATGGAGCCATTTTTTTTTTAACTCTAAGACTACACATTGGATCCAGTCTGCTTCAAACAAGAAGCCAGGAAAGAGGACTTGCTATGCTAATTGAATACTAATTAGGCTTTTGCTTAAATTGTTGTGTGTTACAATTATTTGCAACTATATTTTTTTCTGTATTTATGTTGAGGTGGAAAAAAATACCTGAAAGGTAGCAAGATTCTTACTTAGCCTGAATATGTGGAAGAAAGTATCTTTCCACTTTTTTTTTGTACTTGTAACATTTGTAAAGGGTTTTGTTCTGCACTAAGAAAAAGCAGAATATCATCATCATTATTACTGGCCTTTGTTCACAATGGATTTCACCCAGACTCTAATCAGTTACTCTGTGACTAACAGTCTGAGTCACTAAGTTTCACGTGTTTATGGATTTCAACACAATTCCCAGGCTGAGCATTTTTTTGTTTATTTTCATGTTTCAGGACTCAAAAAACTAAATGCCCTTCCAGATTTCGAATCTGGTGTCACTGAGTGACTGGCTCTGAACAACTCAGCACATAGACTGAATCACTCCTTCAACAACAGATTAACATTGGCAAAAGGTCAAGAACTAACCAAACTGGCAAAAGGTTAGTATATACTTTTAGGACCAAGTCTTTAGCCTGGTGGAGAATTCAGGTAAACATAAATATTTGTGTTTACACCATGGTAATGGTACTAGACAGTTTCAGAATTGAAAATGCAGGAACCTCCAACTAAAAGGGGATTAAGAGAAGGACAAAAAAATGCAAGTATATTTACTGGTTATTAACTTTGTAAAGATCTACGTCTTTATCCTTACAGCTTCTTCAAGGGAGTATCAGAAAATGGACAATCTGAGCTAAAATATCCTTTTTTATGGAAAATTCCATTATTTTAATAATTTTCTCTTTCTATTGTATCCATTCTCATACCAGTCCCATCTTGTCCCTAGATTATAACTGTCCGTGGTTGGTCACCCTACACCCATCTTAAAAATGCAATTACCCTGTCATTTTCCCATCAAATAATTTTATAAACATTTGGTCACACATTGTCACAGCATCTCCAATTAATAACAGTTATTAATTAATAACAGTTTTATAGCACTCTTCAAAGGATTCTCTTGCATGTTAGCTCATGTTAATCTCATCTTCATATGCAGTAGAGCAGAAATGTATTGCCCCTCTCACCGATGAGAAAATTGAGGCATATTGATGGATGTAATTGGCTTAGCCTCAGTGGCTCACGTCATATGGATTATTGCTAGAAAAATCAGAATCCTGGTCTGAAGCCATTGCACTAGACACATAACAGAAATTTGAGATTTAAAAAGAATTTTTGCCTCTGAGTCCTCATATGCAAGATTAAGAGTAAAGTCTGGACAAATGACTTGTTATTCTTGGGTATCATTGGTTCTTGCAAATGCTATTTGTGATATCAAATGTATATTGTATTACATTAATGCTGTCCAAAGTATAGAAGTATAACTAGATCACACAAAATGTTATCAAAATATAAAAAGATAATAAATAAAATGAATTTTAAAAAATGATTTGTGCATCATTCTGTATCCTTCATAGGATGTCCTATGGGTCTCTACAGGATGTTCTTGAGTGTGCATTCTTAAGATTCCTGTTGTCATTCAAGTAAGTGACTTTTTTTTTTTCTTGTGAACCTATTGGATTTTACATTTAATTAATGGCCTTTCTAAAGAAAGATTTATCTACCATATCCTTTACATCTTCCACAGTGCCTGGGCTGGGCACACAGTAGTAGCTTTTTTGTGTGTGTGTGTGGTACGCGGGCCTCTCACTGTTGTGGCCTCTCCCGCTGCGGAGCACAGGCTCCGGACGCGCAGGCTCAGCGGCCACGGCTCACGGCCCAGCCGCTCCGCGGCATGTGGCATCCTTTCGGACCGGGGCACGAACCCGTGTCCCCTGCATCGGCAGGCGGACTCTCAACCACTGCGCCACCAGGGAAGCCCAGTAGTAGCTTTTTGATTTCAGTAGAGCAGCTACATCTGTAACCTATTTTAAAGTTTCTTGTCCCTAAGGCCCATGTACCAACACTGAGCATCCTATGGGTAAATTTGATTTTGCAGCAGTAAGACAGTGGGATTCCTTAAGGCATAGTTGGTGAACGATTGCATATTCACCTGAGTGTCTTGGTGCAGATGTCTGAGTCTGAACACAGAGCTTCTCCACCATAACCTACCGAGCAGGCAGGTGGCTGCGTCCCCAAAAGAGTCTTCTGAACTCTGAAGTTGGATCACCACTTTTCAGTTTCTGGAAGTTTTAATGACTTTGGTTGTGAAGGTGCTTCCTGGGCCTGGTCTTTGACAATGAAAATAAAAGATGGTCCCTCACCTTTGAGAAAAGAGGTCAGACTATAAAAATGGCCCGAAACAAGGACGTCTGACACTTACTGAGAGAAAATGTTTACCTGTGCAGGAAACACTGTCACCCAGTTTATGAGAGCCAGTCCACAAGCACAGCACCTAATTTCAGCAATCCACGAGGCTGCCTTCCTTCCACGTGCTGGCACATAGGAGAGGACAAACAGGGCTGAGCGCGGCCATGTCGGAATGACTAACATTTTTCCAACCCAGAGTGACATTACTGATTGAGAACTATTTTCCCCTCAAACCAAGCGAAATCAGCATTCCTCTCCCTCCCTTGTGCGGGACCCGAAGATGAACAAGATAGTCTTTCGGAGGGGCCCGAGTTCAGCTCGGGGCTTCAAACCTGAGTGGGGCTGCAAAGGATGAGGCGGGAGGGAAAAGACCAGGGCAATGAATGCATATAAAGGGAGGGCAGGGCCCTTGAGGAACAGACAAAGAACCGGGACCCTCATTCCAGGGAAGGCTGGGATCAGGGGTTGAATTAACAAAAGATTCATGAAAGAAAGCTTCTGAATCTGGGAAGAGCGATGGCATTAAGCTGTAACCTGAGACAGTTAAAATCTGACCATACGTTCTTACAAAAGTGGTAAAGTAGATGATGTGTCAAAACTTCTTTTTTTCGCCCTGAAAGGGGTAAAGGAAAGGCCCTATTTCCCAGTCTACATCCTGTAACCGCGGGCATGGTTCAGGGATAAGCCACCGCACGGCTCTTTCAAGCTCCTCCTGGCTGGGCAGTTCGAGGATTTTAGAAACACATCATAGCTTCGCCCACAGCCGTACTTCGAGAACATCCTCTACTGCAGGCTCTTTCGCGGATTTACTTGGGATAAACAGCGCCTAAAAGTCAGCAGGAAGGATTCAAGGACCTTGTCAGCCCGAAAGCTGGGACGACAGACCCAGGGAGGCGGCGGACCTGGGCACGCTTTCTGTTCCTGTAAAAACCGAGCCGCGGGCAGCCTGGGTCTCGCGGGTCCCCGCGGGGCTCGGGCTGGGGGCTCGTAGACGGGCGGTGGCCGCAGGGGAACACGCGCGGGCGCCCGGGGGACGGCGCTCAGGTGGAGAGGACGCCGCTCCGCAGCTGCGCCCCGCGCCCCCGCCCCGGGCCCCGCCTCCCCGCCCCGCGCCCGAGCAGCCGCCCGGGTTGGGGGCGCGGGCCGAGGCGCTGGAGCCGCGCCAGGCGTGGGGTCGTCGGCGCGCTGCGGCTTGGTCGCCCGGCGGCCTGGGGCGGGGCGGGCCCCCTCCCTCGCCCTCCCCCCTCCCCCCTCCCTCGCCCTCCCCCCTCCCCCCTCCCAAACCCTCCCCCCTCCCCCCACCCCCTCCCGGCCCGTCACCATCCCGGCTTCTTCCCGCGCGCTTCTTTCCTTCCCGCTTTCCCCGGAGAAACATGGCCGGGAGCCGTGAGGAGGCGCCAGACTACGGGCGAGGCGTCGTGGTAAATGCAACTCCGGTTTCGGGGCCGAGTCGCGCGCTCCCCGCCCCTCCCTTGATGGCACCCCCCCCACTTTTAGATTAAACGCCCGAAATGCATTCGGGAGAGAGCGGGCCACGGCTTTGTTCTTCCCTCCCGACGGGATCGCTTCCATCCTCCCCCTCCCCCAGTCTGACCCCGCGCTTAACATCCCTTCACCCCCTGTCCTCAGTGTCCCCCCCGCCCCCCCGGCCAGGAATCCGCTACTCCCGCGTTAAGGCCGGGTGGCGCCGGCTTCCCACTCTGGCTGGCCACCGGGAGTCACCCCCGCGCGCCGGGCGGGCCTGAGAGGACCCCCGCGGGCCGCTCTTGTGGGCTTTCTTCCTCTCGCGCTCCCTCCTGACTCCTTCAGCGCGGGCTTCACGTGCTGTTTTCAGAAAGGGTACTGAGGGCGCTCCGGGGCAGCCAGGAAGTAAAGGAGCTCTAGTGGACGGAGCTTGAGCTTGGAAACCCGGGCAAGGGCTCTTTCTGTGGGGCCTCTGCGCGAGCTTGGGACACGCTAGCGCCGTCGAGCGAGCCTCTGGTTCGTCAGAAGGGAAACAGCACGCTGGGCCCGCTGAGCCAACTAGAGAGGGTGTGTACAGAGTAGCTAGTAGTGCGTCCGAATGAGAAGGTGAGGGAGGATGGGGTCACAGGCCAGAGCCTCTTTATCCCTGGGGATCCCTCGAAGTCAGCCAGCGCCTTGTGGGTACCCATCGCTCGGTGTCCTGGAATCAAATCTGGTCTTGGCCTATGGCCGCTGGCTTCAGCTTGGTTTAGAATGGTCTCTATGAAAGGTGGTAGTTTTAACGTGTCAGGTTTAAAGTGATCTGCAGGTGCGGTGTGGGCTAACTTGCTACATTAAGAGTCTTTGTTCAGGGATCAGTCTGTAATGCACAGATAATCTGTGTGTGTCCGGGACGGGACTACAGGAGTAGTAACGTTCTGCTAGGAAACATCTCACAGCCTAACGGATCTGTTCAGGTTGAACCGTGTTGCCCAGTATTAATTTCAAAGCCGGGCCTTTCCTTCTTAAAGGAGGAGTTCATTTATTTATTCCTTCCACTCATGTTGACTGTCCTGTTGTGTTCCAGACCGTGTTCTAGGCTCTGGGGAAACAAAAAGCCCTGTGTTGGTGGAGCTTACATTCTAGAGGGGAACACAGGCAAGCAGTAAGAAAGCAAATACACAAAGAAGATACTTTCAGAGAGTGATATGTGCAGTGAAAAGACAAGAGCAATGAGATAGAGAGTGGTTGGCGGAGGCCTGGGGATGCTGCTTTAGCTCAGACAGAGCAGCCCCTCCGTGACATCTGAGCCAAGACCTGAAGGCTAAGCAGGAGGTAGCCACGTGAAGACTCTGAAGAAGGGTCTTCAAGACAGTGCCTGCCAAGGGCAAAGAGATCATTACATTCTGAGAAGGAATCGTGACATCCAGTTTATGCTTTAAAAAAAAAAAAAAAAAGGTCATTCCAGTTGCCATGGAGAGGATGGTCAGACCTAGATTTCGGGTGAGTTGGAGGGGGATGAAAATTCAGGACAAGTTGAGTCTCTAGTGCCTGTAAAGCCTATGGGTCAGGATGCACAGGAGGCAATTTGAAACTCCTGTTTGGAATTCAGGAGGGTGATTGGTTAGATTTGGAAATTGTCAGCAAATAGAAAAATATCTGATGCTTGGCAGTGGATAGGGATGCCCAGTGAACATGGAGAAGAAATGTGAAACCATTGTTAAGGGTAGAAAGCCCCAGATGTAACAGGCCGAGTGTCTGGGAGAAGCCAGGTGAGGAGACCAAGAAGGAGTAGCAAAGTAGGAGAGAGCAGACGGGGCGGTAGGTGCCTAGGGAACAGAGTTTTGTGGAGGTGAGGATAAGAGGTCAGCAGGAGGGACAGATGCCTCAGGAAGAGCAAATGGCATCAAGATGGAAAAGACGAAGAAGCCATGAGAAGTGAGAATCTCTTAAACAGCTATTCCATCAGTAGAATGGTTAAAATATAGTACTAGTATCTAATAATAGATAGTCTTAAAAATGAATGAGGTCAGTCGATATGACTAATAGGAACGGTAGATTGTTAAAGTCTAAAAAGCAAATGATGGAACAGTAAGTAGCCCCATCTATCACTGCTAAAAGAAGCTTTCTCAAAAGCAAGGTAATTTTGTGAAAGATGCAGGAAGGTAGTGAGAGGGTCCACCAAGGTTGGAAATAATCAAGGTGTAATGGAGATCATCCCTGCATTTATGTCATTCTCTCCAGTAGAACTTGGGATAATTACATTAATATCAAGTTGGATATGGGCAGGCAAGGCAAATTCAGAATGAATTCAAGGTGCTGATGGAAGGGTCGAGAGGAAAAGGAAAGCTGAGGAGGGTAGGTATACTGGGAAAGCAGAGAGCGCTCAAGGATGGGTTGGAAAAAATCAAAGGGAAATTTTAGTACCAGTGGGTAAGGGGGCAGGTAGTAATGGCAAGTATTTATTGAGCACTTACTATGTGGTTTTCCTGTATGATTCATTTAATCCTCACACATCTTTGAGGTAGGGATATTATCATCCCCATTTTACAGAGGAGGAAACTGAGGCAATGATAAGCAATCGCCAAGGTCACATGATTAGCAAATGGCAGAAGCAGGAGTTGAAGCCAGCTTTCCAGCACTGTGCTACATGGGAAGCTGTGCTTCTGGAGAAGAATGTCAAAGGGGAGGCTGCTGGGACGGATGGGATGTGGCCAAGGTGGACTAGAGGCGAAGTCGTTTGAGCTAAGGTAGGTGAAGTTACTACAAGATGGAGTAGCTAGAAGGATCATTAAGGTGTGTATTGGAGTGTCCAGAAATGAGGTGGAGAAGAGAAGTCTGAGTTGGTAGAAACTTGGTGATAAAGATGGCAAGGGACATAGAGCCAGATGACTTGAGCCTAAAACGAGAAATACAATTCATGTAAGAGAAGGGAAAATGAAGAGACTGAAGATGGCTCTTGCCTACAGATGGCTTGCAGTTTACTCGGGGAGGTAGGACATTAGTAGATTATTAACAGTAAATGGGAGCAAGTGCTAATTACCAAATCGGAGATGTAGACCCTGAGTTAGGAAACTTTGCTCAGGATAGACTGGCTACCAGTGTCCCCCCTACCACCCGCACACACACACCTCAGTTGGTGTATCTTTGTTGCTTCTCAGGGAGAGAAAAGATTTCTCTACCTCTCTGGTCTTTGGGGATCAGGTTATTAGATATGGCTTACTTTTACAGAACCATTATCAAAGAAGCATAGTTAGTGCCCTGCGCATGTGAGTTTGGTAGGAGTAAGGAGAAGAGAAAATCTGAAATGATCGTGCTTCTGTTATGGCATCTCCCTCCCCCTCCCCCCGTGGAAACGACTTTACTAGATGTGATGAGTTTCCCCTTCCGGGTACAGAACCCCCCACAGAAGAGGAAGGCATGCAGGATACAGGATGTTATTTGGTCTGTGGAGCCCCCCTTCATTCCCCTGGTAGCAGAACCTGGGACCCTTCTTTGAGGACACAGCTTCGACTCAGTTTGTCAACGTGTGGCTCTGAGGCATCCCTCACAGTGCACCCCCTTCCCTGGCTCTGGGGCTGGACCAGTAACCCCAGCTGGGCCGGTTGACGTTCTTGTCTGGGATTCCCAGAAGCAGAACTGTGGGACGAGACTCCCTTCCTTTCTAACAGTGGACGGCTGGATGTGAACCTGAAATTGGCGGCCGCCGTGGTCACTGCCTGAAGGAGAGAGTAGGGCCCAGGCTTTGGGGCTTAGCAGCAGAGAGGAGCCAAGGTTAGCTTTTTTTTTTTTTTTTTTTAAAAGATGTTGATGCAAATACATTTTCAAAAATTAAAAAAATTTTTTTGGTTGCTTTGGGTCTTCGTTGCTGCACGTGGGCTTTCTCTAGTTGTGGCAAGCGGGGACTACTCTTTGTTGGGGTGCACGGGCTTCTCACTGCGGTGGCTTCCCTTGTTGCGGAGCACGGGATCTAGGCGTGCAAGCTTCAGTAGTTGTGGCGCGTGGGCTCAGTGGTTGTGGCTGGCAAGCTCTAGAGTGCTCAGTAGTTGTGGCGCACGGGGTTAGTTGCCCCGCGGCACGTGAGATCTCCCCGGACCAGGGCTCGAACCCATGTTCCCTGCATTGGCAGGCGGATTCTTAACCGCTGCGCCACCAGGGAAGTCCCCCAAGATTAGCTTTTTGTATGTGTTTCCAAACTATTTTTCTCCCTAGGGGATACAACTTGAAAAATAAGGCAAGACATATTCTAAGCAAAAAATTTATTTCTAATGACTTAGAAAGAAGGTCTTCAGTATATCTTCCAATGGGGAAAAGAGAGTCCGAAGGAGTTCCGGGGTTTGGATGTGGTGTAACATGGCTCAGTGTGTTTGTCACTTCCCCAGCTTGGCCATATTTTGCGTCTTTGAACAGAGAAGGCATTGTTCTGAATAAACTTAGAGCATATTATCTGTGAGACTGAAACTATTTAAAGACTTCTTGTTTTGATTTTTCAAAAAGCAGATGAATAACATAGTTATCTGCAGTTCCTAGCAGCCTCCATTCCTTCAGGTCTAGGACACATTTACAATGCAATTTGTATGCACTATTAAGGATAAACCAGTGGTTCCCTCATTTCTAATTGTCTTTTATCTCTACAGTGAAAACTCACTATTTCAGACTCATTGGGAAATAGGCTGGTTTGGCTTATAGGATAGTTTTAGAGAAACACGTTGCTTCTACTTAGAAATGTACAGCTTTAACTAGGGTAATAAGACTTGGGCAGGTAGGTTTAAAGCACTTCTTTAAGTTAATGAATACATGTAATTTGTAAGTAAACTATTGATGTTTCAGTACATCTAACTGGTTAACATTTACTGCAGCGTTCTGTAGACCAGATACTGATGTAAGAGTTTTATGTCCATTATCTATCTTACTTAATCCTTGAAATAGCCATATGAGGTAGGCATCGGCTCCATTTTATAGATGAAAACACTGTGACCCAGAGAGGTTAAAACGCACAAGGTCCAACAGCTAGTAAATTCACCCCTGGGTGTGTTAGACTTCTAATCCATGCTCTTAATCATTACTCCATGCTGCCTCTGAGCTACAGATAACCAGTACAGTTTTTATATGTAGGTTTGTTTTGTCATTTTATCATTCTTTTCTTTTTGGGGACGTCATTTATTAAGCATTTATTATATACCTGGAGATGTGCTAGGAACTCTAAGTACGTTATCTGCTCTATCTTTTTATCCTCAAAACAGCCCTGTCCGTGGGTTTTATTGTGTCTTATTTAAAGGAGGGGGAAATGAGTCTCAGGTGTAATTTTCCTAACATCATATTAAGTGTCAGAGCTGAGCCCTAGAACATGGGCTAGAGAACCTCTGAGATTCAGCCAGGCAGGAGGTACTACAGGATTTCCGTGGCGGGAAGAGTGGCCGCTAGTTCATGCCGCTGCCTCTGGGAGGGCTGCAAGAGGTAGGGTGGGTAGTGTGTGTGGTCTGGCAGGGGAGCCAGAAAGTGCTGTGCCCTTGGGTGATCTCCCTGGGGCCTGGTGCTGGTCAGGCTTCTCGTCTGGTCTTTGTCGTGGTCTGCCAGTGCATCTTCTGGAATCTCCTCACGTTCAGCTGGCGGTTCAGGCTCTGACCAGCCGTTGTGGTGTTGATGGTGGCAGCAGACCCCAGGAGTTCTCAGGGTTGAAGCCAGAGTTACTCTGTGCAGATTCAACAGTTGCCACCAGCTGATTTGCTGGTCAAGGCAGAGCAGATGTGATGCTCTTCAAATACGCAGATGGGGGCTTCCCTGGTGGCGCAGTGGTTGAGAGTCCGCCTGCCGATGCAGGGGACACGGGTTCGTGCCCCGGTCCGGGAAGATCCCACGTGCCGCGGAGCGGCTGGGCCCGTGGGCCATGGCTACTGAGCCTGCGCGTCCGGAGCCTGTGCTCCGCAACGAGAGGCCTGTGTACCGCAAAAAAAACCCAAAAAAACAACTTTATTCCTAAAAAATGCTGAGAGCATCATCTGACAACACAAGGTTGCCATGAACCTTCAATTTGTAAAAAGCATACTATGTGCAAAGCGCAATAAAAGGTGTTCCTGTAACTACAAACATAATTTTACTGATAAATTGTATAAGGAAATTGTATATTTACATATGTGCACTCTTACAAACAATGCTATCAGGTTAGCTGTAAGGCATTAAGTTGGTATTTTATCTTGTGATGCCAAACGTCAGGAATGGAGTTCCCTGTTCACTTCAGTAGGTCCTTCGTCAGTTTACGTGAAACAAATTACCTTGTCCCACCTGGCTTCTCATAGGTTGACGGAATATAATTTTTTTAAAAATGTATTTGGCTGTACCAGGTCTTAGTTGCAGCTTGCGGGAACTAGTTCCCTGACCCGGGATCGAAGCCAGGTCCCCTGCGTTGGGAGCACGGAGTCTTAACTGCTGGACCCCCAGGGAAGTCCTATGGAATATAATTTAATGCCATATGGATTATCAGACCTAGTCTGTTTTCAATATTATTCTTTTTTTCAAAGGATGCTCTTGTTTATTTATGTTTCTTAAAATAAATTTTCAATGAAAAATATTGTAACCAAGATAATTTGATTTACAGATTATGGACGACTGGCCAGGCTACGACTTGAATTTGTTCACGTACCCACAGCACTATTACGGAGATTTGGACTATGTCCTCATCCCTCATGGCATCGTTGTAGACAGGTGAGTGCTCTTTGCCGTGTAAGTTTTGTCTAGCCCTCTCCTGTGTGAATCAAACGGTACACTTGGGGACCCTATTCCGGAATCTCTTCTATATAATGGTACACAGAACTTTTATACTACAGAGAATTTGGAATAAAATAAATCTGTGCTTTACATGAGCTAGTTCCTGGGATATTTGTTCAGAGGAAATGGTGAGAAGGCTATACATACGGAAGATGTTACATCACAAGTAACAGCCTCAAAATAACAATGTCCTGTACAGACTGATGAAAATGAGGGTTGGGAAAGCGTTTGTCTCACGTTTTTCACAGACTCTTAACCAGGGACAGTTAAGAGGTGACCTTTGCTTTCACAGGCCACACCCCTGAAGGCTTTTCCTGCGACTTGTATTTATCTCAAATAAGTCTTTTCTCACAGGTCGGCCAGTCTGTGCACAATTAGGTTTTCAGTGATGATGTTTTAGAAATAGGAATATTTGCAACTTAAAAATAGCAGCACAGAACTGTTTCTCAAGTAGTGTTTCTAGTTCTTTTGGACCCGTCGACATAGATATCCTCTGGCTCCTTCCTAGCCAATAGGCTTTTCGAAAGCCAACATTTTCTCTCCTGTTCTCAGCCCCTAAGTCACCCTCACTAGTTTTTTGGTTTTCAGAGAGCCCCCTCCAGTTCAGCCCACCACAGCCTTCAGGATTGATAGGTCCTATCCCTTTAACAAGGCTTCCTTAATGCCCCGACTCTTGCCTTTCCATGGACCTCTAATTTCTCGTACAAAGCTCAAGTACTTAAGCCTTCACACTTATTTGAAAAGCAAGCTTCATGGATTTCAGACTCAGAAATTGGGGCGGGAGAGGCTCTAAGAAGCAGGAGAAACTGAAACTTCGGGCTCCCCGCTCTACCCTTTTCCTTAAGCCGTTGTATTTCTGCCTCTATTTTTTTAAGCTGTTATATTCTTCTGAGTTAAAATTTAACTTGTAAAATAGATCCTCAGCCAAAGGAAAGTTTGAAAAGCACTGGATGGTCACTATTCCCAGGATATTATCTTTCCATCAGTGCCTGTCTGTAAGCAAAAGGAAATGTCATTCTCTCACTCACATTCTAAGATTTTCCATTGGATAAGATCTGCACATTGTGTATTCTCTCAAACTATAGTATATTATTAAAATAAGGTCTAGTTTGTGGTTTCTCACAGCCTCAGGTGGCCTTCCATGGTATACAAGTTTTGATCCTTGAAGGGAAAACAGGTTCTGTGATGAAATAAATGTAAGAAATTTGGTATCTCCCAACTTGCTAGACCTCCATGTTGGCAATTCATATTAAAGATACAGATTCCTGCAAAGAAAGGGGAGGGGTAGGGAAGAAATCTGCTTGACTTGAGCAGTTAAAGCACCTTTTCTGTGTAGTGGGTGTCTTTGTACTCAATTCACTTCTTAATAAGTCTCAGAAGCGTTTTCTCTTCACACGAGTTTGGGAACCCCTGGTTTAAACAAATTCCTGCGTTTCTCATCTGAAAATTAATTTATGACTTACGTTAATTGCATCCTGATTTAGTACACAATTGAATCCTGGTAAGGTTACCAGTTCCCTCTACAGGAGACTTACCCAGTGAACTTGTAAAAATGCGTAATCTTAAGCTTTTTGTCTAGAAATTCTGATTCAGTGGTCTGGAGTGGCATCCCAAGAATGCCCTTTCCCACCTTTAAAATGAATTTATTAAGATATAATTTACATACTACAAAACTCACCCATTGTAGGTAAATGACTCAATGATTTTGGGTACATTTTTATGGTTAGGCAACCATCACCACCATCGTTTTACAATATTTCTGTCATCACCAAAAGTTTGTTGTCAGCCTCTGTTTCTACCCCCACCATCAGGCAATCACTAATCTGATTTCTTTCTCTATAAATCTGTCTTTTCTGAGCACTTCATATAAATTAAATCATACAATATCTGATTATTGATTCACCAGTTGATGGACGTTTAGATTTCTAGTTTTTGGCTATTGTGAATAATGCTTCCATGAACATTCACGTACAAGTCTTTGTGTAGACATATCTTTTCATTTCTCTTGGAGAGGAATTCTGAGTTTCATGGTAAGTTTAAGAAACTGCCAATTATTTTCCAAAGTGGCTGCACCATTTTACATTCCCACCAGCAGTGTTTGAGGGTTCCAGTTTCTCCACATACTTGCCAACATCTAGTATTGTTTGCCCTTTTAATTATAGCCATGCTAGTGGATATATAAAGGTATTTCATTGTGGTTTAAATTTGCATTTTCCTAATGATTAGTGTGCTTGTTAGCTATTCATACATCTTCTTTGGACAGATGCCTGTTTAAGTCTTTTGCTAATTTTGCAGTTGGGTTGTTTCTCTTCTTATTGAGTTGTAAGAGTTCTTTATATATTCTGGACACAAGTCCTTTATCAGACATATGATTTGCAAATATTTCCCACTAGTATGTGGCTTGTCTTTTCATTTTATTATTGATATCTTTTAAGGAGAGTGTTGGGTGAAGTATTCTACAAATGTCAGCCAGGTCCAGTTGGTATATGGTACTGTTCCTTTCAACTATATCCTTACTGGTTTTCTGCCTTGCTGGATCTGTCAGGTACTGAGAGAGGGGTGTTGAAGTCTCTAACTGCAATAGTGGATTCATCTACTTATTACAGTTCAATAAGTTTTTGGTACTCTGTTGTTGGGTGCAGACGCATGAAGGACTGTTAGGTCTTCCTGGAGAATTGACCTCTTGTTAATACACTAATGTCAGTCTTTATTCCTGACAGTGTCTTTGCTCTGAGGTCTGCTTTGTCTGTAATTGATACAACTACTCCAGCTTTCTTTTGATTATGTTAACACGGTACATCTTTCTCAACCCCTTTAATCTATCTGTGTCTTTATATTTAAAATGGATTTCTTGTGGACAACATATATTAGGGTGTTTTTTTGATACACTCTGACAGTCTCTGCCTTTAATTGGTGTATTTTGACAATTCACATTTAAAGTGATGATGATTGATATACTTGGTTTAATCTCTACCATATTTGTAACTATTTCCTATTCATTGCCCTTCTTTTTTTAAAATAAATTTATTTATATATTTATTTATTTTTGGCTGCGTTGGGTCTTCATTGCTGTGCACGGGGTTTCTCTCCTTGCGGCGAGCAGGGGCTACTATTTGTTGCAGTGCGCGGGCTTCTCATTGCAGTGGCTTCTCTTGTTGTGGAGCACGGGCTCTAGGCATGTGGGCTTCAGTAGTTGTGGCACGTGGGCTCAATAGTTGTGGCTCACAGTCTCAGTAGTTGTGGAGCACAGGCTTAGTTGCTCCACGACATGTGGGATCTTCCCAGACCAGGGCTCGAACCCGTGTACCCTGCATTGGCAGGCAGATTCTTAATCGCTGTGCCACCAGGGAAGCCCCTGCCCTTGTTCTTTGTTTCTTTTTTTGTCTGCCAGTCTGTGAAAACTGTCTCCCCCACAATGTGTAGCCTCTGATGACGTGCAGTTTATTTTTCTTGTTTTTCCTTTTAAGTTTTGCTCACCAGAGTTCATGCTTGTGTCCGAATAGCTTAATCTTCAGCCTGAGATTGGGTAGAGATTGTGCTCAAACACCTTGAGCCAGGGAGGCCTCCACTCTTTGCTGATGAATGTGTGTGGGAGCCTGGCAAGCACATTCAAATTTCCAGCCTTTTTCAAGCCTTCCCTGGCTTTTACTTTCCACTGAGCTTTCCTGTGTCTCTGCCGTGTGGGTTTACGGGCTCCACCATTCAGGGATATGTGGTGGCCTGGGCCCACACTAGTCTCTGCAGTGCATATGCACAGCTTCTGGTTGACTTGGGGTATGTGGAGAGTTTATTATGTGCCCCTCTCCCATGACTGTAACCTCCTGGAACTCTCTGTTAAATCTGTGACTAGTCTGCTAGGTAGTTGCTCAAACAGGACTGCAACTTCAGGATAACGGGACCCCTGGTCCTCCCTGTTCGCTTGCTACCAAGATGGCCATGTTAACTGACGGTGTTCCCCATCGGGTGAGCAGTGCCCCACCCTGCTTGACTACTCGGCTGAACAGTAGAGCAGATTGGGGGCCAGGGAGAGGGGACCATTCTCAGATAAGAATACCACAGATCTGTGCTGTTTCTACCCAGTGTTCAGTGTTTTCATGAATAAATGATTCTCAGTTTGGTGCATGCCTTTGGTTGATTTCCAGAGTGCTGAAATAGTTGCTTTTGACAGTTTTGTCTGACTTTCTACTTTCTCTTTGTGAAGAGGATGTGTTGACCTCCTCACTGCATCATGCTGGAAACAAGTGTCCCTTTTTATAGAATATCTGGCATGCTGGGGACTTTCCTGGCGGTCCAGTGGTTAAGACTTCGCCTTCCAATGCAGGGGGTTCAGGTTCGATCCCTGGTTGGGGAGCTAAGGTTCCACATGCCTCATGGCCAAAAACACCAAAACATAAAACAGAAGCAGTATTGTAACAAATTCAATAAAGGCTTTAAAAATGGTCCACATCAAAAAAATTCTTTAAAAAAGGAATATTTGGGGGCTTCTTTGGTGGCACAGTGGTTGAGAGTCCGCCTGCCAATGCAGGGGACACGGGTTCGTGCCCTGGTCCGGGAAGATCCCACATGCTGCAGAGTGACTGGGCCGGTGAGCCATGGCCGCTGAGCCTGCATGTCCTGTGCTCCGCAACGGGAGAGGCCACAACAGTGAGAGGCCCGCGTAACGCAAAAAAAAAAAAAAAAAAAAATATAAAAGGAATATTTGGCATGCTGATGTATGTTTCGTTGATCATATTTTGAGACACATTACGTGAACCCATGGTTGTCATTTTATATGTATATGTATGCACATATACACACACAAATAAAAAAACTATAAAAATATATAAAGTATATATATTACATATTTAAAACATATGTGAATAATATTTTATTTTTTCACATCATTCACTTCATCTGTTTTAAATCTAATTCAGTTTGAGGTGCCAGTGGGAATATTTTAAAAAGTGTGCCCCTTCGATCCTACCTTCATTCAAGGTTTTAGTGTTGTATGGGTGTATGGGCAATGGACTTACACATATGAAACAATGAGAAAAAATACAATGACAGTTCCACATTAGGTGTTGGATGCCAGCCCAAGGCTGCATCATGGTAGAACTTCAGGAGACACCATTCAAACTGTGATCTGTGGAGATGGTGTCCACTGAGATTGTCCGGAGCACCTCTCATAGAGGTAACGTGTTATCTTCATCAAATATAAGTCAAATATTATTCTTTCGATAGTGATTATGGTCTTGACTTTTCCTCCAGTCTCGTCTAACGTGGTCAGGTGGGTGAGTCATCCTCCATTTCCTTCTTCTCTGCTTTAAAGGGAATGTAATCTCACCACATACCATCATAGCCTCGTTAAAGCTAACAGCCAGGCTCTGTAGTGATCAAATAATAGCCTTCGTGATCTTTGACATCATATTTTACACCTTAATCATTTTTTGTGATGCAGAGGAGCAAAAATGTATGATTGATGATGTGGTTATTAGAAATATGTTTTGAACACTTTCTCTTTATCCAACTTTAACAGAGCTTCTTTATCTGTAACATTCTGTCTCCCAAGCCCTTCTCCACATTCTCCTGCATAATCTAATATGTAGAGTACATCATGCATTTTTGGGGAAAGGAACAAAAATGCTCAGAAGTAGTCATGCTTTAATATATCTTTTAATCCCTTCTTTCAGAATTGAACGGCTGGCTAAGGATATTATGAAAGACATAGGATACTGTGACATTATGGTCCTCTGTGTACTTAAAGGAGGCTACAAGTTCTGTGCAGATCTGGTAGAACACCTTAAGAACATCAGTCGAAATTCCGATAGATTTGTCTCTATGAAGGTTGATTTCATCAGACTAAAAAGTTACAGGGTAAGTTATGATTTACTCCATTTTCATTATATGATGTTCAGAATGAACAGTGCTATAAATCAAAGAACTAATAATATTATGAAGATGAAGCATGTATTTTAATTTGCAAGATACTACAACCTGTAATTCAGATAATATTCTTTGGGCAGGGGGAACCCTCCTATTATATTTCCCATATAGGGAAAGATGATTCAGGAATGATTCATGCTTTTTTTATGGTTATAAAGTTAAGTGGTTATTTCCTGGTGCCTAGTCTCACCAACGGCCGTGTTGAGAATGAGTGTTAAGGAAGTCCAGTGAATACAGACGTGTTTCTGCTCTGGATGTCACTGTTGGCCCTGGAGACCTGTGGGAGGGTGTCCCCCCCAGAGAGGAGTGTTAGTACTTGGGTGACTGCAGTCAGGGTCCAGAGGTAGAGAAGTAAAACCTGTAGGGACAATGAGTTATCAAGAGCAATGAGACGAGACCAGGGAACCTCCACCAGTCTGTGCTGGTGGAGGTTCCCTGGTCTGTTGCCTTTTGTGATGCTTTTTTAAAAAAAATTTATTTATTTATTTATGGCTGCACTGGTTCTTCGTTGCTGCGCACAGGCTTTCTCTAGTTGTGGCGATTGGCGGCTACTCTTCGTTGTGGTGCGCGGGCTTCTCACTGCAGTGGCTTCTCGTTGCGGAGCACAGGCTCTAAGGCATGCCATCTTAGTAGTTGTGGCGCACGGGCTAAGTTGCTCCGTGGCATGTGAAATCTTCCCTACCAGGGCTCGAACCCGTGTCCCCTGTGTTGGCAGGCGGATTCTTAACCACTGCGCAACCAGGGGACCCAGATAAGCTCTTTCTGATGAACTCAGAGTCCATTGACTAATCACCTAATCATGGGAGTGAACTCCTAT
Source organism: Phocoena sinus (assembly GCF_008692025.1). Lineage (NCBI taxonomy): Eukaryota > Metazoa > Chordata > Mammalia > Artiodactyla > Phocoenidae > Phocoena > Phocoena sinus. The sequence goes on from NC_045764.1 coordinate 11,000,998, forward strand.
TATATTTACAAGTGACACCCGCACGTAAGTGGAGGAGATTATACACAAAGTGTGTGTAAAAGGGGGGGGGGGGATAGGAATGGGAGGGCATCTTAGAATTCTGCCTACCATTCTCTTTCTTTGACTCAGTTGCCTTTTGGGTATCTGGCAATCTTATTTCTTAAGATACTCTATTTTCCTGATGACCTTTCAGGGCAGGATGAAGCTGGGGTTTTTTTGTTTTTGTTTGTTTGTTTGTTTTTGCAGACATCTTAAACCTAATTTATTGGTTTCATTTTCTCTTAAAAATCTTTTCTCTCTTGAAGTGTCTTTCATCCTGATTTAAGTAGCTGTGCTTCCTTCTTAGAAGACTTTTTTTTCTTTTTTACTTGATTGTTACTGTATTTTTCCCCAGCAAACAGCTTTTTAAAAAAAACTTTTAAAATCTTAAAAAAGTTAAAGTGAGGTTTATTGAAGCGTAATTTACGTGCAATAGAATTTCCCTCTTTTAGTTTGCAGTTCTATGAGTTTTGACAGATGCATACGGTCATGTAAGTCTCCACAATCAAGGCATAGAAGAGCCCTTACCACAAAAAATGCCCTTGTGTCCCTTGGTAGTTAATCCTTTCCCCAGGCCCCAGGCTCTGGCAACCACTGATCTATTTTCTGTCCCTGGAGTTTTGCTCTTTGCAGAATGTCGTATAATGTAATCCGATATCATGTGGCCTCAGTAAATCTGTAAAGCTTAGCATCATTCATTTGAAATTCATCCCTATTGTTATGTGTCCCAGTGGTTCATTTCTTATTGTCAAGTAGGATGTCATTATATGGATGCGCCAGTTTAAAAATCATTCATCAGCTGAAGGATGTTTGGTTTGTTCCCTTTTTGGGGTGATTATGAGTAAGGCTGCTCTAAATACTCCCCTGCATGTTTCTGTATGTACGTATGTCTTTGTTTCTCTTGAGTGAATTTGTCTCGAGATTCCTAGGTCATACGGGGAGTAGACATAAGAAATTGCCCAACTGTTTCCCAAAGTGCCTGAATAATCTTGCTTCCCCACCAACGTGCGTGAGAGTTCCAGTTGCTTCACGATTTTTGGCAACACTAGGTATTGTCAGGATTTCTTTATTTTCTTTGTTTTTTCACCCATTCAGCTAGCTGATAGTATCTCACTGTGGTTTTAATTTGCATTTCCCCGGTGAATAATGGTGTTGAGCATCCTTTCATTGAGTAATCTTTGCTTAATTCAAGGTCAGGGAGATTTTATCCTCTATTTTCCTCACAAAGTTTCCTAGTTTTAAATTTAGATCTAGGCATGTGATCCGTGTTGTGTTAACTTATTAATATGGTACAGATCAAGGTTTTTTTTTTTTTTTTTTTGGCAAGTGAGTGTCCACTTGTTCCAAGATCATTTGATGAAAAGACTGTTCTTTTCCATTGAATTGCCTTTGGTCTTTGACTGGAAATCAATTGACTGTATGTGCATGGGTCTATTTCTGAGCACTCTGTTCAGTTCTGTTCATCTACGTGCTTATTCTTTGGTCAATACCACACTGTTTTGATTACTGTATCTGTACAGAAGTCTGGAAATCAGGTAGTATGTGTCCTCCAACTTTGTTCTTCTTCATAACTGTTTTAGCCATTCTAGTTGTTTGTCTTTCCACATAAGTTTAAAAATCATGTTGTTGATTCCTACAGCATAACCTGTGTTCTGCACAGGTGTATCTGAGTTACACGCTTCTTCTTGGGACGCATGTTCAGAAAATGACGGCGTTAGGATGATCTGAGGGTGGAATATTTGGTCCTACGATGTCTGGTCATCCGTCAGATTTGCACAGGACCAGTTTAATGGTTGGGGGTCTTGACTGATTTGACCTGGGCAAGACTAACTCCGTGTTCCTGAAAAAACAACTGTTCTATAGCAATCCATATGTCAGAGGTGTTATCTATAGGGGGTGATGAAAGGCGTCTTGTGATATATTGTCTAAGCTGCGTGAAGCTTGGAGGGTATGCAGTTTTTGAAAACAAAGCAAGCTTTGTCAGTGAAGGCAAGTTACAGGATGTTATTTATTAAGCAAGTTATAGTTTAAGGGATCTAACTGATGACTGCCCTTGGTTTCACTATTATATACGGTAAGTTTTTCTTTGAATTTCAATTTCCAGTTGCCTATTGCCAGTATATAGAAATACTACTGATTTTGTGTATCAAATACTATGACTTTTCAAAACTCTCTTATTAGTTTGAATAGCTTTTTTGTAGATGCTTTTGGATTTTTCTATGAACACAATCATTTCTTCTGTGAATAGAGATGGTTTTACTTCTTTCTTTCTAATTTGTGTATTTCTTTTTATTGCTTTATTGCACTGGCTTGAACTTCCTGTACAATTCTGAATAGAAATAGTGAAGGAAAGCATTCTTGCCTTGCTCTCAGTCAGTATGATATTAACTGTTGCATCCTCAAATTTTTGATGTATTGTTTTCATTTTCATTCAACTCAAACTATTTTCAGATTTCCTTTGTGACTTCCTCTTTCACTCATGGATTATTTTTTGTTGTTTAATTTCCAAATATTTGGGGATTTTCCAGAGATAGTTCTATATGATTTCTAGTTTAATTCTGTTGCAGAAAGGATACTTTGTATGATTTCAATTCTTTTAAAGTTTTTGAGTCTTGTTTTATGGTCCAGAATACTGTCAATCTTGCTGAAACTAAAAGCATTAGGATCCATGTGAGGTTAAACAATGTTGCTAACTCTCACTGTCCATTTCTCTAAACATCCTCTATTTCATCAATGTTTTAAGCTAGAGGCACACATTCTAACACTTATTATCTCATGTTTATGTGATACTAGTTCTGAACAAGTGTTTGCATTTGTATAGCTCCAAGACTATTGTGATCATTTTTGCTGCATCTCGACAGATATTTTCAAGTCACCGTATTTTTTTCCCTGGGGATAGGGCTATGGGGGTGCCTGCCCAGGGTTCTGATGAAGGAGGAAGGCAATAGTAGACTTTATTTATTATTTATTTTTGGCTGCGTTGGGTCTTCCTTGCTGTGTGCGGTCTTTCTCTAGTTGCGGCGAGCGGGAGCTACTCTTCGTTGCGGTGCACGGGCTTCTCATTGCAGTGGCTTCTCTTGTTGTGGAGCACGGGCTCTAGAGCACAGGCTCAGTAGTTGTGGCACACAGACTCAGTAGTTGTGGTTCACGGGCTCAGTAGTTGTGGCACACGGGCTCAGTAGTTGTGGTTCACGGGCTCTAGAGTGCAGGCTCAGTAGTTGTGGCGCACGGGCTTGGTTGCTCCGCGGCATGTGGGCTCTTCCCGGACCAGGGCTCGAACCCGTGTCCTCTGCATTGGCAGGCAGATTCTTAACCACTGCGCCACCAGGGAAGCCCTAGACTTTCAGTCTTTACCACTAGCGTCCATTCTCACACACAGCGCATTTTAGTTTTTGTCCCACCCTTAAATCCTGTAGGAGCCAAGGATAATTGTGGTGTCTCTTCTCTTCCCTTCTTACAAAATGTCCTTCCTCTTGTCCATCACCAAGGTGATGCAGATCATCTCCTGAGAGATGACCTCACGTAAAAGCCTATCTGCTCACTCAGAGCCAGCTTTTCCCCTGATTAAATTCCTCAGAAATGGGTGGAAAACCATATTCATAGACCAGGCTATGAGGTGAACAGCCCAGCCCTCTGCTCATAGAGCGTAAGCTGTCCTCATCCAGAGGTGAATTCATTGCCCTCAGTTTAGTCTTGAGCTGACCATCCCTTTACACACTTGAGCTCCTTCAACATTCCCGAGGACAGAGACCTATTAAGACACCACCAAACAAGGGGAACAGGGCTATAGCTCATTTTCCTCTGAGGGTGTCTGGTGCTCCCCCATACCTCCAAACCGACTCATCGGGAGCAGACATCTGGAAAACATCTTAGCAGAAACAGTGGCCACCAAGGTGTTCTCTTCATTCGTTTAGAAATTTCTGGAGGGCAGTCAGGACTCTGTGGGCTGTTGTGAGTGCTGGTCAGAAGCGTCATGTAGCTTTACTCCCTCCTATCCTTCTGCTCTGTGATTCTTTTTAATTTTTTTTTTTTTTTTTTTTTGAGGGAAAAAGTTGGAAGTTCAGTTTACTGAGAGGCAGTGTGTCTCCTGGTCACAGCCGTCAGCATTCATAGTTCTCTTTAGGGGCTCTTTTCCCAGGAGGGGTCCCAGTTGTTTGAGCCCTCCACTGTTTACTAAGGGACCTTCCTGAGGGATGGATGGTCCAGATATCTCAAGGCTCTAGGCAATTTGACTTGTCTTTGTTTTGTATTAAACTTTCCGTAGGACATGAAGTGAATTTGCATGAGTGATACCATCTAGACGAAGATTACTTAGAAATTAGCATTAGGCTAATTCATTGGAGGGAGAGCATGGCCTCACATACTCCTGTTCTTTAAATGAATTGAGAGGCACTGGCTGCCTGAATTCCTGAACATTTCAAGTTTTCCTTCTTCCTTCCCTCCGTTCTTTTTTCTTTCCGTCCTTCTTTCTGTCTTTTCACTAGTGTTCATTTAGCATTTGCCAGATGAATTCATTATCTCAGTTAATCCTGAGTGTAACTCTGCCAGGTATCACTCATCTCTTCTTCTATTGATGAAGAAAAAGAGGCTTAGAGAGGTTAATTAACTCACCTGAGGTCACACAGCCAATAAATAGTAGAGGTGGCACCAGAGCCCAGACCCATCTGTCTCTCAAGCCTGTGCCCTTTGCAACATATCACATTTCCCACAGTTTTTTCTAAGGTTTTCCACAAAATTTTACTGTTTCACGAGTTACTAATAAAGGAGTTGGTTTTTTCCCTAAAATATATGTAAGGCAAATATAAAGTTCATATACACAATTATCATCATTATGCAATAATTTGCCTTTAAGAAACGGTGGCCTTACTTGAGAAAATCGGGCAGTTGCATGAAGAAAGAACTAATTACATGTATTAAACCCCATATGGCCGCAAATGGCTATACTTTGTAGCTTGTCTTATAAGATCAACAAAACTAGTGAAAGTATTCAGTGTTTATTTTATTTAACAAAGAATCAAATATCAATTATTTCTCATAAAAATGTTTTTGTCTACGGGGCCTAATTTTTCAGCTGATCTAATAATCCAAAGATAACACTACGTTACATGAGCACCTGTTTGTGTTACACCATTATGTTACACATTTAAAAAATATTTTCTTTTTCTCAAAGTAATACATTCAAGTAGGTTAACAACCCAAACAAAGAATTTGATTGTGGTAGTTTTATGGAATAAACAACTTGAAAATCCTCTTGCTACAGACATCTAAAAATGCTAGGTGAATGTAATAACTTTTAAAAAGCCTTTTAAATGCTTATTGGAGCTCACAAGAAGGTAGGGAATATCCAAGGGGCAGGAATGAAGATCTGAGAATCAGCGCATAAGTGTGAACTGGGGCCTCCCAGGAGGCAGGGTTAGGAGCTGTTGTCTCAGTAATCTGACTTTAACCCCCATGGAGAGGCAGATGGTAAAGGCTTGGACCCATATAAAATGGGAAGTTAGATGAGACCCTCATGCAAAGCCAGTGCCTTCAAAGGTATATGCCCGTGCTGAAAAAAAATCCATCCTTTAGTAATGGAAGATCCTAACAAACTAGCTTGTCCTTCTTGGCCTGGGCTGGAGTGGGAAAGTGAAATATCCTGTGGGAACTTTTAAACAGGAGTCTGTACCTCATCTGAGTTTGAGGTTTTCGTTTACTTTACCTGCATCATCTGGGAAATTCCAACCAGAGAATTTAATATTAAAATTGGTCTCAGACCACACTACTCCCAAATTCCCTGGTAGAAGCAAGTGGAAAACCTCTCTGGAGGGAATATCTCAATCTAGGCAGGATTCCACGGATAAGCCTCATTTAACCTGAGCTCACACACCCAAAGCACAACAGATGCATAGAAACAATCTACCATAGGCCAGATTGGCTGGCAAAGTAAATAACAAAGATAGGTAAACAAGCTATGTGAAAGAGTGTATAACATAATTATGCTTAACATGACTAAAGACATAAATTAAAGGATTTAAAGGAAAGATAAGACAACACGAGAAGAAAAAATAAATGAGACCTTTGGGCAGGGAAATTATAGAATGTCTAGCAAGGAAAAAGGTACTAATTGAATGGATAAGAAAGTAACTTGAATGATAAACAGATTGAATGTTATGGGTATGAGTTTTGAACTGGAAGATAGATCTGAAAAACTATCTAGAAGGTAGCATGGATAGAGATGGAATATAAGAAAGAGACGATGGGAGACATGAAAAATTGAGTGAGAAGATCAAAAATGTGTCACCTAGGAATTCCATATGGAAAGACTAGAGAGAATTGAGGAGAGGCAATTTTTGATAAGATAATGCTGAATCACATTCTAGAGCCGATAGGAGACGTGAATATTCAGATTCAGGAAGCACAGTGACACCACAGGTAGACACATCCTGGTGAAACTGAAAGGCAAAACCCCAGAGTCAAAGAATGGATTGTAAAAGTAACTGGGGAGAAAAGGAAAATTGCCTTTAAAGGAATTACCACTATCCTGTGAACAGACTTCTCAAAGGCAACAGCAGAAATCAGAAGATGTGGAGTAGTAGTATCATTTTGAGAGAAAATAACTGTTAACTTAGATTTTCATTCCCAGCTGATCTTGAACTCAAGCGTGAGTGCCAGATAAAGACTTCAGTAGTCATGTTCTAGAAGAGTTTCCTGATAACAGATGCTGACTGAAAACATCTCCTAATTTATTTTAGTATATTTAGGGTATATTTTAGTAAAAAGGAAATTGAACCCAAATGAATAAATGTGATGCAAAGAGATTGACAAACATGTAGGTAAATCAACAAACTTTTGATTGGTTCAAATAATTGATGAAACAATAACACTATAACCCATTTTGGTGGTAAAACAAAGTGGAATTTAAAAAGACCAGAATAATAGCATTCTAAGGTTGTGTATGGTTTAGGAGAAGCATCGAGAGGTTGATGATTTACAAAATTTCAGTTAGGTATGCCTGTTAAAAATTTAAGTGTAACACTGAAAGAATAAGAATACTATGTATATTATGTATAACTTTCCAGCAAATAGAAAGGACGAGAAAGAATAAAGAAAACTCCAAACTTGATTGATTCAATAGTAGACAGAAAACGAGAAACAATTAGGTAATATTGTTATACCCATTTTACAGATGAGGAAACTGAGACCTGAGCTGTTAAGTAATATGTCCAAGGTCAAACAGCTTGTAAGTGGAGGACTAATATTCAAACCCAAGTTCAACTCCAGAGCCCAAGATTGTGACTACTAAAACATACCGTCAATCTAGAGATGTGTTGTTGTGTTGAGATGTATTAGGTTAAAAGGAGGGAAATTAAAAAAAAAAAAAAAAAAAAAGGGAAATTTCACCAAACATATCAGCATAATTTTTTCCCGAGGTTTATGTTAATATTTACCTTACTATGTTAAGCCAGCTCCTGTAATTGCTAGAAGAATAACAGTATCCATAAATAGACAATTAACTGCTTATTTTCTGAAATGTCTTATATTTGATATTAATAAACTATGAAGACATACCCTCCAAAAAAATGAATAATAAGTATTCACAACTGGTTTTCTTGTGAATGATGGGAAGCTATGATTTTCTTTTCCTCTTTGCCCCCTACACTATGGAGAGTTTCCAAAAGATAAGAACATTCCCTACACCTGCTTTCTCTCTGGATTCACTTAGAGCTGTTGCTCTTGGGAAGCCAGATCTAGCGGAATTTCAGAGGAATCTTGAGCACCAAGCTCCCTACCAACTCTGGAGGGTATAGAGACTTGAAGCAAAAAGAAACAGGCATCATTCAGCTACCAGTTGAGTTCCCCAGTTTAGTGTGTTCTGAGAAAGCTCTGTAAGGGTAGGGGTGGGAAGACTTTTGGAATATCTGTTCTAAGGGGCTTGGGCATAGAGAAACGAGAGGATTTGAGAGAAGTGGGATGGAGTATTAGTAGGTGCCAGCAAGTTACTTCTCAGCCAGCTTTTTTGTACATGGATGTATTGTTTGCCAAGTGTTTTTCCTTTATTCCCTCTGAAAATGTTGCCTTGATTTAAAGCTTCGTTAATTTGTGTACAAGCCCATGTGAGGATAAAGTGTATTTCAGGGAGCTATACTCTGATTTCTTTGTTTTCCGCAAATTTGGTTAACTAACCTGCGAGCAAAGTAAAATCTTCATCAAACTTCAAGTCTTTACAAACTGAGACTTTAATTTTAGGCAAGTTGTTGTTGTCCTGGATCCCTCCCCCATGCTGCTTGCACATGCCCTGCTTGTATTCATTAATAATTCCTGTGTGTTGGCAGCGCCAAGGGAAAGCTTTCTGGAGATAAAATGGAATCCAGAGTGTGGCTGCAATGGGACTGAAACATTTGCCATGCAGGGCATGTGGGCCCCTGGGGAAGCTGGAACCTTTATTAAAGAGGCTCATTAGAGCAAAGAGTTGGCCACAGACCTATTCCCATGAAGGAAGGGAAAAGCTAAAATACATTTCTTCTCTCTCATTCCCAGAGTTCAGAACAAAGGCTTTAAGTCAGTCCTTTATCATCCATGCTAGTGAGGAATGGGGACCCGTTAGATAAACCAGATCCAGCATCCTGAGTGTTAGTGAGTACTTTTCACTTCACCCTGCAACAGCCTTTCACTGAAAGTTTTCCACATAGTAAGGGGGCCTCGTGTTGAATGCCCCTTTCTTTTGTTTTTTTTTTTCAGTTTATTTAAACAAAAACAAAAACAAGAACTGTTCACCCATTTCTTCTACCTCTCACCACCCTAGCCCTGCTGCCTCTAATAACCACCAGTCTATTCTTTGTATCAATGAGGTTTTTTTTTTAGATTCCACACGTAAGTGATCATATAATATTTGTCTTTCTCTGTCTGACTTATTTCACTTAGCATATGGCCCTCAAGGTCCATCCATGTTGTCACAAATGGCAAGATTTCATTCTTTTTTATGGCTGAATAATATTCCACTGTGTGTGTGTATACTATATCTTGTTTATCCATTTATTTATAAATGCACACTTAGGTTGTTTCCATATTGACTATTGTGAATAATGCTGCAGTAAACATGGGGGTGCAGAAATCTTTTCAAATTGGTGTTTTCATTTTCTTCAGATAAATGCCCAGAAGTAGAATTGCTGAATCATAGGGTAGTTCTATTTTTAATTTGTTGGGGAACCTCCATACTGTTTTCCATAGTGGCTTCATCAATTTACATTCCTACCAACAGTGCACAAGGGTTACCTCTTCTCCACACCCTCACCAACACTTGTTATTTGAAATAGAAAATATGAACAGACCAGTTACTATTAAGAAGATTGAATCAGTAATCAAAATCCTCCCAAAAAACAAAAATCCAAGATTAGACAGCTTCACTGGTGAATTCCCCTTTTCTTCTGGAGACAGGCAGTCCACCTTTAGCAGAGTCCCATATCGGGCTTGGGGTGAAGAAGAGGACCCCAGTTTGATTCTGTAGAGAGGGACAGGTGGAGAAAAGAGGTCCTCAGTTCTTGGGGGTGCTAGATGGGTCCAAGACAGAGAGGATTATATGTGTGTGTACGTGTGTGTGTATCTATAGTATGTATGTATATGTAATTTGTATATATGTATATACATATTACATATATATGTGTATATATTATGTACATATATGTACACATGCCTTTTTAAGCTAGAAAGGGAAGAAAACTAAAGGAATAGAAAAGTAGAAGAAAATAAAGGAATGAAAGAGGGAAGTTAAGAGAAAAGAAACTCCAAAAGTTACGTTTTGTTAAATCTGAGACATCATTGATGGTAAAGAACACCATTACTTTACGTACTAATAAGAAAGAAAAAAAAAGCTATAAATTAAGCCATGACGTGACATGATTGTAAGATGCATCTTGATTTTGGGTATATTAAAATTTAAGGAAAATGTACAACTTGGAATTGATGAATTGGTAGTTCCCCCCTTTTGGGCAGTACCAAGTGTTTCAATAGCTGACATGTGGCAGAAAACATTGTCCTTACCCTTTAGTTATTCTTAAATCTCAGGTCCCGTAATATTATTCCAATATTCTTTTGCAAATGGTAGGATATTTCTTTGAGACTACAGATTTTTTCCATCTTAGTATCTAAAATATTTTTAATATCCTCAAAACATTTATGCAGACTTCAAAGGGAGAGTTATTTAGTAAAGAATAGACCAGAGAAGGCCTGGGTGGTTTGATTCAATCCACATAAAGCCTTAAGCGTCATCAAAAGCACGTATGAAAACCAGAACATAATTTCTCTGTGACCTCGGGATAGAGATGCTGAAACATCTGTCATGTTTATATGTTTACTGAAACAAAGAGCGTTGACATTACTTGTTTTGTCTTTGACCTTTGGTTCTTAAGATATATTTACTGCTGGCTTTCAGGATGCATGGATGAAGAAACTTGGCATGAAGCAAATATCTAGTTTGATCTTAAAAGAGATCATCTGCTGTTGCTCTAGGGAAGTTTACTTTGAGATTTCTAATTCTATCAAGTAAAATATATTTAAAAAGGGCTTCCCTGGTGGCGCAGTGGTTGAGAGTCCGTCTGCCGATGCAGGGGACGCGGGTTCGTGCCCCGGTCCAGGAAGATCCCACATGCCGCGGAGCGGCTGGGCCCGTGAGCCATGGCTGCTGAGCCTGTGCGTCTGGAGCCTGTGCTCTGCAACGGGAGAGGCCACAACAGTGAGAGGCCCACATACCGGAAAAAAAAAAAAAAATATATATATATATATATATATATATATATATATAAAGTGAAACCAAACTGTGTAATAAAATGGTAGGGATTATAGCAACATTTTTAGTTATCATTCCTAGTTTTTATTTTTTTAATATCTATGCATTTTCTTAGTGTACATTCTTTGTGTTCAAATTTAATTTTCTATAGGGATGCTTATTAGGATTTGTCTTTCCTTAGGAAGAGCGAAAACTGAGAGGGCAAATAAGAGAGTAATGCAGAAGCAATGATTAAATTGTAGAGGCAACCAAGTTTTCAGAGAACACTGGGGACAGAGCTGGGCTTAACTCTGTATCTGCCTCAGGCTGAGCTTAGGTCCGGAACAAGAAATCAGACCCAGCCTGGAGTGGGGCGTGCTGGGGAGCGGACTTTGCTGCCAGTGCAAGGTGAAGTCCAGTGCCGCAGGTGTAACAGGTAGTAGAAGGATGGGCTGAAGGACCACAGCCTTTAGAGCTCTAAGCCCGAGGCTGGTAGTATCCGCCATCTCATGTCCTACTATTGGTTCTACTATTAATAAAGCTGGGTATTCGCTGAGTACTTATATATTACGGCAAACTGTTGTTCTAAGTGCTTTATATGTATGAACTCTTTAAACCCTCACAAGACCCCTATGAAGTGGGTGCTCCTTAATACCCCTTTTTCACAAGTAAGGACACTGAGGCCAGAGAGGTTAGTTGGAGCCCCAAGGACACATGGCCAGGAAGTAGAGGTCTGTCAGACTCCTGAACTAGGGTACCACGGCTGCCTTTGGAGCTGTGGAGGAGGCAAAGGACCCCAGGGCCTAGGAGGTAGACAGGTAGGAGAAGGGAGCACCCCCAATTCCTTAAGAGTGCTGGGCAAATTTCAAACAGGACAAGCCACAGATCCAGAGTACAGTGGGTGTTGAATCTTGAGAACAAGGCAGAATGCCAAAGCCAGCAGGAGAAACGTACTACTGAGTCATGGGGCATGAGGTCCCAGATGCCTGCTCAGCAGTTCCAAAGAGTTTCAGTCCCTGTCGGAGGTTGGGTTTGTTCCTAGAGATTTGATGAGGTTGAGCCAGTAGGTGAGGTGTGGGCGGGAGTCAAGTGACTTAGCTATTAGAAGAGAAGGCTGCAGCACCTGCCAACGGGGCAGGGCCTGGCCCACCAGAAGGCGTATGTACTAGGAGTATTGATGGCATCACATGCCCCAGGATTCCAGTTATATTTCATGTCCCTGCCTTGCCCCATATATCATTCACAGGCATGCTGGACCCGTGAAACTCGGGTGTCCTGCCTGTATACAGTAAGAATGCTAAAAATCATTTAAATCCATTTGTACCTGACCTTTTCCCAAAAAGATACAACGTGGTGTTTTATTAATTATGTCCAGACAGCATCTAATTTTTGGCACAAAAATAATTGCTGGCAGCAGAAATCCTTGCCCTTATTTTTTTTTTTATATTTTTTCCTTGCTCTTACTTTTAAGTTACGTTATCTTAATCAACATTTTGTTACTGATATAGAATATGAAACCTAGCATCAAGACCATAAAGCCTTGAGGCTTCCCTGGTGGCTCAGTGGTTAAGAATCCACCTGCCAATGCAGGGGACATGGGTTCGAGCCCTGGTCCGGGAAGAACCCGCATGCCGTGGAGCAACTAAGCCTGTGCGCCACAACTACTGAGCCCATGTGCCACAACTGCTGAGCCCATGTGCCACAACTGCTGAAGCCCGCATGCCTAGAGCCTGTGCTCCGCAACAAGAGAAGCCACCGCAATGAGAAGCCCGCGCACCACAACGAAGAGTAGCCCCCACTCGCCGCAACTAGAGAAAGACCTCGCGCGGCAACGAAGACCCAACGCAGCCAAAAATAAAATAAGTAAATTTATTAAAAAAAAAATTCTTTATGATGGTCATTGTGCTATAACATAGTTTGAATTTAATGTTTTGATTCCATTTTAGGTTATAATATGGGTTACTTTATGGAATGAGTTTGCCATTATTAAACACAAGATGATTAACGACTTAGGTAGTTTCAACACATATTAAAATTCTTGAGATTCATAGCTTTCAAGGACAAGAATGATTTCACTTTCTTTTTGTTAATTTGGCATTCATTTAGAGGACAGTTTTGAAAATACTTCTTTTTTTGTTTGCCTAGCATTATTTTCTCCTGGAGAATAGAAATGGAATTCAAACAGACATTGACAAATGAGAGTCTTCCATGAAAACAGGATGACTCTCAGGGAGGGAAAGGGCACAGCAGTACGTCAAGGGCCCTGAGACTCACGCCAGAGACAGAAATGACTGGTCAGAAACGCCTCCGGAAGAGACTCAGCAGTCACTCTAGAGCAGTAGTCGTGATGAATCAGCAATGCTTTTGCTACAAATGCTAATCTAATACAGTAGTGGGAAGTATGGGTAGGCATGTGACACTTGGAATCCAGGAATTACTCCTTCCTTTCTCATGAGCCCCTGCAGAAGTGCCGGCGTGGGCTTAGTGCCCTACTAACCTCTGTGGGTTGTTTTGGTTGTAGAGCCTCTTCTAATTAGGAAAGGCAGCTGGAAGAGATGGCTTCCAGAAGCTGCCCCAATTAGAATTCTGGTAAGGGCGCACGTCTGAAGTTCATGTTGGCCTGTGTTTAAGAAATCTGAGAAGTGAAAATGTACAGTGGTAGCCCTCTTCCTATGAAGATAATTTATTTAAAAATATTATCTTAATTGAAGTATAGTTGCTGTGCAATATTATACGTTACAGGTGTACAACAGTGATTCACAGTTTTTAAAGGTTATACTCCATTTATAGTTACTGTAAAATATTAGCTGTATTTCCTGTATCGTACAATATATCCTTGTAGCTTTTTTAAAAAACTTATTTATTTATGGCTGCATTGGGTCTTCCTTGCTGCGCATGGGCTTTTCTCTAGTTGCGGCGATCGGGGGCTACTTTTTGTTGCGGTGCGCGGGCTTCTCATCGCGGTGGCTTCTCTTGTTGCAGAGAACGGGCTCTAGGTGTGTGGGCTTCAGTAGTTGTGTTACACGGGCTTAGTAGTTTTGGCTCACCGGCTTTAGAGCGCAGGCTCAGTAGTTGTGGCGCATGGGCTTAGTTGCTCCGCGGCGTGTGGGATCTTCCCGGACCAGAGCTCAAACCCGTGTCCCCTGCATTGGCAGGCAGATTCTTACCCACTGCGCCACCAGGGAAGTCCTATCCTTGTAGCTTATTTTATACCTAGTAGTTTGTACCTCTACATCTCCTACCCCTATATTGCCCCTCCCCCTGAAGATAATTTCTTAAAGATGAAAATAGGATTTTCCCCTTATTCCACTGCTTTCTGAGCCCAAGTCACTCAGGAAGATATTAATTAGGCCTCTATTGTTCAGTTCTTTAAATCACTTCTAACTGTTGTTGAATTGTAGGCAGGGAAATAATTAACTATGGAAGAAACATAGCCTGGCTTTATTTCTTTATTTGAAGCAAAATCCACTCACTTTTAATGCAGATCACTTTGGACCAGCAAAAAAGGATAATTTTTTCTGATGTTTTAAAGGTAGTGTTCTTGTAAGAATTAGAATTGTTAGTCATTTTAGATGATTAATGAGTATGTTTTAATTTGAAAACCAATATGTAATTCAGTTTGTTTCTTTTATTGGATAAATTTAAACATATTTCAAAAGGATGGGTTAATGCAGACTTTTTCGGGGATAATGGTTTTTCTGTCAGCAGTATTGTTAAGCTAATCTCTCCATACAGAACACATATACTAGAATAAATTATCCCTAATATTAGTTATACAAATTCTTAAATTAAGATCTCTTTCTACTATAATAGTACTGTAATAGCACTATGCCTGGGTTTTTTTGAAAGTTGAGTTAGATTTATCCAAACTAATAATAATAATATTGAATAATTGACTACAGTGTAAAAGTACTATTTTAAGTGCTTTACAAATATTAATGCATTAATGCCAACCACAGCCTGCTGAGTTAGGTATAATTATCCCCATTTTACATTTGAAGAACACGTGCCACAGAGAGTTTGAGAAACTGTCCCAAGATCACGGAGCTGGTAGAGAACGGGGCTGAGATGCAAAACTAGGCAGCCTGCTCAACAGCACGGAGGCTGGACCATGTCTCTCGCTGCTCCCAGAAGGACCCCGTCACTACAGATCAGTGTGGCAAGGACCTCATTTCTCTGAGCTTTCCTGTCTTCTTTTGTAAAATGACAAGGTCAGCTTTCGAGATCGGTAGGGTTCCTGACAGATTTGAATTTATAGAATCTTTAAAATCCTGGGATGTCTGCGTTAAAATGACAGATTGTCCACACGTATTCGATTTACATTCTCCCCTGAAATGACAGTAATATATTTTATATACACTATATATAAAACCTCACGTGGCACAGTGAACAGGAGACAAGATAATAGTGCCAGGGATAATGGACCTAATGGCACGGGGTGAACAGGCCCCAAATGCCTGCAGGAATGACACGGAGAGCCTAGAGAGACTTAGGGCTCCAAAGGTGTCAGTGCAGCAGACAGTGGGCTCATATCTGAACAGACCATTTGGACTTCCTGGTTGCACTACCCCAACTCCATAGTTTGAAGTCATGTGACTGCTCTCTTCCCCTTCCAACCCACCCTCATCTGCCTCTTCCACTGTTGCAGAAAATTGAGGATTAAATTTTCAGAAAAAATGAACCAAAAGGTGTCAAAAGTGTGGACATCAAGTAAAGCAGAGGCCTGGGGGAATTCAGCTAAAATTTCTATATAAGATTTTGGGACCATCCTTGGCAGTCAGGCGTATTACTACTCCCACCCCCATCTAGTAAATCCATCTGTCGTCACTCTCTGCCCCCAATGGACACATAACTCCTTACAAAGGACTTTTCATGTGTCTCACTTTTAAATACACTTTTAAAAACAAACAAGCAAAACAGTCTCTAACGTGAAAGAGGAAGACTACACAACACGAAACAAAACAAAAGCAAAAAACATATAAAGGGAACTCCAAGAAAATAGAAGTAAAGCAGGGAATAGAAGAAAATTTCAAAATATTATGTTTAATAATATTGAACATAGGTCAAAAATGAGATATTGTATCTCCAAAGCAAGAACAAGACTCTGGAACAGAGAAAGAGAAGACAAAAGGGGAAGGAAAATTCTTGGAAGTCAAAACTATTTGCATGGTAGCAGATACTCTTGTTTGCCTGTCGAGAAACCATTCCTACCCCGACCATAACTTCTCCACCTCCCACTGCAGAGGCTGCTGATGCCGGCATCTCTCTTTCCTAGCCTCCCTTGCACTTAAGAAGTGGGCATTTGACACAGTAAAAGGAAGCCCACTGTGAGTCTTCTCAGAGGGAATAGCTTGTTTCCCTAATGAAAGGCAAACCGTGGGAGGAAACTCTCTCTCTTCAGCAAGGTGGGATTTTGTGACCGAGTGACTCATTGAACTGTAGCAGTCTTCTTGGGACCACAAGAAGAAGTGTAAGGACTCATCTAATTACTGAGGATGGCGGGAAGGAAAGAGGGATAGGGCCTGCGTCCTCAATGGCGCCACTGAGCCAAGGAGCTAACTCTGATCTCTAGGGCAATGGAAAGACAGGACGATACGGCAATTGGGCCATAAGAGGGAAGGTCTAAATTTTAGGTGGAGGAGACAGCCTTGTCAGGAAGTGGGAGATGATGCTTTTGGGGGTTCTTTGAGCACAAGATTGCCATAGGCTAGTCATTCAACAAATAATTATACTATGGGTCAAGCCCTGTTCTAGGTACTAGGGAGACAGGTGTGAACAAAACAAATTTCTTGCCATTCTGCAGCTAACATTCTAGGTAAAGCAGACAGGAAATTTAAAGTAAGACAAAAACAAGAAAATATGAAATGTGTCGAGTAGTGAAAAATAGGGGGAAATAAAGCTGAATCAGAGAGATAGGGTGAGCTAAAGAGGGTCATGGGAGGAGTAGTCAGGGAAGGTGGACTTTAATTGAGGGTCATTTGAAGCAGAGACTGGAAAAAAACAGAGAACAAACCATACGGATAAGGGAGGTAAGCCCCCAGCAAAGGAACAGCAAGTGTAATAACTCTTAGGTGAGAATGTGCTTGGCACCTTTGGAGAAAAGCAAAGGGGACCAGAGAAGTGTAAGTGAGGGGAGATTGACAGGACATGAAGTCAAAGAAGTAACAGAACTAGAATCACACGATCTGACTTATATTTTAAAGGTTAAGTCTGTCTGTTGTGTTGAGAATAGAAAGAATGGGGTAAAGGTTGAAGCAGGGAGACATTTGGAAGGCCATTACAGTAATTTGAAAGATGATAATAGCTTGAATCAGGCTGGTTTCAGAAAACGTGGGGAGAAGTGTTTGGATTCTGTATACGTCTTAGAGTAAAGCCAAAACCATCAGCCAAATTTGCTGCTGTGATGGATTTGATGTTGCGTTTCAAGAGCGACTCCCAGGTTTTGGGCCTGAGCAACAGTAAGGGCTGAGCTGCCATTTGCCTAAAATGAGGAAGAGTATGAAAAGAGGAGGTTTGCAAAGGAAACCAGGAGTTTGGTTTCAAGCTATTTTTCTTCTTGCTCATTTGAGACAAACAGCAGCTGGATATGCCAGTCTGGAGTTCAGAGAAAAGGTTGAGGATGAAGAGGTCAATGTATAGGAGGAATTTAAAGCCATGATAAAGGATGAGGTCACCCAGGGAGTAGGTGGAGAAGAGATCCAAGGACTGAGCCCCGGGACATCCTAATATTTAGAAACTAGGAGGGCAAGAAGAAACTAGCACAGGATTTGGAGGAGAAGCAGCCAGGGAGTCATGTCCTGGAAGCCGAGTGGAGGTGGGGCTGATCAAAAATGCAGCTGATCGATGAGTAAAAAGATTGAAAATTCACCTCCAGATTTAGCAAGATGGAACTTGTTATTGACCTTGACAAGAGCCCAAGTGTCTTAAGGAACAAAGAGAGAAGGACAGGTTCAGCAAATGATGCTGTCAGCAATAGCAGCTAACCTAGACAACCAGTCATCAGAAGTGGGGTACAACACTGGAAATGACTCCTTGCCTAGGAGATGTGTGCGATTCTAACATTGCCTTCGGGGAAATAGAAGCCAAATGTTGGACAGGGTCATGAAGAGGAAAATAATGGTAAATAGTAATGGTTTTACCTTTAAGTTGAGTAGTAATTCTCTCCAAAGCTCTTACTTATTTGGAAGCATGGCTTAGGAAGCTAGAAGACCCATTTCCCTGTCCAGGTGTCAGAGGTCTTTGAAAAAGGCAAGCGTAATAAAGAAGAATGTGGAAACCATGAGCATAAGCTTTAGAATAAAGATGCATCTGATGCAAATTCCAGTATCACATACTAATTTTTGGTACCAAGTTACTAAACCTTTCTGAATCTGAGTATTCTCATCTCAGGCTGTTCATGCCTATCTCATGAGAGGACTTTATGAGCAATAAATTAGATAGCCTGTAGAAGACCCCTAGTACAGATTCATGCAAATTGATGATCAATAAATAACAACTCTGATTTATTATTATCATTATTATTATTATTATATCCTAGTTAGGGTCTGAGGTAGAGGCCACTTGCTTTGATGTGGAGAAGATGAAGCATTTGTTGACATGAACCTAGTTGGAGAAGGAGTTGGCTGTGCCTGCAGTTTCAATAAAATTCTTTGAAAGGCATTTCTTATGGCCCAGACCTTGTAAGAAGCAGAGCAGGGCTGAAGGCCATATTTTCTCGATATATTCCAAAACAAATTTCACTGACTTCTCTTAAACTCTCCTCTTTAAACCAGATCATAGCATGTGTTGAGGTTAAGATAATACCACACCCCTGGGATGCTGAGGGCAGAAACCTTGAGCAGGAGAGAACACCTTGCTGCCTAAGGATGTTGCCAGGCCAAGAAGTACATCTTCATGAAGCACTCGATGGCTGTAAACCTTCATTCTATGTTTTCCTCTCACCCTTACGCATTTTTACTTTAGAGCACTGTGTACACATTGGTTGGTTCTGTTCTCACTGGTTCACAAAATAGAAAGCAGATAGCAAATGCCTAAGAAATAATTCTGTGGAAGTACATTATGACTTGCTTTCTATTTTCACAGTAACTCAGACCAAACTGGAATCTTTATAGTAGAAAGTGTCACATTCCTCACACTTGAGTAAAATATTTAGAAATTTAGCAGATGGGTTCTATGTCCTAAAACAATGTTTACTTGTAGCTATTATTGACTTCATTTTCTTATTTAAATATGTAATTTTGAGTCCTGGCTCTACAATTTGTTTTTTCTAACTGACTTGACTCTGAAACTTTATGGCATTGAAACACTTGAGCCAAGAGGTTCGTAGGGCTGTGTTGGTTTTGGATTTTGTTTTCGTATTACAGTTCATGGTCATTTAATTTATCAACATAAAAAAATTCAAACAAACGGATATTCCCAGAAGTCAAGTAATTTCCCCAGAGGGAAAATAAAGTGCCATTAATTCCTAAAGTTTAAAATCTTCTAACTCTCTTTAATAATAACCATGGAAATCCTATTTCTTCACATGTGACTCAAAGAAAGATTTGTTTGTGCATCTTGAATGCACAGCTGCTTTGTATGTTTCCTGAGCTTCACTTACATGCGTTCTGGTCCGTATACGAGAGGCAAATAGATTCTAAAAATCTCTTTAAAATCACTGCCCGAGTGACCTTTACCCTTAGTAACATCTGACTATAATCTGAATGAAAATACATTCTAAAAGGGGCATTGGAAATCATTTAAGTTAACTCAAAAGGGTCATTTCTGGCTGAAATGACACAAGTTTATTATAATTAAAAATTGCATTAAGCATCTCACAAACCTAACATACACATGAAGTTATTTAATGGGTCAGGCTTAAAGGAACTTTAAGATTGCTTGATGTTATTGCCTGACAGCTTTACACGCCCCTCTCTTTGCTAACCTAACTGTGAACTAACAAGAGGAAGACAATTACAAGGTTATCTCTTTTTCAGCATAGCGTTCCTCTACTGGGTGACTCTGCCTTGGAAACTGGGCAGCCCTAGAAAAGATAGTGTTTTCTCCATAAAGTAGCTGAAATTTCAATGGCAAATCGTATTAGAACCATTCAAGAGGCCATACTTGAAATCCTTCCTTTTTTTTTTTTGCGGTACGCGGGCCTCTCACTGTTGTGGCCTCTCCCGTTGCGGAGCACAGGCTCCGGACGCGCAGGCGGAGCACAGGCTCCGGACGCACAGGCCCAGCGGCCATGGCTCACGGGCCCAGCCGCTCCGCAGCATGTGGGATCGTCCCAGACCGGGGCCCGAACCCGTGTCCCCTGCATCGGCAGGCGGACTCTCAACCACTGCGCCACCAGGGAAGCCCCCTATTTGATTTAGTGAAAAGATTTTATTATACTGTATTGTCAAGCCTAATTTTTAAAAAAGTAAATGGGTAATATTTTCTGAAATGAAAATGTAAACAGTTTCTCTGTTCTTACAACTGTAGTTTTTGACTTAGTAAAGGGAAGACTTTGGAGGGTTTTGAGTGGAAAGTGACAGGATCTGACTTTTGGTTTAAAAGGGTCACTCAGGGGCTTCCCTGGTGGCGCAGTGCTTAAGAATCCGCCTGCCAATGCAGCGGACACGGGTTCGAGCCCTGGTCCAGGAAGATCCCACGTGCCGCGGAGTAACTAAGCCCATGCGCCACAACTACTGAGTTTGTGTGCCACAACTACTGAAGTCTGCACGCCTAGAGCTCGTGCTCCGCAACAAGAGAAGCCACCGCAATGAGAAGCCCGCACACCGCAACGAAGAGTAGCCCCCGCTCGCCACAACTAGAGAAAAACCCACGTGCAGCAATGAAGACCCAACGCAGCCAAAAATAAAATTAATAAAATTAAAAAAAAAAGGATCACTCAGGATGCTATGCTTAGAATAGAACGAAGGGGCAAGGGAGACCACTTAAGAGGTTACTGCAGTAATCCCAGTGAGAGATGGTGGAGCAGAGCGGGAGCAGTGGAGGTGGTGAGCAGTGTCAGATCCTAGATACATTTTAAGATAGAGCCAGGAGGATTGCATTGTGAAAGGAAAGAGGATAACAGGTGTCAAGGCTGACTCTAAGGTTTGGGACTTAGGCACCTGTTGGAGGAAAATATTTGCAAAGCATATCTGATAAAGGTCTCGTATGCAAACATATGAAGAATTCTTATAACTCATTAATAAGAGGACACATAACGCAATTTTTAAAAATAGGCAAAAGGATTGAATAGGCCGTCCACCAAAAAAAGATAAACGAGTGGCAAATGAGAACCCAGGAAGATTCCCAGCATCATTAGCCGTCAGAGGAATGCACATCAAAACCATGAGATACCACTTCACACCCACTAGGATACCTATAATCAAAGAGTCAGAAGATGATGTCGAGAAATTGGAACCCTCATACACTGCTGATAGGAATGTAAAATGGTATAACCGCTTTTAAAAACTCTGGTAGTTTCTTATATACACTTGCCATATGACACAACAATTCTGCTCCTAAGCACTTATCCAAGTGAAATAAAAACATGTTTTACACAGAGACTTGTATACAAATAGTCATAGCAACTCTATTTATAATAACTAAAACTAGAAATAATCTAAGTGTCAATGAACCAGAGAAGGGATAAACTGTGGTACTTCCGTGAATAGAACACTCCTCAGCAATTAAAAAGAATGAACTACGTGCAAAGAATAATACACACAGCAACATGGATGAGTCTCAAATGCATTATGCTAAGTAAAAGAGCCAGACTAGAAAAGTTACATACTGCATGATTCCATTTCAGAGAAATTTTACAAATACCCAGAACTATCATAACAGCAAGCAGAACAAGGTTTGCCAAAGGCTGCAGGTAGAGGGGAGGGGAAACAAGGGGGCACAGGGAGCTTTCAGGGTGATAGAAGTATCCTATATCATGATTGTCATGATGGAGACATAGCTGCATACATTTGTCAAAACTCATTGAATTATATGCTCAAAATTGGTATATGTAACTGAAACCTTAAAAGAGCAAATTTTTAAAAAAGTAGCTTTAAATATCACTGTCTTTATTTTTGAGGTTAGTATATTTTAATTGTTTGAGATTCAATAAATAAATGCACAGGTGTATAGTGCATAAGCAATCTTGAAAAAAGCTACTAAAGGGCTTCCCTGGTGGCGCAGTGGTTGAGAGTCTGCCTGCCGATGCAGGGGACACGGGTTCGTGCCCCGGTCCGGGAAGATCCCACATGCCGCAGAGCGGCTGGGCCCGTGAGCCATGGCCGCTGAGCCTGTGCGTCCGGAGCCTGTGCTCCGCAACGGGAGAGGCCACAGCAGTGAGGGGCCCGCGTACCGCAAAAAAAAAAAAAAAAAAAAGCTACTAAACTCTCTGGCCATCTGTCTCCTTACCTGTAAAATGAAGACCATTGTTCCTGATTTAGTGGGGTTTTTTTTAATCTGGAAAGTCGTGTATAATAACTATTTTTGTAAATGGTTTTGAATTTTAATTGTCTCAAGTTCAGTTTTTATTTAATGGAATCCAGTCGTGATTCATAGGGTTGTTATCCTTTTGCAGTGAAGTAAGTGGGCTTGAATTATTTTGTAGACTTGCATTTTTGAATACTCTATTTTATTGAGACTGAATAGATCTATAATCAGATATTCCTGAGGGGAGAAAAAGTCTTTTGCTGTCATACAAACAACTGGAAATTCTAGGTTTTTAGTTGACTCTCACAGAGCTAACATAGATTACAGGATTGACTGTGATCATACACTGCATTTTCACATACATTATCTTAATCTTCCACAGCCTTTGAGACGGCTGTCATCGTCCCCATCATATACATAACGAGATAAAAATATATGAGTTGTTAGATGACTTGCTCGTGGTCACCCAGCTTGTGATTGGTAAAACCAGAATTAACTCTTAGTTTTTTAGGCTTTATGCCCTTTCCTCAACCAAAGGTGTATTCTTCCCCTAGTCCTTAAAATATATGTAAGTTGTCACTCTAATAATGGTTCTTAATTTGCTGAGACCCCATCTCCTGCCATGGTTCAGCTCATGAGACAGATGTTTTTTTTCATTTTGTTGGACTGAATCTGCGTGGGAACCCGGCAATGTTGATAGAATCTGGCCATAGCATTAAGAAAGGTCCTTGCACAGCTAAATTAGCCCCCTGCCTAATTTCATTGAAGTGTGTTTCCTGGACTTTCAGTAGGAGGCAAGATGAAACAAAGTGTCATTTTTCAATATAGAGGGTAAATGTGGAATAAGAACCTTTGAAACCTAAATTTAGTGCCAGGAAGAGCACACTAGACTTTCACTATTGGAAGAAAGGGACGTACCGCCCCCCCCTTCACAAAGCTGTAAAAATTAAGAAGAAATATACACAATATTTTAAAATTCATCCACTTGACTGACATTTGCTGAAAGTCTGTGCATCAGTGATTCTGCTAGATCCTGCGAAAACACAAGCCCTACACAATCCCTGTCCTGAAAGGGACCCACAGCCTAGTAAGGGAGACAGTGCCAACAATGAATGCTGAACAGTGAGATCACAGGTAATGGATGTATGATTCCCAGCTACTTATTAAAAGTCCTGCAATCTCTCTCTAATCTTTGAGGTAGATGTTCTTATCGCTACTTAACGTACGAGGTGACCGAGGCTCAGGAAGGTTAGACACCCTGTTTAAGGTTGATAGCCCCAGGGTGGGAGCTGGTGTTTCAAATGGATGCCCTCTCTCCTGCATCCTCACTCCAGCCAGAAGTCTGTTTTCCTCCGGTGTAGCTGGATTTGAAGGGCTGTTTGGAAAGGGGGTAACTCCTGACGTTTATCTGTTGCCTCCCGAGTGGAAATAGGTCTCAGATCCAGTGAAGGGCACGGTTGCACGTGGAAAGTTCTAGCACTCAGCCCTTCCCAGCCCCTTCCAGCCCTGGCTGTGCCGTCATTCCTTAGGGGAAAAACTGGACACTTTGTCACTTGGTATATTTCTTCCTGCCTGAGACTGTGAAAAATATCAAAATATGTAAATAAACACTGTTTAGGCATTAAAAATATTGCCTTGAAATACAGCATGGAGTCTTCCAGTACTTTATTCGATAAAGGATAGAAGGCACGTTCAATTAAATGCAATTCATCAAAAATGTACTGAGGGCCTTCTGTACCACAGGGGTGGGCATACAAGCATGTGACGTAGCCTTGGGCCTTGGGGGACTTTGTTATAGATGGAACCACAGTCAGTGAAACTTTATTCTAAAAGGCCCTATTCAACATTCATGTTAAATGTCTTGGACCATATCCTAGAAAGCAGTGTTACCCTCAAGTAAAATTTTCCCACATTTAATGCTCAAAACACTTGGTTGCTAGAAAACTCTGCAAAGAAATTTTACTGAAAATCAAACTCTGAGGGCAAAGGTCATGACATTTTGTTGCCTGGCTCCAGAATGAAATAGTCTTTTATTCTGTGTTCTCTACTGATACTGGGTTAGAATACTTCACTTTGAAATGTGTTTGGATGCAGTTTTAAAACGAAAAAGGACAGAAAGAGAAAGAAGGAAAACAATCATTCCAAATATTTTTTTTATTGTTAGACATTACATTTGAAAGACTATAACTTCTTCAGTGGTTTTATGGATTTTCAGAGCTCAAGTGAAAGTGTAATAGCTCTAAAAATGATTATGTTGCTATTTTCATAGAAATGTTTTTTTTTTCTGAAGAATTTGCCTTGAAGTGATTCAAGTCAGATACTTTTATCCTGTGGGAATTCTAACTCATAAACTCACTATCTCTCCGTCTCCATTTCTTGGGTCATTTTCCATTTTTATACTTATCTACACTATCCCATTTTTCCGTAATGTGTTCATGTGACTTTTATATTCAAGAAAGTAAGACATAAGCTGCTTTGTATGCTGAGTGGATATAACTATGACATAACTATATGCCCATATTCCAAAGAAATCCATTTAAGGAAAGATAAGCTAGCAGCAAAACCAGGAAAAGTGCCAAGATCGCCTGGCATCTTGTCCATTTCTCTATTCCTCTGACCCCATGCCTTTCAGAACCAGGGCCTGTGATGCTTAAATGGGAGCATGCAGCCAGGGGCCCTCAGGACAGCTCTGAGGAGCAGCTGAGGCAAAGCTCTTATATGTGTGGCTCCCTTGAAATGAGGTCTTGTAGCAATCTCACTTTTATTTCCTTGATAAATAAAAATGTTCCAGTTCACTGGCCTCTTAGCAGAAATGCCAAGGATATCAAAGAATTAAAGAGAGCCTTTTGTGTTCCTTCTGTGTGGTCTATATTCTGGCCATTTACCAAGGGAGATATTATTCTGTTTGTTTCACATGGTAAGACAAACTCATTCATTCACTCATCCGAGTCATCAGTTCCAGGTATCAGCGAGGCCCATCTGCGTCTAGGAGTTTGCTAGTGTGTGTGTGTGTGTGTGTGTGTGTGTGTGCGCGCACACACGCGCACGCACGCATGCTAGTGTTGGCATCTAAATTATACCACGTTTTTGTAATTCTTAGTATTTCTTCATATCCAACATATAAGGATCCTCATGTGATGGGTGACCCAGGCCTCCCTTGACTTCGGAGAGGACCTGGCAGCCACGCTGTCATCAGGCATATACACAAAGCATGGGGAGCGGAGAGAAGGTGGGGGAGGCTTCCTCAGCTGAGTTATGAAGGCAGAGTAGGGTTCTCTTTGCAGACAAGAGGAGACAGCAGTTAGGCTGAGAAAGCAGCATCTACCACTGCACAGGGACAGGAGGAAGCCTGATCTGGGATGGATGGAGGACCGGGCACATGGGGCGTGATAGGAAACAGGTCTGCAAAGATGGGCCTGGTCAGCCTCTGAGGAGTCAGCCCTGATGCTCTGGGCCTAGAAGATGAGTGTTATGTGTAGTGAACTAAGTTGGGCAGAGAAAGACAAATACTGTGTGATATCACTTATATGTGGAGTCTAAAAAACAAAAGCTAGTGAATATAACAAAAAGAAACAAACTCATAGATACAGAGAACAAACTAGTGGTTACCAGTGGGAAGAAGGAGGGGAGAGGGCAAGATAACGGTAGGGGATTAAGAGGTACAAACTATATAGACTACTGTGTATAAAATACATAAGCTACAAGGGTGTAGTGTACAACACAAGGAATATAGCCAAGATTTTGTAATAACTATAAATGGAGTCTAACCTTTAAAAATTTTGCATCACTATGTTGTACATCTGAAATTTATATAATATTGTAAATCAACTATACCACAACTTAAAAATGGAAAAAAATTTTGAATTTAATTAAAATCTTTTATTAAAATGTAATTACCTTGAGCAAAGTGCTCAAATTGTGAGTGTACAGCTCACTGAACTTTTCACCAAGTGAATATAAATACACTTGTGTAATCATCACCAGTTAACTACAAACAGAACATTACCCATGGCTTCTTTATTAGTTTTCAACTTTTTTATCAGAGTATAGTTGATTTCTAGATAGATAGATACAGCTAGATATTCTTTTTCAGATTCTTTTCCATTACAGATTATTACAAGATATTGAATATAGTTCCCTGTGCTATACAGTAGGTCCTTGTAGTTTTGGTTTTCAACTTTCAAGAGATGCTCAGTAAATAACAATTTACCTAGTCTGTGAAGATGACCCAGTCATTTCTCACAGAAGTCTCTATACCGTGTTATTCCATTCATAGTGGGAAACCCGTGCCAAATAATCTACTCCGTCTTTTATGGTCTTAGGGGAATCAGTAGATATTTGTTGAAAGACTAAATGAATGACTACCCAAGTCAACAATTATGGTGGAGCACCAAGAAAATGAGGGAGGAAACAATCTAACTATAATCTTGTTAGACGACATTTGCTTACTTTCTCTCCTATCTCCTATTCCTAAGACCATATCACTGGGCGGTGAGAGGAGAAAGCTGTCTAAGCTTTATTGTCACTCTCTTTGGTTCCAAGTATGAAGAAAAATGTGAAAGGCAACTTCTTCTAGGGCTTCTAGAAAGAGCCAGAGAGGCTGTTTGCACTGGATTGGATTTACGAGGACTAGATTCTAGCCCTGGTTCTGATGTGACCTTGTGAATCACAAGGTCTCGGACAGAAGTTGACTGGGTCTCTCATCTGTGCAAGGACAGAAGTAGACAATTGCTAGAAATTACTCCTGCTCTAAGATTCCAACACCCACTCTTTCGCAATGACTGGCTGTAGCTCAGGGTGCAGCCTGTGGCCATAGAGCAGATAAAAATGACCTGGGCCCCACTGTAGAAAGCCGTGGCACGGGTCCACGGCTCTGTGAGTTGGCCAATCCTACTAACCAGGCAGACATTCATGCCTGACTAGAATGTGAGTTGTCACTTTGCAAAAGAGCAATTTGAAGATTAAGGGGGAAAAAAAAATCCTGGGCAATCACATCCCTCTACCATCCAGCTAAATGGGCAGCTTTGATGAGCAATCCATCGATTGCTCCAAGCCATCAGCCTTCTTCTTCCATCCGGATTTGCTGGTGCCGAATTTTCACTGCCAAAAGCAACTCCGACTGTGTAGGCTCCCCTCAGATTAATGGTGCAGGAAATGCAGTGATGTCCGTGGTAGGGACTCTGGGGCTTTGGACCTTGTGGATGGATACCTCCTGTGGCAAGTAGTCATGCCCTTAGACCATCTCATTTGGGGGAATTGGATATTCATAGATGCTCAGAAAGAGAAATTCACTGCAAGTGCAGTGATCTAATACAGTAAGACATTCTGGGTGTGACTAGAACCATGACACCACGACATGGGGAAGATAAGAAATGTTCTGTTTCAGCCTTTTTTCAAACACACTTCAGTGTGTATTAGTGAGGTTAGGCAGTGGTAGTCATCTCTCTTCCATTGGTAACTTCTGTTTTTGTCTTACTGTGACAGCGTGCACGCACTCTCACCCTTGCCAGTTTCCTTCCTCTTCTAATTGCTGACATTCTGCCAGAAAAGATGGTTTCTTTCTCACACAGTTGCAGGTTCCTTTTTTCATAGTGACTTGATGTTACCCTGCTCAGCCATTCAAGAAACAGGAGCCTGACAATTGAGAGATTTTTAACTGTGGCTTGCAATCCACTACACATACGTAAAGGAACCAAGATACAATTTCCTATTAACTTGTGTGATGATGTTTGAGGCATATGATTCTGAAGAATTTTAGAAGACTAGACACATTTCTGATGATAAATTATGATTTCCAGGTTTTAATTACTTTGTACTATGATAGTTTGAGGTTCAACTTTCAGACTAGAAATTTCAGATTCTCATTTCAAGCACCAATTCATGACAGGTGGCCATGAGGTAATTTCCTTTCTTAAGGACATGTACAGGAAGCAAGGTTCTTCCTTTTCAAATGCAGCCTTTATGCATAGATTTTATTTATATAAAATGTGCATCCCAAGTCTTTGTAAATAGCACTCAGCCCAGTTATTTTGGTTTTTTATAATTCTGAAAATAAGCATGTACAAAATTTAGCAACTAAAATCCAAACTCACTGGGCTTGCAAGCAATGTTATATAGATCTGTTCATTTGGTTTGTAGGAGAAATGACTGATTTTTAAAAAAAAAATTCAATGAATGAATTTGAGGAGACAATTTAAAATAAAGAGCTATGTATCCCAAAGACCATTTTTTTTGGTCACCAGATTAGCACATTCTTATTTCTTTACATCCACTCAAGATTCTAGAAGGGTCTGAGGTATTGCCTGTTAATTAGCCAGAGTAAGAGGGCAACTTCTCAGGAGCTGCAGAAGTTAATGGGAAAAATTCAGATGCAAAAATACTGTTACCTAAGGTTACATAAAAAGTCAGCTGCAGAGAAGCAATTTCAGAGTTTCTGATTTTTTGGTTTCCATTTGGACCAACACTACTGCCATGGTCTTTTTCTCATGTCCCCTTGATATTGGTTTAGGTTTTCGCAAGAATTCGTATTTGGAAAGAAACTCTGAAGAGGCAAATATTTAAGTTTTCTCAACTTAGCAACATAATAAATAAAATAAATGGCGTGTTTTTCAAAAGAGAGAATTAGGTTGCATCAGATAATTGGGTGAGCTGTGGAATTCTGCCTGCTGATGGGCAGTAAGCAATGACTAAAGTTGTTTTTTTTTTAAATTTTTATTTATTTATTTTTGGCTGCATTGGGTCTTTGTTGCTGCGCGTGGGCTTTCCCTAGTTGTGGCGAGCGGGGTCTACTCCTCATTGTGGTGCACAGGCGTCTCATTGCGGTGGCTTCTCTTGTTGCGGAGCACGGGCTCTGGGTGCACGGGCTTCAGTAGTTGTGACTCGTGGGCTCTAGAGTGCAGGCTCAGTAGCTGTGGCACACGGGCTTAGTTGCTCCGTGGCATGTGGGATCTTCCCGGACCAGGACTCAAACCCATGTCCCCTGAATTGGCAGGCAGATTCTTAACCACTGCGCCACCAGGGAAGTCCCTAAAGTTGTTTTTTTTTTTAAATTGATTTTCAAACCTTCACCAGCTAGCAGTCTCTACAGATCCGTTCTCTTCATAAATAAAATCTGTGCATTCATTTCCAATTCATCTTCAACCTACTTCCTAAATCCTAAGAGTCCACAGATATCCACGTCTGAACAATAAAGAAAATCGGTAAAAGCAGCAATATTGTTTAATTTGGAATACTTCCTGCAACATCGTTGGCTGTTCTCTAATGGAATTAGAGCATTTCACTGTTGTGGTAACATGTTTAAATGACCATCATTTGTCATGTGATTTGTCTCTACTGTCTTGAAATCTTGGTTTTTTAAAGACTCATGTTGGATTTCTCTCTCCTTTTCTCTCTAAAGTATGTGGTTCAAACACGGCGTCTCTAATGATAGCATGATAGAGTCCACTTGCTGGTTAGTTAGAAATCAGTATGTTTTAGAAATGCTAGATTTCAATGTAGTAGATAAGTTTCTGTTTCCCATAACCAGCTCTTACCCACTGTGTTTTGTGGAAGATATGAAGCCTTTCATCAGTTCATCTGTCTGGTCCCATTCAAGCAATGTGGCCGGGGGAGTCATGCACAGGGTGACCCCTATCCAGTGTCCTTTATCCCAGAGCACTTCCCAACCACCAGAGGAATCCCTTTACATGAAATAAAAGAAGACAGAGTTCCCCTCTAACCTCGTAAAAAGCCTAGGCCCAGCTATTGTGGAGAGGAAGCACTGACAATATCACCGACTGAACTCGTGGGAGACACACATGGGAGTGGCTCCCCAGGTCCTAGCAGCTGGCCAGGTGGCCCTGACTGCACTGTCCCATCCTCTCCACGCCTCTCCCAGGGGCTCCAAATCGCCCCCTCAATCACAGTGGTCGATTTCAGAGCAGTTATCTGAGACAAGGCAGGCTAATCCTTCCAGGTCATGTATACAATGATTGGAATAAACATGTGATCCATCCAAACCAATCAAGTCTTCCTTGGAATTTATTACAGGGGGACATTGTTTTCTCTTGGGTGATGAGGTTGTTAGGTTGAGCCCAGAGATGGAGTGGAAGCAGACACATGAGAAAGAGAGGTCCTGAGCCTATCTGAGTCCCTGGTTCAAGATGCCCTGTATCCATCCTGCCTTCCTATAAGCTTAGTCATTCAACTCTTCCTTTAATCAATTGCCTTTCTGTTTAAATTAATTCAAATGAGGTTCCTATCACCTGCACTTGAGAAAAGCCTGAGTTGCACACGTATCAAAAAGAAAAATTTCGGGCTTCCCTGGTGGCGCAGTGGTTGAGAGTCCGCCTGCCGATGCAGGGGACGCGGGTTCGTGCCCCGGTCCGGGAAGATCCCACGTGCCGCGGAGCGGCTGGTCTCGTGAGCCGTGGCCGCTGCGCCTGTGCGTCCGGAGCCTGTGCTCCGCGGCGGGAGATGGTGGCGCACTGGTTAAGAAGCCGCCTGCCAATGCAGGGGACACGGGTTCGAGCCCTGGTCTGGGAAGATCCCACATGCCGCGGAGCGACTAAGCCCGTGTGCCACAACTACTGAGCCTGCGCTGTAGAGCCTGCGAGCCACAACTACTGAGCCCGTGTGCCACAACTACTGAAGCCTACGTGCCTAGAGTCCATGCTCCGCAACAAGAGAAGCCACCGCAATGAGAAGCCCGCGCACCGCAAGGAAGAGTAGCCCCCGCTCACTGCAACTAGAGAAAGCCCATGCGCAGCAACGAAGACCCAACACAGCCAAAAGTAAATAAATAAATTAAAAGAATAATTTCAAACTCACAGAAAAAGAGGTCAGATTTGTGGTTTCCAGAGGCAGGGGTTGGGAGGTGGGGGGAGGGGGAACTGGATGAAGGTGGTGGAAAGGTACAAACTTCCAGTTACAAGATAAAAAAAGCACTAGTAAT
Organism: Phocoena sinus; assembly: GCF_008692025.1. Taxonomy (NCBI): domain Eukaryota; kingdom Metazoa; phylum Chordata; class Mammalia; order Artiodactyla; family Phocoenidae; genus Phocoena; species Phocoena sinus. Next base: position 11,032,119 of record NC_045764.1, read on the forward strand.
GAACCACATGATGGATATAATTGACACTGCTTTCTGTTATATGGGAAAGCTGTTAAGAGGGGAAATCCTAAGAGTTCTCGTCACAAGAAAAATATGTTTTTCCTATTTCTTTAATGTGTCTCTATGAGATGCTGGATGTTCCCTAAACTTACTGTGATCATCCCTTCATGATGTTATGTGGGAGTCAAACCATTACACGGTGCGCCTGGTATGTGGTGCGCCAGTGCTGTATGTCAATTACATCTCAATGAGAAGGGAAGAAAAAATAAAAATAATAAAATATTTTTTTAGAAGAGTAATTTATGATACCACTTTCAGTGGCCGGTATGCACCCCATCGTATGTGTATATTTACAGATTTTTCAGGTATCCCACTATTATTAGACATTTAGATCCCTTAAAGCAGCGGTCCCCAACATTTCAGGCAGCGGGGACCGGTTCTGGGGAAGACAGTGTTTCCACGGAGGGTGGTGCGGGCGGAGGATGGTTCAGGCGGTGACGTGAGCAATGCGGAGCGGCACCTTCGCTCACCTGCCCGCTGCGCGCCCCCTGCTGTGCAGCCCGGTACTGGTCCGCGGCCCAGGGGTTGGGGACCCCTGGCTTAAAGTGCTCCTGCAAGGTAACTAAGGCTGTGATACACATCCTTATTCACAAAATGTTGTGCTCATCTCTGATCCTTTCAGTCGGCTAGCTACTTAAACCGTGTGCCCTTTGAAAGCTTTTGATACCTTATCGCCCGATTTCCCTGTCAAACAGTTGCATTTAATGTGTATTCCCAGCGGCGGTTCATGAAAGTGGCTGTTGTTTTCACAGTGTCACCACCTCGGGATATTGTCATTCTATTTAATATGTTTCTCAATTTCATAGGCAAAAAGTGCCAACTCACTGTTTTTTCAGTTTGTACTTCTTGGGAAAAACAGGTCATTCTTACAAAGAAGTCCTGAATTTCCCTCACGTTGTAGAGCCTCATGCTGGTGGCACTGTTATCACTCCACTGGGCCTCCGTGGCTGACTGACTCACGCTATCAAAATGCTAACAGAGTTTCCTGCTGTCAGAGGGTTCTGTCAGAACATCACTTGCCTAATTTTGATCCAAAATGCCAGCAACCCTCTTCGTTCTGAGAGGAGGAGAAGAGAAAAAGCATCAAGCAAACATAGAAGGTAGCAGGAGCGTTTCTGCTTTCATTTGTCCGGATTTGTTAAGTTTAGATGTGGTGACTGAAGGGCAGATGGGAAAGCCCTTTCTCTGGCAGGGAAACCGACCCTAAAGAGACTTTCTTTTGACCCAGATTGCTCTCGATTTTTTAACGCGTTCACAGTAGTTTCTCCTGGTATGGAGTTGGAATGACCTTGGATTTCACAGAGGCACAGTGCCCCTCCTTGCAGGTGGAATGACTCACGTTCTGTCCTTCCTCTGTCGCGGTTCCAAATAGGGTGTGTTTGCTCTCACGTTTTTCCCTCCCTTCCATTACGAACAGACTAAATCTAGCATTACATTGTCAGAAGTTGAACTTAGTGAACTCTGGGATTCTCATGAAGGGGCTCGAGTGAAGAAGGGCCAGGTCTTACAATTAAAGGCTTCAGGAAGCATCCTTTAGGGCACGTGCCATTGGCTTCTGTGCCTTTTTGTCCAGCCCCTTCTCTGCATATTGCAGTGTGAGTGTGATGTGGCCAAAGAGAGCTGATGCTTGAGATTTTTCACTATGACAGCACAGAATAAGAAAGAAGGGGGAGGCACTATTTTCATTTTATTTTTAGATTAAGTGTGTGTTGTCCTAGCTTCCATTGGTCTGAGAATTACTCTATGAAAAAATTTTTCAATAAAGTCTACTAGTATATCATTATTATTAATGTAGTGGGTTAAAAAGATTTCATTAAGCCATGTTGATTTTCATTTTTAACCAGTCTATTATAAGTAATATATATCTATATATTAAGTATTAAATACATATTTCTATATTTAAATATATATGTATATATATATATTTTGGCCAGCTTCAACTCTATCCCTCATAGACTTTCAGGCCTTCTTTCACTTGTGTTCCAGAACTACAGCTTTCCCCTAAGCTTACATCAGGTCCCCTCATATGTAGAAAACTACTTTATCTATTTGAATAAGAAAGTTTAGAGATTGCCAGAAGAAAGGAAAAAAGTACATGGACACAGAATAGTTTATAGAATATACGTTTCTAATTTAATCTTGGTATAAGTCACAACTTCTCTAGACCTCAGATTTTATAATTATAACAGGAGAGTTTTATCATTAGAAGACATAACACAGGTAGACTTTTAACTTCAGACCTGACTGGGTAGCCAGGCCCCAAATCTTTCACAGACCAGAAACTATTTCCCCTTCTCCTGAATTTTAACGCAGTTCCCTCTAGTTCTTCACCTACTAATAGGGCCAGACGGTAGTGTTAATAACAACCACTGATTCCTATTCTGGAGCCAGAACAGGTTTGAGGTTCAGAGAGTGGATTAACTTGCTCTGTGGGGCACGTAGACCAGGAGTGGTTGAACCTGGACTTGAACCCATGTTATCAAGCTTCAAAGCCATGATCTCAACCACTGAACTGTGCTGTCTCCCAGCAGCCTGGTGGTTCTCAAACTTTTCTTTCAGCGCTGAAGCTTTTTAAGTGATATCTTCCCTAGAACCTCAACAGTGGAGCTGCTCTGGGTAAGTGGGAACCCGCGTTTCAGCAGCTTTGCCTCATCTCCAAGCCTAGGTTGGCACCACGGTGCTTTCACAGAACCCTCAGCTGCAGGAGGTGGGAAAAGAAACCACTGTATTCCCGTGACTACACGCGACCGTGATGGAGCAAAACTCACCTTCCCTCCTCCCCAGAGATTCTGGGTGAAGAACAAGCAGTCGGGGTCCACAGAGGCAGAGGCCCAAGAGCATGACTCACAGCTTAAGCAGCAGTGCCAACAGCCAAAGGGCCATCAGAGCTGCCGTATTTTGATGCTTCCTTTGAGGGCCGCAGAAATGTTATCAGGAGACAAGCAGCGTCTGCGCTTCCTCTGCCTTGACCCTCTCACATTTCCAGTGGACATGATAAGGAAGGAACCCTCAGGCCTTCATTTTGGAGCACTGCTGCCAGTAGCATTGCCAACTTCATTAGTGTTAATTTGTATCTTTTTAAAATTTTTACTTTTGGCCACGCCGCATGTCTTGCAGGATCTTAGTTCCCCAACCAGGGATCAAACCTGGGCCCCAGAGTGGAAGTGCTGAGCCCTAACCACTGGACCACCAGGGAATTCCCAAATTTGTATCATTTTCATGAAGTTCACCATAATGGTCAAGTGTGAGAACTCTGCCATGGGCAGGCCTGGGTTCCCATTCTGGCCCTGCCAATAAGTAAGTGAGCTTGGACCAGCTATTTAACTAAGATGCCATTTTCTCATCTAGAAAATGACATAAAGCAAGTAAAACACAGCACAGCATCTATCACAATAAAGGGTAGCTATTAATAATATTATAAGTTAACAAAACATGTTTCTAGTTATAAGAAGAATCCAAAAACTCTATTAATATATATGGTTATTTAATTAAGAGATGGACCCATGAAAACTTTTTTCCTTTTTTTAATTTGGATACTTTCCTTCTGAATTGTATTTGCATTTTTTAAAAATGATCTCCACAGTAAGTCCAGTTAATATCCATTGCCACACAGTTACAAATTTTTTTTCTTCTTATGAGAACTTCTAAGATGTACTCTCTTAGCATGATATAACGTACAGCCTGTTGACTATAGTTAATAATAATACTAGTAATAGTATTGTATATTTGAAAGTTACATTTGAATTTTAAGTGAGTTTTCTCTCATTATGTAATATAGAATGTGCTACTTCCATTTCGTGACACTTCAGTCAGAAGTGCCATTATGAAGAGGGATGTTACATGATCAGAGTTTGGGTGGATTTTATTATCTATTGATAAGCTAAATCCCAGGGTTTTAAGAGACTTTGGAAACTCCTTCCTCCCGTTCTTCTTAGCCAAATAAAAAACAGAGTTATAAAAATTGAACATCCTATGTGGCAGGTTTGGGAATCATTAATGCATCCTTAATATCTAGCCATGTCTGCCAGTGGTAGCAAAATCTGCTTTTAGGTCTTTAATGCTCCAGAAATAACTAGTGCTTTAATAGAATCTGAAATGTTAGTTTTCTAGTGAAGAAGAATATTGCTTTCATTGCCTCTTGCCTCCTGAAATACCTCAGTCCCTTTCCACTGTGGACCAGTGTATTTATAACACCCACAATTTGTTATTAAATTTCAGCTGTTGAGTTAGGTGTGCTGGAAGGGCCTGTGAGCACAGAACCACAGCTACACTACCTAATTGGCCCCGGCGGCATTAATCATTAGATAAATGGGAGGAGAAGAGAATTTATTTTGACTGTAGGGGTAAAAACCATAGTGCACAGCCAATCTGAGCAGATGAGAATCAGGGGTGAACATGCAGAAGAAACAGATGGTGGTGAGTAAAGAGAAGGAGGCCAGAAGTTTTACATAAAACGTGTGACTTAATCAGAACCCTGGCGACTTGAATGGGATTTAAAAGCACATCTGAAAGATGTTGGCCTTGTTGGTCTGTATGGTGGAAGCGGAGTTAGAGCACTTGGAGCAGCTTGCTAGAACTTTTGGCCACAGTAGGGTGTAAATTATGTAACAATCAAAACTGTTGATTGATTTTTAATTTTATTTTTTTAAATTTATTTATTTTTGGCTGTGTTGGGTCTTCATTGCTGTGTGCAGGCTTTCTCCAGTTGTGGCGAGCGGGGGCTACTCTTTGTTGTGGTGCACGGGCTTCTCATTGCAGTGGCTTCTCTTGTTGTGGAGCACGGGCTTTAGGTGCACAGGCTTCAGTAGTTGTGGCATGTAGGCTCAGTAGCTGTGGCTTGCGGGCTCTAGAGCACAGGCTCCGTAGTTGTGGCGCACGGGCTTAGTTGCTCCGCGGCACGTGGCTCAAACCTGTGTCCCCTGCATTGGCAGGCGGATTCTTAACCACTGCGCCACCAGGGAAGTCCCTGATTGATTTTTTTAAACTGAGTTTTTCATTTTGGTTTTTTGTTTTGTTTTTGTTTTTTTTTACATTTTCTAATACTTCAACCAGATGTGAAGTCCTCTTTGAAAATGGCCAGTCAGCAAGCAGTGTTACAGGCACACATGGGCACAGCACACTTAGCACAGGATACTTGACAGTGTGAGGCATTTCCGTGTCCTAGTGCACAGCACCCCCTTTGAGCCCGCCTCCTTGGCACCTGTTGTTGGACATGGCGGCAGTTTTCACTTGGGTGGGGCTGTTACAGATACAGCTGCTATGAACATCTGTAACAGCCCTTGTGTGGACACGAGCTTTCTTTTCTCCTGGGTAAATACCTAGTGGTGAATGCCTGGACTTTATAGCAGACACATATTTAACTTTCTTAGAAACTGCTCAACTGTTTTTCAAAGCGGCTGCACCGTTTTACATCCCCTTCAGCAGTGTGCGAGAGTTCCAGTTGCTCTACATTCTTACCAACATTTGGTATGGTTTTTCATTTTAGCCATTCAAAGGAATAAAGGTATCTCATTGTATTTTAGTTTGTATTTCTTTAATGAATACTGATGTTATATGTTTCTCTTTCCTTTTGCTTTTAACCACTTTGTTTCTTAATATGTGAAGTTGGTTCTGAAGGCAGCATATATCCAAATATCTTCTACTAACTTTGCAACTTTTCTGTAAGTCTGAAGTTATTCCAAAATTAAAAGTTTTTGTTTTTAAAAAGACTTAAATACTAAGAGAAAAAAATCTTTTATATTTACTCATGTAGTTACCATTTCCAGTGCTTTTCATTTCTTTGTGCAGATCCACATTCCCTTCTCATAATCATTTTCCTCCTGTCCGAAGTTCTTCCTTTAACAGTTTTCGTAATACAGCTCTGCTGGTGATGAATTATTTCAGCTTTTGTTTGTCTGAAACCATCTTTATTCCACCCTCAGTTTTTGAATGATAATTTTCGGGGGTATAGAGTTCTAGGTTGACAGTCCTTTTTCAGTACTTTAAATGTGTTTTTCCATTATTTCCTCACTTGATTTGTTTCTAATCAGAAATATATTGTCATTATTACTTTTATGCTTTGGTGTAGTTTTCTTCATGTTGCTTGTACTTGGATTTCATTGAGCTTCTTAGATCTGTGGACTTATACTTTTCATCAAACATGGAAGTTATTCAGCCATTATTTCTTCTAATTGTTTTTTCCCCACTCCTCGTTTTCAGGGACTCTAATTACATGTCTATTAAGCCATACCCTAAAATTGTTCCACATCTCTTTGATGATCCTTTTGTTTTGTTTTTTTTTAATTCTTTTTTCTCTGTTCCATTTTGGATACTCTGTTGTTGTCATCAAGTTCACTAATCATTTCTTCTGCAATGTCCCAACTGCCATTAATCCTATTCAGTTGTATGGCTTCTCTATTGCTGCATGACAAATTACTACAGATTTAACAGCTTAAAACAACATACAGGCATAAGCTCGTTTTATTGTTTCACTTTATTTAGTTTTGCAGATAGTACACTTTTTACAAATTGAAGTTTGTGGCAACCCTGTGTCAAGTAAGCCTGTTGGCACCATTTTTCCAACAGCATTTGCTCCCTTTGTGTCTCTGTGTCACATTTTGCTAAGTCTCATAATTCTTCAAACTTTTTCATATCATTATACTTGTTATGGTGATCTGTGATCAGTGATCTTTGATGTTACTATTGAATTATTTTGAAGCACCGTGAACTGCACCCATATAAGATGGCAAACTTAATTGTTGAAATGATAGCGCAGGATTTAGAATATTACATAAAGTTAGTTGATAAAGCAGCAGCAAGGTTTGAGAGGATTGTCACCAGTTTAGAAAGAAGTTCTACTGTGGGTAAGATGCTATCAGTCAGCATTGTACGCTCCAGAGAAATTGTGCTTGAAAGGAAGAGTCAATCGATGCGGCAGACGTCACTGTGGTCTCATTTTAAGAAGTTGCCACAGCCTCTCCAACCTTCAGCCACCGTCACCCTGATAGGTCAGCCGCCATTAATGTTGAAATAAGACCCTCCACCAGCAAAAATATTACAGCTCACTGAAGGTTAACATTTTTTAGGAACAAAGTATTTTTAAATTAAGGTATGTGCATAGTTTTTTTTTTAGACATAATGCTAAATAGCACACTTAATAGAGTACAATATAGTGTAAACATAGTTTGTATATGCACTTGGAAACCAAAAACTTTGTGTGACTTGCAAGAGAGTAAATCTTGTCTTTTTTATTCTGTCTTGACAAGAAACAGAAGTCGCAGAGCCTTATCCAAAGTATAATGAAATTTTGAAGCTACAACAGTAATAAAATTCATTGCCTTAACATTTTTTAAAATTAGGAAAGCAAGGTGTATTAGGAAATAGCTTCACGAACTCCATTGTGTTAAAGACATCGTGACTTTTACAGCAAATGAATGTGGCATAGCCAGAGGAAGATTATATAAATGCCAAATAAATACCTGAAATTTCCAAAACCCAAATGTCATTTTCTATGTCGCTTTGACCTTTGGCATTACCAGTCGGTAAATACAAAATTGGATCCACATATGAGTACGCCGAAAGTACATTGAATTGGGGTTGAACGTTTCCCATCTGCCCAATGAAGAATGTAATCTTCAGTCATTTCTGAGGGTCCCCAAATGGGTCCTCACATGGGTACACAAATCAGTCTGTCAGCTGCACTTACCACAACGCATCTGCTGCCTCCTCGGTCAGCCCCTACTCCGTCTGTGCCTGAGAAGCCTCTTCTAGCATCGTTAGTGAAGCCTTCGCTAATGGGCCCTATTGTGAGAGTGCCAACCCTCTGGGCCCCAGGGCCGGGCCAGGTTTCTCACAGAGGCAGGGCGCCCCAGACAATTCTGAGCCTACTGTGCCTCAGACCTCTCACCCCTGCAAGAATCTTACAGTCTATAATGAAAGCAGTTCAGTCCTTCAGCAGCAGGGCTCAAATGCAGTCCAGGGAGCCAGACAGGGAACAGAGGCCACATCACCCTCCAGCCTCCTCTTCTCTCTTCCCCACCACCTCTGAGTCAATCAGACTTCTCTTTCTCCCCTTACAAAACAAGGGCCCTGGGCTTCCCTGGTGGCGCAGTGGCTGAGAGTCCGCCTGCCGATGCAGGGGACACGGGTTCGTGCCCCGGTCTGGAAGGATCCCACATGCCGCGGAGCGGCTGGGCCCGTGAGCCATGGCCGCTGACCCTGCGCGTCCGGAGCCTGTGCTCCGCAACGGGAGAGGCCACAGCAGTGAGAGGCCCGCGTACCGCAAAAAACAAACAAACAAACAAACACGGGCCCTTGTGCTCATCAGCCAATGACAGCAAATATTCGACAGGGCAAAGGTAGAGAAAAGTAGGTATTTCGTGCATTTGCAATATCTGGATGCAAAGACCCGACAGCCCAAGTGCACTGTTCCATAGTTGCTGGAGCTCAGTAGCCCTTGTCATGGGGACATTGTGACCTTCAGGGCACAGAGGTCATTGGGTCTAGAGCTCAGTTGAATGTCTCATTGAGTTGTCCTTGGATCATCTGGCAAAAGCTAAGAGCAAAAGCCCCCTCCCAGGGTGATTTGGCATTCTCCTTGGCAGTCTAGAATAAGGTACCCTCCCGGAGCCTCTACACGCCCCATCTTTAGAGAAGGCACGGGCTCTCTTGCATCAGACACAGCTGTGGACTTCTTCCTCCTCTCACTCCTCCAGGCTTCCCCAACAGATCGGTGCAGCGGGGTCTCATTTCCTTTGCTGTCCTCGACCTTCCTCTCCACTGTGATTATAAGAACATTGATTAGAGAATAATTTATTCCTCAGGCACATTAATGGAGTCCAGATCCTGTTTGTTTTATATGGACAGACAGATGTGCAGCGTTTGGGGCTACTTTCAGATGAGCAGTGCTGTTTATACGGAATTTTCCCGAGACCACCCAATTTAGTTCACATGACTTCTTCAGCTACGTCCAAGCCCTGGCTTCCAGAGGAAAAGAAAAAAACTTCATAACTCAGCGCCCCACCCAGTTTTGAAGACATGACTCAATACCGAAGGAATTTGCAAGCCTGCACTGCCAATCAACATGCCTACATCAAATAAACCATCTTTTCTTATTCTGAAAAAGGGAAGGTGGCCCTAGAAGCATTCTGCTCTCCAGCCTCCTCACATACGACTCATGTCTGTCTCATTTAGATACGTGGAGCAAAGACCATCAATCTAAAAAGTTGTAATAGTAGATGAAATACTTAATGATTGGTCCTCCCCAAGTCTTCCACTTTCTATGTGTTGCCTTTCCCCTCTGCTCAGGATTATGCCCGAAGATACTGTGAATGATTTTTTGCACATAGAAAGTTTGCTATATTTTTCATAGCATTTGCATAAATTGGCAATTTTTTGCTCATCACATGAACGCTGAGAAGTGAGTAAGGCGGTTGGTAGTGTGTGCGTTTTCCAGATGAAGTAAATGAGAAATCAAGTGAGTTTGCCAAGGTGTCCCAGGGAGTAATTGGTGAAGGTAATCACTCTGGTTGATCATAATCATTCATTTTCTCTTGTATGATCATGTTTAATCTGGAACCATTTCCTATTTTTAAATTTGGTTGTTTTGAGTTACATAGACATACCATTATAGATGGATATTAAATATATTATGTTACTTTATCGTTTACCGAGATGTGAGGATACATCAGTGTCTTTTATTTGTAAGCTCTTTCTGAACTTTAGCCAGTGAAATCGTACAGAAAATGTGAACCAGGAAACAATATTCTAGGTTTCTTCTGGAAATAGCGATAAATTTTAGTCACACGAATGACTGGGAGTTACTCACATAACCAAAATAGAGCTTGATACAGTGGAAAAATGACTAGACTAGAATAAAGGTTAAGATACCTGGTACCAGGCCTGGCTCTGTCATTAACTCACCTCCACGCCCACATCCTTTCCTTATTCAGATAATAAAAGAGGAAAATCCAGTTCAATAAATTCTTATCAGGAGCTTACTGTGGGTGAGGCATTTTACGTATGACATTGAATTTAAACCTCACAACAATCCAAATGTGTGGGTGTTATTGTCCTATTTGATAGAAGAGAGGGCCAATATCAGGAAGATAAGGAAGGGGGCAAGGGAGGGTCATGTTCCTTTCTGCATACAAAGCCCTGCTCAGTGTGAAGGAACCTATAAAGATGAAAGGGAGTCCCTCTCCTCAAGATGCTTTCAGAACAGCAGAAGTGAACAGATGTACAGCCAACGAGCAGGGAGACGCCAGTTAACAAGGAAGAAGCAAGCGCTGTGTGAAATGGCGCTGAAGACGAGGGAAGCACATCAGAGGGAGAAAGTGACTCTGGCTGTTGGCGAGTGGGGTGGGGGGGCGAGGGTCAGGTGATGATTGATCATGAGAGTAGACTTTAATTTGTATATCTAAGGGAGATTATGATCTTTGACAAGCAGAGGTGTGGCAGAAAGACACTCTTGGTGGAGGGAGCATCAGTAAGACACCGGTGATGATAAAACGCAGGGTGTGCACTGGACTCAGGCAGCAGGTTGGTGTGGGTGGAACACAGACCCCGGCAACTCAGAGTGTCCCCTCTGGACCTGCCCCATCCCTGTTGCCAGGGAGCTCGTTAGAAATGCAGGCTGTCAGGCCCCACCCCAGATGGGATCACAACCTGTCCAGGTGATTCATGTGCAGAAGGAGTAGAAGGTCAAGTCACACAGAAAGGTCGCTTCTGTAGGACGTTTCGGATAGATGGAGGCCTTGGAGCAAGACAGAAGGTCAATCTCTGCTCTGTCTTCAGCTCCATCACTTTCCGGCTGTGGGACCTTTCGCAAAATGACTTACACTTTATTTAAGTTACCTGTTGCCTCATAAGATTTTTTTTATATTTTAGAGCAGTTTCAGGTTCACAGCAAAATCCAGGGGAAAGGACAGAGAGTTCCTGTATACCCACCACCTCCACGCACACTTACGTCTCCCGTTTTCAACATCCCTGACCAGAGTGGCACCTGGGTTACAGCTGATGAACCTACATTGATTCATCATCACCACCCAAAGTCCATAGTTCACAGTAGGCTTCACTCTTTTTTTTTTCTTTATGGTGTTTTATTTAAGAAGTGCTTTCTTCACTCTGTATCATAATGATTTGCCTTTCAATTTTTTAAAAACATCTTTATTGGAGTATAATTGCTTTACAGTGTTGTGTTGGTTTCTGCTATATAACAAAGTAAATCAGCCATATGCATACGTATATCCCCATATCCCCTCCCTCTTGCATCTCCCTCCAACCCTCCTTATCCCACCCCCTAGGTGGTCAAAAAGCACCGAACTGATCTCCCTATGTCGTGCAGCTGCTTCCCACTAGCTATCTGTTTTACATTTGGTAGTGTATATATGTCCATGCCACTCTCTCACTTCGTCCCAGCTTACCCTTCCCCCTCCCCATGTCCTCAAGTCCATTCTCTAAGTCTGTGTCTTTATTCTTGTCCTGCCCCTAGGTTCATGAGAACCATTTTCTTTTTTTTTACATTCTCTCTCTATATATATGTGTTAGCATACAGTATTTGTTTTTCTCTTTCTGACTTAACTTCACTCTGTATGACAGACTCTAGGTCCATCCACCTCACTACAAATAACTCAATTTCCTTTCTTTTTATGGTTGAGTAATATTCCATTGTATATGTGTACCACATCTTCTTTATCCATTCATCTGTCAGTGGACACTTAGGTTGCTTCCATGTCCTGGCTATTGTAAATAGTGCTGCAAAAAACATTGTGGTACAGGACTCTTTTTGAATTATGGTTTTCTCAGGGTATATGTCCAGTAGTGGGATTGCTGTGTCGTATGCTAGTTCTATTTTTAGGTTTTTGAGGAAACTCCATACTGTTCTGCATAGTGGTTGTATCAGTTTACATTCCCACCAACAGTGCAAGAGGGTTCCCTTTTCTCCACACTTCTCCAGCATTTATTGTTTGTAGATTTTTTTGATGATGGCCATTCTGACTGGTATGAAGTGATAGCTCATTGTAGTTTTGATTTGCATTTCTCTAATGATTAGTGATGTTGAGCATCCTTTCATGTGTTTGTTAGGAATCTGTATACCTTCTTTGGAGAAATGTCTATTTAGGTCTTCTGCCCATTTTTGGATTGGGTTGTTTGTTTTTTTGATATTGAGCTGCATGAGCTACTTGTAAATTTTGGAGATTAATCCTTTGTCAGTTGCTTTATTTGCAAATATTTTCTCCCATTTTGAGGGTTGTCTTTTCATCTTGTTTACAGTTTCCTTTGCTGTGCAAAAGTTTTTAAGTTTCATTAGGTCCCATTTGTTTATTTTTGTTTTTATTTCCATTTCTCTAGGATGTGGGTCAAAAAGGATTTTGCTGTGATTTATGTCATAGAGTGTTCTGCCTATGTTTTCCTCATAGAGTTTTATAGTGTCTGGCCTTACATCTAGGTCTTTTATCCATTTTGAGTTTATTTTTGTGTATGGTGTTAGGGAGTGTTCTAATTTCATTCTTTTACATGTAGCTGTCCAATTTCCCCAGAACCACTTATTGAAGAGGCTGTCTTTTCTCCATTGTATATTGTTGCCTCCTTTATCAAAGATAAGGTGACCATATGTGCATGGGTTTATCTCTGGGCTTTCTATCCTGTTCCATTGATCTATATTTCTGTCTTTGTGCCAGTACCATGCTGTGTTGATTACTGTAGCTTTGTAGTATAGTCTGAAGTCAGGGAGCCTGATTCTTCCAGCTCCGTTTTTCTTTCTCAAGATTGCTTTGGCTATTCAGGGTCTTTTGTATTTCCATAAAAATTGTGAAATTTTTTGTTCTAGTTCTGTGAAAAATGCCATTAGTAGTTTGATAGAAATTGCATTGAATCTGTACATTGCTCTGGGTAGTACAGTCATTTTCACAATGTTGATTCTTCCAATCCAAGAACATAGTATATCTCTCCATCTGTTTGTATCATTTTTAATTTCTTTCATCAGTGTCTTATAGTTTTTTGCATATAGGTCATTTGTCTCCTTAGGTAGGTTTATTCCTAGGTATTTTATTCTTTTTGTCGCAATGATATATGGGAGTGTTTCCTTAATTCCTCTTTCAGATTTTTTTATCGTTAGTGTATAGGAATTCAAGGGATTTCTGTGCATTAATTTTGTATCCTGCTACTCTACCAAATTCATTGATTAGCGCTAGCAGTTTTCTGGTAGCATTTTTAGGATTCTCTATGTATAGTATCATGTCTACTGCAAACAGTGACAGTTTTACTTCTTTTCTGATTTGGATTCCTTTTATTTCCTTTTCTTCTCTGATTGCTGTGGCTAAAACTTCTGAAACTATGCTGAGCAATTAGTGGCAAGAGTGGGCAACCTTGTCTTGTTCCTGATCTTAGAGGAAATGGTTTCAGTTTTTTACCATTGAGAATGATGTTGGCTGTGGGTTTGTCATATATGGCCTTTATTATGTTGAGGTAAGTTCCCTCTATGCTTACTTTCTGGAGAGTTTTTATCATACATGGGTGTTGAGTTTTGTTGAAAGCTTTTTTCTATATCTATTGAGATTATCACATGGTTTTTATCCTTCAGTTTGTTAATATGGTGTATCACATTGATTGATTTGTGTATATTGAAGAATCCTTGCATTCCTGGAATAAACCCCACTTGATCATGGTGTATGATCCTCTTAATATGCTGTTGGATTTTGTTTGCTAGTATTTTGTTGAGGATTTTTGCATCTATGTTCATCAGAGATATTGGCCTGTAGTTTTCTTTCTTTGTGACATCTTTGGTTTTGGTGTCAGGGTGATAGTGGCCTCGTAGAATGAGTTTGGGAGTGTTCCTCCCTCTGCTATATTTTGAAAGAGTTTGAGAAGGATAGGTGTTAGCTCTTCTCTAAATGTTTCAAAGAATTCGCCGTGAAGCCATCTGGTCCTGGGCTTTTGTTGTTGGAAGATTTTTAATCACAGTATCAATTTCAGTGCTTGTGATTGGTCTGTTTATATTTTCTATTTCTTCCTGGTTCAGTCTCGGAAGGTTGTGCTTTTCTAAGAATTCTTCCATTTTTTCCAGGTAGTCCATTTTATTGGCGTATAGTTGCTTGTAGTAATCTCTCATGATCCTTTGTATTTATGCAGTGTCAGTTGTTACTTCTCCTTTTCCATTTCTAATTCTGTTGATTTGAGTCTTCTCCATTATTTTCTTCATGAGTCTGGCTAATGGTGTATCAATTTTGTTTATCTTCTCAAAGAACCAGCTTTTAATTTTATTGATCTTTGCTATCATTTCCTTCATTTCTTTTTCATTTATTTCTGATCTGATCTTTATGATTTCTTTCCTTCTGCTAACTTTGGGGTTTTTTTGTTCTTCTTTCTCTAATTGCTTTAGGTGTAAGGTTACGTTGTTTATTTGTGATGTTTCTTGTTTTTTGAGGTGGGATTGTATTGCTATAAACTTCCCTCATAGAACTGCTTTTGCTGCATCCCATAGGTTTTGGGTCATCATGTTTTCATTGTCATTTGCTTCTAGGTATTCTTTCATTTCCTCTTTGACTTATTCAGTGATCTCTTGGTTATTTAGTTGCATATTGTTTAGCCTCCACATGTTTGTATTTTTTACAGTTTTTTTTTCCTGTAATTAATATCTAGTCTCATAAGGTTGTGGTCGGAAAAGATTCTTGATACAATTTCAATTTTCTTAAATTTACCAAGGCTTGATCTGTGACCTAAGATATGGTCTGTCCTGGAGAATTTCCATGAGCGCTTGAGAAGAAAGTGTATTCTGTTGTTTTAGGATGGAATGTCCTATAAATATCAATTAAGTCCATCTTGCTTAATGTGTCATTTAAAGCTTGTTTTTCCTTATTTATTTTCATTGTAGATGATCAGTCCATTGGTGAAAGTGGGGTCCCCTACGATGACTGTGTTACTGTCGATTTCCTCTTTTATGGCTGTTAGCATTTGCCTTATGTATTGAGGTGCTCCTATGTTGGGTGCATAAATATTTACAATTGTTATGTCTTCTTGGATTGATCCGTTGATCATTATGTAGTGTCCTTCTTTGTCTCTTCTAATAGTCTTTATTTTAAAGTCTATTTTGTCTGATATGAGAATTGCTACTCCAGCTTTTTTCTGATTTCCATTTGCATGGAATATCTTTTTCCATCCCCTCACTTTCAGTCTGTATGTGTCCCTAGGTCTGAAGTGGGTCTCTTGTAAGCAGCATAAGTATGGGTCTTGTTTTTGTATTTATTCAGCCAGTCTGTGTCTCTTGGTTAGAGCATTTAGTCCATTTACATTTAAGGTAATTATTGCTATGTATGTTCCTATTACCATTTTCTTAATTGTTTTGGGTTTGTTGTTTAGGTCTTTTCCCTCTCTTGTGTATCCTGCCTAGGGAAGTTCCTTTAGCATTTGTTGTAGAGCTGGCTTGGTGGTGCCGAATTCTCTTAACTTTTGCTTATCTGTAAAGGTTTTAATTTCTCCATCGAGTCTGAATGAGATCCTTGCTGGGTAGAGTAATCTTGGTTGTAGGTTTTTCCCTTTCATCATTTTAAATAACTCCCTTCTGGCTTGCAGAGTTTCTGCTGAAAAATCAGCTGTTAACCCTGTGGGGATTCTCTTGTATGTTATTTGTTGCTTTTCCCTTGCTGCTTTTAATATTTTTTCTTTGTATTTAATTTTTGATAGTTTGATTAATACGTGTCTCAGCGTGTTTCTCTTTGGGTTTATCCTGTATGGTACTCTCTGTGATTCCTAGACTTGTTTGACTATTTCCTTTCCCATATGAGGGAAGTTTTTGACTATAATCTCTTCAAATATTTTCTGAGACCCTTTCTTTTTCTCTTCTTCTGGGACCCCTATAATTCCAGTGTTAGTGCATTTAATGTTGCTCCAGAGGTCTCTGAGACTGTCCTCAATTCTTTTCATTCTTTTTTCTTTATTCTGCTCCCTGGTAGTTATTTCCATCATTTTATCTTCCAGCTCGCTTACGCATTCTTCTGCCTCAGTTATTCTGTTATTGATTCCTTCTAGAGTAGTTTTAATTTCACTAATTATGTTGATCATCACTGTTTGTTTGCTCTTTAGTTCTTCTAGATCCTTGTTAAATGTGTCTTGTATTTTCTTCATTCTGTTTCCGAGATTTTTTATCATCTTTACTATCATTATTCTGAATTCTTTTTCAGGTAGGTTACCTATTTTGTCTTCATTTATTTGGTCTTGTAGGTTTTTACCTTGCTCCTTCATCTGTAACGTATTTTTTTGTTGTTTCTTTCTTTTTTTTTTTTTTAACGGGTGGTGCTGTTGTCCTGTCTTACTGGTTGTTTGGCCTGAGACGTGCAGCACTGGAGTTTGCAGACAGTTGGATAGAGCTGGGTCTTGGTGCTGATATGAGGACCTCCAGGAGGCCTCACTCTGATTGATATTCCCTGGGGTCTGACGTTCTCTGTTAGTCCAGCAGTTTGGACTCGGAGCTCCCACCGCAGGAGCTCGGGCCCAACCTCCAGCCTGGGAACCAAGATTCCACAAGCTTGGCACGTGGTGAAGACCATGGTGAAGACCGCGTATGACACCAGCCAGGCTGATTTCTTCACCTGTCAAAACTACTACCAGATCAGTGATGGGCACTGGTCTTTACCACCTTGATGACAAGGACCACACTTGTGAAAGTTTGTCACTCAAAAACGGACCCAGAGGAGAAGAAATGGCAGCTCTCACCGGGTTCACTCTTGGTGTTGTACATTCTAATGGGTTTAGATAAATGTGTAATAATATGTATCCATCACTATGGTATCATAGAGTATTTTCACAACCCTAAAAATCACCTAAAAAATGTGCTCTGCCTTTTCATCTCTTCCTCCTCCTGAATCCCTGGCAACTTCCACTCTTTTTACTGTCTCCGTAGTTTCACCTTTTTCAGAAAGTCGTTTAGTTGGAATCATACAATACATACCCTTGTCAGATTGGCTTCTTTCACTTAGTAATATGCATTTAAGCTTCTTTTCATGGCTTGATAGCTCATTTCTTTTTAGTGCTGAATAATATTCCATTGTCTGGATGTATCACAGTCTGTTTATCTCTTCACCCACTGAAGGATATCTCAGTTGCTGTTTGGCAGTTGTGAATAAAACTGCTCTAAACATCCAGGTGCAAGTTTTTCCTTAATTCTTTTTTTTTCAGTTTTAATATTTTTTATTGGAGTCTAGTTGATTTACCATGTCACATTAATTTCTGCTGTACAGCAAAGTGATTCAGTTATACATATATATACAGTCTTTTTAAAAATATTCTCTTCCATTATGGTTTATCATAGGATATTGACTGTAGTTCTCTGTGCTGTACAGTAGGTCCTTGTTGTTTATCCATTCCATATATAAAGGCTTACATCTGCAAACCCCATTCTCCCACTCCATACCTCCCCCAACCCCTTGGCAACCACCAGTCTATTCTCTGTCCTTGATTCTGTTTCTGTTTCATAGATAGGTTCATTTGTGTTGTATTTTAGATTCTGCATGTAAGTGATATCATATAATATTTGTCTTTCTCTAACTTACTTCACTTAATATCATAATCTCTAGTTGCATCCATGTTGCTGCAGGTGGCATTATTTCACTCTTTTTTATGGCTGAGTAGTATTCCATTTTGTGTGTGTGTGTGTGTGTGTGTGTGTGTGTGTGTGTGTGTGTGTGTTTGTCGATCTTCTTTATCCATTCCTCTGTCAATGGACATTTAGGTTGTTTCCATGTCTTGGCTATTGTGAATATTGCTGCTATGAACATAGGGGTGCATGTATCTTTTTGAATTATAGTTTCCTCTGGATATATGCCCAGGAGTGGGATTGCTGGATCATATGGTGATTCTGTTTTCCACAGTGGCCAGGGTGCAGGTTTTTGTATGCCCCGAAGTGTTCAATTCCGCAGGTAAGTACCAAGTAGCGCAATGGCTGGATCACACCTCGTAGGACTTCGTTAAGAGTCATGTAAGCAATGGGCCTAGCGTAGCACCTGGCACTCGGTGAATGGTTCTCAAAGTTCGTCTTGCCCCTACTGTGTATGAGGCCCAGGGCAAGCGAACAAATGGAGATTCCCATAGCATATACCTAAATAGGTAAGGTTCTGAAACTTTACAGCCTTGTCCGTGGCCAGGCTCACGTTTCTAGCCAGATCACCTGAGCTGGAGGCTGCAGGAGCGGCGCTCACCCCTGCAACCTACAAGCTCGAGCAGAGCCGTGTACTTGCTAGGCAGGGTGGGGCACCAGCTGGGCCCAGGACCAGCTCCTGGATGGTGACCGAGTCTGCCTGAACCCCTCATGGGACTGGCCGGGTTAAGCTTTCCAGGGAGTTGGGGCAGCGAGATTCTTCATGCCTCTCTTTTCCAACTCAGATGCCTCTGAGACCCTACTTCCTGAGCAGAGAGGCGGGAGGGAACACAGTTATCTGGAGAGTCCAGCCTCTGAGGCACCTGCTTTGGGTGATTTAGGGCCACCTGGAAAATAGACCAGTGCCTCTTTGTCCGGCTTCCCAAGGGAGGCCACCACCACCTGCCCCACCACAGATTTGGCCCTGTGAGGGTCAGGGGTGGGAGGAAAAGCCCAGTTCAGCACACACGTCCCTATTGCATAATTCTCATTAGCTCAAACTATTCCAGAATTTTCCCCCAAAGCTTCCTTTTAAGACCAAAAAGAAAAAAGCAAATGTCTTTGTGTTTTGGTATTTGTGATGTGCAAGACCTCTGTTGCCTGGCTCTAAGGATGGCCCGGCCCATCGCGATGACAAAATGAGACTTCATTCTGCAGGCATGGGCAACCGCAGAAATACCTTGAGCTGAGAAGTCACACGAGGAAGCAGAACCCTTTGGACCCAGAGTACAATTGGGTGGGAGCAAAGGCAGATCCAGTCTAATGCCAGAAAGCAGTGTGTGTTTTGGAGGTCTCCCTGGCGCAGGATGTGCCACCAGTCCTCTCCCTTGGCCCTTCCTGTCCACCGTCCCATCCCCTGGCAATCTTAAAACAGGTCTGTGAGAGCTGGCTTAAGATTTCTTTACTGTTGAAAAATAATTTCCATTTGGTTCTTTTTTTAAAAGTTATAATTATGAATCTTCCCTGGGTTATCTAGGGGAAAAAAAATTGTGTGGAGAAAATGACCTTTCAAGAAATAGTCACCGGGCTTCCCTGGTGGTGCAGTGGTTGGGAGTCCGCCTGCCGATGCAGGGGATGCGGGTTCGTGCCCCGGTCCGGGAAGATCCCACATGCCGCGGAGCGGCTGGGCCCGTGAGCCATGGCTGCTGAGCCTGCGCGTCCGGAACCTGTGCTCCGCAACGGGAGAGGCCACAGCAGGGAGAGGCCCGCGTACCGCAAAAAAAAAAAAAAAAAGAAATAGTCACCACTGGGATATGGTCATCCACATTTGAAAACATAGATTTTACTGAAGTCCTTTGGGGTCATTGAGTTGTGTCAAGGTTTCAGCTTGTTTTTCTTTCTGACTCATAATTTAAAAACATAATTTAAACCAAAACAACAAATCCATACCGAGGTTTAAAACAGAAGGATATCCTGCTTCAAGGTTTCAGAGTCCATGTAAAGCAAAGTCACCGAATCTGTTTTTAAACTGAGTTTCCTCTTTCCTGGGGTCTTTTATAAATAAATTGAAGTAAAGGTCCATTTTCTTCCTTCTACTCCCTTTTTCCTTTTTCTTGGTGACTCTTTATTATTCCTACCAGCCTATAGCTTCTCATCATTGTGGTCGCTTCTTCTGACCCAAGATTGCTTTATTTCTCATAAAGAAAAGAGCTTTTCTCTGTTGGGTGGGGATCACTCTGAGCTAACCAGTACTCCTCTTAGAGACTGGGTGGTGTGGAATACCAATCACAATGGAGCAATAAATCATTGTCATTACACAGAAGGCCATTTTGTCCTTGAATAAAGTCTCATCCTGCTTGCGAAGTTACACACCACATTCGGGAAACACAAAACGTGTGTGTTCTTTCAAATGGCCTAAAGTGCACGTGCTAACATACACATATTTTTTTCTGGGTTAAAATGCTAGTTTGGCTTTAAAACGTATCCTTTACTAATCATGAAATGAAAGACTGATATTAACATACCCTACTAATTCATATTTTCATAATTTTCATGTTCAGAATTCACATGGATTTTCACATTTAGATTTTTCAAAGTACTGAGAAGGCTCTTTGATAACTGAGATAATAAAACACTAGTAATAAAAAGAAAGAAACATAGTTTGGGTGGGAATCATTCAGACATCACAGAGGAGGTTCTGTATTCTTTCCGTCTTCCCATCTTGCAAGTTACTCAAGTCAGTTTCATTTGTGCCCCTTTCAGTTGAGCTTTACAGATATTTTCTCATATGTGTTTGTTTATAGTTTTTCTCTGTCTCTGTTGGGCAGTAAGCTCCTTCCGTCTCCTGGACAGCTGCAGAAAGAGCTTAAAGCAAGAGAAACCAGGTGCTGCCTGGGAGCACTTAGTGTCTCCCATGGGTAGAGGAAGAAGTATTAAAACTATAGCAAACACATGTACGCAGATGCTTCAGTGTAGCTCAGCAAACACCGGATGCCACAGTGTGCCAGCCACTGGGGGTGCAGTTAGGATGCAGATAAAGCTGTTTAAAGTTCTCATGCCATTGGCAATTGCTGCATTCACAGAAAATTCCCGTTGGACGTGCTCTATTGACATGCAGATATGCATAGAGCGTTATGGGGACACATCACGTCCAGGGAACTCCTGGAAAGCTTCCTAGAAGAGATGACGCCTGAACTGAGTCTTGAAGGAAGAGTAGGAATTAGTCCTGTGAAGAAAGATGGGGAGGTGTGACAGGAGCAACCACGAGCTAAGACATGGAGGAGGAAGCAGTACGTTGTGTGCCGGGAAGTCTAGGGTCTCATGCAGCACAGTGATGAGTGTCCCTCAGTGAAGAGTGATGATGTGTCACCACTAAGTTGTCCCTAATGATATTTATCATAATTTGCAAATATTGACTTCTCCTGTAAGTTGGTGTGAAACCTTAGTCAAGGTTCTGTTATTGACAAGTAGTGTAAGTCTATTTTAAATTACCTTAAGCTGAGATGGTGGATTAAAGGAAAGAATTGGGGTATCTCATGATCCCCAAGGCAAAAATGGAGCCAGGCCCGGGAAAGTTTTCAGGAAACCAGCCATCCATTCTCTCTTTTTTTTTTTTTTTTTTTTTTTTGCGGTACACGGGCCTCTCACCGCTGTGGCCTCTCCCATTGTGGAGCACAGGCTCCGGACACGCAGGCTCAGCAGCCATGGCTCACGGGCCCAGCCGCTCCGCGGCATGTGGGATCTTCCCGGACCAGGGCACGAACTCACGTCCCCTGCATCGGCAGGCGGACTCTCAACATCTGCGTCACCAGGGAAGCCCCATTCTCATGTTCTACTACAGATCTGCCGCTGCCATCTTGTAAAGCAATTTCAAGGTTAACTCTTTACTGACTATAAATGGCTCCAGCAGAGTACAGACAAGAGCTGATAAAGACAAAAGTGGATCTGAGCATCATTTCCAGGTGGCTTCTGTCTGTTGAGGAGAAAGATGAAAACAGCAGAGTGGAATGATGCTTATTATACCCATGAAATGGTCTACTTTAAAGATTCAGACATCACAGCTTGGGAACTGGGGAGAGGTCACTGAGAAACCCCAAAGGACCATACAACTGAGCTTGTTTTTAATCAAGACTGTAGCCATGATGCAAAGTGGCAACAGAAGGCCATGAGTCCTTCTTTTTTTTTTTTTTTTTTGCGGTATATGGGCCTCTCACTGTTGTGGCCTCTCCCGTTGCGGAGCACAGGCTCCGGACGCGCAGGCTCAGTGGCCATGGCTCACGGGCCCAGCCGCTCCGCGGCATGTGGGATCTTCCCGGATCGGGATACGAACCCGTGTCCCCTGCATCGGCAGGCGGACTCCCAACCACTGCGCCACCAGGGAAGCCCCATGAGTCCTTCTTAACCACATGCCTCATGGGTGGCTGTCAGCCTCAGAAACCCTAACCTCAGAGCACGAGGCATTCACATAGCAGTCGTGTGCTCAGTGAACTGAACAAAGAATCGTCACAAAGTCAATGTTAGGAAACTCAGGTAGATGTGCAAGTTTCTTAGACTAAAAGTAGATGATGAGAAGACAAGGCTTACTTTAGGAACTGCTTATTACACGCCAGGCACTTTTCTAAGTGCTGAATTCGTATTAATTCATTTACTCCTCCCAGTAATCCTAGGAGGTGGGAACTATTGACATACTCTTTTTATAGACAGGGACAGTGGAGCACTGAGAGGTTAAGTAGCTTCCTCAAGGTCATACAACTAAGAGAAGGTGGGGCTGGGAGTGGAACCCAGGAAGTCTGGTCCCCAGGGGACCTGGGGACACCGGCTGCCTGTTCACCAGTCACCATGTTCCTTTCTCACAATTCACCCACATAGGTTGTAAGAATGAGTTTCTAAACAAAAATGATCCCAGAAACAAATGGATATTTAAATGAACAAGAACTGAAAAGAAGGCAAGTCCATTTCAAAGGAAGAAAATATTGACATGAGGGTTTTCAAACATTTTGGCCGCCATCATCTTACCTTGAACCCAGTTAATATAACAGAGATAAGAGGAGCTGCTCTGGGTGAAGCAAGGGACAGGCACACAAGCCACCAGCTCTGACTGCCCTGTGACCTCTACTTTGACCCCAGGCCGCTTAAAGGACTCGGGGACCCACACCCTACATCAACAGCTGGTTAAAAAGAAAACACTGGAACTGATTCACCTGTCCTTGTTATCTGACTTGGTATCAATGTTAGAGTTTTTGAAAATTTTTTCAACAGTTTGCAACATTTTCATTAGAAGCTCTCCGGTTTCATCATTAAAGCTTCTTATAATGAACTGTTTTGGTTTGGGGTTTGCCTCTCTATCCATTTGAAATAGTACTGACGACCTTACTGAGCACTGGAGAAGAGCTGAGAGGGAGGATGAGGCTGAAAAGAAGAGGGAAAAAGCGAAGTTAAGGCATCTGTGGGGGCGGAGCATGTTGAGAAAGCCTTTGCGTGTATAGATTCTGAATGAAGCAAGTTGCTCTGACTTTGGAAATGAATGGCTGAGAGAGTGGTTCTTTTGTTTATTTGTTTTCTTTACTTTTCCCCTTCCGGTTCCTCAAAAGGAATTCAGGATATTTATTCTTCCTCGGTTATGTTTTTTCCTAAACATTATCTAAACAGTCCACATTCTCTTGTTTGAGTAGTCACCATACCTGCTGAGCTCTTTTTTGCACCTGGAGATCAGGTCACCTAAACTAGAAATTTCCAATATATTTCTTTCTGAGGATGCCTGAACTATACGTCA
Organism: Phocoena sinus; assembly: GCF_008692025.1. Lineage (NCBI taxonomy): Eukaryota > Metazoa > Chordata > Mammalia > Artiodactyla > Phocoenidae > Phocoena > Phocoena sinus. The sequence continues at coordinate 11,055,500 of NC_045764.1, forward strand.
GAGACTTCCTTTGCTGTTTAAATAAATCCACACAACAGCTACCAATATTTCTTTCAAGATGTAGATTTCTCCTAGCCATTTCAGCTTATATATTTTACTACATTAGTATAACCAGGACCCAATTTCTTCTCCATGTTACTCTCAGAGATGTACTATTACTTCTACCTTCTAGGAATATTGTGGAGGACCGGGGGGTGGGGGGGGGTGGGGGTGATTAACACAAGAATAATGTCAATTCAGGCAATTCTAGAATTGAACTGGATTCCCTCACTTACTAGTAGTACCTCTTTGGGCAAGTTACTCAGACTTTTGCTGCGTCTAGTTCCTTGTTTGTAAATTGGGGATTAAATAATACCTATTCTGAGCTCTACTGAACCTTAGCAAAATAGATACATTTACCCATATACAGACCTTTCTAGCATATAGAAAAAAAGACAAAGAATCACCCAACTCATATGAGGCTTGTATAACTGGGTTTAAAAATCCACAAAGGTAGCAAAAGAAAGGAAAATTGTAGGTCATTCTTACTTACGAAGATGAGATGAACAATCCCAAAGAAAATAGTTTCAAATCAAAACCAGTGGTGTAAAAAAAAAAAAAAAAAAAAAAAAATCAATCCTAGGAATATAAGGATGTTTTTGAACCACTAGAAAAATGTTATGGTTAAACACAGTGAATTGAGTGCATTCAGTTAACTCCTTTTTTTCCTGAAACCCCAGCGAAACGACAGTAAAGAAATAAACAAGATATATATATACCCACAAGGACGAGAGGAAAGGGAGAAGACCTCAGTGGGCAAGAGATGTCAGTGTTGTTTTTTAGGTGATAAAACTGATTAAGGAAGGGCATTGACTCAGCAAAATAGAGAAACTGAAAATCTAAATGTCTATGGAGGCTGATTTCAAAGAGTAGAGAGGAGTCATCAGGCCACAGGATTCCTGAAAGGCTTACTAGTTTGTCACCAGGTTCTTAGAAGGTAGAGTGAGGAATGATCTGGATGCAGCAAGGCAATGGGAAGCATATGAATGGAGAAGTTGGACCTCTAATTGCCCTTCTCCATCCCAGACATATTTTCCAGAGTCATTAAACCAGGGAGCTCCAGACTCCAGTGTACTAGGGAGGATTGAGGGGTGATTGTTTCCAGGGAGGGAGGGAAGGAAGAAAGAAAGGGAGGGAGGGAGGGAGGAAAGGGAAGAAATCAGTCACAGCTAGCATCTACTGAGTGCTTACCATATGCCAGGCTCTGTTCTAAATGTTCTGTGTGTATTAATTCATTTGATCTTCTTAACAACCCACCAGATAGGAGAATAAATGTGCAAAAGTAGCCAAGACAATTTTTTAGAAGAACAAAAAATTGGGACTTGCTCTACCAGACACTAAAACATACTAAAAAGCTATAATAATTTAACAGTATGGTTTTGATGCTGAAATAGACATTTTTGGTTAATGAAACAGAAGTATATAGAAATTGATCCTTGCATATTAGAATGAAGGATATGATAAAAATGACATTTCAAACCAGTAGGGAAAAAAATAAACAATTCAATAAATGGTATTAGGACAATTGACCATATACACACTTGGAAGATATAAATTCCAGATGAATTAAGGGCAAATCTAATATTAAAAATATGTTATAAGCTTGGACTAAGCGACGCCTTCTGAAATAAGACTTGCTTGAAAACACACTAAATGTGTGACTTAGAGCATTGTATTCAGCTTTTTGATGTGTTGTGTTTTTGTTTCTGAATAGAGATGATAATAGTAGAATTATTGTGAAATTTACTCTGATCTAGCAGAGTATAAGTCTCATTTTTTTACATCAAACTTTGTGGTTTAGTTGTTCCATCCAATTCTGCATACCTCAGTCCTCTGGAGACACTGAAATTTTACTTTTCTTGCTGCTATTACCATGTGTGAGTCTAATACACAGAAATTCTCCCTATATTAACTCCTCTTATCTCAGCACCTCTAGAAGTGACAAGAAAATTTTCTCCTTTGACATTTTTGACAAGTTCTCAACCTGCTGACATGACTGCGTGTGAATATGATTACAGACGCCTGGACAAAAACAGGAAAGATCAGCGAATTCTGGTTAGCCTTTGATTTTCTCCTTTTCAGATCAGTTCCCATAAGAAGAAAATTATTAGTTTTATCTAACTTATGGGCCACTTCAACCATTGTCTCCATTCCTTTGCAGTAAGGAATGAATGCTTTCAAAGTGGAAGTAAGAACGTTTTAAGGTCTTTGTTTTTTTTTTTCTCTTGAGCAGTAAGGTAAAAAAATAAAAGGCTGCTTCTTTGGTAAAACTGTTATATTGGTTGGTTGGCTTTTTTTTTTCCCTTTCCGGATGACCAGTGCTATGACAAAGTAACTCTAGGTCTAGACTCTCAGCTGCAAGTGACAGAATCCAATTCAAACCAACCCAAGGGAAAATTTCTTTAAGGGAATGAATTGGCTTAAGTAGCTGGAAAGTTCAGGGTTGGTTATAGCTTCGGGCATAGCTGATTTATACAGGTAAGGCCTGGCTCCACCTGATCCAAATGGAATGAACTCTTCTGGGAAAGAAGCAGGACCTTCTTGCCAGAATAAGGGAGAAAAGCAGTGAACTAGCCAAAGCAACAGCTGTCCGCAGCAGTAACCGGAGATGTTTCCTGGTTCAGCACAGTGTACGTCTGGTCCCTCTATTGGTGTCTTCTCACTTAGGTTATTGTTTGGATGAAGGGGCTGCAACATCACAGCAGTCTTGCTTGGTCGTGAAACCAGTTGCCTGTAGGATATCTGCTTTGGTTCCTTTAATACCTCTTTGCAAGGAGGCCAGAAAACAAGGTGCCTGCTCTCTGTTTCCCGTTCTGCCCCCATGTTATTCTATTGTGATATTTATACTAAGGAACAATCCATATTTTGTTCATTGTGTGTGTGTGTGTGTGTGTGTGTGTGTGTGTGTGTGTCTGTGTGTGTGTGTGTGAGGTTTAATTGGGACAGGATAATGTCCTGTGTATAAATATTGTGAAAAGGAATGCTCATAACCCCTAATAGGATTTGAGTGAAAAGTCTTTTTTTTTTAATTGTAGTATAGTTGATTTACAATGTTGTGTTAGTTTCTGGTGTACAGCAGTGATTCAGATATATATATTCTTTTTCAGATTCTTTTCCATTATACGTTAGTACAAGGTACTGTGATAACGTCTTCTGAATGGGGTTCTGGGTCTCATATTCCTGGTACTGCAGGAAGTTCCTAAGGCTTCATCATCCACGTCTGAAGGTCTGACTGTAATAGTTCTTGAGCCTTGGCCTGTTAGAACTGCCCTCAACACCAGATGAGGGATTGGACCAGCACTGGTAGGGAGTAGAGGGGGTCTCTAACGTCTCTGGGAGCCGGTCTAATTGTTCCCCACTGCAGGGCTGTAACTGAGGCCCGTTGGCACAGCTGACAAATGCTAGGCCCCTCCTGGGGCTCCCGTAGCCACCCCCTCACCCCAGGGAAGTCCAGGAGCATGACTGTCTCCTCCAGTTCCATCTGTCTCAGAATAGGTTCAGGCACCTTCCATGGTTTTTTTGTCCCAAAATTAGGTTTGCTTGTCCTCTCTCTACTCCTTCCATGCCCTCTCCACGCAGACTCGCCCGCCAGCCATTAGAGTGCTTTGTCTCAAGCACAGTGGCAGGAGAGTGGCTCTTAGTAACCATAGGCAACCATGAATCTGTACCAGCTATTTGTGCTATATCTGTAAGGCGCAGTCTCGCCACTGGCCGGGTAGACAGGGAAACGTGCTTTAAAGGTTTTCTTGTACAGTAAAATGTTGTCTCCCCTTTTTCTTTTAGAATGACCAGTCCATGGGCGAGATGCAGATAATTGGAGGTGATGATCTCTCAACACTGGCTGGAAAGGTTCGTTCGTGTAACTATGCTCTGTGTACACTGAGGCATTGAGGTTGCGGGGAAATCAGTGACCTTCATTTCAGGTCAGCACTGTAGTCCATTTTAGGCACTCTCCCAGGTTTGCTAATTCATGCAAATGGATGTGTGAATCCTTTTAATGATTTCTTCTTTTATAAAACACTCCTTCTATCATGCTTCCAAGACCTGATGCGAACCGAATCTTTCGTCTCCAAGCTTCCTTGCATTTTGTTTCAGACAACCTCACATTCCAAACCCCTTAGCATTCCTTCTTCTCTTTCCCTTTCTTTTCCTACTCACCCTTTCAGGTACCTTCTGAAAGGGAAGACTTTTCCTTTGTCTGTCTGCTTTTCTCCTCTCGTCTGTGCCTCAGCACCTAAGCACTTCAGTAAGACATTAAAACAGGTTTGTTGAAATGTTTAAAATTTAGGCAGGGAATAAAAAAAGGATATCTGGAGATTTTTTTCATCTTTCAGCACTTTGCCTTTTTTCCCCCCATTAAAAAGAATGTAGCCCAGGAGATGATGAGGCAGACACCTCCGATGTTAATTTGGAGTTCCAGATCTGCCAGTGCTTAATGATAAAGTGAAAAACTGTTTGGATTCTGACATAAATCCACGCATTTGGGAAGGAAGAGTTGTTTCATCAAGCAGATGGTCTTTGTGCAAATGTGATCAGAAATGCAAGTTTTGCCGTGAATGAAAGCGACACGGAATTTGTTTTTGTTCACCTCTGCTGACGTATCTTGTATTCATTATCCCTGAGCAACTTCAGCTTTCTAAGTAAAACGGATCAGTCTATTATACAAGCTTAATCTCTCATATTTGCGGTTGTTATTGTTTTGCAATGCCCACATGGGGAAAGAAAGAGCAGCCACATTTAATTTTAAAAAAAGGTATAATGACACTAGGAACACTGCAGAGCCACAAGGACAAACTACAGAGCCGCTTACTTCCCTCTCCTCGGAAGATAGCATAGCATCTGAGTGTTAAATTGCTATCTAGTACGAAATTGTGCCCCGCAGAAATTGGAATTAACTTGTTGGTGTTAATAATGTATGTATCACATGGCCACCATTTACTGTTACTACATCAGTGCATAAAATATTATTTGATACTTGAGTATTTTATCCTAGAAAGATAAAATACTCAAAGCAATTTCCAGAAATTCATAACTTCTAACAACCCTGGAGTGGTCTTTAAATGATAAGTCATTTTAGTACTTTGTTGTATGACACTGCCTTGTAAGTTTATTACACAAGAGAATTATCGTACCTTGTGCATTTACCATGGAAGATGTCAATGTGGCAACTCTAAGAATCCCAAAGGAATGCCAAGAAAAACTGTGCACAGAAAAAGTGTAGTCTTTCTCTCCTGCCTTCTAAAATCATCTTCTATTTTGTTTTTAAAGTGATTTTCCCTCTTAAGTGAGCACTGGATATTCCCTTCCTTTAAGACATAGGATAAAGGTTATAATTTTTTTAAAAGAGAGAGAGAGGAGATTGAGGAAAGGGTCGTTTCTTACTGGGGGTGGAGTGAGCAGAGGAGGTAACAAGGCTGTGCCTCAGTTTCCTCACCTACAATTACTGCAAAGACCACCCCCATGATGAGAAAGTAGAGATCATGGAAGTTGAGGTAGGAAAAATGGAAACCAGCCAGCAGTAAGTCCGAACAGGAGTGGGCTTCAGTTTTTTGCTAGCATGACAATTGATTCGTCCAGGTTACCAGGTGCTGTTATGTGGTGTCTTTCCACTCTCCGTGTGTGCATAGACGCATTTCTATATACATTCAGAGGTGTGCTGAGTAGAACACCTTGGGCTTCTTGGGTAAATGTTTTCAAGATGAATCACCATTGATAACCAGGTTCTCAGCTGTCTCGACATGCAGCTCAGGGTCCCTAGGCTCATGTCAGAAGGGAGTGTTTAATGAACCAATGTAGACCACACTCTGTGCTTTCAAATATATCTTGAATCTGCCTATGTCTCTCCATCTCCATGGTAACCATCCAAATGTAGACCTTGCTACTCAAAGTGTGGTCTAGGGCAGGCATCAGATAAACTTTCCAGGTAAGGGCCAAATAGTAAATATTTTTCGGTTTTGTGGCCCATATAGTCTTCTGTTCATCGACTTCACTCTGCCATCATAGCATGAAAGCAGAAAGCTGCCATAGGTGAAATGGAAACCAATGGACATGGCTGCGTTTCAATAAAACTTTATTTACAAAAACAGGCGGCAGGCCAGATTTGGCCAATGGGCCATAGTTTGCTGACCCTTGGTCTAGAAACCAGCAAGGTCAGCGCCACCTGGAGGCTTATTAGAAATGTAGTATCTCGGGCTTCCCTGGTGGCACAGTGGTTGAGAATCCGCCTGCCGATGCAGGAGACGCGGGTTCGTGCCCCGGTCCGGGAAGATCCCGCATGCCGTGGAGCGGCTGGGCCCGTGGGCCATGGCCACCGAGCCTGCGCGTCCGGAGCCTGTGCTCCGCAGCGGGAGAGGCCACAGCAGTGAAAGGCCCGCATACCACAAAAAAAAAAAAAAAAAAGAAATGTAGTATCTCAGATCCCACCCCAGATATACTGAATTAAATCTTCATTTTAACAAGATACCAGACATGATTCCTATCCACATTAAAGTTTGAGAAGACTAGTCTCTAGGGCGAGACTAGCTCTGTCCCTCTTCTGAGCTGCTGTGAAAACCTAACCAGTCTCCCTGAACTTACCTTCACTTAACTATGCCACCCTGCAAACCATTCTCCAAGAAGCAGTCAAAGGGATCTTCTTAAAATACAAATTGGATCACATCACTTGCCTACTGAAAACCTTTCAGCAGCCTGTCAATTAGGGTTGTCAGACTTAGTAAAAAAAAAAAAAAAAAACAAAGCAAAAACAGGATGCCAAGTTAAATCTGAATTTCAAATAAGCAATGAATAAATTTTCAGCATAAGTATGTCCCATGCAATATTTGGAACACACGTAAACTAAAAAGTTGTTCTTTATCTGAAATTCAGATGTATCTGGATGTTCTGTATTTTACCTGGCAACCCAGTGCTCTGAGATTACAGTCCGACCTCCTTATCACAGCCTCAAAGACCCGCGTGATCTGGCCCTGTCTCCCTCCCAGCATCATGGTACAGCGATCACCTCCACCTCGCAGTGCAGTAAGCACGCTGGCTAAGCTCCTTCCTGCCAAGACCTCGGACAAGCCGTGGCCTCCACCTGGAATCCACTTTCCTCCTCTCCGTCAGATTTCAGCCTAAAGGCTCCCGTGTAAGGGAGGCCTTCCCCGACTCTCGGTCTGAAATGAGCACAAGCTCTTCCCCTCTAGCCGTCCCCCCGCCCCACATTCTCCATTAAGTCTCTATACCCACCCTGTTTCCACTGAAGCCTTTTCCATAATTTCCGGTGTTTATTTGGGGCTTATTTATTTTATTTGCCCATTTCCCCCACCAGGATGTCAGTGTGATGGCGGCAGGGACCATTCTATCCCAGCATTGTGCATCGTACCTAGTCTGCAACAGGTCGGAATAAGTATTTGGTGATCGAGTGAGTGCAGGCTCCTCTTTCTCTTAGATAGAAATCAGAAAGACCTCTTCAGTTAAGTTTGGGAACGGGCGGACATGGCAGAAGGAAAGGGTAAATAGAAGCCCACCTGGTCACACGGAAGGACGATGAACCAGCTGGTTTGGTTGGGAACTGGATGAGTGATGTCGAGTGAGGGGACGTTCTCTCTGTAGAAGCAGAAGGGCTTCAGTGTTCCACGGGAGTCCAGGCTAGACGGAGTTGGTGAGTGCTACACACCTGAGAGTGGAGAATGAAAAAAATTTCACTTAACCTTTGGAATTTCCTTTTCCTTAAAAGGATAAAGGCATTCATATGGCCTGCTCTGCTCATCCCTTCTTCAGCCTTTCAGAAAAGGCTATCCATTAAGAGTTTGAGAGAACTTTAAAAATAAATTTCAGGGATTTCCCTGGTGGTCCAATGGTTAAGACTCCGTGCTTCCCATGCAGGGGGCGCGGGTTGGATCCCTGGTCGGGGAATTAAGATCCTGCAGGCCAGGCAGAGTGGCTGAAAAAAGAAAAAGAAAAAAAAAAAAATTCAGAGGCCCTTCAGAGTGTTTCCATCATGCAGAATGTACACCAGCTGGGAAAAAAACTTAAAAGGAAAAGGCACCCAACAGTGAGTGGGTCCTTTTGTTAATGGTGGTAGAAGAAAGTCTGAAACTGCAATAAGTATCTGCCTGGGATGGAAGATGCTTTGGGTGAATATCTGCGTTGCAAGTGTTGTTACAAGCCATCAGCTAACTTATCCCTTCTCATAGAGTAATCACAATTTCTCAGTCAACAAATTTACACTGAAGTTATACTTATCATTATATTATTAGTCTGCCATGAACTTATTCAGGCCTTCTTTTTTTTAATGCTCGGTACCCAGAGAAGAACTTTAGGGGTTCTTTCCACACAAGACTGTTTCCTTGAGCTTAAAGAAATCCAAAGAAGGAATGATTCCTTAGGACTATAATCCTCTTAGAGAGAAGAGGGTGAGGTTTTACTTGGGACCAGAACGTCTAGGAATAGCACCGAAGAGGGAGAGAGATTAGCATGTGGAAAGAGGGAGGAAGGGGAGGGAATAGCGGAGCCAGAGGACAGGAGTGGCCCAGTGTGACTGAAGGAAATGAGTCAAAAATAGGAAAACGATAATTTGAAAAACTGAAAATGTCGACTGAATTTGGTTTATAGAATATGTTGAATAACTAGTGTAACTTGCTCGGAAAAGCGAAGAGCCGCAAAAGTTGCTGGGCCGTGGTGACATCATGAAGCTGTGTTTTGGGGAAAATGCACCTGACGGGAAGGTGGAATTAACTGAAAGAAGGGAGAGACTCCAGGTAGAGAAACCAGTTAGGAGACCACTTGATTGTTCACTTGATTGATTGACTGATTGGAGCACTTGAACTACAGGAACGAAGTAGGGGGTGAAACAGAAGGAATAGCCCTCTCCAAAGGCGCAGGAAGGAGCTCAGTGATTCCTAAAAGAGGGAGGGTTAGAAAGGATTTTTTAAAATCAAATTTGTTTATAGAAGGACTTTTAAAAACATGGGAAAATCACCTGTATAATTTTCCATGCATTGTAAACCCCGTAACTGTACTATGTAACTTCTTAAGTCCTCTATAGATGTGCAAGTTAAAATGTTTAGGAAAGGGAGGGCTTCCCTGGTGGGTCAGTGGTTGAGAGTCTGCCTGCCGATGCAGGGGACACGGGTTCGTGCCCCGGTCCGGGAGGATCCCACATGCCGCGGAGCAGCTGGGCCCGTGAGCCATGGCCGCTGAGCCTGCGCGTCCGGAGCCTGTGCTCCGCAACGGGAGAGGCCACAACAGGGAGAGGCCCGTGTACCGCAAGAAAAAAAAAAACAAAATGTTTAGGAAAGGGAGATTCTAGACAGCCCCTGTGCTCCCTTCTGTTTCTTGGCTTCTTTTATTACCTCTTCTTCCTTCCTTCCTCCCTCCCTCCCTCCCTCCCTCCCTTCCTTCCTTTCTCTCTCCTTCCTTCCTTCCTTCCTTCTTTCCTCCCTCCCTCCTTCCCTCCCTCCCTCCCTTCCTCCCTCCCTTCCTTCCTCCCTCCCTTCCTTTCCTTCTCCCTCCTTCCCTCCTCCCTCCCTCCCTCCTTCCCTCCTCCCTCCCTCCCTCCTTCCCTCCTCCCTCCCTCCCTCCCTTCCTTCTTTCCTCCCTCCCTCCCTCCCTCCCTTCTTTTTTTTAAAGCAAAAGGAAGAAAACTCCCAAGAAAGGCTGGCTGCGTCATGGTTCTAAGTAGGTCACGGCAGTTGAATACAGGGAGCCCTCAATGATTCAGTTCAGTGGCCCCTTCAGCTCACAGCATTAAAAGCATTTCACTTGGTGTGTTTAAGCTGTCTGCACACTGTGCTCGCTGGCTGATTTTTTTCAAAGTTGATTTAATCCTGGCACTTCATAAAATGTGTGTATCCATCAAAGCAAGACGATTTTGTTCACGTTCGAGAGAAATCTCTGAAAGGGTGGAATAAAACCAGACGCATGGAAACAGGCGCAACTCCAGCAATGGAAAAACACAGATGTGTAGGTTAAGTGCAAGATTTCAGGAGACGTGCCACCCCACCCCGAATAAGTTTCTAACCAAACGCCAGAGTGAGGCATCGGAAGCTGCCAACGTTTCCTCCTTGGCTGCCTTAACTGTTTAAATCATTCCTTTTAAATTGCATCTGACTAGGCTGAGAACAGTAACGGAAATGCCCACCGACTGATGATTCTGGCAATTCTGTGAATTATCACATAAAGTGAAACGCTGGACTGCATGCCTTTCTCCATGGGGTTTACGTTCACCCTCGTGCGCACACTCAGCATCCACGCTCAGCTCCCCATCATTCCTGCCATCATCCCTCTGCTGGGTGTGACCACAGCCGCAAAAATACATCGCTGCCGATTAGACCGTGGTGTGCTGATCATTTTGCATTTTGAAAGACTGAAAGGAATAACCTATTTAAGAAAACCATTTAGATTTGCATAACTCTTTCCTTCTTTCTTTCCTTCTTCTCTTCCTTCCCTCCTTTCTTTTTCTTTAGGAAACCCGACGGGATCAGCTTCGATCAGGATCATGCAATAGCAAAGAAAGGACACACTCTGGAGAGTCCCCATAGGATTTTTGCCTGAGGTTCCCAAGCTACAGATTTTACTGGCTTTCTGGGAGGAAGTGAGCTCGGTGTGATGAGATGACTAAGATGGGGGCTGGTGAACATCTCAGATTCAGTGATTGGAGTTAGCAGATTGGAAGTGTTTAAGGGAGGCACAGTACGTTCTGGAAAATCCCCAGGGTTGCCCAGTCAAGAAAATAGGGATTTTAGAAGATTTCTTAAAGGAAAATTAAAAGCAATAGACATTAATAATAGCTCAGTTAAGGAGGGATTATACATCTTTAAGGAGAAAAATGGAGGGGATGTGTCAAAAGTATAATGAACTAGAGAAAGAAAGAAGGTCGGAATTGTTGATTTGTTCCACGGGCAGTTTTCTGAGCCCCGACTACATACCAGTCTCCATGTTACATGCTGATCATATAAAGATGAGTTAGTCGTTGTCTCTTAGCTTGTGGAGCTAATCTTGGTCCATTAAAGTATAAAGAGATTAGTTCTCTTGGACAATACTGAAAATGCTTCCAAAGTTGGGGTAGTCACTGTCTCTCTACTCAAGGAGGGTTTTCAAGGCAGAGCCAATCTTCCAAAGGTACTAAAAGCATTGCTGTATTTGGAGGTGAGCTTTTCACACAACGGGCAGGCCACTAAAAATCCAGGAGTCAATCCATATACCACTAATGAAAGAGTTTGAAAACACTGTTGATGTTCTCTACAGGAAAATAAATATATATGCAATGACTGCTCTGTAGAACTCACTAAAGAACTCCAGTTTTCTGCATAGTTCCCTTTCAAGAGCAGGCGGTTTTTCTATACTCGTATTCCCATGCCCATCATTTAGGAGCCTGCTAAATAATTTTACTTTTTTAGTACTCTGCAGAACTCAGAAAGTCCTTTGTATTGTTACAGACTATTCTAAATGAAAAGAGATTAAAGATCCAGTGCACGGTCTTAGATGAGACAAACCGACTACAACAAAAGCCATCTGAAGGACAACTGGGAAAATTTAAATATGTACTAGGTTTATATGATATTAAGAAATTATTGTCGAGGGGCTTCCCTGGTGGTGCAGTGGTTAAGAATCCACCTGCCAATGCAGGGGACACGGGTTCGAGCCCTAGTCCGGGAAGATCCCCCATGCTGTGGAGCAACTAAGCCCATACGCCACAACTACTGAGCCTGCGCTCTAGAGCCCACAAGCCACACTACATGAGTCCACGTGCCACAACTACTGAAGCCCGTGCACCTAGAGCCCGTGCTCCGCAACAAGAGAAGCCACCGCAATGAGAGGCCCGCGCACGGCAATGAAGAGTAGCCCCTGCTCGCCACAACTAGAGAAAGCCCGCGCGCAGCAACGAAGACCCAATGCAGCCAAAAATAAATAATTTTAAAATAATAATAATTGATTTTTAAAAAAGAAATTATTGTTGAATAAAGAAGTGTGGTATACATATACAGTGGAATGTTACTAAGCCATTAAAAAAAAAACGAAGGAAATCCTGCCGTTTTCAACAACATGGATGGACCTTGAAGACGTTACGCTAAGTGAAATAGGTTGGACAGAGAAAAACAAATACTGTGTCATCTTACCTATATGTGGAATCTAAAACAGAATAAAACAAAACAGAAGCCAAACTCACAGGAAGAAAGGTCAGATCTGTGGTTACCAGAGGCAGGGTGTGGGCCCGGGGAAGCCGGTCAAAAAGCACGAACTTCCAGCTGTAAGTCAGATAAGTCTAGAGATGTAGCATACAGCATGGTAACTCTAGTTAACACTACTGAGCGATATATGTAAAAGTTATTAAAAGAGTAAACCCTAAGACTCCTCATCACAAAGAAAAGATGGTTTTGCTTCTTTTGCTTTTTGTTTGTATCGTATCTACGTGAGAGGATGGCTGCTGACTAAATTTGTTGCAGTAATCATTTCACAGTATATCTAAGTCAAACCACCGTGCTGTACACCTTAAACTAACATAGTGGAGTATGTCAATTATATCTCGATCAAATGGAAAAAATGAAAAAAGAAATAAATTATTGCCATTTTTGTTAGAGGTGCTAATACTTAGGCCATGCGTAATGTACAATGTCATGATAACTTTAATATAAAATATGTAAGCATTTTTAAATACTGTTAACAGTTAGAAACGCATCAACATCTAGAAAATCTTTAGACTTTTCTATTTGATTTTCATCATGTGTATGCATTACCTTGATTTTTTAAATGTATTTAATTAATTTTGACACTATATCTCTGGATTTGTGCCTATACAAATCCCACTTCCCAGCCACCACTATACACTTCAAGGATGACTCTTGTTTTGCAAGGCTCTGAGCTTTCAAAAAAACAGATTTAATTACGTGCAGTGCACTTTATTTAATGAGGCAAGAATGCAGACTAACAGTTTAAACAGCGTTTTCATTATAAGATTGAAACAAAAAGAAATTGTGAACCAGGACATTAAATTAACCAAGTATTCTCCCAGTATTCCGGTTGGTTAATAGGCATCGTTGATAAGCCTCAATCAAACTAAAAATGCACACCCTAACTAGTTGTGATGGGTTGATGGTTAAGAATATAGCAAATGCGTTAAGTATACCAAGGGGACTTCTCTGTCAGTGTGATCCGCGGGGGATACCGTGGGCATGACCTATTTTAAAAACGACAAAATAATCTTATATTTTAATGATAAAATTAAGATTATTTAATGGATTTAATGAATAAAAAGACTGTACCTGTACAGACACCAATATTGCAGCACTCAGTAATTCCAGAAAGACTGTTAAAATGAATCTGGGGGCTTCCCTGGTGGCGCAGTGGTTGAGAGTTTGCCTGCCGATGCAGGGAACACGGGTTCGTGCCTCGGTCTGGGAAGATTCCCACATGCCGCGGAGCAGCTGGGCCCGTGAGCCATGGCCGCTGAGCCTGCGCGTCTAGAGCCTGTGCTCCGCAACGGGAGAGGCCACAACAGTGAGAGGCCCGCGTACTGCAAAAAAAAAAAATGAATCTGGAAGCCTAGATTACCTCCAAACATTTGGGTTAGATGGACGGCAGAGGACCAGCTAAGCTGATTGTGAAATTCTAACTCTCAGCAAACTGTGTGTTTATCTTACGAGCCAGATTTGCCTCATATTCTAAATAGCTGTGTTTTTTGTGTTGCCTTGTTTTTTTATTTCAGAATGTCCTCATTGTCGAGGTAAGCTGACTTTTCTTTATCCATACTTGGAAGCTGAAAGAATCCAGTGGTGAGTTTCGAAATATAGAACCTGTTATCAGACTGGCCAAGGATTTATTGAATTCCCACTGTGTTGAGGGTTCTTCAAATTTACAGAATAGGAATCAACTGGAATCACTGGCTTGAAATAACTGAGAATGGAAGCTTTGCAATAAGAGTTGCATGGTACTTTATCCAGTTTTATATCTAATGCCACCCATGTCTAAACTGGTTCTTATACCTATTTGTGAATCAGACATTTTCACAGAAGAGAAAATGAGCCCACAGAACCAAAATTTTTTAATAGTAAAACCAAGGTTAGAATTCTCTTCACCCTTAATTCAGTGTTCTTGCTAATGTCCTCTAATGACTTGGAATAATTCTCCCTTTGGCATCCAAATCGTAAATAGAATTAATCTAAAAATTTGCTATCCAGGGGAAATCTATAATTTAATTTAATTTGTTTTTCTGTTTAAAAAATAAAAAGAAGAAAGAAAGAACGGGTCCTGGAGCCCAGCAGGCCTGTCTTATCAGCTGGCAAAAATTCAGGGAAGCTGTTTTCAAGCTTTGGTTACAATTGCCTGAGTGTGCCACATGTATCTGCAGTTCTGCCTCAGATGTAACCCATGAAGTAGACCCTCTAGCCAAACGCATTGCCCATCCCTGGCTAAATTCAGACCTGTTGTTTTGATAATCAGCTCCTGACAGCTGATTTCTGCCCCACGGACAATCCATTCCGGCTGCCATTCTACTCCTAATTATGCAGCGGCTCATCAGCGGGGATGAGCCTCCGCTCACGGCAGCCTCGCACCCTCAGAACTCACAGGCTGTCACCAGCTGCTGTCCAGACACATCTCACTTCCCAGCCATAGAATCTCCTATTAAGTGAGGAGAGCAAGGGGGGAGGCGTTTATCCATTCGGCGTATTCAGATGTACATCCCAAGTCCATGAAAATTCATGCGTCCTGTGTTCTGTGACATAACCTCAGGGCCAAATTTAGTCCTTGAATGCGCCTGCACGAATCCAAAGGGACTCAATAAAGAGCCCCACGTGCTTTCCAGAGGCTGAACTTAGCCTTTCAACACAGCTCAAGGATTCTAGGAGGAAATAGTCACCAATATATCCCCCCGCCAAACCCAGCTTCCAGAAAGAAGCACCTGTCTAAAAAATATAACCGGCTCTGCCTCCTACTTTTACTCTAATTTGATGGCAGTTCTAATTATGATGCATTATTAATAAGGACTAGAATCATCTGTCTGGATGAAATGCCTTTTAATGCAGCCCAAAGGCATTTGGTTGAATTTGTCTGTCCTCTTTGCAAAGGATGTTGTCGGAACCGGGAGGACCATGAAAGCATTGCTCGGTAGCATAGAGAAATACAAGCCCAACAGGATTAAGGTAGCCAGGTGAGTGCCACGTTCACATCATCGCTGTTTCTGTCTTTCCAGACCAGCACGAGAGGGATGCTAACACAGGAAGCTGTTTCCAATGAGTGCAGTCAATTCCAAACCACTGACCCTTTGCCCTGGAGTGTTGTGGTTTGACCATACTGAACAAACAGCCCATTTGACCGCTAGCCTGAGAGAGAGGAAAGGGAAGAGGACATGCTTTGCTGTGCCTCTGAGCCCCTCTTTCCGATGCCCTCTGTTAGTTGTTTCCAGGAGCAGCTGGCAGAGCCCCAGTGCCTGCGCCCCTCTCCCTTCCTTTTATCCAGAATCTCACTGATGAGGTGCCGCAGGAGGGAATTCGAGGGCTGTGCTAATGCCCCATGTACCCGAGGGAAAAAAATGCACGTTTCAAATATATATTGTAATGATGTTCAGTTCTATTTGCAATTGACAAATATTTCATCTGGATCACTAAAGCTTTTTTTTTTTCTCTTTTAATGGTAGTTTGTTGGTGAAGAGAACACCTAGAAGTGATGGCTTTAGACCTGACTGTAAGTGTTTTTTGGGTTTTTGTTGGCTGCTGGTGGTGTTTTGTATTTCAGAATCTTTGGTTTCCTCGTTGTTGGCATTCTTGTGAAACGGAAGCTATAAAGATTTGATGGTCCCATAAATGGTCTGTGGTCTCCCCAGCAATAGAACCCTCTACAACCGAAGGTTTTCATTTTCTAATTTGCATCTTTCCCAGGAACTGTGTTGTGTACACAGTTTTTATTTTTAGGTTTTCCATAGTACCTTCACTCCTAAGAACTCAGTTAAATTGGTTTCAGGGGGTAGAGGGAGACGTGACCCCCTCCTGGGCTGACTTGGACGCACAGGGTTCCTGCCTTGGCCTCTGTCCTCACCAGTTGGACACAGAGAGGCACTGGGAAGGTTGAGAGGTGTTCTACTGTCTCCAGGAGCTGTGAGCGGACAACGCACAGCGCTGACCTTCAGCAAGCCTGAATTTTAGCGCAGAAGAGGAAATAGGAGACACCGCTCCACCACCTGCAAACACAAGTATAATAACACAGAGACTTAACAGAGCAAATATCTCTAGATACCATCTTCACACTTGAGTTCAGACACATGTTCCGAAGGACTTTGCTCATCTAAGGCACTTTCCTCCCTCCTCCCCAGGATACGAATAGTTCTAATGCCAGAGAGGATAAACAAGCTGCTTGATTATTTATTATTCTAACACTAGAGGCGATATTTTTTTCACTTGCATAGGCAGACTTCAGCTTGAGTTTTATGACTTACATTTGCACTCAAGCCTCTGGGATAATTTGGCTGCAGTTCTCATCAGCAAGCTGAACAAACAGAAGCACGAGAAGCACACTATGGATGGGTGATGTGCCAGTGACACCGAACCAGCGATTCTTTATTCTAAAAACAAGTTTCATTCCTAGGCGGGGTGTATTAAATCTAGACAATGTCGGTTCTGGCCAGATAGACCCAATAGCATGTCCCTGTCCAGATATTGGCTTGGGGAATGTAATCTGGATATAGTTAAGGTCCAACAAGGTTAATAAACAGAAATCTTCTAAGGAAATAACGTAAGATACTGTATAGAGAAGATTTCAACTGAAGTTGAAAGACATGCACTTCAGACATATCCAACTAGTTACAGATGTCTTGTGTCAGTCACAGCAGCAGCATTAATAAAATAACAGCAGCTAACAGTAGTAAGAGATTTATTTTTTTAATTTTTAAAAATTGAAGTATAGTTGATTTACAATGTCTTAGTTTCAGGTGTACAGCACAGTGATTCAGTTATACATATATGTGTGTGTGTGTGTGTGTGTGTGTGTGTGTGTGTGTATTCTTTTTTAGATTCTTTTTCCTTATAGGGGTTATTATGAAGTATTGAGTATAGTTCCCTGTGCTATACAGTAGGTCCTTGTTGGGTCTCTCTTTTATATATAGTAGTGTGTATCTGTTAATCCCAACCTCCTAATTCATTTCTCCCCTCCCCTTTCCCTTTTGGTAACTATAAGTTTGTTTTCTATGTCTGTGAGTTTGAGTTACCATATGATCCTGCAATCCCGCTCTTGGGCATACATCCAGAGAAAACTATAATTTGAAAATATTTTGAAATAATTTCAAAATATTTCAATAATTTGAAAATATACCTGCAGCACTATTTACAACAGCCAAGACATGGAAGCAACCTAAATGTCCATCGACAGATGAATGGATAAAGAAGATGTGGTACATACGTACAATGGAATATTACTCAGCCATAAAAAAGAATGAAATAATGCCATTTGCAGCAACATGATGGACGTAGAGCTCATCATACTGAGTGAAGTAAGCCAGACAAAGACAAACACCATATGACATCGCTTATATGTGGAATCTAAAAAAAAAAGATGCAAATGAATTTATTTACAAAACAGAAAGATTCTCACAGACATAGTAAGAGATTATGATGTGCCTGACTCTGTTCTAAGGGCTACACAGAGATTAACACATTTAATCCTTGCAACTTCCTCTAAAGTAAGTGCTATTGCTATGCCCATTTTACAGATGAGGAAATTGAACACAACCATGTTAAAGAGTTTGCCAAGGTCACAAAGCTGTAAGTGTAGAGTCAGTATTGAACCCAGGCAGTCTGGTTGCAATCATGGCTTTTACTCTTGCCCTGCAAATATAAGGGTAGGAACTGCAGCCATTTACCAGCTAGAGGTAGGTCACCCTGATTCCTGGCTGTTCTCCTGTCCTACTGATCCAGTGTTCTTCTTTTTTTTTTTTTTTTAATTAATTTTTATTTATTTATTTCTGGCTGCGTTGGGTCTTTGTTGCTGCACATGGGGTTTCTCTAGTTGCAGCGAGCGGGGGCTAGTCTTCATTGCAGTGTGCGGGCTTCTCATTGTGGTGGCTTCTCTTGTTGTGGAGCATGGGCTCTAGGGACACGGGCTTCAGTAGTTGTGGCTTGTGGGCTCTAGAGCACAGGCTCAGTGGTTGTGGCGCACAGACTTAGTTGCTCTGTGGCATGTGGGATCTTCCCAGACCAGGGCTCGAACCTGTGTCCCCTGCATTGGCAGGCAGATTTTTAACCACTGCGCCACCAGGGAAGTCCCTGATCCAAAGTTCTTTTTTTTTCTTTATGGCTGCGTTGGGTCTTCGTTGCTGTGCCGGCTTTCTCTAGTTGTGGTGAGCGGGGTCTACTCTTCGTTGCTGTGTGCAGGCTTCTCATCACGGTGGCTTCTCTTGTTGTGGAGCACAGGCTCTAGGCACGCGGGCTTCAGTAGTTGCAGCATGTGGGCTCAGTAGTTGTGGCTCGTGGGCTCTAGATCGCAGGCTCAGTAGTTGTGGCACATGGGCTTAGTTGCTCCGCGGCACGTGGGATCTTCCTGGGCCAGGGCTTGAAACCGTGTCCCCTGCATTGACAGGCGGATTCCTAACCACTGAGCCACCAGGGAAGCCGCAACGTTCTTTTACTCAGAAGGTTTGGCCTTCTGAATTGACTTTTCTCAGTCTGAGTTGCCACGCCTGTTTTAAGGATTGCATTGCACGCTGTAAAGTCATCATCATCCTTACAACCAGGAGTTCCTGGGATTTGCTAGTATGCTTTTAGCTAGTTCAGAATCTCTGTGCTCTCTTTCTTCCCGGATTTCTGAGGCTTTGTACTTTTTGGTCCTTTCTCGTAATTGACTTTTTCCTTTATGCTCAATGACACCTTTTATATCCTCTGACATCTTTTCTTCTGCTCTGCTTCTTTTTGATTATTTTTTCTCAAGAAACCTACAGTTTGGAGGGATCAAATAGGCTTCCTAACAGTGACACATAATGGAATCCTTAGAAAAATAAGTCCCTCACCTCTAGCACTTTCTGCGAGCAAGAACCGGTTGGTTTCTCCATGTGGAAGCATCCTTGGTCAGAAGGACCAGAATGATGGTGAATGGTCAATGATGGAGACATTTCTCTGGGCTGTAAGTCCACTGGCTATGCCAAAGCACTGTTTCATAAAAGTAAGCAAGTACATCTCTCGTTTGCAATACCGTAATAAACATAAGATTCCCCAATACTGGAAAGAATTTGAAAAATCATTGGGCTGTAGTTTCAAGACCTAAAGAAGAAGAGCTATTGTATGTTCCTTAAGAATTCTTTTCAATAAAAATGATCTTTCTTTCAATATATTCATCCTTTGCTTAACCTAAGTATCTCCTACTGCATTTAAATCCATTTACTCCCATCCTGCCCTCAGTGGAGACAGAAAGCTAATTACTATCATGTGCATTATGGACTCAAAGACTAACATTAGAGTAACCCTTAGCATTGTCTTCCTCAGGCTGAACAGTCCCTTTTCCTCTCATCTTGTCTCCCGGGTTTTGCTTTCCAGCCCTTTATCCAGCCGAGGCCGCTGAGTGCCATGGGAGGATGGCTTCCTATTGCAACAGCCTGTGCCCCTATTCATGTATTACAGCATTGGAATACCTTCCAATACCTTTGAACTGCACTTCATGCTTTGCAGTGTTTCCTTTGGCATGATATCATTGGATACTGCTTGCTTTGGAACAGCAGGGCTGCATGCCTGACGCATGCACACTTCTTGATATCCACGGGGCTGCCTGAGCCCTTGCTCAGCTCTGTCTACCGGAAGTGCAGTCATTTTTCACTGTCTGTTTGCTGGTCGTCCTGTCTCCCTGAGTAGAGTCACTCTGGTCCAGGTCCTACTGGGCTCATCCTATGCATTGTCTGTCACTTTTCTCACTTACTTCTGCCTAATGGAAGGTCGTCATAGGTTAAGTGCCAACAGTGGCATATGGTGGCTTTATACTTATGTTATTTAAATTGTGTTCCTTTTATTTTTTCCTCCCTCTCTCTGCTCAGATGCTGGATTTGAGATCCCAAACTTATTTGTGGTGGGTTATGCCTTAGATTACAATGAATACTTCAGAGATCTGAATGTAAGTCTTGCATGCAAATCCCCAGCCCCCTTTTCACAAGAACTTAACAATGACATCAATTTAACAAATTTTTGAGATAGCCGTAATGATGGCTGCCATTTAATGAGTGTCTTCTGTGTCGGGAATATTCTGGGCACTTGGCATTCGTAATCCCAGTGAATTTCCACCACTGCCCAGCAAGGTAGGTATTAGGTTGTTGGAAGCAATTATGATTGTCTCTATTTTGTATGAAGGAAAGAAGGAAGTTAAAAGCAGAAAGATAGCTTGTTACTGATTTTTCTCCATCGTCATCGACTGTGTCTCCTCTCAACCATACTAACAGGCAGTATTCAATAAACTGTTTAGTGTCAGTGCTTGAAATCTAGAAGTTTCCAATTACAGTAGCATGTAGCTCATAACTATTCCCCCTTTGGGAGAAATCATTTTAACTTGTAGACGTGGACCCCCAAGTGTATGACCCTATCGTTGCTGAATGATCTGGAGGTAAACATCTTACCCAAAATGGACCAGTCCGTGTCTCTCTCCTA
The DNA here is from genome assembly GCF_008692025.1 of Phocoena sinus. Lineage (NCBI taxonomy): Eukaryota > Metazoa > Chordata > Mammalia > Artiodactyla > Phocoenidae > Phocoena > Phocoena sinus. The sequence continues at coordinate 11,076,127 of NC_045764.1, forward strand.
GGATTTAGAAACCTAAACCAAACGCCACAGAGACCGAAGGATTTTGGACTTAAGCCGTGGGCTGAGGTCTGGAGCTACCCCAGTTCCTGCCTTCCAGTTGCTTCATTGCTCTGCTCTTCCTCTACCTTTGCGAGCTACCCCAGTACCCTACTGATAACACCCCCCCTTTCGCTTATGTTCACCCAACACCATTTCTGTTGCTTGCCATCAAAATATTTCTGACACATTTCTTGCTACCCAAAAAGGGTCAAAGGAGAATTAATACTTGCTACCCAAAAAGGGTCAAAGGAGAGTCAAGATGCAAACATATTATAAACCTATCACAGTACAATACTATATAGCCGATTGTGTTAGTTGGGTACCTAGGCTAACTTTGTTGGACTTACGGACAAATTGGACTTACGCACGCACTCGGAATGGAACTCGTTCATATGTAGGGGACTTACTATATTTTGTTAAGAGGCTGATGCATTTAAATCCTTTATTGTTTCAGCACATATGTGTGATCAATGAACACGGCAAAGAAAAGTATCGAGTCTAAAGAAGTAATTTTCACCATCGAATCTACAGATAACATCCTACTTACGACTACACTCAGGAAGCCAGCATGTAAAGTTTGTCTCCCAGGCATGTTCACTCAGCAGGATTTAAAAGGAAAAAAAAAAATTTTAATGAGCAAGCTTTCTTTTCTGAGATTATAACATAACATGAAGAGTCCCAAAGGTTCTCAAGGAAAAGAAAGCAATTCTTTTATTTGACTTGTTCCAAATTAAACACTCTGCCTTGAGACTCAAACTCCCTTCACACCCCTGAGATACACCTTCTTTTGTTCTGATAAAGTCGTTATGCTTGATTACTATACCGCCACCTAGTTACTCAAATATTTTTCACTTAACTTTTTTTTTTTTTAAATACTTTACTTTGGTAATATTTTGCAATCTTAAAACCTGGAAGCCTTTTTATTGAACCTCTGAGCCCATGTACTGGAACTGCAAGTAGATTCCCATCCTAATAAAGGAGGGAAAGGACAATTTAATATAAATTTCTGTTTGCGCACTTCTGACAGGCCATTATTATCTGCTTTGACAAAGTCTTTCTGAACAGCAGCGTACAATGAATCTTAATGATGTTATGAAATGGGCTTCGCCCAGGGCTCTTGATTGGAGCTTCCGGTATGTGATAACGGTATGTCATGTATGCTTGGATGTACTCAACTGTGTTTAATACTCTGAATTTTAATTAGAAAAAATACAATGGCAGCAAGGCCCTGGTTTCTAAGCGGCATCCTTTTATTCATGCTGGACATGAGAAACAGCAAATCGGGGGTGGAGGGAGAAGTGTTTTCAGTGCTCAAAACTGAGCAAGTATAAATTTTTCATGTATTTCCATCCGAGGGCAAGACACTATTATGTCTTATCCTAAAGAAGAATACAGAGGTTGAATTATGTTTTTCAGTGGCCTTATGAGACTGATCACACGACCCAACGCGCTATAGAAAACCAGGATACTTAAGAAAGATTTTTCTGAATAACATTTTTTTTCCATTTCCACTGTTTTATGAGAGGTTTTCTAATTTATGGGGATTTTAATAGAAAATAAACTTGAGTGCCAATAGAGCTGTTTTTTCTCACTTCCTAAAAGGAGCAAATGCAAAATAAATAACTAAGCAGCCTTTGTTTGGTTCTGAACCGTATGTGGTGTATTGTTATCGGGTTCCAGCTTCCTTTAAACTAATAAAGAATAAGAAAACTTGTTATGTCTCATAACTGCTTACTGTTTTTCTTCCGCCTTCATATTTTTATATACTTTCAGCCATTATACTGTGTGTGAGCCAGTAGCTTAAATATACGACTGCATACGTCTTCCCTGTGGCTTTAGTTTTGTTAATCTGGAAAAAATCCAGTATATGCACCAGTATAAGCAAACGATTAAGCCAGGCTTGATCCGCTGCTTTTTTTTTTTTTTTTTTCTCCTTAAGCTTGTTTGCAAAAACAAGGAATTTTAGTTGTAAAAGAAGATTTTCCTGCATATCTTTGTTCCAGTCAGAGAAGAAAATAAACCACACCCAGCTATCCCAAGGGGCAAACCAGCAAAGGGAATTCCTTCTGGCTTTGTTCCACAGACAAATCTGTATCCAAGTTATAGGTTGATAATTTGGTCTAACTGGCCAGTTTCTTGAACTATCAAAATTAATCTTCTAAATATAATTTTCCACTATGCCACATTTATATCAGAGGACCTAGAAAAATCCAAGGACATTTGATTTTAAATATAAAATTAGCCATAAAGTATGTATTATTGAAAGATTTTCTTTTAAATGTTGAATCTTAGTAAACATCAGTATCATTTTTGAGGACTGTAGGTTTATTCAAATTAGAAAGGAAGTTGATCTACTTCACAAGATTTTGAGAAGGATTTGTGAGAGTTAATGCTGAAAAAGAAAAATTCATTAAACACACAAGAAGTTTAATCATTCCTGAAATGTTTTCCTGTCAGACCATATTTTGACAGTGATATCCAAGAATATCATCTTGGGAAGAATAGTATTTCCTTTTCTCTTGAACACTCTAATCTTTTTAGTATCACTGAGTTTATTCAACCTAGACCAAAAATGTAAAAGCTTATCATCTGGTTAACAACCAGTGCATTTATTAATTTAGTGTTCCAAAGCTGATTAATAGGGGGGAAAAAAAGTGTGGCATGTATCCCTGGAAAAATTTGGATTCAGTTATAATCAACATACTCAGTAGTACTTTGGGATCTTTCAAACAAATCAGAATCCCTCAGTACAAACCGGCCCTTTCTTATTGGACTGGAATATATCCCATATTGAACCACGTACTGCCCCCACGGTGAGCTGCGTGAAGGTCAGATCCTGATGTGCCTTGTTTAACCTTTGGATGTCTTTGGATGTCACTTGTTTCGCCATGTCTCAGGCCTCCGGAGACTGAGAACAGCCTTGCAGAGCACAAGCAGCCACTTCCTCAGCCTCCTGTGCGGTGAACTTGGATTTTCCCAATGGAGACAGAAGGTAACCCATCCCACTTCTAAAGACCTGCTGTCGTGGAACTATTTCCCCACTTCTGTAACAGAGTTACTGTGTTCTAGGAAACTGAAACCCTAAACCACACTCTCGACCCAGATGTCTGGCTAATTTGGGCAAAAAATAGCATTTGGGAGTTTTACTTAGTTTACCATCGTAAAGTTCCTTTGGGTGCCCTGATGACGTCTGAGGACCACTGGGCCGGCGAGTTTCATGAAGAGAAAAGAGGATCACGGAGGGACATCTGGGATTTGATGATGGGAAGTGTGCGGACTAAGGAAAGCGGATGCATGTGGAGAGGGTCGTGAGGCTCCATGGCCCCAGCTGTACCCCATGAGTGGTTCTGAACCCTGTGGAGAAAAATAGGCAAAGATGTCAGCAGAAAGAGCTGTTTTCCTAGTAGCCATCATGCCACACAGTGGAGCCGCCAGGCTGGTCTCCACATCTCACTGGGGATCCTGCTGCAGCTTTAGAGTGGGAGAAGTCCTGGGAAAGCAGCTCCGTTGGAGGATCCCAAGGATTCTGCAGTTAGGGGAGTTCTTGGGCTGGGAAGGGTGTCCACATTCAGGGCGCTTCACAAGATGCCCCCTCCAGAGACTTCACAGGCCACAGGCTTCCACAGGGGACCAGAGCAGCCCATGGGAGGAATGTTGATGGCCACATGTGAGAAAGCTCTGAGCATCCCGGACACACAGCTACTGCATGGGTCATACCGTCCATGCTGCTGGTACCCTCGGCAAGGATGCCTGGCTGAGGGGAGCAAGGAGGAGCTGAAATCCAGCCCACATGCCGCTTGTCAAGCCATGGACTGCATCAGCCTTCAGGTAGGCATGTCCTTTTCTTAAAGGGGTTTCTTTTTCTAGGCCACCAGAAAAGGTTATGTTTTTGCAATTTCTCATCCACAAAACGGTGGCTTTTTCTGCCAGGGTGAGCTTTGCTCAGAAATAGGTAGGGGAGAACACGGAGACAGGGTGTGGTTTCTAAAGTCCTGCAATTTCCAAGTGATAGGAATAAGCCTGAACCAATGTTACTGTGACCTCGTCCGTATCCAGATCCTGGTGGGTGTTGACTAGTGAATAAGCTGTGTGTGAGGATGGTAAAGTTTAGATGATTTGTTCAAGAAATCTGGCTGTGAAGAGAAGAGACACAAAACCATAGCTAGAGGCCTTTTAAAAGATGGAAGAGGCTTGTGCGTCTTTATTCGCTGTAGAGAACAAAAAAAATCAAACAGAATAGTAGAATGTCTTCATTGTTGACCGCTGTGTAACAAATCACCCCGATACTGAGTGGCTTAAACCAACAATAATTCTTTTATTATCTCGCGTGCTTCCAAGAGTTAGGAATATGGAGAGAGCACAGTGGGGATGGCTTGTTTCAGCTCCGTGATGTTTGTTGCTTCTGCAGGAAGATTCAGAGGCTGAGGGCTAAACTGTCTAGTGTGGCAGCCATTAGCCACATGCAGTTATTTAAATTTAAATGAAATAAAGTTAAATGAAATTTAAAATTCACTTTTTCATTCACACTAGCTACATTACAATTGCTCAGTAGCCTCATGTGGTAGTAAGTTACCATATTAGCACAAACAGAAGATTTCCATAATTGCAGAACGTTCTATGGGTAGCTCTGATCTGAAGGCCTGTCTAGCGGATGATGTTGGCTGTTAGCCTGAACCTTAGCTGAGGCTGAAATTCTTCTGTGTGGTTTCTCCATGTGGTTTGGGCTTCCTCACAACATGGCCGCTGGGTTCCCAAGGCAAGTGCAGACAGAGACAGAGAGAAGCAGGTGGAAGCCACATCGCCTCTTATCTGACAGACTCACTTCCACCATGTTCTGTGAGTCAGAGCAGATACAGGGATTTGTCTGAGTTCAAGGGGAAGGAACATAGACTGCCACCACTCAGTGGTAGATTAGCATAATCATCATATTGTAAGATGGTCGAGTGGAATGGCATATATATTGCTGTGGCCATCTTCAGAAACCTGCAGATGAAATCTGCCACAGAAAAGTGATGTGCCCTGCACATTTCCCTACTAATTAGGTTAGTGAAGGAGTTGATTATCCACTGGTCATGATGCATAATTGAAAACAAGCCTGCTTGCACAGATTTTTAAAGATTACAAAATACTACCTAGCCACGTGGGAAAATACGAGATGATGAAAAGAACACCAGGCAGTAGCACATCTTGATTACAAAGATAGAAATACACGTCTTCCCACTGAGAGTATTTGGAATAAATTAGAAGACTCTGAAAGAGCAGCTTTATTTCTATTAAGGTGCTTAAGTTTGAAATATAAAAAACAGTAGAATGGTTTTTGCTTGGCAAATGCCCTATAGATGTAAATTCATACTGAAATTTTGGTAGTTCCATTTTTATATGAAAAAAGTTTCATAATAATTTGGCCAAGAAAGTGGTTCAGGATAAGGGCCCTTAAAACACAATGAATGTAACTAGGTGAACAATTACATATATATGTTACATACATTATACTAGAAACAATACTCATCAAGTCAATTTTAAAAACAACAGATTACTCAGTACTAACCTACAGGATTTTACAATGAAAACTGCTCTGATTTATCTAATCTAATATTGAATGACAGAATTGGTTGACTGGAAAAAGAAATCAACGTAATTTGTCTTCTCTTTAGTAAGGATTTTGGTTCTGCCATGTGAAGAATATTCATCAATAGCCTGAGAAAATGACTTCTACTACACAGCTACTGGGTAATTGCACAAATCCGTATAGTTGTATTCAAAAGAGACGTGTCATGAGCATAACAAAGCATCTCGTGCAAGCTTCAAGCCCAGGCATTGGGTGTGTTGACATTTCATGAAAGATTTGGCTGAAACTACTGTGGATCATGCACTATGCCAAAACTTGAGAATAACTCAGTGTAATATTTAGCACAAAACTCAGAGGTAGGAATTGGCATCTCCATTTTAGAGATAAGGAAGTGAGGATCAGAGAGATTAAATCACTTACCCAGGGTCACACAGCTTTATTCAAAGCCAAAAATTGAAGCAGTGCTATTGGACTCCTGAGTCAGTACTCAAGATACAGGACTAAGTTCATGGACACTAGAAAGTGTGTCTGCAGACTTATGGATTACAATTAGATGAGTATAAGAAAGGATGGTGTGGTATAGGAGATCTATTTGTTTTTTCCCACTGGTTCCTGGCTCAGAGCTCCTAAAACCCTTGGAATTTCCAAAGTGTCTTTTGTTATCCATAACAAGCCTCTGGATCACACCTGGGTTTATGTTAATGAGGTGACTTGGAGTGGGAACCCTAGATGGCCTCAAAGAACAGTGATCAGAGGGTTGGAATTTTCAGCCCTGCCCACTGACCTCTGGGTAATCATACAACTGCATTTCATTAGCTACTATTTTTGTGCATCTACAATACATTCAAAGAAGAAATGGTCCTATAATTTTCTTTTCTTCTGTTATCCTTATTTGGTTTTGGAATCAGGATTATTCTAGCCTCAAAAATGACATCAGAAAAAAAAAAAAAAAAAAAAAAAAAAAAAAAATGACATCAGGTGGGATTTCCCTGGTGGTGCAGTGGTTAAGAATCCACCTATGGGCTTCCCTGGTAGCGCAGTGGTTGAGAATCTGCCTGCCAATGCAGGGGATACGGGTTCGAGCCCTGGTCTGGGAAGATCCCACATGCCACGGAGCAACTGGGCCCGTGAGCCGCAACTACTGAGCCTGTGCATCTGGAGCCTGTGCTCCGCAACAAGAGAGGCCGCGACAGTGAGAGGCCTGCACACCACGATGAAGAGTGGCCCCCACTTGCCACAACTAGAGAAAGCCCTCGCACAGAAACGAAGACCCAACACAGCCAAAAATAAATAAATTAATTAATTAATTAAAAAAAAAAAGAATCCACCTACCAATGCAGGGGACATGGGTTCGATCCCTAGTCCAGGAAGATCCCACATACGGTGGAGCAGCTAAGCCCATGTGCTGCAACTACTGAGCCTGTGCTCTAGAGCCTGAGCCACAACTACTGAAGCCCGTGTGCCTAGAGCATGGGCACCGCAACGAAGAGCGGGCACCGCAATGAAGCGGGCACCCCACTCTCCACAACTAGAGAAAGCCCGGGTGCAGCAACAAAGACCCAATGCAGCCATAAATAAATAAATAAATTTATTTTTTTAAAAAAATGACATCAGGGAATTCCCTGACAGTCCAGTGGTTAGGACTACATGCTTCCACTGTAGGGGGCATAGGTTCGACCCCTGGTTGGGGAACTGAGATCCTGCATGCCTCGCAGCGTGGCCAAAAAAAAAAAAAAAAAAAAAAGACATCAGCCTTTCCTTTTTTTCTGTTTTCTGGAACAACTTGTATAAGATAGGGATTCTCCATATGTTGACATTTGTACTACTTTAAAAAATTTCACTGTGTATGTAGTCATTTCTTCTTTTTGTTCCATATTTTATTTGCTTCTAATACCTTTTATTTTTTCTCCACCAAAGAAACCACTTTAGTTTTGTTAATCTTCTAATGGATCCTTTCTTCCAGGCTGTACCCATCCTCCAGATTCCATGACTGTTGGCTGGAAATGATGCTTCTCTCCTAGTATTGTGGTAAGGCTTAAATAAGATAACATATGTACAGTTCTTCGCACTTAGCATTAATCAAGAATCATATACAATATACGAACATATGATCATCTGTAGATACTTGATGCCGGCATTTTTCTTGTCCTTCATCTCCATGCAGTCCCTTCCACTTCATCTCAGTCCTTGTACTTTACAACATATTTTAAATAATTACTCCACATTTCTATGGCCAAGTAATAGTTGTCTGAACCTTGATTTTGTTACAAGGGTACAAAATCTTAGTTTTTGAACTTATCCTAATCAAAACAATGGTTAAAATAATTGTGGTGCTGCTCTAACTTGAACAGATGGCTTGTTTTTGTTTTTTAAGTACAAATTATTTTGGCAACAAACTTTGAACTGGCTGTCATTAAAACTTTGAAAATAAGTTCCAGTTTTGAATCAGGAAGCCAGAAGGACTTGGTAAATCATTTCCACGCTGGGGAGAAATCACCCGAGAGCTGCTATGTCCCTGCTAGTTTAGTGTCACAAGTTCATCAAGGTTCCTCTTATAGCAACCTTCAAGTCAGGCACTGAAAAAAAGAAAGTGTGCCAACAGAGAGAGGAAGAAAGAGAATTTTGACCTCGTCATAACTCTAAGCTGTAACTAAAACAAGTAAGACCCAAGAGGTTCCACTCTTCCAGTTAGAGACAAAGACGTGAAATGCTGAAGCCAAAACTCAGAACCCAAGTAACTGTGACTTTGCAGCACTGAGCTCTAGTTCCAGGCCCCAGCTGGTCCTCTCCAGGCCTTGCTTTTCCTCATCTATAAGCCCAGGAGAGACAGACAGGCCTCCTCATTGTGTAGCTATGAGGAAAAGTTCGTTAATAAAAGACAAGTAAGCCTATTGGCAATAGCAAATGTTAAGATGCTTACAATTAGCTTGGGAAAAAGAGATACCCTGTGCTGTTTACCTCCATCAGACACTGCCCTTCTCTCTGAGGCCAGGCTGCTAAACAGCTTGCTTCTAGAAAGTCCCCTTGTGAAGTCAAATGTCCTTGAATGTATAGAAGGTCCAGGGCAAAGTTGTTCAGCATGAGACAAACTGGGCAAGGTCACATGGTGAGCAGAGGCTCTAGAAGGTGGTGCTGATGTGCACGCGACGTGCTGTTCATTCACTCCTGCCGCAGTCAACTGAACGATGGTTCCCCAAAGATATCCACGCCTTCATGCCCACAGTGTGTGAATACGTTGCCATACATGGCAAAAGGGACTTTGCAGCTGATCAAAGGAAGGATGTCAAGACGGGGAACTTATCCTGGATTGTCCAGGTGGAGTCATTGTAATCGTAAGGGTCTTCATAAGAGAGGAACAGGGGAGTCAGACTCAGAGAAGGATGTGATGGCAGAAGAAGGGGTCGGAGACAGAAATTTGGAGACGCTCCACTGCTGGCTCTGAAGATGGCGGAAGAGGCCATGAGCCAAGGTATGCAGGAGGTCTCTAGAAACTCGAACAGGCAAGGAAATGGGTTCTCCCCCAGAGCTTCTAAAAGGGACACCTTGACTTAGCCTCTGGGGAAAGTTGTTTTGGACTTCTGGCTTCCAGAACTTCAAAATAATACATTTGTATTGTTTTACATCACTGAATGTGTAACAATTTGTTACAGCGGCGACCAGAAACTAATACACCTCTGGTATACCAGTGCCATGTGGCAGGAGACATTTTTCTTCCACAGTCTCTACAGGGAGGCAGCACACCTAGAAATGGGGGGTACCACATAGGAAGGCAGGCACATGCTGCCCCGGCTCCCAGCCAGCAGAGCAGGAAGAGGGATGCGTGGATGTCTGTTTCTCCACTTGAGTCGGTGTCAGGGCAGAACAAGCCCAGGATTTTATTCAGTCATTTAGACATCCACGAAATATATTGATTGTTGACTGCTTCTGAGAATTGCTAGGCCTCCTTACTTTTGAATGATGAAAAAGTGCTAACTTTCTGCTGGAACGCTTGTGACCCAACGCACAAGCTGAAAAGCCCAATCAGGGCTGAGTCTCTCTTGCTCAACTTATCATCTGAGCCCAGCGTCACACCTAGATGACAGTGAGAAACCCCATCATCATTCATGACACCGTTAGGTAGCTTCCTGGTTGTCAAGGTGACGATGTGCTGGGAAACATCGCATGTACTCATCTCGTGGCGTTGCGTACAACTGGTTTGTTCCTTAGCCATCAAACCAGGGCAGATTCCTCAGACGGCCAGCTGCTCATGGTGTGACAGGAGCATTTTTAATGCCCGTGTCACTTCATGGCATCATTTCTCACCACTTGTGGACACACACTCTCCATTGCTCCTTTGTCCTTTGGCACAAGAGGTATTTATTTCCACGTTGCATGTTTTTTACTTTCTCTCTACCAATTGACACCCCTTTTGTCTACCTCAGTATGGAACAGGGTGCGCTTCTAGGGCCCCTTCCCGGGTTCTACTGCCCTAACCTGATTCTCCCTTGAACTCGTGTCTTCTCTGTTCTTACCTGTGGCTGGATTCACGAGGGAAGAGGCAAGGTCAGCCCACCAGTGCTCGCTTTTATGTATCATGTGTATCCCCAGAGACATTGTAAGCCTCGGGAGAGGAGGAATCTCATCTTCTATCTCTCTCCTATAACATCTCTGCCAAGAAGTTAACTAGCACAGCCTTTGGTCTTCAGTAAGTAACAAATGGTTCTAACTGGATTTGTTGCAGGAAGGGGGACCCCTTCCAGGGCCCGAGAGTGGGCTTTTGTCTAACACTCGGAAATGAATTGTCCGAGGAGACACACGTGCTGACAAAGCAAGAGACCTTGCTGGGAAGGGGCGCCCAAGTGGAGAGTAGGAGGGTGAGGGAACCCAGGAGAACTGCTCTGCCACGTGGCTCGCAGTCTCGGGTTTTATGGTGATGGGGTTAGTTTCCCAGTTGTCTCTGGCCCATCATCTTGCTTAACCCGTAGTCTGCCTCAGGGCCCTTCCTGATGGTACACGCATCGCTCAGCCAAGACAGATTCCAGCACAAAGGATTCTGGGAGGTTGGTAGGCTATATTGGGCTGGCCAAGAAGTTTGTTCGGGTTTTTCCATAACATCGATATTACAGGCTGGTGTCTCCTCTCTCCTTGTGGCCCCTCCCGAATTCTCCCGGTTAGTTTTCAGCGGCCGCACCATGTTCCTTAGTGGGACCTCCTGTTGTGAGACAACTCATGCAAGGTGTTATTATTGTACCTGGCCAAGGCAGATGGTTTTGGTCAACGTTTCCCTAACAGGTTTGTTCTTTTCTGCAGGTAGAGAGAGCAGACCTTGGTTTTACTCCTGGCTCTGCCTTGAACCACCTGAGTGGTATCCACTGGGGCTTCACCCTCCTGCCCCTCGGCCCCTCGATTATAAAATGAGGAGGTGGCTGGACCATCTCTAAAGGCTTTTTCAGTTCCTAAGTCCCATGTGTATATTTCTGTCTTAGTGATGTTCCCCAGCCTGCCCTGTCCTTTCCCGCTGCCATTATTTGACCCCTCTGAGTCCCTCCCAACACCATGAATAGTCTTGAGGCATATTTGATGCACAAGTTCAGCCCAGCCAGCCTCAACAGTCAGGAGCGCTCTGTGCGTGGGTCATGGCTTTCTGAACAGGTCCACGGAGGGTCTCCTCGTGTTTGAATAATTGGCAGCCGTGGAAGTAAGCATCCTTGTTGGGGTTGCCGCTCCAAATGCATTCCCTTCTCAGACTAACAAGGCTTTGTTCTCATTCCTCTCTTGTATCTCCTCAGAACACTTCCTACCCTAGAAGCCCTCTCAATGCCCCCTCAAGATGTGCCTGTCTCATGCAAGAGCTATGGATGCATTCCATCACAAACATGGAGTGAGGCACTTACCTGCACAGGTGGGTTCACGGGAGACTCTGGGTATGTATTTGGAAAGACTTAAAAGTTATGAGCTTGGGCAAGTTGCTCAACCTCTCCATGCCTCAGTTTCGTCATCTATAAAATGGGACTAATGATGGAACCTGCCTCATGGGGTTCTAGTGAGGATTCAGGGAATTAGAACTGGGTCTGCTACTTAGTAGATGCTTAGTAGCTGTTGGCTGTTATTATTATTACCATTATCATTAGTAGGGAGCTATCTGAAACCAACTCCCAATAGGACTTTCCCCTGCAGGAGGATGGAAACTCAGGTAGGGTGGAGAGGTGAGCTCATGGCAGAGCCAGTTGGCTTGTTGAGAAGCAGAGAAGCCCAGGGAGCCTCATGCCAGTATTTTTAGCAGAGATAGTGAATCACAAGCATTTAACATCAGAAAGACTTAAAACTGAAATAGCTTCTAACACCTCTCCAGTATTTTTACCACACTGTATTTTTTATGCCCAGATAAGGACATTAAAAAAAAAAAAGTTTTAATTACATCTTGCTCCGAAGAGAAAAAAACCCAAATGCTTGCCGTCTCTCTTCTCTGCATGTGTCTTTCGTTCCTGATGAACAGCGGGCTTCTGAAATGATGGCGTCAGTGGAGGTCTCTTGGTGAGGTGGAACCAGCCTACTGGGCCTCATTCAGCCCAGTGTTAAGACAGGAAATGAATGCATTGTTTTGAAGGCTGTTTGTTGCCGCATTGTTTCTCCGGCCCAGGCCTGTGTGGGACAGTTTGTACTGCAGCACACACAGCAGCTATTATGTCCCCTGCAACACGCTTCGTGCAGCTGTGAACGCTTGTGCCCACGCCAGCAGAGCTGCCGCGGAATTAGCTCAGAAAGCAATTGCGAACAACGCACCGAGTCAGGGCCCTGCTTCTCTATGGGAACGTCCTGGGCTCTCCCACATTCCTCCTCCCACTTGGCCAAGAACAACAAGCAGATAGAGGCCTGCTTTGATGTACGTACCTCTGGGCTCTTCAGAGGTGGGGCTTTTGGGTAATAAGTTCCAGTCTCCATGTGGAATCTCCATTCACAACTTTCTGACCCAGGGCAGGAACAGTGATGCCCGGTTGCCGGATGTTCCTTTCCCCCAAGGCGACGGTCTAATCACTGTGAAGCTCCGCGTCAGCAGTGGAGGGGTGTCAGTGCTCATTTGCACCACGATAGCTGTGAGATGAGCGTGCCGTGTGACTCGATGAAAACTCCGTGGTTATTTCAGGTTTCCTTTGGCCCACCTACCAGAGGACACACATTTGGGTCATCGGAACGAGAAATACTGGCTCCCAGGCTAGACATGGGCGTCCGGGAAGACTGGGGCAGTGAGCTCGCAGACAGACTTTTACTCAAGGCTCAGCCATTGCAGGCACCCCCTCTGTGTGTTTAGAATGACAGAGCACTTGCCCTCACCTTGCACCTGGGGTCAACAAGGGCAGCCTTGGAGACCTTGATCATTTCCTCTGAGGCACAGTGCCTACGATTTTGGTTGATAAACGATGGTGCTTGAAGGCTTGGTTGTATAATGTGAAACAACCATCTGGGCTGTTCTTGGGACTGCAGTGCTGATCATCGGAACATCTAACAGAAGGAGCCAAAAGGTAAACATTCCCATAGAATGTAAGTGTGTAGATGTGGATGTAAAACAGTGTGTATAGCCTTACCAGCATAAATCTCTAACAAACACAATTTCTCAATGTTTGTCAACAAATTTGAGTGGATGTAATTTAGAACGTGAGTTAAATAAATACAAATACATAGATATCAGTTCAGTTCCTCTCTGGCTACATTTCCAGTTTTCACTGTTCAATGTGACCCTGCTGTTCATTCCCAGCACCAAGGAGGAAACGAACTTTCCCACTTCCAGCCTCTGAATGCTGCCTCTCCTGTAACCAACAGAAAAGCGTGTAAAGATGTTCAAGGAAAGTGCATCCCTGGGAGCCAGTTTTTCCTGGGACAGTTATTTTCCCAATCAGGAAAAGGTTCTCTTGATAATCAAGTTACCCATTTCTTCTCAACTCTTCCCTCCCCACTGTTATTTGAAGGTTGGAAGAGCAATAAAAATAACTTCACAGAGAAGACTAAGGATTACTCACTAATTATGTTTCCTTCCCACTCATCCTTCTTGCCAATCTCGAGTTTCGCCAACTTTTTTTTTTTTTTTACACATTAAAAAGCAGAAGGAGGGGCTTCCCTGGTGGCACAGTGGTTGAGAATCTGCCTGTTGATGCAGGGGACACGGGTTCGTGCCCCGGTCCGGGAAGATCCCACATGCCGCGGAGCGGCTGGGCCCGTGAGCCATGGCTGCTGAGCCTGCGCGACCGGAGCCTGTGCTCCGCAACGGGAGAGGCCACAACAGTGAGAGGCCCGTGTACTGCAAAAAAAAAAAAAAAAAAAAAAAAAAAGCGGAAGGAGGAGAAGGCAGCAGAGAATGGAAATAGATGAGGCTTTAAAATAGAAGTGTTATCATGGTTCCCTGCAAGGTGTGTTCCTTCATCTAGTGATTGGCAACCTGAGGTCTACTTGCTTAAGGCCAGTACCTCATAGCAGTAGATGGAGAGCCCCTTAGGATGGAGAATGCCCCAAACTAATGTTAATTCTCTAACACAATTGCTGTTCTTTAGGGTTTCCAGTGAAAAACAAATTTAAACAAACACAACATAAAATACTTCAATGAAAAAACAATCTGTGAAATAAAATTCATAGGCGTCAGTCACTTGTCGAGAGCATCTTTGCAAAATGCTCTAAAGTGGAGGTCTTCAAACAGTTTTGCTCACAGCTCACCTGCCCCTCCAAAGAAAGAATTTTGAAAAACTCTGCACTTCTCTCCTGTTTTAAAGATAACTTTCAAAATTTTTCAATGTAAGTTTCAGTGGTTGCCAAGGGTGTAACTCCCAGCATATTGTAAATGTTGTTTCAAAAGAAAAGTACATGCATCACTTTGAAATGTGTCTGCTGGAATCTAAACATCTAGACAATTTGATACTCATTTTCATCCCCTAAAAAAAAAAAAATACATGAAAACTCTAATATCTGGAAATGCTATGTCCTTTATTTTTATAACAAAAATAATTAATTAATCACGCTGTTAGGCTTCTCTGCAACAAAATAGGTTTACAAACTGTGCTTCTAGCTGGAATTTGGAAGGAGGGTTGGAGATAGATTTATGGTCCAGGAGAGTGAAGCACCCCTAGGAAAGCGCTCACCAGCTGGGTTCGAGGTCATGCTCAAGGGAGGAGCAAATAACTTGGTGCCGGGACCTATATGTTCCCTCTGGTTCATCCCCAGTGAATAAGCTGTGAGGTCTCAGGGGGTGAGAGGAGGAGGTCAGTAAGAACTGAAAGTGCCGTTATCGTGCGAAACTCTCTGTAAGACTTTGGGAACATAAAGCAGCACTACTTTGGCCTGAAAGTGGGAGAAAAGGTCTGTCCCTGCTTCAGTGAGGCCACTTCTGGATGTCATGGACACAGTGAGACTGTAACCCTGGGAAGCAGCGTGCACATCAGCCTTTGTAGCCTGATTCTGGTGGTGGCTGCCCCACGGCGGGTGGGAGAACCCAGCCCCGAACCAGCACTAGGGCAACAGCTGCTGTGGGCAGCAGCCCCATGGGCAGGCCCACGATGATGGCCCCGGCTGGGCAGACACACGCCGCCATCAGGCACAGTGCCCCCAGTGCAGCAGTGCCTTGGGTGGTGGCCATGGCTTCAGTGGCAGCTAATGGAGCAAGCAAGTATCAGGTCTTCTGCTCGGCTGAGGGGCTTTGCTGCAACTTCCAGGGCAGCATCCCCCTGAAGGAGCCCAATGGCCAACACGGGGAAGACTTATTTGCAAACCCACGTGAAATACCAGCTGGGCCCCCCTCAAAAACATTGGTATGAACTTCTCAAGAGTCCCAGAGGTACTGCAATAGCAGAGGGAAGCCAGAAGCGGGAAGTACTGCTTTGCACTCAACACAGCCCTGGTGTTTGTGGC
Source organism: Phocoena sinus (assembly GCF_008692025.1). NCBI lineage: Eukaryota > Metazoa > Chordata > Mammalia > Artiodactyla > Phocoenidae > Phocoena > Phocoena sinus. The sequence continues at coordinate 11,091,605 of NC_045764.1, forward strand.
CTGGGCAAGCTTGAGGTCTGACAGCATCTCTCCAAAACTTCCAACAGGCCAGTCCATCATTGTGAGATAAGCCGCAGCCAGGAAATAGAAGAGTCTGAGCCTCAGGGTGTCAGGATGGCATCTGAGTTTAATCCAAAGTGCCCTCCAAGCTCTGAGGGTTTGTTTGCCTTTACTTATTCTGTAAGACACAAACTGGGCATTTTCCAATGTGGGAGGTGACCCAACTTAATTAAGGAGAAATGATATTAGTGTAGGTCAGATCAGTACGAAGTAGTAAAGAAAAGCAGAAGTTAGCCTGTCAAGGCCTCCCTTCCAGTTCTCACATAAGAGGAGAAATAAAGGAGCATTTGCTGCTAGTCAACTAGAACTAGAGAGTTCCTGCCTAGAAAATAACCTGACCTTAACTGAAGGACACTGAGCTGAGTTCAGTTGTATTTTCAGAGAGTCTGATGTCCTCTGAATGAGAAGTCATATAGGTGTGCCAAGTATTTTACTGATGCCCAGGACAAGTCTCCATCCTCTCTGCACAAAATAGAGGGAGGGGAGGTGGGCAGGAAGAGGATCTGTGCTCTGGGAAAGACTTCACGCTCGTAGACTGAGGCACTGCTTCTAGCAAGTCACCAAAAATTCAAAATCAGTAGGCAGCTGAGCCTGGCCAAAACATGTTCTGAAAAGAACTTGCTGTATCCACTCGCGGGCTCCCTTTGGTTTTTTCCCAAGAAGCTGAGAAAACCTTGGACTGTAACAGCTCTGGGCTGGGAAAACATTCTGGCTCCTGAAGACAAGTCAGCACGTGTACACGTGCCGAGAAGCCCCAGACCCTGACCCACATTGGCATGTAACTCCCTAAACCCCACTTAGCCGGGATGAGGTGATGCTTGACTCTGGTATGGGAGCAGCAAATATACATCAAAGCTAAATCTCTCCCACTTTGAACTTCAACAAGTCCTGCAGACTTTTTGTCCACAGTCCATTTCTTGGGTTAGTTCTAGATTACTTATCCAGTTGTTGGGTTTCTTCTGCTAAATTTTAAGCTCTTTTCTTCGTTATGTCCTCTGTAGCACCGAGGGCACAGGACAGGTCTTAGTGAATAGTTAAATTGATTAGGTACACGTGATTCCACTGCTGGCGGTCGTTTAGGTTAGCCCTGAAAACCTGACCTCTGCACATCCTTTAAGTGAACGTCCTACAGGATAATCACCAGGGCCTCGTGCATCCTGGTGTTGCCTGGACAGAGCGTGCCTTGCATGGGGAATCTGGGAGATGTGCTTTTGGACTGACAGTCGTGTGTAGCAGAAAAATGAGAGAAGAACGGGAGGTTCTGTGATCTGCAAAATAATTTTGTTTATGCTCACTTACTCATCTGCTCTGCATTACAACACTGAGCAGTGTTGATTTTACAGAGGAAGAAACCAAAGTTTATAAAGCCGTGAGGAATTGAATCGGAGTAAAATTGGAACTTGGATCTGACAGACTCTGGATCCTGGGCTCTCTCCGGCACAGCACAATCCTCCTTAGGGAGAGGAGTCAAGGGGAGGGCATCTTCAGTCCTGCTCCGTGCCCTGGCCTCTGGTCCTGCATACAGGTCCCCCTACCTGCCAGCCCCTCGCCTTCCCTCAGCCTTGGGCAACGGTTCAGTGCAGCAGAAAAGGCCCGGCAAAGACTCTCATTTCTCACAAAAGCTTCACATCCAAATCTGGAGCTAGTCATGGCCTTCCAAACATATTGCATCTATTTATAGAAAAAGAATCTGATAAGGAAGGGGATTTCCTGAAGAGAAGGAAAAAGGAAATCTAGGGATGTCCCCTGGACTCACTCTGTTCACATGTGCAATACTGGCTTCATCAGGCAAACTTGAACTTTCACCTTGGGAATATTGAAAACAATTAATATAGAAAAGGAACAAGGTGGGTCTTCAAAAAGGAGTATGTCATTTGAGGCGTGGTTGCTAAGGAATCAGCTCCAAATCTTGTATTTGATCAACAGCTGCGACTCCAGACCATTCAGTTTTGTTTTTCCTCCAGTGAGTTTCTTTAAAACCAAAGTAACAATCCCGACATCCTGCCATTTGAAATAACAACAGCCATAATCATAGCTGACAATTATACAGTACTTATAATGCATGAGGCATTGTTTTGATTTTATTCTCACAGTCACCCTATGAGCTGGCTACTATTGTATCCCCATTTCATAGATGAGGAAACTGAGGCATGAATATCTTGCCCATAGTCACAGGACAAATAAGTGGTAGAGCCAGGATTCAAACCTAGGCAGTTTGACTCCAGTGTGTGCACCTAACAGGTCTAGGAGAGACATACTACAGTCGTCCCTCAGTATGCACGGGGATTGGTTCCAGGACACACCCATCCCCCCACTCCCCTCCCCTCCTCCCCTTCAGATAGCAAAATTTGGGGATGCTCAAGTCCCTTATATAAAATGGCTTAGTATTTGCATATAACCTACACACATCCTCACATATACTCGCAATACCTAATACAATGTAAATAGTTGTAAACACAATGCAAACGCTATGTAAATAGTTGCCAGTGTGGCAACATTTGCTTTTTTGAATTTTTTTTCCGAATATTTTTTTTTTTTTTTTTTGCGGTACGCGGGCCCCTCACTGCTGTGGCCTCTCCCGTTGCGGAGCGCAGGCTCAGCGGCCATGGCTCACGGGCCCAGCCACTCCACGGCATGTGGGGTCTTCCCGGACCGGGGCATGACCCCGTGTCCCCTGCATCGGCAGGCAGGCTCTCAACCACTGCGCCACCAGGGAAGCCCTTTTCCGAATATTTTTGATCTGCGTTTGGTTGAATCCACAGATACAGAACCTGGGAGGGTAAATAGTTCTCTGAGTTAGAAGGATATTATAGAAAGAATATCAAATGCATCATCAGAAATACAACACAGCTGTGGTGGCATCATTGTGTCAGCATCTTTCTTCTTGCCTTTGCTGAAACTGTTAAAAAAAAAAAAAAAAAGGAAGGAAGGAATTCAGAGTCTAGTGCCCTTAAGATGAAGTAACATCTGGTCCCTAAGGTTAACTACTCTAATAATCTCTGTATTTAGGTCAGATTTGTAGACTGGCACTTAGAGTGACTCCTGGCCCTTGATCAGTCCAAGTGTGTAAAACAGTAGATCCTTTCATTGTCAGCAACCAAGCAGGGATTGGTGAGGACAGCAATAGATAAGACTTCAGGTAAGAGGGAAAGGCTGGAATTGATTGTCGTCATTTATATCACTTGCTGCAGGAGAAACAGGATATTCCTAATTCTTTGTTCTGTTCAGAAACATTTCCCCAATAACTGCTTTCACAGCAAACTATGGCCATTTTTGCTTCAAAGACTCACTCCAGAAGCTCTTTAGATTTCTGGCGAGATATGCTGGGTTTAACACAAGCCTAATACATGTAATAAAATGTCAGTACTAGAATGTCAGGAATAAATAAGTCAATAGTCCAAAAGACCAAATGAATGATATAACATCTCTTTAGATTAAAAAAAAAAAGAATGGGTAAGATATGATGCAGAATGGAGACTCAGCCACCTAAACCCCTGCAAGAGTAAAAAACAAAGAACAGTCCATCAGTTTGCTCCCTGGAGCCCTAGAAAGGCTGGTCTTGAAGTCATCAAGTAACATGGAAGGTTGGTGAGGCATGGAACTGAAAATGTGGATGAAAGACTGTGTACACAGTGCGGCTGCTCTCATTTTCTCTGTATAGCCAGGCAGATTACCTACCACAGCCAAAAAAAAAAGGCACTGTGAATGTGCCACTCCAGGCATCTAAGATGGCAGATGCCATGTTTTTGTGTTTGTTAAGCCTTGCAGAGTTTGCTACACTGAGTGAAATGAACAAAGTGAAAGACTAACAATTATAAGACAAAACGCGCAAAAATGAGAAAAAACAAAAAGTTGGAAGAAGAGAAAAGGTAGCCAGCAGTTTATACTTGTCTTAATTACTGAAATAATCACATAACAGTTTACGAGGGATTTCAAGACATAGTTAAGGTAACTGGGAGAGTTTATTCTCATTCCATATAAATATATCTATGTATATAAAAATAACATTATATTTGTATATATATGCATATATATTTATAGTAAGTTACATATATGTGTGTATATATGTATATTCTACATATATTCCAAAATGTTAGCAGTGATGGGTATTATGGTGTTGATACTGGTATTGTTTTTTTGTTTTTGTTTTTTTTTTCTTTCCCTCTTGCGTCTCCCTCTGTCCCACCCTCCCTATCCCATCCCTCCAGGCGGTCACAAAGCACCGAGCTGATCTCCCTGTGCCATGCGGCTGCTTCCCACTAGCTATCTACTTTACGTTTGGTAGTGTACATATGTCCATGCCTCTCTCGCGCTTTGTCACAGCTTACCCTTCCCCCTCCCCATATCCTCAACTCCATTCTGCAGAAGGTCTGTGTCTTTATTCCTGTCTTAGCCCTAGGTTCTTTATGACATTTTTTTTTCTTAAATTCCATATATATGTGTTAGCATACAGTATTTGTCTTTCTCTTTCTGACATACAGTATTTGTCTTTCTCTTTCTGACATACAGTATTTGTCTTTTTTTCTTAAATTCCATATATATGTGTTAGCATACAGTATTTGTCTTTCTCTTTCTGACTTACTTCACTCTGTATGACAGACTTCACTCTGTATGACAGACTCATTACAAATAGCTCAATTTCGTTTCTTTTTATGGCTGAGTAATATTCCATTGTATATATGTGCCACATCTTCTTTATCCATTCATCCGATGATGGACACTTAGGTTGTTTCCATCTCTGGGCTATTGTAAATAGAGCTGCAATGAACATTTTGGTACATGACTCTTTTTGAATTATGGTTTTCTCAGGGTATATGCCCAGTAGTGGGATTGCTGGGTCATATGGTAGTTCTATTTGTAGCTTTTTAAGGAACCTCCATACTGTTCTCCACAGTGGCTGTATCAATTTACATTCCCACCAACAGTGCAAGAGGGTTCCCTTTTCTCCACACCCTCTCCAGCATTTATTGTTTCTAGATTTTTTGATGATGGCCATTCTGACAGGTGTGAGATGATATCTCGTTGTAGTTTTGATTTGCATTTCTCTAATGATTAATGATGTTGAGCATTCTTTCATGTGTTTGTTGGCAGTCTGTATATCTTCTTTGGAGAAATGTCTATTTAGGTCTTCTGCCCATTTTATGGATTGGGTTATTTTTTTTTTGTTATTGAGCTGCATGAGCTGCTTATAAATTTTTGAGATTAATCCTTTGTCAGTTGCTTCATTTGCAAATATTTTCTCCCATTCTGAGGGTTGTCTTTTGGTCTTGTTTATGGTTTCCTTTGCTGTGCAAAAGCTTTGACGTTTCATTAGGTCCCATTTGTTTATTTTTGTTTCCATTTCTCTAGGAGGTGGGTCAAAAAGGACCTTGCTGTGATTTATGTCATAGAGTGTTCTGCCTATGTTTTCCTCTAAGAGTTTGATAGTTTCTGGCCTTACATTTAGGTCTTTAATCCATTTTGAGCTTATTTTTGTATATGGTGTTAGGGAGTGGTCTAATCTCATTCTTTCACATGTACGTGTCCAGTTTTCCCAGCACCACTTATTGAAGAGGCTGTCCTTTCTCCACTGTACATTCCTGCCTCCTTTATCAAAGATAATATGCGGGCTTCCCTGGTGGCACAGTGGTTGGGAGTCCGCCTGCCGATGCAGGGGACACGGGTTCGTGCCCCGGTCTGGGAAGATCCCACATGCCGCGGAGCGGCTGGGCCCGTGAGCCATGGCCGCTGAGCCTGCGCATCCGGAGCCTGTCCTCCGCAACGGGAGAGGCCACAACAGTGAGAGGCCCGCGTAACGCATAAAAAAAAAAAAAAAAAAAAAAAAGATAATATGCGTGGGTTTATCTCTGGGCTTTCTATCCTGTTCCATTGATCTATCTTTCTGTTTTTGTGCCAGTACCATACTGTCTTGATTACTGTAGCTTTGTAGTATAGTCTGAAGTCAGGAAGCCTGATTCCTCCAGCTCCCTTTTTCGTTCTCAAGATTGCTTTGGCTATTCGGGGTCTTTTGTGTTTCCATACAAATTGTGAAATTTTTTGTTCTCGTTCTGTGAAAAAGGCCAGTGGTCGTTTGATAGGGATTGCATTGAATCTGTAGGTTGCTTTGGGTAGTAGAGTCATTTTCACAATGTTGATTCTTCCAATCCAAGAACATGGTATATCTCTCCATCTATTTGTATCATCTTTAATTTCTTTCATCAGTGTCTTATAATTTTCTGCATACAGGTCTTTTGTCTCCTTAGGTAGGTTTATTCCTAGATATTTTATTCTTTTTGTTGCAATGGTAAATGGGAGTGTTTTCTTGATTTCACCTTCAGATTTTTCATCATTAGTGTATAGGAATGCCAGAGATTTCTGTGCATTAATTTTGTATCCTGCTACTTTACCAAATTCATTGACTAGGTCTAGTAGTCTTCTGGTAGCATCTTTAGGATTCTCTATGTATAGTATCATGTCATCTGCAAACAGTGACAGCTTTACTTCTTCGTTTCCGATTTGGATTCCTTTTATTTCCTTTTCTTCTCTGATTGCTGTGGCTAAAACTTCCAAAACTATGTTGAATAAGAGTGGTGAGAGTGGGCAGCCTTGTCTTGTTCCTGATCTTAGTGGAAATGCTTTCAGTTTTTCACCATTGAGGACGATGTTGGCTGTGGGTTTGTCATAGATGGCCTTTATTATGTTGAGGAAATTTTCCTCTATGCCTACTTTCTGCAGGGTTTTTATAATAAATTGGTGTTGAATTTTGTCAACAAGCTTTCTCTGCATCTATTGAGATGATCATATAGTTTTTCTCCTTCAGTTTGTTAATATGGTGTATCACGTTGATTGATTTGCATATATTGAAGAATCCTTGCATTCCTGGAATAAACGCCACTTGAGCATGGTGTATGATCCGTTTAATGTGCTGTTGGATTCTGTTTGCTAGTATTTTGTTGAGGACTTTTGCATCTATGTTCATCAGTGATATTGGCCTGTAGTTTTCTTTCTTTGTGACATCCTTGTCTGGTTTTGGTATCAGGGTGATGGTGGCCTCGTAGAATGAGTTTGGGAGTGTTCCTCCCTCTGCTAAATTTTGGAAGAGTTTGAGAAGGATAGGTGTGAGCTCTTCTCTAATTGTTTGATAGAATTCGCCTGTGAAGCCATCTGGTCCTGGGCTTTCGTTTGTTGGAAGATTTTTAATCACAGTTTCAATTTCAGTGCTTGTGATTGGTCTGTTCATATTTTCTATTTCTTCCTGATTCAGTCTTGGCAGGTTGTGCATTTCTAAGAATTTGTCCATTTCTTCCAGGTTGTCCATTTTATTGGCATAGAGTTGCTTGTAGTAATCTCTCATGATCTTTTGTATTTCTGCAGTGTCAGTTGTTACTTCTCCTTTTTCATTTCTAATTCTATTGATTTGAGTCTTCTCCCTTTTTTTCTTGTTGAGTCTGGCTAATGGTTTATCAATTTTGTTTATCTTCTCAAAGAACCAGCTTTTAGTTTTATTGATCTTTGCTTTCGTTTCCTTCATTTCTTTTTCATTTATTTCTGATCTGATCTTTACGATTTCTTTCCTTCTGCTAACTTTGGGGTATTCTGTTCTTCTTTCTCTAATTGCTTTAGGTGCAAGGTTAGGTTGTTTATTCGAGATGTTTCCTGTTTCTTAAGGTAGGATTGTATTGCTATAAACTTCCCTCTTAGAAATGCTTTTGCTGCATCCCATAGATTTTGGGCCGTTGTGTCTCCATTGTCATTTGTTTCTAGGTACTTTTTTAATTTCCTCTTTGATTTCTTCAGTGATCACTTCGTTATTAAGTAGTGTATTGTTTAGCCTCCATGTGTTTGTATTTTTTACAGATCTTTTCCTGTAATTGATATCTAGTCTCATAGCATTGTGGTTGGAAAAGATACTTGATACAATTTCAATTTTCTTAAATTTACCAAGGCTTGATTTGTGCCCCAAGATATGATCTATCCTGGAGAATGTTTCATGAGCACTTGAGAAAAATGTGTATTCTGTTGTTTTTGGATGGAGTGTCCTATAAATATCAATTAAGTCCATCTTGTTTAATGTATCATTTACAGCTTGTGTTTCCTTATTTATTTTCATTTTGGATGATCTGTCCATTGGTGAAAGTGGGGTGTTAAAGGCCCCTACTATGAATGTGTTACTGTCGATTTCCCCTTTTATGGCTGTTAGTATTTGCCTTATGTATTGAGGTGCTCCTATGTTGGGTGCATAAATATTTACAATTGTTATATCTTCTTCTTGGATCGATCCCTTGATCATTATGTAGTGTCCTTCTTTGTCTCTTCTAATAGTCTTTATTTTAAAGTCTATTTGTCTGATACGAGAATTGCTACTCCAGCTTTCTTTTGATTTCCATTTGGATGAAATATCTTTTTCCATCCCCTTACTTTCAGTCTGTATATGTCTCTAGGTCTGAAGTGGGTCTCTTGTAGACAGCAAATATATGGGTCTTGTTTTTGTATCCATTCAGCCAATCTGTGTCTTTTTGTGGGAGCATTTAGTCCATTTACATTTAAGGTAATTATCGATATGTATGTTCCTATTCCCATTTTCTTAATTGTTTTGGGTTTGTTATTGTAGGTCTTTTCCTTCTGTTGTGTTTCTTGTCTAGAGAAGTTCCTTTAGCAGTTGTTGTAAAGCTGGTTTGGTGTTGCTGAACTCTCTCAGCTTTTGGTTGTCTGTAAAGGTTTTAATTTCTCCATCAAATCTGAATGAGATCCTTGCTGGGTAGAGTAATCTTGGTTGCAGGTTTTTCTCCTTCATCACTTTAAATATGTCCTGCCAGTCCCTTCTGGCTTGCAGAGTTTCTGCTGAAAGATCAGCTGTTAACCTTATGGGGATTCCCTTGTGTGTTATTTGTTGTTTTTCCCTTGCTGCTTTTAATACGTTTTCTTTGTATTTAATTTTTGACAGTTTGATTAATATGTGTCTTGGCATATTTCTCCTTGGATTTATCCTTTATGGGACTCTCTGTGCTTCCTGGACTTGATTAACTATTTCATTTCCCATATTAGGGAAGTTTTCAACTATAATCTCTTCAAATATTTTCTCAGTCCCTTTCTTTTTCTCTTCTTCTTCTGGAACCCCTATAATTCGAATGTTGGTGCATTTAATGTTGTCCCAGAGGTCTCTGAGACTGTCCTCAGTTCTTTTTATTCTTTTTTCTTTATTCTGCTCTGCAGTAGTTATTTCCACTATTTTATCTTCCAGGTCACTTATCCATTTTTCTGCCTCAGTTATTCTGCTATTGATCCCATCTAGAGTATTTTTCACTTCATTTATTGTGTTGTCCATCATTGTTTGTTTCATCTTTAGTTCTTCGAGGTCCTGTTAAATGTTTCTTGCATTTTGTTTATTCTATTTCCAAGATTTTGGATCATCTTTACTATCATTATTCTGAGTTCTTTTTCAGGTAGACTGCCTATTTCCTCTTCATTTGTTAGGTCTGGTGCATTTTTATCTTGCTCCTTCAACTGCTGTGTGTTTTTCTGTCTTCTCGTTTTGCTTATCTTACTGTGTTTGGGGTCTCCTTTTAGCAGGCTGCAGGTTCGTAGTTCCCGTTGTTTTTGGTGTCTGTCTCCAGTGTCTAAGGTTGGTTCAGTGGGTTGTGTAGGCTTCCTGGTGGAGGGGACTAGTGCCTGTGTTCTGGTGGATGAGGCTGGATCTTGTCTTTCTGGTGGACAAGTCCACACCTGTTGGTGTGTTTTGGGGTGTCTGTGGACTTATTATGATTTTAGGCAGCCTCTCTGCTAATGGGTGGGGTTGTGTTCCTGCCTTGCTAGTTGTTTGGCATAGGTTGTCCAGCACTGTAGCTTGCTGGTCGTTGAGTGAAGCTGGGTGCTGGTGTTGAGATGGAGATCTCTGGGAGATTTTCGCCGTTTGGTATTATGTGGAGCTGGGAGGTCTCTTGTGGACCAGTGTCCTGAAGTTGGCTCTCCCACCTCAGAGGCACAGCACTGACTCCGTGTGGATGAAAGAGCCTTTCATCCACACGGCTCAGAATAAAAGGGAGAAAAAGTAGAAAGAAAGAATTAGTAGAAGTAGAAAGAGAGAAAGAAAGAAGGGAGGGAGGAAGGAAGGAAGGAAGGAAGGTAAAAAAGAAAGGAAGAAGATAAAGTAAAATAAAATAAAGTAATTAAAATAAAAAATTATTAAGAGAAAAAAAATTTTTTTTAAATGGACGGATAGAACCCTAGGACAAATGGTGGAAGCAAAGCTATACAGACAAAGTCTCACACAGAAGCATACACATACACACTCACAAAAAGAGGAAAAGGGAAAAAAATCATAAATCTTGCTCTCAAAGTCCACCTCCTCAATTTGGGATGATTCGTTTTCTATTCATGTATTCCACAGATGCAGGACACATCAAGTTGATTGTGGAGCTTTAATCCGCTACTTCTGAGGCTGCTGGGAGAGATTTCCCTTTCTCTTCTTTGTTCGCACAGCTCCCGGGGCTCAGCTTTGGATTTGGCCCCGCCTCTGTGTGTAGGTCGCTGGAGGGCGTCTGTTCTTCGCTCAGGCAGGACGGGGTTAAAGGAGCCGCTGATTCGGGGGCTCTGGCTCACTCAGGCCAGGGGGGAGGGACGGACACGGAGTGCGGGGCGGGGCTGCGGCGGCAGCGGCCGGCGTGACGTTGCAGCAGCCTGAGGCGCGCCGTGCGTTCTCCCGGGAAGTTGTCCCTGGATCCCGGGAATCTGGCAGTGGCGGGCTGCACAGGCTCCCCGGAAGGGGGGTGTGGATAGTAACCTGTGCTCGCACACAGGCTTCTTGGTGGCGGCCGCAGCAGCCTTAGCGTCTCATGCCCGTCCCTGGGGTCCGCGCTTTTAGCCGCGGCTTGCGCCCGTCTCTGGAGCTCCTTTAAGCAGCGCTCTTAATCCCCTCTCCAGGTACGTGGGGAGTTTCTTGCCTTTTGGGAGGTCTGAGGTCTTCTGCCAGCGTTCAGTAGGTGTTCTGTAGAAATTGTTCCTCGTGTAGATGTATTTCTGGTGTATCTGTGTGGAGGAAGGTAATCTCCGCGTCTTACTCTTCCGCCATCTTCCCGGAAGCCGATACTGGTATTGTGAATGATCTTGAATTTCATCTATGAGCTATTATTGTTATAGTTAGAAAAAACAGTTTTAAAATGAGTTCTTTTTATGAAAACTGTGTTTTCTGTTTACTCTTTTGCTTTTATAAAATTATAAGTTTTTAGAATTGGGAGGGACAGGAGAGTAAATTAAAATGGTGACCTGAGCACAGATACCTAAAAATGACAGAAAAGAGATGACGTGTTTAAGATTAAAAACTCATGTGGGGGCTTCCCTGGTGGCGCAGTGGTTGGGAGTCCGCCTGCCGATGCAGGGGACGCGGGTTCACGCCCCGGTCTGGGAGGATCCCACGTGCCGCGGAGCGGCTGGGCCCGTGAGCCATGGCCGCTGAGCCTGTGCGTCCGGAGCCTGTGCTCCGCAGCGGGAGAGGCCACAACAGTGAGAGGCCCGCATACCGCAAAAAAAAAAAAAAAAAAAAAAACTCATGGGGTCTTCCCTGGTGGCACAGTGGATAAGATTCCGCACTCCCAATGCAGGGGGCTCAGGTTCAATCCCTGGTCAGGGAACTAGATCCCACATGTATGCCACAACTAAGAGTTCGCATGCCACAACTAAGAGTTCATGTGCCACAACTAAAGAGCCCACCTGCCTCAAAGCAGGCCACGTGCTGCAACTAAGGAGCCTGCAAGCTGCAACTAAGGAGCCCACCTGCCTCAACTAAGACCTGGAGCAACCAAATAAATAAATATTTTAAAAATTAAAAAATAAAATAAAATAACAAACCCACAATATAACTGGAAAAGCTAGAAGAGATATTCTTGGTGGACTAGAAATAAGAAGGAATTCCTGAATGAGAGAAGGAAAGCAGGATTGGGATAATAGAGGAAGATGTTTTTCAAAAAGCAAAAGGCTGTTATAGAAGGAACAAGTTGTTCTGGAATGCTCCAAGCCTCCAACCCCAAGCTTGGAGATGGCAGTTATGAGAAGCAAGAGGGGAGCCCAGAGGCTAACGTAGGCGTGACTGTTACAGAAATACAGTAGGAGCAGTCAGATGGGACAAGCTCTGACCCCTCTTTGCCAAAGAGAGATTTCTGCCTTCAGGCAGGGGAAATGAATGAGAGCTTTGGAAGAATGCTTTGGAAAGATCCAGAAAGAATGGGGAATCCCTATACCCAGAACACTAACTACTGGCACACCCCTCCTGACAGTAAGTCCCATTCCTGCTTGAGAATACTAGGAAGCAGAGAAAGCATTCATAGGCAGGCTCCAAGGAGATTCCAGCTACAATGATGAGCTCCCAGCTAAGAATCGTCAGTCATTTGGGAAAAAAACCCAACAGTATCCTGAATAGTGGTACCAAACTCAATAAGTGGAAGTATTTCTTCTGAGGACCTAGGGTAACCTTGTGAGAGATTACAGGGGATATAGCATCCCTGAAACTGACGGCCCCTTTTTTTTTTTTTTTTTAAAGAAAATTAGTAGAAGCTTGGACATAAAAACTATGATGGTCAAAACAAGAATCTGCAGGATCGAGTCTGTATTTCCCTTTCTACTGCTTTCCTGACTGTCTCTGCACGGACAGGGAACTGTCTTGTCAAGCAGTCTATTCCATTGTAGGCGACCACGAATTCAAAAGTTGAACAGTCCTCTCTTAAATCGAGTCTTGTCTCTTTGCTCTCAAGCCCATTGGTCCTGGGCCTTCCGCTGAAGCAAAACTAAGTTGGCTTCCTCTTCTACAAGAAAGCCTTTCAAGTATTTGCAAGCATTTATGATGTATCTCTCTTTAGTCTTCTTGTCTCCAAGCTAAACAGTCAATTCACTCAATTGTTTTTATCTGACAGCTTCCAGACTCTTTATTCTTCTGCTCTTTCTTGATGATTCTTGATACCTAGGATAGAGGCTACTTAAATCAAGCCTGAAATTGCACATGAGATTTCAGATGTGGCCTAATTTTCCCACAGCAATATTATTACTTCCTCTGGTTACTCAACTGCTATTAATAACATCTAAACTGACATGAGTATGGTGCTTTCCTTGAAGAATTCCAGGAAATGAGTAAGTAGGTCTGTTTCTCTAATGTTTACTATTAGGTTCATCTCTCTAGTAAATATTTAATAACCACAAGTTGTGCTCCAGAGACTATACCGGATGCTACTGGGGCTTCGAGAATGAAAGCCGCATAGTTGCTGCCCTCAGGAGCTTACAGTTTAGTAGGAAACTTAAGATACATGTATAAATAACCTCCAACGTAGAAAGTGTAAGAGATGATGGAATAGGACAGGTATGGAGCTAGGGGATCCACAGGAGATGCGTAATCTAAAAACAGAAGTCCTTCCCAATAAACGCTATCTTAAGAGGCTGAGGGCAGAGCTCTTACTGTCCAGGTTCCTTGACCAGACTTGCCCAGCAGTCTCTTCCAGGTACCAACTCAGTTCCACTGCTCAGTATGGGTCCCTGTTTGCCCTTATCATTCCCTCCTGGGCTTGAAAATAGCCTGAGACGCCTGGCTTTAAGAATCAGCCCTGGGCTTCCCTGGTGGCGCAGTGGTTGAGAGTCCGCCTGCCGATGCAGGGGACACGGGTTTGTGCCCCGGTCCGGGAAGATCCCACATGCCGCGGAGCGGCTGGGCCCATGAACCATGACCGCTGAGCCTGCGTGTCTGGAGCCTGTGCTCTGCAATGGGAGAGGCCACAGCAGTGAGAGGTCCGTGTACCGCAAAAGAAAAAGATTAAAATGGTAAGTTTTATGTTACGTGTATTGTACTACAATAAAAAAAGCATCAGCTTATCCTCGGCCCCTAGATAGTACAGCATTCAGTTCTTCACCCCTTTTCCTGGCTCTGATCTACAATTTTGCCCTTCCTTTTAAGGCCTGTTTTGACTTAGAGATACTCCTGACAAGGGCTGTCTCAGGGCTGCTGTGACAGTGACAAACGTTAACCAATGTGTTCTCAGAGCAGGGACTTGTCTTCAGGGACCACAGCCAACTAACTAACGCTAGAATTTTCTAGGGCGAGACTCACATGCCACTTGTGGTCTCATCTGCCCATAAACCTGCAGGGCACAGGCCCATCAGTTAACCAATAGCATGTTTGGCTGTAGTCTGGACTGAGCCTGAAGTGAACGGCCCCTGTCCCCATTCCTGCCAATCTGACATTTTTCAGAGAAACTCATTTTGAAAGAGGCTATTTGCCCAGCATTCCATCCTCCGTTCCCAGGAGAGGACCTCACCCTCAGAGTTTTCAAGTCGGTAAACGAGCCAACAGACTTGCAGAAACTGAAGTGATGGTGTCATAAAGAGCAGTCTATTAATGCATTTTGACAAGGGCTGTTTAATTTGAATTATTTACGATGGTTTACGGTTCGCTAGAGACTGCCCACAATTCACGCAATAGGAGGCCATAGGCAGAATAACCTGAGACCTTGGCTTACCTCTCAACTGTCAAATCATTCTTACTAGGAAGGGTGAGTCTTTTCAAGAAAGAAGAATTATTTATTAATTCAATAAATATTTATTGATATTGGTAGGATAGTTACATGGTGTGTGGTAATAAAAGGGTTATGATAATAAATGAGTCTGATTAAGTGAAAATCCACTGGTTATAGGTCCATAAACATTCTGCTTTTATATGAAGACTACTTCACCACAGTCTTAAAGACCCCAAGGCAATTCTCCAAGGTATTCAGGGGGGCAATTAGTGGCATCTTATGGGCTGCATTGTGTCCCCTCCCCTCAAATTCATATATTGGAATCCTTACCCCCACTACCTCAGAATATATTTAGAGATAAGATCTTTAAGGAGATAATTAACTTCAAGTGTGGTCATTAAGATGGGCTTAATCCAATATGGCTAGTGTCCTTATGAGATTAGGATGCAGACACACAGAGGAAAGACCATGTAAGGATACAGAGAGAAGATGGCCGTCTACAAGCCAAGGACAGAGGCCTCCAGAGAAACCAACCCTGCCCTCACTTAGACTTCTAGCCTCCAGAATTATGAAGGATTAAATTTCTGTTGCTTAAGCCACCCAGTCTGTGTATGTTGTTATGGCAGCCCTAGCAGTGATACACTCCATCATTGCCCAGTCCACTTCTCTGATGCCTTAATAATCCCGTTCCCTTCAGTGACATCATATCCAAGACATTAGGATGGAACTGCTTGGATTCATGAAGGAGCCGAAGGAACACACAGCTCCTAAATCTTCCTAGCAACACAGTGTGCCTGAGGAAGAAAAAAGCATGGTGGAAGGGGGTGGGGATGTACCATGTTACAGCTCAGCAAGCTGTGGATCTACTGAAAAGGCATATTTGTTATTACTTACATTTCCTCCCAGAGTAGGACTCTTCCAGCTTAAGAAGGCTTCCCGGAGCTGGCATTGCTGCACTACAGGCTGAACAGCCAGGCATCTGTTCGCCCCTGTTGCAAGCAACTCACTGAGATTGTGCCGTGAACAATCTAAATAAGGACCTCACTTTAACTAGGATTTACATGAACATGAAAATGCCTAAACGTTCATCCCCAAAGAAGGATGCCATTTCCAGCAGCCAGAGAATGTAGGTGGGTAGCTCCTGAGTGTTGCACTCCTAAAATGTCTGCCTTGTATTTCTTCTCGTTCACAACCACATCCAACACACCCCACGGGAGGAGCCATATGGCCATACCGCCCACTCGGCCTGGCCATGCCAAGATTCACTTTTGCTTCTTTGGGGCACGTTACAGCCTCCAGGCTGAGCTGCCTAGAGCATGATTCTCTGGCTCAAGCATGATTCTGGTGCTATGGACACTACCTATCGCCCAAATTTGCCAGGATTTGGAACTGTTTTCTCAGCTTTTCCCTAATTTCTTGAGCCCTATGCCCTGTGTGCACCTATAACCGCCCCTCCACTCCGGGTGGGCCCATGGCTGCTCTCCTGACACTTGGATATTAGCTTCCAATTCTCATCTGCTCACCTGGAAGGTGCCCATGAGTTTTCCTATTTGAGGATTACAAGCCTGTCACTGGTGCCCTGGTTAATACTGACTACCTTTCTAGACCTAGTAAGAACTCGCCAGGCTAAACAAACTCTTTGCCCCCCCCCCTTTTTTAAAGCTATTTAACTGCCCCAAATCTGGCCAACATTTAAATACTTCTCCCTTCTCATCTTGTATAAGGAATCTGGATCCTCCGCTGCAGCATGTGGGCTCCCCATTGCGGAGCATGGGCTTCTCTCTAGTTGTGGCCCGTGTGCTCAGTAGTTGCAGCATGCAGGCTTAGCTGCCCTGCGGCATGGGGGATCTTAGTTCCCTGACCAGGTATCAAACCCGCATTGGAAGGTGGATTCTTGTTTTGTTTTGGTTTTTGGCTGTGTTGGATCTTCATTGCTGCGTGCGGGCTTCCTTTAGTTGTGGTGAGCGGGTGCTACTCCTTGTTGTGGTGCGCGGGCTTCTCATTTTGGTGGCTTCTCTTGTTGCGCAGCACAGGCTCTAGGCAGCGGGCTTCAATAGTTGTGGCTCGTGGGCTCTAGAGCGCAGGCTCAGTAGTTGTGGCGCACGGGCTTAGTTGCTCCGCGGCATGTGGGATCTTCCCAGACCAGGGCTCGAATCCATGTCCCCTGCGTTGACAAGCGGATTCTTAACCACTGGACCACCAGGGAAGTCCCTGTAGAAGGAATCTTTGTGCTCAACTCAATGGCAAAACAGCTTTGATATTTATTGAAAGCCGGGCAAAAGATTCTTCCCTAATGCCGTCTTCCCACAGTATTACTGATAGCAGACCTAAGAATCCAGCGTACTCTCACATTGGAATGTATGTTAGAGGCATCAGAAAACATCATTCACAAAATATAAACTAAGACTAAGAATGCTGCTCCCTTTTTTGTTGTTTTTGACTGAAGTATCGAAATTTATTTTCTCACAATTCTGAAGACTAGATCAGGGTGAGATCCGGATGTTGGCAGGGCCGTTCTGAGGGCCAGGAGGGAAGGATCTGCAGGCCTCTGTCCTTGGCTTGTGGATGGCCATCTTCTCCCTGTGTCCTGTGTGGTCCTCCCTCTGTGTGTGTCTGTGTCCAGAACTCCTCTTCTTCTGTTTTTTAATTTTTATTGAAGAATAGTTGCTTTACAATGTTGTGTTAGTTTCTACTACTGTACAGCAAAGTGAATCAGCTACACGTATACATATATGCCCTGTTTTTTGGATTTCCTTCCCATTTAGGTCACCACAGAGCATTGAGTACAGTTCCCTGGCCTATACGGTAGGTTCTCATTAGTTATCTGTTTTATGCATAGTATCAGCAGTGTATGTATATCAATCCCAATCTCCCAATTCATCTCACCCTCCCCCTTTTCCTCCTTGGTATCCATATGTTTGTTCTCTACGTCTGTGTCTCTATTTCTGCTTTGCAAATAAGATTGTCTATACCAATTTTTTCAGATTCCACATACATGCGTTAATATATGGTATTTGTTTTTCTCCATCTGACTTACTTCGCTCTGCCTTACAGTCCCTAGGTCCATCCACGTCTCTGCAACTGACCCAGTTTCGTTCCTTTTTATGGCTGAGTAATATTAAAAAAAAAAAAAAAAAAGAATGCTGCCCCCAACCTCTGTTGGGAATCACCCCTTTCTCTTTCTGAGGGTCATCAATCGAAACAGCGTAACCTCCTTTCTTTGAAATCAACACTAGTCTAAACCCCTTACCAGCTCTTAGACTAGATGATAGGTTTGCTTCTGTCATTTTGTCCTTTTTGTTCCCATTTCCTCCTTCCTCTTCCAGTTGGCCACGTACGTACTGGGCCACCTAGAATTCTGGGATGCTTTTCTCTGCTTCTCCATTTCCCCGCACTTTAGTGCTTTCTGATTGCACCATTTCTGCTTATTCAAAACCAGAGGCTTGTGTGTGCAGATCTGTTTATGCCCAAGGCTGTGCACTGTATGCCGGGAAGAGCGTGGATGCAGCAGCCACGGAGCGTTGCCCTAAGGAACACTAACTGTCATGCTGATAAACTGAGAAATAAGAAATGCCTCAGGGACAATGCCAGACCCACTGAAGGATAGATTCCTTAAAGCACATCTCCAGAAACTTCAGTCTTTTAAAGAAAACAGTCCTTTTTCTCTTCCCCCAATTTTTTACTTCCTTTGGCTTCATCCTGTTCTCCTTGACCATTCTAGGCTCCATCATTCCCAGACCTGAACAAGACATAATCAAGCTAAAAAAAAAAAAGAGAAGAAAAGCAGCGGAGCCCAGAATCAAGGTCTCTGCTGTTGTCAAGTTCAGGATTAGCTGGAAAAACCCTGCCTTTCTGGTCTTGTCTCCCTATCGTGAAACACCATTTTCCCAAGACATTCTTGTAAGCCATGGCCATTCACCAATCAGAAAGCCCAGTGGGGTGATATTTAATTCATGTCTGTCAATCACGACACAAAGAAAAGGCCTTCAGCTGGTCACCGAGAGAATCCTCTGCTATGGAACAAAGAGTCCGTGGGGATCTGTGGCCCCAGCCTCGCCCTGCATTCAGGGGCGGGCCGGCACCACTGCTGGCCCTTGCCTGATTTCAGAATAATTGTGGCTTTGGAAGCAGCAAGGCAGATTAAAGAGATTAAATCCAAAGTGCATCCCTCCGACACAGTCAGGGGAGAGTAAGATTGGGACTTTCATGTTTTAGCTCTTCAATCGCAGATCAGCGTGTCCTTGGCATTGGACCTCTGCATCGAATCCAAATATTTGAATTTTAGAGTAACCAGTGTCGCCTAGCCCTCTGGACTGGTGGTTGTAGGAGCGCCGTAATTTTTACGCTGACATATCAGCAAAACAAGGCAGCTGAGATGTGAACCTGGTGTACGAAAATGAAAAAGCTTCCCTTCCCTGCTTTGCATTTATCTTTGGAGGTTGGAGGGATATGAATAATAAATAAATGAAATGAAACGCTTCCGTGGCAATTGTCGGTAACACAAACACAGGATTCGAAGGCAGCAGCTGGACAGCAAAGGAACAGTGCCTCAAGTTCAAGATTAGCTCACCAAAGCTTTTTTTTTTTTTCCCCAAAAACAGTCACGTGGAAATACAGTGTGTTTCCCCCTCTCCCTGCCCCTCCTGTACCATTAATGGACTCAAAATGATTTTGTATGTTGATGCTAAGTGTCAGGACTTAAGCTGAAGCTCCCTGGTAATGGAAGCCACGTTTCTTTTTACTGCAAGTGTCCTTTAAATATATTTTGCATATTATTCATTACAAATACTTTCTCATTTGTTCTCTCAATTTTAATGAAGGGGAGGGATATTTTACTAGCCCTTTCCTAGGTTCTTCTTATAAATGGGGAAAAAAAACCAGTAAGGGAGGGTGATATAGAAAATAATGAGAGGTTGGGGTAGAGGAACAAAAACAGAAGCAAATGGTTTGGGGGATGGGAAAGGCCTGGTTTTGAATCTCACCATTCTGATTTCTAGCGCTCTGATTTTGGCAAGATCCCTCAACTCTTTGATCTTCAGTTTCCTCTCCTTCTAAATGGAAATAATTCCTTTCTGGCAGTAATCTCACGACAATTATAAAGTCAGGTAACACAGGGAAGAGTTCCTGGCACACAGTAGACTCTTAGAAATAGCATTTTCTTCCTTAAGCCAACAGCACATTGACTGCAGAAAGGGAACTTCTGCCTCCAAGCAGGATGCCCTGGACCCCTGGGCAAGCTCCACTGACCCTGGCGGCCGACTGGCCTTGCCGGTTTTGCTCTATAGGCTGGACACCCATGGGCTCCCTACCTGCTCCAGCAGCAGGAGCCCTTCCAGAAGTTTCCCTCTCTCTCCTTCACTATACTTGCTGCCTCTCTCTTGGAAACTTGGGATGGGAGGAATTTTGGGAAGAGGTTAACCCAGTGTGACCCAGCACCGCCTTACAGCATGCTCCTATTATCCTAGGCTGCAATTAATGTTTCAAAAGTAGAAAATCTCCAGGAAATTTGTCTTTCAAACATGCCTGCCTTACAAACGCAGAAGCAACAATGGCAGTGTTCAAGTTTTAAAAAATGCACATTGGTATAACCGGCATTTCCTCCGGGTTTGGTCATTGAACTTGAAGACCCATTTAGCTTTTCCAAAACCTCAGTTGTAAAGTGAGGTGCTTGAATGAGAATATTTTCTTTTTATGTTCTCATTCTTCATGTAGCCTCCAGGTTTAATTATGTAAACTTGGGAGAATAATACCTCACATATAAGTTATTGTGGGGCTTAAATGAGAAAACACATGTAGGAGGTGTAAATCTCAATCCACAAATTCTGATGTAAAAGAACTACATACATAACTTTCTAAAAATCACATGCTCTACGAGCCCTAAGCCTCTGGGTTACTAGAAATTTAACTTCAGATCTTCTTGGGTCTTTCTCCCCACATCCCCAGACAGAGCTCCAGGGCCTTACCCAGCACCAGGATATAGTTGTGGGTGAGGGATTCTAGTCTATCTCTGAGGTGTCTATTGCCCTTGCCCACATGGGCCTTTCAGTCACTCTCCTGCCATGCTTCTATGGACTGAAAAAAAAATGCACAACTTAAGAGTTGAGAATTATGTTTTATTTGGCAGAATGACTAAGGACGAAAGCCCGGGAGACAGCCTCTCAGATCTCTCTGAGGGACTGTTCCAAAGAGAAAATGGAGAAGCCAGGAGATATAGGAGTTTTTGCAACAAAAACCAGTAGTGGAAACATCACAGGATTACTGTTAATTAAAGAAAACCCTGACATCTCAAGTTAATGAATTTCACGCTATGGGAAGATGCAAGAATCTGGGCTCATTGAAATCATTCCTTTGATAGGCACCTTAGCTGTCTAGGGCCAGCCACCTATGTTTCTCCATCCTGAATCCCCTCAGGGTGCACAGTTGGAGAGCCTGCAGTGGCCTTTGTTTGCTGATATGGCAAGATGACATTCTTCGTCCACATTTGAGATAAGAGCATCTGTGAGTATGCAGCCGCACACCTCAGATTGGGACTATTCTGGACCCATGGGCCTGGACTCGGACTCAGCCAAAACCCAGAATGGGACTTGAACCCACTGTCTTTTAATTGAAATCACACACCTGGTCTCAGGACTTAAATGAAGCTCGGGTTCTTTATGTCTCAGCACAGAGAGAATTCAGTGAGAGACAAAGTGATAGGTAAGAAGTGGATTTATTTAGAGAGATACCTCTCTCTAAATAATAATTTATTTAGAGAGGTTCCTCTCAAAAGGCAAGAATGGCCCTGGGAGAAGCACACACCACAGAGTGTGGGCCATCTCAGAAGGCAAGAGGCCCCGAAATATGGAGTGGTTAGTTTTTACTGGCTGGGTAATTGCTCTTTTCTTTCTTTCTTTCTTTCTTTTTTATAAGTTTTATTTATTTATTTACTTTTGGCTGTGTTGGGTCTTCGTTGCTGCGCGCGCCACCAGGGAAGCCCCTAACCAGTTTTTGCTGCATCCTTAATGGCTTTGTCATTCTCTTAAAGGTTGTGCCCTGCCCCCTTCCCTCCTGTCTCAGGCTGAGAAGTCCAGTGCCTATAGTCTCTTTCCCTGTCTGAAGTCTTGCCTACTTGCTCCCCAGGTCACTGCCAGGAAGCAATTCTTCTTGCCCATGGATCTGGGACCCATATCTTCTCAACACTGACAGTGAGTTCCCCACTGCTACACATAGCAAGAAAGAGCTTCACAGTCTGGTAGCCACCTATTTCCCAATACTGCTGCCATCTTTTCACAGGTGTCCTCTACACCAACCATGCCGAGGGACCACCTGCAGCTCTTCACGCCTGCCATGTTCTCTCATGCTTCACTGCTTTGCCTTTGCAATCCTTTCTATGTAGGCTATCTTCCCACGCCCTCCTTCCAAGTTAAATCAGCTGTTTTTCATTCTTAAGCCTAAGCTCACTCGTCACCTCATTGAAGAAGTCTTGTTTTATGCTGCCTGCAGACACTCTGCTACCTGCACGGCACAGAAGTACCGTGGCACCCATTCCACTGCGTTGGAGTGGCCTGGGTACAGGTCTCTGTTCACTGCTTGCCTCAAAGCAATGTGAATTTCATCTCTGTGTTGCGAGCTCCTGCGTGAAACATAGCGAGTGCCCAGTGTAGACTGAAGTCAGTTTTCTTCTTTGCTTCAGCCCTGTCTCTTAGCCTTCCTCTTCCCTCTGTTCTCTCCTAACCTCTCTTGCCCTCTGCACTTGAATCCTTGGCGGCACTCTCCACAGTTGAGCCATTTGGCTATTAATGTGACTACCGGGTGACCACAGGTTTGAATGAATTACAAGTTCCCTTTCCCAGCCTTCTAATTACAGAACCAGGAAGGGATCTCAGTGGTCAGTCAGTCCAACCTCCCATTTAGTGCAGGACCTGCTCTATGGATGGTCCCTCAGTCTTTGCTGAAATAACTCCTAAGTCTTTTTATAGTAAGTGAATATAATGGAAGCATCGTGGAAGATACCAGCATGTGCGGTAAACATTACCAAGAAGACATCCTGGCTTGTGGGAGCCAGTTCTCTCTGTTGTTGAGAACAGGGCAGTCCAGAACCGATAGAGGCAGAGAAAAAAAGGGACATTCTTTTTTTTTTCCTGCAAAGCTTATTTTTCTTTCAGATTACAGTCCAGGTGAAAAGGATGCTTGACTACCTTAATCTTGTGGGCTGTGGCCCGTGGGCTCGTTTTGGCTGGGGCTCTACAGGTGAAATGACTACAGCCTTCTGCTCAGCCTGCGAGGAGCCTTTGTTATCTCCACAGCGAGTTTTGGACTCTTACAGTTTTCGAAGAAGAAAAAAAGAGGCAAGGACAGTGGCTCTTTGTGTCTCTCAAAGGCAGCACTGTTTCCTTGGGCTGGCACTGCCCACGGACAACGTGCTGCCCTTCATGCGAGATTGTTTTACTGCCCCGACGCATGGACTGCCTGGTGCCAGCCTTCACACGGGAGAGAAATGCTGGATGCCCCCCTGCGACGCCAGCACAACTTACAAAGCAGCGAATGGATATCACCTTTTGATGATGACTGTCAATAATCCATCCTCATCCTCTCCCTGCGTCCCTGTGAAGCAAGTTTCGGGGAGTGCTTCCTGTTACCTGGCTGATTTAGGATGCCTGTTGCCTAGAAGTCAACGGTGGTCTTGACCTTAGAAGTGAGTTTCTAAAGATCTCTCTCACATTTCCTTTATTTAGATTCATTTTCAAAAGTTGAAAGTCAGTGAACAGCTCAGTCTTTGGGAATACTGATCTGTTTATTTTTAACTGAAGTCTAGTTGATTTACAGTATTAGATTCAGGTGTACAACTTAGTGATTCAATGTTTTTATAGATTATACTCCGTTGAAAGTTGTTACAGGGAATACTTACCTGTTGCCTCAATCGGAACCCTTCATTCGTTGATACGTTTCACAGGCATTTCTGAGGACCAGCTCTGTGCCGCCCACTGCAGCTGGTGCTGAGGTACCAAGAGGAAACACTCCTGTCTTCAGGGAGTTTCTAGGTAACTGACAGTTCACTAGGATAAGTAACGAAGGGGCACTGTGTGCCACGGAGCCCAGAGGAAGGGTCATGGAACACCGCCAGTGGGAGTCGTGGAGGCTTCCCGATGTAGGCAGTGACTGAGTTGTCATGTTGGAAAAACAGAAATCAGCTGGGGGGCTGGCAATGAGGAAGGGCACACAGCGTTGTGAAGGCAGCGAGAAAGCACGGCACATTTAGGGAACTGAAATTAATTTAAAATAGCTGGAGGGCTTTCCTGGTGGCACAGTGGCTGAGAGTCCATCTGCCGACGCAGGGGACACGGGTTCATGGGAAGATCCCACATGCCGCGGAGCCGCTGGGCCCGTGAGCCATGGCCGCTGAGCCTGCGCGTCTGGAGCCTGTGCTCCGCAACGGGAGAGGCCACAATAGTGAGAGGCCCGCGTACCGCAAAAAAAAAAAAAAAAAAAAGTAAGATAGCTGGAGTTAGGGGCGGCAGGAGATATTGATGAAAACAGAGATTTTGAAAACAAGCCTTGGGTGCCCTTGGGATTTTAGATTTTATTGTAAAGGTAACTGGGAGCTTTTGAAAGATTTTTGCTGGATGGTGACATGGTCAGGTACACCATACAGACCATGAGTCTGAACAATCAACCAGTCCCACACAGAAGACAGCACATTGCCCGGGGGCTATGCCAGCCCAAGGAACAGTGCTGCCATGAGAGACATAAATGCAAGTTTCAGAAAGCTGGAACTTGTCCTTCTTCTGCATTAGGCTGTGTTTTTTGGGTTGCTTTTATTCCTGTACCTCTAAAATCTTGCTTAGTAAAAAGTAATGGGTGCTCAATACATGTTTGTTGAATGAATGAATGAATGATTCTGCCCTCTGGGAGAAGAGGGAGCAAGTGTCATCTTTCTTTCATGGGATTTCATACCAGATTTTCTGATACTTGAAGACCACCTTTTCTTTAGTCTTATATTTTCAGGTTCCACACCCTTAGATCCTTCAACTATCCTTCATGTGATGTGATTCTTCCCCGCCATCCTGAGTGACCCTGTTCTCATTTGTCATTGCCCCCTGATTAAAATATGGCCCTGAGAAGTAAATGCAAATCCCCAGGTAAACTCTGGCCTCAAGAAAGACTTTCAGGGACTCTTCGTGTGATTGCTTTTCAACTCAGTTTCACTTGGTTATTTTCACAATCACTTAACCCTGATGACTCGGATCGTGCTTATAGTAAATTGAAATCCTGAAATCTTTCTCGTACGTTCTATTTTTAAACCATACCTCCTTCTACGAGAAAAAAAAATTTTTTTTAAATACGTCCCCTCTTTGGGATATATGGTTTACATCGTTTAGACTCAAGTGTAGGGTTATACTTTTAACTCTTTGAAACCTCAACTTGTTTTCTTGGACCCATTGTTACAGCCTATTAAGGTCATATTAGCTACATCTTCCAGTCTGCTATCGTTTGTCTGCAAACATAATTGGAGTTCAGTCAGTGTCCTAAATCAAATCACCAGGAGAAATGTTTAACAGACTAGATCCCTGCGGCATACCAACTAGAAACTTCCCTCAAGTCAGTGTTTTTAAGGATGAGCAAACCCCCCTTGCAAACCCATGCCAGACGTGAAGCAGAGTGAAAAATAAACCGTTATTGTCTTGAGCACCTGAGATTTTGGATTTATTTGTAACTAAAACAAAAATTAGCCCATTCTAATATGTGGTTTATCATACACTTATTTTCCTGTACTTTAAGCCGTGTCTATTTTTTGTTTTCATCTGTCTTCGTTTCTATAGTGATAAATCGGGATTCTTCTTCTTACATCTCCTCACTGTTTATTGAACTGTTATAATCCACTCTTATGATTTTCCAGTGTTTTTTTTTTTTCCTGTGAAAGAGTCATATTGCAAGAATCTTTCTTGAATGAATATCAATAGTGGGGCAGTTGGAAGTCATACTTTTTTCATTATATTTGGCAAAGAAAAAGTATACTTCCTTTTAGAGGCGCTCCACCCTTCAGCTGCAACTCATTACTGTCTACCTAAATGCACTTAACTAGCCAGAAAGCAAATGTTTCCCATTACAAATGACATTTATCAGTTAGTCTCAGGAATAGGTTTCCTTCAGAATTGATCTAGTTTGGAAATAACAGTTATGACTCACTACTGGATCTCTCAGTGCTTTCAAAGTGAAGAAACTGCAATGGATGATATGATTAACATTGACCTATCGCATCTTCTGTATGTGTATATCAACCATAACATTTATTTTTCCAATAGGACATTTTTTTGGTTACCAGTGTTCAAATGCCTTCCTGAAGAGGTCTGGTAGCCTTTCGTGTGCATTAATGCTTTACATTTTAAAGTTTTTCATATAACCTTCGTTATTATATTTTTAGAATCTGTTATTTTATTTTGTACTGTTGCTCATAAATTTAATTATATTGTTAAAAAAATGTTTGAGCTAATATCATTCAGATTTTAAACCTGATTGAAATATAGCAAGTTCCCAGCTTCTCCAGTGGACTTTGTTCTGAAAATTTGTAGTCTCCTTTTTGGAGCTTGGGTGATATTTCCTAAAAATAATTTTGAAATCCATGATTAGTTTCCACCCTAGCCACCCAAAGCCAATTTAAACCCTAAAGTAGTTGAAATATATATATATATATATAGTCTTCTAAGATGACACACACAGACTATATATATATATATATATACACACACACACACACACACATATATATATATATATAGTCTGTGTGTGTCATCTTAGAAGACTAATATGTAACAATGTTTGGGAAAACTAATTCTTTGGCATCAAAAAAGGCACACATTTATTTGGAGAAAATGTTTGTTCCCCTAAACTTTCTTATGAGAAAGGAAAAACATGTAGCAGCCCTAGGAACACCTTTTTTCTCTTTCTTACAGCCATGGAAAGAACGGTCTGCTGATATTATATGTATATATATATATATATATATATATATATATATACATATATATGTGTATATATATATATATATATATATATATATATAAAATTTTTTTTTTAAGAGTACGGAAGAATAGGACTCTTTCTCCCTTTTCCGGTAGTTGAGGTGATCCTCTTAGAACATCTGGTATGACCTGAGATGGATGGCAAGACAAAAAAAGTCTCTGTAAATCAGATCTTTCCTTCAAAATACTTGTAGTTAATTTCATACAGTAGCTTAAAAGGTATAGATCCATGTAGAAGCAATATAATGCAAAATTAACTCATATGGGGTCTCACCTCTTCATTCTGACTTTCCGCCGTAATGTGTTGATCACTAATAAGAATATCAATCTAATAATAACGGTACGCGGGCCTCTCACTGCTGTAGCCTCTCCCGTTGCGGAGCACAGGCTCCGGTCGCGCAGGCTCAGCGGCCATGGCTCACGGGCCCAGCCGCTCCGCGGCATGCGGGATCCTCCCGGACCGGGGCACGAACCCACGTCCCCTGCATTGGCAGGCGGACTCCCAACCACTGCGCCACCAGGGAGGCCCTAATAATAACTTTTTAATGAGGTAGTGCAGCTGCAAAATTTACACTCTAACCAGTTCATCCCTCTAGTGCCATGGGCAGAATTGAGATGACTTTGAAACTTCTGAACTTGGAGGTGTGGAACAAACCGTATCTGCTTATTTAGTGATAAATTGTCAGTGAGCTATGTCCTGTCACCTTGACCCATAGATGAACTCAGTGTTGAATCAGCAGGGATTTTGTTTTTAAGCCTTGTTTGCTCCATTTTGAAAGCGACAAAATGGCAGCCCATGAACAAGAGAAGGAAGTAAAGAGGAAAATCTGTGATCCGGTAAGGAATTTATACCACGATTCCACCTTTGACCATAATAATACAATACTAAAAACTCAAGAAAAAGATTTTTGTCTCTGCTAAGAAAAAAAAAAAAAAAGGAAATAGAGAAAGAGATCCAAACTGTTGAATTTTTGAAATCTTTTAAACAGCTATGCTTCAGACATTGAATAACATTGACATCCAAAACCTTCCCATCACTTCTTTTTTTTTTTTTCTTTTGCGGTATGTGG
The DNA here is from genome assembly GCF_008692025.1 of Phocoena sinus. Taxonomy (NCBI): domain Eukaryota; kingdom Metazoa; phylum Chordata; class Mammalia; order Artiodactyla; family Phocoenidae; genus Phocoena; species Phocoena sinus. Next base: position 11,119,202 of record NC_045764.1, read on the forward strand.
GCCTCTCACTGTTGTGGCCTCTCCCATTGTGGAGCACAGGCTCCGGACACGCAGGCTCAGCGGCCGTGGCTCATGGGCCCAGCCGCTCCGCGGCATGTGGGATATTCCGGGACCGGGGCACAAACCCGTGTCCCCTGCATCGGCAGGCGGACTCCCAACCACTGTGCCACCAGGGAAGCCCCCCCGTCACTTCTTGAAGAGTGAAGGTAGAGTTAACCATAAGGTTAAGTGATCTTGAAAAGATTATCTTATTGTAAAACTGCCTAGAATGCAAATGGAGTTTTCTGTAAGTCACCAGTATTAACTTGTTTGCTAAGTTGAATAGAAAATGCCAGGAAGTTTGAAAAATCTGGGGAAATGTGAAGCAAAATAAAATACAGTAAAAGAAAATACACAGGGCCCTGAATTTTGAACCAGGAGGTCTTGGTTTTAATTTCTCTCCTGTACTAACTTCCTGGTCACTTGGATGACTGAGACTTAAGTTTAACCCTCTGCAACTATATCTCATTGGATTACTTGCTCTCTGAGCCTTTTCCAACTTCAATATGTCAGTGATCTATCACTGGTCTACTCAGTCAGATAGAGGCGTTTCTAGATCCTAAGGGGTGGTGACATTTGGTCATCAATGTCTGTCTTGAGTAACAGTAGTGGCAGCAGGCACAACTGCCATTCACTGAAGTTTATTCTGGGCAAGATTCTGTGCTGAATCCTTTACATGCATTATCTCAGTTAATCCTCAGAATATCATTAGAGATTTCATGTATTTTGTCCAAGTCCTCCCAGCTATAAAATGCCTAATGTGGAAAGAAGCAGTGCATATTGATGTTTTTATCATCTGCTCATAAATTAGCTGCCATAGCAGCTTTAATTGAAAACATAAATCTCATGTCTCCCTTCTTACTGGAAATCAGATGTCTTGTGTGTGTTGGCAAAAGATTTTAGTTTCAGTCACATTTGGATCTATTCGTGGGTGTTACGGGCACTGAGTACACTCATAAAACCAAACAATGTTAGAACTATCAGAGATCTTAAAGACTATCCAGTGATGTGCTGTCCAGAATAGTAGCCACTAGCTGTATGTGACTATTGAAATTTTAACTAATTCGATCAAAAACTGCTTTTCTCATTCACCAGCTACAACTCAACAGACACGTGTAGCTACCATATTGGGCAGTGCCTTTGCAGAATATTTTCATCATCACAGAAATTTCTATTGGCCAGTGTGGTTGTAGTGACTACATTCTAATTCAACCCCTTTGTAGCAGTAAGGATGCTTTTGGTTGCAGGTAGAAGAAAACCTGGCCCCAAATGACTTAACCAAAGAATGGAAGAGTGGGGAATTTTTTGGTTCACATAGTTGGATAATCCAGGACTTACTCAGGGTTCTTAAAGCCATGTGGGTTCCTCCTCCTGTTTACCTCTCATGTCTACCCTCCCCTCACTTCCTCCCCTCCCCCCCGGTGCCTCAGCTTGTCTTAGGTCAGATCCATTCATGGTGACAATAGCTAGTAGTTCCAGACCTTCCCATCAGAGGAAGAAGAACTTGGGTGGGTGGGGTGGGGGGAGTACTTAGAAGAGTGAGGGAAGTAACTTCTCAGAAGTCTTACCCTCTGTATGGACATGTCTCACTGACCCAAATTTAATGATGTTTATCTCTCAGTAATCCTATGGCGAGAGAGATAGAACGTTCTGGGTTTAAGCCAATCAGGCCCATGCCTGGGTCAACCCCACTGTAATTACTATAATTTCATGATTAATATACAATAGATTCACAAAGAGATCCCCCCGCCCCGCAAAAAAGCCCAAAAAAACCTCAGAGTACTTTAAGCAGAAGAAAAGAATAAATTTTGGTGAGTTACCTCCCAAATATCTACTATACCCTTTATTTTTACTGTTTCTCCAAAATGATGTCTAGGGTTCTGTTAAAATGCCAGACTGGAGGTCACAGAACTCAGACAATGGTGTAGCTGGGATTAGGTTCTGTATTCCCAGGCAGCACACTTTCTACCATATTGTGAGGGTGTCCCATCATGATGTATATATAAAAGATATATATCTTTGGGTATCATAGAAGGTACAGAATTATTGGATGCACCATAGTAATGGGAATTCAATTTCAAGAGCTTTACCCAGACCTAAAGAGGGGATACTCAGTGAATGGGTAACCTCCAGGTATGCTACTGTATAAACTTGGGTAATTCAGTTAACCTCTGCTAATTAAGCTTCTATATCACATTTCTCTTGCATTCCTTATAATGCAAGTCAGTACAGTTGAGGTCTCTGAGTCTAAATTAATGTTTTCTAAAGCTCTTTGACACTCTAGACTAGAGAGTGTTACTTAGGGGGAGGATACTGTTATCCAGTTTCACTTAAAGTGGGTGGAAGGAAATCGTACCAGTAGTCATCAATTACATTTCTTTCAAGTCTTTTCTCTTAGTTTTCAAAAAATATGAAATCTTGGCCTTACGTTTTTAGATTTCTGAAGTTTATATAAATGTAGGAAAGAGGAATGCCCCCGTCTGCTCCTTCCCCAAATATAAATATACAAAAGAAGAATCCACACAAGTCTGTTTACAATTTAGAACAACAGCAACAAAAAAGAAACCGTCATGGTGATGAGTCCAGAATGTCCAAGCCAGTTCTAAAGCAGCTGGCCTTTGAGTTGCTAAGTGTGTTTATTTTTTCCATTCTCTCCTGAAACCATAGTTGCTACAAAATCCCAGAAACAGAACTGCACTGATTCTACAGAACTGCTTTATTCCATCATACCCCAGTCACCAAACTGTGGTTAAATGGGTGTGAAGAATAAAACAGCCCAAGATTCCTAAAATGTCACATATTTGCAATTTGACCAAAATGGAACCAAGCCTGTAGGCTTGTCTCATTACTTTTTGGAAAAGGGGAAAGTGAATATCCATGGAGATGCTCTTAAAATTGTCCTCATTTTCTTCTGAAAAATCATACCAATTCATAAAGAAATTGTAGTCCTAGTCAAAGGGGTCAGCATACCCACCAAATGGAGACCCTCAAAGAAAGAGCAAACTACCCAAAACTGCGGTGTGAGCTTTACGTTCTGAGGCACTAGTGAGACAGCTATGCTCACACCTTTATTTGCTCATGATAAAGAGCTCTCTCTTGCTCAGAGGGGCTGCCCTCCTTCTGTGAGGCCTTGACATTAAGCCTTTCAGGACAGTAACTGCAACTCTTCTCTGAACTAAATGAACCAGCCTCTTTGGACTCATAGGAAGCATTTTAATGACCACTGATTGCTATGGGGTCAATTCTTCCTACATGTAAATGCCCATCACAGAAATCAGCAGCCCCCAGATTCTACTCACAGATTCTAACAACAGATTCTACAGGTAGAACAGTTATTTTCTTGTTTATTTGTTATAGAAGTTTTGGAAGATGACAACAGCACATATTGTTCATATTATCATCTCATATTAGCTTCTTATTTAAGACAGCAACCAAGCCTATCAGCTTAACTCTCTCTGATGTCTTTCTTCTTTCTTAAGATAAAAAAAAAAAAAAAAAAAAAAAAAAGTAGGGGACTTCCCTGGTGGTCCAGTGGTTAAAGAATCCGCCTTCTAATGCAGGGGATGTGCGTTCGATCCCTAGTCAGGGAAGTAAGATCCCACATGCTGCGGGGCGACTAAGCCCACGAGCCACAACTACTGAGCCCTCGCGCCTCAGCTAGAGGGACTGCGTGCCACAAACTGCAGAGCCCACGTGCCCTGGTGCCTGCGCGCCACAACTAGAGAGAGAGAACACACACGCCACAACTAGAGAGAAGCCCACGTACCACAATAAAGATCCCGCATGCCGCAACTAAGACCTGGCGCAGCCAAATAACAATAATAATAAATAAATAAATAACAAATCTGTATTTAAAAAAATAGTAAATTAGTAAACCAGAATCCTCTGAGCCTTTTCTCCACCCTTCACCACACACCTGTGCCTTTCAGGATGAATATTTGATACCATTGGGACAATGAGCCTGTTGTTCTGGGCCTTACCTTATAGTACTATAATAAAGTGCTACTGATATTTAAAATGCTACTGATGTTCTTATATGACTTTCGGATAATAACTAAGTCACTAATTAGATGAAGTAAGTGAATACCTGAGTCCTTAATCAAGTTTGAACCTAAGGAAACGTATAGAATTGATGAGGAAAACTTGACCTTCTCCTTAGTTGGTGTTCGCTGCTGTAACAGAAAAAGAAATCCCCTAATATTTATTTACGTGTGTTATTTCAAGAAACAACACCCTCTGATGGTAAACAAGGATTCTGAGCCTTTACTCCTTCTAAGTTATTGACAAGAGCTACTGATATCAATCTTTATATTAGCAGGACCCAAGTGTTTTTATAAGCTTCCTAGGGAAATAGACAATAATGATGAATTAAAACAGAGTATAGATCCGAAAACAAACACATTTTTCTGAAGAACCTTAGAAAGAATCGGATGCAGTGTGGTATTAGAGGACGATATCAAGGATGGCACTGGGGTAAAATCCAGCTCTGATGCTTCATGTCTGTGTGGCCTTGAGGAAGCCACTTGATTTCTCTGAGATTCTGCTGCTTCATCTACATAGTGGGGGTAATAATGCCCCCCGCCCTTTGCCTTAATTATTCTAAGAGCCAAGTGATTCTTAGAATAAATGTGTTATTATCTTGAAGTTTGTTCATAATCTAATGATCAAAGCCAATGGCCCTTTCTGTCTTTGTGTTACTCAAGCTTTCTATATATTTAGTTAAGTAGCCTCAAACGCTCTCCTTTCATAATGTAACACTCTATGGGTTCTATTCCCTACTTTAGAAAGGTTTCTTCATTGCTATCTTTTGTAGACTTTCTCCTGCCTCCTGAAGTTAATACCCCTGAAATTGTGTCTTTGGGTTTCTCCTTCTCCTTTCCCTCTCCCTCTCTCTCTCTGTGTCTCTCACCAATCTCACCTGGCTAAGTATCCCCTTTAGCTGGACGATTCTCATGTCTACGTTCCTAATCCACAGCTCTGTTTCGAGATCCACACTGTTTCCAGTTGCCACTTAGAAAGCCCATAGGTAATTAACACTCAAGCTTGACAGCTCCCTCCCCAAAACCAGCTCTTCCAAATAGACTGCTGTTTCTATAAATGGCACTGTTTTCCTCCTAATTCCCCACTCTCAAAATGTCAGGTATATGTGACTTCTCTGTTCCTTCTCCTCCACAATTTTCATATTTTGTGGGTTTGCCCTCTACAGAATCCTTTTTATCTGTTTCCTTCCAATTTCTATGACACTGCCATGGCTCAGGCTTGCCTTGCCTCCTGTCGAAACCATTCCCGTAGCCTCTCTTCATCCTCGCTTCCCTCGAATTCATTCACTACATGTTGCCAGAAAACTCTTCCTAACGCACGACTCTGGGCAGATCGTTCTCCTACAGCACGTGCTTTTAAAGACTGATTGCATGTGAAATCAAATTCAGACTTCTTATCCTGGTTCCATTTATTCATTCCTTCGATGAATATTCATTGTTAAGTGCTGGAAATACAGTGATGAGAAAAACAGGCCTGATTCAGGCCCTCACTGAATTTTCAGTCTGGTATGGCAGACAAACATTGCATGAATGGGCAAACAAAAAGTTAATTCGAATTGTCAGCACTTTATGAATGAGAAATTAAGGTTATTTCAAATAACGTCCCCTGATCTGGAGGCTCAGAGAAGGCTTTCCCACAGAAGTTTTATGTTTATATATCATGCATGTAGAGACTTCCCTTTTCTCAAATCCTCTACTCACAATCGATCTTTCATTCAAATTGAACAACTTGGAATCCTTGGGTATGCCTTCTTCTGTGCTTTGTTCATGCTGAAGCTTTTATCTATGCTATATTCTACATATCTTTCAAGTCCCACCTCCTCCATGTAGCCTTGTTAGTAATTTCTCCATTCAGCTGTGAGTTCTTCCTCCCTAATCCAGTGGTCCAGGGATCCAATGATCTTGTTAAAGCCATACTTGTTTGGAGGTTAAGATGGGAAAAAATAATCAGTTGTATTTCTAAGTATTAGAAACAAGCAAATGGAAAAAGAATACTTAACAGGGCTTCACTGGTGGCGCAGTGGTTGAGAGTCCGCCTGCCGATGCAGGGGATGCGGGTTCGTGCCCCGGTCCGGGAAGATCCCACATGCCGCAGAGCGGCTGGGCCCGTGAGCCATGGCCGCTGAGCCTGTGCGTCCGGAACCTGTGCTCCACAACGGGAGAGGCCACAGCAGTGAGAGGCCCGTGTACCGCAAAAAAAAAAAAAAAAAAAAAAAAAAAGAATACTTAACAATCCATTTGAAATAGCATCAAAAATTATGAAGGGCTTCCCCGGTGGTGCAGTGGTTGAGAATCCACCTGCCAATGCAGGGGAGACAGGTACGAGCCCTGGTCTGGGAAGATCCCACATGCCACAGAGCAACTAAGCCCGTGCACCACAACTACTGAGCCTGCACTCTAGAGCCTGTGAGCCACAACTACTGAGCCCCCGTGCCACGACTACTGAAGCCCATGCGCCTAGAGCCCATGCTCTGCAACAAGAGAAGCCACCGCGATGAGAAGCCCGCGCACCGCAACAAAGAGAAGCCCCAGCTCGCTGCAACTAGAGAAAACCCGCGCACAGCAACGAAGACCCAACACAGCCAAAAATAAGTAAAATAAATAAATTTATAAAAAATAAAATTATGAAATACGAACCTCTGCTTCCAGCTCAGTTTTACTCTCCCACCTGAAACAACCAAGCAACAACCAAAAATCGATAAATAAATCAGTAAATCAACCCCCACAAAATATATGAAACAATGACTTTGAAGACACAGTATCAGGCAATGAAGGACAGTGATACCTGAAAAGCAGAAGGTAAGAAAGGGGGGCGCTATGATTGCCTAAGCTTATGAGCTTGAGAGAGTTTGGGAGCTTCTAGGTTTCAGCACACAGAGAGAAAACCAGGCAAAACCCAGTGACTTCTTGAATTGAGGAGGTGGCACTGAGAGTCTAGAGAGACTGTGGGAGCTGGAGTGTTCAAGACAGAGTAATAAGGAGGAGAGTTTTGCACAAAAAGAGAAATCCGGATATTTGCAGAAGGTCCGCCTCAGGTATGCAGCCGAGAATTGATCAGTGGATGTATGTGAGGAAACTACTTGAAAGTGGACTTGGGTTAGTTGTAAATGTTTATTAGTAATAGTCGAAAACTGGAAATAACCCAGATATCCATCAACAGTTGAATGGACAGTTTGTGGTATATTCATATAGTGCAGTATATTCGTACTCAACCATATTGACCAACCTCAAAAACGGAATGTGGAAAGAAGGCAGTCACAAAAGCGTAAAAACTGTCTCTTTCCATACAGGAAGTGAAAGAACAGGCAAGGTGGGTCCATGGTGATAGGTTTCAGATCAGTGGTTGCCCCGGGTGTTGAGGATTAACTGGCAGAGACATGAGAGGACTTTCTGGAGTGATGGAAATGTTTGTTGTCTTGACTGGGGTGGTGGTTTCATGGGTTTATTATACATTTATCAAACTTGGTCAAGATGTATGCTTTAGATTTCTGCATTTTATTCTTACATACACGTTGCTTTAAAAATTAGACAAATATTAATCTTGTCGGGTAACAGATGATGAGTGACAGTTTATAAAGCTTGTGTTTCTGAATATTTAATTTTTTAAGTAGGCTTTAAATTTCTACTTCGTTAAGTCATTAAATATATGACATCTCTTCAGACTTAAAATGCACCTGTTTATAAGAATTGTATAAAAATTCTGAGCCTTTACATCATCAAAGAGTTAAAAGTTTCAAGAAATAAAAAATTGCTGAACCAATTTTTGTTGTAAAACATGCTACTGAAACGGAGATGAGATGGAAAGGGTTTCAAGGCTGAAATGAAACTCCACCATAACAAAGGCAGAGAACTATGAAGAAAGGGGAGAACAATTAAAAGTTACAAGAATAATTAAGCATCCTAGGACGAACGCAGTAGAAGTTGTGAGTGTGAATACCCAACAAGCCATGATCCATGCAGAGGGACCTAAGTCAGGAAATATGCGTTAGAACTGGGAGCCCTGCCGTGACCTTGGGTCCTGTTCTCATACCACACATATCTCTCATTCCACGGGACACAAATATGCCTTTCATATTAGAAAGAAGACTATTTCCTATATGCTCGGCCTTTCCAGTGGCCATCAACAAGCACAGGGACAGACATCTGGACAGAAGCTACTTAGGTTTTCTAAAACCTTTATTTCTTCCCAAACACATATCTTATTCTCTGAAAGTTTATTCAGTGGACTCATTAAGTGCTGTATTTGAGAACAAGATTTTAACATGATTTTCAAGAAAATACATAACTTGAGAAATATGTTCATATAATTAATAAAGACCTACTAGAATGGGGGTGTCACGTTGGCGACAGCCACTTTCTCGTGGTTTGCTTTATATTAGAATCGTTTGCTCACTTCACTGTCTCTGTTCAGCTATAAACAACATGAGGGCAGGAACTGCATCTTACTTCCTTTATGTATCTCTGTCAGAGCCTTGAACATGACTGGTGATTAAGCATTACTTACTCAATTAAAATTAATCAAAGTGGCTTTTACTTTTTCCTCTGCATTTCCAGGTGCTCAAGAGTCCCTCTGGAACAAGTTCTCTTTTTTTTTTTAATATCTTTATTGGAGTATAATTGCTTTACAATGTTGTGTTAGTTTCTGCTGTACAACAAAGTGAATCAGCTATATGTATACGTATCTCCTCCCTCTTGCGTCTTCCTCCCACCCTCCCTATCCCACCCCTCTAGGTGGTCACAAAGCACTGAGCTGATCTCCCTATGCTATGCGGCTGCTTCCCACTAGGCACAGGTTCTTCTAATCTGGATCCTTCATTGCTCTTTTTAGTGTGTTTTGAAGGTGAATATTTTTTATTCATTCGTGCGTCTCTTACTGATTTCTTCCCTCTTTCCCGAGGAGTTCAGCAGCTAAATAGAGAAACTGTTTCCATCCGTGGGATGAGTCCTGTTTTCTCTATGATTTCCTCCAAAAGAAAGAGCAATAAATAAAGCAGGGCAAACATGAGCTGTGTCAACATAGCAAAACACCTGCAGGATAACAACTTAGAGCTGACAAAGACTTACGCAACTTTTTAATGGTTTGTCCTGGATCCAACAGGATATTCCTGACAGTAACTCTCTCCCTGCCAAAGGGATCGTGACCCTTGAATCTGGTAGAGAAATTGAGTATAATACTGTACTGTTGCTTCTGGGAACGACAGGATAAAATATGTGGTTGGAATCTTGGTCACAGAAAGATGTTGTCCATAGATTAGCACACGAGACAGAAAACGATCATAGTGATAGCAGGCAAAACATCTAACATATATACAGGATAGGCAGTTTGCAAAGCAGTTTTGTAGCCATGCAATAGACATATTGTAGCCCCTCTCCCCCCAACACACACACACACACACACACACACACACACACACACACGCACACACCACACCAAGGGGGTGACTGTAATTTTGTTCATTGCACAGATGAGAAATGGACTCTGACCGATGGAGGTATTTACTCAGTCACAAAACCACATTTCTCCTTCATATTTCTTTTTCTTTTTTTATATTTATTTATTTTTGGCTGCATTGGGTCTTTGTTGTTGTGCGCGGGCTTTCTCTAGCTGCGGCCAGCGGGGGCTGCTCTTCATTACGGTCGATGGGTTTCTCACTGCGGGTGGCTTCTCTTGTTGCGGAGCACAGGCTCTAGGCGCGCCAGCTTCAGTAGTTTTGGCACGCAGGCTCAGTAGTTGCGGCTCGTGGGCTCTAGAGCACAGACTCAGTAGTTGTGCCGCACAGGCTTAGTTGCTCCACGGCATGTGGGATCTTCCTGGACCAGGGCTCGGACCCATGTCCCCTGCATTGGCAGGTGGATTCTTAACCACTGTGCCACCAGGGGAGCCCCCCCTCCTTCATATTTCTGACTCGTATGCATTAACCAACTAATTCCATTTATGACCTGTGTAGTCTTATTGATCTGTAGTAAAGCCATTCCTCAGCTTTGATACAATATCATTTAAAATTCATTAAGGTGACTTCTGGTTTAAAAAAATATAAAATTTCTCCCAACTGCCCATTAAAATAGCTAGGAAACTACAGAATAAAGAAGAAAAGTTATCCCAAGGAAAATTAAGACAGTTATACAACTTATTAGAATTTGGGGTGAATCTTGACCAATGGAGAAGTAGATTTGACAAACATTAATGGGAAATACTAAGCACTTATCTGATGCCAGCCACAGTGCAAGGTACTGGGAATATATTGTCAATAAATACAATTGTAATCAGCCTCACAGAGTTCACCGTCTAGCTCAGCTTGCTATAATCTCCCAGACACTGCTTCACAGTGTACCTAAACCCCCTGGAAGGAGGCAGGGCTATGACTTTTACCATTCCAGTGATTCTTGCGCTCAGAGGCCCTGTACGTGTACCAGCTGGAATACTGGGCAGGTGGTACTTAGTCTGTAGACCCTTATCTGGCAGCCAGAGCACTGATACTTTCTTCTTGCTCATCTCACTCTCCCCTCCTCCTTGCCCCACATCTTGCTGTATTTTTGCATTAGCTGGAAAATAGGTATACAGTTCTTAGCATAGCCCTTGAGTCCTAGTAAGTTCCCATTAATGTTAGACATTTACATTATCATTTTTATTTTTCTAATTCAGAGGTGATTCTGATTCCAGAGAGTGATGGCACAGAAAGTAGGGCTCAGGAAAACTGGTGGCAGTATCAGTATATGGCCGGTGTAGACTCCACGTGTCATGCTCCAAAGGCAGAGAGGACCAAGATCAGAGAATGCCGGTAGGAGTACTATGTTAGTCAGGGTTCTCCAGAGAAACAGAACCAATGGAATGTATATAGAAAGAGATTTTTATTTAATAAGGAGTTGACTCACCCAATGTTGAAGGCTGAGAAGTCCCAAGAGCTGCAGTTGGCAAGCTGAAGACTCAGGAGGACTGCTCATGTAGTTCAAGTCTAAAAGCTGGCAGGGGCCAAGAGCCAGTGTTTCAGATTGAGTTCAGAGGCACAGAAAACAAAAAACAAACAACAATGCCCCAGCTGGAAGGCAGTCAGGCAAAAGGAGTCCCTTCTCCCTCAGCCTTTTTCTTCTATTCAGGCCTTCAACTGATTGGATGAGGCCCACCCACACTGGGGCAGGTAATCTGCTTTACTCAGTCTACTCATTCGAATATTAATCTCATCCAGAAACACCCTCAAAGACACACCCAGAATAACGTTTGATCAAACATCTGGGCACCCCATGGCCCAGTCAAGTTGACACAAAAATTAACCATTACAGGTACCTAGTGAGGATATTAATTTTTCAACCATTCCATAGTTTCAAAATGCAAGGGGTGAGATAAGATGTCATGAGGAGAATCACAACAATTAAAAATACCCTAGGGCTTCCCGGGCGGCGCAATGGTTGAGAGTCCGCCTGCTGGTGCAGGGGACACGGGTTCGTGCCCCGGTCTGGGAGGATCCCGCATGCCGCGGAGCGGCTGGGCCCGTGAGCCATGGCCGCTGAGCCTGCGCGTCCGGAGCCTGTGCTCCATAACAGGAGAGGCCACAACAGTGAGAGGCCCACGTACCGCAAAAAAAAAAAAGTACCCTAAAAACCAGCAAGTGGCCAAGTAGCACTTTAACCTGCTCTCAAACAGTAGATTCAGGAAAGGACCTGCATCTTCCCACAAATCTGCAGAGTGGGGTCAGGACAGTCCACGCTTCTATCTGTTGATAAAAAAGTATGACCAGATCTCAACTGATTGAAGAATGAGAAACAGAAGCAAAGTAAGGGTCTATAAAATGTAGTGTAAGACTAGAGGAAAAGAATAATCTCCACAAAGTTTTGAAGAATTTCAGGAATCTCTTTGCCTTCCTCCACAAAGTGCAGGAAGATGCTGTCTCAATGAATTAAAGCAGAAAGACAAAGAAGGAAGAAAAAACCCAAAAAGATGACGGGATGGGATAAAAAGGCAAAGCAAGGTTTAAAAAGCAAAATGAGTAAAATGAGGAGAACTTTAAAAAGGAAAAACAAATAGCACAGGTAAAATAAAGTCATTTTTTCATTTATGAAGAAAACAGGGACTTTTCTGAATATGCAAGGGCTAAGGAAATACCTAGAAGTTCTTCACTTAGTAATTGCTATTTTCCACAATTGCTCTGATTGTTCTAGTCACCAAGTATTGATAAAATAAGAAAAATAAATAGATACAAATGTCAGAAAGAAGAGGAAACAGAAGCTCTTAGAACTGAGGAGAGAGTTCAGTAAGTTGGTTGATTATAAAATAAATATGCAAAATTGATTATTTTTCTGTATGCCAGTAAATGGTTTGAAAATATATAATCACAAATCATTATAAAGTATAAAATACCTAAGAATAAGTGCAATAAGAAATAGGTAGGGGGACTTCCCTGGTGGCACAGTGGTTAAGAATCTGCCTGCCAATGCTGGGGACACAGGTTTGAGCCCTGGTCCGGGAAGATCCCACGTGCTGCGGAGCAACTAAGCCCGTGAGCCACAACTACTGAGCCTGTGCTCTAGAGCCTGTGAGCCACAACTACTGAGCCTGTGTGCCACAACTACTGAAGCCTGCACACTTAGAGCCTGTGCTCCACAACAAGAGAAGCCACTGCAATGAGAAGCCCACACACCGCAACTAAGAGTAGCCCCTGTTTGCTGCAACTAGAGAAAGTCCATGTGAAGCAACAAAGACCCAATACAGCCAAAAATAAATAAATTTATTTAAAAAAAAAGAAATAGGTAGGAATGACATTGTAAAAATGATAAAACTTCACCAAGGGAGATAAAAGAAGACAAATAACTGAAGAGAAAAATCTATGTTCATTAATAGGACAGCACAATATTCTATTCTCATATACTGAAAGTTAATTCTTTCCAAGTTAATTTATCCATTTAATACTATTTGATTAAAATCTTAATGAGATTTTTTGAGATGACTCATCGAACAAGAATAACCAAGAAACAAATTAGAAAAATGTTATGAAAGACGGAGGCTTACTTTACCAGGTTATCACTCATGACGGATACAAGGTAAAAAATGTATTTTCAGCTCTGATCTTGTTCTGACATCCAGACTCAGCTTTCCACCTGCTGGTGGACATGAAGTCCAGCCAGAACTTTGAAGTCAACACGCCCAAAGCTCCCCTTCCCAAAATAGCTCTCGTAAAATCAATTAAATCACACATCAGATGGATTCAAACTGCCCAGTACTTCTATTCCCATTACGACTCTCCTAATCAGGCTCTTACTTCCCTATCCCTGAGCTATTGCCATGGTCCTTGCTCAGATTTCTGACTGTATTCTCTTCTCTATACGTGGGCTCCATCCAGCAGTCCCTCTGCCAACCATGCTACTACTTGACTAACCACCGTGAAGGACCCTGGTCGTGTCACTCAGTCACATGCCTCAAAACTTATAGTGACCCCCCCCAATTGTCTACTAAATAGGCTCTAAGCTTGTTAGATTATATTGTTAAAAGGTCCTGCACTTTTTAAAAAAATAAATTTATTTATTTGCTTTATTTTTGGCTGCATTGGGTCTTTGTTGCTGCACGTGGGCTTTAGTTGTGGTGAGCAGGAGCTACTCTTCATTGCGGCGCACAGGCTTCTCATTGCAGTGGCTTCTCTTGTTGAGGAGCACGGGCTCTAGGTGCATGGGCTCCAGTAGTTGTGGCGCGCGGGCTCTAGAGCGCAGTGTCAGTAGTTGTGGTGCACAGGCTTAGTTACTCTGAGGCATGTGGGACCTTCTCAGACCAGGGATCGATCCCGTGTCCCCTTCATTGGCAGGTGGATTCTTAACCACTGCGCCACCAGGGAAGCCCAGGTCCTGCACTTTTTAGTCCCTACCTGTCTTCTCAGCTTTCTCTCTCATTAAACTCCTTTCTGCAAACTATGGTCCAGTCAACCTGAGCTGCTCACTGGGCCCTAGGGATGCATCCCACTTTGCTACTTACGTGATTTTACTTTACTAACTCTAGAATGCCCTTTCCTCCAATTCTGCATATCCCAAGTCTACCCCACCTTTTAACCTCATTTCACCTCTAACTGATGCCTATACCTAGAGGTTTTCCTCTGTGGGTCCTTTGGTACCTCATGTTCTACCTCAAAGCATGATCAATTCTAGACAAATTTTAGTCTATTCTACCAGAATATAAATTCCCTATGGGGGAATTTTTTGCTTATTCACCTGTGGGTGTTCATACCTTCCATCACGGTGCCCGACAAAGAGTAAATGATCATTTTATATGTTGAACTCATTAATTAATAGACATGCATACAATTGATCCAAATAACTGAAAGCTTAACAAATATTTAGTTAGAGGAAACTGACATATACTGAGCTATCCATTAAAAAAGACTAGAAATAGAACTTTAAACTACAAATAGAATTTGATTAGAGAACTTCGTTGTATGGTTTTCCAGAAATGTTTTTATTATACAGTATCAGTCTTTATGTTTTCAACCTTAACTCTCTTATTTTTTCATTTCTTGACTTTTCAGAATGAACAGAAAGAAACCTCATTCAGCCATTTCATTCCATTAGTATAGATGAGGAGATAAATTAAACAGATATTTATGAAGGTGATTCAACAAAGATTTCACTATCCCTTGGTCTTCATGTCAGGCAGTCTTGACACACCCAGAAAAGGTCACTTAAAAAAGGAAAAATAGGTTGGCATCAAAATAGTTTTCTGTAATATTAAAAACTAGATGAGTGTGAAGCAAATATCAAAATTTTGTCAAATCATGTAATCAATTTTATACAAGGCATATGAATTCTATATAATAACTAGAAATGATTGAACATATTACTTGAAGTGTTTTACAATAGTTCATTAAATCCTCAAAGCAAGATAGGTGTTCTTCCAATTTTGCAGAGTGGAAAACCGAGGAAAGAGTGGTTGACCAAGTTTGCAAAGCCAGGATTTGATTAAGCTAAGATTTTGACCTTGGCCATGTGAGAGCAGAACCTGCCCCCTTATAACTGCTATTCTATTTTAACTCACCATAGAAGATAATGTGGTACTTTCCTTCTCGTTGCTGCTAAATACAACTGAAAACCTGGACAGTGTATATAAAACAAACATAAGAAGAGTACATGAAAAGGTGTTCTATGTCAATAGCCATTAGGGAAATGTAAATTAAAACCACAATGAGCTATTACTACACACTTATCAGAATGGCTACAATAAAAAATAATAACACCAAATGCTGGCAAGGATGTGGAGAAACTCAACCCCTCGCACATTGCTGGAGGGAATGTAAAGAGATAGAGTCGGGCTTCCCTGGTGGCGCAGTGGTTGAGAGTCCGCCTGCCGATGCAGGGGACACGGGTTCGTGCCCCGGTCTGGGAAGATCCCACATGCCGCGGAGCGGCTGGGCCCGTGAGCCATGGCCGCTGAGCCTGCGCGTCCAGAGCCTGTCCTCCGCAACGGGAGAGGCCACAACAGTGAGAGGCCCGCGTAACGCATAAAAAAAAAAAAAAAAAAAAAAAAAAAAAAAAAAAAAAAAGAGATAGAGTCACCCTGGAAAACACTTCGGCAGTTTCTTAAAAAACCTGTAATTAGCATATGACCCAACAATTGCAGTCCTGGGTATTTATCCCAGAGAAATGAAAACTTATGTTCATGCAAAAGCCTGTACACAAATATTTTTATTGCCACTTGATTCGTAACAGCCCCAAACTGGAAAGAGCCCAGATGTCCTTCCTCGGGTGCATAGTAAAACAAACTGTGAGACGGCCACATTGTGGAGGACTACTTAGTAATCAAAAGGAACAAACTATCGATACACACGACAACCTGGATGAATCACCAGAGAATTACATTGAGTGAAAAAAGGTGATCCCGATAGGTGGCAGACTGTATGATTCCATTTATATAACATTCTTGAAATGATAAAATTATAGAAATGGAGGACATTATAGTTGCCAAGAGTTAAGAAGGGGTGTGGAGTGGGAGAGACATGTGGGTCACAGAAAGGGACAACCTGAGGGATTCTTGGTTGCATCTATGAAGTGTCCTTGATCTTGGCTGTACCAATGTCAATATCCTGGTTCTACTATAGTTTTTTTGTTTTGTTGTTGTTTTTTTTGCGGTACGCGGGCCTCTCACTGTTGTGGCCTCTCCCGTTGCGGAGCACAGGCTCCGGACGCGCAGGCTCAGCGGCCATGGCTCACGGGCCCAGCCGCTCCGCGGCATGTGGGATCTTCCCGGACCGGGGCACGAGCCCGTGTCCCCTGCGTCGGCAGGCGGACTCTCAACCACTGCACCACCAGGGAAGCCCTACTATAGTTTTTTTAAATTAATTTATTTTAATTGAAGTATAGTTGCTGTACAATATTATATGTTACTGGTGTACAATATAGTGATTCACAATATTTTTTCCTAAGTCATTTTAAAAAATGTTTTTATTTTATATTGAAGTATAGTTGATTTACAATGTTGTGTTAGTTTCAGATGTACAGCAAAGTGATTTAGTTATACCTATACATGTATCTATTCTTTTTCAAATTCGTTTCCCGTTTAGGTTATTACAGAATATTGAGTAGAGTTCCCTGTGCTATACAGTAGGTCCTTGTTGATTATCTGCTTTCTATATAGTACTGTGTATATGTTAATCCCAAACTCCTAATTTATCACTCCCTGCACCTTTCCTCTTTGGTAACCATAAGTTTGTTTTAGAAGTCTGTGAGTCTGTTTCTGTTTTGTAAATAAGTTCATTTGTATCGTTTTTTTAGATTCCACATACAAGTGATCTCATATGATATTTATCTTTCTCTGTGTGACTTACTTCACTTAGTATGATAATCTCTAGGTCCATCCATGTTGCTGCACAGGGCATTATTTCACTCTTTTTTATGGCTGAGTAATATTCCATTGTATATATGTACCAAGTTCTACTATAGTTTTTGTTTTCTTAAATTTATTTATTTAATTAATTTATTTTTGACTGTGTTGGGTCTTTGTCGCTGCAGGCTTTCTCTAGTTGTGGTGAGCGGGGGCTACTCTTTGTTGCGGTGCCTGGGCTTCTCATTGCGGTGGCTTCTCTTGTTGCAGAGCACGGACTCTAGGCACGTGGGCTCAGTAGTTGTGACTCACGGGCCCTAGAGCGCAGGCTCAGTAGTTGTGGTTCATGGGCTTAGTTGCTCTGCGGCATGTGGGATCTTCCCAGACCAGGGCTCCAACCCATGTTCCCTGAATTGGCAGGCAGATTCTTAACCACTGTGCCACCAGAGAAGTCCCTCTACTATAGTTCTGCAAGATGTTACCATTGGGAGAAACGAGGTAATGGGAACACAGTCTCTCTTTGCATCATTTCTCACAATGGCATGTGAAGCCACAATTTCCCCAAAATAAAAAGTTTAATTAAGAAATGGATAATGTTCCTAAATCTGGAAAACCATATTTCTATGTTCAAAGGCAACAAAAAGGCACACTCAGACTTACCACTCTAACATCGTTTATGGCTGAGGGGGTGGCATGGGTAGGGCGGGGTAGGGTGATGGCAGGGCTTAGAGAAAGTCTTCAAATGGAGAGGTTAGGAAAATAGAACTCATGAGAGCACATGAAACGTCTATGAAAAGACACAGCGTGACCAATAAAATAAAACCGTGTTAAGACAGAACAGTTGATGTTATGGTGATTACCTCGAGATGCCTCACCCCCTAAGTGATGGAAAACGCATAATATAGAGACCGTTTTCCCCTCACCCCCCTACCTACAATAATGCTTCCTGTTCCCAACTTGGTCGTGTACCTGTCAAGTCTCTCATACATTTTAAAGCTGTTTCAGTTTTTTTTTTTTTTTTTTTTTTTTTCAGTACGCGGGCCTCTCACTGTTGTGGCCTCTCCCGTTGCGGAGCACAGGCTCCGGACGCGCAGGCTCAGCGGCCATGGCTCACAGGCCCAGCCGCTCTGCGGCATGTGGGATCTTCCCGGACCGGGGCACGAACCCGTGTCCCCTGCATCGGCAGGCGGACTCTCAACCACTGCGCCACCAGGGAAGCCCTGTTTCAGTTTTAATAGGGCTCCAATACTCACTTCAAATGCCCGTTAATTGGATTTATACATTCTCCTCCATGAGACTAAGAAGTAGAGCTTTATGTTTTTATTAAAGCCTTTGAAGTATTAGGGTTTATTTTATTTCTTAAAATAATAGACCCAAATTAAATCTTAGCTTAAGAAATCTTTTCTATGGAAATAAGGAAGAAGGAAAAAGATCCCTTTGGAAGGGATGAATACTCTTCTCTACCACTCAGAAAATCAAAGCTGTTTTGATAAGTTTGAATTGCTGCCTCACCCTACTTGTTTCACTTTATTCGATACCAGAATAACTTCCTGTTGCATTGCCAGATGGTTAGAGTGATTTCATGGCAACATCGCCCACATGTGCTTTCATGAAGTCTAAATAGAACAGTTCACATTTCTGGGCTCAATCAGAACTCCTAAAACGCCTTCTGCTCTAGAATAAAAGAAAGCAGAGATGCAAAGCTTTACGCACTTCTTGAAGTGTCAAGCCTCTGCAGGCTTCTGTGATGTAACCATTCCCTTTTCCTCTACTTGCATTCAGAGCAATGTCCTGTCTTGACTGGAGGATGGGATCACCTGAGGAGTTTTCAAAAACACTGGTGCCCGGGCCCCACCCCCAGAGAGCTGAATTGATAGGTTTCCAGTGTGGCCTGAGTCTCAGGAGTTTTTAGAGCTCCCAGAAATTTCAAATATACAGCCCGGGTTGATCAAATCTTTATGTGTTTGATCAAATCCAGGTGCCATTTAATTTGCTGTTTTTATCAGCTCAATTCCTAGCCTGATGAAGCTGCATTTTTCAAAAATGTAACTGGAATTCTAAATCAGGCTTTACATCAAGGATTTAAGTTCCCTCTTCAGTAATTAGCTCAATTTTATTTTATTTTATTTTTAAATTTTTATTTCCTTTTTTTAAATAAATTTATTTGTTTTATTTATTTATTTTTGGCTGCGTTGGGTCTTTGTTGCTGTGTGCGGGCTTTCTCTAGTTGTGGCGAGAGGGGGCTACTCTTCATTGTGGTGCGCGGGCTTCTCATTGCGGTGACTTCTCTTTGTTGTGGAGCACAGGCTCTAGGCGCGCGGGCTCAGTAGTTGTGGTGCGCGGGCTCAGTAGTTGTGACTCATGGGCTCTAGAGCATAGGCTCAGTAGTTGTGGCTTGTGGGCTCTAGAGTGCAGGCCCAGTAGTTGTGGCTCACGGGCTTAGTTGCTCCGCGGCATGTGGGATCTTCCTGAACCAGGGCTCGAACTCGTGTCCCCTGCATTGGCAGGCGGATTGTTAGCCACTGCACCACCAGGGAAGCCCATTAGCTCAATTTTAAATTAGTTATCTTGATCTTGGTAATCATTCCATGTCTATGTGTATAAAATCATCACGTTGTACCCTTTAAATACATACAGTTCTATTTGTCAATTATTCCTCAATAAAATTTTTTTAAATGCTCCTAAATTTTACTAGTAAAAAAAAAAACTAGTAAGTTAGATTTTGCAGTTTGGGTGTTCATGAACAAACTGGAGGTCTCTGACATGTAGCAGGTTGTAATTGGGCCGCAGCACAAATTTGAATGAGATGCGCTGCAGGCTGGAGAGCAAGGGCAGGTACCTGTCAATTCAGTCTTGCAGTTTTCCCCTTGTCATGGCTGGGCTCACTGTATAACATCTTTATGTGCACCTTTAAAAATGGCCTATAGGTGAGAAGGAAGATGCTGGTGAAAGTGAAAAGAGCAGTTCACTTTTGGTGTGAAGATATCCATCAGAAACATTCCATTGTGAAACGTTCCCATGTTTCTGTAATTCATGTATTTACCTTCCTCTCCCCCTACCCCCAACCCCCCGACACACACAGTCATATTTTCCATCATTTTCAAGAGCCACTCATGTTTCGATAGTATATTTGCCGGGAAAGGAGGAGCACGTTTATCTCCTGTTTGTCCCGCAATCATGTAACCGTGTAGCTGCACCTCTGCTCCCCTCTGTTCCCTCCCAAGGCTTCCAGCTTTTGTGTTATGCCTCTGTCCAACGTGGGGCTGGTTGCTGCCCCAAACCTTGGCACTCCCAGCCTTCCTTAATAAAACGCTGTCGTGCCATGCTAGGTGGAGGGGTGATGTGGGGAAGGGCAGATGCCGTCTTCCGCCCCATCCTTTGTTTCCCCCTAGTACCATGATACCATGACACTGAGTCCATGAGAAGATTTACTGAAAGTTTGCAACTCACTGGAGAGATGACAATGTAGGCAAAGGAACTTTAAACAGGAGGCAAAATATAGCTGTTCTCAGTCTAAGACAAAAGGAAAAGAAACAACACTCCTTACAGGGCCCTGTCCTGGCACATTGCAGTGCTTAGCCAGTCTTCCCTGTTTCAAGGTCTACTTTCCTCTCTCCCTCTCTCTCTCTCTGTAGAAAGACCCTTCTCCAATTCTTTACAGTACTGGAAAAATCCTTCCCTCCCTCTGAAATAACGCCTCCGTAACCAGGGCAATCCATAGCATCCACGACTCTCAGTCCATTTCCCAAAAGGGGGTTGCAGCATGCATCCACTTACTTAAAATCGACTCTACAATCCTCCTTAAAAACAGTGATCAGGGACTTCCCTGGTGGTGCAGTGGTTAAGAATCCGCCTGCCAATGCAGGGGACACAGGTTCAATCCCTGGCCAGGAAGATCTCACATGCCGCGGAGCAACTAAGCCCGTGCGCCACAATTACTGAGCCTGTGCTCTAGAGCCCGTGAGCCACAACTACTGAAGCCCGTGAGCCACAACTACTGAAGCCCGCGCACCTAGAGCCCGTGCTCTGCAACAAGAGAAGCCACCGCAATGAGAAGCCAGCACGCAGCAACAAAGACACTACACAGCCAACAATAAATAAATATGATAAATAAATTTATATGTTAAAAAAAAGTGAGCAGTGACAATCTGTAGAGTGCAGATGACTCTGCCCACCTTCTTCTTAAAAAGCTTTTGGCCAAAAGCGAAAATGAGTTGGGAGCCATGAGTCTGCGTGCCCTCTGTTGGTAGCATTTCTCTGAGCTTCTCATTTTGCTGTGCTAAGTGCAATTCTGATATTAGGTACATGCATTTTTCACACAACACAGTCCCTAAACATATGCCAACCACTTAATTAGGCATCCAGTTGAAGCAACAATGACGTCCTCTATTGCTGGAGGAAACACTGGTTGGGACTTACTGGGTGACAATGTATCTGTCTTCACTTCCTAAAGGATTTTCAAGGATAATGTTTATATGGAATTTTCCCTTTGGAAGTGTTGACATTTGACCAGGGGTCAGCAAACTTTTTCTGCAAAAGTTTATGTAGTCAGTATGTTAGGCTTTGTGGGCTGTGTGGTCTCTGTCACTATTACTCAACCCTGCTGCTGTAATGTGAAAGCAGCCGTAGACAATATGTAGACAAATGGGCAGGACTGTTCCAATAAAACTTTATTTACACAAACAGGCAGTGGGCCAGACCTGGCCCCTGGGTCCTAGCTTGCCAACCCCTGCTTTAGACAATCCCTCACATAAGAGGCTACTTGGAGGCCTCAGCAGAATCATCCAGGTGAGTTCTGACAGGTGAACTGTCCAAGGTTGGGGTTGTGGCAGTCTAGGGCTCCTGGTGTTTGAGATCTTTGCATCAAAATGAGGTGAAAGTCCCCATTCCTTCTGAGGCTACCAGTCTTTGTGAGTAACCCTGAGGAAACAGACTCAAACACACTCCTACACAGGTACACCCACTTCCACCCCCTCACACACATTCACACTTTCTTCTCCCGAGAACAAGCAATTCTCAGGGACAGACTTGTCTACGTCCACATTAAAGGAAAGAAAGAGTTTCCTAGAAGCAGCAAAATCTGCACAGCTGCCCTGTTCACAGTAGGGAGCACATTCTACGTTATATCGCAGAGCAAGTTCAATACTCTTATTTTCTTTCTCTCCCTCCCAGCCATGCCAGTAGGAAATGAGGTCCCTCACGATGTCTTTCCAAACAATACAGTCCTCAACCCCTTGGCTAAAAGGACAACTGCCTGGATTTTGAAATTACCGTTTTTTGTTTTCGTTTTTGTTTTAAACTACATACAAGCTCCCTCTAAGTGTCTCAGGAGAAGAGGAGCTGTAGAAAAATATATTCTCCTACCCTTGTCTCCATCTGCGGTCAGTCCCTAGAGGTCAGAGCAGTATGTGCGTGTGGTTCCTTGAGTTACTCCTGAGAATTTGGGGGTTGGCTAACCTATTAGTAGGTGTCTCTTGAAAATGCCAAGGGCTTGCTGCATTGATACCACATGGGAGTAGTGAGGATCCTTATCTCTGGGACAAGCACCTGTAACTCTTTATAGAAGACTTTCTTCACGGGGACAGTATGGGGTCTTACACAGAACACCGCACAGAAGGAACACCGCTGTCCTCTTTAGACAGTCCTCCTTCACTTTTATGGAAATATGCTAAAAGTATCTCTTCATTCTCAGCCATACACATCCTCATCACCACTCTGTTTTTCCTATGACTTCACCCTCTTCCATTGCCCCATAGCATACATCCCCCAAACTGAAAATGGTCCACTGGGATTTTACTCTTGGCCTATGGCAGAACCAAGCCACTTTACGATGGCCAGAAGAACTGAAGCTCTATGACCACCACCCCGGCTCTCTTCCCTTTCTTCACACAGGAAAAGTCATAAAATCCCCTAGGAAATACCATTTTTCTGTCTCTGCGTCTTCAGTGCTGGTTAATAAAATTCTGCAGTGTATCACATATATGGTCATGCTCTGAAGTTGTTTGATGCATGGGTACTTTTTTTTCTGACTAGGCTTTGAATTTTCTTATAGCTTGATGCAGTATATACAGAACATCTCAATGGTGTGTTTGATTCAAGCAAGATTAGTTTTTAAAAACTATAAATTTATTTAGTAAATGTTTTCAAGCATTGTTACATGAATGATCACACATTATTTTCTATGTCCACTAGTGACTGGGGGGAAAATGCATGTGTTTCAATTAAAGCAGAGAGATTGAAATCAGATTTTTTCCTTTTTCACTTTTTAACTCAACTATTAGTTTAAAATTAATACATATTTGTTGCAAAATCCTATAATGTTACAAAAATATGAAAAGCAGAAAATAGTAGCCATGTTGTCCTTTAATCCTACCCACACTACCAAAAGAAAATATATCAAAGTTTATAGTGAATATTCTTCCCAACACTCTATTTTGCTTTATCCTCTTCCATGAGACCAGAAAATTTTAGGTAAAGGCTGTTGCATCAAACTGCGTTCTCGAGTTAAGAAGATGTAGAGAGGGCTTCCCTGGTGGTGCAGTGGTTGAGAGTCGGCCTGCTGATGCAGGGGACACGGGTTCCCACATGCTGCGGAGCGGCTGGGCCTGTGAGCCATGGCCGCTGAGCCTACGCGTCTGGAGCCTGTGTTCCGCAATGGGAGAGGCCACAACAGTGAGAGGCCCGCATACCGCAAAAAAAAAAAGAAGAAGATGTAGAGAAAATGATGTACAACTGATTCATAATGGATATGTGAAGTGAAGTGAGCAAAGAAAATAAACCTTTGAGGTATAAGATATCTAGGTTTTTAACTACACTTAGTAAGAGGAATAGGGAAAAGTATGTCTACTCCATCTTCCTGGAAACTGAAGTCTAAGGAATTTTATCGAGTGAGCACGGAATGGTTAAACTGTAACTAGCCTGATGTATTAAAATGGGGAGATGTCCTAATTATTATTATTTTTGCTGTACGCGGGCCTCTCACTGTTGTGGCCTGTCCCGTTGCGGAGCACAGGCTCCGGACGCACAGGCTCAGCGGCTATGGCTCACGGGCCCAGCCGCTCCGTGGGATGTGGGATCTTCCCGGACCGGGGCACGAACCCGTGTTCCCTGCATTGGCAGGTGGACTCTCAACCACTGCGCCACCAGGGAAGCCCAGATGTCCTAATTTTTAACAATGTTTCCACTTTTTCAATGAAACTCTCCCCCCTGCCGCCCATCATGGGATATTATTTAATATTTTGCTTAAAGTTAATACCAGTATTTTAAGAAAAATTTTAGAAATCACTATTCGCATCTGAAATTGGCTCATGGCTTTCTTCTTCCGGCATATATTTGTCATTCGGGCTTTAGAAAATTGTTTAAATTTTTTTGCTTCTTTATTTATGCCCTAGAGCCGTTTAAATTGCATAGGAATTATCTGTTCCTTAAAGAGCTGTACAAGAAATTTCTGTATCCAGAAAGCATTTTATTTATGGCACTTTTTTGCTGTTTTGTTTGTTTTGGTTTTTTTTTGGCTGCGTTGGGTCTTTGTTGCTGCGCACGGGCTTCCTCTAGTTGTGGTGAGCGGGGGCTACTCTTCGTTGCGGTGCACGGCCTTCTCATTGTGGTGGCTTCTCTTGTTGCGGAGCATAGGCTCTAGGCACGCGGGCTTCAGTAGCTGTTGCATGCGGGCTCAGTAGTTGTGGCACAGGGGCTTAGTTGCCCCGCGGCACGTGGGATCTTCCAGGACCAGGGATCGAACCCGTGTCCCCTGCATTTGCAGGCGGATTCTTAACCACTGAGCCATGAGGGAAGTCTACGTAGGCTTTGTCTTCAGTCAACTTTTGGAATTTTATATTTTCCCTGTTTTCAGATATATTATCAAGCTCTTGCTTTTACTTCTCTTATATTTCCTCCATTTCTGTAGTTATTTTCTTATTCTTATTTCCAGGTATTCATGTTTTCTTCTCTTTTTTTCTTATTAAATAATCAAATGATTTATTTGTGTTGTTGCTTTTATTACAAAAGTTTTATTTGTAATTTGCACTGCTTTTTGCTTTTCAATTATTTGATTCAGTGTTTTATTAATTCTCTCATTCTGCTTTCCTTAGGTTTAACTTTTCTTTTGATTTCTAAAAATCATTTTCGTTGTTTCTTTTTTGGTAGTGAAAATATATGAGGTTATGAATGTTCTTATAAGTACACCTTTGCTCACATTTCTCAGACTTTGATAACTACTGTTCTCATTTTCCTTCTTTTGTTGGTACTCTGACATTTGGATTTTGGTCACCTGTGTAATTAATACAAGAGTTGTCTAGGGGAGCACATGAATAATTCCCAAGGGTTGAAGGCTTTGCCTCCACTTAAAAAAAATCCAATTTCGAGTTGTATGTGGTAAAACTATTTTATGCTTTTTCTGCCTTATAGAATGTACCAAAATCTTTTCTATGGCTTGACATATGGTCAATTCTTATCGTGGTTTCATGGGAGCCTTGAGAGAAGGTAGTTTATTTTTAGAGAGAGAGTTTGATAGATACTTATAATTTCAAGCTTGTTAATTATGTTATTCAGGTCCTCAGTGTTTTTATTTTCCTATCTGTTTGCCCCAACAAGGACTGAAGAAAGGCATTTAAATAATTTGTCATTTAAAAAATGGAAGTAATGCTTTCTCATAAATAATTTTAGGAAAAAAACTCCAAATGGTGATCAAGGTGCTTTTTCCTCTCGTTCGCCATTCTCAGTTCCTCACCCCAAAGGCAAATGCTGTTCAGATTTTCTGGTTTTAATATATGTTGTGGAAATAGATAGATTGTATTACATACTATATTATGTCTAAATATATATGTTATTTTTTTAACTTTTTTTTTTATTGGAGTATAGTTGCTTTACAATGTTGTGTTAGTTTGTGCTGTACAATGAAGTGAATCATCTATATGTATACATATATCCCCTCCCTCTTGGACCTCCCTCCCATCCCCCCATCCCAACCACCTAGGTCATCACAGAGCACCAAGCTGAGCGCCCTGTGCTATACAGCAGGTTCCCACTAGCTATCTATTTCACACATGGTAGTGTATATTTGTCAATCCTAATCTCCCAGTTCATCCCGCCCTCCCCATCCCTCCCTGTATCCACATGTCTGTTCTCTATGTCTCTCTATTCCTGCCCTGCAAATAGGTTCATCTGTACCATTTTTCTAGATTCCACATATATGCATTAATATACGATATTTGTTTTTCTCTTTCTGACTTACATCACTCTGTATGACAGACTCCAGGTCCATCCACATCTCTACAAATGATCCAATTTCGTTCCTCTTTATGGTTGAGTTATATTCCATTGAATATATGTGCCACATCTTCTTTATCCATTCATCTGTTGATGGACATTTAGGTTGTTTCCATGTCCTGGCTATCGTAAATAGTGCTGAAATAAACATTGGGGTGCATGTATCTTATGGTTTTCTCTGGGTATATTCCCAGTAGTGGGATTGCTGGGTCGTATGGTAGTTCTATTTTTAGTTTTTTAAGGAACCTCCATACTGTTCTCCATAGTGGCTGTATCAGTTTACATTCCCACCAACAGTGCAAGAGGGTTCCCTTTTCACCACACCCTCTCCAGCATTTATTGTTTGCAGATTGTTTGATTATGGCCAGTGTATGGTGATACCTCATTGTAGTTTTGATTTGCATTTCTCTAATAATTAGTGATGTTGATCATCTTTTCATGTGCCTCTTGGCCATCTATGTCTTCTTTGGAGAAATGTCTATTTAGGTCTTCCACCCATTTCTGGATTGGGTTGTTTGTTTCTTTGATATTGAGCTGCATGAACCGTTTATATATTTTGGAGATTAATCCTTTGTCAATTGCTTCATTTGCAAATATTTTCTCCCATTCTGAGGGTTGTCTTTTCGTCTTGTTTATGGTTTCCTTTGCTGTGCAAAAGCTTTTGAGTTTCATTAGGTCCCATTTGTCTATTTTTGTTTTTATTTTTATTATTCTAGGAGGTGGGTCAAAAAAGATCTTGCTGTGATTTATGTCAAAGAGTGTTCTTCCTATGTTTTCCTCTAAGAGTTTGATAGTGTCTGGCCTTACATTTAGGTCTCTAATCCATTCTGAGTTTATTTGTGTGTATGGTGTTAGGGAGTGTTCTAATTTCATTCTTTTACATGTACCTGTCCAGTTTTCCCAGCCCCACTTGTTGAAGAGGCTGCCTTTTCTCCATTGTGTGTTCTTGCCTCCTTTGTCATAGATTAGGTGACCATAGGTGTGTGGGATAAAATATATTTATGATATGTCTTCAGAGCTTTTTATTTTAAAGACCCAAAATGTTGCAGCTAAACCCTTTCCCCATCCCTCTTTTCTTTCCTTCCTCCTTCCCTCCTGAAGTTGTGTATCATTCCATGATTTTTATACTTTTCATTCACATGTGTATATTATGGACAATATATGTTACATATATGGGTACATATGTATCTAATATTTACATCATCAAACTGCTCATCTTATCACAATTCGCCTTTTCACTCAATGTAATTCTTTTGATATAAATTGATATTTGTTGATATTTCCATTTTACCTGCTAACTAGATTTGGATCACTTAAACAAAACTGATTATTTACCTACTGAAGAGCATATTGTTTCAGCTTTTCTAGAAATGGTTACTTTATACTTTCTGCTTGGATATAAAAGGGACAGTTTCTCTGGGTAGATATCCAGAAGTAGATTTTGTCTAGAATAGAGTATGTACATCCTCAATTTTCCTCGCTATTATATTTTAAAATGTGCTTGAAAAGTGGTTTTCATTTACTCTTCAGCACATATTTTATTGGGTGTCTAGTATATGCCAGGCCTGTTCTAGGCACAGGGATTTAGCAATAAACAAGAGACTTATTTCCTGTTCTTCTGAGGTTTACATTCTAATCTGGGAAGAGAGGCAATAAATAACAATATTAAACACCAGGTGGCAATTAAGGTTAGGGTTAGTGCTTTGAAAAGTTAAATAAAGTGTAAGCGGTGGGGAGAGAGCAGTTGGCTTGGGGTGGGGTGGGCAGATATGGTACCGTTTTAAGTCGGGCTGGGGGCTCAGGGAAGACCTGTCTAGTAAAGTGATGTTTGAGCGAAAGACTGAATAAAATGAGGGAGAGGAACCCAAGTGGATATCTGGGGAAAAGTGTAGTCTAGGCTGGGGAAACAGCAGGTGCAAACAGAAGGTGAGCTGCAGGAGGTGAGTGTGTGTGTGTGTTTGAAGAACAGCAAGGGTATAGGTGTGGCTGCACTGGAACCAGTAGCCAGGAGGTGGCTCAAAATAGAACCAAGGGAAACTATTGTAAGAATTTGGGACTTTTATCTGAGGGAAATGGGAAGCCAGTAGAAGGTTCTAAGCAGAGAAGTGACCCGACCTGACTTAGATACTAAAAGGGTGACACTGGCTCCAGTGTTGAGAGCAGGCAGTAGCAAAGTTGTGGGCAGAAACTCCGAGATTGGTTAAAGACTGTCATCACCATCCAGGTGACAGATGACTTGGCTTAGACGTGAGTGATAGCTGTGGAGGCGATCAGATTCTGGATGCGATTTAATATTAGAGCTAACAGAGCTTACTGGTGGTGAGATGGGGGATGTGAAAGAAAGCAAAGTCAAGGCTGCCTCAAGGTTTTTGGTCTGAAGCAACAGAATAAACAGAGCTGCCGGTTAATATGGGAAAAGCAGATTAAGGCATTTTACACTTGAGACCCCTTTTGAGTATCAAGGTGGAGGTAATAGTCATTACAACTTTTGCAGACAATCCAGGGGTTGGGGACTGAGCAGGTAGAGTTGCCATTTACTGGTTTTATGAGTTTATATTTCCCACCTGCAGTGTGGAAGAGCTTCTGTTTTCATCAGTACTTCAGCCCTTGATGTTATCAGACTTATTTTTTGCCAGCTGATGGGTTTGAAACGGTCTCATTATCATTTTAATTTGCATTATGCTGATTCCATTGATATCGAGCATCTTTTATTACGGTCAGTGGCCACCTGTGTCTCCTCTTTTGTGAATTGCGTATTTATCTTTTCTACTGTGTTTGTTGGTTTATAGGGGCTCTTTATAAACTGTTGATATAAATCCTTGGTGGGTTATATCGGTGACATATATCTTCCGCTAGTCTGTGGCTTGTCTTCACATTATTTCTAATTATTTAGTCACTCAACACTTCTGCCTTAGATACCAGAAGAATACTATTAGGGAATGCTAACTCCCTATAACCACTGAGGAAATTACTGCAATTAACACTTTTTCACCTTTCTTTGTCCTTCCACCTCTCAATTTTTGTTTTTTTGGTTTTTTTTTGTGGTACGCGGGCCTCTCACCGTTGTGGTCTCTCCCGTTGTGGAGCACAGGCTCCAGACACGAAAGCTCAGCGGCCATGGCTCAGGGGCCCAGCTGCTCCGCGGCATGTGGGATCGTCCTGGACCGGGGCACGAACCCGTGTCCCCTGCATCGGCAGGCAGACTCCCAACCACTGCACCACCAGGGAAGCCCTCTCAATTTTTTGTATCCTCATTTTGATTCTCATATATTATACTGACAGCATTACTACTTTTCATTGTAGGACCTTTCTTTCAAGATGTATAATGTGTACATTCTACATAATCAGTTGTTTCAGTCCTTTTATATTTACTCTGAACCCTGTTTTAGTGGATTATACGGTCGTATCATATAATTGTTTTGAGGAAAGGTGATACATTTCCCAAATATCTACATAGTTGAGAGTGTCTTTCTGCGGCTTTTAAGTATGGATGTGTCATCTTTAAGGCACCTTTTTTTCTTCAAAACTCTTTTATATCAATTCATACTGAGAAGAGCTCTGCGGTTAATAATGTTTTTCCTTTGGGCCACAGGTCAGCACACTTTTACTGGAGAGAGCCAGATAGGGAATATTTTAGGCTTTGCAGGCAGTATGGTCTCTGTTGCAGTGTCCTGCCTCTGCTATTAGAGTGCTGAAGCAGCCGTAGACAAGTAAACAGATAACCATGGTTGTATTCCCATAAAACTTAGTTTACAAAAACAGGCAGCAGACTGGATTTGGTCTGTGGGCCATAGTTTGTCATCCCCTGCTTTAAGTGATTCACTTTGATTTACTCTTAGGAATCCTTTTTTTTTTTTTTTTTTTTTTTAATAATCAAAGTTCAACAACATCCCCCAAGTAATTATTCTCTTTTAATAATTCCTGAAACATGGTAGGTCTTTTTAATCTTTGGCATTGCATAATAGTGTTTACATATAGTTTAGACAAAAGCTAAGCTCCTATACCAAAAAGATCTTAAAAATACAGTGGTCCTTATATATAGAAGTGGTTACATGGAAGGTTATGTCTGTTTCTGGTAACAAGCCAGAAGTAGGCAATTCAGGCCTGTGGCAATGTCTCTGGCATCTTCCACAGGTGACTTCCATCTCTGGGTCAAAGGAGATGCTCCCATTCTCAGTATCTAAAGGAAAATTCCCAGATAAAATATAGGACACCCAGTTCAATTTGAATTGTAGATAAACAATGAATAATTTTTTAGGACAAGTATATCTCACGCAATAATTGAGATATACTGAAAATGTGTTCTTTGTTTATCTGACATTCAAACTGAACTGGGCATTCTTTATTTTTATTTGCTAAATCTGGGAATCCTTTTTTCCAGCCATCATGAAGGGGGAAAAGGGTTAGGAAGGCACAAGTTCAGTCTTTTAAGGAAGACCTCCAGCGTGGCAGACAGCCATTCCTGCTCACATTTCATTGCCTAAAATTTAGTATTAGGGCCACACCTAGTTAGAAGAAAGGCTGTGAAATCAAGTCTAGCTTATTCACCTTGTGGCCAGCTCAAACGCTATTTTTATGGAAGGACAGAACAGATATAGGAGGACATTTTACATCTTTTAATAATTTTTTCTAGTTTCCTTAGTTCTAAACTCTATGTCAGAGGCATCAATTTCTCTAAATTGGATCTTGGTTACTTGTCCTCCATATTTTTCATCTCCTGTCTAATCACTTTAACCTCTTTGTCCTTTTCCTTTGTATTTGAAATGCTTTTTAAAAACCTGTAATCTACCCCACTATTTTCTGCCAGATGTTTCTTCTTATTCCTTATTACTTATAATTCAGTTATTACTTCTGCAATGGTATGATTTTTTTTTTCCCCTCTCAGTATCTTCCCTTAGCTCTTCCGTCTCCTTTTAGATCTCATTCATTGTCATGTCATTTCACTTCTTTTTTTAATAAATGTATTTATTTATTTATTTTTGGCTGCATTGGGTCTTTGTTGCTGCACATGGCCTTTCTCTAGTTGCGGTGAGTGGGGGCTACTCTTCGTTGTGCTGCGCGGACTTCTCATCACGGCGGCTTCTCTTGTTGTGGAGCACGGGCTCTAGGCACACGGGTTTCAGTAGCTGTGGCACGCAGGCTGAGTAGTTGTGGTGCATGGGCTTAGTTGCTTCGCAGCATGTGGGATCTTCCCGGACCAGGGATCGAACCCGTGTCTCCTGCATTGGCAGACGGGTTCTTAATCACTGCGCCACCAGGGACGTCCCATCTTGTCATTTCACTTTTGACATATTTGATTTCCTTCAGGGTGGAAAACATTTATCTCTATTTTTCTTGTTTACTGGGTGGAAAACATTTGTCTCTAGTTTTCTTCTGTTTACTGTGGTGAGTTATCTTCTATAATACATCTTTTCTTTCACTTTAGAATAATATGCTTCTTTATTTCATTTTCCCCTTTTCCTCTCCAAATTAAAACGTTTACATCAATCCTTTTATTTTCTTTCCATCCATCTGTGATCAGATTTGCTATCTAGATTTTCTATGTATATAAAGACACAGCTAATGAATTATCTTTGAGTGGATCCAGCCAATGAAGAGCCACAGTAGGAGGCTGGAAGAGGGCGAGAGGGTGGGTTCATAGGATGTGACACAAGATTGGGCTCTCTCCTAGTTGCAATATCTACTTTTTTCTTTCTGTGTTGCAATTTTTAAAAGTTAAAACGTAATTGAAAAAATCTTTTGGGAGAAAAGTTATGCAAGCCTGCATCTATCCTACTGAAGCCCAGATGTGAACTGCCACATATTATCCTGCAAACCTTTCCTATCTGAAGGTAGAACCCTTGGTTAGTTGACTTTTGGATTAGAAGAGAATGCAGTCGGGATTTCCCTGGTGGTCCAGTGGTAAAGAATCCACCTTCTAATGCAGGGGACGTGGGTTCGATCCCTGGTCGGGGAACTAAGATCCCGCATCCCACATGCCGCAGGGCAACTAAGCCTGTGTGCCTCAACGAGGGAGCCCACATGCCACAAACTACAGAGCCCACGTGCCACAACTAGAGAGAGAAAACCCTCAGGGCACAACTAGAGAGAAGCCCGCGCGCTGCAATGAAAGATCCCGCGTGCTGCAACTAAGACCTGACGCAGCCAAAAAAATAAAGAAAATAAATAAATAAATAAAGAAGAGAATGCAGGCAATGGATCAAGGAGTGGAGAGGTCTTTTGATGTCTCTCCTACTTCTGCCTTGTAAAGATGAAAGGGAAGGCTAAGATATTTTTTTCATTCTGATGAAGAAGATTTGGTTGCTCTGGGTTAGGCCTGTAATATCAAAATCAATTGCTAGCACAATTTCCTAGTTGGAATGGTTGGAATTTAGTGTTCTATTCCAAGATGATGAGGACATTTCAGTTCTCCAGTTTGAATCTGGGTTTCTACCCAGATTGCACAGTATTTTCACAGGATGTTCCAGCCCATATTTAGTTGGGTGGGTGGAAACCTTTAAAAAACTGGCCTCATATTTTTAAGGAAAATTGGAATGCTTATAAACGGAAGTCACGATTCTTAGGATAAAAGAAAACTGTGTACATTTTTATTCTTTCTTTTTCTCAAAATATAAAAATAAACTCTTAATAATGCTGATGAATATGAACACCGCACCACTCAATTTTAATTATGGAGGTGCTGGTGCTGAAAAACAATTTGAACCCAGAAGAAAATGTTTGCTCCACGATTATGGTTAAACTATGGGATTTGTAATTATTGCCAAAATGCAAGTGCTATGTTTTTGGCATGGTAGTGTGGCCAAAAAACAGCTCAGTCACCAGAGGTGGAGGTAGGTAAAGAGATAAAATGTGGCATTTCTGGCAATTGAGGCCCACATCGAGTGTCCTCTGTGTGGACACCTCTTGTAATTTCCACTTTCCCTTTTAGGTATATGCACACAGACGTGTACATAGATCTTCCAGCAACCCAGAGAGCTGTCGGACAGCCAGGAATTTCTTGAGGTATAAATATTTATCAGTAATAGTGATATAATCATCATTCTTTTCTTGAATAATTTTCCAGTGAAATGTGTAAAAGCTGTGGTAGGTATTATGGAGGTCTGAAAAAG
This sequence comes from Phocoena sinus, assembly GCF_008692025.1. NCBI lineage: Eukaryota > Metazoa > Chordata > Mammalia > Artiodactyla > Phocoenidae > Phocoena > Phocoena sinus. The sequence goes on from NC_045764.1 coordinate 11,152,447, forward strand.
AACTAAATGCCCTGGGAATCTGCCCTAGAGAAGTTTCTAATCTAGATAGAAAAGGAGATAATAATCAGGTAAATAATAATATAAAATTGTTTCTGATCAAGTAACCAATTAATAGCAACAAACAAACAAACTAAAAAGAAACATTCAAGCAGAGTACTAGTCCAGAGAAAGGAAAGACCAGGTTAAGTGGAGGGCAGAGAAATTATTCAAGTGTATCCCTTGTGTGTGGTGCTTGCTAGGCACTGTAGACTTGGAATAAAACAGCATCAATACCCTGTAGATTAGAAATTAATAATCGAAGATAGATAGTAATCATGTGGACAGAAATATTAAATCATATATTTGGCAGATGCAGAGAATTAAATTAGTAAATCGTTTACATTATTAATTAAAAAGAGGTGATGGGGCTTCCCTGGTGGTGCAGTGGTTGAGAGTCCGCCTGCCGATGCAGGGGACACGGGTTCGTGCCCCGGTCCGGGAAGATACCACATGCCGCGGAGCGGCTGGGCCCGTGAGCCATGGCCGCTGGAGCCTGCGCGCCCGGAGCCCGTGCTCCGCAACGGGAGAGGCCACAGCAGTGAGAGGCCTGCGTACCGCAAAAAAAAAAAAAAAAAAAGAGGTGATGAAGGAAGAAGAATCTTAGAAATTATTATTATTGGCCATGGCGCATCTTGCAGGATCTTAGTTCCTGGACCAGGGATTGAATCTGGGCCCCTGACAGTGAAAGCGCCAAATCCTAACCACTGGACCACCAGGGAATTCCCTAGAAATTATTTATTGTAGAAAATCACTCCCTTCCCTTGATTACAATAGTTTAATGCCTTGCCAGAGAGACGAGTTTTCTGTAGTTATTCAATTCAACAAGAAAGTCTTTTTCAAAGAAATATTAGTAGATAATGTGTCTTTTTACTATTGTATGAATAAGAAATGAAATCTACAGTATAGTCCTAAAACCAGGAAAAGCCTTACTCCTCTGAGGGCCATTGGTCTTAACTGCCTCAGACATATAGTTTGGCAAACGCTCCATCGCAAATTACACATTTCATCTGTGGAATTCGCTGGCAAACACTTGTGCCTCTTAGAATTGCCAACTTCTATATTGAGAGTAGAAATCATCCATAGATTATTACAGAATGACATTAGACCAGGGGCTAGGGCATTTTGGTTCTATTTCTGGCTTTGACATATTTCCTTGATGATGGTTCACCAAAACAATATTACTGTGTCATTAACAAAGTCAAAACTGAACATTTTAAGGTTTTAGTTCCCACCTTTAAGAACATCTTGCCTACATTGCAAGAATTATAGTGTGCAAGGTTGTCTTATAGTTGTTACTAATATAGCTGTAGTAATTTCTGAGACTGTTTCAAGGAAATCTCTCAGAAGTTAGATTCTAAGAAATCCATACATTTATTAGCTATGCTCAAAAGAGGAAAATATCAGCTTTTCAAAGTAAACAAAGCTAGAATTACTATGAGCTGTTGCTTATCCACAATACTTGGGATAAAGAACACTACCAACATATCAACTGCGAAACCCACGGTTAATTCCATATCTCTTCATTTACAATGATCCCCAAACCTACTGTTTCACCAGATCTCTCACTGGAATGGTTAACAAGTAGCCACAGGAGTTAGGTTTGGCTGGTTTTCCTTTCTCCTGCCCTCCCTCTGGTGGAGGTGTTAATGAGTGAAACACCCAAGACGGGCAGCTGAAGACAACGCCAAGGCTTTGATTTGCATCCTCCACCAATTATACCGTCAGCCTTTGGAACGGAGAATGAGGACGGATGGCTGCCACTTCCCAGATGCCTAGAGGGCATCCACTTGGGTCTACTCAGAATGCATCTAAATGAGAGCTCAAGCGGCTATTAAAAGTATTGTTACTGCTCATGCCTTAGAAAGGAATAGACCTAATTTTTTATACTGCGTTAATATGTTCCTAATAAATACCAATGAAATGTTATAAAAGCATAGGGCTCCTGTTGGAAAAACAGGACAAACCCCTCCTTCATAATAATGCTTTAATAGGAATAATATTTACATCTATTGTCTTATTTGATGCTCTCAACATCCCAGCAAGAGAGGGAAGGTTCTGTCATACTTGGAGGTCCCAGGAGAGTACTAGGACTCAGGTTTCCCAAATCTCAGTTATGTGCTTTTGCTCTTCTGCATCCAGATAGCCTAATACACATAAGATACATATGGTAGCAAGTTATAATGGTTCTTAAAAACAATCCTAAGTTTTCGAACACCGTAATCTTACCGATCCCAGAGGTAGGATTAAATCAGTTACCCACAAAGCACAGTGATCAGTAGAGGAAAAGCTAAGTAAATGTTAGCTTTTGTTGTTGTTATTAAAAACTGTGTTAGAGGTAGGATAGTGTTGTGGAGAGAAGCATGGACTCTGGACCCTACCCCCTGGGCTTGAATCCTGGCTGTGCAGTGTACCTGTCTCATCAAATTGTGTGTAAAGCTCTGGAATACTCAGCAGGCAGGCAGTGCTATTATAGACTGTAGTCACTACTATTATTTGATAGCTCTAGTACTTATACACAGAAGTAAAAATTTACCCTAGGTCACCTGGTAAATGTTGAAGCTAGACTGTAATCCTGGTCCTTCAGCTTTTACCTCTTACAGAAATGTCTTTCTAGGTTACATTAGTTTCCCACAATTCCTAAAATGTGCTTTACCTCCTTTTCATATCTCCTTCCATGGCCAACATTTAGTCTCCTTTACCAAACTGAAAGCCTTTTTCAAAATCAACATTTATAAAAATTTCCATGACAAAAACCTTAACCCTAGACGTCCTCAGCTGTGAGGTACTCAGTTTATGCCATGCACGTGCATTTGCATTTGTAAGGAGCTGTTTTGTGCTTAAAATTGTTTTTCCTTTCTGGACATATTCTATAAGCCCACTAGAGGTACACTACTTGAACCCTGCATTTCTATTCACTTCTAGTTCATTTACCCTATCGCATCCAGAACTGGATAGCCCAGTGGGCTATTCAGTAAATTACCGACTGACTGGCAGGAATTCCTTCTGTTTTATTCTTTTTTTTTTTTCCTTTGTTATTGGCTGACTAGTTTTGTCAGGGGCTGTCAGGAACATGCAAATTTCGTGGCCACATAAAAATGATCTAGTCAGAGTCGTTCCCCTAATCGAGGCGGAGGATTTAGTTGTATATTCTAATGTTCGGCACCTTCCACTCTTAGGCAGATCTAAAAACTACAGCACAGGTATTCAGGCTCCAGGGAGTGGTTTTTAGTTTTTTTTCTCACCAACAACCGAAAAACAGGACCCGAGGCAGCGGACGGAGAGCTGGGTGTGGAGGCCGGGGTGGGTGGAGCGGGGAGGTGTCTCTAAATCTTCTGGGGAGAGTGCGGTAAGAAAGGAAGGAAAAGGTACGCAGACCCCAAAGCTTCTCGGGTTTGTTCTTTTATTTTTCCCCTTAGGAGGGCGGTGGCAGCTGATCAGACACAATAGCTGGCAGTCCCCCGCCGGCACGAAGATAAAAATGACCCTCAACAGCACCAGCAGGAGGACTGGGAAAGGGAGGAGGGGTGTGTCTGGGAGGAGGCGAGGATGAGGGTGACTAGGTGACAAACCCCGCCACCGCGGCGGGGTCCTCCACTCCTGCCCGGCGAGGACAGGAGCTGTGAGACACCTCCCCGGAGGGGGGCGGGGTGGGAAGGGGAGCCCCAGGGGCGGTGGCTTTCCTACTGGGGGCGGGCAAAGGGTGGAGGGACGTCTGAGTCAGCAGCCCCTGATTGGCTGTAGTTCTCTCGTCGCGTCTTCCGATTGGGCCATTTGCAGCGGGAGATGTTGTGAGGCGCGGCGGGGCGGAGCGAGCCGCCGGGGGTCTGGGGCGAAGCCCCGGAATCGGGCGGGGAGGAGCGGCGGTTGGGCCCAGGACCCCGCGCTGCTGCGACCTGCTGTGTGGAGAAGCGCAGCCACCTTTCCTCAGTTCCGCTAGCTGCGCCGAATTGTTCAGCTGCCCTGAAGATGTAAAAAGGGCAAAGAATTGAATGAACAGCGCTTGGCTGCGACCTCTCCCCAACACCCCCCACCCCAAATGAGAAGCTGTCTTACTGTCGGGCGTGAGAGGACACTCCCTTACCTTGAAGTCCCACATCGCACCCCTCCCACTGCAAAAAGGGTCAAAAACTCACCCGGGCGTGTCCCCCGCAGTCTGGGACCCAATTCTGCGAGTCTAGCCGTATGACCGACCCCCTCCCCGGCCCTGACGCCAAGTACCTAGTCCCTTCCCCAGTGGAAGCCCGGGTTCCTGGCCGCTCCCGCTCTGCGCTCGGGAGACTGGAGAAGGCGGGGAGGGTTTTGTGTGTCTGGTTTTTGGGGAGGTGTTGGGGGTGGTGGTGAGGGCTTGTAGGTCCCGACACACATTGGGGGGGTTGGCGAGCACCCCCCGTCCCCGCCCCAGGCTAATCCCCCTTCTCCAGCGTCGGTTCCCGGGACCATATTATTCAAGACAGAAAACATTCAACCCCAGAGCCTCCCCTGGGGAGGGGAGGGGAAGGAGGTGGAGTGGGAGGAGGTGGATCCAGGGAGGAAGAAGCGAGAAATCCGCCCCCGGGAAACAGCTCGGCGCGGCAGCGGAACGAGGCACTTCTGTCACTTGGCGGTCGCGGGCGCCCGAGCGCGGCCCCGGCCCGGCCCGGCGAGGCGAGGGGAGAGTCCGGCGGCCGCCGCCCCGCCCCACGCCCTCCCGCGGCGGCCGAGAGCCCGGGGCCGGCCGGGGCAGGTCGCGGCGGTGCCTGGGAGCGGCCGGCCGGGGGCGGCGGCGGCCTCGGAGCGCGGCGGCGGCGGCGGAGGACAGCGCTGGCTCGTCCTCCCTCTCGGTCCAGTGCGCGCCGGGCGTGAGGGGCGCGCCGTCCGGTGGCCGGCCGGCTCGGTGCGGATCTACTCGCCGCGCTTTCTCCGGTGCGTGTCTGCTTTATTTTCCGCCTCGGCCGACGGGGTGCAGGGCCGGCGGGCGGGTGGAGAGGGAGAGCCGGGCTCGCCGCTGGCTCCCTCCCTTCCCGCCACCCCGGGCCAGCCCGCCCCGGCGCTGGCGCGGGGCCGGAGGGAGCGGCGGCGGGCGCCCGGCGGGGGCGGAGGGGCCGCGCCCGCGTGTGCGGAGCGAGGGAAGGCCGGCGGGAGGAGGGAAGGGCACAAAGGCCGGCGGCGGGCGCCGGGGTCCCGCCGGCCGGCCGTGGAGGAGGGGCGGCTCCCGTCCGCTCATGAATATTAACCGAGCCTGCGGCCTAGCGCGTACCGGCTGGGCCCGGCGCCCGGCCCGCGTCCCCGCCGCCCCTCGCCGCCGCGCCTCGGAAGCCGGGCCAGGCGGGGCGCGCAGGGTGAGCCCCCTCGCTTTGGGCCTTTCCCCCGGGTGTCCCCGTTCGTTTTGGAAAGTACATATTTGGGCCGCCCTTCCCGGGAGATCGAGATCCCCGACCCGCCTCTGGAAGGGGCGGAGGAAACAGTGGTCGGTGGGTGGTGGTTTTCTTTTTCCTATTTTTTTTTCTCCCTAGGTGGCCACGGGGAACGGGAAAGACCGTGTCGAGGCGTAGTTTGGGGCGCGGCAACTAAAAGTGGCCGGGCCTGCGGCTTCATTTCTGTAGCTCCGGAATAATGCCCCGGAGAGGGAGTCCCTCCTGCCGCCGCGCGCACCTCCCCGCCCGGCCCCGCGCCGTCGCCGCCCAGCCCCGCCGCGGGCCAAGGAAAACAGCCGCCTCCTCGGGGACACCGGCGGGCCGGGGCGGAGGGCGGAGGGCGGGCGCCCCGGGTACCCCAGGCCGCCTGGAGACGCCGGCAGAGCCGCCGGTCGCGTCCGAGCAGGGCTTTTTGTTTTTATTTTGGGGAGCTGGGGAGGTGGCGGGGAGCAAGGAGGGCTTTTGAAAAAGGATTAGCCCATTTTAGTCCCGCGGGGAGCAAACTTCCCTTAAGTCTGCTTATCTGGGTGATGCAGAAGAGCATAGACTCCCTCTCCTCTGCCCAGAAAATACATGAATTAAAATGCACTTGAAAAGGGAACGGTTTTTCTTGACGGCTGCACAACGGCCGGGCATGTTTGAGGCAACCACCGTGCAGTTCTGATGTTTCGCTTTTTTTTTTTTCCCCCCTGGTTGATAGGATTTACCCCCCTTTTTCTTTCTCTTTTTGTATGGGAAGATTCTTTCATCTTTCATACTTCATCAGCATGGACCGAATTATCTTTCCATGTGTTGGAAAGGCGAGCTTGGGGTAGGCATGTGAACAAGCCTAAGGTCAGTGTATGGAGAAAGTTCATGCCCTTTAACTTTTCCCTCTTCTAGGAAAGATCTCTTTGGGAGAGCCTTCACGGCGCGCTCGCCTTGCTCTTGGACTTGGGAGGAGCGCTAGGAAGAAGGGGACCGCTTTCTAGCCGCCGAGGAGACCTCTCTTCTTTGTTTTTTATGTCTGGAGAAATGGACGAAGACGGTGAAGTCAGTTGAAGTCCGAAGAAATAATCATCAGGGCATTTCGAAGGCGCTTCATCAAAACCTTCATTCCCTGGCGCTTTAATTGTCTCACCGGCACTGCACCTTCTAGGAGCCTGGTGTGGCATTTCCCCCCCAATGTGGACTCCCATGGGTTGGTCCCTTCTATGTAATTTGAAATGAAATGATGGCCACACGTCGGACTGGTCTGCCGGAGGGAGATGGTGACAACAAGCTCAAGACCTGCGGGTCCCCCGCCTGTGAGGTAAGCGCAGCGGCAGCATCCCCGTGTAGCCCGCAGTGGCCTGTGTCTGTGAGGTGTCCTGCCTGTGGGGGGTCAGTTGCCACCGGGCCTAAGAAGAGGTTTTGGGGGCTTTGGACTGAATGGTGGGAGTGCCCCAGCTTGACCCGTAGGGAGATGAAGCCTTGGCCATTTTTGTTTCAAGGAGCTTCCAGTGATTCTTCTGCAAGGACGTTTTCCTTACTTACTTTGAAATGTCCCCATCTTGGTCCTCTCAGGGCACGGAATTCTCCCTTTTTAGGTGGCTGGGAATACTACAAGCTTCTGTTTTCCTACAGTTCCCATTCTCCAGTATTTTTGGAGCTGGGCTGGTTAGGGGGTGCTTTGTACCTTTCGTGTGTGTATCCAAGGTTTGCTCTGGAGGTGGAGAGAGGGCATCTGTCTGGAACGCTTGTTGCTCCTGGACCACCATCTCTCTCCGACACTGATGCTGTTGCTGTGGATATCTGCTTTGGGTAGAGAAACAAGTCTTTTCCCCGTGGACAGTTTAGTTTAGGCATAGCCTTGGAAGACTGCTTAATGGAGCTGTAATTCCAACTCCCTTAAAAATGTCTTGCCTTTCCTGTTCTTTTATTTATTCCCTTCCTTTCACTGCTCAAAAGTCCTGTGAGTGTCAGCCTGAGCTGTCAGGTGGGTGACTCTGCCTTCAGACCAACCTCTTTGGGAGGGCTCAGAAGATTTTACACCAGGCTTTCGGAAATTTTTTGAGCAAAGCAGGAGAGAAATAGAAAATCCATTGGTCTGTGGCACCCCTATGCCCTGTTGCCTCTATCTTTTTTCCTCCTTATGTTGGGGGTTTAATTCTATAATGGCTCCTTTGTGTTTACTTTGTTATTGATGGTTTCTGTAATTTGCTTTTGCTAAACGTACTGAATACTGTTTTCCTTTAGATTTTGCTTTTGAGCTGCCTATATTTTTAAGGAAAGGTTGAAGATTACTTTAGGTAACAGTAACATCCCCCAATGAGCCGTCACTCTCATTGTTTATTTTGTGCTTGTGTTACATTTTAACTTCATGGTCATTGAAACAGGGTCTAGTTCTCAGTGTGTGATTTTTGGCATCTTAATAAAAATGAGTCAGAAGTTAAGTTTTTGTTCATAAAGCAGGCAGAGGAACTTGCTTCATGCAGCTTACTTCATACTGCACTAGAAAGTTTATGCAGAAATCAGTGAGGTAGGTACAGTGTGCCGTTACTGTACAGTTTATTAGAACTATAGGTTTACAGTTAGAAAGAGTGTTTTACTTTTTGACACCTATAAACACCTGCTTGCAGGTAAAAACGTGATTAAGTATAACACCACAATTCTCTGATCATGGTGAACCATAATAACTCCTTTTGGAAGGCCTACCTACAACTTAGTGATTGCTTAATGTGTATTGTAGTTCCATAATGATAGGTACTGTGGTCTTAAAGCCTTATTTGTCATTGACTTGTGAATACCTTAATTAGCATGCTATTTGCATTGTATTTGCAAGAACTAATGTTAATTTGACTTTTTTTTTTTTGGGTCATTTAAGGGATATCCCAGAAACCAAGAATTTATAATAGACACATCTTGTCCTTGGCTAGAAGGCAGTGTTTCCAGTTGCAAACTTGGCTTTTATTAACAATGACAATTATGTATTTTTTTTAAGGGCTGTGAAATTTGCTTTCATTTGGACCTTACTGCTGGCATAGCCGTAGTATTTCTAGTTTGGGAGCCGAGAAAACACTGTATTGTCTGTATTTTGCTCATTTAGAGACTATATACAGTAGTTGGGTTTGGTAATAAACTGTGGTGTTGCTTGGCTTTTTAAAGAATAGGCAGATAGTTTGCTTGGATTCTATGTGGAAATAGAAATAAAGGGGCTGTATGCTGTCAGAAAACATTTTAAAATCTCAGGGTGAGGAGTGAGGGTAACTTGTATTTACTGGCTCTGTTTAGCTGTCTCTTATTGATGCTTCTGACGCACAGTAAATCTTGGGAGTATTTATTAGTAATAAAAAGAGTTGCCACTGGAATACTTCGGGTATCAATTTTGGGTTGACGGATATTTAAGTCTTTGAATACTGCACTTAATTTTTGTGCTTAATTTTATTAGAAGAATTACATTCTAGAGTAGCACTGACATTCTTTTCAAAATTTTAAAAACCAGTAGCTAAGAAACTAACAAACGAAAAACCGATTGCTATGTTCCTAAATGTGTATTTGAATAATAAATTTGTGTGTGCTTTTACCTACCCAAGAAACGATAGTATGTATCTTAATATTAATGGTATTAGCCAAAACTAACTTTGTAGCACAGAAGAAATCAATGTAGTGAATTAAAGGAGTCCCTGTTTTATGCCTTATCTAATTGGCTAATTCCACCTGCTGTGAATAAGGTCTATTGTTTTGATGAAAAACAATCAGAAATTTCTTGTTTATATTAACTGTTAGAATCTAATTGTGTTGCTATATGAATAAGTGTAGGCACCACCTCCCAAGACTATATTGGAAGAGTCAAAAACAAACAAATAACAAACAGTCCTCTTCAAATGAAGAATTGTGACACTTTAGTAAAATATATTTTGACATTATACAGTAAGGATAGCATAGTTGTGTTCACACAAAATGATATACCTTTCACATCTAAATATGTGTTTTTGAAAATTGGTTTCCCTCACTGAGCCAGATAAGTGTTTTTTGGGTGTGTGTGTGTGCGTGTGTGTTGTGCACGCATGTGTACAGGCTGATCTGTGACACCTAGCCTTGCATAACTTTGCTCACAAAATCACTTTGTATAGACTCTGAATCCTCTGGTATTTTCACCCCTTTTCACATCATACAGTGTTTCTTCTTTATGGTTCGACTTGCTCTCTCTCTCTCTCTCTCTCTCTCTCTCTCTTTTTTCAAAGCTTTCTAAGCCACATTATTCTTCCCACTTCTAACATTTATTTCATTTTTAATTTCTAGTCCACAGGATTGTACACGTGTTTAGCACTTTCACTTAGAACAAACCTATTTACTCATGCTAATTAACTTAGTTCATTTTATGTTTTGCTTCTTCACCGAGGCTAAAATGATCCTGTGACTAAAACGTATTATAAGCTGATGAAAACTATTTGTTAGTTGATTTTGGAACAGTGTAAATAATAAAGGCATTTTCTGTGCGCGGATTCATTCACGTAAAAATTCATACTTTTGCTCTTCTTTCTGGAATACTGTACATTTTGCTTTTATCCCAGACTTCCTTGTTCCTTCTCAGGCTCTCTCTCCCTCCATCTGTCTCTCTCTCTCTCTCTCTTTAGGCTTCTTATTCCTCTGCTGCCTCTTTCTTGTTGGTTTTTACAGGAGCCAGGCCTTTCCATTCCTCTACTCTTTTCTCACCCCTAGGTTTCATTTTACACCCTCCCAGGGCTTTAATCTACATGCCCGTGATTCCTAATTTACAACTGTATCTCAGATTTTATGGCTGCTCTCTAGACCTAGATAGCCAATTGCCTATTTACCATACAGTTTTTTTTTTTTTGGATAGTCTACAGGCTCTTCAAACTCAACAGATTCTCTGCCCTGACCACCAACCTGCCCTCTCCCTGACTTCCTTCTTTTAGTGAGTAGCACTGCTAGGTACCTATCTGTCCAAGTCAAAAACCAGGCTACAATCCTTGACCCCTCTCTCTCCTTCTTCCTCCTGTCAAAGTTCTACATTCTGAATCCCACTGCCACTCCCTGAGTTCAGATTAGCTGCATCTCAACGATGAATCATGGACCAGGCTTCCTAACTCTCGTCCCAGGCTCCCAGCCTTGCCCCCTTCCAGCTCTCCGATCTGCCGTAACCAGAGCGCTCCTCCTGAAATAGAAAGCTGATCATTGCATTCCCTGGCCTAAAACAGTTTTCTGGCTTCCCATTGCCTTTGGAATAAGGCTCAAACTCCTGAGAGCAGTCTGAGAGGACTTCTGACCCGCCCTTCTCCTATCGCATCTGTGACCTCTCTCTGTACTTCCTGTACTGTCAGTACCAACCCCCCTCCAAAGGCATCACAATGTCTCTCTCTTTACTTCAGGTCCTTATAAATCCTGTTTTCTCCCAGCCTTCCTTCCATTCTCCCCTCCTCCACTTCCACCCCTCCCAGGCTGATTTTTACTACCATTCTGGTCTTTTCTTCAACATCACTCAGGAAAGCTTTCCTTGACCTTCCCAGACTGGATTAATTGGCCCTGCTGCCTTCTCCTCAAACACCCTCCCTGTACTTTATCAGGAAGAGCACTTACTGGTTTATTTATCTGTATTCCCCTGGATTGCAAGTCCCATGAAAACAGAGACCACGTTTGTCTCTACAGTGAGTGGCGCATAGTAGGTGCTCAATAAATATATGCCAAAATAGCCAATAAACGTAGCAGGAGCGGCTTTAGTGTTCTGTTAACCGTTCATTTAGATCCCAGCACACTGTACCGTCTTGATGGTCCTCCTGCCTCACCGTCCCCTCCTTCTCAGCCTTGGAAGTTTCCTCAGCCTCTTGACCTACTAAGTCTTCCTATACCTCAGGGCTCCATTTGACCCTCTTTTCTTCTCTCCAGACTCAGTTTCATGGTTTTAAGTGTCAGGTGTAAACTGATCATTCACATAGATGCATATGTACACATGTATTTGTGTGCGTGTGTGTCTCTCCACCCTGACCTCTCCCTTGAATTCAGATGCCCACCTCTAGCTGACCTGCCCACTCAGAACCTCCACTTGCCTGTGGAGAAGCCACGTCCCGAGCCAAATTCCTCCTTCTCTACAGCCCCTCCCCCCGCCCGCCCGGCTTCCCTGTTTGCTCCTTCCACAGTCTCCCTCATCTTAAACAAGAGCAATCTCACCCTCCCAGGTGGAGTCTTGGGAGTGATCTTTGGTCCCTCTTTTTCTCTCTCGTGCATCGCGTGCAAATCTGGCTACCGGCCTCTCAGCTCAGCCCTTGCCAGCCTGCAGTCTGTCCCCACAGTCATCCCGGTGGACCCTTTAGAAGTCAGGTCCTGGCACTGCTTTGCTTCGGCTCCTCTACTGGCTTCTCCTCTCCTTCAGGATGAAAGGTTGAAGTTCTCAGAGTGCCCGCAGACCCCTGGACAACCTCCCGTCTCCTCCCTGAGCTCACCTCCTGGGCGCTCCCCGCTTCTGCGGACACACGAGCCCAGCATGCCCCAGAGCCTTCCCGCTGTGTTTCATCTCCTTGGGATACTGTCCCCCAGGTGTCTGCAGGGCCCGCTTCCTTGTCTCCTCCAGATTTGCTTAGAAGTCACCTTCTGGGAGGATCTTCCCCCCGCTGCTCCCCAGGACACACCCTGCCCTCCTTCCTCACTTCATTTTTTCCCCTGTCACTTACTCTCCATCTGACGTGCTTCTCCATTTGATTTTGCTTATTGATTTGGACAGATGATGTACATAAGTGTTAAGAGTACAGTTTGTTTTGTTCACCTGGTATTTCTTGTGTCTGGAAGGGAGTCTAGCACATGGTAGGCCCTCAGATATTTTTTTCGAATGAATGAAGGAAGGAAGACCTAAGGAAACTTTCCATTCCAAAATGTTCTTGAGTTTGCATCTAGGTAGTTTAGATTATATAACGATGTGTGGTGTGAATTGTAGGTTCTTCTTTAGACCTCCATTTCCATTGGGATGGCTGTTCACAGTTTTCTTTGCATCTTTCTTACCTTTTGGGAAGCTGGTAACCAAGTAACAGTAACCAAGGCAGTGTGTAGTACAAATGTATGAAATACTTTGTGCTAAGGTGAGATAATGGTAATGAACAGACTAAGGGAGGGGAATCAAACTGGTGGTGAAACTATGAAAAGGTAATAGGGTCATCCCTCAGGATCCACAGGGCATTGGTTCCAGGGACTCCCACCCAATGGATGCCAGAATCCTCAGATGCTCAAGCCCCTTATATAAAATGGGGTAGTATTTGCATATACCCTTACACACCCTCCCTTATACTTTAAATCATCTCTTGATTACTTATAACCCCTGATACAGTGTCAGTGGTATGTAAATAGTCGCTAGTATGCAGCAAATTCAAGTTCTGCTTTTTGGACCTTTCTGGAAAAATTTCTTCCAAATGTTTTGATCCTTCATTGGTTGAACGCACAGGTGCAGTACCTTCAGGTACAGTGGGCCAACTGTATGTCAGATGTTTTCTTTCTTAAAACAATTGGCCAGTATAGGAATCTTCCTTACGTTTTTAATTTTTTTAATGTCATGAATATTTCACTGTAAGTTAAAAAATGATCGCAACATTGACTATGGCAAAATGTTAACAGTTGTTAATTCTGGATGGGGAGGATACCAGAATTATATTATTTTTGTATTTTCTCTTTTTTTGTTTAATTCCAAAGTTACAATAAAAAGACAGCATTTACAGGTTTAAAAAATAGGTAATATGCTACCAGTCTCGTGAAAATCAGGTTTCTAGCACACCTACCTACGCTGCTTAAAATAATACTTAGACGCTTTTTGAAAAGGATACACGTTACTCTTAAACAGTTTTTAAAAAACATGTTTTCTTCAGTGGAAGATTCATTGCAGGCTAGCGATAGTACAGTATTTAATTTGAAACGTGTGTTCCTTCATATACTTGAATCTAAATGGCAGAATACCATTGTATGTCAAAAGCTTTACCCTGCAAATTAGGGTTAAAAGTATAGCCTTTTGGAATGAAGAGCAGCGGCAGCAGAACTCTGGATTTGGAGGTATTGAGTGGAACCCATCTCAAGATAAGAGCCATCAACAAAATGAGTACCCAGGTCTAAGAAGAGTTCTCCACGCATTGTTAGTGTTTTGTAGCATTCATTTCTTCCAAATGAAACATTTTATGAAGTCCTTGTGCCTTGCTTACAGAATCTCTAATTCCTTCCTCATTTCTTTAGCTATTACCAGATCCCATAATCTGGTACAAACGTGATACTCAGTTTCTTTTGTTCTTTGCTTTGTGAAGGGACCCCGTCATCTTATTATATTTAACATGATGATTTAAGTATGGGCAGTGCTGGATGTAGATGCACAGATGCTGTTATCGAATGCAGCTATTTTCTATTACAGAAAGACCATATGGTAGGCACTTGTTTTTCTTTCCGGTTGATGTGATTAGATTAGTAAAATGAAAGGTTATTGGACTTAGATTGTCCTAGTATTTATTTAATTTTAATTGACCATAAGGAATTAAGTATGTTAAAAATATTACGAGCCGTCGATATATTCTGTTGGTTTGAAGTAGGAAGATGTCTTCACTCAAAAGCCCAGTTTTGGATTGCTTCTACCGAAATAGTTTCTTAGTTTAAGTTGTCGTATTTTTTAAAAAACGGAGTATTGTGCAGATAGCTTATTTCACAACAAAATCTGGAAGATGGGCTTTTGTGCCTCGAAGATAATCTGAAGACAAATGGATATACTGTACTATAGGTTTAAGAAACTTAGTGTGATGGAAATTGTTTTTTATCAGTTCTCTATTTTCTAGTTATTTATTAATATGGAAAAAATTCCACCATGTAGATTTGTGAATAAGGGAATAGATTTAAAACCCAAATTTGATATTTCTGAAATATTCATCTATCTTAGGGAAATTTTTAGGCAGACCAGAAAAACTTATTATCAACAAATGGCGAGTTAAAGAATTTATTTATTTTTCCTTAGACCAGCTCCTGTTGAACCTTCCTTCTGTTGGATACTGGGTGTGTTCTTGATTCAGACTTGGTTACTTATTGCCTTTTCCCCTTGTTGCTTATCTCTGTTCTGAATAGACACCGGGCATAGTTATGAGCAGTAGTCTGTTTATAATCCCACAAGTTCTTTTTCCTTCTTATAACCTAATGAAGACGTAGCCTCTCGACTTGAACTGTGGTTCACTGCATTCATCTTTAATAGATCTTGACAAGACTTATTTTCTTGAGAACCTTTTGATTTTTCTCCCTCCTTAGAATGGAGAATATCCTTAAATATCAGAAGCTAGAAAGCTGGATTTATGATTACATTTCTTCTGGATATGTCTTAGCTACTGTGATCTTGGGGATTAACAGGCATCTTTTTTTTTTTTTCTTAACCTTAAGATATCTAGATATCTTTAATCCCCAGTATTTTCCTAATAAACACAGATTCTGTATTTAAGAGAATTTGTGTCAGCTAGATCAGTGAGACCTACTTTCCCCTTTGGGTTCTACATATTGGCTTCTGGAAACATTACATACCTAGTGAATGTGAGGGGGAGGAAGTACTCTGGGCACCCAGTTTAAATCAGATCTTTATTATAATGCTTTTAGGAAACTAAAAACATTTCAGTTTACTTATTTTTCATTTAATACTATTTTATAGACACCATTCTCAGCTCATAAGGGAGATATATACATGTGTGTGTATATATACACACACACATACACATATATATGTCAATTTTATAAATGGAGGAAAAGAAACTCTTAAAAAGCATTATGCAAAGATATCTTCAGGGATTGTAATATGGAAGAGAGATTAGATTTATTTTGTGTGGCTGTAAAAGGCAGAACTAGGATCAGCAGATAGACAGATGGGCCAATTTCCAGAATTCAGAGGAAAATTTTTTGTTAAATTAGAAGTTAATCGGAATAGAATGTGTTCTTTGCACAGGTGGGATGACCTTCAGTTAGGGGACTCCAGAGAGGATTCCTGCTTTGGTAGGAATTTATTATTTTATTTTATTTTCTAAATTAATTAATTTATTTTTGGCTGTGTTGGGTCTTCGTTGCTGCATGCAGGCTTTCTCTAGTTGTGGCGAGCGGGGGCTACTCTTTGTTGCGGTGCGCGGGCTCCTCATTGCGGTGGCCTCTCTTGTTGCAGAGCACAGGCTCTAGGTGCGTGGGCTCAGTAGTTGCGGCTTGCGGGCTCTAGAGCGCAGGCTCAATAGTTGTGGCACATGGGCTTAGTTGCTCTGCGGCATGTGGGATCTTCCTGGACCAGGGCTCAAAACCGGGTCCCCTGCATTGGCAGGTGGATTCTTTTTTTTTTTTGGCAGGTGGATTCTTAATCACTGTGCGACCAGGGAAGCCCTGGTAGAAATTTAAACCAGGCAAATCTGGACGATCATTAAGAATCACTTGGACAGCCTTTCAAACTACAGATTCATGTCCCCACCATTAAGTTAACCAATCAGAATCCTTGGGGATGAGACCCCAAAACCTCAGCATTTAAAAAAGTCCCCTGGTGATCTTCTGAATTTGAGAACAGCAGAATAAAATGATATTCAAGGTCTAGGTTCTTATGGTAGCCTGGTTTTAGAATTATTCTGACCAAATTGAAATCAATGTAAAGAAAAAGCAAAAATACGGAGAAAAAATTTAAATGACTGTAAATCAGTGAAATTTTCAAGCTTAAAATTATAATTATTTTCTTGTAATTAAATGTATTTCTTTTTTAAAAATTAATTAATTTTTGGCTGCATTGGGTCTTCTTTGCTGCCCTCGGGCTTTCTCTGTTGCGGCGAGCGGGGGCTACTCTTTTTTTTTTTTTTTTTTTTTTTTTTAAATTTATTTATTTTGGGCTGTGTTGGATCTTCGTTGCTGCGCATGGGCTTTCTCTAGTTGTAGCGAGCAGGAGCTACTCATCATTGTGGTGTGCAGGCTTCTCATTGGGCGGCTTCTCTTGTTGCGGAGCGCGGGCTCATTAGTTGTGGCTCGCGGGCTCTAGAGGACAGGCTCACTAGTTGTGGTGCATGGGCTTAGTTGCTCTGCAGCATGTGGGATCTTCCCGGACCAGGGCTCGAACCCATGTCCCCTGCATTGGCAGGTAGACTCTTAACCACTGTGCCACCAGGGAAGCCCGGGGGCTACTCTTTGTTGTGCTGCGTGGGCTTCTTGTTGCGGTGGCTTCTCTTGTTGTGGATCACAGGCTCGAGGTGTGCGGCTTCAGTAGTTGTGGCACGCGGGCTTAGTTGCTCCGTGGCATGTGGGATCTTCCTGGACCAGGGCTTGAACCCGTGTCCCCTGCATTGGCAGGCAGATTCTTAACCAGTGTGCCACCAGGGAAGTCCCTCTACATGTCATTAATATAACAAAATAATATTCTTTTCAAATAAAGTAAATGTTATGTCGAAAGAGCACTTTAAAATTCTACAGTAATAGGTGTTACACTTTTTTGTATGTATGTTATACTTTAATCAAAAGTTACATATTTTAAAGTGATAGAACTCTGACCTTGGTTATATCAAAGCTGTTGTTACTTTTTAGATTTATTATAAAAGTAATTTGTTTCATGTCATTTCTAGAAGGGCATATTTTCTTTAAGCAAATAACTGTTAGGATGGTTTCTTTTGCATCTTGTAATCATTTTGTTCATACCAACTCTTTTATCAAGAATAGGAAAAGTTACAGTGAAAGAAAAAGATATATTCTATCTTTACCTAAGTATACATTGTGAAGGGTTTCAAAAATCGTTCTAACATAAATAATAATAAACTAATCATTAACAAAATAATTTCACTTTACACACCCTTCTTCATTTAACAGCAACAGCTACTCTATCTGTTCACTGAATCCATCTTATCTTTTAATCTCACTGATCGTGAGATGCATTGGATACTGTGCTGCAAAGACAATGTAAACTAATTACAGTGTCCAACTGCCAGTTCTGCAAAAGAAGCGGGGTTTCTTAAAGTGATGTTGCAGAAGGGGCAAAGCCACTGACAGAGAGCTGAGTGAGACCAGTGAACAGATGCAGAAAGCGTCATCAAAGTTGATAGGTATCTCAAAAGGGAATGATTTGAATTCTAGGGATTAAGAGAAGCTTTTGAGAAAACTGATGTCCTTGAGGGCAGTTGCAAGTATGGGGAAGTGACATTTTCTTCTAGGAAGTGACGTTTAGTTTGGACCCCATGCCTTAAGCTGTTTGCCAGGAGACCTTAAAAGGTGGGTGTAGATCTAGAAGGAATAGCAGCAGTGAACAGATTTCTCTTGTGTTTTCTTTTTCTTAGTAGAGACAGTGCAGCTGAGAGTGAGTAGAAAATCCTAGCTTCTCTAATTGACTTAGAAATAAAGCTGTTAAAACAGAGGTCAAGGCGTAGTGTCTTGAAAGGCACTGCTGTTGTAATAGTTCTTAGATGCAAAGGTACTTGAGAGTTTGAATATTTTAGATGCCTTCATTTCTTTTTTTAAAATTAATTAATTAATTAATTTTTGGCTGTGTTGGGTCTTCGTTGCTGTGCCAGGACTTTCTCTAGTTGTGGTGAGCGGGGGCCACTCTTCATCGCGGTGTGTGGGCCTCTCACTGTCACGGCCTCTTCCATTGCAGAGCACAGGCTCCAGACGTGCAGGCTTAGTAGTTGTGGCTCACGGGCTTAGTTGCTCCGTGGCATGTGGCATCTTCCCAGACCAGGGCATGAACCCGTGTCCCCTGCATTGGCAGGCAGATTCTTAACCACTGTGCCACCAGGGAAGCCCCATTTCTTTTTTTTTTAAATTTCTATACTGAGGTACAATGGACATGTAAAAAGCTGTATGTATTTAACATATACAACTCAGTGAATTTGTGGATAAGTATACACCCATGAAACTGTCTTCACCATCAAGGCCATAAACAGATTCATTACCTCCCCAAATTTCCTCCCACCCTCTTTATTATCGTTGTTGTTATTATTGTAACGTATATAAAACCTACTTAACCTAATGTGCCCCCTTAGCAGATTTTGTGTGTACTGTATAGTATTGTTAGCTGCAGGCACTGTGCTGTAGTGTAAATTTCCAGAATTTATCTTGGGTAACTGAAACTTTGTACCCTTTGACCATCACCTCTCCATTTCCCCCACTTCCCAACCCCTGGCAATGTACTCTCTGCTTCTATGAGTTTGACTGTTTTAGATTCCACATATAAGTGAGATCATACGGTGGTATTTGTCTTTCTGTATCTGGCTTATTTCACTTAGCATAATGCCCTCAAGATCCATCCATGTTGTTGCAAATGGTGGGATTTTCTTCTTTTTTTTTAAGGCTGAATAATGTTCTCTTCAAGATCCTGATTTGAATTCCTTTGGATAAGCACCCAAAAGTGGGATAGCAGGATTGTATGATGGTTTTTGAGGAACCTCCATATAATGGCTGCACCAGTTTACATTCCCACCCACAGTGTGTACAGGGGGTTTCCTTTCTCCACACCCTCACTAACGCTTGTTATCTCTTGTATTAACAGAAGCCATTCTAAGACGGTGAGGCAATCTCTTTGTGGTTTTGGTTTGCATTTTTCTGTTGATTGGTGAGGTTGAGCACCTTTTCATATACCTATTGACCATTCGTTAGTCTTTGTAGAAATGCCTGTTCCCCTCTTTTGCCCATTTTTAAATTGGGTCATTTGTTTGTTTGTTTAGCTGTGTTGATTTCTGACTCTCACTAGTCTTTGCTACCTAAAAGCACGATGATGCCTTAGCAAAATGGGCAATTGATTAAAAATCATCTTAGTAGGAACAGTTACACTGTAGACTCAGTGGGAGAGACTAGGTACCGCTGACATCTTTCTTGGGGGTGTATGAGCCACACTACAATCCCTACCTTAGGATATTGACAGAGCTTCGTAGTTTATGGCTACTAGAACTGCATCTGCTCTAGACCAAGGGCGAATGCAAATTCTCTTCAGTTTAGGAGAGGACCTTGGAAGAAGAATCACTTTTCCCTGTTTCATCCTTGGATACTGCTGCCATTCTTGGCTGTCTTTTTATTTGACCACCGTAATCTTTTTATCTAACTCTTACTTTCAAATAAGTTACTGAAACATTGTTTTTGGATCAAGTGGGATCTCTAGGAAAAAGGCAGATATATAAAGCCTAAAATATATATATATTCAGGAAGCATAAGGATACCCCAAAACGCATGGCTTAGAAAGTGAATACTGCTTGATTTCTACAAACTACAGTGAAGTGTTTAGCATATATTTGACGGGAAAAAAGTATGTCTTTTCCAGTTGGCTTTGAATTGACAGCAGACAAGACAGGGATCTTTTGGTAGTCTATGAAAAGGATTTTGAACCTCAGAAATCAGTCTGTAGGATTAATGGAGAGGGAAGACATAAAATGCCCATATCAGGAGTAAAAGAGGGGGCACCATTCAGAGCCTACAGACATTAACAAGATAAAAAGGGAATATCTGGGGCTTCCCTGGTGGTGCAGTGGTTGAAAGTCCGCCTGCCAGTGCAGGGGACGCGGGTTCGTGCCCCGGTCTGGGAGGATCCCACACGCCGCGGAGCGGCTGGGCCCGTGAGCCATGGCCACTGATCCTGCGCGTCCGGAGCCTGTGCTCCGCGACAGGAGAGGCCACAACAGTGAGAGGCCCGCGTACCCAAAAAAAAAAAAAAAAAAAAAAGAAAAAGAGAATATCTGAATAACTATATGCCAGTAAATTTGACAACTTAGGCGAAATGGGCAAATTCTGCGTAAGGATTCTAGTACCAATTCAGAGTTGTGTGTGCATATGTTAGGTAGGGGCGGTGGTGGTGGGGTTTCCCTCACCAGGCAATTCTCCGATAGCAGCTGGGTGTCCTACAGTTCAACTTAATTCTGATGCTGTCTACCCGAATATAGAGTCAGATCCCACAGGTTAAGGGCTCAGTCCCACAAGACTGCCCTCGCCCCCGCCCCCTACCACCCGCAACTTCAGCGTCCAGTTGCAAGTTTAGGTTGTCACCTGAGCTTCTAACCTACTGACTGTAGATTGGAGGTTTCAACGACCCCTTCCTTGGGTTCAACTAATTTGCTAGAGTGGTTCACAGAACTCAGAGAAACATTACTTAACTAGATCACGGGTTTTATAATAAAGAGTATAACACAGGAACGGCTGGATAGGAGGGATGCGTAGGGCAGGGTGTGGGGAAAAGGTGTGGAGCTTCCACGGCCTCTCCAGGTGCTCCACTCTTCCCAAATCCCCATGTGTTCACCAACCTGGAAGCTTTTCGAACCTCATCCTTTTCAGTTTTTATGGAGGCTTCATTACATCAGCATGATTGATTAAATCATTGGCCATTGGAGGTGGAATCAACCTCCAGCCCCTCTCCCCTCCCCTGAGGTTGGGATGGGATTCAGTGTTCTGACCCTCTCATTACTTGGTTGGTTGGTTCTCCTGGCAATCAGCCCCTGTCCTCAGGTGTGTTCCTGATGTCACCTTATTATCATAACAAAAGAGACCACTGGTTGCTCTCCTCACTTAGGAAATTCCAAGGGTTTTAGGGACTCTGTGCCAGAAATGGGGGTGAAGCCCAAATATGTATTTCTTATTATAAATCACACTATCACACATTGAAAGATACAAATTACCAAAACTGCCACAAGGAGAGGTGTAAAAAAAAAATCTGGGGCTTCCCTGGTGGCGCAGTGGTTGAGAGTCCGCCTGCTGATGCAGGGGATGCGGGTTCGTGCCCTGGTCCGGGAAGATCCCACATGCCGCGGAGCGGCTGGGCCCGTGAGCCATGGCCGCTGAGCCTGCGCATCCGGAGCCTGTGCTCCGAGCGCAACGGGAGAGACCACAACAGTGAGAGGCCCATGTACCGCAAAACAAAAACAGAAAGCAAAAAAACCCTGCCATATGTGTTAAAGAAATTGAATTTAGAATTAAAAACCTCCCCACCAAGAAGACTTCAGATCCAGATGGCTGCATTGACATATTCTATCACATGCTTAAGGAAGAAATCATACCAGTTCTATACAGGCTCAGAAAATAGCGGTGGAGGGAACACTTCCCATCTTCTTTTTATGATGCCAGCATAAGCCTAGTAACGCCCAGGCAAAACCAGTATAAGAACAGGAATTCAGACCAATAACCCTCATGGTTGTAGATGTAAAAATCCTTAACAGAGCGTCAACAAATCAAATCTAGAAATATATGAAAAAGATAATACATCATGATTAAGTTGGAGTTATCCCAGGAATGAAAGATTATCATTTTAACATATCAACAACATATTAACCATTTAATATATTAATGGAATAAAGGAGAAAATTTGTATGATCATCTCAATAGATGCAGAAAAAGCATTTGATAAACTTTATAACGTTCATCATAAAGACTCTCAGAAAAGTGGGAATATAAGGAAACTTAACCCAGTTTGATCAAGGGGACCTACGAAAAAGCTCATGCTTGTTGAAACACTGAGCACTTCACTACTAAGAGCAGGAACAGGGTAAGGGTGTCTGCTCTCACCACTCTATTCAGCCTCATAGTGGAGGCCCTAACAAGTGTGGTAAGTCAAGAAAAGAAATAAAAGGAGGAAGGAAGAAGAGAAGGAAGGTCTTCCCTGGTGGCGCAGTGGTTGAGAGTCTGCCTACCAATGCAGGTGACACGGGTTCGAGCCCTGGTCCGGGAAGATCCCACATGCCGTGGAGCAGCTAAGCCCGTGCACCACAACTACTGAGCTTGCGCTCTAGAGCCCGCGAGCCACAACCACTGAGCCCACGTGCCACAACTACTGAAGCCCACGTGCCTAGAGCCCATGCTCTGCAACAAGAGAAGCCACCGCAATGAGAAACCCATGCACCACAACGAAGAGTTGCCCCCGCCCGCCGCAACTAGAGAAAGCCCGCGCTCAGCAACAAAAACCCAGTGCAGCCAAAAATAAATAAAATAAATAAATTTAAAAAAATAAAATAAAATTACCAAAAAAAAAAAAAAAAGAAAAAGAGAAGAAATAAAACTCTTTATTTGCAGACAACATGATTGTGCACACAGAAAATTGTAAGGAATCTACCAAGAAAACATCCTAGAACTAATAAGTAAATTTTGCAAGGTTGTGGGTTAGAAGACTACAGACGAGAATACAAGGTTGATATACAAAATCAGTGTATTTCCGTATACTAACAACAAACAGTTGGGAAGTGAAATAGAAAATAATAGCATTATGATTTTAATATTTTAAAGACAACCTGAATAAATTGAGAGATATGCTGTATTTATGGATTGGAAGACTCAATATTATTAAGATGGGACTTCACCACAAATTGTGTGAATCCAATTCGATCCCTTTTAAAATTCTAGCAGTTAAAAAAAGTTTTTTTGTTAGAAATAGACAAGCTGCTTCTAAAATTTATATGGAAATGCAAAAGACAAAGAGTAGCCAAAACAATAATGAAAAAGAACAAAGTTTGGAGGACTTACAGTACTATTTTATAATACTGACTCAAAGCGACAAAAATCAAGACAGAATAGAATGGTGTAATGATAGATATATAGAACAATGAAAGAATGGAGAGTTCAGAGACCCATATCTATATGATCATTTGAATTCAGTGGGGTGAGTTCAAGTGGTGCTGGAACAAAAATGAACCGCCATCTTTACATCACATGGAAAAGTTAACCCCAAATAGATCACTGATATAAATGTAAATGCTAAGACAATAAAACTTCTAGCCAAGAACAAAATATACATGGCTTTGAGGGGTAAACAAATATTTCTGAGACAGGACACAAAAATCACTAACCGGAGAAGGAAAAAGAATTATGTCAGACTTCATCCAAATTAAAAACGTCTGCTCTTTGTAAAATACCATTAAGAAAATGAAAAGTTAAACCACAGATGGTGAGAAAATATTTGCAAAATATGTATCTGATCAAGGACTTGCTTCCAGAATATATTATAAAGAAGTCTTCAAACTCAATAATAATAAGACAACCTAACTTTAAATATGGGCAGAAGTGAACTCCATAAAAGAAGATATATGAATTACATATAAGCACATGAAAAGATATTCACTAGTACCAATCATCAGGGAAAAAAATGCAAATTAAAACTATCAATACAATGAGCTACTGCTATGCTCCCATTGGAATGGCTAAAATTAAGAAGATAAAAAATACCAAGGGTTGTTGAATATGTGGCGCAAATGACCTCTTACTCACATTTTGCTGATAGGGATGTAAAATGACACAGCCACTTAAGAAAACATGTTGGCGGTTTTCAGAAAGTTAAACATACGTTTATCGTGTGACCCACTCCTAGGTATTTACCCAAAGGACACGAAAACAGTGTCCACAAAAAGACTTGTATGTGAATGTTCATAACAGCTCTATTCATAATATCCCCAAATTTGCAACAGCCCAAATACCCATTAAGAGATGAATGGAAAACAGATTATGGTATGTCCATGTAATGGAATACTACTCACATTTAAAAAGAATGAATTATTGATGTACTCAGCAACATGAATGAATCTCAGAACGTTGAGGAAAAGAATCCAGACTTGGCAGAGTATGTCTGATTCTACTTTTCTACAGTAGAATGTATGATTCTACTTTTTTAAAATTCCAGAACCGAGTAAACTAACCTATAGTGATAGAGAGCACATCACTGGTTGCCTGGGCCTGGGCAGGGCTTTGATCGATCGCAAAGAAGCATCAAGGGACTTGGGGTGATAGAAATGTTCTGTACCTTGATTGTGTGGTGGTGATTTTATGGATGTCTACATTGGTTAGAATTCATTGAACTGTTCATTCTGTTCTATTTTGCTGCCTCATTTGCATCCATTCATTTATTCAACAAAAAGTTAATTGAAGGTTTATGACTATGCCAGGAAGTTCCTAGGGGAACTTTAAATTTTTCTTTGGCTTTGCTGAGTGGCTTGTGGGATTTTAGTTCCCCGACCAGGGATCGAACCCAGGCCCTCCGCAGTGGAAGCGCGGAGTCCTAATCCCTGGACTGCCAGGGAGTTCCCCCTAGGGGAACAGAGATAGAAAAAACCAGTAGCCTCTGCCCTTATGGAGCTCACTGTTAAGGGGGCAGAGACAGATTAGAAAGCTTCAGTTAGGGTATTGTGCGACAACTAAAGGTACACGTGTGGCCATGTGAGCATGAGACAGGAGGGTCTAACAGCCTGGAAGAGGAGAGGGAAGATGGTGGCCCTTGAGTGGAGTCTTAAAGGACGTGTAGAAATTTCTGAAGCAGGGGGTGGCAGAATGTTACAGGCAGAGAGAACAGTATGGCAAAGGCAAAGTGTGAGAGAATGATTAAGGAGGAAATCCACCGAAACATTGAGGAAGAATAAGTCATATTAAAATAAACATTTGATAGTCTGTACACCAATTTCCATATAAGACTTTTCTCTGCCATTTCCTCTGAGTAAGGAGTATATATAGTATGAGTAAAACACACAGCTTGGAGTCCAGAACTTATTTTTGCTGCTTTTCTTTCTGGTTCAAACTGTTTTTGATAGATTAACGTTCTACATAGGGGACCTCTAGTATATTTTGTGACAAGAATCTGATTTTTTATAAAAGCTAGATCTAGCTAGCTGTAAGCGAGTAAGTTTTTACAAAGTCAACGTGTATAATCTGTTAATTCTCACAGGCAAATTGGCTTGAGGACCCTGAGAAACAGTGATATTGGTGATAGTATTTTTTTTAAGCTTTCCTTTTTATTTTTTAAATTTTTAAATTTAATTTAAAAATTTTATTATTTATTTTTGGCTGCATTAGGTCTTTGTTGCTGCGCACGGGCTTTCTCTAGTTGTGGCGAGCAGGGGCTACTCTTCATTGTGGTGTGCGGGTGTCTCATTGCGGTGGCTTCTCTTGTTGTGGAGCATGGGCTCTAGGCGCCCGGGCTTCAGTAGTTGTGGCTCGCAGGCTCTAGAGCGCAGGCTCAGTAGTTGTGGTGCACGGGCTTAGTTGCTCCGCAGCATGTGGGATCTTCCCGGACCAGGGCTCGAACCCGTGTCCCCTGCATTGGCAGGTGGCTTCTTAACCACTGCACCACCAGGGAAGCCCAAGTTTTCCTTTTTAAAGAGTTAAATCAGATAGTTCTTCTCCTTTTTAAATATCTTAATGTATTCTGGTTTTGTAGCTGCCTTCATTTATTTAATCTTTGCTTCTGCTAATTTCCTTCCTCTACTATTTTATAATCTGTGAAACTTCTGGGGTCTTATGGTGTGGTTTTGCTTTTCATTTCTTTTTTTAAAATAAAATTATTTATTTATTTATGACTGCATTGGGTCTTCGTTGTTGGGTCTTCGTTGCCGCGTGTGGGCTTTCTCTAGTTGCGGCAGGCTACTCTTTGTTGCGGTGCACGGGCTTCAGTAGTTGTGGCTCATGGGCTCTAGAGTGCAGGCTCAATAGTTGTGACGCACGGGCTTAGTTACTCCTGTCATGTGGGATCTTCCCAGGGCTCGAACTTGTGTCCCCTGCATTGGTAGGCAGATTCTCAACCACTGCGCCACCAGGGAAGTCCGGTTTTGCTTTTCCATAGATAATCCAAACAGGCAAGGTCAGGAAAAGAGAATTTGTTTTTGTTAGATTAACTACATATATTTCAATTTGGCTGCCAAGATGGTCTCAGACTCCTCGTATGGAAAGAGGCTAGTTAGGTATTTTTGGTCTTAGACTGAAAATACAGGCCATCAGAATAGATTCCCAATAGCTGTATGTAAAAGAGTCATTAAGGCTTTGCAAAGGGTGATGAGGTTGTATAGTTTATACCTTATTTTGCCTAAGATATGTAAATTAGGATAAAAAGTTAGTAATCATTTGATTTCTGGCTACAATATGTATCTGTCTTCAGTTTTGAGTGTCACATCCTTTTAATATTTTTTATTCCTGTTATAATTTATGTTTTATGCTCTTGACATTTACTAGCCTTAATATTTAATCTTTTTAAATTTATTTTTGGCTGCATTGGGTCATCTTTGCTGCGCGCGGGCTTTCTCTAGTTGCGGTGAGCGGGGCCTACTCTTCGTTGCGGTGCGCGGGCTTCTCATTACGGTGGCTTCTCTTGTTGCGGAGCACAGGCTCTAGGTGCACGGGCTTCAGTAGTTGTGGCTCTCAGACTTAGTTGCTCTGCGGCATGTGGGATCTTCCGGACTAGGGCTTGAACCCGTGTCCCCTGCATCGGCAGGCAGATTCTTAACCACTGCGCCACCAGGAAAGTCCCTATTTAATCTTAATATACCGTTTATAAGTGCTAGGCTGTAATATCTGTTTCCTAGAAACATACAGTGAAGCAAAGTAGACTTTAGGTAATTTTTTAGGGTTTTCAGAGAGAACACTGAACCCTTACTAAGTACCGTAACACTGATTATTGACCTTGTTTAATCCTCAAGACAACTCCATGAGGTGTGTACTACTATTATATTCATTTTAAAGATGTGGAATCTGAGGTACAGAGAGCTTAATTAACTTAACCAAGGTTACACAGCCAGAAGGGGAAGATGGAAATTTAATGGATAGAGTGTTAACATGACCATAGCAGCATTAGTAGAAGGAAGAAAAAAATTTCAGGGAGAAAGTCTCTGCTTTGATCTAGATTTACTGGTTTCACCTAGATGGACATAGTTTGTGTTCATTTAGCTAAGTGGTAAACAGTTCAGTGGCAGATTAATAGACAGCTTGAAAATTTTGTCAACCCTCTTTTTTGTCTCTTGGCAACCAGGGAACTTGATGACTTGATATCTTTAAAGTGTCAACTTGTGGTACACAGATGACTGGCATCTTCTGTTGCTTCAGGGTTTAAATTACTGAGCTAAAGCCATGTGCCGAATTTATTGAGTCTCAGGGATGGTCTTTTTTTTTTTTTTTTTTTTTAGGGATGGTCTTTTAAGACTAAGGTTTAGAGGCAAATTTTCTAGAGGTGTTTTAAGTTTCTGCTTATCCTTTCTCTAGAGTGGTAAGTTGGTCATATATAAATATGTTTTTCTGAAGAGAGCCTGCAGTTCATTTAAAGTCGAGAGGCTGTAACAGGATTGAAGGTACAGGTGCTTCTCCACATGATGTCTTACTGTCCCACATGAAACATTTGTTCAGAGCAAATGGCAGGTCCATTGTCCCCTGAATGTACGTGAAGTCTGAAGGGTTCTCATGTTTGTTCATGTTCATTTTGCCTGAAGTGCTTTCCCCATGTCTTGTCATTTATGTAAATCCCAGACTTGCTTCAAAGCCTGGCTCCCATTTTACCTGCCTAGAAAGCTCCCTCTGACCGCAGTGATTGTGGGTGGAGAAGGTGTTCCCAGTCCTGGGGGAGGTGGTTGCTCTCTGTAGTCTTCTTCCCTTGTTGTTTGTTTCTTCTGGACTCCTGCTGTCCAGTTACCCTTATTTCCGGCGCTGTTTGTGCAGATAATCCACCATCCAAAATCCTTGGGTTTTTCAGAAATCAGAAGTTTCCAGGTTTTAGAAATGTAAGATGATGCAGATTGTGGGATAGCCTGCAGCTGTAAAATGTATGAATATTCATACTAACACATAAAGGCTTAGAAAGAACATTGTGTCAGGTCAGGGCAGGGCAGGTTTCGCTATTGAGTTACAAAAACGTTTTGACTTTCAGAGCTGTTTGAATTTCAGAAGTGTCAATATAAGATTATAGATATGTATTACCTAATTTTTTAGAAGTATAAACTATGTGTTGGGAAAATATGATACTATGATTTTTTTTTCATTCTTTCTCTTTACTTATAGAAATGAATCAGTACCCTGATCAGCTTTCAAAGGTGACCTATGTGTGTACTATATGTGTACATATGTGTATGTATGTATGTGTCTATCTAGTATTAACTGGTAAACGTTTCATTTCTTATTGTAGCTCCAGTTCTCCCAGTTTTGAATAGTGGTAGCCTCTTCAAGCTTTCTCCTGGGTCCTTTACACATGAACCTAATTGTTTTTGGTAGCTTTCTTACTGTCCAGTGTGATTTTCCAGCATATCTTTTCTGTGTATTTCCTGCTCAAGACCTGGAATCAGCCATTCCTCCAAAGAGCCCTGTTTTTCTTTAGTGGTACGTGATATCCAAGATCATGTCTGGAAGTTAGAGATGTTCATTGCTACTGGATTGCACTGTGCATGGTCCTTTTCGTACTAACATTTTATTTTGAAATAATGTTAGACCCACAGAAAAGTTGCAAAATAGTACAGAGAGTTCCTTTATATCCTTCATCCAGATTTCCCTACTGTAAACATCTTCAATAACCACAGTACAATAATCAAAATGGGGAAATTGGTACTGCTGCTCTGTTATTATTAAATCACACACTGTGCTTAGGAATGATTTGTAAAAGCTTGATCGCAGCTGTGTGTTTAGTCTCCAAGTCCTTTTTGTGGGTCCGAACTTTTGCTTAGTGGTTCTTAACTATTAAGGTGTGTCAGAATCCCCTGAGAACTTCTGAAAATCAGGTGCCTGAAACCCCCTTTTCCCCATCTTCTAGAATTTTTCAGAATCTCAAGATGGGGATAGAATATACGGTGTCAGTGTAGGTATTTAGGGATTTTGCTAGAATCCCATCTGCTCCAAGAGCTTAGTGAGATCATTTGAGGAGAGATGCAATTCGTGTTTTGCCCTCAAGTGGTGTTAATGACCCCCCTAGACCCCAAGATAAAAATTATTCTATCTTAAAGTGATTCGAGTTTGCTGCTTCTAGTGCCAAAGATTCGTATTATACTTAGAACTGTCCTCCCATATTTATTAACTCATTCAACAAATATTAGTGAGCACCTTCTAAGTACCGGGCACTGGGGATACAGCAGTGAAAAAATTACAGACACGATCTGGTCCCTTCATTCGTGGATGTACATGGATGGTGGGAAGTGGGAACCGTTGAACCAAGCGATTATAATAGAGTGCAGTGAGTGGAGAAGAGCAGGGAGCTATGAATATACACAGCAGGCAGAGCTCCCCTAGTGTAGGGATCAGGGAAAATCTTCCTGGGGAGATTGTGTTCCGCGCTAAGTCAGGTAGGAGTTAGCTACGTAGAAAGAAGAGAAGAATGTTCTGGGAACAGCCTTAGTTTCTGAATATGCCCCATGGCTCCAGCTAGGGAGAAGTTCTAACATCTCACTGGAGAGATGTGTACAAGACCAAGGAAGAGAAAAATGTAGAAGTGAACACTACCCCTTACTGGGTCTTTTCAAAGCATTCAAGTTTTCATAGAAATAGCAGCTCTCATTTTTACTCATATTTTATCAGTTTCCATTTCATATAAGCTACATAATAGCAATACCAGAAGTAAAACTGACATAAAGAGATTTGTGCAGAAATAAACTGTGTTAAGCGTGAGTCTCATTTGGTGGGAGCAGTGAGTGAGTCTCACTTGGCGGGAACAATGAGTCTCACTTGGTGGGAGGAGAAATAAGTGGCTAGAGAAAATCTTCGCAAACATAAGAGGTGAGCTTGCCGTGGGACCAGCCAGCATTCATTCATACGGCGGGACCTGAGAATCCTGGTTTGTCTGGCAGGTATGTTAGGCAGAGGTCAATTAAACCAACATCGACTATGCTTACAGTTTGGGGAATGAGATGAGCTCGTTGAGACGGATGAGGAGAGAGAAGAGGGCCGAGGGTAAAACATTAGGGACCACCACCAATTAAGGAGAGAGAGAGGCAGACAAACCAGCTAAAGGTTTTTAAGAAGATCTGGTTAAAAACAAGCTTTCCAGGAGGCTCACTTTTTAGATTTTGAGGTCTTTGAATCTGACCTTTGTGCTTAGACTCCGAGCGGTCTTTTTGAATGTATTTGCCATCGCAGTGTTTCTCAGAGATCCTTTAGGTGGCCCTCTGTGGGCAAGGTTGCAGAAGCAGTGAGGCAGAATGTGTGGGAGACCAGCTAGAGTACAGGAGCAAGCTGATGGGGGTCTCCATATCAGCAGTGACAGTGGGAATGGAAAAGGGACAGATTTACCACAGATTTTAGTTGAAGTGCCAGGAGTTGGTAACCGGATGTGAGAGGTAAAGAAGAGGGAGTCTGGAGGGCTCTGGTTTCTGTTTGCCTGACCAAGGGGACGAATGGTGCTGCCATTATGCAAATGAGATGGTACAGAGCTGGGGCAGGTTGTGAAAGGGAAGACCCATTCCATTTTGGACACATGGTCTAATGTTTCTAGGTGCATGTGCTTAGCGAGAATTCAGACATGCAGATTTGGAGCTTGGGAGAAAGGGTGGAGCTGAAGAGAGGTTTGGAAGTAATTCATAATTAAAATCATGGGACTGGAGGATGACATCATGTAGGGGTAGTGTGAGACATGAGGTAGAATTCTAATTTAGACAGGAAGGAAGCCCATCTTAAGAATAGTAATAATTATTTATTAGGTGTCTGTTAGATACTGTTTCAAGTACGTTACAGATGTTATTTTATTTCATACTAAAAACTCCATGAGAGCGGGTGTTAACATTGTCTCCATTTTACAACTGAATGAGTTGAGGCTCAAAAGTTAAACCATTGGCTCCTGGTCATGCATTTGTAGGTGGCAGTTGAAATCTGCTTTCTTACAAGTAAGGAGTGGTTAGAGAATAGGAAGAAAACCAAGAGTGGTAATACGGTACCCAGGATGAGAGACATCTAAGGGGTTGTTACAGTGTAAGACGTCCTGAGAGATGAAGAGAGGACCAAGAGGTACCCTCTGGATTGAGCACAGCGTCAGGGTCACTGATTCTGCCTCAGCCTCGAGTCGTCGGGAGCTGGCTTGTGGGATGCAGTCGGCATGGTTGATTTATTATACCACCTCCCTAAGCTGTGATCTCATTGAATGTATAAAGGCTAGCCTGTGATACCCAGAAAGAAGGAAAAAGCAATAATCTTTTTAAAAAGCAAATAATCATAAATATAGAATAAGACTTAGGAAAAGACTTTCCTTCATGATGTAACAGTGTGAACGTACCAGCGTTTAGAACGATGATGTTGTTCTGCCAGTGAGCTATTGCTGCCTGGACAGGAAAAGGAGGGGAAGATCCTATTTGCCAAATCGCATCACTGCAGAGCTCCCGTAACAGCCCTTGGAGCTGACGAGGGCTGAGTCAGAGAAGATGCGCAGGCTGCGCTCTAGGCACTCGTGGCCCAGTTCAGGATTTTAGACTGCATGATCAACCGCAATTGGAGTTTCTTGTGCAATCTGTATTGTGCGTGGAGTGGTCAGGTTTGTTGGATAAATATATATATTTGCTTTTTAATTCAAAACTACTGTAATGTATAAAGCAAAAAAAAAAAAAAAATCGGTGAAAATGCTGGCTGTGAAGTCACTGTCTTCCGATAACAGTGAAAAAGTAATCTTTAGACTATGGCTCTTTATTGAAATACTTGTTTAGCATGGCGTATCTCAAATCTCATCATCTGAATTCCTCTAAAAGACTTAACTCTGAAGTTGCCCAGATGAGACTTTATGTGTAGAGCTTTAAGTGGTGGGGGGGTGGGGAGGGGAAGTTAGAACAAATTACTTAAAAAATAAAACTAGGAAAAATTAAAGCAATAAATTGAGACTCGGCAAATGTTATACATTTTTAGAGACATTTAACATTATACTTATAAGAAGGTAGGCAAGATTTGGAATGAGTTGCTTTTTAACTAGTTTTTCATTTTTAATGAAACATAGTTCTTGATTTCTTTCACTATGTAATTAAATGTAAGTTCTTGCTTAGAATCTGATATTCGACTACTGGACAGCCTTTTGAGAAAATAGTTATTTTGCACTAGAGAAACTTTGCTGGGTATTTTTTTTTTTTATGACAGTTATTATATGCTTTTGAGTTTTCTCCCCTAAGAAGCAAAAACTCTTATTTCTCCCTTCAACCTTCAATCAGCATTGTTATTATCAAGTACAGTCTGCTTTTGTAATTCATAAATAATATTGTACATATTTAGCATAATAGCTTCTGTTAGAAAATAGAAAGAAACCTGATTGATATCTTTTGTTCCAGTTATCAGTGAATCTTATGAATTATTTACCTTGTAGGGTTATTAATCACTTTGTGGATTTCTGTCTTCATTATTTTAAAAAGTTCTTTAGTATTGCTTGAAATTTAGAAGAAAAACTAAATTTAAAATATTGAAAGCAGTGAATGATAAGTGAAATGTACCCCACCCAACGTACACACACGCGCACACACACACACACACACACACACACACGCCCTGCTATTTCTCGGTTCCCCCATAGCCATGGCATGAACAGAACGTTATGAGACATGAACTTAGTTCCAAGTGGGACTTTTGGGTCCATAATACCTTTCTTTATGCCATATTCTCTTTATTCTGGAATGGTGACAAGGTGTTTTCATAGTTTCTGTTGGGCACAATAGACTAATTTATCAGAGAAATTAGAGATGGAGAAGGTCATTTCATCTATATTTTTTCCAGCAAGAGATTGATCCCTCAATGCACTTTCTAGTTCTTTCCCTAATGGATTTACATTACCATAAAAATATGGATTTCGAATGGCTACTTAGAGAATAAAAGAAGATAGATACTACAGTTATCTTAGCATGTAAGAAAAAATAGTGTTTAGTTTGACCCTATTACTAAACTTATTGATGTCATCAGAAAACTTTCTACTTTAAGATCCGGGACCTTGTCAAGACTTCTTCATTCTAGCTAATCCCAAAGGAATTTTGTGGTTGCAACAGAATCTAGGGATGAGTTGATCCAGTTAGCCAGCAATAGAAAGTGCTTTTGGACATGCCTTGGCCTGGGGTTTTGCAGGATTGCTGTTGCTACTTATCCTGTGGTTTAGATCTGACAGTAGGCCATTTAGTTGCTAGCATCTCTCAGAAGAAGAGTTTGCAGAACTTAGCGGCATGAAGTAAAAATGGCAAGTGACCACATCTCCTGTGGCCTTTTTGTCATCACTTAAAGTATTTGGTGGAAGTCACCGACTCAATGCTTTTGGGACTAGGCAGGTCCCATAAAAGTGTAAAGGGAGCTGGGGAGAGTCAAGTATAGGACAACAGGGGCTGGTGAAGACTGTGGCTAACTGGGGATTCAGCTTCAGGAGATGACTAATGCAAGTTTTTCAAAATACTGAGATCTAAGCAAAACACATCTGTGGCCAGATGTGGCTCTCGGCTTCCCGTGTGTAACTTCTGATTTATAGAAAGACTTAGGGCAGCAGCTGGATTTATTTGAGTTTTATTATTGAAGCTAAGCAGTGCCCAGAGATGTTGCTGGACACCTTTGGAAGGCTTATGGTATTGGTAGGGGAGCGTGGGAAAGAAAGAAAAGGAGCAGATGAAAAGGCAGGATGAGGAAGGAGCTGGCTCTGTGACGACTCTAGCATTACTCACCTCTGCTTCCTCACTTCTGACAGTACCTGCGTCCTGCAGTGTTGTGATAATTGAAAGAGACCCAACTGGATACAGCATTTCACACAGTGCCTGGCATGATAAGTGCTTAATACATGCTTGCTGTTAGTTATGTATTAGGTTAATACAGTAGACCTAGAGGCGATGCTCTGTGACATTTATTTTGGAAATAAAAAGCTGGGAGTAAAGTGGTTCCATTAATTTAATTTCTAAAGTTGTAAAAAAAAAAAAAAGAAAAAAAGAGAAAAACCCCTGTAAATAAAATGTACGGTCACATGTAAAAATTGGAAAACATAAAGTTGATTTACCTAGTTCACTACAACTCCTGCTAATATTTTGATACGTATACTGCCAGGTTTCTTTTTCCTGTGCACAGTGTTTTTTCCCCTCTGTGTGTGTGTGTGTGTGTGTGTGTGTGTGTGTGTGTGTGTGTGTGTGTGTTTGTGTGTGGTGGGAGGGAGAGTGTATTTTATGAGTTGTAATCGTATTATGCACGTATTGCCATGTTGTGACATCATTTTTAACGGCTGCATAATATTCTAGCTAGAGGATATACACACGCATATATAACATATTTAATATTTTATGTATATTATCAATATAATTAACTGTTGTTGAACATTTAAATTGCTTCTAGATTTTTGCTGTTAGAAATAAAGTATGGTGAATATCTCTGTGATTAAAATTGTTTTCCTGTTTAGGATTATTTTCATTGGATACAATCTCAGAAGCGAAATTACTGGGTCAGTGATGCATAACTTTAACAAACTATATCTTATATTAATTAAGACAATCTTTGAGAAGAGAGTATTCTTGGACTTTGTGAGAGATGAGTGAAGTTTAAAATTTTATAGATAGTAAGTAATATTGTTAATTCCCACAACAGCATTAGGAAGAGAAGAACCCCGTGTTTTCCATGTTTTCCCTGTTTTCCATGTTGGTATGTGAGAAATTTCAAATGTTCTCATCAACATTTAGAACTAGGGGCTGACTGTTTGCGGGCAGCAGAGTCAGATCCAAGGAGTTGGGCATTAAAGCTTCGTGTCGATGACAGAGCCCATCATCCAGTTCTTGGTTTTCCCACAAATCCAGTGCAACTGATACTGCACAACTCAGAAGGAAAACTGAGAAGCGCCAAGCAAGGGAGGTCCTGGCATTGTCATTCTTTCTTTGTGTTTGTATAGAGCCTACAGTCTGTTTTTAGCTCAGCAGCCAGTCTGATCCTGATCAACGTCAGAACGTAGTTACTCTACTCAAAGCCCCCAAAGACTGCCCGGCTCACTCAGCATAAAAGCCCAAGGCCTTATGTGATTTGTCCCCCTCCCTCCATCATCACCATGACCTTGTTTTCCCTATTCACTCTTCTCTAACCACACTGGTCTCCTTGCTGTTCAACCCCAGGGCCTTTGCTCTTGCTGTCTGTTCCCTCTTCCTGAAGTGCTCTTCTCGCAGATCTCCGCATGGCTCACCGTGTCACTTTAGGTTCTTGCTCACTCGTCCCCTTCCCGATGAAGTGTTCTATTCAAGTTTGTTATAAAATGTTACGAAGGGAAAAATAATCATACCCTTAAAGAAGATCCATTTGTTTTCTCTGAAAGATTATAAAAATGATTAGCAACTTTATTATTTCCCAGAAGTAGTCATTCTGTATATAAGTCCATTTCAGAGAGGAATGCTGGATTGTTTCCTTGAATTGGAAACCAAGAGAGAGCCACACTGAGGACCCAGGCTTAAATTCTTCCTCTCTTCCATGGTGGAGAACTTTTTTTTTAAATCGCTTCCCCCTCCCCCTTGAAGCTCCTCTCCTTTATTAAGAAGCACTTGGTAGCCTAGGGCTCACTCTTTTCCTTAGAGCTGTTAGGACAAGCTGTTGCTTCTCACACCAGTCGAAGGAGGCTTTCACTTGATAACCTAGGGAATTGGGAATAGACCTTTTGACACTTAAGGTATCTTAAGTTCTCGCTACTCTGTGTCTGTGCTCCCAGGAAGTTTGTAAGAAATGCAGACTTTGAGGTCCCAGCCCAGACTTAAGAATTAGCATTTTAACAAGATCCTCCAGTGATTTTTCTGCACTTTAAAGCTCCTGGAAAGAGTTAAAGCTGGTTTTTGTTTGCTTGTTTTTTTAAGAGATGCTTAATTGAACTGTTTTTCTTTGAATATTACGTCACATTGTATCTTCCTTTAAAAATTAAGGCAAAAAAAAAAATTCTAAGGGGTTAAGTGCTTCTTTTTTAATCACTGGATTAGAGACCAGTTAATCCAGAATACCTGAACCTAAAGAACAAGAACTCAACTGTTCTTGTTTTATGCTTCATTATTGACATAGATGGGAAAACCTGGAACCACCTTTAACTTTTATTATTTTAATTCAGGTAGCCTGAAAAGGAGGACTTCAGGTTAAGGACCCTGAGGATTTTGCCATGCGAGACGTAATAGTGTAAATGGCCTTTTCTCTTGGCTTGACTTCCAGTTCAACCATCTGTGTAGCCTGCGGTGTGCTGTTTTTGTCCTCTTCTCTCTCACTTATGTGCACTGGCCACTTCCACGTACGTGGCCTGGGCCTGGAGATGTGTAGGTGGTACCAGCTGGAAGAAGCTTGCTGCTGGGCAGGGTGAATGTGGGATTAGCAGAAACACACTTTCCGGGATACCACTGACGTTGCCAAGACACACAGATGGCTAATTTTCCACAGGTAGAGCTTGCACGTGAAACCAGGGGGGCTGAGTATTCAAGGAGAGAGGCCTCTTAATCATTGTTAGGAGAAATCCAAGCAGATAGATCATTTCTGCATTTCACCAGTAGTATTTGAGAACCATTCACCTAAAACTGTAACTCTCAGAATTACTGGTCTAAGACAGGAGAGATAAAAACCATCCCCGTGCCCCTGTGACTAGCCTTATAATACCAAGGCTCTAAAATGCTGAAAAAATGTCACAAGGAGCTTTTTAGTTCAATATTTTGTGAGAGGTAAAAATAGGTAACATTTAGCGAGCACTTAGTATGTATGTCAGACACTTTACGTAGTTGACCTCCTTTAATTCTTATAACAACGCTACAGAGATGATACTATTTTCATATTCTCATTTTACAAGTGAGGAAACAGATGAAACAGGGCTTAAGTTACTTGCCCAGGGCCACACAGCCTAGAAGCTGCAGAGCAGGATGGGATGTAAACCTTGGGGCAGGGGGTGGGGGGTGGGTGGGGTAGGGGTGGGTGGGGTAGGGGTCAAGCTCTGGAGTCCCTGCCCTTACCTCTCACTCTGCACTGAAGGAGTTGATATACTGATAATAGCAACTCATCAGCTTTTTTAAAACTAGTAATTCTAAAGCTGTATTAAGAATGTAGAGGGCTGGGCTTCCCCGGTGGCGCAGTGCTTGCGAGTCTGCCTGCCGATGAAGGGGACGCAGGTTCGTGCCCCGGTCCAGGAGGATCCCACGTGCCGCGGAGCAGCTGGGCCCGTGAGCCGTGGCCGCTGGGCCTGCGCGTCTGGAGCCTGTGCCCTGCAACAGGAGAGGCCACAACAGTGAGAGGCCTGCGTACTGCAAAAAAAAAAAAAAAAAAAGAATGTAGAGTAAATGATAAAGAATTTGTGTATGTATGTTGGAATATAAATGCATATATATTTCCAACTGATGACCAATATAGGGCGCAATAGAGAAAAGCAATGAAAAAGGAGAAGGGAATCAGACCTTTGGCCACCCAGAAAAAAGGCTACTCGACCTCAAAAAAAAAAAGGAGAAGGGAAGGGGGGAAAAGGGATAGGAATGTCTGGAATGATGGATACACAGGATTGAAGAAGAGATAAAAGGTTAAAAGAAAGATAAGGAAACAAAAAGGGAGAATTTGGTTTTGCCTTAAATAGTGGTAGCTGTGAGGTTTAGGTGCCTTTTGTAATGATGGTTAGTTGATAAGTCACTTTCTTAGCCCTTCTGATACTGAAACTTTAGCATTATTAATACATATAAATATAAACATAAATACATTATGAGTTGGTAAATATAAGCAATTCATGATAAACACAGTCTATGTGAGCAGAGTTTAATGTTGAAATAAAGTTTTTAAAAGTAGTGTTGTTAATGTCCTTTAGCGATATTCATAATTGCTCTTGAGCTGCAAAGTGGTTAAGTTAGAATAGTGACCTATTAGTTTAAATATCTAGATTATATTGATGGTGAACGTCAAGCCGGCT
Organism: Phocoena sinus; assembly: GCF_008692025.1. Taxonomy (NCBI): domain Eukaryota; kingdom Metazoa; phylum Chordata; class Mammalia; order Artiodactyla; family Phocoenidae; genus Phocoena; species Phocoena sinus. The sequence goes on from NC_045764.1 coordinate 11,190,355, forward strand.
GCCTCTGGATCTGTTACTTAGAGGGCCCAGAGGCTGACTCTGTCTTGGCCTAGGTATACTGCCTGGGAGCTTTTGATGGGTGAAATCAGGTTTAAATGAATGAGAAAGACAAAATGGAAATTTCTGAAGGAAAAGGCAGATTCCAGAAGGACAGACCAAATGGTCTGTGGGTGAATGGAATGGCAGATTCGTCTGTCTTGATGCTAGTTGGACTTGATCGCAAAGAGAAAAGCACTTACAAACATTAGCTTTTGATGTTCCCTCCTCCCCACCTTTGGGGAAAACTGCTTGGCAAGTCGGATGGTCTGGTGGAAAGAAAGAGCCTTGCACTTTGAGTAGAGGCTCCTGCATATTTGTCTGCTCTGCCACCTCTTGGTTGTGTGATTCTGAACAATTCTGTCAATTCTCTGGATTTTAGTGTTCTTATCTATAATCTGATTAGAGGATTTTCAGGGCTTCCTTCTTCCAGTCGTAACAAAAAGTAATTCTTACATCATAAGAAGCAAAGGAGGAGAGCCAGAGAGAGAGAGAGTGTGGGCAAGGCAGAGGTTGCAGTCTTTTGTAATCTGATCTTGGAAGTGACACCCATCACATTTGCCGAATTCCATTCATTAGAAGCAAATCATTGGGTCCAGCCCACACTCAAGGGGAGGGGACTGCACAGAGGCAGGAATGCTAGAAGGCGGGGGTCACTGTTCTCTTCTTTTTTTTTTTTTTAGTTTATTTATTTTATTTTTGGCTGTGTTGGGTCTTCGTTGCTGCACGTGGGCTTTCTCTAGTTGAGGCGAGTTGGGCTACTCTTGGTTGCAGTGCGTGGGCTTCTTATTGCGGTGGCTTCTCTTGTTGCAGAGCACAGGCTCTAGGCTTCAGTAGTTGTGGCATGTGGGCTCAGTAGTTGTGGCGCATGGGCTTAGTTGCTCTGTGGCATCTTCCTGGACCAGGGCTCGAACCCGTGTCCCCTGCATTGGCAGGCGGATTCTTAACCACTCTGCCACCAGGGAAGCCCCTCTTTGTTTTTCTACAGTTGTGACTGATCATCATCCGTTTCAGAACTGGGAGATGTGGGGTGGAATCCCCCAGATCACCTCCTGGTTCAGTGACTTACAGAATTCACGACACAGTGGTACTCAGAACTATGATTCATTACAGCAAAAGGATACGAAGCAGAACTAGCAAAATGAGATAAAGCTCAGAGAAAACCATGCACAAGCTTCCAGGGAATCCTTTCCCGGTGGAGTCACACGAGATGCACTTAATTCCTTCAGCAACAAACTGAGACAACACGTGTAAAATGTTGTCTATGAGGGACGCTCATTCGAGACAAGGTTTTCATTGGGGGCTGGTCATGTGACTAGCATATGCCGAAATTCCAGACTGCCAGGAGGAAGGCAGGCGGTCAGCATAAACCGCACTGTTTGTACTAACAGTGGAGGCCCAGTGGGCCAGTCTTCTCTGTTAGGGAATGGGGGGAACCCTCCTGAAGTCCAGATTCTAACCAAGGGCCAACCTCATAAGCAGGCCTTTCTGAGGATAGCAATCTCAGGCCTGCTGTGGTAACTCTTTTCTGCACCGGAGGGAACAGGTTAGGTTTACCATAAATAATGGCAGTCAGTCAAAATATTCTGTTACGTTGATGATTCTGGACCTACGCTTGGTGGGGAGGGGGAAATGGTGCTTTTTAGGGCCTGGAGATTAAAGGAGCTTAACTCAGGCAGTAATCACAGTGTTTAGATCCTGACTGGGCTGTTACAATGCATATTTGTAGTGAGCTTAGAGAAAAATGAAGTTTCAGTGGTGCATTAATGTACTATATCTTTTGCTTCCAGACATGCTGATTCAGTGCGTATGGCTGCTCTGCTAGGCCTTGTCTGTAAGATGGTGACTGTTAACGGAGTGGGAGAGAGATAGGAAACAAATGCACAGAAATAAATATATAGTTACAAGTGTAAACTTTCCCTTACGGGAGCAGATACTCAATTTCTATTCATTCGCTACAAAATTTTATGCCCCTGCTTTGTGCTGCTATTCTGGTGTGAACAAAACACAGTCCCTGCTCTTATGGACCTTACATTTTAATGGGGGAGGGGAGGGGCACAGACAATCAATAATCAGATATACAGTATTGTATATTTGTGACAAGATTGTGACAAGTGCTGTGAGGAAAAATAAAGTAGGATGGAGCAATGGGGAGACTAGTTTAGATAAAGGTGGTCAGGAAAAGTCCCTCTGAGGTCACTTCTCCGAGTCGATGATGTGTCAGCAGAATCCTAAAGCCATGCAAGTATCAGCACTCCAGGAGAGGGATTGCACAGGTAAGGTCCCCGAGATGGGAAGGAGCTTGGTGTGTTTGAGGCAACCGGGAGACTGGTGTGGCAGGAATCGTGAACGGAGGGAGAGGACTAAGGGAATCAGGCATATCCAGGACCAGGTCCTAGGAGGGTCTGTAAGAGGAGGGTTTTGGAGTGTCTTCCCAGGGTGATGGGAAGCCTGTTGTAGGGTGTTTAGCATGACAGTGACAGCCAGATTCATGTTTAATTAGACATGAACACATTTTAACAAACAGTAAACTGTAACTAGAAATATAGCAATACCTAAAATCTTTAAATCATAAATACATAGCTTGATGAATTTTACAAAGTGAATGCACCTGTGGAATCATTACTCTGATAAAGCTACAGAGCATTAACAGCCCCTCAGCTTCTGTTATGCCCTTTGCAGTATTCTCCCCTCCTCCAAAGATGATACCTATCTAGGTGTCCATCACTATGTATTGGTTTGCCTGTTTTAAATTTTTTTATGGGGCTTCCCTGGTGGCGCAGTGGTTGAGAGTCCGCCTGCCGATGCAGGGGACATGGGTTCGTGCCCCGGTCCGGGAAGATCCCACATGCCGCAGAGCGGCTGGGCCTGTGAGCCATGGCCGCTGAGCCTGCGCATCCGGAGCCTGTGCTCCGCAACGGGAGAGGCCACAACAGTGAGAGCCCGCGTACTGCAAAAAAAAAAAAAAAAAAAAAAAAAATTTTATGAATATGATTGCACCATAAGTACCCTTTTATGTTTGACATTTTTTCACTTAGGATTAGCTTTCAAATTCATCCATGTTGTTGCATTAGCTGTAAACTTTAAAAAATTTATTTATAGCAGTTCACTATATGCATATAACATAGTTTATCCATTCTACTTTTGATGGCATTTGTCTTGTTTCCAATTTCGGCCACTACACATAATGCTGCTATGGACATTTTTGCACATGGCTTTATATGTATGGATTTCTGCTGAGTGTTTAACTAGGAGTGGAGTTACTGGGACAAGGGATGTGTACGTTTTATGGCCCAACTTTGACAGACGCTACCAAGCAGCTTTTCAAAGTGGTTATACCAATTTATATTCTCATTAGCAGTATTTGAGAACTCTTGTTACTCTACATCCTTGCCAGTCATTGTTTGCCAGTTAAAAAATATTTCTTTTAGCCATTTTGGCGTATGTGTCGTAGTATCTTATTATGGTTTTGGTTTGCATTTGCCTCACGAGTAATGAGTTTGAGCATCTATTCTTAAACTTATTGGCCACTTGGATTTCTTCTTTTGTAGAGTGTTCAGACCTTTTGCCCATCATCACTAGTCGTAAGAACTTGGATAAGTTATGTAATTTCTTTGAGTACAGTGTTAGCAATACATTAAAAGAGGAATAATGTCATCTAATTTTCAGTTTCTTTGAATTGTCTATTTGAGTGACCAAAGCAAGTTAGTGTCCTTCATGCAACTTCATCTTCCACATGTCCTTAAGAACTACTTATTAAATACTTTCTGCAATGACAATATCTACTTGAATATAAAGATTTTTAAAGATGTAAGGTCCAGGGAGTGAGCGGCATTACCATTTTAGCCTAGCTAAAATGGATATAGGGAAAGAAATTTTCCAAAAATAAGATAATTTTATAGGAAGACAGACTCTTGTTTCTTCCTATGGAAATTATAATTATTTAATCAAATTTGAATTAATTCAACAACAACACTAACAATAATATCAGCATCACTAACAAAAATCTGGAAATTGATTTGGGAGATGGTCCAGCCAGCTAGTATTTAAAGAAATGCCCCGTGGCATCCAACTCAACCATAAACTACTTGCACTGTAGCCAAAGCAAAAGAATGTAAAGGAGTGTAGAAAGCCCTTCTTTTAATATAGAATTCCCTTTGGGCTGTTCAGGCTGATCTGAATGATTAATGGTTCTTATTTCTGCCTTGTAAACTTTTAGTAAAATTTACGGTATATTGGATTTGTATTTTTATGAGTGCTGTATGTACTTTATAATACTTTAAGCTCCTCCTTATATAATATCCAGCTGGTATAATTATGCTTATTTAAAAATTGTGACAGTTTGCATTTGTAAATGACTTTAGAGGTTTCTAATTGTTATATCTTTGCTTTTCTGATGTATTGTTAAATCGTTTCTGTGTTTTAGCCAATTAAAGCATTTTTTCTATGTAAAAGTATTGTCTGTTCAAATGATTCATTTTATAATATAGTTTCCAGAAAAACGTTACATTGAAAGGCAATTGTATTTATGGGACATAAATTATGGAGTGATTAAAACAATTTATTGCTTCCAATTTAAACAATTGCTTCCAATTTAAACAACTTAAAGCCTTCCAAAAGGCTTTATCCCAGCATTCTTTTAAATAGTAAGCTCCACCAGTGCCTATAAAATGTGTACAGGATACTTCTTGTTATTTAATCATGACTTTTCATGAACAAATTATGAAACAAGTACCTCCTGCATTTGGAAATTTTTACTTAGCAGGGTTTTTGAAATAAAGAAGACGCAATTGAGTTCGACCTAGAAACCGCGATGCACCTGAAAGGGCACGAGGTGGTACATCACCACATTAGAAGTTGGATGGCAGCCAAGCCGCTCCATTTCCAAGCCCAGTCTCCCCCCAAGGACCGTGGATGCAGTTAGCTCACTTCATGTCATCTGCCTTGGCTGGACCTGGCAATTCAAAATTGGACCTGCTCTGGTGTCTGGTGTCCTGAAGTTAGGGTGCATCTCAGTGCTCAGAATAATCTGAACATGAGCTGGTTTGACCCTCCTTCCTTGGGGAGCTTCTCTCCTCTCTGAGATCTGGGGTCTGCTTCCCTGGGTCGTCACCCTGGGGTTCCTGTGTATTTTAAGCTCCGTTTCGAGTTTCCAGGGATTTTGCTTTGGTTTCTACTACTGTGTTTCAAGGCATTGCTGTCAACCCTCATTTTGTGTGAGAACTGTGTTCTGAACTCCAGTGACATGTTCTTTTGTAATTCACTCTCCAGCTGGAGACTATCATTCTTAAGCTGGAGACTAAGCTGAATATCTGTATATTCTTTTCTATATTATTTATATTATAGGTCCTTAAGAATTGGATGTTACATGCAAAGATGTTTAGCTTCATTACTAATGAAAGAAACAAAAAAATAATAAGAACCATTTTCATCTTAGCATATTGGAAAAGATTAAAAAATAACTACCCAGTGTTGGCTAGGATATATATCCATAGCTAAGTAGTCTGCTGTGCTGTCCGTAGGTTTGTGACTTGGTTCCCCATTTTATAGATGGCCCTTTGACACTTTGTATATAAAACTATAAGACAAAGAAACAACATGATGATTTGATCCAGCAACTCCATTCTTAGGAATTTATCCTAATGACCTATTCATGGTTTTTCATGGAGACTGGTCTACAGGTAGTTGTAGTAATAGTAGTAACAATAACAACAATAATAACGGTAGTAGTAGTGGTATAAAAAAATCTTAAAGAACAGTGTGCATTCCTAAATGACACAGACAAAAATGAATAAATAAAATTTGATTTATTCATATGGTGAAATACCATGCAGTCTTTAAAAATAACGTGTAGATATATGTTATATTAACATGGAAAGACATTCATAACGTATTAAATAAAAATAAATAGATTAGAAGAGCATTTTTCTAAAGTGTGTATTTGTATATATTCACATATGAAAAAGTCTGAAAAGATATATATACGCCAAAATATTGGCATCACTTTTCTTTAGAGGGGTAATGGTAGGTAAGTTAAATTATTATTGGTTTTTTTTGCTTAGCTTTATTTTCTAATTTGTCTTTAATGAAAATATGTATCTGATAAATATCAATTATAAAGGAAAAAACTAAGGGTACATGACCCAGAAGCTATGATCCTCAAATTGCTGAAACAATCTGGTCGTGGTGTAGTATAGTGGGAAAGTTCCAGGATCAGGAGATTGGAAACTTAGGTTCTAGCCTAAGCTGTGTCACTAATTAGCTATGAGACCATCAGCGAGTCTCTCTGGACCTCCGTTTTTTGTATTTGTAAAGTGAGTTGGTTGAACTACATCTCTGATTTTTAAACTCCTTAACAGACTGTTAGGGCTTCTGGGAAACTAGCAAAATGGAGCAGGTTTCTGTACAAACTCTCCTGCCCCTCCCCAGACAGAGCAACTCTGTATATTTGATATTCTGTATATTGAGTTTCTGTTTTAAGCTGTCTTTCAGCAAAAGGTAAGGAAAAGGTGGGGGGAGAATATCCTATTTCCAAGATGTAGTAATTCTAAGTACGGTCTATGTGACTCCCTTTTAGCTTCCCACCTTCTTCCTGTTCACTAGGGCAAGTTTCCAGTAGGACAGAGCTGGCCTTATGTACCGGGATGCCCTTGCTCTCCTGGAAATATCAGACTGTGATTCATTTACTCACTAGCTCTCTACATTCATCGAGAGCTTGTGGGTAAATGAATAATTCATGTGGTATGGGGTGCCTTCACCCCAGCTGACATAGAGAGACCTATTTTTTACACATTTCAAAAACCATTTCAGCATCTTTTATGAATTATTTTCCCATTTGCTCCTGATCCATTGGAGTAGTACTCTCTGCCTGCTCCGTCCTTCAGTTGGACCCTAATGAATAGTTTGGATCGCCAGTAACTTGTAACTTTTGGTAAGTTACTTAACCTCTTGGAGACTCAGTGTTCTATAAAATGGTGAATGATTAAGTTGGATTACATTATCTGCACGTTTCCATCTTAGCTATATAAAATTGTGTGAAATTTTCCCATAGTTCAGTCTAGTGAACTTGAGGCAACGATTAACATTGGTTGCCAGTGTAGTGTCTTTGATCATCTAAAGTCAGCATAGATTCAGAAAACTTATTTGTATGTACATTTAGCAAGATGATACTCTAGGTCATCACAGTGCTTCAAACAAAATAGTGAAACCACATGATATGGGTCTGACCTTCTGTACCCATATCTCCTCTAGCCTCCAGGCATGCTCAGTATCGCTGTGTCTGCTCAGAGGGGACTGCATTATTTCATTGGTAGCTAGGATGAACTGAAATTTAAGCTTGCCTCTTAATTTGGAGATTCCTGTCTGCTCAAAGGATAGGGAGGTGATTGTTTTTAACCTAAAAATACAATCTGTTCTCTGATTCAGAGTAAACAAAATTTTGTTCATATCAGAAAATAAGTAGCTTCTGAAAACAGCTCTATTATCTGGTCATAGAGCCTCTTTACAAGAAAATATGTGTAAAAATAGACATTTATATTTGAGTTTATGTCTGTTAGACCTATATGTACTTACTGTCTCAAATGAGAAAAATGGGGAAGTAGGTAAACAGGAGTAATTCCCCAACAAAGTTTTAAAGTCATCGTTTTGTTTTCTGTTATCCTTGTTTTATGTAAACTTTACTTGTTTAATTCATTTAAAATTAATTTCTTTTTTGTGCCCTACTTTCTGTCAGGATTTGTGGTGGGCACTGAAATAAGCCATTATTCTCCTCTCTCCCCAGGAAGCTGCTCTAAGATTGAAAAGATAGATGTATAAACAAGTAATTGTAATGTGGTAGGGTACGCCCTACACGAAAGGTGCTCTGTGAGATGCAGGTCCTGGGAGACTGCCTCTGAGTATTGCGGTGCACTGGTTGGGGACTTCTGCCATAAGGCACTTTGGCACCAAGAAAGGAGTGGATTATTCCGTTAGCACAGATGAAGTTTTCAAAGCACAACTTGTCAGCAAGGGATGGGCTGCACAGCATTGCCGGTTGATGTGAAAAGTTAGCATCCATGCATGTTCCTTACAGAAAATCAATGACTTGTTTAGGAAAAAAAAACCTGGCCCCTTATTCCAAACTCTGTGTGTGTGTGTGTGTGTGTGTGTGTGATTAAAATAACTTTAGTCATACTGTGATATTTTAATCTTATTTTTTCCCTCAATATTATATTTTGGGCATTTCCCCATGTCATTAAAATTTTTTCATATTTCAGCTGTATCATAATCTACTTAACTCTTCCTTTTTGTTGCTCTTGTTGGACTTTGATATAGTTTCCAAGTTGAGTTTATTTATACCTTGGAATGAACATGTTGTAAAATGAATCTTCACCATGTCTCTTATTATTTCATTAGTTACTAGGTTAAAAGGTATAAAATTGATAAACTGATAAATGTTACCAAGAGCGTTTACAGAAAGATTGTACTCCCAGTAGAGGGTATGAGAATTCTCACGGGTTTTCCTGATTGATTTTAGAATAATATCTTTTCTTCAGTGTCCTTCTCTGCTAGTAGAGGATATTTGTTAATGAGAGACTTAACTAAACTTTAGGTTAGTAAAGTAGTTTCTTCAGAAATCCTTTGCAGACAAATATTTTGGAAATTTAATATTTTTATAATTTGAAAATCTTTGGCATGGAATGAGATTTTAGGAACTTTATATTTAAGAAGACTATTCTATCAGTATAGGATTAAGTTTTTAGAAGAAGTTCTGTTGTTGTTGCACTACATGGTCATTCTATCACTGCATTTTTGTGATTAGCAGATACTTTCTGGCTCGTTAGCAGCGAATGAGGAAAGTAACTAAGACTGTGTTCCCTGATTCTAGTAGACATGCTTAGAAATAGGTTATAAATGCTCAGTATAGCTAGTTAGGCTTTGAGCGTAGGGACAAGATGCTTGTGCTAGTATAGATTGTGTTAGGCTGCAAGTATCTATAGTGATATGATGCTCAGTTGTTGTTTTGGGTGTGTGCTGAATGTGATTGGCCACCACTGTACTCTTAAATGTGTATTTAATAGCTTCTTTCTTTCTTTCTATTATTTGGCTCTCTTCCTGCCTGTAGGAAGTTTCATATTTATTAAAATATAGGCAAGAAAAAAAGCAATTAAGCAGAAATGTTAAAACTCATTAATATACTGCTGCTACATGGTTTGTTGTGGAAGTACTTGAATGGCTAAAGTTACATTAAAAAAATTTTTTTTTTTCATTTTAGATGTGTATTTCATTTAGTCATTCTATTGTATGCTCCTTTACAAAAAAAAAAAAAAAAGGAAAAGAAGGAAAGAAAAAAGGTAAATAAAAGTTCATGTAAAGCAGATTTAAATAGTTTTGGCCATCCAGATATCAGTCATTATTTGTTACAAACCCATCTCTAATATGCTCAGATGTTCAACAAACTGATAAACTTCTGGGAGTTTTGTTTTTTCATAGGAATTTAGTTTGGAATTGTTGTTTCTGCAAAATCTAAGTTATTTAAGACTTCATTTAAAAAAATGCTTGAGATATACAGCAGATCATTCTTCCGTCCAGATTCTTCTGTGTGGAGTTAAGTCTGCCACATAATGTTAAGAGTACTTTATTGAAATAAATACTTGAGTAAGTTTCATGTGTACTTAGTTTTATTTGCTAATAATAAATGGACTGATGAACACTGTTTAAAAAACAAAATATTGTTTAGAAGTCATTAGTATTAAAAGGCTTAGAAAACATTCTTTTTCTGAAAAACATAGTCCCAGAAAAGTAAGTAAAAATTTCATTGGAATATCTAAGAATCAGACTGAGTTCTTGTACATTTTTGGGTAAAGAGCTGTTTTTTAGATAAAAGATCTCTAGAATTGGAGCTGTATGTTTTATGACTATGGGAAAGTCACTTCACTATTTTGAGCCTCATTTTAAAAAAAATGTAAATAGATGCCTATCAGAGATGTCACAATAGTTCAATACGGCAGTTCTGATGGAACACGTGGGTCATACTCAGTGGACGCTCGCTGGATGCTAGCTGAACTTTTATCCTCATATTTAATTATGGTTAATAATTAGAGAGGTTTTGGTATAGCGATGTATTTTGAAGTGGAAATATTCCCCTTACATAAAGTAGAATGTAGGCTCCCTCTCCTTTAGGAAACAACCCTGCAATGTATAAACCATTTAAAAAAAATGAAAGATTCTTTTTTGTTATCCCCAAGGATAGCACTAGGGGAGTACCCGTGAAACTTTGAGAGTGGGACATTGACAGTCTCTGCACGTGCGAAGGCGGGTGGTCTCCTAACCGTGTGCCCCTTTTGATGGAGAAGGATGATGGGATAGATGATGCGTAGTGGCCGCTGTGGTGATGGTGCAGGTCAGGTTTCTGAATTAGACGTTTGACACTTAAATATGTTAAGCCACCATCAGTCATTATACTATAAACATCTATCCTGTACCAGGTAAACACCTTAAAGAAACCATCTAAATGATATGTAAACATATGTAAATACCATAAAGAAACCATGTGACTACTGTGTAAATACCTTAAGAAACTATGGTGTGAAGGATGTCTTTATAAACAGGAGATGCTCTTAGCAACATTTTTTTTTTTTTCTGTAATAGCAGGATAACTGGGAAAAACCCTATTTCCTTTTAGAGGATAATATAATAGATAAAATGTGGTATATTCACAATGAAATTTTATACACCAGTGAACATCAATGAACCACAGCAGAAATTGGCTAGCTGTTCATCAACCCTTTTCCTCCTCTTTCTGGTAAACAGCTAATCACATTCCCAGATTCCCTTACTTTAGTGATTTTTTTTTTTTTTGCGGTACGCGGGCCTCTCACTGTTGTGGCCTCTCCCGTTGCAGAGCACAGGCTCCGGACGCAGGCCCAGCGGCCATGGCTCACAGGCCCAGCCGCTCCGCAGCCTGTGGGATCTTCCCGGACTGGGGCACAAACCCGTGTCCCCTGCATCGGCAGGCGGACTCTCAACCACTGTGCCACCAGGGAAGCCCTGGTGAATATTTTTGATAACAGAATTAGGAAGTAATGTCAGAAGCTATTAAAGATGAAAGAATGAATGCAGACAATATGCCAGTGAGATTCAGTCATATTTACTTCTGGAATCAGTAATAAAGATGAATTCTTTCAAATTATATGGAAAGTTATAGAAATGACAAGTGAGGATTGTCATTAATGTGTCATCTTGAAAGTGATTTCTCTATTTTAGGAAACAAGCTCAGACTTTCCTCTAATATCATGAAGACATTTAATGTTAGTCACAGGAGGTCCAAGGGACAGAAGTAAGTATAATCTAATCCCATCATCACTACTAGTAAGACAACTGCAAGAATATGCCCAGAAAATGGGTCTGAATGGATAATTTATGAAGAGAAGTACGTTCTGATTTTTACCATTTTGTGAGACTGATAATATTGACAGATTATAATGTGTCAGAAGAAAATTAGAGATAACTTTCCAAAGTCATAGTAGTAGTCAAAACTAAGCTATTTATAAAACATTTCTAGAAAGTTTACACCATTCTTTCCAATTTTTTTCATTTACTTCAGATTTTAAAATACCTATCTTCTATGAGAGTGAAGTTCTAAAATTGTGGAATTAAGACCTCATGTCTTTGACATGGTGGGATCTGAAAGTAAATCAGAGAGAGAGAGAGAAGAGAGAACAGTACTGTCTAGATAAAAATTACATTAGAAACCAGAACCTTGAATAGGGAAGGAAATCACATAGGAAAATACCAGCTGTTTCAAAACAATCCATAAATGAAGCCTACAGAGGTAACAGCAGCAGAAAGGACCCATATCACCAATCAACTTATATGAAAGATAGTATAAATGAATGTCTAAGTAAATAATAAACTTAAAAATTAAGAGTTATATTTTTAAAAATTAAGCCCAAGCATTTAATTGAAATATTTTGGACCAACGTCATCTAGATCTTTTAACTTCAAGTCATGAAAGTGTTAGAATTTCTTTGGCCATCATCTTTCATAAATATTAAAATATCTACTGAGAACTAGAATTAATTCTTAGAAAAGTACATCTAGACACATCTAGATATTCAACATCAAAGTAGTTTCAATTGTTATCAACCTGGATTGGCCAAAAAAAAAAAAAAAAATTTTTTTTTTTTTTTTTAATTTTTAAGAAGGAGATTCCCCGTCAATAGAAGCTTCAAGTCAAGAGTTGCCAGGTATATGTAGCATATAAAGAAGCTTTATTCAAGATTCTTTTAACTCAATCGGAATTAAACAAACAAGCTATTTAATTAAACACACAAGATCTCCTCATGTTGAAAATTTGTAGAGACTTTCTGTCTCATGACAGAAAGTCAGTATGTGAGGAATAATTTGCTGTGAGATTAACTCTCTGTGGTGTTAGGACTGTGGAGACAGAAGCTTAAAGTGTCCAAATATGTAAACCACATGGTATTTCCTCTCCACTCATGGCATAGAATGGAAAGAGTAGGTTGGCTCTATCACTTACTAGCTGTTTTGACAAGTTACTCAACCACAGTGAACCCATATCTCCATCCGACTTCTTGTGGTACATAAAAATCTAGGAAGTTTTATGGCTATTCAAGATTTTGTTTTCCCCTTCAGACAAAACTATGTTTTACACACTATTCTCCTGAGTATGTGAAAAGTGTTATTGTGTAATACACTTTTGAGATAAGCCTTTATGTATTGGTGACCCCTGTAGTTTTAGAAAAACAGTTAAAAGAGTACTTGCTATGTGTGATGTACTGTTTTAAATACTTTACAAACTGTAACTCATTTAATCTTCATGAGAAGCTTATGAGGTAGGCACTATTATTACCACCCTCGTATGGAAGACGAATAACCGAGGTCCAAATGCCCAAGGCACACAGCTGGTGATAAATCAAGGACCCAGGCCCAGGGACTCTGGCTCAGAGTCCATGCTCTTCCCCGCTGTGTGTGCCATCTCCCCATGTAATGAAAGAAAAAACATCAAGCCCAGATAACAGTCATACCTAGAAGAGTTCAGTAATTCAACTATAAAAAAGGAAAAGGACTCACATATTCAAATCATCACCGCGAGAAAGCATGGCCCTAAAATAAGGCAGAAAAATCTTACTTTAAGCAACTGGTACTACTAATATTATAAGTGGTAAGATTTTAAAAAAAATAGCAAAACATTTTCAAGTAATCCATAGGAGTAGGGCTTATAAACTTAGAAATATGATGGAGTCAATGTTAGGATCTTCTAGGATGAACATAATACTTTCTTATGCTTTATCGTGAATGATTCCTGGAATATACTAGGAAGCCATCCCATTCTATTTAAAGTACAAATAATTACAAAAGATAGCTTAGGGGTTATATAGTTACTGTGTATACAGGGATTGTTTCTTAACTCTCTTGTGTTTGCTTTCATGACAGCCCTGCGTCTTTCACCTCTGGCAAACATTTAGACTTTGTACTTTTTACCTGCGCCACTTTTTTTTTTTTAAAGCATTTTTGTTGAAGTGTAATTTACAAACCATAAAAATCACCTGTTGTTAAGTGACATTTCAGTGGCTTGTAGTAAATTTATACAGTAGTGAAACTTTCATTACAATCCACTTTTAGAACATTTCCATTATCCCAAAGGGCTCTGTCGTGCCAGTGTGCATTCCCTTCTGTGAGGTTTTTATTACCTTTATTGTTATATGATTAGCATTTTCCCCTATACTTTTGTCCTCTTTGCTTTGCCTGGTTGTTATATCTAGTTTTTACCTTTATTTCGGTTTCTTTTAACCTTCAGTTATTATTCAAGCGGGTGACCTTGTTATGAAGTCTTTTCAGGGAATCAGATGTCAGTTCTTAGTGCACAGGAATGTGACTGCTATGGTTCCAGCCACTTCTTGGCTTCTTGCACGCTGAGGCTGTTGGTACATGAATTGGTGCTCATGGTGGGAAGGTGAGACACGTGTAGAGATAACGTTTTAAGGGTCTTCTCAAGTGGAGAAATCTGACTGCTGTGTCCTTCACTGTGTGCCTGCAGTTTGCCCTTGTTATAAAATCCAACAGATCAAAAGCCTCTGTGGGTAAGGAAGAGAAGGAGGGAGAAAGGCACATATGTGTATTTCTTTTCATCTTCTCTTTTTATGTAGAAAGAATTGTAACCCTTCTTTCCTGTAGGGAAAAGGTAAGGAAACTAAAGAGGATTCGATGTGATGTTCTTGGGAGGCTGAAATAATTGAGACAACGAAGCTTTGTGGCCTCAAAAAATCTTAGTTTGCAGGGAGCGAAAAAAAATTGCTTACTCTTCATCCCATTTTCTCCATTTTTGTAAAGAACTCAGTAGAACAAGACAGAACGGCTCAACACAGAAACTTGAAGCATGACACCGGGATCCAAGAGCCTTATCTATATGGTTCAAAGGAAAAGGAAAGAAAGGTTGAATATATTTGGGAGCTGTGAGGCCAAGTTATAATAATACATTAGAAATAAATTTAATACATGTAAAGTGTTTATAAAATAAAATTAGAGTCCTGCAGAAAAATAAAATTTAAAAATAATAGATTAGATCAAAGACCTATTGGAGGGAAAAGTCTATGCAGACTGCACAGTAGAAGAGATGACGAAAAGTAATGTGACACGGGGGAAATATTCTAGCCTCAGATTCAGGAAACCACGATTTTAATTTAACCATGATTTTAATTCTTGCCCTGATACTAGCCAACAATAATCTTAGACAAATCACTTAAATAATCCAGGCCTCAGTTTCCTCATATGTAACAGGAAAAGGTTCACTTATATTGCTCATAGCTTAGATTCTTTTGTGCTTTAAAATTACACAAGGAGATGGCAACTGAGCACAGGAAAAGATGTTCATCATTGGCCAGTAGGGAAATGCAAATATTACCACAACAAGATATCACTACACATCTATCACAGTGGCTAAGAGAAAAAATAATGACAATACCAAATGCCCTCGAGGATGCAGAGAAACTTAGAGACACACACACACACACACACACACACACACACACGCACACACACACACACACACGGAGGGAATGAACTTGCGTGCATATATAAAATAATTCTCTCATTTGGATCTCAAAAGGAGGATCCAGTCACTGTCTAAAGCTTAGGCTAAACTACTTGGATAGTTAAGCCTAGAATAGCAACTTTCATGCTACGAATTCTACCTGATTATGTGATTGCTTTTGCAGTTATTTGAGACTCGGCTTGAGTCCGCCATGTTGATGTTTGGTGTTACTCCCCCTCCCCCTTAAAATCTCCAAGTTTTAGAAGGGGGAATAGACTAAAATGCATTTATGATAAATGAGTTTCAAATGTACAGAGTCTCCATCGGTGGCTCAGAGTCTTGATTACTGTAGCTTTATATGAAGTCTTGTAAGTCCTCCAATTTTATTCTGCTTTTTCAAAGTTGTTTTGGTTGTTTAGGTCCTTTTCATTTCAAAGCGAATTTTAGAAACAGCTTATCAACTCTACACAAAAATCTCCTGGGATTTTGACTGGGATTTCATTGAATCTATAGATCAATTTGGGGAGGGTTGATATTGTAACAATACTGAGTCTTCTGAACCATGAACATGGTGTATCTCTTCATTTATTTAGATTTTCTTTAAATCTCTCAGCAGTGTTTTGGAGTTATAATGTACAGGTCTGGAAAATTTTTTGTCATATTTATACCTAAGTATTTCACATTTTATTTATTTATTTATTTTTTAAAAAAGATTATTTATTAATTTAACTTATTTTTGGCTGCATCGGGTCTTTAGTTGTAGCACGTGGGCTCTTTGTTGCGGTGCCCAGGCTTCCCTCTAGTTGTGGCATCTGGGTTTTCTCTCTCTAGTTGTGGCACGTGGGGTCCAGAGCACGTGGGCTCAGTAGTTGTGGCGTGTGGGCTTAGTTGCCCTGCGGCATGTGGAATCTTAGTCCCCTGATCAGGGATCGAACCCGCGTCCCCTGCATTATAAAGGCAGATTCTTTACCACTGGACCACCAAGGAAGTCCTAGTTTTTCACATTTTAAATGGTATATTTTAAACATCTCAGTTTCCAAGTGCCTATTGTCAGTGTGTAGAAATACTGTTCATTTTTGTATATTTATAATACTTCCATTCTGTTGGATAGCACTTGATCATAGCCTCCCCTATTGCAGGTTTGGCTGGGAAATGTTACTATCTAGTGTCTTTCCAAATGGAAAAGAACATGATATTGATAAAATAGCTAACTAGTAACAACCCAAATGTTGACTAATGATGAAAATGTTCAGGATTTAGAAGTCTCTTGAAAAATTGCTTCCAAGAGCATTTTTAAGTTTAAATACCTTCATGTTAAGCAAATCATTGTGGAAGAATAGATAAGATTCACTAGTGGAGCATAATAAAAAATGTAATGGAATCAAGCATATTCAAGTATTTGTCGTTTGATAAAGGTGACATTTCAAAACTGCTGAGATGAACTTGGAATTGTAATTTCATACAAAATCTTAGCAGCAAGGTAGACATGTTAAGTTTGAGATACCTGTTAGATTGGGGAGATGTCTGGGCTAGAGATAAAAATTGGGGAAATCACCGAAAGCCAGAGCAGAGGTAGAAAGGTCCATGGCTGAGTCCTAGGTATTCCTGAATTCAGAAGTGGAGCAGTTGATGAGGTAGTGAGGAAGACTGAGCAGAATCCCGGCTGTTAGGAGGAGATTCCGTGTGGGAAGTCACGTGGGGAAGTTTTTCAGGCAGGAAGTGGTCACAGAAGACAAGGGCTGAGAATTGATCATTCAATTTAGAGACGTAGAAGTCTTTGGGGACCTTGACAAGAGCAGTTTCTGGGAATTAGGGAGGCAACAGCCTGATTTAAGGGGATTTAAGAGACAAATGGGAGAAAAATAATTGGAGATATAGCAGCATAGACAACTTTCAAGAGGTTTTCCTGTAAAGATAGGCAGAAAGACAAAGTGGAAGCTGGCGAGGGCTGTGGTCAAGAGAGGATTTGTGTTGTTGTTTTAAGATTAAAGAACATAGAAAATGTACACATGCGCCAATGGGAATGATGTCGTGAAGAGAAAACATGATGTAAAAGAGCGAGGGGAGAATCGCTGGGACCATGTCTTTGTCTAGGAAGAGAGAATAGGCTCTAGTCCATAAGTGCTGGGGCCTTAGAACAATGGGCTGTGCAGCCGTTGTCACAGGAGGGAAATGGGAATGTGGCACAGTTGCAGGTAGGCGGGGAGATGTGGCCGGCGACTAAGCTCTCACTGTCCTGCTTGTGTATTTTCGGTGTAATAAAAGCAAGGTCGTCAGCCCCAAGTGAGGGCGGGGGAGAAGGGATGAAATGGTCGTCTTGGATGAATGGACTGGAGAGAAATGGACAGACAACACTGAAGGCTCGCTTGAGGTTAGCGGTCATGAACTTAGAGGGAAAGCCGTCGGCTTAATTTTCTGTTTTTCTCCACCCATGTTTGGCCACGTGCGTGCAGGTCCAGAGTAGGTCATGTTGATTTATCCAGGGTGAGGTCTTCTCAGGTGACTTTGAGGAAGTGAGGGAAAGGCAAAGGAGTGAACTGAAGCTGGTTTAAGAGAGAGCTGAGGACGTGGGGCAGTGAGGGACGGGTGTAGGGTCAGCCTCAGATGGAAGAATCGTAAGGGTTGGCATGTGAGCGGGATGCAGCGTGGGCTCCTTGATCTGAGATTGCAGAGGGTTTTTACTCGTGAGCAGATAAAAGCCAAGAGTTGGAGAGAGATAGCAGAGAACTGGAAAGCCAGGATATTGGAAGGATTATCTATGTGGGTGCTGAATTTGCGCTCAGAACCTGAAGCCTTAGCTCTTATTTTCTGATACCCTTTGCTGCCATTGGACTGATAACATGTTTAGTGTTCTTACTCGCAACAGTTTCATGTCTCTTCTTTCATAGTTTCTGTTTCTTAGTCCTTAGTGCTCTGTGAGATTTTGTGTTGTCTTTCATTCCATCTATTGCATTTAAAATTTTAGCCATTATATTTCTCATTTCCCAGAGTTCTTTCTTGCTTCTGATTAACTTTTCATAGCATCCCACTGTAGGAAAAAAATTGAGTTTTGGGTAATCCGCATGATTTGTTGTACCACGTATAATAGTTCATGCATCAGAATATGGTTCTTGTTCTCCAGTAAGTTCCTTTCTGCACTCAGGTATTATATTTTTACACATAAATTTTTCCCCAAATGATGAAGTATATTGTGTTACATAGTTAACTTTTAAACGTCTTTTCATTTTAGGTATCAAAAAGTAAAGATGGAAAAGAACAAAGTGAAACTGTATCACCATCCGAAGATGAAACATTCTCCTGGCCAGGTCCCAAAACAGTTATGTTGAAAAGAACATCCCAAGGCTTTGGTTTTACATTAAGGCATTTTATTGTTTATCCCCCAGAGTCTGCAATTCAATTTTCATATAAGGTAAGAGAAGTAATTAAAGTAGAACACAAGGCAAATCCTGTCTCCTTCTTGTCTTCCTCTCATCCTGCCTTCTTTCTGTCTTAAAAGAATTGTGTCATATCTGCATTTTTATTATATTCTTTTCCATCTTTTAGATATTTTTTACCTTCTAGAATAAACAATTTAATCTCCTCTGAAAGGTCATACTGATTATGAACTCCATATCTTTTTTACTAGAACTTCTAATTCTAAACTTCACTCTACTTTTTCTAATGTGTAGCTCTTTTTCTAATATCTAGAAAGGTGGTTGAGTTTTCTAGGCTGAGCATGCGGAGGAAATATTATAGTTCGTTAAAATATTTGGACAGTTATAAAAAATTATTAGAATTAGACTGATACTTAACTTTCAGATAGGTAATATGATGGCAAGTCAGAATTTAAAAACAGAGCTTCTCACCAGACTGCCTTACACTCATATGCTTCAACGTATGGGAACATGGTCTAATAAGCAGCGGATGGAATCATTATAATGGCAGCTGACATTCTGAGTACTTGTTCTGTATTCTTTATGAGGATTATATCAGTTTATTATTAACCTCATATAATAGATATGGAAACTGGTCTGAGTCATATAATGAGTAAGTGGTGGACCCAGGATTTGAACTTGGCCAACGTGAATGCCTGATGCTTAACTGTTGTTCAACAGTGTAATGCAAATAATGACATTCAGAAGACTTCGAAGACTTCGGCCAAGCCACTTAACTTCTTTTGGCTTCTAGATTTCCATTCTAATTCGAGGGGATTGTACTAGAAGATTAGAAAGTCCTTTCTAATTCTAAATGTCTGTGAATCCTGGGCTGTCTTGTAAAACATAGTGCCAGATTGCTTCTGGAGGCCACACTTTTTTTTATTATATCTTTCTTAAATATTTCTATCTAGGAAAATGTCTTATAAGATAAGCTTTTAAAAGTACTAAAGAGTTTTTAAGAATTGAATAATTGCTATCTTTAGAATTAAAATTGACCAGTTTGGTGTTCCTGAAATGTATAAAACAGTTGATCTGGATTCCCTAAGAATCTCCTTTATATTTAAATGTCTTAAATAGTAAAACTTAGGTATTAGGTCACATGTGAGAGTAGTTGAAAATTTAAGTCCCTTGCGTTAATTACATATTAAGACTGAATTTTACTTTTTGTCTTTTGGTTTTGTTTTGAAGAAGAGCTTTGGATCATGATGATATAGGTAGTACAGTTTTTATAAGATGATTTTACTAAACACGGATTTCAAATGCATTATTATTATTGTTATAATCGGAAAATATTTCTAGAAATTTTAGAGGCACAGTGTAGCTGCTAACACAATCTTTGGAGTCAAAAGGGCCTGGGTTTGAGTCCCATCTCTGCCCTTGTTAGCTTTGTGACCTTGGGTTAGTCTCCTAATAGACAGTGACAGCACTTTTCTCACTGTGGCTGTGTTAAGTGATATAATACATATAAAACAGTTAGTACAGGAATTGGCAGACAATAATTGCTCATTAAACCTCAGCTATTAATGCTGTTATTTAACACAGATGTTCTTGCAAATAGGTCTGTCTTGTACCTTTTACATGGAAAATATTTATTGAAATCTTTTCAGTTATAAACATTTGTTCATTCACTTCAAAGGGGTATATAAAAATTAATATTGTAGAGCTTTCAGAAAATGTGCAGTTAATACAACGTCTTTATTATGTATCTGGCAACCTTGGCAGTCTCAGAACAGAGCATATAACCAGGAAAAAACTATGTATTTGGGCAGCCAAAATAAAGGTCAAAAATTATGTAACAAATGATCAGCCCTTCACTAAATCTGTTTTTCTTTCTGCAGTACGTTGTAGTTTTTGTATGGTAGAGGCTCAACAAATATTTGAATAAATGTATTTTTATGCTAGCTTTTCAAAGTTGCTTTTCTAATTTCCCAGCTAGAGGTAGATAACATGGCAGCAAGATAGCCTGGTAGCAATGAAAGCAACCAAATAGATAAAGCTCAAGGTTTTAAATATATACCAATTTGGAGCCAATGTATCCAAAGACAGTTCTGCGTCCTGTAATAGCCTTTAAAGGCCCATTTTTCGATGTATAGTGCATAAGTGATGACCAGCCTGGCCCTCTCTGTACAGCTGTTTACTTCTGACAACTCTCCTCGGATGTCCGTTTTAGACATCTTACACTCAGTATGTCAGAAGCTTCTGTTGTCCTCCTCATAAATTGGCTTTACCTACAGCCTTCCCATTTCTGTGTGTGACAGCTTCCTCCTTCTGGCAAGAGGCACTGTTAGTAAGACTGTAATTGGCACATTTTGGGGAGGGCAATTTGACTTGAATTGAGCCTCACTGTGATTTTACCAGTTATAAACAATATTCATATATGAATATATATTTTTTTATTTTGTAGGATGAAGAAAATGGCAACAGAGGAGGTATGTTATAAAAGGTTTAATTTTTCTCTGAATGTTTTTTTACCCATGCCCTTCCAGTCTTTAAGTAATATTCAATGAGATGATATAGCTTTTGGAGTCCAAATATATAACAACAGTCCTTAGATGTGAGAGTCATAGAAATTAAATGTTTTTACCGTAGACTTCAAAATTTTATGGATTCCATTGTGTCACCATAATTTGTGTAATGATTTTATTGTCATTTATATATTAGTGGTTATGTGGGGGAATGTATCATGATTCTGAGGGAAGGAATTCTGAGATTTTTATTCAATTAGTAATCTTTTAAATTTAGTGATTCTTTTAGTGTGTGTTTTATCTGCTAGATTTATTGGTTCAAATATTGAGAAGTAGAGTATTTTGGTTCTTGTAGTTAGTCTTACTCTTGATTTAAGCATATTTAATGAACTTAAAAGGCTGGGGATGGGGTTATTTCTTAAAAACTGCCATTTATTTTTGTTTCAATCTTATATGAACTTTAATGAATTAAAATTTATACACAATAAAAAGCACCCATCTAGAAAACTTATTTCTATATAATTTTAGATGTTTAAAAAGTTGTAAAAATAGTGAAAAGTTTCCATATATCTTTCATTCAGCTTCTCCTTGTGTTAAAAACATAACTATGGTACAATTAACAAAATTAAGGCACTCCTATCTAAACTGCAGGATTTATTTGGATTTTTCCCCTTTTCTGTTCCCGGAGTTCACATTGCATTCACTTGTCACACCCCCTTGGTTCTTCTAGTCTGTGACAGCGCCTCAGTCTTTCCTTGTAATTCACGGGCTTGATAATTTTGAGTAGCACTGATCAGTTATTTTGAATGTCTTTCAGCTTGGTTTTGTCTTGATGTTTTCTTATTATTAGTTTGAAGTGATGCATTTTTAGCAAGAATACCCATGTGCACGTAATTTAAGTGTACTGTTATACTAAAGGTTTTGTTGTGATAAATATGTAACGGGAAACCACCATTCCAATCAAGATGTGATATCAAAAAGAACCTTTGCGTCATTCCATAAAGTTCCCTTGTATGGCTTTGCTGTCAACACTCTGCTGGCCCTAGACAATTGCTGAGCTGCTTTCTGTCACTATAGATGAGTTTTGCCTCCTCTAGAGTTTCTTATAAATGGAATAATACAATGTGTACTCACTCTTTGTATCTTTCAAAGATACATCTTCTCAGCCCATCTTCTTTGGCATAGTAGTTTTGAGATTCACCACTTTGTAAGTGTAGGTACTAATAGTACTACTTTTTTTTGCTGAGTGGTTTTTCCCTTGCTTGCATAGACCATAAATTGTTTATCCACTCACCTGTTGATGAACCTTTATAATACCCGTATCTTATTTGAGGTCTTGGAATGGTTATGTTAAGGGTTAAACTGAGAGGAAAATGGTTTCTTTCAGCACTATCAAAAGTAATGAGTGTGTAGGGTGAGGTAGGACCCTTCATAGTTGTCACCGTTGTTTGTGCAAGATGGGCCACTCCTTGCACAAGGTCACCATCTGTCATGCACCAGGGCTCAGGATGGATTCCAAATGTTACTTGGCCTTAGTGGGGAAAGGGAAGACTGACAAAACCACGATAGGCAAGAGAAAAGAAGACGTGGGTCCTCTGTCTCCCCATCATCCTACAGAGTGATGTACTGATGCCTGGACTACCTACCAGACACACCGCGCCTAGAATTTCATGCCTGTCATGTTCTAGTTTCTACTGGGAGAGATATACTGCTAATAAATGTAGAGGGACTTAGTTATAAAACTTTATTCTGCAGATGTTTATATTTCTGACATATCCATTCACTGAAGTGACATTTCATTATATGCTTTGACTGGAGATAATAGACTTAAACATTTGTAAGGGAAAACTTGGAAGATCTAGATCTAACAGAAGGAGATTTGGAGAGGCATGATAAAGTGAGACTAAAGGGTGTCATCTGCTGGGAAAAATTACAGTTTAAATACCATTTTATTTATTAATTTATACTTAATCTCATTCAAAAAAGTGTTTGTGTACACATGCATGTATTATAGTAAGATAAAAATAAGATTAAGACGTTCATGGGGGAAAAATGAATTAGACTGACATTTGAGAGGTTTAGTACACATAAATCCGTGCTGTAGATCCTACACTGTTATCAAAAATGGGCTATAAATTTGCTTCTGAGCTTTTCCAATGGCAAGAAAAAAAGAAAAAGAGAGAGAGTGAGAGAAAGAAAGGAGAGAAGGAAGGAAGGGAGGGGGAGGGGGAGGAGGAAGGGAAGGAAGGAGGAAGGAAAGAAGGATGGATTATTATTTAAGGATTAGCCAAGGATTCACATTATCCATAAGAAAACAACATCTGGTTTGCCCTGAGGTCTGAGACACATTTCTCCTATGGTTCCTTCTAATGGAAACAGAGAATAATATAGTAGGTAACATCCTCAGTACCATCCCTTTATATGACTGTTTTTTAAGAGATTTCTCAATGTAAGCTGATTTCCAAACCCCACGGTCCAATTTAGTGTAAAGAACTTCTCAACTGGGGACAGATTTGCTCCCCAGGGAACACATGGCAGTGTCAGTTGTCGCAGTTAGGGTGGGGGGAGGGTGTGCTGCTGGCATCTAGCAGGGAGAGGCCAGAGATGCTGGTAAGAATCCTACAATGCACAGGACACCCCCCTTCCCGCCCCCGCCACCCCAAAGAATTATCCGGCCCAAATGTTAATAGTGCCAGTGTTGAGAAACCTTGGGTTATAGTGATGGCTACCAAAACAATGGCCCGACTGTACAGGTCCCCAAGAGTCTGGCTTGATCTGGTGACAATACTCAGACCATTTAGAAGAATGGATATTAAGGACCACCTATCCAGTGATCTTTCATGATTATTATACCTCACAACTGAATTTTGATCTGAATTGAGTTAACGCTATAGTTTGAGGTTAAATTATCTGGCCATTCTACTGGCATTGCATGTTGTCAATGAAGGAGTAATCATGAGTAAGAAAAATGTTAGTTTAAGAAAATATAGAGTCAATCAGTATGTTAATAACTAGAAGATAAAATAGCTGAAAGAAAAAAAATCAAAGAATGTAAATAATTGAAATGTAATAATCTTATCATCAGGAATCCAACAGATTGAGGGAGAAAATAATTATAAGCTAGTTTAACAATTTAATTTAAAAGGCCAATAGAAGAATTAAAGTAAACACAACGTAACTAAGGTTTTAAAATAAGAAAAATACAAATTCAAGCACCTTACCTCTTACGAAGCAAGGTCCATCAAAGTAAGATTATTTATAAAGTTCAGAACATCTGTATGGTTTTCTTCCTAAGAAGAACACTATAAAAAGATATGAGAATACCTAAAGAAATAATTTTATGATATGTTTGTAATATACCTGAAAGGAGAACTACTTGATTTTTAATTTTTTAGGGTGGTAGAAATTAATGTCTGATTGAGGACTTAATCTATAGTCGGAATCATAATATATGTTATTATGCTGTTTAATCCTCACTGTAATGCTGTGAGGTGTGAGACAGTATTCCCATTTTGTAGACGAGGAAACTGAGGCTGAAAAAGACGTAAAGTAACTTGCCCAAGATCACACAGCTAAGTGACAGAGCTGGACCTCCAAATCAGGCATGTATAACTCTGAAACCCATCTTCTTTAAACTGTGCGATTTTATATCTGTTGACTTAAAAAAATAGTTTGACTTACATAGGGTCAAGAATTAGTAGATAAATATAGGGTATATTTACTATGTTAGGAAATTAACTCTGTGAAATGTCTCCGCGTTGCGAAAGTTAAAAACAAGGAAACCCTAGCGGTCCAGTGGTTAGGACTCCCAATGCAGGGAGTGCAGGTTCGATCCCTGGTCGGGGAACTAAGATCCCACATGCTGCGTGGCGCGGCCAAAAAACGAAAAAAAACCCAAAAAGCAAGGAAGCCTGTTCCATATTTGTGAACACTTAAAGACAAAGAATTCACAACAAGGTCAGGGAAACACCAAGTTCAGAGGCCCCAGACATCTTATAGGAGCACCCACCACTTGTTACTGGACTCTGAATAGCTGGCTAGCAGTGGACCTGGAAAGTTAAATGAGTTTAAAGAGTTCCTAGTTCTCTGTGTCCTTTTGCCTCCCTGGGCCAGGCTTGCTTTCGTCATCCCAGTTGGCAGTGGGAGTCACAGGCTGGTCTACAGAGGCCTACTTAGCTTACGTTTAGTACTCAAAATACCATTTCAGATAAACTGATCAGATCATCCGTCAGAACATATTCTATGTGAAAAATATGTTCTGACTTGTGGACAATTACTTATAGATCCGTTTAAAAAATACAACCTATTTTGAGACAGATGACACGTAATCTATTATTTTGACTCAGCCTGAATGTTTCGATATTTATTTTATAGTCTCATTTCCTTTTCAGACTTATTTTCAAGCGTACTGAGATTGCGAAATCCTTTTATATGAATTTTGTTTAATGAAACAGAATCCCAACCTCCGGTATAATGATCCGAGTCAGAGCGTAGAATCACTGGAGAGAAAAGAATGCCCAGAATTTTATTCAAGCTCCTAAGAGATCCTGCTGTGTTGCCAGAATTCTGTGGAACGGTTGAAAGGTCTTTTTTGGTGTTCTTTCCTTTTGGTACCTCAGTGGAGTCTCTTTTGCCAGTCAGTTTTCTGATTATTCTCTTTACCCAGCTTTTTCCATTCTGTTATATATTATTTCTCATATCTTGTATATATGTGTCCTCTCTTGTGTTTTAAAAGTTATTTTTCTCTCTTGTTGGTTAGTTTTCTGCGCTATAATGCAAATACTGTTTACAAGAGAAAGGCCGTCAAGGTCTTTTATCACTTCTTGGTGATAATAATGCTGGCGGATAATTGCTATCTTGCTGATGTCCTGTTGTCCCTTAAATCATAAATTCATAAATAATCAAAATAAGAATAATAGAAGGTTTGTAATTACCATTATTTCTCCTTATTCTATGAGAAAAAGTCTACCTCAGCTTAGTTGTAGGGACACTTCCAGTATTCTAAAATGTGTATGTTATTTTGTTAGATGCTCAATAACTGGTGGATTTCTACTGTGGCATTAAACTTTATATTCAAGCATGTTAATAGTAGAAAAAAAAAGTATCTGGGAATTCTGTATACTTTCTCAGTAGTAAAAATTTGTATTTTGTGATTGTGGTCACTTCTGACAAACGGCTCTGTAGTCCGTGTTAGAGTTTTCTAGTGAAGGATAGTTTAGTGGCAAGACATAGAACCCCCCGCCCCTGCCAGGCCACCTTAGGAAAGATGTGTTAATTCTAAGAAACAAATAAGACATCTCCAAATTCAAAGTCAAGTGCTATAGGATACCCAGGGTGCCCCAGACACCAGAATTAGGACCTGGAAAGTAACTAAATGCAGAGTAACAACACAGACAACAGCAACAAAATCTTGGCATATGATCCTCCAAAGGCCTAAACTCTGCTACTTACAGGATGGTTTAAATGATGTTCACAGATAATTTTGATTATACATGATTGTCTCATATGCTGACCTCTGTAGAAGGAACAACCCTAACTGTATCTTCTTCCTTC
Source organism: Phocoena sinus (assembly GCF_008692025.1). Lineage (NCBI taxonomy): Eukaryota > Metazoa > Chordata > Mammalia > Artiodactyla > Phocoenidae > Phocoena > Phocoena sinus. The sequence continues at coordinate 11,216,859 of NC_045764.1, forward strand.
CTTCCTCTCTCATCATCATAATTCGAAATTCCCCAAGAGAGAAATGTAATTGGCCTAGTTCATCGTTTAATGAACAGCACTCACTATGTTTAGAGATCAGATGTTCTTCAGTTTAATGAAGATCTAAATTCTGTAGAGCTGAGAAAATTGAGTATATTTTATGCTGTTGATTTCCATTAATAGATTGAAAACCAACCTATTCCCTCAGGATAATATAACGCTAAATTATGGACCTGAAAATTGGTTGGAAGAAGAAATTCTTATTATGGGTAGGTCTGTGGTCTGTGGTGTGGTGGTAGGGTGTCAGAGTTGTGTTCATGTTACTTTTGAAATGTAGCAGTACTAACTGAGTGGGCTTCACAGATCTCATGATGTCTTTGGGAAGGCACATTAACTGAACCCCTTAGGATCCATTTTTAACTGTATTTATTGACAGGTAAATTATTTGAGCTTTGAGTTTCTCTGGTAGTTAGGTAAATATACTGATTAGCTGCATATTTTTATTAACTTCTAGTGCTGTTCAGTTGAACAACCACGGGTGTCTTTAAACTGTCTTGAAGATATTTTACAAAGTAGAAATGATGGTGGTGGTGGTGGTGATGATGCTGGTGATGGGGCGATGATGATGGTGACGGGGTGATGATGGTGGTGGTGATGCTGGTGATGATGGTGACGGGGTGATGATGATGATGGCTGTGATTGTGGTGATGAGGACGATGATGGTGGTGGCTGTGATGATGGTGGCAGTGACTGGGTGGTGGAAGCAGCTAACTTACAGTGTGCCAGGTGCTGTTCTAAGACTCTGCATGGAGTAACTCATTTAATCATCACAACAGCTTTCTGGGGTGGATATTATTATCATCTCCTTCTTTTTTTTTTTTTTTTTTGTGGTACGCGGGCCTCTCACTGTTGTGGCCTCTCCCGTTGCGGAGCACAGACTCTGGACGCGCAGTCTCAGCGGCCATGGCTCACGGGCCCAGCCGCTCCACAGCATGTGGGATCTTCCCAGACCGGGGCACGAACCCGTGTCCCCTGCATCGTCAGGCGGACTCTCAACCACTGCGCCACCAGGGAAGCCCTCATCTCCACTTTTAAGATGAGGAAATTGAGGCACAAAGTGTCTAACTAGCAAGTGGTAGAGTTGGACAGTTTGATTCTAGAGTTTTCTCTCAATTCCCACCCCAGCTTCTCAGAAAGAACTTTACTCTCACATAATTCATTCTTGAAAATGTGAAAGAGGGTTCTGTTCCCTTGAAAGTCAAGCAGTATTAAAAAAATCACTGAGGGACTTCCCTGGTGGTGCAGTGGTTAAGAATCCGCCTGCCAATGCAGGGGACATGGATTCGAGCCCTGGTCCAGGAAGATCCCACATACCACAGAGCAACTAAGGCTGTGCGCCGCAACTACTGAGCCTGTGCTCTAGAGCCCACGAGCCACAACTACTGAAGCCTGTGCACCTAGAGCCCATGCTCCACAAGAGAAGCCACCGCAATGAGAAGCCTGCGCACCACAACGAAGAGTAGCCCCCTCTCGCTGCAACTAGAGAAAGCCCGTGCACAACAATGAAGACCCAATGCAGCCAAAAAAAAAAAAACAGAAAAGTAAAAAAATCACTGATTCAAAATTCAGGTATAATTTTGTTAACATAGAATTAGCATATCATACTTGTTCTTTAGTTTTCTTCTTTATCTTCATAATTGAATATGTACTGTTGGCTTAAACCTGCTGGGCTTAAGGATAAAGCATCGTTGCTTTAATGTCTGCAGTTGGTTTTCATCTTTGATTCAGTTATATTATGACTGATAACACTTTTTTTGTTTTTGTTTTATTTTGGTTTTTTTTACTTATTTTTGTGAAATGATAAGAGCACTTATAGGTATTTACCCAAGATAAATGAAATATGCCTGCAAGAATATTTGTACAGAAATGTTCAAATTATTCATATTAAATAAGCACTGGATTGAGTCGACCTAAATATTAATCAGCATATGAATTGATGACCAAATTGTGGTATATCCATATAATGGACTACACAGGGCATCTTGGATCAGTCTCAAAAGCATTTATTTTCTTGAGGTGGAATTCACCTAACATAAAATTCACCCTTTTAAAGTGACCAATTCAGTGACATTTAGTAGAGAATTAAAGGACATGTATGCAGTGTGCATCTTCCACCTCTATCTAGTTCCAAAACATTCCGTCACCCCAAAAGAAAACCCATGTCCAGTAAGCAGTCATTCACTGTTCTCCCCTCCCCCAGGTCCCTGGCAACCACCAATCTGTTTTCTGTCCCCATGGATTTAACCTGTTCTAGATATTTCATATAAATGGAATCATACAATATGCAACCTTTTTCATATGGCTTCTTCCACTTAGTGTAATGTTTTTGAGGTTTGTCTGCGTGTCACATATATCAGTACTCCATTCCTCTTTATGGCTGAATAATACTACATTGTAGGTATATACCACAGTTTGTTTATCCACTCATCCACTGATGGACATTTGGGCTGTTTCCACCTTTTGTGGTTAGTGCTGCTATGAACATGCATGTACAAGTGTTTGTTTGCATTCCTATTTTAAATTCTTTGAGGTATATATCTAGGAGTGGAATTGCTGGGTCATATGGTGATTCTATGTTTAACATTTTGGGGAACCGCTAAACGGTTTTCTGTAGTACCTGCACCATTTTTACATTCCCATCAGCAATATATGAGGACCCCAGTTCCTCTACATCCTCACCAACACGTGTTATTTTCCATTTTTGTTATTATAACCAACCTTTCGAGTATGAAGTGGTGTTTCATTTTGGTTTGCTTTGCATTGCCTTAATAACTAATGATGTTGAGCATTTTCATGGGCTTGTTGGCCATTTTTATATCTTCTTTGGAGAGATGTCTGTTCAAATCTATTGCCCATTTTTTTAATTGGGCTGTTTGTCTTTTTGTTTTTGAGTTGGAAGTATTCTTTATATATTCTAGATACTAGGCCCTTATCAGATACATGATTTGCATAGATCTTCTCTCATTCTGTAGGTTGTCTTTTTATTTTCTTGATAATGTCCTTTGATGCACAAAATTTTAACCTTTGATGAAATCTAATTTATCTACGTTTATTGCTCACGCTTTTCCTGTCAAACTCATTTTGATTAGTGAAGAAGCCAAGTGCAAAAAGAGTACATACTGTCTGATCCCATTTATGTGAAACTCCAGGAAAGACACATCTAAACAAATCTGTGGTTGCCTGAATTGACTAGGAAGAGGCACAAGGGAAGTTTTGGGCTTGATGGAAATCTTCTATATCTTGATTGTGGTGGTGGTTGCATGGGTGTGTACATTTGTCCAAACTTAGGAACTGTGTACTTAAATGGGTGCATTTTATCTTAGGTAAATTATAATAAAGTTGATTTAAAACAAAAAGAACATATGCAGTTTATTCAGTCTACTGTTGATGGACATTTAGATTTTTCCCAGTGTTTACCTATTTCAAACAGTGCAACTGTGAGCCATCTTATTACACGTACTTTGTGCACAAATGTCCTCATTTCTGGTGGGTATATATATCTAGGGATGGCATTACTGACTCATAGGTATGCATACAATCACATTTAGTAGATACTGCTAAAAAGTTTTCCAAAGTGATTATACCGATTTACACAGCCACGAACAGGGTATGAGAATTCCACTTGCTCCATATCATCACTAGCACTTGGCATTTGTCAGTCTTTTTAATTTTATCCATTCTAGTGAGTGTGTAGTGGAGTGGGTTAATTTAAACTTTCTTGACACTGATGAACTCGATTACCTTGTATTTGATTATTAGCTATCAGTGCTTTTTAAAATAATTCATATGTAGGAGTCTAAATATTTTCTATGAAGATTTTATTAGTTATATATTTAGCAGATATTCAGCTGTGACTTGCCTTTCAATTTCTTATTAGTAATTTTGATAAAGGGAAGTTCCTAATTTTAATGTAGTCCAAATTATCAATCTTTTCTTTTATGGTTAAAACTTTGAGTGCTATTGAAGAAATTTTTTTCTACTCCATGGTCACGAAGATATTCTCCTGTGTTATCTTCCGAGATGCTTTATTGTTTTGTCATTCACAATTAAATCTACAATTCACTTGTACTTGATTATTTTTACATGTGGTATGGGATCAAGGTTAATTTTTCCCCATACTGATATGCATTTGGCCTGGCACTATTTAGTGAAAAGTCTATTTTTTCTACTGCACTGTAATACCACCTTGATCATACAGTGTTTATATACGTTTTGGTCTGTTTCTGGACCATATTCTATTCCAGGGGTCGGCATGTGGCTCATTTTTGTACAGCTTCCAAACTAAGAATAGTTCAATATTTTTAAAGGGCTGTTTAAAAAAAAAGAATATGTGACAGAGACTGTATGAGTCCTGCAAAGGCTAAAATATTTACCATCTGGCCCTTTACAGAAAAGTTTGCTGAACTCCATTCTATTCCATTGGTCACTTTCTTTGCTGCAACACTGTGATCTTAATTACTGTAGCTGTATAATGTGTTGCTATTAGGTAGAGTAAGTCTTCCAATTTTGTTTTCAAGATTGGATTGGCTGTTCTTGTCCATTTACAGTAACACACACACACACACACACACACACAAACACAAACAAATTCTTCTGGAATTTTGATTGGTTTTATATTATTTACAGTGTTGAATATTTGAAAATATTTGAGGTATTGAATCTTTCAATCTACGAATGTGGTGTATCTCTCCCATGAATGAGTTTTGAATTTTTCTGCATCTTTTAGAATAAACATTTGATTTTTTTTTCCCTTTAGTCTCAATATAGTGAATTATATTGATTTATTTTTTAAATGTTAAACCAACTTTGCATTACAGAACTAAACCAAGATTGTTCCTAATGTATGTACTTTTTATATATTACCAGTTTTGGCTTTCTGTTTTATTTAGAATTTTTGCATCTCTGTTCACGGATTGCTTCACATAAAGGTGAACTTTGGTCCTTTTGATATATGGAGTATCAGTTTGGGTTCCCTGAGAAGCAAACACAAAGACAGAAATGGTGGCAAGACAGGATTAGACATAGCAGAGATTTATTGGGGGAAATGCCTGTAGAAAGGAGCAGGAAAGGACGGGGAAGACTTAAGACTGTGATACAGGTCTAATGCCTGTGAAGGAAGAGAGGAAAAGAGGATTTGGTAGGAAGGCCCTGACTGCAGCACAGTTCTCAGAAGGCCTGTGCTGGGCCAGAGAGGAGTCCCCAAACCAACACTGTCCCTTAGAGGAGTCCTGCTTCAGAGGGTGGGGGAGTGGCAAGTGTGAACGTGATGGTGGGTCCAGGCTGGGGCTGGCAGTCAGCTGTGTTCTCTTTGGCAGAACAGGGCTGGGCTTCTACCTTTGCAGCCCTACTCACGTGTTGTACTCCTTGGGAGGCCCAACTGAAAGCATATAGTGTTTTCCAGGGCCCTCTTCCTTGCTGGACCCCAACGTCCATGTTTGTGTCCCTGACCCTTGGAGACCGAGGGAGGCCGTGAACAGCTACTCAGTTTCAGCCTTTACTTTGGAAGCAGAATTTGCCTCAAGGCGAAAAGCAGTGTAAAACATGGGGCTCCCTGGACTTCATTCTCCTATTTTGGTTTATCGATTTTTTGAAGGCAAACTTTTTTTATATCTGCTTTTAAGATTTTTCTCTATAGGGGCTTCCCTGGTGGTCCAGTGGGTAAGAATCCACCCTCCCAATGCAGGGGGCCCAGGTTTAATCCCTGGTCGGGGAACTAAGTTCCCACATGCATGCCACAACTAAGAATCAGCATGCCACAACTAAAGATCCCGCATTGCCGCAACTAAATATGCCACAACAAAGATCCCATGTGCCACAACTAAGACCCAGTACAGCCTAAATAAATAAATAAATAAGATTTTTCTCTATATCTTTGATGTTTAGCCATTTTGTAATGATGAGTCTAGGTGAGGATATATTTTTATTTTTCTTGTTTGGGATTCATTGAGCTTCTTGTGTCTGTAGATGGATGTCTATCATCAGTCTAGGAAGTTTTCAGCCAGCATCTCATCACATATTACCTGTGTCCTTCTGTAACCCAATGCTCTCTTCTTCTGGGGCTCCAATCAAACATATGTTAGATTTTCTTACTCTACCCCCCATGGCTCCTAAATTTTCTGTTTCTTCTCTGTGTGTGCGTGCGTGTGTGTGTGTGTGTGTGTGTGTGTGTGTGTGTGTGTCTGCATTCCAGGTAATTTCTCCCTATGTATATTCAATAATTTTCTTTTTAGCTGTTTGCATTTTAAATTTTAATTATTAGAAGTTCTTTAGGGTAGTGCACCGAATATGCTTGATCACTTCCTATAGTTTCCTCTTTACCATTTTTAAGCTTATTTTAAAAACTTCTTCAGACATGATAAGCAAAGTTGTTTTATAATCTCTGTCTGGTGATTCCATTATCAGAAGCCTTTGTGGGTCTCTTTCTCTCTTTTTTTTCCTGGTGGTTCTAGCTCAGAGGGTGTTGTGTTTTTGGAGTTTTTTGTTGTTGTTGTTATTATTATTATTTCTGGATGTTTGACTATTTTGTGTTTATTGACCTTCAAATATCATTACTGAAGATTTTTTGAGATCTAGGATAAAAGATTGTTGTTTGCTTTATCCAGATCCAGGCTATTACTTGATTTAGCCTATAAATCTATGTGAAGTTCGGCCTCTAGCTACTTCTTAGAGATCGGTTTCCCTTCCCTTACCCCCTACTCTGCTTAGTTAGCACTGAGATAGCCTCTGGGCTGGTGGGAACATTCTTTCCAGTTACCCTTACTCTTCAGTGTGGGAAAAGTCTCCTAACAGATTCCTAACTGGACAAGACTTGGGCTTTTTCCTCTGCCTGCTGAGTGCAGAAGCCCTTAAGACGGAAGTTCTAACCTGGGCATATATTATGATATTAGTAGTAATTTGGGGAGGTAATTTTCTTTTTTTGTTCTTTGTTGTTTTTTTGGCCACACTGTGTGGCATGTGGGGTCTTAGTTCCCCTACCGGGGATTGAACCCGCACCCCCTGCAGTGGAAGCATGGAGTCTTAACCACTGGACAGCCAGGGAAGTCCTGGGAGGTAGTTTTCTAGTAGCTGGACTTTGTATGCGTATACACTATGGCGCAAGTATAAGTGATGTATTTCCCTGTACTCACTCACTTCGCTAATATATGGATACTTCAGTGAATGCTTTGCTGCCCATGTATTTGTCTTATTAAAATAACTTTATTCTATCAACATAGTTATAATAAAATTACCAAGTTATTTGTAGTCTGCTATTATGGGCAATGTTTCCTACTGTAAAAATATATACACACATGTATAAACTTGCATACACGTGTACACACACAAAGATAATAAGTGATTTTTATGTCATATGTTGCTAGCAACAGGTTAACTCAATATATTTATTTTGTTTCTCTTCATTTGACAGGTAGGAAACACGGGAAAGGAGGGCTTCAGGGTCTTCTGAGTAAATAGGACAAAGCAAAACACTGTGGAACGCCAGATGTAAAGGACAGTGATGACAAGGACATATATAGATATAGATATAGATACACACGGGGGAGAGAGTGATAGCTTTCAGTATGTTCAATAGTTTCCAAACGTTTGAAAGGATGTTTTGTACAAGATGGAGAAGAGTGCTGTTTCACAACTAGTGAAAGATGCAGGTAGACTCTTTCCCTGATTTTCTCCTGGGAAATCCCTACTCATATTTTGGACACAGTTAATCTGAGTGATTGCAGTAAACAAGTGAAAACTTTCTACTTCCTAATATACCTGTTCCTGGGAGGTGATGATAGTAATACAGATCTGATAACGGAAAATAGAAAAATAAGAAGGGGGATTCTGTCTTTTATCAAGAGTTGGTCATTAGAATGTTCGAAGTAAAATTCTCCTACATACCCAAACTAGTCATTATGTTTATTAAAAAATGTTTTTATGTGTTACTTTAAGAACAAAGATCACTAAGGGTGGACACTGTCTTTCATTGTTGAATTTTCAGTGCCTGCTAAGTGCATGGTACATAGTAGGAGCACAAATGTTTGTTGAGTAAATGTATTGAGTAAAGGGGGGTACCACCCTAGTACCACCTTCACTTGGTGCTATTCCCAAATGACTGTTCCCGAAGCTGCAAAAGTCAGCATGTTAGTATCTGACCTCAGCTGTTGAGGAATTATTGTCTCTCTACTTCCTTCCTATTTTTCTTTCACCTTGCTCCCATCAGTCCCCCTTGAACACAAAGTCTCGGTGACACTTTCTAAATTTAGAAAACTTATTTCACACAGTTGCTAAGTGTGTAAGCTGGAACACTAATAACAAAAACACGGTAATCCTGGACCTTAGTAGGAATTTGTAAAATAAACTGGGACACTGGTAAAGTTAGATGAGAAGTTTAAAAAAAAAAAATCTAACTTCACTCTAAAGGTCCCAGGAAATCATACTTACAGAAATCTAAAATGAAGGGAATTTGATTGCATTAAAGTAGGTATTGACAGAAATCCAATTTTTGGAGTAGATTTTCAGGCTTTGTGAGACATTGCATGAGGGTAGTTTGGCAGTCAAGAGGGTAAAGGCGATTAAAAAATCTCTTTAATGGTTCTAAAACCTTTAGGAAATAGGCGATCTAGGATTTTAGAGAACTAATTGGGATACTGAACAATAGGGCTATAAAGGTGAAAGTCCAGGAGAGTACCTGTTTGGAGTATTAATGTTCTAGACTGCCCTAGAAATCACTTCTCTATAGAAACTGTTGCTCCAGAGATGACCTGTAATTACGTGATTTTGAGCTGTCTTTTCTTAGCTGCTCCGTAACGTAAGACCTTGATCACAGACACCACTTAGCTGAATAGGCCCATTTTCTTCCTGATTGCTCTCCAGTTAGTCTATACTCAAAATACATGATTCATAGATCCAGTTAATAAAAAGTGGATTTGATTGTGGTGGTCCCTGCTTTCAAAATTTAAGAGATAATTTTTCATCTCTGGTGTAGAACTGCAATAGAAGTATTTGCGTATGAATGCTAAATGCGTTAAGCCTAGAAATGTATTTCCTGTTGTTTATTCATTCTCTTAGCAGACATTTGTTGAGTCACTTCCAAGAGTCAGTCACTAAACTAATTGTTGGGAAGGGAGCAATATAGCCTGTAATCTCATTTCCTTTAGATAGTGATTCAGATGTCACCTGCTAGAGAGGACTTCCCTGACCATTTCCTAAAAATAGTATCACATCCCTGCCTCTCCCTCTCCCTTCCCTTCACACTCTGCTTATTACTGTCTGTCACACTTTTCACCATCTCTCATGCTACTTTTTTCTCATTGAACATTTTTCTGCCTCAGGTGGATTGTCGAGCAGGAACCTTATTTTTATTTTTTTATAATTTTAAAAATGATTTGTGTGTATGTACTTATGGCCACGCGGCATGCGGGATCTTAGTCCCCGACCAGGGATTGAACCCGTGCCCCCTGCAGTGGGAGCGCGGAGCCCTAACCCCTGGACCACCAGGAAATTCCCAACTTTATTTTATTACTTTTTTTTCTTTAAACCCAGAACAGTTCCTTGCCTATATACATTTAATGAATCTTTATATAGGATGGTGGAAGATGAAGGTGTAAAATAATTACGTAAGTGCAGAAACAGAGGTCTGCACAACTGTGGCAGGATCACAGCATGGAAAGTCATCTAACCACCAGGGAGTGTTTCTCAGATGGGGTGTGCTTTGTGCTGAATAGGATTTTATCAGGACAAAGGAAAAAACAGCATTCAAGAACAGATTTCGGAGGTATTTAGAAGTTGTTTTTGTCCAGATTTGGTAGTAGGACATGGGGTAGATTGTATGTCACCAGTTAAAGATGTCTTGTGGAGGATTATGCTTGGCTTTCCTGGCATGAATGAGTGGATGGATGGAAGTACCATTGACTGAGGGATATGGAAGTGAAACACACCCACCTCATTCCCCCCGGGGAAATGATTTCAGTTTGGGATAAGTTACGTTTCTGATGCTGGTAGAATGTTCAGTACCTAGTTGAAAATTTGGGTATGGAGCTCATAGGGAGAGGTAGGGTTGAAAATAAATTTGGAAGTCGTCATTATTATGTGCTATAACTAAGCCCTAGGCATCAATAAAATCATACACGGAGAGCATGAAGACACACAGCGTAAAGATAGAACTCTAGGAAAGACAACATCTAAGAGCTGGTCAGAGAAAGGAGAATCGGAAAGGAAATCTGAAAATAAGTTTGGAAGGTATAAGGACAGCCAGGAGGAGTTGATGGCTTGCTAATTAAGAGACGATCATTTTTAGGGGAGGGTGGATAACTTGCATTTGTCCTAGAGAATTCATTAGGGTGGAGACTAAAACGATACTGTTGGGGGAGATCCCTGGTGGTCCAGTGGTTAAGACCCTGTGCTCCCAATGCAGGGGTCCTGGATTCGATCCCTCCTCTGGGAACTAGATCCCGCATGCTACAACTAAGACCCGGCGCGGCCAAATAAATAAATTTTGAAAAAAGAAAAAAAAAGATACTGTTGGACCTGACCTGACAAGTAGCAAATTGGTAAAGTTACCAAGAATAGTTTCAGTGTGGTGGGCAGAGTGGATCTGGTGCGTCAGTGGGCTGTGACATAAATTAGAACAGGGAACAGTGGGGAGGGGGGGATGCATGCTGTCCCGCAGAGGATACTTGTCAATGTCTGAGAAACCCTGAATTAGAAGTAAAGAAATGAGAGTAGGTGAGTATAGATTATTATTCAAGAAGTATGAAAATGAAAGGATGGGGAATGAGAGGTGAAAGCTATGTGGCAGGGTAGGGAGAAGTTTTGTTGTTCTCTTAAGTTTGGGAAGCTTTCGTGTGTTGTGAGATCTGGAGAGAAGAAGAGAGATTGGTTTTACACTTGAGAAGAGACCATTTGGGGAACAAGGTCCTGAAGAAAGCTGGTAACTAAATCCTCACCTGAGAAAGAGCAAAGGAAAGTAAGGATAGACAAAGATTTAAAAAAGAAAAAGATGAGGATTCAGCAGTTGAAAGAAATAAGGTTATCTAAATCGTGTGAACAAATCAAGATGGCAGAACAAGTCCAAGAAGGGTATTAGAAGTTTGAAACTGCAGCCCTGAGGGAACGGGGATTAAAATACAAGCAAGAGACTTAAGTGAGTAATGTCAAGCACTTAGCTGAACTTGGAAACTCTAAATCAGTGAGTGGGTCATGCAGTTTTACTCATTTGACATTGCAGGCCAAGAACAAGAGCAGAGGGAGGGTCTGGTTGGAATTGTCCATAGCTGGACATTGGCAAGTGGAATGCTTTGAAAGGTCAAGGGGGAAAGGAAGTGGAGGTTACTGGTGAATTTGGTTGTAGTATTGATCTGTGGGTAAACTTAAAGGAAAGAGTGTTTTCTGAGGGAGACTGATAGTCTTGAAGACCAGAGAGGACTAAAGGGTTTGGAGAAAGATGAGGGGCAGGTTTAATCAGGTATGGGGTCGGGCAGCCCGTGGTTAGCACACTGCAACACATTTTTCCGGCTTTGCAGAGAACTGAAAATCTAGAACAACTGGAATAACGGCTCTGAATCCACATGTGATACATACTTTGTGAAATTCCTGAAACTTTCAGAGAGAGAAAAAGACGATGCTGCATAAACTTCAAATACTCCAGAAGACAGATCCCAGGACTGTTTTGTTCGTTGTAGCGTGATCGGCTCCTGGCACGTTGTCCAAGCTCACTAAATATTTGTTGAATGAATAACATCCTCCAGAGTCTTTCTTGCCTAGGTGGTTCATAACGCCAGGAAATTTTGGTTCACGTCTGACACCTAGTGGTATTGTACTGAAATTACTATTAAGTGGCAGCATTTTCCTTCTATTTCAGGGAAATCCTATAGATCAGTTGCAGTACAATAATAGCTTTGTTCCTGAAACATGTCTCCAAGTTGGTTTTGGGCAGTCTTGCTATTGGCATTTACTAGGACTCTAATTTGAATCAATCAGCAGTAATATTTCTAGAGCATCCACTATATGCCAGACACTGTTCTGTGTGCCAGAGATTTTCATGTAGTGTATGTTCTCTTGCATAGGTGACCTCACTGAATTGGAATAGATAGGCAGAGCATTCCATTAGGAGTGGGAAACTTGTTCCAGAACTTAATTTTAGGATTCTATTGTGGTTTTACACGTGAGACCTTTTCTAAATTTATTTCATAGCTTTTGGTGCTACCGTTCCTATGTCATGAAATACTGCTTTTCATTAATGTTAGGTAGGCTTTTAGGAAGATAGAAGAAAGTAGAAGGAAGGCTTGGGTTTGTTGTCAATTTATATGATCCAGATTGTGCAAAATACTGCATAATACGGAGAACTGTGAACAGATTTTGTTTTCTTTCCTTTAAGAAGAAGTAAAGTTCTGACTTGTTAGTGATGCATACTGAACTATTTGAAGTATTTGTGAATGAATTGACATGATACCTGGGATTTACACTAAAATACTTTAGGAGAAAAATGAGAGTGTAAATGAAACAAGATGACAGATTTTTAATAATTATTTACATTATGTTCATGGAGGGGGTTATTCTGCTGTTTTCCTCTATTTTTGTATATGCGGGGCATTTACCACACTAAAAAGTAAACCAAAAAAATTAGACAGGTGTGGGCTGAAAGAAAGTTTGTCATGATTAACTTAGAACATGATCTGCTTTTTAATATTTAGCAGGTTTTCTTAACTTCACTTTGTTCCATTTGATGTTACTTAAAGATGAGGTTGAGTAGTGAGTGTGTGTTTGCTTATAATGGATGAAATGTGATTGAGACCTGACAGGTGACATTCTACTGACGTTGTCTAGAGACTATTGGAATTTGGGGTTGGGAGCTCATAAGAATTGTTGGAGCTACAGATTGGAGGCTTGGGGGGTATAGTTTCAAAGTACTAGCCATCACTCTGGAAATGAGAGCGTCATAAGTGGAAATTTGGGACCACCTAGGTTTAAAAAGCTGGAATGCATTTTTTTTTCCTTAGTGCTTCTGCCCTTACCAAAGGGGAAAGGGACCCAATAATCTGCCATGGCAGTCTTCTTAAATTGGATTGTACTTAATTTTCATATAGGATGTATCAGTATTTTTCATATGATACATACGGGTTTTTGATGTGAGACAATGCCTCTCTTAGGCTCTTAAGATAGTTTTGTACGCCGTTAGCAAACCAAACCCCTAAAATAAAAATTAGAAGCCTGTTTTCTTTTCTTTTCTTTCTTTTTTTAGAAGCCTGTTTTCAACAATGAAAAAAACAGCTATGAAATATTTCAGGCAAACAGAAAATAAAGGGAAGAAATGTGACTTCCAAATGGTGGCCACCTGTCCTTGTCATCTTAGCATTTTAACACTCCCCTCCTCCATTTCTCTCTCACTAAGACATAAATGATTATAAATATGGTTAAGGCCCTTCCATACCACTCCTTTTCTATTCTCTTCCCCCAGAGGTAACTACTAGCCTGAATTTGCTATTTATCATCCCCTCTGTTTGTTTTTTGCCTTAATAGATCCATAATTCCTAACTTCTGCTCAATAAATGCTTCTCCATGCCCTGTTTTTTCTGTGTCAATCTGTGACCCAGCAAAGAGAAACAAAGATCATTTTTTATTATTCAGATTTAACTCTGATATCTGTCTGTCTCAGTCTACATTGTGGTTTCAATTATTTTGGGTCTGAAAAATAGATATTAATTTCAATAAGCTATTTAATTGATTTTCTTTAAATAATGAATGCCTGGAGCTTTAATACTCCATTATGGGGCTTCCCCGGTGGCGCAGAGGTTGAGAGTCCGCCTGCCGATGCAGGGGACACGGGTTCGTGCCCCAGTCCGGGAAGATCCCACATGCCGCGGAGCGGCTAGGCCCGTGAGCCATGGCCGCTGAGTCTGCGCGTCCGGAGCCTGTGCTCCGCAACAGGAGAGGCCACAACAGTGAGAGGCCCGCGTACCGCAAAAAAAAAAAAAAAATACTCCATTATGTGACGTCTGTAGCTTTCCACCTTTGTGGAGAGCACACGTCTTCCAAGGCTTATCTAACTTTAACTTTCATATGAAGCACAGTTTAATTTCAACAGCCTTTTCTAGTGTAGAGGTAGATAGAGGGTTTCTTTGTTTTTGTCTTTTTTTCTTTTTTTTACAACAAAGAAATCAGTAAAAAGAATACTTTAAAAAACTGTCATTATAAAAACAGAGATTTGGTTCCATTAAAAAAATTGTTCGGTAGCATAGGAACTGTGAGAGAGAAGGAAAAATTTTTTTAAATCTCAATCTGAGTGATAGCCCTTATTTTCTGCTGCTTTGCTTTTGGTGAAGATGTAAGATGGTATTTCTTTGTTTAAAGTATAATTTTTTTTTTAACTCTGATAAATACATTTCTCTTGTCCCTAGAACTAACTATAGGATTCCCTGATCTATACCTATTATTTCCCTGTGTATCTTCATTCTCTGTGTCTCGTTTCTAACTGGTATAGTTCTAAGAATATTACTTCTGAAAATAATCTATTTACTTTAGGCTGCTTGCTTTGTACATTTCAAATTGTGAAACAATTTAAATGTTGCAAGTGATTTGGATTTTAGCATTCTCCAAAGAAGAGGGTCATTAGAGCACTCTGGCTTTTAGACACCAGTCTCTTTGAAGACAGGTGAGTAGTTTGTGTCAGTTACTGGAAACTTGTTAGTATAGTCTCTCTTACTTCTTCCTTCTTTTCTTTGGCGTTCTTCGGTTTGTACTCTTCAACTCCCCCCAGTATGCCAGTTGAGTCTGTATTGTTACTCTTTGGACCAGTATTTAATCAAGCACAAGCAGTGTGACAAGCGCCATGTCCCCTGGCCTCATTCATCCCTGATCTCCATGTAAACTTTCTAAAGCTTTATCATCAGGTTAGCATAGTAATGACATTGATTAAATACCTACTTGTATTAGGCATCATATAAGTATTTCAGTGGATTCTCTCTTCTAATCCTCACAATAGCCCTGCCAGGTAAAAATAAATTGTCATCACCCTCATTTTTCAGATGAGTTAACTGGGGTACAAATAAATCATTTGTCTAACATCACTTGGGGATAGGGTTGCCAGATAAACTACAGGATGCCCAGTTAAATTTGAATTTCTCATAGACAGTCATTTTTGCAAAATCCAGTAACCCTACTTGGAAAGTAAGTGGTAGAGCTGGGATTTTAAACCAGGTAATCTGGTCGTAGGGCTCAAGCTGTTAACCACTGCCTTATACTAGGTATGGAGAATAAAAATCATATCCACCCGGGTCTTTCCTGGTGGCGCAGTGGTTGGGAGTCCGCCTGCCAGTGCAGGGGACGCGGGTTCGTGCCCCTGTCCGGGAGGATCCCACATGCTGCGGAGCAGTTGGGCCCGTGAGCCATGGCCGCTGAGCCTGCGCGTCCGGAGCCTGTGCTCCGCAGCGGGAGAGGCCACAACAGTGAGAGGCCCGCGTACTGCAAAAAAAAAAAAAGAAAAAATCATATCCACCTGCATGTTCATCCAGTATTTGGATGGCAGCTACTACCTATATATTATTATTTCTTTTAGTTGAGTTATTTTTCCCCAACTGATTATATTTACCATAATGTAAAAATATGTGCATTCTCTCTGATTTCAAAGTGTAACGTTCAACTTCAGGCAAATTCGTGTATGCTTTTTATAGCTTCTTATTTAAGTGTTTACTAATTGTATGTTAAATAGCATAAAGTGGGACTTTCAGTACCTGCTCATTTTAGCCATTCTCATTCATGTAAGGTCATTGTCTTCTTCCTTTTCTCAAATACAGAACGATTTAATTACATGTGTGTGTTAGAAAGACACATTTCCCTTTTCTTTTGATAAGGTCAAGGGAATAATACTTGAATAAGGTCTTTAGCAGTTCTTTGAAACACATCCTATGTGTTCTCAAAAAATTGAGAAATTATAAAATACACATGTAGAATTGAAAGAGGCTTTTTACTAAGAATTGCCAGGGAAGCCACCCGGCTCTGCCAGATGATCCTACAGGGAAGCAGGGAATACTTTTTCCTGATTAATTACAATTCGGGATCGGACTCTTTGTTTTGCATATCTAGAAACCGACTTTAAAAAACTAAAGACGTACGAGATTGAATAACACACACTTTAAATTTGATGCTTGTGATTTCCAGTTCCAGTGGAATTGCAGAGAGCATATATTAAAGAGATGACACTCTTAAAATTATTGAACCACGTGTTTAACACAAGACTTAGAGTCAAGGAGTATAGAAATTGAAGAGAGGGATATTTCTTAGTTAAACCTGCCTGTAATTAAAGGACGCCTATGGGACATTTTTCTGTTGTCCAGAAGGGATTGGTTAAGATCCACAGTAGTAATAGCAAGTCAGAATTTTGGAGACAGTCCAGAAAGGAAAGTGAGCAAGAAGAATCAAAGTACAGCTCTCAGCAGATGTGGTAGTGCTTGCTGTAAGACTGGCCCTTCTTTTAGTCTGTTCCATCTTCATGTATTTTCAGGCACAGTGTATTGAAGGATTCGTCAGTTTGTGGCAAAGTCTCTGTGATTTTATAATGGTAGTCATTGCGAAGTTAGTATTTCCTTTATAGAAATCAAAACCAAATTATTTTGGACTACAATTTATTCCGTGTGAGTGAAAGTGCCTATCAGAACTTTCAGAAGTCAGTACATTGCTTCCCAGCCAGCTTCTTATTATTTTGTAGAATTCATTAATGCTCATTTACATTTTTAATTTTAATTTTATTTTATTTATTTTTTTTTGCGGTACGCGGTCCTCTCACTGCTGTGGCCTCTCCCGTTGCGGAGCACAGGCTCCGGACGCGCAGGCTCAGCGGCCATGGCTCACGGACCCAGCCGCTCCGCGGCATGTGGGATCTTCCCGGACCAGGGCACGAACCCGCGTCCCCTGCATCGGCAGGCGGACTCTCAACCTCTGCACCACCTGGGAAGCCCTACATTTTGTATTTTTAAATATGAGTATGGTATAATCACCTTTGGGACATAGTGGACTAGAAGACATTAATTAAAAAAAAAAAAAAAAAACGTCCTCGGGGCTTCCCTGGTGGCGCAGTGGTTGAGAGTCCGCCTGCCGATGCAGGGGACGCGGGTTCGTGCCCCGGTCCGGGAAGATCCCACATGCCGCGGAGCGGCTGGGTCCGTGAGCCATGGCCGCTGAGCCTGCGCGTCCGGAGCCTGTGCTCCGCAACGGGAGAGGCCACAGCAGTGAGAGGACCGCGTACCGAATTAAAAAAAAAAAAAAAGCATCCTCTCTTTAATTATATAAATCTTTCCATGAAAGCAGTGACTTGGCACAGCAAAACTTAGTAAACCTTCAGATCTCTAGCCTAGAAAAAATAGATGGTTTTCCTTAAATACCAACTGTTGTAAATGTTGAGTTGGCTGCATACGGACCTAGCCTAATTACCAGCTGGATTGGCATTAAGTATTTGCATTTTAAGTGACTTATATTGAAAGAAACCTTCTTTTCCCTTTCGAACTAGTTGTAAGTGGACTGTCTCCTTGTATTTGGTAAAGCTTGACAACTGAATAAGTAGTTCGGTTACATTTGAAGCAGGAGGGAACACACCATGTTTGGATTTGGATCTCGATTCAGATCCCTACTCTGCCTCTTCGCAAGTTACTTAGTCTGTTTCCTCCTCAGTATAGTGACAGTATTAAAATCATAATGACTTTCTTGACAGCTTGATGTAAGAATTAAATCATAAATTTGTTCATTTATTGCATAATGCTTTATCGAATGCCTGTTCTGTGCCATGCATTGTTCTGGGTGCTGTGAGCATCAGTGAACGTGACAAAAATCCCTGCTCTTCATTTTAGTGGAAGAGACAACCAGCCAGTATGAAAGCAAATAAACATGTAACTTTAAGTAGCGGATGACAGGTTCTGCGAAGAAAAATAAAACCTGGCACATACAGAAAGTTTTCCCAAACTGTGTATTATAATTTTCAAAGTACAGCAAATACCTTGTCCATCTGGATTCAACAATTAACTTAATGTTGAATATATATTTGCTTTATCTGTCCATCCATACATGTGTCTGGGTGTTCGGATATCTTGGCTTATTTTTTTCTCTCAAGCCATTTGAAAATTAAGTTGCAGATATCATTATCATAATACTGGAAATGTAATAATATAATAATAAAATATGATAATATAAGATTACAATCAGTCCCTAAGTATTTTGGCAAACATCTCTTAAGAATGAGGACATTCTTCCTTACAGTAGGGATTTAACTAGCATTAGTTCTCTGTTTCCTCCAAAACCTCATGGAGAAAGCAGTCAGGGCTGTCTGTCATAGCCAATCAGAAGTGACCAAAGGATTTATAATATTTTCACGTCTTCTGAACTTAGAGAGCTGTATAGAGTTTCCTTGGGAAGAGATCTGATATATATTTTTGAAAATTGGATGATAGATGCTTTGCAGGTATATTTTTACAACCTTTCAAATTTTTCATGCTTGAAAACGTAAGAATATGAGACTAGTCTTCATCTAAGCACGACGGAGAGTGGAAATACACATTTACCAAGGAATTGCTCCAATTACAAGCTATGCTGAGCGCTTTTACATGTTATCTTATTGAGTCTTCATAGAAACCCTTCAAGAATGCAAAAACATGTCTCTGTACTGTAAAAGAAAAAGCAATCATTTCTTTTAAGTAAAAACGTTTATTTACCTGCACCTGGCCTATCCCGTGGCACAGCAAGGATTTGGATCCCTGTCTCCTGGTGTCTAAAACATGAGCAGTTTTCCTCTGTGCCCTGTTGCATTTTAAGCAGAGTTAGCCATTCACTACTTTGAGAGGATGTCTTTCAGAGTAAACAGCTAAATATGTAAGGGGAGTTGCTGATAGACGTTCCTTTATTGGTTTCTACTTCTTTTGAGCCACCTTTATGATATACCTGGATAAAAATTCGGTTTTATATGACAATAATTATGGATTCTTTATATTTGGCAGTCATATTCTGCCCAGCACCACAGTCTAACAAGTATGGTGAAAGAACTCCATACATACATATGCCTTATTTTCTCAGTTATATTCTTCCTTAAGGGTCAGGGCTGTGTCTTCTGGTTCATTGATTTTCCATCTTGAGTATGCATCACAGTCACAGGAGGGTTTCTGATTCAGTAGATCTGGGGTGGGGGGGTCCGTGAATTTGCATTTCCAGCACATTCCCTGGTTGTGTTAATGCTGCTGGTCTGGGGATCACACTCTGAGAACCACTGTCTACCTGTTTGTCCCCTCTCAGTACTTACCTTGGTGCTTGTTGCTTAGTTTCAATGTCCTCTCACCTGTGACTCTTTCTTTGACTTCTGTGTATTGAAACTGTCAGTTGTTCTCCAATGTTAGTGTGTAGAAGGATCATCTGGGAAACTTCTTGACAAACCAGATTTCTGATTGAACCCCCAAACGTTGATTTTTGTCAAACCCCTGAGCTGTTAATGCAGACGATCCACGGATAGCAGTTTGTGAAGTACTGACTTTCAGATTTGATCACGAGCTCCTCATTGCCATGACTGTATGTTGTATCTGTCTCTGTTTTTTTTTTTTGCGGTACGCGGGCCTCTCACTGCTGCGGCCTCTCCCGCTGCGGAGCACAGGCTCAGCGGCCATGGCTCACGGGCCCAGCTGCTCCGCGGCATGTGGGATCTTCCCGGACCGGGGCACGAACCCTTGTACCCCGCGTCGGCAGGCGGACTCTCAACCACTGCGCCACCAGGGAAGCCCCTGTCATACCATTCTTTGTTCATATGTCTTTCTCCCTCCAGAGTCCCTGAAGGGAAAGGACTGTCTTATTTAGGATTGTGACTTAGTGCTTAACACCACGCAGTGTTAAAAAGCAGTGGAGTTGAATACCACCTGTGTAATCTAGCTGTGTGACCTTAAGAGAATTTACTTAGTCTCTCTGAGCCTCGGTGTCCTCTTTTATTCGATGGTGGTAGAAATACTTACTTGTTATGGAAATTAGCTCTCAGGTATGTGTAATATTTAGTGTGATAATTTACATACAGAATGTTCCCAGTAAATGGAAATCATTGCTATTGTGGTGGTTGTGTTATGGAAGAAGAAAAATAAATGTTTGAGTTCTTGGAACCCTCTTAATGATGACTTTAGCATCCAGATTTAAGATATGTGTTTAACATTTCATTTAAAAAATCTTTGCTTCACTGTCTCAATTAAATATCATTTTTTATTTTGCTATTTTAAGAAAATATCGTGAGGTAAAATTACGCCTTGGATCTTTTCTTTCCCACAGGAAAACAAAGAAACCGCTTGGAACCCATGGATACCATCTTTGTCAAACAGGTTAAAGAGGGAGGACCTGCTTTTGAAGCTGGATTGTGCACAGGTGCTTGATAGTCTTACTTAAACCTACCTTTTAATTTCTTTTCTACTTCATTTTTACCATATTTCATTTTCCGTCTCCTACTGTATGTTTCTTCCTTTTTCTTCATATCAGTTATTACTGTTTTTGAGACCTAGTTAGTTATATGTTTTTTGATACCCAAATGGATGGGTGGGCAGAAACACCGTAATTGATATATTGTGGATACTTTCAGTTACCACTCAGATAATGGACCCTCAGAGGCCCTCTTAACCTATTTTGCATACATTTAATTTTGACAAAGGTTAGTAAAATAGCAAATGAAGGAGATATTCGTTGAAGTAAATGAAATCATCTTGGAGCTCCAAGTTCTGGCAGAGCCTGACCTGCTAGAGGTGAATGAATTTGTCCACCACAAAGAGTAGTTTAAGTCTCCAGTGCAATGCAAGCCCAGCTTCATCTGCAACTATCAGTGGATGTGGTCTGGTAGCTGTTCTGAAATATTTTGTGACTTGTGATTTTAATTTAAAAAACTAAGTAGGATTTAGTTTAGATTAATGCAGACACTAAAATAGTTACCCTTTTCTCTTGTTTCTAAACATGAAATAATTTAAAAAGGGAATTAGTGAAAAACTATCTTTTACTGCCTTTTGAATAAAATGTTATCTTTGCAGCTACACATGTAAATAGTGGGTGTCACTGGTAAGATTTATTAGGATGCATTGTTAAGTTGTTAATTATCTTTTTTGTCATAGCTAAAGTAAGCCTAATTTCAATATCATTAGTATGTATAAAATGTACATCAGTGAACATATAGGATTCTATTACCTAGAATGTATCATCTCTCATATTCTAAGCTTTCCAAGGTTGGGAAGATGAAGTTGAGGGACTGTGCAAAGCCCACAAAATATACGTTTTTTCCTGTTTTCCTCTTTCCTCTGTCCTTTCTCTCATTATTTTCCTTTCTGTTCCACTGAATTTTTCTGAGTAACCAAACATCCTTTTCCCCATTAAAATGAAGAACAAGTTAATAGATATAAAGTCAAAACCATGTCCATACCCATGTTTAAGTTCTGCAATGTAGCACTAATCAATAAACTAAATAGACTGAGAGAATACAACAAAGAAAATCAGTTGGACTAAAATTAGAGACCACTGAGATAACAAAAATAATTGTCTAAGGCTGTTAAACAGTGTTTCTCTATTAGAAAGGACAGGGTAAATGGAGGGATAAATAGTAGTTTTACAACTCAGAAAACAAATGATAGGGGCATAAATAGTATAATTGTGGTCACTTGGTGATTATACTTTTTGAGGTTTCTAAATTCATCGATGGCTGGACTCTTATTTAAAATACAGTTATATTTCATAAGTAGCTAGATATATTAAAATTTAGGTTCATTTTTGTAAAAAGACACGTTAAAAAACGAGCAAGGATATATTAAAAATAAGTATATTACTCAAGAAATATTTCAAAGGTACTCACAAGTGACTTTTTAAAGGAATTCCTCATGTGTTATTTAATTTCTCTTTGAAGGTGATCGAATTATAAAAGTCAATGGAGAAAGTGTTATTGGAAAGACCTATTCCCAAGTAATCGCTTTAATCCAGAACAGGTAAGAGTCTTGAAATAGGATGAATTTTGGCCAAAGATGGGTTTTATAAATCACTGAAACTAGTAGATTTAACGCAGTATCATATTCCTATAAGAAATTAATGTGCTGTGGAAATCTGAAACTTTCCCTTAAAGTGGAAAATGCATTTGAAAGTTGCCAAGAACAAACTATCTGAGGATGGCGTATTTGGTGGCTTTGTTTTGGCAAGTTTATCAGATTTGTAATTAAAATCCTTTAGAGCCTGAGAGGCATACGTTTTAGATTTACCATTAAGTTTCCTACTTTTATTTGAAGTGATAATCAAATTTCTAATTTGTTTATAATAAATATATATATATATAAATGCATGTATAATTTATTTTAAAACCACTAAGGATAACTTATCTTAAATAGCTTTTACTGAATGATATTCTTGGCTCAAATTCATTTGTTTTAACAAAGACAGCAAGAAATCGTCTTTTAATCCGTTTGTTTGCCTACATTCTACAGAATAGGATTTTGAGTTCTAAAGGTAAATAAATATTTATAGAGCGACTGATTGCAAAAATAATTTAGTCCTACTCTTTCTCTCTATCACACACCTAGAATTTTTTTTTTTTAATTACACATAAGGAAATCGAAAGCCAAAGAGGTTGCTGTATTAAATTTCTGTCAAGAATAAGCCATGACTCTGGGATCCGATTTCCAGCTCATCACCACAAGAGGTTCTTCCCAGATTCAAATACAGTAACTTTTGGATGATTTGTTGCTTTATGTTAGCCATACTCACCTGTCTGTAATTAAATTGAGGTTCATTATTTTCTGAAGAATTCTATCAAGCTCCTCTAACCATGTCTAAAGCTGTTCATGCTATAATCTAACTTATGTACATGAATGCCCTAATATGTTGTCACTTTTACAGTTAGGTGATGTGATCATGATTTATTGATCTCAGAGTATTCTCCTTACTGTTGGATTCTAGGTGTTCCTGACAGTGAGCCCTATTTGATCTTAAATATTGAGGAGACCTGGGCACTGGTGAAGAATTGAAAGCCTCCCCGGAGGCAGTGGGGAGATCCACCCAAATTTTCTTTTACTGCAAATAATTTAGATCATGATAAATATACCAGTATGTTTCGTCAGCCTGTAATTTAAGGGTTTTTTTAGTGTATTTGTTAACATGTCTTCTTTAAAAGTACTATTTTTCCAAACAACCATAACTTAATCTTTGTTTTCCTCAAAATCCACATTAATTTTTTGTTTGTTTGTTTTTTTTGTTACTGGTGCAGTTCATCTTTCAGAATAATAATAACACTTTGGAATGACAGTCTTAATTTTTCAACCAATAAAGCAATTTGAAAAATAAATACTGTTTTTTCATGATCTTATTTTTCTTTTAAAAAATTGTGTTCCTTTTGTCTGCAGTTGGTAGCAAATGGATTAATGCAGCACAAAGCCATTGAGATTCTGCAGTGTATTAATGTAAAAATGTATCCTTGCAGAAGAATTTATCTAAGCATCAGTATGTATTTTCTACCAACTCTAAATGTTGAAATACAAGTACCTACATATTTTCTTCGTAGAATTTATTTGAACCTGTGGTTCTAATTGTTTTACTCTTCTCTCAGCATTTATGAACCTAAAAATAAGGGTTCGAATAGAGACACCAGTAAATTATTAGATTTGGGGTTTTTTGTTTTTGTTGTTGTTTGTTTCTTAATCTCTTGATTGTATTGGGGGAAAATCTATCTGATATTGTTAGGGTAGATACTGAAGCACTTGCTGGGGATAGCAGTGTTCTCCTTGCCGTATCTAAGTGTTAATTCCAGATCACAGGACTTGGTATAATTTATCCCTTTGAACTGTTTTAAACCTAGAGAAACTTCTCTATTATTTTTAACAGAACACTTACAGTACCAAAATAAAATGAGACTTTGAGCTATTCCTGTAAAGGCTCTAAAATTAAATCACGGAGAAGAAAGTAAATTGTTGAGATGCTATATGGTTTTTAAAAAATGAGTCATTTTGATGGTTGTGATGGTGAACTCTGATTTCCTTCCCATTTGAGGCCAAGAGGGAATATTTCAAAACTAGATGTTTATATTGCTTAAAATGTTAAATTTGAGGGTTCTCTGATTATTTTTATGTTAATGTATTTTTAACTTGATAAACAGAGAATTGGTGGTAAAAATTTGTAATTTGTTCTGTGACCTGAAAGAAAATAATACACAATTATATATTGATGAGTTTTGTTCCAGGAGTATTCAATATAAGTAATATACTTCATGTTTTTAAATTAGAAACATGTTATAAAGAACACATGACTGATTATGAATAGCTCAGACATACGGCAGGGTGCCCTCTTTTGTACATAATTAGCCTATATATATAAATGACTTCTTTTCATTTTAATGATTCGGATTTGAAATGTAAAGATTTTTAAAACCCCCATATTAAACTCTAAGCAATTTTAAAAATACTTGTGAGTTAACTCTTTTTCCTTTATGTCTTTCTTGTATACTTCTGCCTCCCCTAAAATAGTATGTGTCTATTCAATTTCAGCGATACCACATTGGAACTTAGTGTTATGCCAAAAGATGAAGACATTCTCCAAGTGGTGAGTTTTATTTATTCAAATATGTGGATTGTTTTATAGTCATGAATGTTAATAAAAATTCTTTAAAGATGGAGGTGGATTAAACTTTTTTTAAAAGATTCTAGGGAAAAAAAACTCAAAACGCTCTGTTTTTCTCTACATTTTACCAAAAAAACAAAACAAAGGGAGAGAGAGACTATTGTCCATTTTTTACAATTAAGCAACATGAGAATATTTTATTGATTCCGCAGTAAACTCTTACTGTTGTCATTTGGAATGAGATTCCTAAAGAGTTTGTTTGCCCAAATGTTGCATTCTAGATACTCCTTCAACCAAAAGCCAAGCCTCAGGGTGCAAGTACATATCCCCAGGAATTAGATTTTTTTTTTTTTAAACTATGAGGTCAGAAATTTTATGAAAGCCATTTTAAATTTTCCAATAAGCATTACTGTCTGTAAATTAACTTACCGAGCAGTTTTCTTAACAGTATCCATTCATTCCATTAGAAGTAATGTTCACAATGAATAGAGTCTACACCTTAAGGGAAAAATAGGTTAGCATCTTAGAGAGAGAGTGAAACTATATAGTTGAAAATCTTTAGCATTTATCTTAAAATATCTTTCTCCTCTTGAGAAAGAAAACAGATTAACTGGAGTACTTAACTCCTTTATTAAGCTTAGATATTGCTGAGGGTAAAAAGATGACAACATAAATTTCATTCAGGAAAATAATACTTTTCCTCAATTGATTTTGTAGTTTAGCAGAATAAAACAGTTAGAGCTAGGAAATAGCAGTGGCTGTGAAGATTGTTGTTGTTTTTTAATTCCTTTTAGTGAATAGCTGTTGTTGCTGTTGTTTTCTTACTCAGAACTGATGGAATCCTTGTGGTAGGAATGGAAATCGGAATGTTTTTCACTTGTAAGGCTTTCCTTTGAACTTAGCTCAACAAAAGTCCTAAATAATCTTCTGTAAACGTTTTTTTTTTACAAAAAAATCACTAAAGCCAATCCTAGTGATTCAGTTTATTCACTTACACATAAAATATAATTAACCAAAATCCATGGAGATCAGCCTTGTGTTTTCAAGACATACTGATTTTATTTCAAAATGGCATGTTTATCGACAGCAGGTTATTACCCTTCTTAAATGCGCAGTTCTGTTGGGGTTGAGTGTCTCAACAAGGAAGTTGTAAGCATCTGTGGCGGTTTTCTCAGTCAAGCAGCACTAGTTGTAGAGTCCTCCCCTGATCATTCCGCACAGCGAGAGAACAACAGACAACCATGGAAGGCAGTGAAGTCACTAGACTGAAAATAAATAGGGGGGTCCTCCTGTAGGGCTCCACTTATGCAAAGGACCAGGAGGTGATGCCCACACGGTAGGGCAAACTTTACCTTGAACCCTTGCATTCTCCTGACTCAGAGACAGAGGGCACTTCCAAAACAGAACTGATATCTCATCTTCAGTAGTCTCTTTGCTTGCCAAGGTGAAGGCACCGGTTGGACACTGTTGAGAACAGTGAAACGTTCTATAAACGTTTAGAACAGTGAAACGTTGTATAAATTCCCAGGAATCAGGCACAGAATTACCATCCTAGCCTGCTGTGTGGGTGATACAGGGGAGCAACAGCGCAAGGGATCATGTTCTAAGGATGTGATCAATGGGAAATTAGGTTAATTAATTTCCTTATGTTTTATTTAAGGTAAAGGGAAAATACAAAGTGTTGCAACACAGGGAGAAGTTGGTTCACTGGGGTGACCTGAACACACAGATCTTCAAGGTTCCTCAGGGTCCTGATACATTGTAACAGAAAATTCATCTTTAAAACCTGTTGAGTTATTTTAATCATAAGAAATTAAAAGCCCATATCCTTGATGATAAAAGAAAACCTCACTTTTAAACCCAGTCTTCATTCACATTTGCGTTAGGAAATTGAAGGAGTATATATAGTTAATGCAGACTCTCTGTTGTTCCCTGAAGGACACTGAAATGCAGTAACTTCTTTTCCACATCAATGCTTTTAGCTGGGATATCTACAAGTGGCATTTTTAAAATCTATTATAAAACCTAAAGAGAATCTGGGATTTAAAAAACCATATGTGGAAATACTTCTCTCTAACAGATTCTAGAATGAAAATATTCTATAAGGGGCCTTCAGAAGTATTTATGTTGGTCTTAAATCTGTTACTTAAAATATATGCTTTTAAAGATGTATTTGTCCCTGTGAGGTTGAATATTCATTGTAAAGAAAACATAAACATGAACATTTTTACAGCTACTATAAACATCATTTACCCAAGAGAAAGCCTGTCTCAGTTTTTATATATTTGCCTGGGTCACGGCAGGATTGGGTGTCCATGAGTGTTTGCTCCTCAAGTGATGTGTAGATCAAGTTGTTCTAGAGGTATTCAGCTCATCTTTGAGAGGTGGCATAGAAAATTTGATTTGGTTTAAAACTTACATCATGTAAGGACAGGTAGATAATAATAAATCTCATAATTCACAGAAGACAGTGACATGAGGTTGAAAACATGAAGTAAAATTAAGAATTATTTATTATGTTATTAAACTAGTGCTGGTAATAGTACTCCTGTACTTGGCAACCTCATTTTTTAAACTAACATACATTTTCATACATTGTAAAATGTATGTATAGTGACATACATTTTAAACTAACAATACAATAGTATTGTATTCATTTGAGTCATTTGGTGGTCTTATAATATTTTAGACCATGATCATAGACTTAGACAAGTTCATATTTTTAAGGTGATACTACAAAATAAAAAGCACTTCCTGTTGCATTTGTAAAAAGACAAAACGATTTTGTTGCCCTCTCAGACACTGAGAGTGAATGAAGTAGCCACCACCTGTCAAGTCACCTAAACAGTGATGCTGACTGAAAAAAAATATGTCCTCAATGGACCCATGGTAGCTCTCAGTGCTAGATCTGGGTGTTCTTTTCTGTGCAGACTTCAAGGTACTTCATTAAGCCTTTAGCTCCATGGACTCAAAATTCAGTTTTAAGTAGATCAGTTCTGATGGCTGTGGAGATTCTCGGGTGTGTCTGATGTTTGACGAGGGTATTTGGAGCCTTTTTTTTTTTTTTTTGTGGTACGCGGGCCTCTCACTGTTGTGGCCTCTCCCGTTGTGGAGCGCAGGCTCCGGACGCACAGGCTCAGCGGCCATGGCTCACGGACCCAGCCGCTCCGCGGCATGTGGGATCTTCCCGGACCGGGGCACGAACCTGCGTCCCCTGCATTGGTAGGCGGACTCTCAACCACTGCGCCATCAGGGAAGCCCCTACTTGTGTTTTAACAGCCAGGTTAAACAGCTTTTCTAGTGTAACAGGGAAGAAAGTGATGGCACTAGGACTTGAACCCAGTTAGGCCTGAGACTGTATGTAGCCTGTACTTGAAACTAAACCACAGTCCCATACTGTCGTTGGGTCCAGATGAAGAGTGTCAGTGGCTGTTACATTCACACTGCCGGTCAGGGTCAGAGCTGCTAGGCAAACTCATCTCTGAGATCTGCGTCCATTGCCCTAGTTACCACTCCATGAATGTGCGATATAAATTGAAAAATGTAATTTAACCCCAGTTTTTCTTTAGATTTATTAGAATTACTTTCAAAATAATTATTTATTATGTTCCACCATCAGTATACTATTCTATTTAAAATTAGGTATCCATTTGTCACGTGTGGATCAAGGTAATCTTGCTTTAGAGTAGGGAAGCAAGAACAGGAATTCTGGAGGGTTCTTTCATATTTTGCAAGTTTGAAGCAGTTAACTTTCTTCTATTTTTTAAAAAAAAGCATTTAAAATAATTATAAGAATAGTACATGCTTGTTAGAAAAGTTTCAAATAATTTAGAAAGGTATAAAATATCCACGCCATCCGCTTCTCCCATGTCCCACTGTGGCATGTCTGACGTGTATTTTAAAATTATCCAAACAGATATGTAGTTACTTTTGCTTTTATCATAAGTAATGGTATAAAATTAACAGGTCAGCCTGTTAACGCAAACTGGTAGGCAGGAATTTTAATCTTACTAGCTTATTTATTCTGCACTTTTTTGTTTGTTTTTCCTGTTTACTAAACAGTAAATATGGTACAGTAATAGTAATACCACCGCAATAGCAATAGGTATGGTAATAGTGATTTTGATGCAAGTCTACTAAAACTGAACTGAAAGATTATTTTAGGACTATTTAGCTACTGTTAGGCACTAATACATATAGTCAAGATCCAGACTGTTAACATTACATTTTATTTAAATGCTCTTTACAATTCTAATTCCAAATGAAGACTTCCGTGAGGCATCTTTCCTTACTCCCCTCTCCTCCCCCCCTCCCCCCTTAAAGAACATTTTGGATCTGTAGGCATGACGGGACTGCTACTATTCCGTTTTCATTAGGTGTGGCTTGAATTTTAAAATATTAATTTTTAAACTACTAAGCTACTATAAGATATAAAACTTTAATACAAGGGTAAAGGAGATTCAAGAAAAAATGTAGAGTGATATATAAAAGGCCTAATGAAAAAAAAAATTGGCTAAGGATTTTTTTGTCATATCCTATTGAATTCCCAAGTGCTAATCAGTCGGAAAAAACCTGAGTGTTGTCTAATTCCATCAAAACTTCTGGATATATATTGGGTTGGCTAAAAAGTTCGTTCGGTTTTAAGTAAAAATGACACATTTTTCATTTTCACCAAGAACTATATTCAACAGCGTATTCATTAACCAAATGAACTTTTTGGCCAACTCGATACTCTGAAGTATCCATTTGGACTTAAACGTAAAAATAAAAATTATTATGAGCCAAATATGCAATTCTTATGACATTGGTTTCAGAAATTTCTGGGCCGTGCTATTTCAGGCAAACTTATTGATACAGGATGATTTTGATGTCATTATAAAGAATATAAATTGACATCATTATATAAAAATTACCTTAAGTGATATTTTGTATTGTTTAATTGGTGCCTATTGACAATTCAGAGATTCCCAGGGGGTAATTAAACCATTGAAATGTCTGACCATGTTGTCTCAGTGAA
Organism: Phocoena sinus; assembly: GCF_008692025.1. Classification (NCBI taxonomy): domain Eukaryota; kingdom Metazoa; phylum Chordata; class Mammalia; order Artiodactyla; family Phocoenidae; genus Phocoena; species Phocoena sinus. The sequence continues at coordinate 11,246,491 of NC_045764.1, forward strand.
AGACTGAGTACTTTCTGACTCAAGAGAAAGCATACCACAGTCACAGCTATGAGCAACTTACGGAGTTTAAAATTCTGTTTTCAGAGTGTAAAACCTTATTAATGGGTTCCACGTTCTTCTCAAAGAGTTGAATGTTGTAATCCACCCCAGTGTTTGCACAAGCCCCGTCTAAAGCTTTCCTCTGTAGGCAGTTTGTTTTCTAGAGGAACACTTAAAGGCATCCTGGGAGAAGGGGACTCCTTAAAATTGTCATATCGTCTATTCCTAATTTACATGCCTACGCTTATTCTGGAGATAATTTGTGTCTGCACCGCACCTTTCAGCATAGCCGTAGAAGTTTATTCCCATGACTTACCTGGAACACATACCAAGCGACAGTGGCCTTTGGAGCACTGCTGATTTCCCCATGGATGTTAATTGAATGGTATTGGTTCTCAAACTTTATGAGAATGAGAAACTTTTAAATAGATAGAAAAGCAAACAAGCTCTTTTAGTGTCCATGAACTGAGAGGATATGTGAGGAAATTCAGTACTACTACTGAATGAATTCATACTTTATCTCAACCATATCTGCTTGCATTAGACAGTAGTACTGTATGTGTAAGGTATTCTGTTTAGTCAGTCCACTGTTAACGCGTGGTCCATGTGTGTATATTTAAGGACCCCTTTGCCATGATTTTACCCAGAAGTGGGGACCCATGAATATAGACTATTTAGGAATCTTAGCAATATCTAAAGTATGTCAAATACCTTTTCAAGTATTTAATAGTTCTGGTCATATACTTTTATTATTAAAAGATAATATTCCTCCCCAAATTTGAATAAAGGAGGTATCTCTAAATTATTAGTTCTAGAACAGCATTTCCCAGCAGAAGTTCTAATTGTGTTAAAACCCCGGGGAAAAAATGGGTTCCGTGGCCAAATAAGTTTGTAATTTCACGTTGTTTTACAACGTACATTAACGTAGTAGAGGTCTTGAGAAGTCATGAAGCCCACCAGCCAAACTTCCCCTACATCATCAAGCATAAGGAATACACCACCCCTTTCAGGTAGATGCTTAATAAAATTGCACAAACACGCTCTAACAATACTGTACCAGCAAGTCCACTCATCCACACACAGTTTTCCTGTCACGGAACAGTGCTGGCGCTACTACAATCAGCATTAAAAAGATAAGCTTATTATGTCAGTGGCACATAGCCAAAATGTATATTTTGACTGACTGTATTCATACCTTAGAAATATTATGGCATGCATGTTTTCTTTTAGCTACTGGGCTTTCATTTCTCACTGCATCCTGGTTTAGGTTCTATAATATTCTTTATAAGTTAAAAAGAATTACTCTGGAAGTAATATTTTTTATGTCCATCCAGTAGCTATTTTAATAAGCTTAATAAAATAGGCCAAAAGGTACAGCATTGGAAGATCTTAATTTTTGAGGGAAACCCATTTGATAAAACAGCCATTCTTTCGTTCCAAATCCTAGTGTACAGGCAGCTGCAGTCAGCTGACAGCTTGCGGTTATGCTCTGATTTACAGGGGAAGGAGGAGGTTGTACTATTTTAAATGCATAATAGAGCATTCGTTTTGTCATCTGGAAGCAGAGATGGAAGAAACTCAGGGGAAGTGAGAGGCATCAATGTTGCTCTTGCGGAAGGGAAGCTTTGTGGCACATTATCAGACAGCAGTGCATATTGAAGAAAATATCTGTTAGGAATGCATGTCACCAGATGTATTTTGCTTTCGAGAATGGTAGACAGATCAAATAAGAACCGAATAAAAGCCTGAGAAAAAGATGCTCAGAAGGATACTGAAGTTACTCTTTATGCCTCACTGCCCTTTACTTCTCTTGGTACCTTCCAGAGGAATCAGTATAGATGTATTTTTAGATTGCTGTTCTCCAGCATCAATATGACAACATGATTCTGTCTTTATATCAGTAAGCAGCTTCTACTATGTTTTCCTATTTTCTGCTAGCTACAATTTACAAAGGATGTCACAGCTCTGGTAAGAACTGCACAGAAGCCATTTCCTTGCTTTATAAATCATGTTTTGTAAAGATTTGTAATAAGCCAATCTATTAAAACTGTAAGTTTGCTTAGAGGAATCTCTCCGTGGTGTTAATCTTACTAATTTGCAGAATGTGTTTGTGATATATTATTTTCTTTCTTTCTTTCTTTCTATGTTTGGTTTTCTTTCGTATCCTGTGCATAACTGGTGTTAAAACATAACATCTATCTGCATCTGTATTTTTTTAAGCATCTCACACTCTCTCTTCTCCTAGTACTTTGCTGTTACGTTATGTTTGTGGCTGCACCTGAGCTTTGCAAGCTGTCTAATGCAAAGAGAGGATGTGATGGTAGTCTTGAATTAAGCTTGTTTGGATTAGGGGAGGGTGTGTAACATGACACCACACCTAACTGTCTCAGCTGTTGGACATAGTCCTGAATTATATCGGTTAGCTGTGTTTATAGAGTCTTGTTACTTAATTTGTTATATTTAAGTTGTAGAAAACATTGCTAGATAATTTCGTGAATAATTGATAAAAAATAATTGGAGCTGCATGCCTGCCTGTTAGTAATAGAGAAATGTCTCCTTATAACAGGTAAAAGAGACCAAATAAATTTGTACAATACAATTTTGCATTACCGTAAAATAAAAAAATATAAATTATATACCAGGAAGATGAATTACCTTTTTTCATATTTTACGCCTTTAATATGTACTTAATTTCTTAAATGTGCATATTCTCTATTTCTCCTGGCTGTTGGAGGATTTAATTTATCAAAATGGATTATTTTTAGCGACTCAGTAATCATTAATTGGCAAGACAGTGTTCAATGTAGTATTTATGATAGCAGCAGTGCCTAAAGTGAAGATGTATTTGGTGAAGGTTTTAAATATTTTCACCTTCACTCTGGCAAAAGATCAGAGTCTTGTTTTGCTGAGATTTATTAGGCAGCCATTTAACCTGCCAACTGCTGGGGAAAAAAAAATCATAAAACTTGAAAGTGGAAATTTTTAGAAGCAAGACGTCCGTATCTAATTAATGGTGGCGAGGGCGGGGCGGAGTTTGCTGCGTTTCAAGTCTTTTGAGAAAATAGGCAATTGTAATTTATATTTTTTGCAAATTCTACAATTTATTTGATTTCTGAGAGACTAGCCCTTTTCTGAATTTGTGGAGTACCCTTACACTGTGTTTGCCTGCATGCTTTAGTGAATGCCACCCAAGAGCAGGGCACCGTAAAATAACATAGTGCATCGCAAGAATGGAAACAAGTGTGCCTTTGATGACTCTGAAGTGACCCCTTTCTCTCATCTTCATGTAGGCGTATTCTCAAGATGCCTACCTGAAGGGCAACGAAGCCTACAGCGGCAATGCCCGCAACATACCTGAACCTCCACCAGTCTGCTACCCCTGGCTGCCACCCGCCCCTCCCGCCCCGGTGCAGCCCCCTGAAACAGCTCCTCCAGACTCCTCCACGAGCAAACCGCAGACCAGTCCCCCAGTATTGACGCAGCCCGGCAGGGCCTACAGGATGGAAATACAAGTGCCTCCGTCACCACCAGAGGTGGCCAAGTCAAACACAGCAGTGTGTGTCTGCAGTGAAAGCGTAAGGACTGTCATTGTACCTTCTGAGAAGGTTATAGATTTGTTACCTAATAGAAGCAACCACACGGTTCCCTCCCACAGAACTGAGGAAGTGAGGTATGGCAGGAACGAGCAGACCTCTTTCAAAACAGCATCAAGAACCACATCGCCACCATCCTCGATTCCCACGTCCCATCTAATCCATCAGACCGGCTCCAGGTCGTTGGAACCTTCTGGCATTTTACTTAAATCAGGCCATTACAGTGGACACTCAGAAGGACTGGCAAGCAGCAGGTCTCCAGCTGTGGATTCTCCTCCCGTATCTGTCAATCACTATTCTCCAAACTCCCATCAGCACATAGACTGGAAAAACTATAAAACTTACAAAGAGTATATTGATAACCGGCGGTTGCACATGGGTTGTCGGACAATTCAAGAAAGGTTAGATAGTTTAAGAGCAGCCTCGCAGAGCACAACAGATTATAACCAGGTGGTACTGAACCGCGCTGCCTTGCAGATACGACGTCGGAGCACCTCTCAGGACCGAGTGCCCCAGTCCGTTCAGATTCGGCAACGCAGCGTGTCTCAGGAGAGGCTGGAGGACTCTGTGTTAATGAAGTACTGTCCAAGGAGTGCATCTCAAGGAGCGCTGACATCTCCTTCTATTAGTTTTAGTAACCATAGAACTCGCTCGTGGGATTTTATCCAGGGACAGGGTGAAACCTTAGAAAACGTCCATTCTGAATGCCCACCACCCGATGTAAAGGGAGAACGAAAGCAGACTTACAAGTGGAGTGGATTTACCGAACAGGATGATCGGCGAGGTATTTATGAAAGGCATAGGCAGCAAGAAATTCACAAGTCTTTCCGAGGTTCCAATTTTACAGTGGCTCCGAGTGTTGTGAATTCTGACAACAGGCGAGTGAGTGGCAGAGGGGTGGAATTGGTGTCTCAGTTTAAAAGAATTCCAGCAGATCTGAAACCACTGCAGCCCAACAGAAATTTTCAAACTACCTGCGGAATGTCCCAGCCTCGAGGTATTTCACAAGACAGGTCACCTCTTGTGAAAGTCCGGAATAATTCTCTGAAAGCACCTACGCACGTCACAAAACCACCCTCCAGCCAGAACTCGTTTGTTTCCATCAAAGACCAAAGACCGGTAAATCACTTGCATCAAAACAGTCTCTTGAATCAGCAGACATGGTTAAGGACTGAAAGTGCCCGCGATCACCAAGTGGACACTGGGAAACCCCCCTCTCTATCCGGAGCTTCTGTTAAGCCCACCCCTCCGATGAGTGAGAACGCTGGCACTGCAGATTTGGAATTATCCGTCACTCAAAGGAATCAAGATTTAAATTTACAAGAGGCTGAAATTCAGCAATCAAATGCTGTAGATAATAAAGAAACTGTCATCCTAAGAGAAAAACCTCCAACTGGTCGCCAAACGCCGCAGCCTTTAAGGCATCAGTCTTACATCTTGGCAGTGAATGACCAAGAGCCAGGTTCAGACACCACTTGCTGGCTACCTAATGACGCTCGCCGCGAGGTCCATATAAAAAGAATGGAGGAGAGGAAGGCCTCAAGTACCAGTCCACCCGGTGATTCCTTGGCTTCCATCCCATTTATAGGTGAGCTCACTTAATGGTCATTGGCTAGTACGTCAAATAATTAACACATCTTTTCAGCAAAGTATTTCTAGTTCAACAGGTACAGGAATTTTACACTGTGATCTTAAAACACTTGTTCCACATATTCTACACTCTGCTAAAACCAGAGCCATAAGCTTTTTTTTTTTTTTTTTTTATGCGTTACGCGGGCCTCTCACTGTTGTGGCCTCTCCCGTTGCGGAGGACAGGCTCCGGACGCGCAGGCTCAGCGGCCATGGCTCACGGGCCCAGCCGCTCCGCGGCATGTGGGATCTTCTCAGACCGGGGCACGAACCCGTGTCCCCTGCATCGGCAGGCGGACTCCCAACCACTGCGCCACCAGGGAAGCCCGAGCCATAAGCTTTTACTCTCAAAAATTATTTCTAGTATCCATTTTCCTTTTATTTTTTAAACTTTACATACTCAGTACTCATTTTTAATTTTTTTTTTTTTGCGGTACATGGGCCTCTCACTGTTGCGGCCTCCCCCGTTGCGGAGCACAGGCTCCGGACGCGCAGGCTCAGCGGCCATGGCTCACGGGCCCAGCCACTCCGCGGCACATGGGATCTTCCCGGACCGGGGCACGAACCCACATCCCCTGCATCGGCAGGCGGACTCTCAACCACTGCGCCACTAGGGAAGCCCTTTCATTTTGATTTTAATGAGACAAATCCCCACCGTCTGGGGTGGGGTCAGGAGACCCATCAGCAAACCAGATTGTGCTTAGTTGTTGATTCAGCTGAAACAAAAGCCAAGTGGAACAGCTTTGATCGCTAGTAATCAACCTTTCATTTAAACAGTGCTTTTTACTTTCCAAAGCTTATTTCTTTGTAAATTTTAACTCTGTGGGCCAACTGAAAAGACCTCTTTGTTGTCACATTACTTTGTCTTAGAATCAATCCTGGACTAGATGGGGGGGAATTACTTAAATTACAAGCATGTGCCCTGATCCAGAACACCTATCATGTTGACTGAGGCTTTAGTCTCCTCCCGGGCTTTAGTCTGCTGACATGCCCCAGGTATATTATCCACAAAGCAGCCAGTATGTTTTTTAAAATATAAATAGGATCATTTCACTCCTGATCAGAACCCTTTTTTACTTCCCGTGTTGCTCAGAATAGAACCCAGAACCCGACTGCAGTGGACAAGGCCCTCTGTGATCTGGGTCACAACCCTACTCCACCTCTCACCCCTACCTCCCGTCTTCCTGTGCATGCTGTCTTCACACACGCCAGCGTCCTAGCAGTCCTGAAACGCGCCAAGCACACCCTGCTTCAGCGCCCTGGCACCGGTTCCAAGCCTTGGAGTGCATTCCAGAGAGATTCACAAGACTCGCGCTCTCTCAGTACATTTGGGCCTCTGCTCAGATACTACCTTATCAAAGCAGCCTTTCCAGACCAGCCTATCTAAAATACACACAGAACCTGACATTCTCTATCTCCTTAAGCTACTTTATTTATCTTTATACCACTTGTTTCCACTTGGCATTTGTACTTTTTGTTTATTACATGTTTCTCTGCAGAGCTAAAACATGAGCTGCGTGAGAGCCAGGATTTTAGATCTTTTGTTCACTTCTGTGTCCTTAATGCCTGGCATAGAGAAGGCACTCAATATTTGTCGAAATAATAGGTGAATGATAATTTTGATTTGATGGTTAAATGTGTAGCAAAGCAAAACAAATTTTCATCATAATTACTATGCAGCTCTAAGATATCATATGCTAACAGGATTATCATATATGTCCTTCGTATTCTCTTCATTTAATAAATGAGAAATTTAAGCTATTGAGAGGTTAAATAACTTCCCCAAAGTCACACAGTCAGTATGCAATAGAGACTTCCCTGAGTCAGCCTCATTGCAGAGCACAACTCCAGAGGGCACCATTTATACAGAATGCGTTGTGAACAGCGCCCTCTGGAGGTGTGTGATGCAAGGCTTGCTTTGAGGCCGAGGCCAAGGCCATACTCTCGCTCTACCTGTTACCTCATAGGTTCAGGAAGAGTTTGCCATAATTTTGTAATATATTGTATTCTCTTTCAGTACTGTTTCAGACTTTTTCTCTTCTAGAGAAACTTTATAAGCCATTGAGCTCTTGGACTGTCAGGTGACACTGTCAGAATCAGTTTTTTAAAACAGTCCCACATAACTTATATTTTATAAATGTGGCGTATTCAAGTTGTAAACATTGCAGGGACTCTCAACCTAAATTGTGCTCAACCTAAATTTGTATCTGTACCCTTAAGGCCGGCCTCAAAGAGTAGTAGACTTCCATTGTAGATGGAAATGATAGATATTTTATAGAAATTATGATTTTTTTTTTTTAAACATACAAAGCCCTACAACCCATGGCTGTATTTCCCAGGCCTGTGAGATGTTACCAGAATAATGGCATTATACTTTCTTCCTACTTAGTAAGAATAAGATAATGAAGTTATATTGGAGTAATAATAAGTTCGCTAATTATATCTGTTAATATTTCTAGGTACAGGAATAAATCAAAAGGTTAATTATGCTTTTAAAGAGAAGTTTGGCTAAAATATAAAACAAAAATATATTCTATATACATAAAGATTTAGAATAATTATTAAAATAGACCATTTTGTTGGTTTATTAAAAATAAAAATACTAATTTGTTCTGATCACATTCTACTTTAAGTACTTATTAGAGTCGCCTTAGTTCCTACTGGATGACATCCTCTGTTTTATGAATCATGACTTAAAAGTCCCCCAGCATAGAAATGTCTTTATAATCCATTTATTTCCTATATGCCTCCCAGGACTTTAACATATTGCATATGATTACTCTGGTATATCATTTGAACAGCACCAGTGGAATAGGGTAGAATACAGAACGGAGATATGAACACAGTATTGATTTTACTGTTCAGATGTAAATGCTGTCTATGGATGTAAGTGTTCTTAAGTTCCAAAATTTAATATTGAAATCCTTTTATTATTGAGCTTCAGAGTTTTATCTGACCAATGGGTATTTGTCTTTCCAATCTAGCTTTTTTTTTTGCGGTACGCGGGCCTCTCACTGTTGCGGCCTCTCCCATTGCAGAGCACAGGCTCAGCGGCCGTGGCTCACGGGCCCAGCCACTCCGCAGCATGTGGGATCCTCCCGGACCGGGGCACGAACCCGTGTCCCCTGTATCGGCAGGCGGACTCTCAACCACTGCGCCACCAGGGAAGCCCCAATCTAGCTATTTTTAAAAATATGTGTTTTACTGGGATGACTCCAGCATTGAAGTGGACTAAAAGAGACTATTTGCAATGTTTCTCAAAGTATTTTCTAGGAACACTAATTCCATTTGATAAAGGGGGAAAAACAAAAAAGATCAGTGATCAAATAAATTGAGAAATGCTGGGTTTTGAAAGTTAAACAAGTTTTGTCTGTCTTCACCATAGAACTCTCAGCATCATTAACATGCTCCTATATGTCGTGAATTTTCTAGACAGGATGTAGTACAGTTTGTCTCAGAAGTATTTGACCATGAATCCTTGCTTTCATTTAGAGTATTTCAGTTTAGTATACCATAAAACACACTTTGGAGAATGTTGGCCTATACTCTATGCTATTTTATGGAACATTTAAATTAAAAGGAAGAAAAGCAAAGAATTAAGGCTTGCTGTTGTATCATCACACTACAGGGTCTTTAATAGTCTGTGAATTTAATAGTTATTTTTGTTACTTGAAAACATTATAACCAATGCAAAATAAATAAGTAAGTACATAAATAGGTGCCTTGGCTTTATTCCCAAAATACCACAGAATGGAGCCAATTTATTTACTTAGGTGTCTGTGTAATACAGAGCTAATGAAACGTCTTGCAGAAGGAAAATTTTCCAACATTTCGTTATGCATTCAATATCTCATATTCCTTTGGGGTCACAAAGACTTAGAAAAATGAAGTAAATAAACGACTTTTTTAAAAAATTAGGAATATCGGTCATTAGCAGTAATTTGTTTATGGCCACTCCCACACATACATGCTCTTGTAAAGCTTCATAGTAAGTCCTGAAAATAAATTTCAACATCTTTCACAAGTAAACACAAAACGAGTAATGAGTTCCTAAGTAATCTGTCCTATAGTAGCAGGTATTAAGGTGTATTCTCCAATCCTGATTTTCTATGTTTCTTTTTACTACTCATAACTATTAATATAAAGAAACCAGCTGTATTACCCGCATCGAGTTCCTCTCAAATTCCTTCTCCCCTTTTCTGCCGTACTTTTACTACTTCTTGTTCTTCTCCCCCTAAAGTTGGCCAGTATGTGTGTACTGAATTAGGATTAGCCTAACTAAAACTGAATTTGATTGGTGTAGCCATGCTGGCCCTGGCATTTTAAACCAATTTAGAAGTTTTGTAGGATATAGCTTGATTACAGTGTCTCTGTAGGTAAGTTTAGCTATCTGAAATTTACCCAAAAGGGCTGGGACTGGGTGATTGGGTGACTAAATAACAATTCTGCATTTAATATTCCCTCTTCTTAGCTCAGATTCCCCAAGTTTGAATTGGCATCTTCTTACTAGATAAATTTCTGTGTTCCAAGTTTAGCGAAACTGCTCACCACAGAATAATTTTAGATGTTCATTTATCTTCCTTTTGGTAGTTGGCTTTTATCCCAAAATATTTCAAATTGATCTGTAGCACACCTTATAGAATACTATGCTTATTTCCTTAGGGAAATAAAAATTTTTTAAACTTCGCACTTACAAAAATTATAGAATTGTATCCCTAAAGCAGACTTTCTGGATTTTCAGCTAGTTCCTTTAGTGTTGAAAAGAGATCCAATAGTAACCACACTCTCAGCCAGATCTGTCAGTTTTTAAAATAAATGCAAACCTCAAAAGCCCCCTAAAAAATCCTTGGCTTATGAAAGCCCCAAAGTATTTCATATTCTTACATAAATTAAACAGATACTTTTATCCCTTTTGTGGATTTATTGTTGTAGTCCCCTTGAGCTAGAAGTGACCCTGATAATCCTAGTCCAATTTCTTTATAGGGAATGAATTTAATACCCCGAGGAATTAAGTGTCTTTCACAAAGTCCAGCAAGACAAGTCCTTTGACCCCTCCCCTGCTCAGTCTTCCCATTCCTAACAGCTGGCTTATTCTGTGTGCTAAAATAAATCGTTGCGAAGATGGATTTATGACATCGGTGCCTAATATTTATTAAGCTCTTTTAAGGTAAATGTTGGAATCCTTGAAATTAGTACTTCCAGCATTTGTCAGCTGGCAAGCTGGGTCATCTTTCATACACATGTGCCCCTCACATACACACAAACCCATGAAATCTTACAACCTCTGGTTAACTTGTCTGACCCATGAACCTGCAGACATGCAGCCAAGTAACTGTGACACATTCCCGGTGGTTCTTTCAAGAATGAATACTGATTACTGTTGTATTATTTTATCATTACTGATGATACCTATTTCCTCTCACCTTACAGATGAGCCTGCTAGCCCCAGCATCGATCACGATATCCCACACATCCCCGCCTCTGCGGTCATCTCTGCTTCCACCTCCCAGGTACCCTCCATAGCAGCGGCCCCTCCCAGCCTCACAACTTCAGCTCCTTTAATTCGACGTCAGCTCTCTCATGACCAGGGTACGTTTCAAGGAGCGGTTATGTGAACTGTCTTACGTTCTCAGTTTTCCATTTAGAATACTGTGACACCCCGTGATCTCCTCGCCATTTAAAAAGAATCTGGAAACCACTTGCGCACGTCTAAATGTTGGGTTTTGATTGCAGAATCTGTTGGACCTCCCAGCCTGGATGCCCAGCCCAGCTCAAAGACAGAACGATCAAAATCATACGATGAGGGCCTGGATGATTACAGAGAAGATGCAAAACTGTAAGTCTGAAGCGTGTTATCTTAAATACTTGTTAGTGGCTGCTCAGTATGACCTTGACATGTAAATACTGAATTTACTGATGTCTTTTATATTTTCTAACTTTATGACATTAGAAATGCAAATAAAAAATCAAAGTTGGGGGCTTTCCTGGTGGCGCAGTGGTTGAGAGTCCGCCTGCCGATGCAGGGGACGCAGGTTCGTGCCCCGGTCCAGGAAGATCCCACATGCCATGGAGCGGCTGGGCCCGTGAGCCGTGGCCGCTGAGCCTGTGCTCCGCAACGGGAGAGGCCACAACAGTGAGAGGCCTGCGTACCAAAAAAAAAAAAAAAAAAAAATCAAAGTTGTGACATGATAATACATTCAATTGAATTTTTTAAAAAATTAATGTTTAAAAATCAGTAATACACAAACATAATACAAAAATACATATAAAAATATATATATTAAATAATTACTTCTGCTTTAGGCCTTCAGTCATCCAGTTCTACTCTCAGACATAACTGTGCTATCATTTTCTTTTATATAATTCTAGAGCTATTCTGTGCATAAAGTCATACACACATTTACGTACGCTTATATACGTTTGTGTGCTAATTGTTTTTATAAACACATGATAGGTGCTCTACACACTGATCTTGGAGAGCATTCAGTGCATGTATGCCTGGCTTATTCTTTTTCATGATTGCTTAATTTTCCACTGAGTAGTTATACCATAATATATTTAACTGGTATTCTGTATTCTAACAGACATTTAGGTTGATCAAATCTTATGCTACAACAAATAATCCTTCGGTGCCTATATTTGTACATAGTTCATTTAGCATATACGTGAGTGAGTACAGTTGGAAAAAGGATTGTTACATCAAAGGGTATGTGTATTTTTTACTTCAATATCTATTGTCAGTTGCTCTCCAATTTATTCCTCCTGAACCAGCTGCCTGAGGGGAGTCTGTGTGAGGTGTGGCCAAGGGCAGTGGCAGTGGCTAGCAGGGATTTTTCTAATGATGCAGAGTGGGATGTGTGAACCGTTTTAGCCTTTACTCTCCCTCATTAAAAGGTATCAGTAAACAGCCACATTTCAGAGTCGCCTTCACCTTACCCCAGCTACACAGTGCTTCCTGCAAAGATGGCAGGACCGTGTGTTTCCTCCTTCATCCTCACCTCCCCTGAGGCTCCTGTCACTGGTACCCCCTTTCCTGTTGTTCCAACAAGGAAAGCTTGGTTTTGATCTCTCAGAAAACAGTGCTCTGCAGTTTTGTTTGAGACGTGTAAGCACTGGCGCCCTCTCTCCCCGTATCCACTTTTTACTTCACTGCATTTAACCCCACTTCTTCATATGCTGTAGTTCAGATTACAGGCGTCTCCTGATGTTGTTGAAGATGAGTTTGCATATCTATTTCTGGTTGCCTTGTGGGGGTGGGGGGCTCTGAGAGGAGAGGACAGCGCCATCTTCGATCACACCTTAAAATCCTAAGTTCCATAATGAACTTTGAATTAAAACAACAAGAAAACAACTTTGTCCCATAAGGTTAAATTGTTTTTGAATAATTACTGTGAATCTGTCCTCTGAAGCCCTAAGCTTATTCAGTGGCAGCTGCTGTTCTCTGTACTGAAACATCCAGAATATGGTCAGAGGGAAGAGTGGCGGCCATGACTAGCCCTGATAATGCACTTGCTGGCACCATGTCCACAAGCTGGACAAGTGTGGAAGTGCCTGTCTCTATCTGACCGCTGATGGTGACCACTGACCAGTCATTATTGACAGTGTGGAAATCCTTAATAGAGCATCACACCTGTGGGTAAATAATAACATAACGGCCAATGTTTAGTGTGAGTAGCTTTTTCCTTGATACAAAAAAAAAAAGAATAAGAAAATCTCACCTTTTATTCAGAGATGGTTTTAACTTACAGTTTAAGAAAACTTCTATCATGGAATAGAAAGTTTAAGTACTTATAAAGTTTAGGTACTTATAAAACTAGCTGTTTTTCCTCATTTGCATCAAACTCTGATCATTTAACATGGTAACGATGAAATGTCAGCTTATTAATGAAAGGGTAGTTGTAATAGTCAAATTACTTTTACATCTTTAAGGTATTTTTATGCATTTACTGCAAATATTGATAGACTTCTTTTCCAACAGGTCCTTTAAGCATGTATCTAGCCTGAAGGGAATCAAGGTAGGTATTCAGTATTTTTAAAATATCGGTAAATGATAAATGTTTCTGTTTACCTGAATTTACTTTAGCTCTTCATAGAGAATTATTTCTTTTATCCATTAGGTATTTCATATTTAAATATCATAAACTCGTATTCTATAACTTTCAAGTGCATTTGGAAAATATCACTCTAAGTTGTGATTTCTAAACATATTCATCAAATATACAGCAGTTTACACACATTGTGCTGATTTTTCTTATTTTGTAAGTTTACGGACAAATATTTAACTGCCCAGCAGTATGTTTTTTTTCTATCCTCAACATTATTATTTCCTGCCTCCCCCCAATTCCCCCCAATACTATCCGCCCTGTCCTCTCTTGTCTATCCTTCCCTCATGCCTTTCCCTCAGTGAAACAATAAAAGCTGTTAGACAGGAATTTCCTTATTTTACCTTCTACAGAAATACCAGGACCTTCATTTATACCCACACTTTCTGCCTTCCTTACCCTTATCTTAATAAGTATCTTTTTACGTGGCACATTATCCTATTAACCACAAACACCCACGTTTCTGCTTTGGATTCCATCACTTTTCACTTTCTCAAGACCCCTGTCTCTTCTGCATAATCACTCTTTCCATTGGCTCAATCACCATCACATAGAAGCATGTGCTATGATTTCCTGTATTTAAAAGAAAAACCTTCCTCGAATCCACGTCCCCCTCTGTTTACTGCTCCGATTTACTCTTCCATTTTTCATAGCAAAATTCTTTGGGAAAAAAATTGTTGGTAGTTTCTACTTTCCCACATCACGTCTTTCTCACCCCACACGCATCAGAATGACACTGTTCAGGCCAAGGTTACCAGTGACACTCAGGTTCCAGAACAACTGGCTGCTTGGATTTTTCACTTATTTGACCTTTCAGGAGTATCCAACGTAATTTCCCACTTACTTCCTGAAACACTTTCTTCTGCTGGTTTCCATTTCTGCCTCTGTGTAATATTTAAAATGTTGGAAAGTCTAGAGCTGGTTCTGACTCCCCTTTCCTCTCCACCTACCATCATTTCCTTGGTGCTCCTACCCAGAGATCTCCCCGAGTGTATATTGCCAGCCTTGACCTCTTCCCCAAACTGAGGCTCATGTGGGCTCCTGCCCTGCACCATCACCATTTGGCTGTTTAACAAGCAATTCAAGGTTTCCATGACTAAGTAGACCTCAGGGACCCCCCAGACATGTGTATCCCTCCTTTTCCCCCATCTGTCTAAGTCCGCTTCAATTTACCCACTTGTTCAAGCACCAGGTCTAGGAATGAAGCTTGTTTTTTCTTTTCCCTTTCAAGTACCGTCCGCTCTACCTCCAGAACATACCCTGAACCTATACCTTCCTCTCTGTCTTCACTTTCGCTACTTTAGTCCCAGCTGCCACCGTCCCTCACCTGGATTCTCACAGTACCACCTCCTTTCATGGTTGTCCCTTTCAAATCCGTTCTCCAGGTAGCAAGCAGAGCAACCTTTCAGCTGTATGATCAGATGATGTTACTCTCCGATTCATCACTTCATGGCCTCCCACACACTCCTGCCATAGCCTGAAGTACCCTGAACAATCTATAACTAGCTGTTTCTCTTACTTCCGTGGCAAAGTGAACATTTAAAATGATAACAGTGAGGGAATGCCCTCAGGGTCCATTGGTTAGGACTCTGCGCTTCCATGGCAGGGGTCACGGGTTCAATCCCTGGTTGGGGAGCTAAGATCCCACATGCCTTGATGTGGCCCAAAAAAAAAATGATAACAATGAATGTACATTCAGTAGCTATATATTCTCCCTGAATTTTTCTTTCCCCTGATCTTTCGTGGTTGCCTCTTTTTAAAACGTTTTCTCTGAATTTCATCTCACATGTTCTTTCTGCAGAGAGGTCTCACCTCAGCACCACCATTATAGCTGCTGCTCTGTTGTTCCTTATTGCGTCTCCCTGTTTCATTCTCCGAATGGCACTAATCACAATCTGATCATTTTCTTGTTTTATTTTTCTTTCTTCTTGGCCTTTTCCCACTAAAATGTGAGCTCTTGAGAGTCGGTAAATTATACTATTTCTATTATTTTTTAGTGGTTAAAAAAATTCCTTCAGGGGACTTTAAAAATGATGGTGGTCAATACCCATTTTTTTAAACAGCAAAACCAGAAATTTTTCTAATGTAATGGATAAAGTTAGGGTTTTTCAAAAATAGCCTTTCATTTGGAAGATTTAGTAAAAGACTTTTTCAGCAAAACAATTTCAACATGCAAGTACTTATAAAGAAAAAAGCTGACATTTTGCTATGTTTTCTTTGGCCTTTTCTATAGATCACAGACAGCCAAAAGTCTTCAGAAGATTCTGGATCCCGGAAAGATTCTTCCTCAGAGGTTTTCAGCGATGCTGCCAAGGAAGGGTGGCTTCATTTCAGGCCACTTGTCACTGATAGGGGCAAGGTAGTGTGTTTTCTCAGCTACTTGTGAGCGTGTGAAATGCAGGCCCTGAAAAATAAAGCATTAAGTCTCTATACATAAAACGGTAAAATAGGGCTTCCCTGGTGGCGCAGTGGTTGAGAGTCCGCCTGCCGATGCAGGGGACACGGGTTCGTGCCCCGGTCTGGGAGGATCCCACATGCCGCGGAGCGGCTGGGCCCGTGAGCCATGGCCGCTGAGCCTGCGCGTCCGGAGCCTGTCCTCCGCAACGGGAGAGGCCACAACAGTGAGAGGCCCGCGTAACGCATTAAAAAAAAAAAAAAAAAAAAAAAAAAAAACGGTAAAATAGCCAGAGTAAAGAGTGGAGAACATTTATAAGCATCTTTTTCTACATAAAGGAAAAGTTATTTTTACAAATTCTAATCAGAGATTTAATTTTATACCTTTTTCATCCTTTATATCAATTACATATGGAATATGTTGTCTTGCATCTTGTCAATGTAAAAGAGACATGGGAGTATTTAAGAAGGCACTCTGATTTTCTTTTTAAGTAGTTTATTACCCATGGATTATTACAGAGTAGTACTTTAGGGACCAGCAGTTCTCCATATTAATAATTAAAAAATTTTTATTCAGTATCTCCCAGTTTACTCAAGTTGCCTTTATTTTTTTCTTTTTTGAGTTTTTTTTTTTTAACATCTTTATTGGAGTATAATTCCTTTACAATGGTGTGTTAGTTTCTGCTGTATAACAAAGTAAATCAGCTATACATGTACATACATCCCCATATCTCCTCCCTCTTGCGTCTCCCTCCCACCCTCCCTATCCCCGCCTCTAGGTGGTCACAAAGCACCGAGCTGATGTCCCTGTGCTATGTGGCTGCTTCCCACTAGCTATCTAGTGCTTCCCACTAGCTATCTATTTTACATTTGGTAGTGTATATATGTCCATTCCACTCTCACACTTTGTCCCAGCTTACCCTTCCCCCTCCTCATGTCCTCAAGTCCATTCATTAGAACCACTTTTTTTTTTTTTTTTTTTTTAAGATTCCAGATATATGTGTTAGCATACGGTATTTGTTTTTCTCTTCAAGACTTGCTTCACTCTGTATGTACAGTCTCTAGGTCCATCTACCTCACTACAAATAACTCAGTTTCATTTCTTTTTATGGCTGAATAATATTCCACTGTGTATATGTGCCACATCTTCTTCATCCATTCATCTGTCAGTGGACACTTAGGTTGCTTCCATGTCCTGGCTATTGTAAATAGAACTGCAGTGAACACTGTGGTACGTGACTCTTTTTGAATTATGGTCTCCTCAGGGTATATGCCCAATAGTGGGATTGCTGGGTCATATGCTAGTTCTATTTAGATTTTTGAGGAAACTCCATACTTTTCTCCATAGTGGCTGTATCAATTTACATTCCCACCAACAGTGCAAGAGGGTTCCCTTTTCTCCACACCCTCTCCAGCATTTACTGTTTGTAGATTTTTTGATGACCATTCTGACTGGTGTGAGGTGAAACCTCATTGTAGTTTTGATTTGCATTTCTCTAATGATTAGTGATACTGAGCATCCTTTCATGTGTTTGTTGACAATCTGTATATCTTCTCTGGAGAAATGTCTATTTAGGTCTTCTGCCCATTTTTGGACTGGGTTGTTTGGTTTTTTTTTGATATTGAGCTGCTTGTATATTTTGGAGATGAATCTGTTGTCAGTGGCTTCGTTTGTAAATATTTTCTCCCATTCTGAGGATTCTCTTTTCATCTTGTTTATGGTTCCCTTTGCTGTGCAAAAGCGCTTAAGTTTCATTAGGTCCCATTTGTTTCTTTTTGTTTTTATTTCCATTTCTCTAGGAGATGGATCAAAAAGGATCTTGCTGGGATTTATGTCATGGAGTGTTCTGCCTATGTTTTCCTCTAAGAATTTTACAGTGTCTGGCCTTACATTTAGGTCTTTAATACATTTTGAGTTTATTTTTGTGTATGGTGTTAGGGAGTGTTCTAATTTCATTCTTTTCATGTAGCTGTCCAGTTTTCCCAGCACCACTTATTGAAGAGGCTGTCTTTTCCCCATTGTATATTCTTGCATCATTTATCAAAGATAAGGTGACCATATGGGTGTGGGTTTATCTCTGGGCTTTCTATCCTGTTCCATTGATCTATATTTCTGTTTTTGTGCCAGTACCATACTGTCTTGATTAATGTATCTTTGTAGTATAGTCTGAAGTCAGGGAGCCTGATTCCTCCAGCTCCGTTTTTCCTTCACAAAATTGCTTTGGCTATTCGGGGTCTTTCGTGTTTCCATACAAATTGTGGAATTTTTTGTTCTAGTTCTGGGGAAAATGCCATTGTTAGTTTGATAGGGATTGCATTGAATCTGTAGATTGCTTTGGGTACTGTAGTCATTTTCACAATGTTGATTCTTCCAATCCAAGAATATGGTATATCTCTCCATCTGTTTGTATCATCTTTAATTTTTTTCATCAGTGTCTTACAGTTTTCTACATACAGGTCTTTTGTCTCCTTAGGTAGGTTTATTCCTAGATATTTTATTCTTTTTGTTGCAATGGTAAATGGGAGTGTTTTCTTGATTTCATCTTCATATTTTTCATCATTAGTGTATAGGAATGCCAGAGATTTCTGTGCATTAATTTTGTATCCTGCTACTTTACCAAATTCATTGATTAGGTCTAGTAGTCTTCTGGTAGCATCTTTAGGATTCTCTGTGTATAGTATCATGTCATCTGCAAACAGTGACAGCTCTACTTCTTCTTTTCCAATTTGGATTCCTTTTATTTCTTTTTCTTCTCTGATTGCTGTGGCTAAAACTTCCAAAACTATGTTGAATAATAGTGGTGAGAGTGGGCAACCTTGTCTCGTTCCTGATCTTAGTGGAAATGGTTTCAGTGTTTCAACATCGAGAACGATGTTGGCTGTGGATTTGTCATATATAGCCTTTATTATGTTGAGGTAAGTTCCCTCTATGCCTGCTTTCTGGAGGGTTTTTTTTTTTATCATAAATGGATGTTGAATTTTGTCAAAAGTGTTTTCTGCATCTATTGAGATGATCATACGGTTTTTCTCCTTCAGTCTGTTAATATTGTTTATCACATTGATTGATTTGCATATATTGAAGAATCCTTGCATCCCTGGGATAAACTCCATTTGATCACGGTGTATGATCCTTTTAATGTGCTGTTGGATTCTGTTTGCTAGTATTTTGCTGAGGATTTTTGCATCTATGTTCATCGGTGATATTGGCCTGTAGTTTTCTTTTTTTGTGACATCTTTGGTTTTGGTATCAGGGTGATGGTGGCCTCGTAGAATGAGTTTGGCAGTGTTCCTCCCTCTGCTATATTTTGGAATAGTCTGAGAAGGATAGGTGTTAGCTCTTCTCTAAATCTTTGATAGAATTTGCCTGTGAAGCCATCTGGTCCTGGGCTTTTGTTTTTTTGGAAGATTTTTAATCACAGTTCAATTTCAGTGCTTGTGATTGGTCTGTTCATATTTTCTATTTTCCTGGTTCAGTCTCGGAAGGTTGTGCATTTTTAAGAATTTGTCAGTTTCTTCCAGGTTGTCCATTTTATTGGCATATAGTTGTTTGTAGTAATCTCTCATGATCCTTTGTATTTCTGCAGTGTCAGTTGTTAATTCTGCTTTATCATTTCTAATTCTGTTGATTTGAGTCTTCTCCCTGTTTTTCTTGATGAGTCTGGCTAATGGTTTATCAGTTTTGTTTACCTTCTCAAAGAACCAGCTTTTCGTTTTATTGATATTTGCTCTCATTTCCTTCATTTCTTTTTCATTTATTTCTGTTCTGATCTTTATGATTTCTTTTCTTCTGCTAACTATGCAATTTTTTTGTTCTTCTTTCTCTAATTCCTTTAGGTGTAAGGTTAGGTTTTTTATTTGAGTTGTTTCTTGAGGTAAGATTGTATTGCTATAAACTTCACTCTTAGGACTGCTTTTGCTGCATCCCATAGGTTTTGGGTGTCGTGTTTTCATTTTCATTTGTTTTTAGGTATTTTTTGTTTTCCTCTTTGATTTCTTCAGTGATCTCTTGGTTATTTAGTAGTGTATTTTTTAGCCTCCATGTGTTTGTATTTTTTACAGATTTTTTTCCTGTAATTGATATCTAGTCTCATAGCGTTGTGGTCAGAACAGATTCTTGGTACAATTTCAATTTTCTTAAATTTACCAAGGCTTGTTTTTTGACCCAAGAATGTTCCATGAGCACTGGAGAAAAAAGTATAATCTGCTGTTTTTGGATGGAATGTCCTGTAAATACCAATTAAGTCCATCTTGTTTAATGTATCATTTAAAGCTTTTGTTTCCTTAATTTTTTTCATTTTGGATGATCTGTCCATTTGTGAAAGTGGGGTGTTAAAGTCCCCTACTGTGTTTGTGTTACTGTCGATTTCCCCTTTTATGGCTGTTAGCATTTGCCTTACGTATTGAGGTGCTCCTATGTTGCGTGCATAAATATTTATATTTGTTATATCGTATTCTTGGATAGATCCCCTGATCAGCATGTAGTATCCTTCTTTGTCTCTTGTAATAGTCTTTATTTTAAAGTGTATTTTGTCTGATATGAGAGTTGCTACTCCAGCTTTCTTTTGATTTCCATTTGCATGGAATATCTTTTTCCACCCCCTCACTTTCAGTCTGTATGTGTACCTAGGTCTGAAGTGGGTCTCTTGTACCCAACATATATACAGATATTGTTTTTGTATTCATTCAGCCAGTCTATGTCTTTTAGTTGGAGCATTTAATCCATTTACATTTAAGGTAGTTATCGATATGTATGTTCCTATTACCATTTTCTTAATTGTTTTGGGTTTGTTATTGTAAGTCTTTGCCTTCTCTTGTGTTTCCTGCCTAGAGAAGTTCCTTTAGCATTTGTTGTAGAGATGGTTTGGTGGTGCCGAATTCTCTTAACTTCTGTTTGTCTTTAAAGGTTTTAATTTTTCCGTCAAATCTGAATGAGATCCTTGCTGAGTAGAGTAATCTTGGTTGTAGGTTTTTCCCTTTCATCACTTTAAACATGTCCTGCCACTTCCTTCTGGCTTGCAGAGTTTCAAGTTGCCTTTATAATAATTTTATTGTTTCCCCTTATTTTATAAATATAGAGGTATTTAAATGAATATCAATATCAATATATGCTTCGTTAAATAGATAACAATATAAGAAAAACTTCATCAGAAAATTTTCTACAATATCTGTGTAGCTTAATTTATAAGAAAACTTTAATACCGTCAAAAGAGTATCAAATTTTTTTTCAGAAAACCCATCTTGCATGTTGTTGCTTGACCGTATAAAGTTGATCAGTTTTGTTAACTAAATTCATTACGTCTGCATATCCTTTTGGGATTAGTTTTTTCAGTGTTTGTCATTTGCATGATCTAAGACTTGTCTTAAGCCTTGCTTTCACTCAGAATTTTTCTGACTGACCTTTTTCCTCATTTTCTATTCCGTTAGCATTTTTTATATATTTTACTACACTCGCTTTATCCTAATTAACTTTGTTCATTTTATTTTCTCAACCCAATTAAAGTTGAGATTTCATTGCCCTTGATTGTGATAGGAATACATTACCCAACTTGGTTTACGTTCCACACTTTTTGTCTTTCCTGCCCTAACAAATACATAATGACGTAAAGCAGGCATCTGCCACGTTGGGTATACATTTAAGTGTGTTAACAGTGTTGCTAGATGCATCTGTCCTGTCACTAAGATTTAGCCAAGTGTTGAGTATGCCTGATCTGTCTCATGTTCTCCAGCGAGTTGGTGGAAGTATTCGACCATGGAAGCAGATGTATGTTGTACTTCGGGGCCATTCGCTGTACCTGTACAAAGATAAACGAGAACAGACGACTCCGTCTGAAGAGGAGCAGCCCATCAGTGTTAACGCTTGCTTAATAGACATCTCTTACAGCGAGACCAAGAGGAAAAATGTCTTTCGACTCACCACGTCTGACTGTGAGTGCCTGTTTCAGGCTGAAGACAGGGACGACATGCTAGCCTGGATCAAGAGCATCCAGGAGAGCAGCAACTTAAATGAGGAGGTTAGTGTCCAAAACGACATTGATAAAACTGACGCTGTCGCAACATTTTCTTTTTAAAGGAGACTGAAAGAATCTGATACATCATTTTAAAAAAATTATAACGTGCTATCTTCACTTAAAAATAGTTGATCAGGGCTTCCCTGGTGGCTCAGTGGTTAAGAATCCGCCTGCCAATGCCGGGGACACGGGTTCGAGCCCTGGTCCAGGAAGATCCCACATGCCGCGGAGCAGCTCAGGCCCGTGCACCACAGCTACTGAGCCTGCGCTCTAGAGCCCGCGAGCCACAACTACTGAGCCTGTGTGCCTAGAGCCTGTGCTCCACAGCAAGAGAAGCCACCGTAGTGAGAAGCTTCTGCACCACAATGAAGAGTAGCCCCCGTTTGCAGCAACTAGAGAAAGCCCGCACGCAGCAATGAAGACGCAACTCAGCCAAAAATAAATAAATGAAATAAATTAATTAAAGAAAAAAAAAGTTGATCAGAGGGAAAATTCAGGGACTTCCCTGGCAGTTCAGTGGTTAGGACTCTGTGCTTCCACTGCCAAGGGAACAGGTTCGATCCATGTTTGAGGAACTAAGATTCCACCAGCCACACGGTGCTGCCAAAAAAAAAAGGAAAACTCAAGTGTACCTATATTATATTATTTTCACTTATTGGGAAAATCACCATTACTGACCTAGAAAAGCAGATTATTCATACATGCTGCATACCTTCTCAGAAGCAGTGAAGCACTGAGCAGAGACCTAGGTTCCTAGTCCTGGTCATTACCTTTGTGACTGAATAATTCCAGATCTGTTTCTTTGTGTCAAAACCAGGGTTGTTGTGGGCTTAAGTTACAGCGAAAATGCATCTCCAAACAAATTGCTGTGTAAATGCAGAGACACTGATAGCATGATTCTTGTTAATGAAATTATGCAGGCAAGAATATCATATAGCCTACTGTAATACAGTAATTGGTTTCTAAGAAAACTTGTAGTATCAGAAATCATGTTATAAGCCACCTTTTCTTTTTAATAAGGAGAGTTTCTGACTCACAACCATCAAGTTATTTTTTACAGCAGAACTTTCAGTAGTGAAGATTTTTTTTTTAAGTGAAGATTTTTTTTTGCGGTACAGGGGTCTCTCACTGTTGTGGCCTCTCCCGTTGCGGAGCACAGGCTCCGGAGGCGCAGGCTCAGCGGCCATGGCTCACAGGCCCAGCCGCTCCACGGCATGTGGGATCTTCCCGGACCAGGGCATGAACTCGTGTCCCCAGCATTGGCAGGTGGACTCTCAACCACCACGCCACCAGGGAAGCCCAAGATTTTTTTTTTAAGTGTACATAACTGTAAACTTTACAGAGCAGATTCAGCAATGATTAAGTCTAGATTTTGCTCAAGGGTGCCTTTTTCATATCATCAGCAGTTTTTCTTAGACGTTATTCTCCTTTGCGTGCCCATTGTTATGACAAAAAAAAAAACCCACAAGGTTCTTTCCCCCTACTTTCCCATTACAGTATGCAGGAATACCTACATTAACCATGAAGTTACGCAAATTATGTTCTCGAATTCTGTCATTTCCATTATATCCAATTCAAGTCATGAAAACTTAGAACATAGGAAAATGCCTGTACTTTTTCTCGTCTGACAGTTTACACTCTACCTTGTTTGTCGTGAACAACGAATACCAGATCCATATCAATACAGCCCTTTTTCTACAACCACCGCTATAAAGAGACATCAGACCTGAGTTTTGGCAGAGTAAACAGGGAGAATCACAACTTGGGTGTAGATTTCAGCTTTAAGTAGCAGTTCAAAGGAGTTCCTGTTTGATCAGCCCCTGCTCTATGGCCAGGTGTCCTGCTGGGCAGTAGATGACTTCATCTTTGAGACATAGGGCTTTTTTAGAAATTGAATGAAGTGATGCTTATGAAGAACGCACCCCAGTGTCTGGTAGGTCATGAACATGTACTTCATGTCAGCCATTATAGCATCATCACTATCATCTGATTCTAAGACACGGGTGTTTTCACCGAGTTTTATAGCTAAGAAAGTAATAATTCACCGAGCATATACCATATGGCAGTCACTCTTTTAAGCATTTTATGTCAGTTAATTTCAGCAACCATATGAATGTGTCTTATTATTATCATCACCATGTTTCAAACAAGGGAACTTTGTGGCAAAGAGAAGTTAAGTAATTTCCCCAGGGTCACACAGCTCAGAATTGTCAAGCAGTCTTATTCTAGATCTTAACCATATCCTCTTTCAGTTGGTAAATGAGAAGAATCTATTTGAATTCGAGAATTTATAAAGTCTGTATTCTTTGTAAATTGTAACTTTCGCTATGACCAAAACGAGACAAGTAAAAAAAATACTTGCGGACACATGTCAATTTATAATTGGAACCAGTAGGGAAAAAAAAAATCATCTCCTTATGGTCAACTCTGAGTTTTCCATGTAGCATATTATTGAGGTTAACTTGTTGAGGTTAATAAAGCCACGTCTGAGCTTTTTTCTTCTGCTAATATAACTGTCACTTCTGATACTAATTGACCCTTAGTCTCACTGTTCCTATCAATTAATCATTAACACATTTTGGCAGTATTCCATCTTTTATCCAACTGTATTATTTTGAAACGCTGATCATTCTTTCTGGTATTAGCGAGAGAAAAAACTGGCTCACTGCCTCCCAGTCATTTATTAAAAACCCCAGATCAATTCAGTAAGTTTGAACACTGGCTACTTGCTGGTACTAGTCTAGGTGTTGCTGGGGTACAGAAAATACACAGAAGACTCTTGGCAGTGGCAGAGGCACTTGAACGTTTGTCACTTAGTGAAGTTAGGTCATGATTTGAATAGAGCTTTAAAAACAACTGCATGGAGTCTCTATTGAATAAGCAAAGTAGTACAGTATAGAGCTCCCCCCTGCCCCCCAGAAAGAGTAGGATCCTTATTTAGGGAGTTTAGAGTTGACTTTCTAATTCTACCTTCTATTTATTCTGTAGGACACTGGAGTTACTAACAGGGATCTGATTAGTCGAAGAATAAAAGAATACAACAGTCTGATGAGGTGAGAATCCCACCATGCCTGCAGGTTAACTGGGATGTAAAATACGTACTTGGTCAGAAATGTTCCTTTCTTTCAGCAGCAAAGCAGAGCAGTTGCCAAAGACCCCTCGCCAGAGTCTCAGCATCCGACAGACTCTACTCGGTGCTAAAGCAGAGCCTCGGACTCAAAGTCCACACTCCCCCAAGGAAGAGTCAGAAAGGAAGCTTCTCAGTAAAGGTACTGATATCAGCATTCCTAGATAAATTTAGGATTTAAAATTGGGTTTGTAGTAAATCAACTATACTTAAGTAAAAAAAAAAAAAATTTTTTTTTTTTTTTTTAAATAAAATTGGGATTTTAAAGGTGTTTTCATGTTTTTCTGTGCCTTTTCTGCGGACCTCAGCTCAGGGTGAGCTAACCCAGAGATCACTGGGGGCCTGGTCCAGGCTGGTGGGGCCTTTCCCTTAAGCTGGGGTCCAAGACACCAGTTCTTTTTTTTTTTTTGCGGTATGTGGACCTCTCACTGTTGTGGCCTCTACCGTTGCGGAGCACAGGCTCCAGACACGCAGGCTCGGCGGCCATGGCTCACGGGCCCAGCCGCTCCACGGCATGTGGGATCTTCCCGGACCGGGGCACGAACCCGTGTCCCCTGCATCGGCAGGTGGACTCTCAACCACTGCGCCACCAGGGAAGCCCAACACACCAGTTCTTATAATAAAGATCAAGTGAAGGAAAATACAACACATACATGTATGTCAAAAACTGCCAATTTGATAAATGCAGAGGATCCAGATGCTTTCGTTTTGAAATAAAACCATTATGTTTACTTTTGCTAAAATCTCACTATAAAGATGTCACATTAATTCTATTGTCTTGACTGTTTTAAAGAAAATCATGGTACAGATTGTCAAAGGGTGAAGAAGCAGAATTGATTTGTACTAAATTATATGGAGGGTTGAAAGGAGTGCTATATCAGGAAGAGAATAGAATAGAATAGAATATGTTTGATACATAAAGGATATGTTATTTATAGTACAGGACTCTGATTTATATAAATATTGATAAAGGATCTTTAAAGTCATGATTTAAACACTCTTGTTTCTATTTTCTTTTCATGTCATTTTCTTTTGAATAACGATCAAAAGATGACACTAGTCCCCCAAAAGACAAAGGCACATGGAGAAAAGGCATTCCAAGTATTATGAGAAAGACATTTGAAAAAAAGCCTACTGCTACAGGAACGTTCGGGGTCAGACTGGATGACTGCCCACCAGCTCATACTAATCGGGTAAGACACCAGCCCGCCAGATTTCCTAAAGCCATTAATTCAGCCGTTGTCATAACAGGACCCGAGTACACAGCCGTGCAGGTCACAGGGCGTATCTGTCCATCTGTTGAGTATTTTCCTCTTCTTAACAGACCTTAGTTTCTCTAAGCATGTCTGACCTGTACGGGTGTATGGAGTAATTTTATCTATAATGCTTTTTTCTAATGTGTTGACTCTGAAATAGAATAATTATTCAATGGCTAAGAATGTATCTGAAACTATCGGTAAGAAGTCATTTTCAAGTCGTGTGTGTTTCTGTTTTCAGCATTTTAAAAGAAGGATGGGAACAAGAGTCTGAATAAGAAAGTGTGATAAATGTAAATGTGTGCGCGTGTGTGTGCGCGTGTATGTGTGTGTGTGCGCGTGCGTGTGTTTACAATGCCCACGTTAGGATTCATATCGTGAGTGGATGGATGTTCTTCTTTCCCCCTCCTCTTCCCCGTCCCCCTTCTTTTATTCAACTGAACTGTTGCCACATTCTCCCTACTCGCTCTTGTTTCTTCTTTAGACTATTATCTCCCTGTGGGGCCTCCTCTTTCAGTCTTGACCTATTCATTCTCTTTCCACTGACTCAACTATCTCTTGCTGGTTTTTTTTTTTTTTTTTTTTTGCGGTACGCGGGCCTCTCACTGTTGTGGCCTCTCCCGTTGCGGAGCACAGGCTCCGGACGCGCAGGCTCAGCGGCCATGGCTCACGGGACCAGCCGCTCCGCGGCATGTGGGATCTTCCCGGACCGGGGCACAGACCCGTGTCCCCTGCATCGGCAGGCGGACTCTCAACCACTGCGCCACCAGGGAAGCCCCTCTTGCTGGTTTTGTCTCTTCCCAGTTCTCCAGTGTTTCTATTCTTTATTTTCTCTGTATCAAATAACAGCAATTTATATACTGTTTCCTTTTGGATGAAAAGGGCCTTTTAGCTACGATATGTATCTACTAACTGAAGGTAAACATTCATGCTGTGTTAAATAAAATGCTTATTTCTTGTTTTGCAGTATATTCCATTAATAGTTGACATATGTTGCAAATTAGTTGAAGAAAGAGGTCTTGAATATACAGGTATTTATAGAGTTCCTGGAAACAATGCAGCCATCTCAAGTATGCAGGAGGAACTCAACAAGGGAATGGCTGATATTGATATACAAGACGATGTAAGTTTGCGTATTTCTATTTGAATAACTGGTGTGTTTTTTTTTCCTTTGCGGTATTGACTACAAAAATACGGTATTTTTATTTTGCATACCTAGAAATGGCGAGATTTGAATGTGATAAGCAGTTTACTAAAATCCTTCTTCAGAAAACTCCCTGAACCACTTTTCACAAATGGTGAGTTAACCCCACCAAAGGCACCGATGCAACAGTTGAACATTACATTGTTGGGAAACCACAGCATATTAAATTGAACCAGGGGAAAATATTTTTGTCAAAAGAAACAGGAGGTTTTGTTTAGTTCTTACTTGTATACAAAGCACAATCATGTCCTATTTTTTGTCATTTGGATGTTTTTTTCCTCCTGATACATTTCAGTGAAAAACAGTTTATAAAACGTTAAAGTTCAGTAAAAATATATATTATCCTGTTCATTCATGTTTACAGCTGAGTTGAAAATATGTTGTTATTGTTCTCAGTGAAAAGCCTTCAGGCATAATAAGGTACAATTAGTAGAAAAGCATTTTTTTCAGCCAAGCCAACTATTTGACTTAGATAAGACCTTGTAGTAGATGTTGCAGTGCGGGGAGAGAAAGTGGACAGACTGTGTAAATACAGGCTCTACCCTCAGAGAACTCACATTTTAGGGAATTTCCTTTGTTTGATAAGGCCTAGAGGAATCATTAAAAACTATAGTAGTTTTATTTTATTTTATTTTATTTTTTATAAATTTATTTGTGGCTGCATTGGGTCTTCGTTGCTGCTCACGGGCTTTTTCTAGTTGCAGCGAGCAGGGGCTACTCTTCGTTGCGGTGCGCAGGCTTCTCATCGCAGTGGCTTCTCTTGTTGAAGAGCACGGGCTCTAGGCACGCGGGCTTCAGTACTTGTGGCACACGGGCTTAGTAGTTGTGGCTCATGGGCTCTAGAGTGCAGGCTCAGTAGCTGTGGCCCACGGGCTTGGTTGCTCCGTGGCCTGTGGCATCTTCCTGGACCAGGGCTCGAACCCGTGTCCCCTGCATTGGCAGGTGGATTCTTAACCACTGTGCCACCAGGGAAGCCCCTATAGTAGTTTTAGGACAACATTTCAAAGGCTATTTGGGGGTCTTCCCTACTATTTTTTTCTTTTTAATTGTGGTTTGAAATTGAACCTTAAAGGGAAACTAGATTACAGCTCACCTAAACAATTTAAGATGAATTTGTTTTTTTTTGTTCTTACTGTTGTCAGATAAATATGCCGACTTTATTGAAGCCAATCGTAAGGAAGATCCTCTAGATCGTCTGAAAACATTAAAAAGACTAGTAGGTATTATTTTATATTTTTGGAGGTACAACAAAAGTTCAGCATTTAAATCCATCATGAAAATAATATGTTTCAGATTCATGATTTGCCCGAACATCATTATGAAACACTCAAGTTTCTTTCGGCTCATCTGAAGACAGTGGCAGAAAATTCAGAAAAAAATAAGGTGTGTAAACTGTTTATTGAAGAGATGTACTTTCAGTGGCTTTAGTTGACAAGATGTACTTCACTGCTTCATGTGAAATAGTCAAAAATAGGTTATAATTAAACAGAAGCTCTAAAATACATCATACTGGTGATCACGTCCCTTTAAAGATCACTCTTACAAGCAAAAGATCCCCAAAATATGAATTGTTGTTTTTTCAAGACATTTTCTTTTATGTTTATCCAGCAAGAAAAATGAAAAAGTCAGAAATTTTACTTCTTTTATTTTTCAACTGTATATTAATATTTTGAATGGGCAGTATTTGCACAAACAACAGTACAAATGTATCAAATGGTATACAGTGAAAAACAACAGACATTTTCTTTTTTTGTTTTGTTTCATTTAGATTTAGCAGATAAATTGTTTTGGTTTTGTTTTCATACCACCATATTACCTTTATCAAACACAACAAAATTTACTATTCCATCGTATTATCTAGTAGTCTGTTCACGTGTAGCTTTTCCTGATTGGTTTAAAGAAATATCTTTTGGATGAATATTGTATGATTTTACTCACATGGAATAAAAAAAAAAACCACACACAAAATAAATGAACAAACCAAACGAAAACAACACATAGATACAGGGAACACAGTAGTGGTTACCAGAGGGGAAGGGGCAGGGGTGCAGGGGAGGGTGAAAGGGTAAGGGGGATCAACTGTCTGGTGATGGATAGAAACTAAATTTTTGGTGTGGATCCCAAGACCAGTTTGATTTTTCTTTTTTTTTTGAGTTCCACAATGGTTTTTTACCCTCTTGTATGTTTTTGGGATTGGTTATTTAATATTTTAATCAAACCCTAAGGTCAAAAAATTACACCAGATACTTATAAGATATAACAAAGAAAAACAAAAGGTTTGCACCTTTGACAATCAGGTACTTAAACAGGAGTAAAAACTATCATGGAAGGAAACATACAAACATATAGGCATGTAATACTGAGGTGTTCATTGGTACAAGGATAAGCAACAAGCTTTGGAAGTCTTGGTTGAAGTAAAATTTTTATCAAAAGAATATTTTCAGACATTAGTTTTTACATATTCATGATCTTAATGTACTACTCAGGCAAATTTGGAAATTTTTATGTATCTCTTTCCATTTGTTTAGTTTTTGAGGGGAGAGGTTTTCCCTATTCTTTTGCAAGTTTTATTCCCTTTGATTTTAATATTTTTGTCAGTTGATTCAGCTTTATTAATACTTATTTTTGGCTGAGGTGCACGGCTTGTGGGATCTTAGTTCCCTGACCGGGGATGGAACCTGTACCCGCTGCCTTGGAAGTGTGGAGCCCTAACCACTGGACTGCCAGGGAATTCCCTGTAATACTAGTTTTGAACCAGATCAATTGTTTTCAATCAAAGACTTCCTGGAAAAAACAAATGCCAATTAAGTATTGTATGTTGTCATTAAAGCAAGAAAAAGAATTTGCATATAGATCAGTTTATGGAAACTCTAACCCTGAAGCATTATTTTTTTTTACACACATCAGTCAACCATTCTTTGAATTCCTTTTCATCAAAAGAGTCTTTCAGAAGTAAAATGCCAAGCATGCAATGGGAATTTAAGCCTACTTTCTTAAGAAAAGTTGTGATATTTTCTAATACCATCCTCTGTTGCAGATGGAACCCAGAAACCTAGCCATAGTGTTTGGTCCAACTCTCGTGAGGACCTCTGAGGATAACATGACGCACATGGTCACTCACATGCCAGACCAGTACAAGATCGTAGAGACGCTTATCCAGCACGTAAGTCCAGGCTTCGGCTCATCGAGAACATTCTTTTTCATGAGCAGCTGATGGTTGGTAGGGCAGAATTTGGTTATACTTTTTTTTTTTTTCCTAAGAGAATTACCTTTTTTTCTGTGCTATCCTCCAAAATATAGATCTCTGTAGGGGGTTATTTAATTTCTCTTTTTCACCTTTTTTATTTTAAATTTTAGCATGACTGGTTTTTCACAGAAGAAGGTGCTGAAGAACCTCTTGTAAGTATTGTCCGTCAGCATTTGTACTCTGTTCTTCTCATTTGGGACACACAAGATCCTGATCCTACAACTGTGTCACCTTCCTGCTTTGTATGCTATTGTCTGCTTTGCACCCCGAAAGCAGGTCTATAGCGCCTCAGTTTCTGGTCTAATGAAAATCCAAGTATGATACTTATTTGGTAATTAATTATATGCAAATAATGTAAAAAATTAAGCATATGTCCTCCACTCAGTAATGTGTCTTTTACTAAATGTTGTTTGAATTTTAAAGAAAGTATCTTTGAAGAGATGATGAAGAGATCTTTGTTTATTAACCATAGACAACAGTGCAGGAGGAAAACACAGTAGACTCCCAGCCAGTGCCAAACATAGATCATTTACTCACCAACATTGGAAGGACAGGCGTCTCCCCTGGAGATGTATCAGGTAACTCTTGCCTGGGCAGTATTGATCTCTAGGTTAAAAGCTAAATTCTTATAACATGAAAGAGCAAATCAATCATAAGTAACAATTCACTCTGATTTTTTTTCCTTTTCCTCTTCTTTTTTTCCCTTTCCACTAATAAAAATGATGTAATCTTCCTCTTCTGATAGATCTGAATTATCTTCCAGTGACTGTAATGCCGTTGGCAGTGCATGGAGTTGTAATGCTTGTCGGAAAGGAAATAGGAGGGAAAATGAGCATGCGAACCACTGTTTTGTGCTTTTTTTTTAATTCACAGTTTCCATGTAATAGTCATCACAAGGTAAAGCAGATACACGCTACTGAGTATGTGGTTGCTGTGATGGCAGAAAGTATGAGTAGTTCTTACTCTTGAGCTGGACGTTCTGTTGAAAAAGCAGCCAATTAAATACGTAAAATGCTCATGGGCCCCATTCCCAGAAATGCAGTATATCATCTTGTCACTACAGAGGTCACCGTAAAAGTCAATTTCTTTGACATTTTCTTCTGTCTTCTATTGCCACCCTCATGTTCGGTGAAGTATCAGTTCTAATAGGCTCTTTCGATGCAAATTTTCTCCTGCCAAACTGTTGCACTAACCTAGCATGTTTTACACCATGTTCTCCCTTTGTCTCTAGTTCTTGTTTTAGTCCTAAAGGGTTTTCTTTCCAGCACTTACTGACACAGGCAAATCTATACTGGTGTTGCACAGGCGAGATGGGAGGAGTCTATCACACGGTCATGTCGCTAGTGGATTCCGTGGTGTCCCTGATGGACAGCTGGAACTGTAGGAAGAAGGAGGACTGCTGTCCACACTGTAGCTGCCTTGTCTGCAGAAACCCCCGATTCCTGTAAATGCAAACCGAGTTGATCTGTGGTGTACATTTTCTCTTACGATTATTGTAAACAGATCACTACTACTTTCTTAAAGGTTTTTCTGCTGTTTCTTGTTATTTCTGAAGCAGACCGTGAGGAGAAATAGCATGGTATGGTCTACCAGTTCTTAAAGTCATAAAGCATTGAGCCATGTGTTGAAAGGGGCGTGGCATGGGGCTCAGCTCATTAATTCTGAAAATCCATTTCCCTGAAGTTGAAAGAGAAAATTTCCAAATTGGTGTTGTCCTGAAGAGTGCTAGCCCCTTCCTACCCTCTTTATACTTGTATAATCTGAGTTTTTTGCCAGACAGTAAAATGATGCTCTCCATTTTTCCATTTCCATAATAGCATTTGTTAATAAATAATTGGAAAACTGGTAGCAATTTAACTAGTCGAAAGGATCCCTGACTGCACAGATGTGAAACCGGGGTCCAAAGCACAGAGATCAGCATGATTTAACGTAACGTCAAAGTGACCTAGAAGCAGGGTTATCCTAATGCATCCTTACGCACACAGTATATGCTTCTAAAATTTAACATTGACAGTCTGACAAAAATCAACATAAATACACTGAGTCTGAGCATCTCAATTTGTAGCGAGGGCAGCCAACAATCCTAAACGTTCTACATTGTGTATCAGTTTCAGATACAGGATGTGGTACATAGTGCAATTCTTCAAAAGGTCTTCAAGCTGCTTTATTGCTAGATTTAATGCTTAGCACATTTAATAAACACTAGTGTTTCTGTTTTGTTTAGTACAGGGCTCCTTTGCCATTCCTATCATTGAGCTGATTCTGCCTACAATTCACAGCATCCTTTCATGGCGGTGGCTTTCTGTGGTGCAGCTTGCATCTTTGTGAGCTCTGACTATCCACTGTGTTCTATTGTTTTTGAGTTTTGCTTTCACATTTTGTTCTGTGCCTGTCTTTTCCATAAGTTTTGCATTGTTTGTTGAAAGCAGTAAAGAATCTGACCAATACTGACCGTGTTTTCTTTAACTTCTCACAGATTCAGCTACTAGTGACTCAACAAAATCTAAGGTAAATTTTTTTGTACAGTTTGGAATATTTTAGAGGGGAATTGCTTCGTGGCTGATTGGTATGACTGGTATGCAGACACACCCCTGTCTGTGTCTGATGACAGACCAGCAGAGTCTTATAAAGGGAAAAATGAATGCTTAAAATAGAATATGATAGAGGAATACTGGATGGTGGGGTGTTGGATTTATCTCCGTGTAGTTTAGCATAATTCAAAGAAGTAGGCCTTTACCCCCTCATTCTTAATGTGAAAATTTTCTGACATATGCAGAAGCAGAGAGAATAATATAATGAGCCCTTATTATCCACACTTAACAATTAACACATGGCCAAGTTTGTCTCATCTGCGCCCGCCCACTTTCCTCCTCTTCATGACTTTTGTTTTTTTTTTGGTTTTTTTTTTGGCCTCGCAGCAGGTGGGATCTTAGTTCCCCTACCAGGGATGGGACCCGTGTCCCCTACAGTAGAAGCTCAGAGTCTTAACTACTGGACCACCAGGGAAGTCCCTCGGGACTATTTGGAAGCAAATCCCAAACATTTTATTTCATTCTGTAAACATTTCAGTAGTAATATAGACTTTATTATTATTATACATTTTTTATGAAAATATATATTCTTGCCTTCTTTTCAACAAGATCACTCATTTTGGTTTTTTTTGTTTGTTTGTTTTGTTTTTAATAAATTTATTTATTTATTTATGGCTGCACTGGGTCTTCGTTGCTGCTTGCAGGCTTTCTCTAGTTGCTGCGAGTGGGGGCTACTCTTCGTTGCGGTGCATGGGCTTCTCGTTGCGGTGGCTTCTCATTGCAGAGCACGGCCTCTAGGCACACGGGCCTCAGTAGTTGTGGCTCGCGGGCTCTAGAGCACAGGCTCAGTAGTTGTGGCGCACGGGCTTAGTTGCACTGCGGCATGTGGGATCTTCCTGGACCAGGGCTCGAACCCGTGTTCCCCTGCATTGGCAGGCGGATTCTTAACCACCGCACTACCAGGGAAGTCCCTGAATTTGTTTTTATAATCAATTTTTGTTTACATAATTTGTGTTCTGTTGGGACCACCACCAAAGTACACTTTTTAGTAGTTTTTAAGACATTCAGTTCGAAAGTCCTTCATTAATTCAGTTTGTGCCAGCTTTGCTCCTCTGAGACTGTAGCAAGTAGAATTGTCAATAAATTTGTTCAGATGTTCTATTTGGAAATGAGACATACATATCATTACATATCATTTCTAAACATAATGGGATCACATATGACTAAATTAGAATTGAATTTCTTGCAGAAAGTATCATAAAATATTGAATGATCTATCATTTGCTATCACTTATATTGTGATTTTTACCATCTTTTTACCCCAACTTTTCATTTTGAAAAATTGTAAGCCTACAAAAAAGTTATTGGAATAATAGCACCCAAACCTTTTGCCCTAGATTTATCAGTTGGTAAATCTTGATATATATGTAATTTTTTTTTTCTGAGTCCTTTGAGAGTTAACTTATAGACATGATAACACTTCGCCCCTAAATGCTTCAGTGTGCATCTCCGAAGAGCAAGGGGATTCTTCTATGTAATGACAGCATAATTATTGTATTCTGGTAGTTCACATGAGTACAATACATTATTATTTCTAATGTACAGTTTTTACACAAATTTCGCCAGTTGTCCCAATAATGTGTGTTGTTTTTTCTTTTCCTGTATATAGGATGCAATCAAGGATCGCCCCTTGCGTTATGTTGTCATGTCTCCTTAGACTTCTTTACTTTGGAACAGTTTCCCACCTCTTTTGGCCAGAATATAAGATTTTAGATTTAGATTTTTCGGCTTTAGATTTCATACCTGTTTGAAATTCCCTCCTTTCCTCTTACTAGATGCATATTTCTTAACCTGTGGTTACAGCAGTCTCTTCATCTTAATTAAATTATGGTGGTGTTTGTATTATACCTATAATATGATGGATGTCCAAATGATACAATCCTTTGTAACAATTATTTTCAGTTGTAAAATAATATAGTCATTTGCTCCAACACATAGTGATCACAGAAACATCGAATTTTAAAGGGAACCACTGGGAATCTTAAAGATAGTATTATCTAATTTCTTCTCACTTAAATCAACAATGAAGTTGAGGTGTTTAAAAGTGAATCACTTGCTCAGTGTCATACACAGCAAGCTAGGGAAGGAACACCAGGTCTTCTAATTCAGAGCTCAGTCACAGCCATCATCCCCTACGGTCTTCAACAGAATGTGTTAAATGTGAATAACCCTTAGAAAGGTCCTGTATAATTATAAAATCCTTTATAACTTATAAAAACAAAGTTCCATCAATCTGCGATTTCATTTTGGTGAGTCCTTTCTGATACAAAAGCCTGAATTTTTACTGTAATTTTCAAGACTTCAGTATAGTAGTTCCAACTTGTCTAAGATTTTTATGACAACAGAGAAACTATCACTCAGTTTCTGTTACTCTGCATACTTCCTGCCTGCCTGCTTGACTTAAATGGCGCGTGTTACACCAGCTAGTGTTTATTGACACCGCCCCCTCCCCAACCCGAATTTACTTAGCCTGTAGGTACATTATGAACACTTAAACAGTCATCATCAAGAACCTATTAGGCGTAGCTGACAAAGCCAATTGGTCGCACTGCCACTTTCTCAATACAGGGCACTGCAGTGTTTCTATGGTAAGGATTTCAGGTCTTTAATTGACCTGATGTTTTTTGAACTTCATGATTTGGTTGTTACTTGAGATCAGTGAAGACAGTGCCAACTTGATTTACCTAAGGCCAGTTTCTGCAGATCGAGCCTGCCTGAACTAATGAGAACCCAGGAGCTCCCTTATCTTAATCAGCTTATCTGATACAGTATCTGTATCATGTGATAGCTGTAATTGGAAGATTGAAGTCAGTCATAAAATTTTAACCAATGTCAGAATATTATATTCTACTCAGTCAGAATATTGACTCTTTATGAGACCCGTGTTCCAGAGGAAGGAACCTGAGGACCCTCTGAGGGTAGCAGAAGCAGGGACGGTCTGTAGATGGAGGGAAGTCAAGAAGAATAGGAGTGCGAGAGGGCCCCAAGCACAGAAGGTGTCCCTGAAAGACAGGTGTATGTCAGCTGTGACATGGCAGATAAATACCACCAGGCAAGAAATGGGACAGGTTAAATAAAAATAAGAAGTTGTCTTAGGTACAAGTTAAAAGGGGCTGTAAAAACTACACCCTGTTATTACTTAGCTTTAGTGGTTAAGAAATACTTGGGGGAGGGGGAGGGAAGGAGTGGGGGTTTGGGATGAGCAGATGCAAACGATTCAATGTTATATAGAGGATGGCTAAACAACAAGGTCCTGCTGTACAGCACAGGGAACTATATTCAATCTCTTGTGCTAAACCATCATGGAAAAGAATGTGAAAAAAAGGAATGTCTATATGTGTATAACCGAGTCACTTTGCTGTACAGCACAGATGGGCACAGCATTGTAAATCAACTATATTTCAGTTAAAAAATAAAATAAAAAATAATCACCAAAGCAATGGAAATCACACACACACAAAAAAAAACACAAAAGAAATATTGGTGCGGGGCGGGGGGACCTTTTCAGAAAGTGAACTCAATAACGTTCTTATGTTCAAAGTCTCGTGTCTCTGCTCCCCAGGGTTCTTGGGGATCCGGAAAAGATCAGTATAGCAGGGACCTGCTTGTGTCGTCCATCTTCGCGGCCGCCAGTCGCAAGAGGAAGAAACCAAAAGAAAAAGCACAGCCCAGCAGCTCGGAAGACGAACTGGACAATGTGTTTTTTAAGAAAGAAGACGCAGAGCAGGGTCACAACGATATTAAAGAAGAGTCCAAAAAAGAGAGCGAGACACCGGGCAGGAAACAAAGGACCGTGGCTTGCAAAGAAAATCACGCGAAGAAGGATGGCAGCGTGGCCAGAGCTGATCAGCGAGCCCTGCGGGGGGAGAGCGCGGAGCCCCCGGCCCCCCAGGGCGCCAAGCAGAGCAGGTCGCCCACCCCGAGCTGTCGCCTGGCCATCCTGAAAGAGGGCCCCAGAGCCCTCGCGGCCCAGAAGGCCTCCCACCCGGACGAGACGGGGCCCGATTCCGGCGCTCTGGCGAGGTTTTCCACCAAGAAATCCACCAGCCCCGAACCCAGAGTCGGCGAGTTTCTGGTCAGTGTCGGCACCATCACCGTCGACTGCTCGGCGACATCGCCCGCCCCCTCCGTGACCGGCCTCGACTCCAGCCGGCTGAGCCCCGAAGTACAGTCGGTGGCTGAGAGCAGGGGGGACGACGCCGACGACGAGAGGAGCGAGCTGGTCAGCGAGGGGCGGCCGGTGGAGACGGACAGCGAGAGCGACTTCCCCGTCTTCCCCGCTGCGCTGGCCTCCGAGAGGCTCCTCCGTGGAAAACTGCACGAGGCCACGAAGATGAGCCGGCGGGACTCCGAAGGCAGTGAAGTCAGCTGTACGGAGGGGAGTTTAACACCGAGTTTAGAGAGTCGGAGACAGCTCTTCAGTTCCCATAAGCTGATTGAGTGTGACACTCTGTCCAGGAAAAAATCCGCCAGATTCAAGTCAGACAGCGCGACTCTAGGAGATGCCAAGAATGAGAAAGAAGCCCCTTCCATCACGAAAGTGTTCGAGGTGATGAAAAAAGGAAAATCAACGGGGAGTTTACTGACACCACCAGCCAGAAGCGAATCCGAGAAACAGGAACCCACCTGGAAAACGAAAATAGCTGATCGGTTAAAACTGAGGCCCAAAGCACCGGCAGATGACATGTTTGGAGTAGGAAATCAAAAAACCAACGACGATCCTGCCAAAAGGAAAAACATCAAACGCAGACACACGCTGGGAGGGCACAGGGATGCTACTGAAATCAGTGTTTTGAATTTCTGGAAAGCGCAGGAGCAGAGTGGGGACAGAGAATCCGAGCTTTCAGCCGTCACACGGTTGAAGCCCAAATGCTCAGCCCAGGACCTGTCCATCTCAGACTGGCTGGCCAGGGAGCGGCTACGCACCAGTACGGCTGACCTGAGCAGAGGGGACGCGGGGGACCCCCAGCCCCAGAGCCTGAGCCCGTTAGAGATACCCACCACGGAGCCGGCCCTGTCTTCTCAGTCCGATGCAGACAGTTCTCCCAGCACCTTGGCTTCAACTAGTAGGCCCCCTCTTTCCACACCACCCCAGCCACCTGACCAAATCAATGGAGAAAGCTTCCAGAACACGAGCCAAAACGCCAGCTCTGCAGCGACGGCCCAACCTCATCAACTGTCCGAAACCCCAGGCAACAAAGCACAGTCCCATCCCTGTCTTTAAACTGGGGGCACGTCCACTCCAGCGAATAAAAGCTACTGTTCCACGTTCCATAACTCTGTAAATATTTTC
The DNA here is from genome assembly GCF_008692025.1 of Phocoena sinus. NCBI lineage: Eukaryota > Metazoa > Chordata > Mammalia > Artiodactyla > Phocoenidae > Phocoena > Phocoena sinus. The sequence goes on from NC_045764.1 coordinate 11,284,974, forward strand.
TTATACCAGAGTTGTTATTATGCAGCCTTCATTTGGGCTGGTTTCATCACTTTGCACCGTGAACTAGCTTTACAGTGCATTTTACTACAGCCAGAAGAACATATATATGTATTTAAAAATATATTGGATAGTTGTATACAAACGAGCAAGGTTATTTGTTGCGACTCACCACATAGTGCATACACCCGACATTACTGAAGAAAATAGCTGGCATTAGTATGCAGCAAATGTGTTCTTTTGGTTTCATCACTAACAAAAGTGCCTCATCATAAAAATACATTTGGTTTTTAGGGTGCCATATTGTTAAAATTAGATAACTTACACTGAGTAAACAGACGCGTTTTATTGGTAACAAATTTCATCACATTTACCAGTTTTAACACAGGTAGATACAGAACTTCCATTCTCTAGTCATTCCAGGTGGATCTCTGAGTTTTCTATTCAAACTTTTAATACAGTTTTTGAGTTTTGTGTGACTTGAATTTTTAATCTTTCTGTAAAATACGTAACTTAAATGAACATATTATATGTGTATCTTTTCTTCAGATACCAGATTTGATATAAATGTTGTAACATAGGTGTGTAGATAGTGACCTGGATGGAACTGGCTTCTTTATGGAGAAGAATATAATTCTGCATGAGGACTTAATGGATCCAAACCTGTGTCATGCCTGTGTGCGTACCCAATTAAACACTGGAAATAAAAACTGTTTTGGTGAACTTCGCATGGCTTGAAACTTATTCTAATATATATATTTAAATGCCATCCATTTATAACTGCCTTAATTGGTTCTGACATTTATTTATTTATGTACTTATTTAATTTTTTGCTGCGGTGTGGCACGCAGGATCTTGGTTCCCTGACCAGGGATTGAACCTGTGCCCCCTGCGGTGGAAGCGCGGAGTCCTCACCACTGGACGGCCAGGGAAGTCCCTGGTTCTGACTTTTAAAAATTTACCTACCCTAGGGCTTCCCTGGTGGCTCAGTGGTTGAGAGTCCGCCTGCCGACGCAGGAGACGCGGGTTCGTGCCCCGGTCCGGGAAGATCCCACGTGCCGCGGAGCGGCTGGGCCCGTGAGCCGTGGCCGCTGAGCCTGCGTGTCCGGAGCCTGTGCTCCGCAACGGGAGAGGCCACGACAGTGAGAGGCCCGCGTACCGCAAAAAAAAAAAAAAAATTTACCTACTCTATACACTACCCCTCTCTTTTTGGCCGTGTTTGGCAGGGATCTCTTGTAAATGTTTCCATTGGCCTAACTTCACTCGTATACACAGATAATATTTAACTTTTTTAGCTGAAGTCATATATGCTGTTTACCTTTTTCTGGAGATTATGAGTGAAGGGAACATGCATTTGGAAGTCAAACCAACTCTATACTTCCTAGATACATAAACTTGGACAAATTATTTAACGTCTCTTAATTTATTCCCTTTGTATCAACGATGACGATAATAGTATCTGCTATAAGGGTTATTAGATTTAAATGAGATACTCTTCCAAATATAGTGCCTGCCACACATTACTTGCAAAATGTATATCAAAGATACTCTTAGAAATAATGGGTACTTAAAGATTGTTAAATTAAAAAAATCTGTCCAGTTTTAAATAAATTTCACGTCTCATTTCTAAACGTTCTGTTTAGTTGTTTCAAAACAGCGTAGTCAATTTTGAGATCCCTTTTGTGTGCATCACATTTTAAGCCTTCTTTTATGTCTATAAAATATTAAACCCATTGATGTTAGCATGAATTCTAGAACCAGACTGCCTGACTTCAAATCTAGGCTCTGCCATTTACAAACTGGATGAGTTTGATTGCTACGTAACTTCTCTGTGCCTTTCCTCACGCGTGGAATGAAGAAAAGGCACAGAGAAGTCTCATAGTTACTGTTATATGTGTTTGCTGTTATTGTTACATTTTAGATCTGATGCTTGCCATAGCTTCAGTTTTATCAGGTCTGTTTCTTTCATCTTTAACCTCTAATTCTTTAATCTGGTATTTCTACTGACCCTCGCCTATGGTGATTCTGTTTTCTCATATATTTATAGTGTTGACTCATACAAGTCAGAATAAGAGATTTATAATTTTATCATTATCATCTTTGTGCCAAAAAAGTATACCTCGGTCGCAGTGTACATAGTTCAATGTACCCAAATGATAATTTTCCCTTTTTCTATTTTTGAGAATACCGGAAGGTTGCTTTTTGAAGAGAAAGTGAGAGGAAGAATCAAGCATCTTCATGCCACCTCCTCTGTGGCTTTGAAAGTCAACGTAAAATTCCTAGTAGCTCATAGAGTCACACAAGAACCTCTGGAGAGTTTTCTTAGAGGAGCCCTTAAGATTCAGAGAATAATGTCTCTAGCTTCCTAATGAATGAGACACAAAAGCAGAAATATGACTTTGTTCTTTTTTAAGTGACCACTGTATTATATTTCTAGATAGATACCATTTTAAAACTACAAAATGGACAGTTTATTCTATTTTAATTAATTTATTATTTTTGGCTGCATCGGGTCTTCGTTGCTGTGCACAGGCTTTCTCTAGTTGTGGCGAGCGGGGGCTTCTCATTGCAGTGGCTTCTCTTGTGGAGCACGGGCTCTAGGGCGCGCGGGCTCAGTAGTTGTGGCTCATGGACTCTAGAGCACAGGCTCAGTAGTTGTGGCTTAGCTGCTCTGTGGCATGTGGGATCTTCCCAGACCAGGGCTGGAATCCATGTCTCCTGCATTGGCAGGCGGATTCTTAACCACTGCGCCACCAGGGAAGCCCTGATACCATTTTAAATATTAGGAAACAGTAATCTTCCCATTCCTCCAGCCCCTTGGAATAGACATCATGCAAACAAAGCTCTTAAATCATAGAATTATAGCTTAAGCATTCAAACTTCCTTCCTTGGGTTCCTCATCCTGCTAAGAAGGGTCCGCGAACTCAAGGACCTCGGGCCCACCTCCCCCCGTGTCTCTCCACACGCGCTTTTCACAAGCGCGCCCTCCAGCTGTGGCTCCTGATCGCTTCGTCCAGCCTGCCCCTTACCTAATTATTTTCATCTCATGCTGTCTTAGTGGATGGAGTGCTTGCCTGTGGCCATAATAAGAAAAGTGTTCACAGTGAACAAAAAGAGATGTCACGTAAGAATCCAGATTCTCTTAAAACTGGGAGATCCGGCAGCTCTGGTTCCTCTAGACCCACATTCCCACAGAAACTGGGTAGCTGCCACTCCTTACAGCTTTCTGGCTCCCCCAGGCCCCCCACCCCTGCCTCCACCAGCCTGGGGCCACCGCACAGAGCACCGCAGTCTCTGCTTTAAGCCCTAAATTACCACCCTGATGCCTAGAGTGGATAAGTCGTCCTTGATGAAAGAAAGTACAACTGTGGCCTCTCGCCAGCCCCAATCCCAGTGTCTAAAATCAGGAGTAAGAAAGAACAGAAAAGGACAGCCGAGAAGGGAATTCCTCGACAGGGATGTTTCCTCAGCGCCTCCACCACTGCATGTGTGATGACAGCGGCTCACACGAGGTGCAGCGACTGCCAGGCACCCGGTGTTCTAAGTGTTTTCTAGGCAACAACACTGACTGCACAGATGGACCATGCAACAGATGTGGTGCAGAGTCCTGCTTCTTCACCAGTGTAAAGATCACACTTCTCAGCCTCTCTCCCAGCCAGGTGTGGCCATGTGCCCACCAGCTAAAAGGAGTGGTTTATGCAACTTCCAGCAAGTGTCCTTAAAGGGAGGGGCATGTGGTTCTCCCTGCTTTCCTCTTTTCACCAATGGATCCTGGAGCATCTGCAGCCCTTTTGAACCATGAGGTAACCGGGAACAGGAGAGAGCCTCGAGGGGGAGCCTACACATCTGACCCCGTGGACTGCCTGCCACACCAGCTGTGGACCCCACCGCTAGGTGGCCTGGGCATGACAGAGGGATAGATTTCTCTCTGGTTTAGGCCATTATTATTTGGGGTTTTCTGTCATGTGTAGCTGAACCTAGTCCTAGATGTTCCAGAAGTATAATATCCTATGATATCCCTCTCTTCCAGATGAGGAAACAGAGGCAGAGAGTTTCAGCCACTGGACCAAGATTTTGCAGCTAAGAATGCCAAATGGTTTTCCACCCAGGTCAGATGTACCACGTGTGGTCCCATACCTAGCAGTGGCATTAGGATTCATTAAATTGACTCCAGTGGTTCCAGTTTTTGTTTTAGTAAGGCAGAATTTTAGAACTTAGAGATTTCTCTCTCTTTATAATATGCTAAGAACACAAAAGTAAAAACATAGGGTTAGTATTATGTATCTGAATAAAACCTACTAGTCACTTGAGGATTTTAGACTGATCAGAGGTTTTTCTAAAATGAGAGAATTTACTTTGGGAGGTGTATCCGGAAGAAATAGGGGACATCAGAACACGACTTTCGATGGTTTAAGCACTTTTAATTTCTCTTACATATATAACTTAAACTTGCTTTTAGTTACTAACTCTGGGCCATTTCCATAAGCAATCTCAGTTTCCCGTAGGAAAGCCAAGTTCTGAGAAACAAAACTCCCGCAAGAAAAAAGCTTTGATTTGTTTAAATATTTTTATTTTCTGGGAACAAAAATCATTTCTTAGATAAAATATATATTTTCAATTTTTCAAACCGAGCCATACCACCAACCTCAATTCCCATTTGAAATCCAAACAATAGCTTGGTACATGCAATTTCTTTTCTCAAAAACGAAACAGAACATACCAGCTCTGTACGGACTGGAACTGAGCCCTGGGCGTGCGTTCCGTTGCCACATTCTAGGGCAGCTCCTCTTATTCTCTCATGGACAGCAAATCCTCTGGCTCTGCAGACGTCACCTGCAATCTTCCTTGACTCAACCTCTCTTGTCTCTTTGGTGCCTCTCAACTTTTGGAAGCTGCCTACTGACATCAGTGCCACTCTTCCTGACTTCAGAGACACAATCACCCCCATTACATCACCCCAGAGTTCCTGTCCCCTCAGTCACCTCCCTCCTCCCCCTTATCCCTGGAATAGGCCATCTCCCCTCAGGTGCCATTTTCCAGCCCTGGTTCCCACTGGGAAAGATGTGAGGAAAGGTCTTGGGAGAGGTAAGCGGATGGGGTCACTTACTCAAAGCAACACCCTGTCTTTTCTCATTCCAAGGCAGGAAGACAGTGTGGCAGAAAGCCACTTCCATGCCCTGGTCCAGCGACTGGCGCCCTCGTGAGGGGAGGGCAGCCTGAGCTCCAGGGGGGCCTGGAGCTGACCTGTGTCACCTGTGGGCATGGCTGTCAGCCAGGCTGCAGGCCACACGGGTCTTCACTTGAAGGGACTGTGCTCTTCTTCCCAGAACTGGCAGCTTTCACACTGCAGGGGCAACCAGAAGTGGATGACGTCCTCTTTGGAAGCAGCTAGGGCAGGACAGTTGTGCCCTGACCGAGAAGCGGGTGGTTAGAGCCCAGGGTGGTAGGTGGACCGTGTGGCTGCCCCCATCATACTGGTTCCTTGAAAAAGCTGGGGAAGTGTCACGATATTTGCCGGGAGGTCAGTCCTTCCTTAGGCTTTGGTGTGACTGAACCTGACACAGTAATTGAGCTAATTTTTCAAAACTTTGGTCTCCAGTTAAAAAAAAAAAAGTCAGTTCTTCTCAGTACCGCCATCTTCCCAGAAGCATCTGGTATTGCTATGGCAACAGAATGCAGGCCGCGCGTGCTTGGCCGCATAAGCAATGGCTAATGCTGATGGAATTCAGATTTCCCTCTTGTGAATGTCATCCGTGGGCGAGCAGTATGCTTTAGTTTTGCGGAAGGCAGAGGTGGATGGAAGGGGCAAGAGAAGTGAGACTCTGGGCCGAGTGGAAACACACAGACCCACACCTCCAGTTAGGACAAGATGGAGTCACTTCTTCGTGATCTGTCCCCTTAGCTTCTGCGCGGGCACCATGCACGCTCACGGGCCCTTCCCACCTCTGAGCCTCTGCTTCCCTCTCATCTCTCTCCACATCTCTTCCAAAATGCTCTTCCAGGTGCAAATCGCGTCCCTTTTCTGCTTAAAATCCACTCATTCTTCCCTTTCGCCCACTAGGAAAAGCACTGCCTTTGTGGCTTTGCGTGCAAGGCCTTTCTGATTTTGGCTGCAACCTACATCGCCTCTGTTCCTTCCCTCAGGCACCAGCCCAGCTGAACAGCGGGTGTCCGGGCCCGGCTTCCCCGGGTGGGTCCTGCCTCTCCAGCTCCATGGAGCTGCCCCCAGGTCCTCAGCCCTTTCCTCCTCGCTGAGCTTCCAGCTGATCCTCTTCTCCAGCAAATTCCCGGCCGGTGGGCTTTCCACGCCCCACAGTTAACGACTCAGCGCGCCCAGCTGCGCCCACTCGGGCTGGGCTGCGGAGAGCGGGCTCTGCAGCCTGGGACGACCCCCGGCTCCTCCCTCCCAAGCCCTGCGTGTGACGCCGACGTAGCTTAAAACCAGCACGGAAGGGCCAAAGTTAGAAAAGGCTAAATGGTGGTGGCAAAGAAGAGGGAGCGGGGAGCGTGAAGGCCAGAGGAAGGAGGCCTGGTGCCTCGGGGAAGCGGAGGCCCTCTTTCTTCTTCCCCACTGGGGGCCACAATGGCACGGTCAGCTGCCCGTGAAGGGGCTGCCCCGAAAAGGAGTGGTTTGGGGCTGGAAAGTAGGATACAGCCCACTCCCTTCCTGGCATCTTCCCACAGCCGAGAACCGGATCCGTCCAAGCGAGACGCCATGCTCCCTGGGCCCTCCGCTGTGAAGAGACTGGAAGGCCGTCCCAGGTGAGTGTTGACAAGCCTTGTCACTGTTGATTCTGGGGGCCTGTCCTGTGGGTTGTAGGGTGGTCGGCAGCACCCTGGCGCCCACCCACTAGACGCCAGTGGCACCCCCCCAAGACCCACCGTGGTGAGACCCCAAAATTGTCTCCAGACATTCCCAGCTGTCTCCTGGGGGCAAATCCCCTCTGGTTGGGAACCCGGGAGACGGAGTTATTGGTCGCCGGGAGATGGGGGATCCTCTCTGCTGGCGGGGGGAGGGGGAGTCAACGGAGGGAGCGGGGACTCAGCGCATACGCAGTGAGAACGCCTCCCCCCAGCCCCACCCCGACTCCGAGTAATCGGGCCTCCAGGTGTGCTGACACCCGAGAGCCTGGACGAGGGAGGTGCTGGCAGCGGCACTTCAAAAAGACGCCAGGGCAGAATTTCTCCTTTTTTGGGAGCACATGGCCTTTTGTTGCAGATGAAAATTCCACGCACCTCCCGCGCCATCCTGATAGGGCTCTGGGGCACAGTAAGGGTTTCCCACCAGCTAAGAGCTACTGAAAGACAGGTAATATCTTTGCCTTCCTTGCATTCAAGCACAAGCGTGTGCAGAGCAGGTTGGAGATGTTGGTAGGAGCTGCATAGCAGAGCCCCGTGGCCCCCGGTAAAGGGTTTGTGTTTTATTTAATGCACCTGGAATGATCTGTTGACTGTAACAGGTGGAAATGCAACAGGGATACATGTAAATTCGTCCTTGGGTACAAAGTATCAATTGCACAATCTAGAACGGGGCTGCGTGGCTTGGCATTTGCACACGTTTGTCTTCTGCTGACACCCGAGAATGAACTGTGAGGTCCTGTTGCTCAGAATCTAATGCAGTCCTGGGGAGCTCGAATAGAAACCGGATCTTCAGGCTAAGAGCGGGAACCCTCTCACTAGGCTCTGCATGGAGCCTTTTGTTCAGATTTCAATTAAAATACGCCGTCACATGCTCGCTGACTACCTTTTCTGGGTCGAACCACTGTTCTGGTGAGCACACCTGAGTCAGGCCCTCGGTTTCCCCGGCTTCCTTCCTCACCCACGTGTCAGCTTCTGGCTCCTTCATCCCTGCTGTGCGCAGCACAACTGCTTCCAGAAGTCCCACAGCTAAAAATGAAAGGGCAGCAAGTTCATGGTGAGCAGAGGTGGAAGACAGGCCTGCCTTGCACAGATTCACACCCCCGCTGGTGGGATTTGAGTTCCCAGGGGATTCCATACCTCGGTTCTTAGTTCTGGTAACTGACAAATACTACAGACGGGGTGGCTTACACGGCAGACATTTATTTCCTCACAGTTCTAGAGGCTGGAAGTTGGAGATCAGGGTGGTTGGATTCTGGTGAAGGCTCTCCTCCTGGCTTGCAGATGGCCATCTTCTCAGGTGTCTTTTTTTTTTTTTTTTTTTTTTTTTTTTTTTGCGGTACACAGGCCTCTCACTGCTGTGGCCTCTCCCGTTGCGGAGCACAGGCTCCGGACGCGCAGGCTCAGCGGCCACGGCTCACGGGCCCAGCCGCTCCGCGGCATATGGGATCCTCCCGGACCGGGGCACAAACCTGTGTCCCCTGCATCGGCAGGCGGACTCTCAACCACTGCGCCACCAGGGAAGCCCAGGTGTCTTTTTTTAAATTGGGATATAGTTGTTTTAAAGTGTTGTGTTAGTTTCTACTGTACAGCGAAGTGAAGTAGATAGAGTTCCCTGTGCTATACAGCAGGTTCTCAGTTATCTATTTTATACATATTAGTGTATATATGTCAATCCCAATCTCCCCATTCATCCCACCCCACCCCCTTTTCCCTCTTGGTGTCCATACGTTTGTTCTCTACACCTGTGTCTCTATTTCTGCCTTGCAAACAGGTTCATCTGTACCACTTATCTAGATTCCACCTGTATGCGTTAATATACGATATTTGTTTTTCTGTTTCTGACTTCACTCTCTATGACAGGCTCTAGGTCCATCCACGTCTCTACAAATGACCCAGTTTCATTGCTTTTTATGGCTGAGTAATATTCCATTGTATATATGTACCACATCTTCTTTATCCATTCATCTGTTGATGGGCATTTAGGTTGCTTCCATGACCTGGCTATTGTAAATAGTACTGCAATGAACATTGGGGTGCATGTGTCTTACGGTTTTCTCAGGGTATATGCCCAGTAGTGGGATTGCTGGGTCTCACGGTAGTTCTATTTGTAGTTTTTTAAGGAACCTCCATACTGTTCTCCATAGTGGCTGTATCAATTTACATTCCCACCAACAGTGCAGGCGGGTTCCCTTTTCTCCACACCCTCTCCAGCATTTATTGTTTGTAGATTTTGTGATGCTGGCCATTCTGACTGTTGTGAGGTAATATACCTCATTGTAGTTTTGATTTGCATTTCTCTAATAATTAGTGATGTTGAGCATCTTTTCATGTGTTTGTTGGTCACCTGAATGTCTTCTTTGGAGAAATGTCTATTTAGGTCTTCCACCCATTTTTTGATTGGGTTTTGTTTTTTTGATATTGAGCTGCATGAGCTGCTTGCATATTTTGGAGATTAATCCTTTGTCCGTTGATTCGTTTGCAAATATTTTCTCCCACTCTGAGGGTTGTCTTTTCATCTTGTTTATGGTTTCCTTTGCTGTGCAAAAGCTTTTAAGTGTCATTAGGTCCCATTTGTTTATTTTTATTTCTATTACTCTAGAAGGTGGGTCAAAAAAGATCTTGGTGTGATTTATGTCAAAGAGTGTCCTCTAGGAGTTTTATAGTGTCCGGTCTTACATTTAGGTCTTTAATCCATTTTGAGTTTATTTTTGTGTATGGTGTTAGAGAGTATTCTAATTTCAATTCTTTTTTTTTTTTTTTTTTTTTTTTGCGGTACGCGGGCCTCTCACTGCTGTGGCCTCTCCCGTTGCTGAGCACAGGCTCCGGACGCACAGGCTCAGTGGCCATGGCTCACGGGCCTAACCACTCCGCAGCATGTGGGATCTTCCCAGACCGGGGCACGAACCCGTGTCCCCTGCATCGGCAGGTGGACTCTCAACCACTGCGCCACCAGGGAAGCCCCTCTAATTTCAATTCTTTTACATGTAGCTGTCCAGTTTTCCCAGCACCACTTATTGAAGACACTGTCTTTACTCCATTGTGTGTTCTTGCCTCCTTTGTCATAGATGAGATGTCCATAGGTGTACGAGTTTATCTCTGGGCTTTCTATCCGATTCCATTGTTCTATATTTCTGTTTTTGTGCCAGTACCATACTGTCTTGATTACTGTAGCTTTACAGTGTAGTCTGAGGTCAGGGAGCCTGATTCCTCCAGCTCCATTTTTTTCCCCTCACAATTGCTTTGGCTATTCGGGGTCTTTTGTATTTCCATACAAATTGTGACTTTTTTTCTAGTTCTGTGAAAAATGCCACTGGTAGTTTGATAGGGATTCCATTGAATCTGTAGAGTGGCTTGGATAGTATAGTCATTTTAAGAATATGGATTCTTCCAATCCAAGAACATGGTATATCTCTCCATCTGTTTCTGTCATCTTTGATTTCTTTCATCAGTGTCTTATAGTTTTCTGAGTACAGGTCTTTTACCTCCTTGGGTAGGTTTATTCCTAGGTATTCTATTCTTTTTGTTGCAGTGGTGAATATGATTGTTTCCTTAATTTCTCTTTCTGATCTTTTGTTGTTAGTTTATAGGAATGCAAGAGATTTCTGTGCATTAATTTTGTATCCTGCAACTATACCAAATTCATTGATTAGCTCTTGTAAGTTTTCTGGTGGCACCTTTAGGATTTTCTATGTACAGTATCATGTCATCTGCAGACAGCGACAGTTTTACTTCTTCTTTTCCAATTTGTATTCCTTTTATAAATCAGATTTCTTCTCTGATTACTGTGGCTAGGACTTCCAAAACTATGTTGAATAAGAGTGGCAAGAGTGGACATCCTTGTCTTGCTCCTGATGATCTTAGAGGAAATGCTTTCAGTCTTTCACCATTGAGAATGATGTTTGCTGTGGGTTTGTCATATATGGCCTTTATTATGTTGAGGTAGGTTGCCTCTATGTCCACTTTCTGGAGAGTTTTTATCATAAATGGTTTTGAATTTTGTCAAAAGCTTTTTCTGAATCTATTGAGATTTGATTTGCAGATACTGAAAAATTCTTGCATCCCTGAATTCCTCTGTCAAGTGGGACAAATTCCACTTGATCGTGGTGTATGAACCTTTTAATGCATTGTTGTATTTGGTTTGCTAGTATTCTGTTGAGGATTTTTGTGTCTATATTCATCAGTGACATTGGTTTGTAATTTTCTTTTTTTGTGATATCTTTGTCTGGTTTTGGTGTCAGGGTGATTGTGGTCTCATAGAATGAGTTTGGGAGTGATCCTTCCTCTGCAATTTTTAAAAATTAATTAATTAATTTTTGGCTGCACTGGGTCTTTGTTGCTGCACGCAGACTTTTCTCTAGTTGTGGCGAGCAGGGGCTACTCTTCATTGCAGTGCACGGGCTTCAGTAGTTGTGGCACGTGGGCTCAGTAGTTGTGGCGCACAGGCTTAGTTGCTCCGCAGCATGTGGTATCTTCCCAGACCAGGGCTCAAACCCATATCTCCTGCATTGGCAGGCGGATTCTCAACCACTGCACCACCAGGGAAGCCTCCTTCCTCTGCAATTTTTTGGAATAGTTTGAGAAGGATGGGTGTTAGCTCTTCTCTAAATGTTTGATAGAGTTCACCTGTGAAGCCCTCTGGTCCTGGCCTTTTGTTTGTTGGAAGATTTTTAATCATGGTTTCAATTTCATTACTTGTGATTGGTCTGTTCATATTTTCCATTTCTTCCTGGTTCAGTCTTGGGAGATTGTACCTTTCTAAGAATTTGTCCATCTCTTCCAAGTTGTCTATTTTACTGGCGTAGAGTTGCTTGTCTCTTATGATGCTTTGTATTTCTGCGGTGTCTGTTGTAACTTTTCCTTTTTCATTTCTAATTTTATTGATTTGAGTCCTCTCACTCTTGATGAGTCTGGCTAAAGGTTTATCAATTTTGTTTATCTTCTCAAAGAACCAGTTTTTAGTTTTATTGATATATGCTATTGTTTTCTTTGTTTCTATTTCATTTATTTCTGCTCTGATCTTTATGATTTCTTTCCTTCTACTAACTGGGTTTTTTGTTTGTTATGCTTTCTCTAGTTCCTTTAGGTGTAAGGTTAGATAGTTTATTTGCGATTTTTCTTGTTTCTTGAGGTAGGATTGTATTGCTATATAAACTTCCATCTTAGAACTGCTTTTGCTGCATCCCATAGGTTTTGGGTCGTGGTGTTTTTGTTGTCATTTGTCTGTAGGTATTTTTTTATTTCCTCTTTGATTTCTTCAGTGATCTGTTGGTTATTTAGTAGCACACTGTTTAGCCTCCATTTGTTTGTGTTTTTTTACATTTTTTTCCTGTAATTGATTTCTAATCTCACAGTGTTGTGGTCAGAAAAGATGCTTGATACGATTTCAGTTTTCTTAAATTTTCCAAGGCTTGCTTTGTGACCCAAGGTGTGATCTATCCTGGAGAATGTTCCATGTGCACTTGAGAAGAAAGTGTATTCTGCTGTTTTCGGATGGAATGTTCTATAAATATCAATTAAATCTATCTGGTCTATTGTATCATTTAAATCTTGTTTTTCCTTATTAATTTTCTGTCTGGATGATCTGTCCATTGGTGTAGTGGGGTGTTAAAGTCCCCCAGTATTACCGTGTTACTGTCAATTTCCTCTTTTACAGTTGTTAGCATTTGCCTTATGTATTGAGGTGCTCCTATGTTGGGTGCATATATATTTATAATTGTTATATCTTCTTGGATTGATCCCTTGATCATTATGTGGTGTCCTTCTTTGTCTCTTATGATAGTCTTTATTTTAAAGTCTATTTTGTCTGATATGAGTATTGCTACTCCAGCTTTTTTTTGATTTCCATTTGCATGGAATGTCTTTCTCCATCCCCTCACTTTCAGTCTGTATGTGTCCCTAGGTCTGAAGTGGGTCTCTTGTAGACAGTGTATATATGGGTCTTGTTTTTGTATACATTCAGCCAGTGTGTGTCTTTTGGTTAGAGCATTTAATCCATTCACATTTAGGGTAATTATGGATATGTGTGTTCCTATTACCATTTTCTTAATTGTTTTGGGTTTGTTTTTGTAGGTCTTTTTCTTCTTTTGTGTTTCCCACTTAGAGAAGTTCCTTTAGTATTTGTTGTGGAGCTGGTTTGGTGGTGTTGAATTCTCTTAGCTTTTGCTTGTCTGTAAAGCTTTTGATTTCTCTGTTGAATCTGAATGAGATCCTTGCTGGGTAGAGTAATCTTGGTTGTAGGTTTTTCCCTTTCATCACTTTAAATATATCCTGCCATTCCCTTCTGGCCTGCAGAGTTTCTGCTGAAAAAATCAGCTGATAACATTATGGGGATTCCCTTGTATGTTATTTGTTGCTTTTCCCTTGCTGATTTTTAATATTTTTTCTTTGTATTTAATTTTTTAAAATAAATTTATTTATTTTTTGGCTGTGTTGGGTCTTAGTTGCTGCATGCGGGCTTTCTCTAGTTGTGGCGAGTGGGGTCTACTCTTTGTTGCAGTGTGTGGGCTTCTCATTGTGGTGGCTTCTCTTTGTTGCGGAGCACAGGCTCTAGGTGCGCAGCCTTCAGTAGTTGTGGCATGCGGGCTGCAGTAGTTGTGGCTTACGGGCTCTAGAGTGCAGGCTCAGTAGTTGTGGCGCACAGGCTTAGTTGCTCTGTGTCATGTGGGATCTTCCCGGACCAGGGCTTGAACCCGTGTCCCCTGCACTGGCAGGCAGATTCTTAACCACTGCGCCACCAGGGAAGTCCCTGTATTTAATTTTTGATAGTTTGATTAATATGTGTCTCAGCGTGTTTCTCCTTGGGTTTATCCTGTGTGGGATTCTCTATGCTTCCTGGACTTGATTGCCTGTTTCCTTTCCCATGTTAGGGAAGTTTTCAACTATAATCTCTTCAAATATTTTCTCAGAGTCAGGTGTCTTCTTAGAAGGGCATTAATCCTAACAGGAGGGCCTCACCCTCATGACCTCATTTAACCTTCATTACCTTCCAAAGGCGCCCTCCCCCCACCGCATACCATCATGTTAGGCATTTGGGCTTCAACACATGGACTTAGGAGGGACACCAGTATTCAGTCCATAACAGTTCTGGCCTCCGATACTTGGAATTCCACCACTGGATGCTCGACCCTTTGATTAAACATTGCCGTCTTCCTATAGCTCTAAGGTGATAAGAGGGAAACATTAGTTTTCCAGTGCTTTAGTTTATCACTTTCCCCCAAATAGGAATGATGAAAGGTACTGAGTAGTTCTGAAAGGGAGGCCCTGAAATGAATACAAATGCCACCTGCGTCACACATTCATCCAAGGCCGTGGCTGCGTACCACTGGTGGGTTGTACGTCTGTACACCCATGGCCAAAACTGAGATGAAGGAAGTTGGATTTAGTGAGGAGCAGGGCTTGCAAGTCTCTTGGAGGAAGTTCCAGAAATGACCACCAGGTGGCAGCAACGCTACTGAACTGGGAGGGAGTCTAAGCTCTGGATGGCATGGAGGGGGGAAACTATTTGAGCCTCCCAGCCCCCTTCCACCAGGTTCCACAGAAGAGCATCGTCCTTCATGGTTTTTAGCGGGTCCTGCTGATCTTGGGTGGCCTTGGCCTGCAGTGGTTTGAAGCAGGATTTTGGTTCCCGGCCAGAGACTGAGGTCAGGCCATAATGGTGAGAGCGGTGAATCCTAGCCACTAGACTAATGACCAGTGACAAGGCCCTGGCCCTTCAGCTTTGCAGAAATGAATTCCCACAAAGACAGAAAGTAGTGAAAGAAGTAAATTGTTTATTAGGAGGATAGACACACGGGCGGACTCAGAGAGAGTCGTGTCCTCGTGGTAGTTTACATCACTTATATGGGGCATTTCTTTCAGGTTTCCTTGGCCAGTCATCTTGCTTTGCCTGGATCTGTACGTGGTATATCTCAGGACCCTCCCGTGTGTGCGTGCATTTCTTAGCCAAGATGGACTCCAGCAAAGAGGCCTATGGGTAGGTTGATATCACTCCCCTTTTGACCTCCGAGGAGCTTTTCTGTGCATGTATAGTCGGGAAGGTCTCCTTGACCTCAAGAATGAGAAATATATGGTCTCTGTCTTTTATCTGTTTAGCTTGGGGCCCATCTATGTCCTGCCTCACTGCTATGGGCCTCTCTGTGTGTATGGATGGACCTTAATCCCTGTACCTCTTAAATTTTTACTGACTACTTCATACCACTTTGGGGATTGTCAGCTCTCCCAAGGATTATGCAGGAGAGGGTGTTCATAGCAGGGGTCCTGATCCAGGCTTCCTGGAGAGAATATTCCAGGCAGAGAGAGCAGCTTGTGGCTCAGGCTTGTCTGATGGACAGAACCTACGGCAGGGCAGCTGGAGCAGAGGGAGTGATGTGGCAGATACTCTGAGCTGAGATGAAGGGCAGGTAACAGCCAGATCCCCTAGGGCAGGAATGTCCTGGGAGTGTCTCTTGAGGAATTTTGGACAGACGGGGCAGAAGGAGGGCATAGCCCCTTTCCCTGGGGTCACTCAATGAAAGGACATTCTTTCTCTGGGACCTGGAAGGTGTGTCAGACCTGGCCAGACCCCTTCCGCTGTGTGATTCTATTCATTTGCGGAAATGAAGACTGACTGATTGCAAACACCATACGATGACCTATTTATTCCTGAAAGTCTCATCCCCTGACTCCATCTTCAGGGGGGTGAACTCTTTCTTGTGTGCAAAATATTTTCTCTTGGCTTGGTTTACCCGAGCTGGTGGCAGGGGTTAAAAAAAAAAAAAAAGCCCTTCTCGAGATACAGGAGGTGTTCAGGGCCCTCTGTTTCAGAAAGAGCAGGCCCATACGGCTCTTTTCTGGCTTGGAGGAGGCCAGGGGTGTGGAGGCGAGCGGCACTGAGGCCCCAGACACTGGCAGTGGTGTGTGTGGTCCAGTGACTGCAAAATCAGAAAGGCGGAAAGGGCTTCCCTGGTGGCGCAGTGGTTGAGAGTCCGCCTGCCAATGCAGGGAACACGGGTTCGTGCCGGTCTGGGAAGATCCCACATGCCGCGGAGCGGCTGGGCCCGTGAGCCATGGCCGCTGAGCCTGCGCGTCCGGAGCCTGTGATCCGCAACGGGAGAGGCCACAACAGCGAGAGGCCTGCATATCGCAAAAAAAAAAAAGGGGGGAAAGACACTCAAGCAAGGAGACTGAACAGATCTTACAGATCTAAGGAAGCTTAGCCCTCTAATCTGCGTATAATCTTAGATCTAATCTGCCTTAAGAGGCAGCACTGAAAACCACTTTAAGAGCTGCCTCAAACAGAATATGATTAAGTAACTGCTATGGAGAAGCGCTTAACTACTGCAGGACTGTGTTGGGCAACATTTTTTAATTTGTATTTTATATTGGAGTGTCGTTGATTTACAGTGTTGTGTTAGTTTCAATTGTACAGCAAAGTGATTCAGTTATACGTACACATATAGCCACTCTTTTTCAGATTCTTTTCCCACAGGTTATTACAGAATATTGAGTACAGTTCCCTGTGCTAGACAGTAGGTCCTTGTTGACTATCTATTTTATATATAGTAGTAGTATGATATGTTATACATAGTATATGTATATGTCGTATATAGTATGTATGTGTTATATTGTATGTATGTGTATGTATATGTCATATATAGTAGTAGTGGGTATATGTTCATCCCAAACTCCTAATTTATCCCTCTCCCTCACCTTTCCCCTTTGGTAACCATAAGTTTGTTTTTGAAGTCTGTGAGTCCATTTCTGTTTTGTAAATAAGTTCATTTGCATCGTATTTTTAGATTCCACATACAAGTGGTATCATATGGTATTTGTCTTTCTCTGACTTAGTATGATAATCTCTAGGTCCATCCATGTTGCTGCAAATGGCATTATTTTTATTCTTTTTTATGGCTGAGTATTATTCCATTGTATACATATATCCCACATCTTCTTTATCCATTCATCTATCAGTGGGCATTTAGGTTGTTTCCACGTCTTGGTTGTTGTAAATAGTGCTGCAATGAACATTAGGGTGCATGTATCTTTTCAAATTATGGTTTCCTCTGGATATATGCCCAGGAGTGGGATTGCTGGATCATATGGTAGCTCTGTTTTTAGTCTGTGTTCCTACTGCCCTATATGGGTTGGTAAAGGTGCACATTGGTTCCTGCTGCCCTTCATCATAGAAAAGGGACTTCATCTCTTTGTTTAATGTGGAGTATTAGTAGGTAAAACCTTTAAATAAAGCCACAGATGGGGACTGAAGGATGTGCACTGGGCGTGGCAATATGGAGGCTTGGGTACCACCGGAGGGATCCATTCCAGGGCTCAGTGTTGTGGGAGCGAGGGCAGGGGCCAGCTGGAAGAGCTAATCCTCTGAGGACTAAGGGGAGGATGAGGGCCTCTTGAAAGAGCCTCCATCCCACCCTCCCCACCTTCTTACCCTGCAAGAGTGAGGTCGGAGAGAGGCTTTCTCCCGCCCAGTCTTCCTCTGCTTGCTGTGCACGTCTTTGTTTCTGAACTCCCCTGTCCTGTCCCCAGACTCCACGTCACCTGAATAGTTTTCATGTCCTCATGAGCCACTCTCCCACTGGCCCCCTCCCCAGGAGAAGCTCCCCACTTCTGCTTTTCGGCTTTCTACATTCGTAATATGTCCAGCAGAGACCCAGATGCAACAATTGAAATAATCACTAGAAAGATATCCACCATCAAGTGGGGCCTCTGTAACAAATGCACTTGAAATGTCCCATTTAACCAAACCCTGGGAACCATTTTGGGGACTTCCAGGATTTCCAGAAGCTAAGCGGGGGAGCTACATCTGGATTTTCTTGAAGTCAGATCCTTAAATGACTCCAGCTCCAAAGGCACTTGAATACTGTACATGTCAGCTACCTGCAAACCAAACAAGCTGTAAGTTCAGCCCGTGTTGACAGACCCTGACTGCACTGGGAGCATCAAAACTTAAGAAAAACTCTGAAACGCACGAAGCCAGTATCTGCTGGAAGAGGGAAAGAGTCTATAAATTCAAATAGTTATTGCTTTTCAAACAGTTGGAAAGCTTGAAAAAAATCATACTTTCCAGGGGTGAATCTGCTGTCTTGTGGTAACAGTCACCTTTCCACTTTTTTTTTTGGCGGTACGCAGGCCTCTCACTGCTGTGGCCTCTCCCGTTGCAGAGCACAGGCTCTGGACGCGCAGGCTCAGCGGCCATGGCTCACGGGCCCAGCCGCTCCGCAGCATGTGGGATCTTCCCGGACCGGGGCATGAACCTGTGTCCCCTGCATCGGCAGGCGGACTCTCAACCACTGCACCACCAGGGAAGCCCGATAGTCACCTTTTATTTTTAAGAGACAGCATCTTCTCAGTACTCTTGGGGCTGCTGCTTTCCTAGTGGAAGACTGTGATTCTCAGCCTGGAAAGATTTGACAATCCCCATGCACGGGCAACACCTCAGATCCCTGATTTAGAATCTTTGCAGGTAGGACCCAGGCCTCAGCATTTTTAAAAATAATTAATTAAATTTTGGGCTGCGTTGGGTCTTCGTTGCTGTGCACGGGCTTTCTCTAGTTGAGGTGAGCGGGGGCTACTCTTTGCTGTGGTGTGTGGGCTTCTCATTGAGGTGGCTTCTCTTTGTTGTAGAGCACAGGCTCTAGGCACGTGGGCTCAGTAGTTGTGGCTCATGGGCTCTAGAGCGCAGGCTCAGTAGTTGTGGCTCACAGGCTTAGTTGCTCCGCAGCATGTGGGATATTCCCGGACCAGGGCTCGAACCCGTGTCCCCCGCATTGGCAGGCGGATTCCTAACCAATGCGCCACCAGGGAAGTCCTGGCCTTGGTATTTTTAAAGTCTTCCATGTGATCCCAGGTTGCAGCCATGTTTGAGAACCTGGAACATGAGTCAAAGTTATCCCAAATGCAAGACTGGGCTGCTGGGGTGTAGTTCACGGGCCACCACCTGGTTCCCCATCTTTTTATGTTAAATCAGATAGGAGATAGTATCTGTAGCAGGGTAGGGCCCTCATTCTAAATGACAGAGCCCATTGCGTAAACCCAGAGGCTCAGCACTTAGAAAAGAAAAATCCGTTCCCACCCACCTTCCCGAGATTTCCTATCCCTCTCCTCCTTACGGTTGCTTTCAGGTTGGGTCTCTTTTGTTGTTAATCACTTGTTCTTCCAGGCATGAATTAAAGAGCATAAATGCTAATATGGGTAGAAGCATCATGGGAAAGGTCCAGAAAAGGCAGGAGGACATTCAAGTGGACCCGAGCTCTGCGCGTGGCCCCTAAGTGCTGTTACTTTGTGGGAGAGGTGTGTCGGGCTGGAGCCTCACTGCTGGACGCTTGTGCCTTTGGGGTTTGCCCTGCCTTTTTCAGTAGTGGAGTCTGTTCCTTATTCTGTGCCAGTGGTTCTCAGCCAAAGCAGCAGCGCCCTTTAGAGGAAATTTGGGGTATTTGTGAGAGGTTGTTTTTTTTTTTTTTCACTTGTCACAGTGATGGAGGCGAAACTGGCATTTCATGGAGGCAGGCCAGGGATACTCGATGTCCTACAGTGAGCTGCTGAGGAAGAACTGTCCCCCCCTCCAGCAGGACCGTGTGATGTCCCACTGGACGTTTACGTAGCAAAAAACCTGTTTATAATGATCTGAGTCTAGAGGTCAGTTCTGTTTTACAAATAAGAAGCTTTTTTTTTTTTTTTTTTGCATTCTTAAAATAGGCAGTAACATTTCCAGGAATGTGTAATATGAGTAAGAATCGTACTTTGCTTTCTTTGAAACTTTAAACAGAGTCGTTCACTATTTTGGAAAAGTCATATCAGCAAACATGGGGTTTGTCTCCAAATGCAGCAAAACATTGGTTGCTGAATTCTGCTTATCCATGCGGGCGTGTGACGGCTTCCTTATATTACCGTTAGTTAGGGCATTATATTACGTTTTGCTTTGGACAGTAGGAGAGTAGGTACGATATGCCATCAAGCATTTTATCTCGTGCAAAACATCTGTAATTTAAAAGGAAGCTTAGGATCTGATAGGATTGAGACCCTCGTCCTCGCATTTCAAAGGCTCTCACTGAGGGACTGAACTGCCCACTCCCGTCTGTGCCTGGGAAGCCTCAGGAAACAAATCCCTGAGAAACGTCTTTTAGGGGCCACTTGGGAGCCTCTTACCCTCAGGGCTGGAGAAGGGGCAGTTCAACCAGGTACCAGGAGGATTGAGGGCCGCGGGAGAGGCGTGGCCTAGAGGGAGCAGCCGCAGGGGTTGGGCAGAGTTTGGGAAACGGGGCGTGGCCTGGTCGGGAAGGGCGGGGCCTTTCGTGTCAGGGGGCTGGATTTCTGCGCTTTGCCCCTTGCCCTTCCTGGGGCTCAGGGAGAAAGGAGTCACCATCTGAGTTACCGACCCAGCTTCACCTGCCTTCCAAGGATGCAGGATGGGACTATTAGTCCCCTGAGCTGAGCGCCTTCCTGCCTACCCCTTCTTTTGAAGGTGAGGCAGCCAAAATTTGCCATCCAATAATACCTAAACGGACGACTTTCTGAATGAAGCTCATTCGTTTGGTTCATTCCGTCCACTCTGAGCAAAATGGTCAAGCCTCATCCCAGACGGCCGTCCTGCACTTTACATCTTTTACCCAGCCTGTGTGTTCCGCAGCGCGACGGGGAGGATAACGGCGGGAACTTTCTCACAGGGCTTTCGTGAGGATTAAGAGGCAATATATGCAGAATACTTTAGCCCACAACGCGGCCCATGATGATAGGCGACAGATGGCCGTTACTGTTGATGTGTCCACAGACATGAGGACATGTATTCAAGGCCATTAAACAAATAAAGCATTTTGTGTGAATCTAAGGTCTGCACTGTAAACTCCCCCCCGCCTGCTTGGTGGGGTGTGCGGAGTATAACTTGAACTTCCTGCCTCCAGGGTGAGCTTGGCTCTGGAGCTGGAGGGCCTGGAGCCCTGGGAGAGTCTGGGATTCTCTCCTCAGAAGCGCTCTTGTGATCACTTTCTTGCTTTTGGACAGCCTCCCGTCAGAAGCAGAGATCAGAGAGTGCGTGGTTGCCTGTGGTCAGTGGTGTGTTTCCCTGGATGATGTCACCTGGTTACTTCTGCAAAATTAACTTTTGAATTTGGAGTTGAAGCCGTTTTGATTCCTTGACTCCCTCCCAAAAAGCTTCCTGGTTGCTCTCAAATGCGTTTGCATTTACAGAACCACGGAGAGGGAAGTTAGTTCTAATTACAAGGCGGTTGGTGGAGGTGGTCTGGGTTTGCCATGAATCTGGCTGGAGGAGGGGTATGGCCAGACCTGCTCTCGGTCCCCATTGGATGTGTCCACTTTTTCTCATGGGACTTAGCTCAGGGATGGCCACCGGCCCCTCTCACCACCCAAGGCATCTGGGTGGGGTGATTTGAGGGCACCTTCTCCCATGCCTGAAAATGGAAAATAGATCTCACCAAAGGACCCCTTTTCTGTAACCACAATTCCAGGGGCTTGGCTTGGTTCCTAGTCTGTGTACATATTTGTTTACGTTGGAAAGAATTCAGTCCCAAGCAGCATTAAAATAAAAGCAGCCTCTTTAGTGCCGTGACACTATTAAAAGTTCTGTATTGTACCTGCGAGGGCCAAATGCCCTCACTGCCAATGACATGATCGCTCTTCTGGACTCCCCTGGCCACAGTTCGACTTGTCTTACTCCCTGGGTGTCCGTGTTTGTGCCACCCCCTCCTCCGCCAGACCAGAAGACTTTTAAGGGCAGGGACAGTGTCCAGTCATAATTGCAGCAGTGACAGGGACAGCAACCACCCTAACTAACCTTTACTGAGTATGCTATACGCCAGGTTCTGTCTTAAGAGTTTTCTGTACTACGTCACATTTATTCTTCTCAACAATCCTGTGAGGGAGGCTCCAATACTATTTTCTATTAATAGATGAGGAAACCAAGAGAAGTCCAAGGTTGCACAGCCAGTAAGGGGCACTGGTTGATGGACTGATTGGTGAATGAATCTGAGAAGCCCCATGGTTTATTTCTAAGAATCTTTTTTCAGGCGCGACCATCTGTTGGTAGAATGACGAGCTTAAAATAATATGTAGCAAGAGTCCATTAATGGTGGTTGAATAAAATCGGAAAATCCAGGAGCTCACTCAGTCTAACATCACCCACTTTATTTTTTAAATGTTTATTGCAGTGCAGTTGCTTTACAATGTTGTATTAGTTTCTACTGTACAGCAAAGTGAACCAGCTATACCTATACATATATCCCCTCGTTTTTGGGTTTCCTTCCCGTTTAGGTCACCACAGAGCATTGAGTAGAGTTCCCTGTGCTCTACAGTAGGTTCTCATTAGTTATCTATTTTATACATAGTATCAATAGTGTATATATATCAGTCCCCATCTCCCAGTTCATCCACCCCACCCTTCCCCCTTGGTAGCCATACGTTTGTTCTCTACGTCTGTGTCTCTTTTTCTGCTTTGCAAATAAGATCATCTATACCATTTTTCTTAGATTCCACATATATGCGTTAATATATATTTTTCTCTTTCTGACTCACTTAACTCTGTATGACAGTCTCTAGGTCCATCCACGTCTCTGCAAATGACCCAATTTCGTTCCTTTTTATGGCTGAATAGTCCATTGTATATATGTACCACATCTTCTTTATCCATTCCTCTGTTGATGGACATTTAGGTTACTTCCACGTCCTGACTATTGTAAATAGAGCTGCAATGAACATTGCGGTCTTTTTGAATTATGGTTTTCTCAGGGTATATGCCCAGTAGTGGGATTGCTGGGTCTCATGGTAGTTCTATTTTTAGTTTTTTAAGGAACCTCCATACTGTTCTCCATAGTGGCTATATCACTTTACATTCCCACCAACAGTGCAAGAGGGTTCCCTTTTCTCCACACCCTCTCCAGCATTTATCATTTGTAGATTTTTTGGTGATGGCCACTCTGACTGGTGTGAGGTGATATCTCATTGTAGTTTTGATTTGCATTTCTCTAATAATTAGTGATGTTGAGCATCTTTTCATGTGTTTGTTGGTCATCTGTATGTCTTCTTTGGAGAAATGTCTATGTAGGTCTTCCACCCATTTTTTGATTGGGTTGTTTTTTTGATATTGAGCTGCATGAGCTGTTTGTATATTTTGGAGATTAATCCTTTGTCCATTGCTTCATTTGCAAATATTTTCTCCCATTCTGAGGGTTGTCTTTTTGTCTTGTTTATGGTTTCCCTTGCTGTGCAAAAGCTTTTAAGTTTCATTAGGTTTCATTTGTTTATTTTTGTTTTTATTTTCATTACTCTAGGAGGTGGGTCAAAAAAGATCTTGCTGTGATTTATGTCAAAGAGTGTTCTGCCAATGTTTTCCTCTAAGAGTTTTATAGCGTCTGGTCTTACATTTAGGTCTCTAATCCATTTGGAGTTTACTTTTGTGTATGGTGTTGGAGGCAGGCAGCGCTTGGCCGGGTCTTGGGCAAGGTAATGCTGGAGACACGCTGAGCTTTCCCTAACCTGGCAAACATGCTCCAGTCTTTATTACACTGGCTGAAACTGACCATCATCCTGGCCAGAGCTCTGGTAAGTCTGAAGGTCAACTGAAAACTTTGTATAGCTGCTCACAAAGAATTCTCAGCTTGTCCACACACAGGAGCAAATAAACTGACATGAACAGCTAGCTTGCGTATATATTTTAGCTATATTATATTTTACGAATACATTGTAATATATATGTTATAATTTATATAATACAGTTGATATTATGGGACATGATTGAAATGTTGGAACCTTTTATACCTAAAAAGTATAAGATAATGGCTTCCTATTGCTTTAATTTTGTATCTATATGAGACTATGGATTTTCACTAAACTGATTTTTTAAATTTTTAAAAAATTTTATTGAAGTATAGTTGATTTACAATGTTGTGTTAATTTCTTCTGTACAGCAAAGTGACTCAGTTATACATACATATATATATTCTTTTCCATAATGGTTTGTCATAGGATATTGAATATAGTTCCCTGTGCTATACAGTAGGACCTTGTTGTTTATCCATACTACATATAATAGTTGGCCTCTACTAATCCCAAACTCCCAATCCTGCCCTCCCCCTTGGCAACCACAAATCTGTTCTCTATGTCTGTGAGTCTGTTTTTGTTTCACAGATGCGTTGGTTTGTGTCATACTTAGATAACACATATAAGTGATATCATCAGGTATTTGTTTTTCTCTTTCTGACTTACTTCACTTAGTATGATAATCTCTAGGCCTATCCATGTTGCTGCAGATGGCATCATTTCATCCTTTTCTGATGGCTGAGTAATACTCCATGGTATGTATGTACCACCTTTTCTTTGTCATTCATCTGTCGACGGACATTTAGGTTGTTTCGATGTCTTGGCTATTGTAAATAGTGTTGCTATGAATATAGGGGTGCACATATCTTTTCAGATTATAGTTTTGTCTGGGTATATGCCCAGCAGTGGGACTGCTGGATCATATGGCAACTCTATTTTTAGTTTTTTGAGGAACCTCCATACTGTTTTCCATAGTGGCTCTACCAATTTACATTCCCAACAACAGTGTAAAAGACTTCCCTTTTTTCCACACCCCCTCCAGCATTTGTTACTTGTAGACGTTTTCATGATGGCCATTCTGACTGGTGTGAGGTGGTACATCATTGTAGTTTTGATTTGCGTTTCTCTTTTAGTGATGTTGAGCATCTTTTCATGTGCCTATTGGCCATCTGTATGTCTTTTTTGGACACTAAACTTGTTGTTCTCATCATTTCATGATGTATGTAAGTCAGATCATTACACTGTACACCTTAAACTTATACAGCACGATATGTCAATTATATCACAATAAAACTGGACAAAAAGGGGGGCAAAAAAGATAATGACTTTCCTGAGTGTGCCCTGAAATGTGTGATTACAATTAATATCATGAGTAGAGACATACTAACATATTACTAGTGAAGGCATCCCAGCTCAGTAAACCTGAAGTTTGAGAACATTAACAATCAGGTGCTGGGCTTCCCTGGTGGCGCAGTGGTTAAGAATCCGCCTGCCAGTGCAGGGGACAAGGGTTCAAGCCCTGGTCCGGGAAGATCCCACATGCCATGGAGCAACTAAACCCATGCACCACAACTACTGAGCCTGCGCTCTAAAGCCTGTGTGCCACAACTACTGAGCCTGAGTGCCTAGAGCCCGTGCTCTGAAACAAAGAGAAGCCACCGCAATGAAAAGTCCGCGCACCGCAATGAAGAGTAGCCCCTGCTCGCCGCAACTAGAGAAAGCCCACATTGCAGCAACAAAGACCCAATGCAGCCAAAAAATAAACTAAATAAATTTTAAAAATCAGGTGCTAAAGTAGTAGTAATATTTATACTTTACATGAAGTCAAGTTAAATACTGGGAGGGGGCAAAAAATCATGATAAGCAGGTTCCTGAGATTTCTTACAGTCAGTTCATAATCTTGATATTATTTTCACTAGCTTTTCTCCTGATTTTTAAAATGAATACATATGGTGTAATGTTAGCTAGCATATTTCCCTCTAGACCAACAATATTTTTTAAAATTGAGAACTCAAAAAACCAAGAAAACCTAGTGATAAAGGCATTTTATTTCTACTTTACTAATACTGGAAATTAAAAAAAGAAAGTAATAAGAGCCTGTCTGGTAAATGAGGGTGGTGGAAACTGTATCTGGTTTGCTTGCTGTCCGCCATGGAGAAGAGGGTCAGCAAGTTCCATGGGAAGGCACCATACTTGCAATGAATTTATCAGGAACTCACCAGGCATCATCCCAGAGCTTTCAGAAAAGCAGAGCTTAGGTTGCTTCCATGTCCTGGCAATTGTAAATAGAGCTGCAATGAACATTTTGGTACATGACTCTTTTTGAATTATGGTTTTCTCAGGGTATATGCCCAGTAGTGGGACTGCTGGGTCGTATGGTAGTTCTATATTTAGTTTTTTTTTTAATTAATTAATTTTTGGCTGTGTTGGGTCTTCGTTTCTGTGTAAGGGCTTTCTCTAGTTGCGGCAAGCAGGGGCCACTCTTAATCGCGGTGCGCGGGCCTCTCTATCGCGGCCTCTCTTGTTGGGAGCACAGGCTCCAGACGCGCAGGCTCAGTAGTTGTGGCTCACGGGCCCAGTTGCTCCGCGGCATGTGGGATCTTCCCAGACCAGGGCTCGAACCCGTGTCCCCTGCATTGGCAGGCAGATTCTCAACCACTGCGCTACCAGGGAAGCCTCTGTATTTAGTTTTCTAAGGAACCTCCATACTATTCTCCACAGTGGCTATAGCAATTTACATTCCCACCAACAGTGCAAGAGGGTTCCCCTTTCTCCACACCCTCTCCAGCATTTATTGTTTGTAGATTTTTTGATGATGGCCATTCTGACCCGTGTGAGTGATACCTCACTGTAGTTTTGATTTGCATTTCTCTAATGATTAATGATGTTGAGCATCTTTTCATGTGTTTGCTGGCCATCTGTATATCTTCTTTGGAGAAATGTCTATTTAGGTCTTCCACCCATTTTTGGATTAGGTTGTTTGTTTTATTGATATTGAGCTGCATGAGCTGCTTGTAAATTTTGGAGATTAACCCTTTGTCAGTTGCTTCGTTTGCAAATATTTTCTCCCATTCTGAGGGTTGTCTTTTCATCTTGTTTATGGTTTCCCTTGCTGTGCAAAAGCTTTTAAGTTTCATTAGGTCCCATTTGTTTATTTTTGTTTTTATTTCCATTTCTCTAGGAGGTGGGCCAAAAAGGATCTTGCTGTGATTTATGTCATAGAGTGTTCTGCCTATGTTTTCCTCTAACAGTTTGATGGTATCTGGCCTTACATTTAGGTCTTTAATCCATTTTGAGTTTATTTTTGTGTATGGTGTTAGGGAGTGTTCTAATTTCATTCTTTTACATGTAGCTGTCCAGTTTTCCCAGCACCACTTACTGAAGAGGCTGTCTTTTCTCCACTGTATATTCTTGCCTCCTTTATCAAAGATGAGGTGACCATATGTGCGTGGGTTTCCATCAACAGATGAATGGATAAAGAAGATGTGGCACATATATACAATGGAATATTACTCAGCCATAAAAAGGAATGAAACTGAGTTATTGGTAGTGAGGTAGATGGACCTAGAGACTGTCATACAGAGTGAAGTAAGTCAGAAAGAGAAAAACAAATACCATATGCTAACACACACATATATATTAAATCTAAAAAAGAAAAAATGGTCATGAAGAACCTAGGGGAAGGACAGGAATAAAGATGCAGACCTACTAGAGAACGGACTTGAGGATACGGGGAGGGGGAAGGGTAAGCTGGGACAAAGCGAGAGAGTGGCATGGACATATATACACTACCAAACGTAAAATAGCTAGCTAGTGGGAAGCAGCTGCATAGCACAGGGAGATCAGCTCGGTGCTTTGTGACCGTCTAGAGGGGTGGGATAGGGAGGGTGGGAGGGAGGGAGACGCAAGAGGGAAGAGATATGGGGACGTATGTATATGTATAACTGATTCACTTTGTTATAAAGCAGAAGCTAACACACCACTGTAAAGCAATTATACTCCAATAGAGATGTTAAAAAGAAAAAAAGAAAAGCACAACTTTCAGAAAAGCAGTTTGCATCTGGTTACATGTTTACTTACCATGCCCTCAAAGCCAAAACCTTTTAACTTGGTAACGGTTGCGTTCTTTGACTAGGAAGTAGTTATAGGGACGAGGTACAAAAAATAATAAGCATGCAGCCCTTTATTTAGTTTTGCAAAGTCTCTGCTTATAGTTCTGTATATTACATAACTGTGTTATACAAATACATTTATTTACAAAAACACTCTAGCTGTGCAAACTTGTTGCTTTTTAAAAATGTCCAGGAAGTTCCATTTCTGCCCATCCCAAGATATATTTTTAAAGCATGCATAAAAATTAACTTTGGTGTGGGAAAGCTACTCTATGTGCTGTCACATACAGTATTTTTGGTCTATTTATATATTTACAAAAATTGGTCAGTTTACAGAACCGTACAGAAGTGTACATTCTAAAATCCACAATGCAATCGTGTGGGTTACCAGGTCTCAGAAAACAAAGGAAGGATTTAGATACTGCAAAGAAAACAACCAGAGAATCCCAATATGTTAGAAAAGAGAAAAAAGAAAGAAACAGAACAAAACTAGCTTGCTTGGGCCGGCAAATTATTATACATAATTTTCATGGCAGTGCAGTAGGGTTGATCATTGCCTTCTACATGTGCCTCTGCGTTGGCTTGTGTAGAAGTTCATTGGCTTATTGTCTAGCACGCTACTTTCAAATGTACAATGCTACAGTATCAAAATGTTTTGGCAAAAAAGATCTCGAAAGGAACCATGAAGTTTTGACAAAAATAGAAATCTGTAATAAAGCTAAATAACACTAAAATAAAAGGAAATATTATAGTATCTGTTTTACAATTTGTATAGTCACACTTGTGTATTTCTCTGTTCACGTCTAGTCTCCGTAATGAAAAATATTTTTATACAAAACATACTAAAATTCTGGAATCATACATGTTTTACATGCTTCATACATTTTTTTCTTGTCTCACCACACCCTTCTCTCCTGCCATACTCTCTTTTGGTAACACATGCTTACTTCATTGAACAGGTATTGAATAGAGACAGTAAACACTATGTAATGATAACAGCGACAAAGTAAAAAAACAAACAAGCTTTACTGAAATCTATTAATCCAGTATTTAGCACATACTTAGCATTAAACCTCAAACAGTACAGCGATATGTTACATTCTCTTGTGAAAACACTTGTCGAAGACTGTTAAAAATTTTTTTGTTCTTAAATGCAACTCCGACTCGTGCCTAATAGGATTTGGCCTTTAAGAGGTTTCCTTTGCTGTGGACTGGGTGGCTTTGCTTGAACTTCCGCTCTGTGCCTTGTAGCTGGTGAGGCTAGGAGTATGGATGGTTCTGATGCTCTTGGCACCTTGATTCAGTGAAGCTGGGGAGGCAGGGGGGGGCAGGGAGGAGGAGAAGGAAGGAGGGGCTGCTCGGCCATTCTGAGTCTGCAGTGAGAATGAGAGATGGTGACCTTTACCTGTATGAGTGGGGCTCTGAAACTTCAAGGAGCCATTAGAGACAGAGGGGATGAGGGAGGCAGAGGGAGCAGATCGTCCTGTTTGGGGGCTGAGAGGGTTAGAAGGAACCGATGGTTTAGTAGCAGGTGGATTAGGGAAGTTAGAGCTGTCACCACTAGAAGAAGGCAGAGAACTGCTTTTCCCAGAGCTGGGAGAAAGGGCTGGAATCTTAGAAGCAGGTAAGGAGGGGAAAGTAGGCTTACAGTCCCCACCAGCTTTCTTAGCACTTCCATTAGCCTGCAAATAAAGATGGCAGGAGACAGTTTGTCAGAAAGCTGGTAACACCATCAATCCACAGGGTCTGGCAACACAGCCCTTCTGAGAGTCATTAAATCAAAGACACCAAACCAAACCAGTTCAAGGCCTGAGCTAAGTCTTGTCGTGCTGTACTGGACCTGGGAGAAACCCCCGAAGTGCAGAGCAGAGGGTGTACAGAACAGGGAAGAAGGAAGAAGAGTGTTTGTGAGAACAGGCACATCATTCTACTACCGTCTCCGGGCGCTGGGTGGAGACGTGAGGGTTGCGTGAGGGCTGTTACTGGGGCGGGGCTGAGGCATCGTGACGGAGTGTTAATGGGCCTCTAGTGCGATGCCGTCCACGTACACGTTAGTGCTGGTGACTTTCAGGGCAGCTTTGTCTGTCTCGGTTTCCCAAGGTGTTCTGATGAACCACTACACTCCCCCAAGGAAAGCCACCTGGCCCGCCACCTTGTGTTAACAGGTCAACTTTGGAGTCACAAAGTATAAGCTGTTTCACTGCGAGCATGCAAAAGAGTGGTGAGAAATTCAACAGAGGCTTTTAGACTCTCTTCATGCCCCCAGATCCAGGACGTGTACGTAAACCGTATCTTACAAAGAAAAATGCAATATTTGGTATAAACTAAGTCAGTGACTTGTTTCTTAAGTGCAAGAGCGTCCATCCAATATTGGGTTTAAGGTAAAACTACCTGACGATATTGGCGGGGGTCCTGCAGTTTGGACTGCTTGCCAGGTTTGTCCAGGCTTCCGGGTCTGTTCTTGGAACTCATGGGGATCGGCATCCTGCTCGTCTGAGGGGTTCCCGTGGGGCCCTGTGGGGAGAAGCAGCAAGGGGCGGGGGAGAGAAAGGACACGTGTGAGCGGCTTACCCCCGAGGCCGCGCCACTGTCCACAGAGAAGCTCAACGCGAGAAGCCACAGCCCTACATGCAGGACAGATCTAGGAGACGGACACCAGGAGACACCACTGGGGTTAATTTGAAGAATCAAACAGAATAACACTGCTCCACTACTGATCAAACGGATTTTAATGTGAGTATCAGAGCAATCACTCCAACGGCAAATGGCTGACCCAGCATCCTTTGCGGTTTTCCCAACACCAGTCAGCAACAGAGGTAAAAACAGAATCAATTAGCTGTTAGACACCTAGTTGTTGTTGTTCTGAAGGCGAGGGAGAAAGTGTGAGAGGAAGGATCATTGCGAACAGACAACGAGACCAAACGAAACGAGCCACCTGAAAGGAAGCAAGTAAATCACAAGACACCTTTCGCTAATGGTGATTATGACAGATTTAAGAAAGCAGCTGGCTCTTTTCATTTTCCGTCAGACCAAGATACCTTACGTGAAGCTGAAGGTACAGACGAGGGGGGCTCTAGGGCAGTGGGAGCTTCATCCAGGACTAGCAAGGACTGGGGACAGGCCTCCTGGGCCACGTGGGATGAGCTTGCAACAGACTCTCTGTTGGAGGAACACGAGGTATCAACTAGGGCTTTGGGACTCATCTCACTGATCGTATTTTCCAGCTGTTTGATGGTCTGCTCCAGGCTGTCCAACGTCCTGTAGGTATTTTTTCTGATTTCATCAGTTCTCGAAATCGGAGCTGTGCTCTCCAGACTGGGCTGCTCTAGTCTCCTGAGCATACCTTTCGGGGTGTCTTCGGATCGAGACCCGCTGATCTCGAAGCGCTTGGCTTCTCTGTGCTGCTTCAAAGTGCCGTCCTCTTCCTCCTCTTCATAGACCACCACCTGCAACGTCTTCTTCCCCGTCTTGGTTCCCGTGCGAATGGCTTGCGTAAGAGCGGCGAGCTGCTTTTTCGGGAATTTGAATTTGAACTTTTTCTTGGGGCTTTCAAACTGGTCGTCGGTCGTGTCGCCCTGGCTTTCTGAACTTGGAGAATCGGCTGGGTTGAACTTGCTCTGCTCGGTTCTAGTCACTTCCTGTCCTCCTGATATTCCGGTCTCCGCTGAAAGGAAGTGCGGCTGGAATTCACTCTCAGCCTCCCGCCCTGCTCCGAGGTTGCCCGAGGCCCCCTCCTTAGGAAGCTTTTGGGAGATGTTACTCTGGACCGCAGTATCTCCATTCTCCTCCTCTTCCTCTATCTTCTCCTCTGTCATCATTCTCTCCAGTTCCTCGTCGCATTCCTCAAATATGGTTGAAAGTCTCTTGTATGCGGACCGGATGTCCATGGGTTCATCAAAAATGATGATCACGGGTTTCTTGTCCAGGCACACGACCGGCTCTTCGCTGTCAGTGCCTTCTTGCTGGGAAGCTGTCTCTTTTTTGGCGTCAATGTTGACCGTCTGTACATCTTGCCCCTGTTTGCTCACTATGTCGCGGACCTCCCCGCTGGAGAGAACTTGGACCGCGGTTTTGGTGATCATGAAGGCAATGCTGTCGGTGGTTGCACTCTCCTCGGTGGGAGAGCCTGCCGTTGACTCTCCATCCTCATCAGGCGTCACGTTAGCGGGCCTGGCTCCCTTCGGTCTTAGGACAACTTGGCCAAACTCTGTCAAGGGAACCTCTCGGTCTTGAGTTTTGACATCACGAATAGTCGATTCGGTTGATCTAGTGGGAGAGGGAAGGTGACACTTATCTGTATTTTCTTGTCCTTGCTGGATCACCCCCTTTGTCTTCCCATAATTCATCTTCTGATTCTCAGTGTCACATACAGGGTACGGCAGCCCTGAGATTTTAGGTCCTTTGTTGATTTCATCTTCTAAGGAACTAACGCCAGAGAAACTAGAATTGACCCTGGACACGTTTTTCTGGGAATAGTTTCTACCGTCTCTAAGTAAACTCTTAGTGGATATGGAACTTTCCTTCATTAAGATGTCAGTTTTGTATTCTGATGTTCTTGCTGCATCAGAAATACTATTCTCCATTCCTCTTTCCCACTTAGGATGGTCACTAGGTATGGAAGCCCCTGCGGTAACCTGGGAGGGAGAGTGGAGGAGGGAAACCACACATAGTGATCAGAAATGGATCTGCAAAGGGAGGGAATTAATCTGCATGGTATCAGTTGGAACACAGACCTGGTGGACTCACCTTCCAGGATTCCATTTGGGGGCCATTTTCATATTCAACATCAGATTTCCGTACGTCTTCGTGGAAAAATTCCAAATTCTGGTAGAATAGTGTAGGACATGTTACTCCACAAAACCACACCCCCCCAAAGTGGGCTACAACTAGATTGTTTCTTTAATTACACTTCAAAACATGCGGGCCAAGCACATTCGTTACACACCAGTCCAAAGCCTACAGCTCTGTTTACCTTGGGTGGCTTGGTTCTCCAACTTCCAAAAATGCCCTGTGTTTGCACAAGATGAAAATCTCAATTAGCAAAATATTTCAAGGATTTCAAATTTTGGTGGGAGGAGCAGTTAAGAGAATAAAGGGACCAGTTCTGGACCAACACACCTCCTCTTTTCAACATCTGATTGTGAGCTTAGCCGACTCTAAAACCAGAAGAGTGGCATGGCATCGTAGAAAGCACAATACATGAGCAGGCAGATTTTGACTCTAACCCGGATCTGCCACTTAACTGTGTTATTTTAGGCAAGTCATTTCACCTCCTTGGGCCTCAGTTTTCTTGCTTATAAACCAAGGAACTAGACCAGGAAAGTTTTCACGTCTCTGCCAACTAGTTATTTCATATTTCAGTCTCATCTCTGCTTCTTGTTTGGGGATTGTCCTATAACGACTCTGCATTGCTTGGGTATGGTACTTTGAGATGAAAAAAAACCATTTTTCCCTGGTCAAATCACAGATTTGAAAACATACTTGCAGTTTGTACTTAAACTTGCCAAGTAAAGTGTCAAAATGACCTTCACGCTAATCGTAGCCAAGATGATCAAATCCCAATTCAGAGTGACAGTGCTGCCAATGCTGCCAAGACGTCATCTAAACATTTACAAGACAGATACTTGAGGCTCAAGCGGTGACTGTGACAACATGATCCAGCTTTTCCTTGAAACAAGAATTTTTAATGTAATACCCATTAACAAAGACTCCAGCTTTCATCCATGAAGATCTGGGTACTCTACAATTTTTCTGCTTGGCCCTCTGGTGGTACAAACAAATCAAAACCCTTTAAAATGGTTTCCGTTTGACCTAGACATTTCAATTCTCATTTCTGGGTATTTATACCAAATAGGTAATCAGGTACAATATTTTAACTACATGATTCAGCTCTGGTTCTCTGTGTGCTCTGATGCCGAGGAAAGCTGCACTTCTGAGGTTCTCACCGAGAGATTCAGAAGGTAAGAGCCCAGCAGTGAGAACCGGGTATGGAGAATGCTCCACCAGGCACGGGTGTATCGGTAGCCTCGGGCCCTGCCACCATGCTACCACTAGCCATGCCTTGTCACTTCCAAGGCACTGCTGTCCTTTCTTCTGGCTGTAGGAGCCCAAGAGGAAGAGGTGATTAGAACAGGATGGGACACGATCCCAAGAAGCCTGTTGGGTTAAAGCAATGACGACACAACGAAGCGCAAGAACCCAGGCTCCACCAAAGACAGCCTAGAGCGATCCTGCGGCCTGGTTAAAACCAGAAAGAATGTCTGTACACGTTCAAGCAATAACGCACAGAGACAACAAAGTCAGCATTTATCACATGGAAATACGGCACAGGATCCAAGGTGCATGAGCCACCAGACACCTCCTGTTTAACTTCCCGTCAGCCGCATCAGGCCCCAAACAAGAGCAACGAGATTCAGCTGCTACAATGAGATTCAGTGGAACAATATCATCTCTTTGGTGGGATTTTAAATTTAGAATCAACAACGAATGCATCAAGTAAACGTTGCAAGAAGAAAAATAAATGAGGTTTCAGCTCCAAACAGGGAGTCAGCGTATCATGCTAGGACCTGAGTGCGACTTTACCCTTGAGTCACAGGAGGAATTGCATCTGCAGGGCTACTGTTCTGCTGGCCTCATTGATTGGGGGGTTAGGGCTGGCATCTGTTCTGATTGGTCAGGGCCCGTGTCATACCCACTGTTAAATATTTCAAATGCCACCCAGCAATATACGTAATTTAAAACAGATCTACTAGCAGGAATCCTCCAATGGAAAGTCAGTAAGATAAAGATGTCAAGTGTAGGTTTCACATGACCCAGCATTTTTGGAAGTGGGCTAGAAAAGTGAAAGCCTGGATCAAAGTAAGGGCATCAGCTTTGTCCAGGGTAACTTGTTCACGGTCGTCATGTAATCTCACAACGATATCTTAGGTAGTCTTAGATAGTCAGGACTCTGCAGGAAAGGTAGTTAAGCCTCATTAATATCTGTTTTGGGGCCCCGAGGTTTGGGTTGTTCAGACAACTGGTGAAGCAGGGACCATATGCATTTGGGGAAGAAACCAAAATTGGAAACATAAGTTGTAGAAAAATTGCATAAAAGTAAGTACTAGACTAGCACTTCATAATAAGAGGAAAAAAACTTTAAGAAACATTTGAGTTACAGAAGGGTAGATGAATAGCCCAGGAAGAGGTTAATAATGGCAATACTTTGGGGACAGGTCTGATAGTCACGGTTATTAAGTAGATCCGTCTACTGAGTATAATTATCCAGAAAAAGCATCTGTAATTAAACCTAGTGTTTAATGCCCTGGTGTTGGGCATTCAGTACAGACCTGCTTAGTATCTGATGGACCCTTGATTGAGATCAGTGTGATCGATGGAATATGGATTTCTAATTGCAGGGCAAGAAACCCCATGCAGCTTTTTAGCAAATTAGCAAAATTCTACAATGAGATGATGATTGTATCCAGAGGGATCTTCGAGAAGCTCCGGGCCAGTGTTTAAAAGAAACGGTCACACTGGCCCAAGTACAGCACATAACTCAGGACCTGCCAGGACCTTCTGTGAATTGGCTTTAATAAGGCCACAGAAGGAAAGTCCACAGACTGAAGAAGCAACGTATTTCCAGTGTGATAATTATGGGTTCAATTCCCATTAATAGGAGGCTTCCCTCACAAGAAGGATTTATCCAGACAGTCTCCTAATCTCCCCCGTGCCTAGAGAGCCCCCATCCCCATTGCCTGGTTAACAGCTCCACTTGCCAGATCCGTGGCTGGCGGAGTTTACACGAGGGCTCTGGGAAAGCTGGGAGCCGGGGGGGAGCAGGTCAGCCTCTGTGGGGGGCTGCACGGCTGAGAGCTGTAAGCCCCAGGACTGCATCTCTTGAAGGACTGTGCTAGAATAGCCCTCCGATTGTGTGATCCTGTATCTCTTTCACTGAGCTTACTTATTCCTGCACTGAGGTACCTATGCGGAGTGACTACTGGGCTATATATTATGGCTGATTTGTTTGACTTTATTTAAAGGACGCTAGAACCTTTGAATTCTAAGATACAAGTTCCTGGCACAAAATGTTAAGGCTTGAGTTGGTCATGATAAGCTTTTTACCCTGAAATTTAGACAGAGGCTTCATTTAAATAAGATGGCTCTATTTCCAAAAATCACAAAAGCTCTAGATTCAACTTACAAAGTTGAAGTTCAAATATGCAGGTTAATCTCCTCTCCTTAAAGTTCTATGTCATGACAGTGACCTCTGTTTCAGAGCCTGGACGTCTGTTTGGAAGCCATGAGAATGCCACAAAGTTTAGTGGCACTAAAACGATACTGAACTTACTACCTTGGCAGGTACACTTTGAGAATTTCTAAGAGTAACAAAAACTCTGTTTGGCATCCTCGAACATGTGTGCAAATACATGTGTGTATGTTTCCATGGATACGCCTGCGGATGGCAGATAGACAGCTCTGCTATGCATTCTCTTCCTGGAATCTAAAGCTTTCACCTACTTTTAACGTAGATGTCTTTGGTCCAGAAGACATGATACAAATTAGAAAAACTGCTACCTACTTGGTTGATGTTTGCATTTGTTCCACCAGCATTGTTCTAGAAAATCTTGAAAGGTGTATGTATATCTTTGGTTTGGGAAGATAATGCCTGAATTCTGCATAAACTGTTGTGTGCTGTGCACAGGAAGGAACACAGCGTCCGCTCAGGAAACCTGAGCCAGAGATCTCTGGTGAAACCCCAAGCTGTGTCTCCATTAGTTTAAAAAAGAAAAAAAGAAGGGTGAGGAAGAAAGAGAAGGTACAGAAGCTCAAGCACAGAGCAGTATTAGTGTCAGAGCAAGGAAAGAAGGACGGCCCGCCGGGTGGCCAACGTGTAATTGCCACGTTACCTTCTTCTCCTTGGGGAGGGCTGTGGCCCCCGGCCTAGTGTCTTTAAGGTGACTGTCAGCCCGGGACTGCTCAGCGTGACTGTTTGAATTTACATCCATAAAGGAACACTTCTGGAATGCCTAAGGAATTAAAACACTGAGTTAACAGGGATCCGAGTGCAGCAAGGAGGTCAGAGGGAACAGGCAGGGAATCCAGAGGATCTCCCGGTCGAGACCCCGGCCTGGTCCTACATGCGGGTCACGCCAGGGCGTCAGCGCCCTGCAAACCGGCTCCCCATCTGACCTCAGGTCAGCAAAGCCCGGGCCAAAGGCTTCCTTATTTTCTGGTCCAGGCTAAGATTAAATGGATAGAGCCTTTGAAAAGAACGCCCCTTCTTCCTGTCCGGGTGAACCTGATTTGCATTTAGTAGGGCTTCTTTTAAAGGGCTTTGACCTTTAAAAAATGCTGAATACGTAAATGAATTAAGAAGCTGTCTTTTTTTCCTCTTCATTTTAGAGGGGCACAAGATATCGCAAACCATTAAACCTTAAAAGGAAAGAAATCCTTAACAATTCGCTGTCTGCAGTAGCAACATACCGCTGCGCCCTGGGTAGTTCTGACTCACGTAGAATAAAGCAAGCTCTTCAGCACGCAAGAGATCCTGAGCGGCCTGGGAGCTGCCTGACCCCCAAAGACTTGTCTCTGAAAACTAATGATGGATCGTAGTTATACGAGCCCAGGGCCACTCCTGTGAACACTGAGTGAGGGAGGTCGGTTCTCAGAGAGAAAGCATCTGCTGTGTCTATAGGGCAGAAAAGAAGTGACAATATATATGATCGCGAGAGCAGGAGAGACGGTAACCCAAGCAGCAAAATGTCCTGAGATCGGTGATTCTCAATCAGGCTACATGACACCCAGTTGAAAAAAATACTGTTACCCAGGCCTCACCCAGAGCATAATTAAATCAGACTCTCTGGGCTGTAGGATTTTTTTTTTTTTTTAACTCCTCAAATTATTCTAATGTGCAGGCAGGATTAAAGAGCAGTTACTGAAGTGAATAATTTCAACTGATCGCCTCGTATCTCCTTAATGTCAAATACTGTCATTTGGAAATAACTGCAGGCACAAAGAATACCTCACGCTTTCCCCAGGTGAACGTTCCAGCACAGGTTTTAAAATACTAGCGGAGCGGATGCCTGGGACCTTCCCCGGCCTGCTCTTCTCTCGCTCTGCTGGCTCCCAGTTCCCTCCTTAGACACCCACCCAGTTCTCGTGGGCCCTGGAGGTGCCCGGGGCTCTGCTTGCTAAGAGCCACTCGGCATTTCCGTTGGGCTGTTAGACCCTGGACTCGGGAGCTTGTGGATTCTTCTGATGCCTGGTGACGCAGAGCAGGAAAGCTGTTCCACGATTACACTCGGGGCGGGCGGGGTGGGTGGGTGGCGGTGCTGCAGCTGCTCCTTCCTGCCTCAGAGGGGCTGGCGGGTGGGGGAGGCGTCCGACTCGAGAGCCTGCAAAGGCTCCAGCATGGCCGCTGGCCGACTCTTCGATGCAGCAGGCTGGCTAATGAGGTTTGGTTACCTTAGGGTCAGAGTACTTCACTCACCACTGTTACCTGACCACCAATAACATAACAAGAAGCCAGATACTCTGCCTTTGTAAAGCTTTCAGTCAAAGGAAGCATCGAAGATACTAGCTTTCAATGGAGGGAGATATCCTCAAGTGACGGGCTCTAAGTGGCTGGAACAAAAATTACTTCTCTCGGGGGCTAGTGCAGGATTATTCACAAGCTTAAAAGCCTCACTTCTTTGATCATTAGTGCTTGTTGTTCACCCTTCACAAATGAGAAGCTATCTAGCGCTTAGTCATCCATTTGAAACAAACCAGGTCATGATTTATTTATACCATGATTTATTTAGTATTTATACCATACTTTAATATTGGAGTATAACTGATTTACAATGTTGTGTTAGTTTCAGGTGTACAGCAAAGTGACTCAGTTACACGTATACCTATTTTTCAAATTCTTTTCCCATTTAAGTTATTACAGAATATTGAGTAGAGTTCCCTATGCTATACAGTAGGTCCTTGTTGTTTATTTTATATATAGTAGTGTGTATATGTTAATCCAAAACTCCTAATTAATCCCTCCCCTGCCGTCACCTTTTCCCTTTGGCAGCCGTAAATTTATTTTCTTAGTCTGTGAGTCTGTTGCTGTTTTGTATCGTTTGTATCGTTTATTTATGTTTTTGATTCCACATATAAGTGGTACCATATGGTATTTGTCTTTGTCTGAGTTACTTCACTTAGTATGATAATCTCTAGGTCCATCCATGTTCTGCAAGTGGCATTATTTCATTCTTTTTTTATGGCTGAGTAATATTCCATTGTATATAGGTACCACATCTTCTTTATCCATTCATATGTCCATGGACATTTAGGTTGCTTCCATGACTTGGCTATTATAAATAGTGTTGCTATGAACATTGGGATGCACGTATCTTTTTGAATTATGGTTTTCTCCAGATATATGCCCAGTAGTGGGACTGCTGGGTCATATGATAGTTCTATTTGTAGTTTTTTAAGGAACCTCCATACTGTTCTCCATAGTGGCTGTATCAATTTACATTCCCACCAACAGTGTAGGAGGATTCCCTTTTCTCCACACCATCTCCAGCGCTTATTGTTTTGTAGACTTTTTGATGATGGCCATTCTGACTGGTGTGAGGTGATACCTTATTGTAATTCTGATTTGCATTTCTCTAATAATTAGGAATGTTGAGCATCTTTTCATGTGCTTTTGGCCATCTATATGTCTTCTTTGGAGAAATGTCTATTTAGATCTTCTGCCCATTGTTTTTTATTTTTAATAAATGTAGAGTTTACAATAAATACTATTATGTGTTCATTAATCTTTATTAAGACATCACTAATAATTAATCAATTAAAGAAAATAACTACTTGTTGGAGAAAGAAAGCAACAGTAAATACCCTGGTGGGATTTTGGAATTTTTTTTTGTGTGTGTGTGGTATCAGGATATTTGTCTTTCTCTGTCTGACTTACTTCACTTAATATGATAATCTCTATGTCCATCCATGTTGCTGCAAAAGGCATTATTTCATTCTTTTTAATGTTTCTGCCCATTTTTTGATTGAGCTGGTTTTTTTTTTTTTTGATAGTGAGCTGCATGAGCTGTTTATATATTTTGGAGATTAATCCCTTGTTGGTTGCTTCGTTTGCAAATATTTTCTCCCATTCTGTAGGTTGTCTTTTCATTTTGTTTATGGTTTCCTTTGCTGTGCAAAAGCTTTTAAGTTTAATTAGGTTCCATTTGTTTATTCTTGTTTTTATTTTCATTACTCTAGGAGGTGAATCCAAAAAGATATTGCTACAATTTGTGTCAGAGTGTTCTGCCTATGTTCTCCTCTAAGGGTTTTATAGTATCCAGTGTTACATTTAGGTCTTTAATCCATTTTAAATATATTTTTGTGTGTGGTGTAAGAGAATGTTCTAATTTCATTATCTTACATGTAGCTGTCTAGTTTTCCCAGCACCACTTATTGAAGAGGCTGTCTTTTCTCCATTGTATATTCTTGCCTCCTTGGTTGAAGATTAACTGACCATAGGTGCATGGGTTTATTTCTGGGCTTTCTATCCTGTTCCATTGATCTATTGAATGTATTTCTCGTTTTGTGCCAGCACCATACTGTTTTGATTACTGTAGCTCTGTAGTACTGTCTGAAGTCAGGGAGCCTGATGCCTCCAGCTCCATTTTTCTTTCTCAAGCTTGCATTGACTATTCAGGGTCTTTTGTATTTCCATATAAATTAAAGAATTTTTTTTTGTTCTGTGAAAAATGCCATTGGTAGTTGGATAGGGATTGCATTGAATCTGGAGATTGGCTTGGGTAGTATAGTCATTTTGAGAATACTGATTCTTCCAATCCAAGAACATGGTATATCCTTCCATCTGTTTGCATCATCTTCGATTTCTTTCATCAGCGTCTTATAGTTTTCAGAGTACAGGTCTTTTGCCTCCTTGGGTAGGTTTATTTCTAGGTATTTAATTCTTTTTGATGCGATGGTAAATGGGATTGTTTCCTTCATTTCTTTTTCTGATCTTTCATTGTTAGTGTATAGGAATGCAACAGATTTCTGTGTATTAATTTTATGTCCTGCAACTTTACTGAATTCATCGATGAGCTCTGATAGTTTTCAGGCAGCATCTTTAGGATTTTCGGTGTATAGTGTCATGTCATCTACAGACAGTGACAGTATTACTTCTTCTTTTCCAATTTGGATTCCTTTCATTTCTTTTTCTTCTCTGATTGCCATGGCTAGGACTTCTAAGACTACGTTGAACGAAAGTGGCGAGTGTGAACATCCGTGTCTTGTTCCTGATCTTAGAGGAAATGCTTTCAGCTTTTCACTGTTGACGTTAGCTGTGGGTTTGTCACATATGGCCTTTATTATGTTGAGGTAGGTTCCCTCTATGCCCACTTTCTGGAGAGTTTTTATCATAAATCGGTGTTGAATTTTGTTGAAAGCTTTTTCTGCATCTGTTGAGATGATCACATGGTTTTTATTCTTCAATTTGTTAATGTGGTGTATCACACTGATTGATTTGCAGATATTGAAAAATTCTTGCATCCCTGGGATAAATCCCACTTGATCGTGGTGTATGATCCTTTTAATGCATTGTCGTATTTGGTCTGCTAGTATTCTGTTGAGGATTTTTGCGTCTATGTTCATCAGTTTTCTCTTTTAGTGATACCTCTGTCTGGTTTCGGTATCAGGGTGATAGTGGCCACAAAGAACAAGTTTGGGAGCATTCCTTCCTCTGCAATCTTCTGGAATAGTTTGAGAAGGACAGGTGTTAACTCTTCTCTAAATGTTTGATAGAATTTGCCTGTGAAACCACCTGGTCCTGGATTTTTGTGTGTTGGGAGTTTTTAAATCACAGTTTCGATTTCAGTACTTGTGACTGGTCTGTTCATATTTTCTATTTCTTCCTGGTTCAGTCTTGGGAGATTGTACCTTTCTAAGAATTTGTCCATTTCTTCTAGGTTGTCCATTTTATTGGCATATAGTTGCTTGTAGTAATCTCTTATTATCCTTTGTATTTCTGTAGTGTCCGTTGTAACTTCTCCTTTTTCACTTCTAATTTTGTTGGTTTGAGCCCTCTCCCTTTTTTTCTTGATGAGTCTGGCTAAAGGTTTATCAATCTGTTTATCTTTTCAGAGAACCAACTTTTAGTTTCATTGATCTTTTCTACTGCTTT
Source organism: Phocoena sinus (assembly GCF_008692025.1). Lineage (NCBI taxonomy): Eukaryota > Metazoa > Chordata > Mammalia > Artiodactyla > Phocoenidae > Phocoena > Phocoena sinus. The sequence goes on from NC_045764.1 coordinate 11,326,629, forward strand.
CTTTGTCTCTATTTCATTTATTTCTGCTCTGAGCTTTATGATTTTTTTCCTTCTACTAACTTTGGGTTTTGTCTGTTCTTTTTCTAGTTGTTTTAGGTGTAAGGTTATGTTGTCTGAGAGTTCTGTTTCCTGAGGTAAGATTATATTGCTATATACTTCCCCTTTGAACTGCTTTTGCTATGTCTCATAGGTTTTGCATTGTCCTGTTTTCATTTTCATGTCTCTAGGTATTTTTTTTTAAAAACATCTTTATTGGAGTGTAACTGCTTTACAATGGTGTGTTAGTTTCTGCTTTATAACAAAGTGAATCAGCTATACATATACATATATCCCCTTATCTCTTCCCTCTTGCATCTCCCTCCCTCCCACCCTCCCTATCCCACCCCTCTAGGTGGTCACAAAGCACCTAGCTGATCGCCCTGTGCTATGCAGCTGCTTCCCACTAGCTATAGGTTTGACATTTGGTAGTGTATATATGTCCATGAAACTCTCTCACTTTGTCCCAGCTTACCCTTCCCCCTCCCCGTGTCCTCAAGTCCATTCTCTAGTAGGTCTGTGTCTTTATTCCTGTCCTACCCCTAGGTTCTTCATGCCTTTTTTTTTTTTTAGATTCCATATGTGTTAGCATACAGTATTTGTCTTTCTCTTTACGACTTACTACACTCTGTATGACAGACTCTAGGTCCACCAACCTCACTACAAATAACAATTTCGTTTCTTTTTATGACTAATATTCTATTGTATATATGTGCCGCATCTTCTTTATCCATTCATCTGTCGATGGACACTTAGGTTGCATCCATGTCCTGGCTACTGTAAGTAGAGCTGCAATGAACATTGTGGTATGTGACTCTTTTTGAATTATGGTTTTCTCAGGGTATATGCCCAGTAGTGGGATTGCTGGGTCGTATGGTGGTTCTATTTTCAGCTTTTTAAGGAATCTCCATACTGTTCTCCATAGTGGCAGTATCAATTTACATTCCCACCAACAGTGCAAGAGGGTTCCCTTTTCTTCACACCCTCTCCAGGATTTACTGTTTGTAGATTTTTTTTTTTTTTAAAACATCTTTATTGGGGTATAATTGCTTTACAATGGTGTGTTAGTTTCTGCTTTATAACAAAGTGAATCAGTTATACATATACATATGTTCCCATATGTCTTCTCTCTTGCGTCTCCCTCCCTCCCACTCTCCCTATCCCACCCCTCCAGGCTGTCACAAAGCACCGAGCTAATATCCCTGTGCCTTGCGGCTGCTTCCCCCTAGCTATCTACCTTACATTTGGTAGTGTATATATGTCCATGCCTCTCTCTCGCTTTGTCACAGCTTACCCTTCCCCCTCCCCATATCCTCAAGTCCGTTCTCCAGTAGGTCTGCATCTTTATTCCTGTCTTACCCCTAGGTTCTTCATGACATTTTTTTTCCCTTAAATTCCATATATATGTGTTAGCATACGGTTATTTGTCTTTTTCTTTCTGACTTACTTCACTCTGTATGACAGACTCTAGGTCTATCCATCTCATTACAAATAGCTCAATTTCATTTCTTTTTAAGGCTGAGTAATATTCCATTGTGTATATGTGCCACATCTTCTTTATCCATTCATCCGATGATGGGCGCTTAGGTTGTTTCCATCTCCGGGCTATTGTAAATAGAGCTGCAATGAACATTTTGGTACGTGACTCTTTTTGAATTTTGGTTTTCTCAGGGTATATGCCCAGTAGTGGGATTGCTGGGTCATATGGTAATTCTATTTGTAGTTTTTTAAGGAACCTCCATACTGTTCTCCACAGTGGCTGAACCAATTCACATTCCCACCAACAGTGCAAGAGGGTTCCCTTTTCTCCACACCCTCTCCAGCATTTGTTGTTTCTAGATTTTTTGATGATGGCCATTCTGACTGGTGTGAGATGATATCTCATTGTAGTTTTGATTTGCATTTCTCTAATGATTAATGATGTTGAGCATTCTTTCATGTGTCTGTTGGCAATCTGTATATCTTCTTCAGAGAAACGTCTATTTCTGCCCATTTTTGGATTGGGTTGTTTTTTCTAGGTATTTTTTGATTTCCTCTGATTTCTTCAGTGATCCATTGGTTGTTTAGTAGCATATTGTTTGGCCTCCGCATGTTTGTGGTTTTTCTTTCTTTTCCTTGTAGTTGATTTCTAACCTCATAGCACTGTGGTCAGAAAAGATGCTTGATACAATTTCAATTTTCTTAAATTTACCGAGGCTCGCTTTGTGGTCCAGTGTGTGATCCTGGAAAATGTTCTGCGTGCACTTGAAAAGAATGTGTATTCTGCTGCTTTTGAATGGAATGCTCTATAAATACCAATTAAGTCCATCTGCTCTAATGTGTCATTTAAGGCTTGTGTGTCCTTATTGATTTTCTGTCTGGATGATCTGTCCATTGCTGTAAGTAGGGTGTTAGAGTCCCCCACTATTATTGTGTTACTGCTGAATTCTCCTTTTATGGCTGTTAGCGTTTGCCTTATCTATGGAGATGCTCCTATGTTGGGTGCATATATATTTACAATTGTTATAGCTTCTTCTTGGATTGATCCCTTGATCATTATGTAGTGTCCTTCTTTGTCTCTTGTAACAGTCCTTTAAAGTCTATTTTGTCTGATATGAGAATTGCTACTCCAGCTTTCTTTTGATTTCCATTTCCATGGAATACCTTTTTCCATCCCCTCAGTCTCAGTCTGTATGTGTCCCTAGATCTGAAGTGGGTCTCTTGCAGACAACATATATAAGGGTCTTGTTTATGTATCCATTCAGCCAGTCTGTATCTTTTGTTTGGAGCATTTAATTTGTTTACATTTAAGGTAATTATAGATATGTATATTCTTACTGTCATTTTGTTAATTGTTTTGGGTTTTTGTAGGTCTTTTCTCTTCCCTTCCTTTTGTTCTCTTGTGATTTGATGACTAACTTTAGTGTTGTGTTTAGATTCCTTTTTCTTTTTTGTGTGTATTGTAGATTTTCAGTTTGCGGTTACTATGAGGTTTTTTTTTTTTTTTTTTTTTTTTGCGGTACGCGGGCCTCTCACTGTTCTGGCCTCTCCCGTTGCGGAGCACAGGCTCCGACGCACAGGCTCAGCGGCCATGGCTCACGGGCCCTGCCGCTCCGTAGCATGTGGGCTCTTCCCGGACCGGGGCACGAACCCGTGTCCCCTGCATTGGCAGGTGGACTCTCAACCACTGCGCCACCAGGGAAGGCCCTACTATGAGGTTTTGATATAGCAGTCTGTATGATATATATGAGTGTTTTTAAGTTGCTGGTCTTTTAATTTCAAATGTATTTCTAGTATCCTGCACTTGTACTCTCCTCTTCTCACGACTGCTGGTTTTGATATCACGTTTGTGTGTGAATGATTTCCTGCCTTTACTGGTGAGCTTTCCCATTTGTAATTTTCCTGTTTCCAGTTGTGGCCTTTTCTTTTTCACCTAGAGAAGTTCATTTAGCATTTGTTACAAAGCTGGTCTAGTGGTGCTGAATTCTCTTAGCTTTTGCTTGTCTGTAAAGTTTTTAATTTCTCCATCGAACCTGAATGAGATCCTTGCTGGTAGAGTAATCTTGGTTGTAGGTTTTTCCCTTTCATCACTTTAAAATATTGATATATCATGCCACTTCTTTATAGCCTGCAGAGTTTCTGCTGAAAAAATCAGTTTATAACCTTATGGGGATTCCATTGTATGTTACTTGTTGCTTTTTCCCTTGTTGCATTTAGTATTTTCTCTTTGTCTTTAATGTGTGTCTTGGTGTGTGCTCCTCCTTGGGTTTATCCTGCCTGGGACTCTGTGCTTCCTGGACTTGGGTGACTGTTTCCTTTCCCATGTTAGAGAGGTTTTTAGCTATTCTCTCTTCAAATATTTTCTCGGGCCCTTTCTCTCTCTTCTCCTTCAGGGACCCCTATAATGCAAATGTTGGTGCACCTAATGTTGTCCCAGAGGTCTCTGAAACTGCCTTCATTTCTTTTCATTCTTTATTCTATTCTGCAGCACTGATTTCCACCATTCTGTCTTCCAGCTCACTTATCCGTTCTTCTGTCTCATTTATTCTGCTATTGATTCTTTCTAGGCTATTTTTCATTTCAGTTATTGTACTGTTCATCTCTGTTTCTTCTTTTTATCTTCTAGCTCTTTGTTAAACATTTCTTGCATCTTCTCAGTCTGTGCCTCCATTCTTTTTCCAAGATCTTGGATCATCTTTACTATGAATACTCCAATTCTTTTTTGGGTAGATTGCCTATCTCCCCCTCACTTAGTTGTTTTTCTGGGGTTTTATCTTGTTCCTTCACCTGGAACATATTCCTCTGCTGTCTCATTTGTCTAACTTTCTGTGCTTGTGGTTTCTGTTCTACAGGCTGCAGGGCTGTACTTCCCATTGCTTCTGGTCTCTGCCCCCTGGTGGATGAGGCCTCAGAGGCTTGTGCAGGCTTCCTGGTGGGAGGGGCTGCTTCCTGCCTACTGGTAGGTGGAGCTGCATCTTGTCTCTCTGGTGGGCAAGGCCACGTCAAGGGGTGTGTTTAGAGGTGGCTTTGGGCTAGGGCTGTGTTCCCACCCTGTTGGTTGTTTGGCCTGAGGCATCCCAGCACTGGAGCCTACAGGCTGTCAGGCAGGGCAGGTAAAAATGGAAGCCTCCCAGGGAGCTCACACCAACGAGTACTTCCCAGTATGCCCCCACCAGTGTCTTTGACCCCACAGTGAGCCACAGCTGCCCCCCAACCTCTCCAGGAGACCCTCCAAGACTACCAGGTAGGTCTGGCCCAGGCTCCTATGAAGTCACTGCTTTCTCCCTGGGTTCCAGAGGGCACAAGACCTTGTGTGTGCCCTCCAAGAATGAAGTTTCCATTTCCCCCAGTCCTGTGGAGTTCCTGCGACCAAGCCCCACTGGCCTTCAAAGCCAAATGCTCTGGGGTCTCCTCCTCCCAATTCTAGACCCCCAGGCTGGGGAGCCTGATGTGGGGCTCAGAACTCTCACTTTTGTGGGAGACCCTCTGCACTATAACTATTTTCCAGTTTGTGTGTCGCCCACCAAGTGGGTATGGGATTTGACTTTGTCGTGATTGCGCCCCTCCTTCCGTCTCGTTGTGGCTTCTTTATCTTTGGATGTAGTATATCTTTTGATGTAGTATATCATCTTTTTTTGGTAGGTTCCAGTCTTTTTTGTTGATGGTTGTTCAGCAGTCAGTTGTGATTTTGGTGTTTTTGTGAGAGGTGAGCTGACATCCTTCTACTCCACTATCTCATTCTTTCTCCCTCCATATTTGTTACTTATACCATAATTTGGGGGCAAATCCTACAATGAATGGCCCCAGCATCTGCCTACACATCTTAGGAGAAGCACCAATGCCCAGCAACATGTAGCCCTGACATACCAGTGTCTTAGTCAGAGGGCCCTCAGTGGATAACTGTTGGAGGCCTCCATGCTCTCAACTGTTCCATGAGTCAGTAACTTTATAAATCTATGGTTCCTATGAATGAAATTCTCTGACTAAACTGTTTGATGGAGGCGATGTCTCAGGCCAGTCTGAGTTTTAATGGGGCTGGACAGGGCTCACGCACGTGACAAGTAAACCAGCAGCCCTGTTTTCCCTGGAAAACCCAAGGCGCTTAATGTTGGCAATTACTTCCATGGGAAGCACAGCAGAAGAGCTGAGGTGGAAGTGACATGGTCAGAATGTTCTCCCTCCTCCAAATGAAGAAGGCAGATCCCTGGGCCTGCACAAACTCATCGGTACCTTAGTGAACATGTGCTGGAGCCCGAAGGAGGTTGTGACCTGACCATCAAATCGGCAAAATACCCTACGTTAATTCATGGATCAAAATGAAATACAGACTGTCGTCTAGGAATTGTGTTTTATGACTGATTAGACGAGTTCTTAGAATGTACACCTGGGGCAGATTCACACCATGATCTGAATGTGGGATGAGCTTTGGGTGTAGCCCTGTACCCCCTCCTTAGTCCTAGGAGTAGACTGTGGCAATTAGTTAACACATAAAAATCTAAAAGTAAAGTATCATTTCTCAAATAGAACAAAGAAGACGGGAAACCAAATTATTAAGCTTTTTGGAATCCCTGAAAAGATGACATTGACACTGACTGGAAACTTGGTATGGAGGACAGACGGCCACGTGATTCCAGGCCTGTCATTCTAAGAATTAAAACCAAAGAAGGGGACACCACTTGAAGGGGGCTTTACTCAGTCCTTGGGAAGACAGGACCAATGGCTGGTGTTTCTAATCCCCATCTTAAGTGCTTTTAAAATGAAGCAGGGACTATTTTCACACTGAAAGAGAGAAAAGGAAAGGCAATCCTAGCAGCCAGAGCTAGGAAAGCTTGGGATTGATTTTTTGGTATAAACTTTCTGAGTTGTTTTGTGCAATGGTCATTCCTTACACACGTCTTAAAGGTGCCTGAGAGCCTAGTTCAGTGCCACCTTGGAAAAGTGGAGGCCAAGGCCAGAGATGCAGCTTACATGGCCCAGGGGCATGGGGCTCTTCCCCAGCCAGCCCTCTCTAGCTAATGAACTGGCGTCAGACGCAGCCAGAGTCCCGGATGGGAAGGGCAGGCGGCCACGTCAGTTACCGCATCCACATACCTGGAGTTCTGCCATGATTTTGTCTCCTTCTTCTTCCTCCTCATCCTTGAAGGAGGAAGTAGTGACAGGTGGTGGTGACGGGGCCCAGGCTGAAGCAGGCTCCTCTGCTGGACACTTTGTGGCTCTAGCCTGCAGGCTTGGTCCAGCATCTTCACTGCTTGCCTGAGAAAGAGTCAAACCACAGATACTGGCTTAACACCCCCAGGTGCTGGCAAAAGAGGGACAGAGCGCAAAAGAGTACACGTTCTCTCACTGCCTGGTGCACTGGCTTCCTAGCTCTTCAAATCAAGCTGAAAGGCTGCTTTGTCTACTTGCATTTAGTTTGGGTTTTTCTTTGCCCAAGATGTCATTTTGGCAAACGGACTGAAGAATGATAATAAGACTGTAACTTCAGTGCCTTTAAGAAAGGCCCTCCTTGGAAATTGTATTTTACATTGAACATACATGACAAGACTTGCCAGGTTAAGTGGAAGTTAAAGCTCTCTGAACCTCTTTCTGAAGACTCCCACAACTCTGTTAGCTAATCTCAGTTACCTTTGTAGGATGATCTTTCTTTTGCTTACCCCTCAGGCCCCCGTTTTCAATCTTAGTGTGCTTTGCTGGGGAAGTAGCTGGTGATTTGCATTTCACAGACAGTTAAAAGTCAAGTAAGGATAAAACTCCTGGTGCTGAGTCTAGTCTTATAGCACCGGCTAACATTTTCCCATCTGTGCAATTCTGTGCCGTGGTCATTCCTTACACATGTCTTAAAGGTGCCTGAGAGCCTAGTTCAGTGTCACCTTGGAACACAGTGCCACCTAGTTCAATGGCACTTCCTTGGAGACCTAGTTTATTCTCTACTTCTCTTCTCTGCCTCACTACTTTTTATGTTCTAAATGAGAGCAGAGAAGACTTTGTCTAAGGGCAGCATCTGAACCCAGAGACAGTTTACCAGGGCTTCTTCACCCATCAGACCTTTGTGGTGGCATTCTCCTTCCTGCTGGTGTAGACCACATCGCCGGACCTCGTGGTGGTGAGCCCCGATCCTGGCAGATAGCTCCTCCGTGGAGGTGGGGGAGGACGAGGCGGGGACTTAGCCCCCAGCTTGTCCAAGTCCTGTTCTGAATTTGGAGAGTCTTCTGGAAAACAGTGTGTCATTGCAAAATCATCTTTCGAGATAACATCCAGAAAGTCCAATGTATTTCTAGAAACTTGATTTCTAGAAACTTGACTTAAAAATTTCTCTATTCTCTTCATAGTGCAACAACTGAAAATACAGGCCCTGAAGCAGAAAGGCCCTGCACAAGTTAATTAACCTCTCTCTGCTTCAGTTTTCCCATCTGTTAAACGGGTATTCTAATAATATCATCTCCACCAGGGTGTTGTGAAGATCAAATGGGCTTGATATACATAAAGCATTTAGAAGAGTGCTTGGCTTATAGTAAATGCTATGCAATATTACCTATTATTATTAAACAAATCTCTTGTTACCCCAAAAAGTTGAGTGTTACTTGGAGAGATGAAGGGTCAGAGCTCCCTGCACGGCTTGCAGAGCCTTCATCCCTGAGTCTGGAAAGCAGTGTTGGCAGGAAGGATTCATGTAGAGGAGGTTAGAGTAGAATCTGGCCCAGGAAGAGCCAGAGGCAGAAGGTGTCAGTGGACAAGTCAGGGAGAAAGTGGATCGTTTTGGTCACGGTTATGTGGTTAGAAAAGGTTCTCTGCTAAGAAAAGGAGGCAGCAAATGCAGAAATGAGAGAATTACAAATCAGTATTGACACCAAAGGTTGGGAGATGAAGCTGTCTGCTGAGCTTTCCCCAGAAAAATGCCCCCCAAAAGGCATGTCTCTCTCAAAACGGAAAGAGCTTCACTCCTGCCCTTTACCAACATTCTTCACTTCAGCCTTTTACCAACACTCTAAGAGCTCACAAAAGTGGTAAAACAAGAAATTCGGGGTCAGAGCTTCCAGCTGGCCTTTGTCCCAACTCTGGGGACACACAGGCCTGCCTGGCCTCCCAGGAGTGTGTGTGTCTTTTCTGAGCAACTGAAACAGAGTTGTTTAGAGGAGGTGCTTGAGGACTTCCTGCTGAAAGTTGTAACGAAGATTTGGCTAAGTCATCAGGGTGACAAGCCAGTGATTATTTGTAGTGGGCGGTCCCTGTCTTATGTAGAGGGTGCCAGGTTACAGGGCACCACTGGGACATGTGTCTTGTCCTAGGCCAGCAGCTTGGCCTCGGGATGGCTGCCTCTGGGGACGGGCACAGGCTGATGGGCCCTGGAGGTGGGCTCTGGTCTCCCTCTCATGTGTAATGACAAAGGCTCCCTCTTTGACCAACTTGAGATACGCTGTCCGTAATTTTAAGATGAGAATAAGGCACACGGTTTGTAATTGGTTGAAGATTTAGCAGGTTGAGTTTTTTAACAGCTTTTTTGTATTATTATTGACACACTGATGCTTAATTTCCATAGTTTCGGTTGGTTAAATATACCATCTAATAATTTTGATTTAAAAAATGCGATTTCTCCTTGTGATCTAATATCCCTATAAAAGCTGACGTTTTCTAAGAAAAACCTCTCAATTTAAACGCAGGTCTCATATTCTCCCAGCTGGTGCTGTGAAGGGTCATAAATTCGTAGGAAAGGCAGAAACTGGGGAGCTACATTTTTCCTTAGTGAGCATTGTTCTAGATTCCCAGTGCAGAACACAGTTTCCCTACTATGTTTATAACTAAAAAGTAGTAGTCAATAAAACAACAACAAAAACTAGTAGGGAGGCTCTAGGGACACCTGGGGCTTGTTTTTCCAATTAATTTTTTTTCTTTTAATTTATAAGGTTTTTAGGAAGTGAGAGATCGTGCCTATGTGGGTGGCACCACACTGACCCGAGGGTGAGCAGCCCACAAAGCTCTGGTAGCGCCTTACCTGAAGGTTCTAGCTTGTCCACTGGAGCATCGCCCTTTGGCTGTGGGCCCGAGGCTGGCGGCATCTCCAGGTTTGGAATTGACTTCATAATATTGGCCTGGGCTTCTTCTAGGAGCTTCTCAAACTCTTTTCCGTTATAGTGGTCCAGATTTTGCCTTTTCTCTTCCCATTTCCTTTCTGCTTTCTGAAGGACAACAGCAAGTAAAGAAAGTTTTGAGATTGCATGTCGGGGTGGGAGGAAGTATAACACAGTTGAAGTGCTGGTAAAGTGACGCTCTGGTTTCTGTGTCCAGGGACACTTCTGCACATCAGACAAACCTGACCCTTGTGCTGTCTGCTACATGTTTTAAACGGGCTGCCACTGAAGCCCAAGTGGTATTCATTCACAGAGGAGCAAGCTCAGAAACCCAACCATTCATTCATTCACTTATTACTGAGCACTTACTACATACTCGCCAGCACTCACGGCAGGGACACAGGGATATACGCATTCAAAGGCGTGTATCCCATAACTAAGGTTTTGTTTTTCTACACTGAGTTTTCGTTGTAGAGGAGATGTTCAAAGAAACAGAAACAAACACCAAAACACTCACTAATCCTATGTCTTAGTTCCACTGCTGTCAAAGAATTGCTATATGATCTTCTGGGTCACATTCTCCTGTTTACAAAATGAGGGGCTACTGAGATATCTCTAAGCTCCATCAGGTTCTACAGGAGGGAGAAATATATAAAATGCATTTTTAAATACCCGCGCATTTTTTAAAAGAGCATTTTCCTGTGATTTTGAGATGCCACATTAATCATTCCAGGAGGATAGAGTGGAAATGAGCACCAGGATTAGTGGAACCCCATAATGTCAGGGTTGGAGAAGACCCAGGAGATCACGGAATCAATCTATTTTACATGCGAGAACGCTGGGGCCCAGTGAGACGAAGGATCTGCCCGAGATTCACTCTCTATGAGTAACAGCCACCACTGTCACCGTCCTTATCCTCCTCTAGTTTTCCTTCGTAGCATTTATTATCACCAGAGCCTGGGCTTGGTCCCTTCTGTTCACTGCCAACCCCAGAGCCTATGAAGGCCTGGCACATACTAGGACTCAGTAACATCTTTTGAGTGAATGAAGCTCCGTAGCAGAGCTGTCAGGAAGACTCAGGCCTCCTCCTTATCGTGGATCAGAGCATTTCAGAGATGACTTGTAAGTGTGCCATCAAAACTTACTTAAAATATACATGTAACAATGGTAACTATGCCTAGTGGGTTCTCAACAGACATTTTTTAAATAAAAGAATCATCCTACTGACATCCTTTAAATGTAGAGATGTTTGAAGTGGTAAATCCACTAATTTTCAGGAGGAAATACGTTTTTGGTCCCCTCCCTGACTCTGATAGGCAGAATCATCATCAGCCAATCACACTCCACCCCATCTTATGCATTTTGTAAGGAGCTAACTTGGATTAGGGGGCACAGCCACTGACTCTGGAGCAGAGGGGAGCTACCTAGTGTTCAGAGGCCCAGTGGCCATGACTGTGGCCTTAGTGGTTTTAAGAGGTCCATCTCCTCCTGAAACCAGTTATCTACTGCTGACTTGCAAGAGAGGCAGGAATGCTTAGGACCAGGTGGCTAAGGACACAGTAATGAGTGGAGGAAACATTTTAGGGAAGAGGAAGGAGAGAGCCAGGGAAACGCAATGTGCTGCTTGAGCACCTACACCAGCTCTTGAAAAGAATATTTAAGAACACAGCAAGTTTTCTCTCTATATTGTGTGACTTTGAGACCACCTTTCTCCTTCCTTCTGAGACTTCTGTAACAACTTCCTCTCCTGCACCCTTAATCCGAGACCCACTACCTTAATCTATTCTGCATATTGTTTCCAGATTAATTTTCTGAAGATGCCATTTTTTTTTTTATCACTGGTCCAAGCTACAGCATTTCTCTGATACCCATGAAATGAACCATGGGAATGGTGAGTAAGCTGCCCCAAACCAGCTTCCAGCCTGTTTTGCCAGCCTTAGCTCCTCTTTCTTGTTCCACTTAAACTGGTTTATCCAAGGTCCAGCCTTTGCCCCAGGATCCCTCTATCCTAGAATGTTCTTACCACCCTCTGCTTACCCAGACTCTACTTTATTTTCAAGGTCACTGGCAAACCCTCGCCAGCTCACACTGGCTCGGGAGGGCTGACTGTCACCCTTCTTCCCACCAGCATGGTCACTGATGTGTCAGCAATGGTGGGAGTCTTTGCACCACAGAAACTGGCAGACACTACAAATGAGGCTTCTCCCATCAGAATGCCGGTTGTTCAACACTTAGCAGCACACCGCTGCCTCACCTTCCTACAGGTTGGGTGCCTGAGCCTTGTCTGAAATCTGACGGCCTCTCTCTCAACCTGGCCATTGAAACCCATTTACAGTTTAAAAAAACTGATATGTATATAAAATAGAAGGTTATATATATTTTTGATAAAAATATATCTTTGATACATATATGCATTATCTCCACAACCAGACTGTACACACTCTTGGAAGGAAAGGACCACATCCTTTCCTCCTTTATGGAATTACGAAAAATGGAAATAGGACTCTACCTCGATAGACACTGCCCTGTTCTTGGCACTCACACTGTGGATTTCGTCCATGAACAGGCTCTGCATGGAGGAACCATTCCCGGGCATCTGCGGGGACTGCAGAGCTGAGGTCACCTCCTGTGTGACAGCGGGAGGGCTGGCCGGGTGAGGCCCGGGCCCCCCTGGCAAGTGCTGGGCAGGGTTCAGCAGCGCGGAGGAGAGCTGGGACGGCTGGATGACCACAGGAGAGCTCTGAGCGTGGTGAACCGTCAAGGGTACCACTTCCGATTTCACGTCGCCGGGGACGCCCGCACCGGGGAGGGGCTGGCCCGAGGCGCGGGGAGCCTCCTCCTGGGCCTTCAGGACTTCTGCGGCCGTGGCCTTTTCCATCACGACATACTGTGCGGCCGGGGCCGCATCTGTGCCCTTCAAGAGCCCATCAGTGACATGCCTGGGAGAAACCACGCACAGCAGCATGAACTGGTGAACTAGGTAACGTGCATTTTAGTTGTATGGTATGCTTGAGTGCTGTGTCATCCCAGAGCCAGGCAGGATTGTGTTGCAAAATTAAGATTCTAAAACCCGGAGTAGCAGCTTAGAGTTGAGGGTTCCCATAGCAACCTGACTGCCTCCTCATTATCTCCGGCAGCTGCTTTCCTACTTTTTCCCTCAGGACATGGTCTGTCTTTCCCTTTCCACGTGCACTATGCAATCCTGTCACTGTTTGGGGGATGGTGACATCAAGTGGACACATGATTCTAACAGTAACTCCTGCACCCGATCCAGGCCTGGGCAGCTCTCGTAGAGGCTCGGTTCTAACCCAAAGCTTCCTAAACCCTCCATTCTCTCCTCCTTTCACTGCTCCACGCCTTGGGAGGGTGGTTTATATGCCAGTTCCTTTTGCTTTGCTCTTCCTACAGCTCAGCCTGGTGCCCTCTGGCTGCCCCACCTGGACTTGACCAGCCTTTCTGCAACATCACGAGTGACTTTGAATCTAACCGCTGGGTTAGTCCTCCTCTGCTCGGGGTCATTGATTCTGTCTGTCCACCTCCACCCATGGTCCAGTGGCAAAGACATGACCTTCGGGGTCAGACAGGCTTGTGTTTGAGTATCAGTTCGGCCGTGTTCTAGCTCTGTAAGGCCGGGAACTTCACCTTTGTGAGACTCAGATACTTTTCTGGAGATTATAATAGTGACGGTGACAGTGCTGTTCAACGTCTTCCTCAGGGCTCGGTGCTACGATCAATGTAGTTACATGGAAGACTCTGTCACACGTGGCACTCGACCCATAATTTTTAATTAGTCCCTCATTCCCTTCTTAGCAAAATGCTCTTTTTTTTTTTTTTGATTGGAAAGAAGACATCGTCTCCTTTTCTACTCACTTGTTTCTTTTGCTCTTTACCTACCCCGTCCCTTCAATCCCAAATCTCTAAGGGTCTCTTTCTTCCTTTCCTTCTCATTCTATCATAGCCATCGCTTCCATTTTCAGTAATCATCTTCATGAAGGCGACTTCCAACTCTCAACCTCTCCTCCCTCTCTCCCTCCGAGTTAGGCAGGGACTCCCTTAACTCCAAGTGCCTCATGGGCAGCTCTGTTTTGCTATCCTTCCAGCACCTCAAATTCAACACCTACCAAATCCCTTCAGCATCTTCCCAAGCCGCTAAGTTGCTCTGAACTGTGACTGCCACCCGCTCTGTCTTCTCTATCAGGCACCAGGACATGTGCCTGTCCTTGGGGTCGTGCATATTCCTACCTTCCTTCTTGTGTCTTCCACAGTGCTGAGTACAGCATGTTATACCGGGAAGATACCAAGGAAAGATTAATAGTATAAAGGCCTGTGATGAGCAGCCTGATGGCAGCTAATATTTCTGCTATTTTTATTGTTAAAGTTACTTAACTGGCTTTATCTATCTATCATTCCCACCACCGAGCATCTATGGGACACAAAGTCCTATAACATTCAAGACACACAATCCCATCTTTTTTTAGATGGAGATAAGACAAATACTGAGCTTCATCTGTGCTGGCTCTAAAATTTTTTAAAAATTGTTTTTCGTGGAAGAGAAGGGAGGGTGGGCAACGTTACCAGCCAGGCTGCTCCCTCTTTAAACACTTAATAAGGATGGTTTGCTTTAGGCTTTGTGGGTGGGTTACCACATTTAGGTAAGAGCGTAATTAAGAATTCTTTGAACATATTTTTATCCTACAGGAAGGAAAAGTTCACTCTGGCAATTTTAAATGAGGGAACCTGTGAGAAAATGCAATTCGGGTACAACTTCTTCCTGTGCCCAGGCAGACGAGGTCTCTGCAGGAAGAGGCCTCTTGTTCTAATTCAGATTATTTTTGGCATCCTGGAACTTACACAGGTGATTATAGTGCACTCTGTAGTCTTAGCATCTCAAAAGAGGTTCTTTTTGAGGTCACTGTTACTAGAAAAATCTCACTTACTCCCTTATAGTTAATAATTCATCTAAAAGTCAACTGCACATTTAACATATTTCTCCTACAAACCTGATCAAAAGATTATAGTGATTAAAGATTATTAGTGATTAAAATTCTCCCCAAGAATTTATATTCTGCTTGTGACCTGCTCTCAAATCTGGTCCAAGATCTAAGGGGTAACATCTCTGTAATTTCCAAGTTCTACTTAAAAAAAAAAAAAAAAAAAAAAGGAAAATTCAGGACTGCCACTCCTGGGAAGACTGGGAAGTGGTTCATGTGTGGTAGTCGTGTCTGTTTCCCACGTGGGAAAGGAAGCTTTATAAGGGCAGGGTCCCTGTTTGTTATATTCTTGACACCTACCACCACCAGGGCTGGAGCAGACAATGTCCAAATACGGCTGACTGCCTGGCTGTGAGATCAGAACCAACAAGAAGTCTGGCATCAAACTATCAGTTCTCACCCCAGCCCCGCCCCCCGCCCGCCCAGGAAGCCGCGGTCACCTGCGCAGCGTGGTCAGGGCGTCGGTCATGCCACGCACTCTCTGTAGGAGACTGTCCAGCCTGTGCGGCTCCTCCTTCAGAAACCGCACGGCCTCCACTTCTATGCGCAGGATGGCTCGCATCTTGTTTTGTAAGGTTGGAAATTCTCCTGCGGGCCAAGAGCAGCTGGTGAGCTGTAGGAAAAAGCCAGAGCAGCAAGCCCCCTGTCCCGAGCCCCGACTCTGGACAGGGCTGAGAAGCGCGGGGTTCACCCACCACAGGGCAGCTCACGTGCCTTGAGGCCGAGCGTGACCTGGGCCAAGGCAGAGCCCCAGGCCTCATTTCCTGCCTGTGTGTCTGGGATAAGCTCACGCGGCCCTCGGGTGGTGTTTAATGAATTGGTACAGCTGCCTGGTGCACTGTTCGTAAGGGTCTGTCGTTCAGTCCTAAATATTACAGCCACCACAAAGTATCAGCCCCCAGAAGACAGGCAGTGGTGTATCCCAAGTGCCCAGAACAGTGCCTGGCACACGGAGGTCTTGGGTGAGTACCCGCCCATGTGCACGAATGAATCCTTCACTGTCTGATGGATTTTCAAACACCCCAGGAAACAGGCTTCAGACGCCCCCCCCCGCCGCAAGGAGGACACTCACCTTTCAGGGAAGCTACTGCCTCTCCCACCTGGTGCAGGAGGAAAGCCCCGTCTTCCACATCTTTTAGAGTAACCACGCGGCTGGCCAAGGCAGAGTCCTTCTTTAAATCTTCAACGAAGTCTTCCAGGTCACTGGGGGGAGCGCAAACCACAGATGGAGTGAACGCTGGGGCCTTCAATAAGGACAGTGCAGCAGAGGGACCCCTGAGCCTCACCGCCTGGCCTCCCCTCCTGAACCGCGTCCTGGCCGCTCCCTCCACGCCCACGGAGGCGATGGAAGCAGCTGGTACAGGAGTAGCTTGGTTTGGCTTAAGATCCTCTGCTGTGGTATGAGGCAGGTGCGAGGCCGTTTTCCCGGGGCTGTCCACGGGGAGGCCCAGGTTGGCCGCCTGGCTGACCAAGGACCCACTCTTCGTTTTCAGTGTTGCTGATGCCAACTAAGGGAGGGTGGGTGCACTCTGCAATGTGACAGAGGAGAAAGAGGGACGGAGGGGGCAGAAGGAGGAGCCCGGACGGCTTTAGGTCCGGCTTCTCAACCTTGGCACTTGGCCTTTGGGCTCAGGTAATTCTTTTCTGTGTGTGTGGGGCCTGTCCTATGCACTGTAGGATGTTTAGCAGCGCCCCTGGCCTCGACACACTAGATGCCAGGAGCAGCAACTATATGCCAACAAATTGGACAACCTAGAAGAGGGACAAATTCTTACAAAGGTACAACCTTCCAAGACTGAACCAGGAAGAAACAGAAAATATGAACAGACCAATCACAAGCACTGAAATTGAATCTGTGATTAAAAATCTTCCAACAAACAGAAGTCCAGGATCAGATGGCTTCACAGGTGAATTCTATCAAACATTTAGAGAAGAGTTAACACCTATCCCTCTGAATCTATTTCAAAAATTGCAGAGGAAGGAACACTCCCAGACTCATTCTATGAGGCCACTCCCTGCTACCAAATCCAGGCAAAGATACCACAAAAAAGAAAACTACAGGCCAATATCACTGATGAATATAGATGCAAAAATCCTCAGCAAACAAAAAATACTAGCCAACCGAATCCAACAGCACATTAAAAGGATCATACACCATGATCAAGTGGAATGTATCCCAGGGATGCAAGGATTCTTCAGTATCCACACATCAATCAGCGTGACACACCGCATTAACAAACTGAAGAATAAAAACATATGATCATCTCAATACACGCAGAAAAAGCTTTTGACAAAATTCAACACCCGTTGATGATAGATGCCGGTAGCAACCTCCCCTACTTGTGACAAACAAGAATGTCGGCAGGCACTGTTAAATGTCCTTGGGGGAGGGGAACGAACTTGCCCCTGACCGAGAACCTCTGGTTTATACCAATTGTCCTGTCAGTAAGGACTGAGTGTCCTCTCCAGGCTACAAAGAGAAGAAATGATCACAGATCTGATTTCTGGGGTGTGCGCACCCACTTACACACACCTCTTAGGGTACTGCCAGTTCCAGTAGAACTAAATTAAGGTCTCCTACTTCAACAAACACACCAATAATAACATCCTATCGCCTCGGCCCATTAATAACCCCACCCTAGATGGGGTGCATCCTTGCAGTTTGCCTGTAAATCCAACAACAGAAAAACCCCTCTTAAAGAAACAGGAAAAGAGCTTTGATTTGAAGAACCACTAGGTGGCAGTAAGCGAACATCTAGTCCACTGCCAGAGCCTTGAGTGTCCTCGAGTAGGCAGCAGGTCGAGAAAAGTACAAACTTCCAGTTATAATATAAATAAGTACTCGGGGGTGTAATGTACAACACGATAAATATAATTAGCACTGCTGTAGGTTATATATGAAATCTGTTAAGAGAGGAAATCCTGAGTTCTTATCAGAAGAAAAAATGTTTTTTTCTATTTAATTTTGTATCTTTATGAGATGATGGATGTTCACTAAACTTACTGTGGCCATAGTTGCAAGATGTGTGTAAGTCAAGTCATTACGCTGTACTTAAACTCTTACAGTGATGTATGACAATTACATCTCAATTAAGCTGGAAGGAAAAATAATTGGCAATTCTATAAAAATATTAAAAGGCTATGTTTTTTTAAAAGAACTTTTCAAGAAGAACCTTGAGATGTAGTTGTAGACAATCGGGCTGTCACAGAAATGTTTCAGACAAATAATACCCTTTTACCTCATGGTTACCTCACGGTGGGTGATTAACTGTCTATAAAGGCATGAACTAAATAAAAATTTAGAGGCTGCTCTTTTTTTTGCAGTACGTGGGCCTCTCACTGCTGTGGCCTCTCCCGTCGCGGAGCACAGGCTCTGGACGCGCAGGCTCAGTGGCCATGGCTCACGGGCCCAGCCGCTCCGCGGCACGTGGGATCTTCCCGGACCGGGGCACGAACCCGCGTCCCCTGTATCGGCAGGCGGACTCGCAACCACTGCGCCACCAGGGAAGCCCCAGAGGCTACTCTTGAGATGATGCACGGTCGTCAAATTGTCTTCTTCAGGAAAATAATAACTCAAACTGATTTCTTCCTCTAGACTGCTACTGAGAGGGGTATTCTAATTTTAATCAGACACATTGGGTTGGCATATGAGGTGACATAAGCTCCACCTCAAATATCAAATGGTGACAGAGCATAGTACTCTCCATCATGTTGTAGGCTTCTGGTGATTCTGGTCATGAAAAGAATTTGGAAGCTGCTCCCTTACAGTCCCATTTTGGGAGGTTTAAGCTTTCCAAGGAACAACAGAATTACCTACAGACAATGGAATGCTACTCAGCCATAAAAAAGAGTGAAAATTTTGCCGTTTGCAGCAACATGGATGGACTTGGAGGGCATTATGCTAAGTGAAATAAGTCAGAGAAAGACAAGTACTGTATGATATCACTTATAGGTGGAATCTAAAAAATACAACTAACTAGTGGATATAACAGAAAAGAAACAGACTCACAGATACAGAGAACAAACTAGTGGTTACCAGTGAGGCGGGGAGGGGGGAATGTAAGGGTCGGGGAGTAAGAGGTACAAACTAGTGGGTGAAAGATAGGGTACAAGGATGTACTGCACAACATGGGGAATAAAGCCAATATTTTGTAATAACTATAAATGGAGTATAATCTTTAAAAACTGTATAAAACATTTAAAAAATAATTTTAAAAAAAGGCTTTATGAAACTCAAAAAAAATAACACTAGAAGAACCCATGCAAATGATTATTCATTATACTAAAAGGTGAAATTGTTCTATGATAAATCTTCATCGCATAACAAAATATACATTAACATAAAAGATGGGCCTGCCCCAGTGACTGGGGCGTGATAAAAACTCTGCTCATTTCAATAGTGGGACTTGATGGATGCTTTCAATAAGAACCTCACAGAAGATGGGTAACATTCAAGGAAGCATCTTTCATTCTGGATCAGACATACTTTACATTTAAATTCTTCTTTTGTGATTTTAACTACCGTTGAATAATAGGAGGATAACTTTGGCGCTCTGTTATTTTGGCTATTAGCTTTAATTTATTGAGACTAAATGCAGACTTCCCATTTATCACGGGATTCTGCAACTGGCCCCTTTTAATTTTAGGCGTTGCCAAGCCCTGTAGAACAGTGTGATGCTCCTGGTGGCGCAGTGGTTGAGCGTCCGCCTGCCGATGCAGGGGACGCGGGTTCGTGCCCCGGTCTGGGAGGATCCCACATGCCGCGGAGCGGCTGGGCCCGTGAGCCATGGCCGCTGAGCCTGCGCGTCCGGAGCCTGTGCTCCGCAACGGGAGAGGCCACAACGGTGAGAGGCCCGCGTACCACAAAAAATATATGTAATTAAAAAAATAAATAAATAAAGAGACTAGCTCAGACTCCCAAGGATTGTTGAATTTCCTGGGCCTGGATGGAGGGGCACTAGCTAAGTGTCCGTGGATACCCAGAACCAGCAGAACTCTAACTGTACACAGTAGGTGCTCAATAAAGAAAGAGGCTTGGAACACCGTCTAGGAAGGGCCTCCTCCTTGGCAAAGACAGGCTTGCCTTCCAGGTTGAGCAGCTAAGCACGCAACAAGGGACCGCACTCACCACAACTTCCGGACAACCTTTTCCTCCTCGTGCAGGTACTTCTGCCTCTCCTGTTCCACCAGGACCCGCTGTCGCTGCACAGGGTCCTCCAGTCTCTTCAACGTTTCAATCACCTTGCTGTTGATTTCCTGCTCAGCCTTCCTCATCAGCGCCCTCAGCAGCTCCTGGTTCTGCAGCTGTTGGACAAAAGAAACTACCCTCCGTTGGCTCTGAGGGCTGCCACGGGGGTGCCGGGGGTGCCTGACAGGCTCCAGGCGCGGGTTTGGATAAACAGCCCCACAGCTGAATCTCTCTTTATTTCAGTGAGAGAGGGAAGGGAGCACAGACCGTATATAATCTTGCGGCTTCAGCCAACGTCCAAGTTTTAGCAGTCAACTGACAACCAGACTTCCACGTCCCTGTCTGCCAAAAAAAATAGGGTCCTTTCTATACGCTGGTAGTGCATCCTGGTAATGGGTGTAAAGTCTCACTGACATGTTTTCCTAGGGAGAGCCAAGAGTACCAGCTGTGGAGCCAAGCTGACTTTGGAGCAAACCCTACACCCTTTCCCGGATGCACTGAGAGACTTTGGGCACATTCCTTATCTCTAAGGATGGGGATTCACTTCCTTTGCCAGGGCTATTCTGAAAATTAAATGAGATACTGTTTGGTACAGAAAGGTACTCAACGAAAGTTGATTAGAGTGTGGACTATTTCAGCGTATCAGTTAAAAGAGAATCTGTGTCCCTCTTGTTAATGGGTCCATGGACCAAATGCCCTGTAATCACAGACCATCAAAACACAGTACTTGAGGATGTGGCAGAGGGAAGGACTGGGGGTTTGGGATTAGTAGATGTAAACTATTCAATATTATATAGAGGATGGATAAACAACAAGGTCCTACTGTACAGCACAGGGAACTATATTCAATATCCTGTGATAAATCATAATGGAAAAGAATTTATTAAAAAAAGAATGTGTGTGTATGTGTATAACTGAGTCGCTTTGCTGTACAGCAGAGATGGGCACAACACTTTAAATCAACTATACTTCAATAAAAAAAATAAAATAAAAAACTCCCAAAACACAGAACTTGATGTTTACGGTGGCAATGATAATTTCCAGACGAGCCCAAGGCTCTTGGCAATTAACTAATTTCCCTGGATTATACGTAGCTTGCTTGCATACATAAGACCACAATTTCCATATAATTTTCCATGTAGTTTCCAGAGCACTCTTGTTTCTCACCCCAGACTATAGGATGTGTGAGTTTGAATCCACGCTTCACAACAATCTAGCCAAACGCTTGAGTCCTGTTTCCAACAAGGCATTAAGTGCTTTCCTGGGGCAGGACAATTTTCTGACAGCACAGGCATCAAGTGAGTTCATTCAATCAGCCTCAAAACCAGTAATTATATTATACCTATTATATTATCTGAAGTTCCCCTGAAATTTCAATTAGCTGTTATTGTTTTCTTCATTTTCTGGTTTCGTGCACTGTGTATCACCTCATAGGGCTAATGATGCCTCTGTCAACTGTCCATCATCTGTGCAAACGGAGCGGAAATACCACCTGACCGTGTTACCTACTACCCACCTGAAACCTCATCATGGCTTCCATTTTCTCTGAATGAAATAAAACGTTTCAACACGAACCACTCAAGCAAGACCACCATCATGTTCGAACATCAACATGGCACCACGATCAAGTGGCCATCCAGAGAGAGACTGCCTGGGTTCATTTCCGAGTTTTCCCACTTAGTGGGAAATTAGTGTGATTATGTTACAGCAAGTCCCCTACACACAAATCTTCAAGTTGTGAACTTTCAAAGATGTGGACGTGCCCCTGTATGCCAACTGTTGTACTGGACTACTGTACTTTTCAGGGTACTGTACTGTAAGATTAAAAATGTTTTCTTTGAAAAAAAAAAATGTTTTCTTTGGGCTTCCCTGGTGGCGCAGTGGTTGAGAGTCCGCCTGCCGATGCAGGGGACGCAGGTTCGTGCCCCGGTCCGGGAAGATCCCACATGCCGCTGATTGGCTGGGCCCGTGAGCCATGGCCGCTGAGCCTGCGCGTCTGGAGCCTGTGCTCCGCAATGGGAGAGGCCACAACAGTGAGAGGCCCGCGTACCACAAATAAATAAACAAACCAAAAAAACCATGACGATTAGTTTTGCTTAGCAGGGATTCTAAATTCCAGTTAATAAAACTCTATTTAAGGTATAGTTTACAAACTAGAAAATATACCCATTTTAAGTGCACAGGTCAATGAGTTTTGCCAAATGTATACACTGATGGAAGCACCACTAAAAAGGGAGACAACATTTGTTCTCACCCTAGGAAATTCCTTCGTGACACTCTGCACGCAGTCTCCTAACCCCCAGCTCAAGGAAACCACCGATATGCGTTTTGTCCCTCTAGCTTAGTTCTTCCTGTTCTAGAATGTCATACAAATGGAATTGCACACTATGAAATGTTTTGTGTCTGGCTTCTTTCCCTTCAGGATATTGTTCTTGAGATCCAGCCATGCTGTTGAGAGTTTTAGTAGTTCATTATTTTTCATGCTGAGTGGCGTTCTATTGTATGCATTTAGTACGTTGCATGTACTAACATTTTAATGTTTTTACATATTGACTTGATTCTGGTGATCTTGTTTATATTCACTTATTTCTGGAAGCATCTTGTTTTAAAATTTATTTTTGGCTGTGTTGGGTCTTCATTCCTGCACGTGGGCTTTCTCTAGTTGTGGCGAGCAGGGGCTACTCTTCATTGCTTCTGCACGTGGGCTTCTCATTGTGGTGGCTTTTCTTGTTGTGGAGCACGGGCTCTAGGCGTGCGGGCTTCAGTAGTTGTGGCACGTGGGCTCAGTAGTTGTGGCTCGCAGGCTCTAGAGCACAGGCTCAGTAATTGTGGCGCACGGGCTTGGTTGCTCCGCAGCATGTGGGATCTTCCCGGACCAGGGCTCGAACCCGTGTCCCCTGCACTGGCAGGCGGATTCTTAACCACTGCACCACCAGGGAAGGCCCTGGAAGGTTTTTTTTTTGTTTTTTGCGGTACACACGGGCCTCTCACTGCTGTGGCCTCTCCCGTCGCGGAGCACAGGCTCTGGACGCGCACGCTCAGCGGCCATGGCTCACGGGCCCAGCTGCTCTGCAGCATGTGGGATCTTCCCGGACCGGGGCATGAACCTGCATCCCCTGCATTGGCAGGTGGACTCCCAACCACTGCGCCACCAGGGAAGCCCTCTTTTTTGATTTGATATTACACAATCATGATTGTGATTTGCGAGTAATGCCAATTATAGTTTTAACTTTCCCATCCACGTGCCTATTTTTTCTTTTTCCAGCCCTACTGCACTTGCTAGGATATTTAGTACAGAGTTAAATAGAAGTGAGAGGAGGCTTCTCTGGCCTTGGTCCCGATTTTATGGAGAATGTGATAGTGTTTCACCACTAACTATAATGTTTTCTGTAGGATTTTCAGACATCCTTTATCAGGTTAAGAAAGTTTCCTTCTACCCCAAGAGCGCTGAGTGCTTTTAGCATTGGTATCGAATATTGTCACGTTTTTCCCTGCACTTACTGAAATGATATGATTGTCTTCTTTATTCTGCTAAAAGGTCAAATACATTGACTCATTTTTTTCATATTAAAACAACCTTGGACTCCTGGGGTAAAATCCAGGATAACGTATTACCCTTTTTATATATTGCTGGATTCACTTGGTCCTACTTCGTTAAGGATTTGTTACATATATTTTCATGAGGCATATTGGTCTGTGGTTTTCTTTCCTTATAATATCTTTGACTGGTTTTGCTCTTAGTGTAATTCTGCCTTCGTAAAATGAGTTGGGAAGCTCTATTTTCTGAAGGAGTTTTTTACTTTCAGTACTTTAAGAATGTGATGCCATTGTTTTTTGACTTAACTTTTGTCTCTGCGAAGTCAGTGTCCTCATTTACGTTTCCCTGTATGTAATGTGTCCTCCACCTCCCCCTGGCTGCTTTTGAGATTTCTCTCTTTATTCTTGGTTTTTAGCAATTTGCTTTTGCTTTTGCTTTGATTACATTTGTGCTTATCCTTTTAGGAGCTTATTAAGTTTTTTGGTCTGTAGAGTTACAGCTTTCATCAAATTTGGAAAAATTTCAGCCATTGTTTCTTCTAGTAATTTTCTCTTCCCCCTTGGCCACTTAATATTGTCCCAAGAACCGTTAAGTTTCAGTTCATTTTCTTCAGACTTTTTCTTCTCTATCCTTCAGTTTGGACATTTCCATTGCTATCTTTTCAAGCTGACTGATATTTCGTTTCAGCAGTGACTAATCTTCTATTAAGTCTGTTGAGATATTGTGTCTTTCAGCTCTTGAAAGCTTTACTTAGAGTTTTAAAATATCTTCTATTTTTTTGGGTCTCATTGTGTTCATGTTTTTCTTTGAATCCTTGAGAATGATTATCATAGCTGTTTTAAAGTCCTTGCTGATGACCTCATTATCCCTGTCATTTCTGATTGGTTTCCACTGACTGATTTTTCTTAAGCTTACGGGTCACATTTCTCAGCATCATCACCTTTCTAGTAACTTTTGATTGAATGCTGGACATGGAGTTCTGGGTTTTGCTGTTTTCCTTTACAGATGTTAGACTTCCTTTGGCAGACAGTTAAGCTCCTTGTGGACCGTTTTTGTTCTTAGAAGCTTGTGTTTAAGCTTTGTCAGGGTGAATCTAGGGTAGCCTTTACTCTAGGGCTAGTTTAGTCTTAAGACTGAAGCATGGCCTTTCTCTGATTGCTACTGAATGCCCCAGGTGATTAATAAAACCTCTTTGTGCCTGCTGGCTAAGACATAAACATCTCCCTGTGTGAGCTCTGGGAAATTTCTGGCGTACAGCCTCCCACTTTGTGTCTGGCTTAGTGGTCTTTCACAATACGCATGCTTGGATTACTAGTAGACAACAGATCCACAGATTTACATAATTCTTTCCCACAGACCTTCCTTTTATTTGGTACTTCGCTCCACAACTTCCAGCTGCTTCAGCTCTTTACCCTCAACTCAGCTGGATGGCCAGTGCTCTGTTTGGGTTATCCCTCTCTGCGTCACAATCTAAAAAGTGTCCCCAGACAGAAAGCTGAGGAAGTTACAGGTTTCACCTCCTTCCCTTCCATTCTCCTAAGGACCACACTCCTGTGTTGTCTGTTGTCCAATGTCTGAATAGAGTTGTTTCACACACTTACTTATTTTTCAGTGATCTAGATGTCAACAGTAGGAAGGCAAGCACAGTTGTAGTTATCCCTTCATCTCTGGAAACTTCAGTTTATTCTGTGCCTTGACGTTTTTATAAAAATACTCAGACGGAAGTAACGCTCTTCGCTATTAAAAATTTAAGTGGACCAAACAAGTTATCCATATCAGCTTCACTGAGAAGCTAGGAAACTGCCTAAACCTAATTCCACCCACCTCAAAATGGACATGTACCTCACATACTCATCTTGATTTCTCAGGTAAAATTTAAGACCGTCGGTCTTGCCAGCAGTGTCGTTGAACTGAACTGATTTTGCTGTCCAGCAGTGACAGTAAACAGTGGCTGTACAACAGGTCAGGAAGTTTCCTAACAGCCAGACCCCAGAATGACTCCTGACCACCCAGCTTAGCTCCCCAGGCTGTAGGGAACCAGGTATCGGGTGCCTCGTCACAAGCACGTGTTATCTGGGAGGTGTTGCCCCGTC
This sequence comes from Phocoena sinus, assembly GCF_008692025.1. Taxonomy (NCBI): domain Eukaryota; kingdom Metazoa; phylum Chordata; class Mammalia; order Artiodactyla; family Phocoenidae; genus Phocoena; species Phocoena sinus. The sequence continues at coordinate 11,352,020 of NC_045764.1, forward strand.
TTAGACAGCCTCTGTGTGCAGGTCTATCTAGGGCTTGATACATTGTATGGCAGCCTGATTGTCAACTCCTGTGCTAGTTCCACTGATTATTTCTGCCTGGTGGGGAGAAATAGGCCTGCTCAGCACGGGCCAACCTCTCGAGTGCTTTTCTCAGGGACACACATTCCCGTGACCGTTATTTTGAATGTCAGAAGATAAATGAGACTCTGGCACATTTGTATGAGGCACTACCTTATGAAAAGATACCTTAAGATAACTGTGCTGAATCATATCATTTCAAGTACAATGGCTCTGTGTCCTGCTATGTTTCTTTCTTATGTTGATGTCTTACCTCTTCCCTCTCTTGGGAACACACAGTAAATTCTCAGTAGTCTTAAAAATGGAACACCAAGTTCAGAATAATCTAATTTTCAGTTTATCGGGAAGCACAAGGAAGAGATAAGGGACAAAGAAAAAAATTGTGGGAACTGGAGAAGGAGGCCAAGTCTCATCTGCCCCCCCCCGAGGAACTTGAACCCGCTCTTCCAGAAATTTCTCTCTCCCCTCAAGCCCACAAAGGAGGGCAGAACTGCAGCCACTTCTGTGGATACTGGACGACCTTAGTAACACCCAAGTATTGTGGCATTTTGGAAAAAAGATGTAGCTCATCACTTTTGTTTTTTTCTATATCATACCAGAAAAGGTAATAGACAATCATCTTTTGAAGGGCACATTTATTAGGTGCCAGACCTTCCCCTGTCTCTTTTTCCACTGTTGCCAGCTAACTGCAGGTGCAGCCCTCACCTGGGAGTGGGACCATCACAATATAAAAGTTCCATATAGCTCTTATCGTTTATGACCAAGCAGAGAATACGTCTGATTAGCCACTGGGAATGGGGCGCATTGTTTAGAATCAGGGCTTTGAAGTCACTGGGTGTGTTTTTCATGCTTACAGGGTGTTTCTGCCTCACCTCTTGTGATAGCTGGCTGAGATCTCAATTTCCAAAAGGCATCTCAATGGACTGAGAGTTCATAATATCTGAGAGCAGTAGTTCTCACCCTGGAACATTCTAGAACCACCAGTGCTTGGCCTTTGATCCATACCAATGAAGTCAGACTCTGGCAGGGGTGTCTGGGTATCAATATTTCTGTGAAAGGCCTCAGGTGATTCTAATGCGTAGCCAGGATTAAGAATCGTTCTCTGAGACTGGTAACTCACGCGAGACTGGTGAGCAGAAAGACGGGAGCGAAGTTTTCATGTTTTTTTGGATCATTTTCTCAGGCTCCTTCACCTCCCTCAACATTCTTTTTGTCCTATTTAAATCTATACGCCCCACAGTGCCTGCATCAAATTTCTGCTTTGGAGAATAATCCATCAGTTCTGCAAATGAAATGCTCAAATAGACTATGCTTGACAGTCTAGGATTTTCCCATTGATTTAATTATCTAATTACTGGAGCCGGCTGCCAAGCACACACAGATTTCATTCATTTTCACTATTTTATAACATTTGAATTTCTAATTCAATTTTAGTTCTTTTGAGACTGTTCTGGAGTTTCGGAGCTCTCTAATCATAGCTCCATTATTGGGCTTATAATCATTTTGGGGGGCTGCACTTTACTTTTGGTGTATAATACATGTACTGAGGGGGGACTGGTGCTGAGATAGCTTAATTATTCTAAACTGGTTTTGTCTCAAATAGACTCCCCTTAAACCTGATGGGGGCACGGAGGATGCCAAGACCGAGGTAGAAATAAGAGCATCCAGGTTAGGAAACAAAGTGCTTCTCTTTCCCCACGTGCCTGTGCTTTAGAACTGTACCAACGTCTCAGCTCTAGAGCACACCTGCTCGGTGTCCTTTACCCAGAAACCAGGAAAGCTGAGCAGCTCTGGGGCAATAAAGAAAACTGCGTGGTTAAGATAGTGTCCCGGACTTGACTATAGAACCTCTTTGTTTGAGAAGCTGTGATTTTGCAACTGAGCCTCCCCAGTTCATGGGTTACAAGGAGCGGCAAGTCGTGGGAGAGCCCTCCCTCCTGGCCAGAGGACCAAACACTGCCGGCCACCAGCAGGGTGACGCTGCAGCCTCACACATCACGGCCTAGGTATCAAATGCGCCACACCTCAGGGCAATTCCACCTCTGCCCCAAACCAGCAGATGCTCACTTTTGAAAGCAGTAGGAACTACCATACACACGACGCATTTAGGAATTTTTTTCTTGTGAAGGTCCAACTAGGGGTGCACAATTTCCAAATGGCCAGCAGGTGGCACTAAAAGGCAGATGCAGCCCAAGATGGGGGCTTAACCTCCATAACCCCCAGGTAAGAACCTGGGAGCCCACAGACCCTCTCTGGCCTGCAGAGTACGAAATAATTGATTTTTAAATTGCCTTCCAACATTTTTAGAATGAGTACAGGTATTTTATATAAAACCTCCAGATTCTCTTGAAACACCGAAACATCTAGAAACAATGGACTCTCATTCTACCAGGTCAACAGCTGCCTGGAGCTGAGTGGCAACTGTCCTTTAGAGAGGCCAACTTGTCACTGTCCCTCGTCCACTCAAGTTAACGCCAGACACTGTGGGCACTGGATTTTGGCACCCTGCACACACCCTCAGCCCAACCTGTACACTTCATTTCACTGCAAAGTGTCTTTAAAATCACAAAGCAAGGAGAAGCGAACGTAAAGGATGGGGAACGTCCCCGGTGACATGATTCAGAAGAGGATTTAAGTGAATTCGCAGGGGCTGTCCAGGAGTCTGGGACGTTGCCTGAGAGGCAGAGTAGCCTTTGGAGACCTAAGCGTGAGCAGCCTGGTCGGCGATGGGACCTCAAGGCAGGCTCTCAAGCTACCTTCCCCTCCTGTTTGTTCTCCAGTAGGTAGAGGGCAAGGGGAAATCATCTTCGAAGCTTTACTCAGGAAAATGCAGGACTCATGCATCGGCGAGCTGAAGGCAGAGAGCAGCTGTGCTCTGAAGCCCTTTCCTTCCTGGACGCACCAGCACAGGAGCCTGCAACCCACTGAGGGCACCGCAGCTGTGCGGCTGCTCCTGGCTACATGTGCCTTGTCCTAACGTTTGCACTGTGAGCATCTCGAAGTCCAGGAGGACACCTGGGGATAGGCTAAGCCAGTGCTACGTGCACATTCACCAACCTGCCACCAAGGGCAGAGAGACGTGAGGCTCCTCCGTGGAGCAGACAGATGACCTCACAAAGGTCCACCCTCCCAGTTCCTTATCGCCCTGCCTCGTCAGATTTATGGGATTTGTTCGCCAAGACTCGTGACACGAAGGGTCATTTTCCCTGCCCTTTGATTCCCGTGTAGCGCATATATTCCTAACAGCGGGAACGAGTAAGGAGAATATTGTGGCGCACACATACTACCCAGATAAAATGCAGATGTTTTTCTCAAGTCATCCACGATGGCTCCTTTTCCTTATGAATTCACCCTCCGGTCTGAACTCCTATTTCTAAATGCATCACAGCTCCTTGCGAAACACCTGAGCTGCCCGCAGCACCTTTGCACATGCTCAGTGGGGAAGAGCAAGAGCCCAACGCTGTGAAGCAGGAAGTCGTAACTGGCTGCTAGAACGCTCCACGGGCTCTTCTGCTTTCAGCTCTCCTCCAAAAAGCACAGGCTTAATGCTTTTTTCATGTGTAAAAGCACACCCAGCTTAAAGAAGTGGCTACAGACTACCACTGCAGTGGAAGGCTCTAGACCAAGATCATGTGTGTGGGAGAGGAGACCCCTGCGGAACGGCGCCTGCACCCCGGTCCTCAGTTATCCCTAGAAAGGATGGTGGAAAGAACCCCGAGAAGGTGCCGTGGGGCCAGGGATGTGGAAGGAGGCGGATGGGAGGAGGAGGAAGCTGACTGTGGGCCATTAAGTCGGAGGACACCATCCACAGGGAACACGGTCTGTACCTGGAGCTGTCGCATCTGCTGCAGCTGGAGCCTGAGTTCGGCCACACTCCTCTTCATGTCGAGCAGGCTCATGTGGGCGGCGGAGGTGCCAGCAGGCGGGAGCTGGCTGCGTGGCCCCGAGGACTCCAGGGCGCCAAGAGGCTTCCCGCCGGAAACCTGGGGAGTTCCTAGGAGAAAAGAGCAGCAAAGTCCCTGAGAATGCCAGGAAGGAAAGTCTAAGCTTCAAGTCCCATCCCAACAGACTACTGGTAACTCTGAAAATGCCCATTTCCTTCATGATGAAAAGAATCGTAAAAAATGACACTGGTTCTCTGAAGGGCAAAAAGAGGGAATCGAATTTCAATAAATTAAGGAACGTGCATGCAGTGTTATAGGGTGTAGTCTGTAGTCATGTTCTAGAAGTTTGGTGCTATAGGAAGGGAGATCACAGAGCGGTATGTACAGCACGATGCCATATTAAGGAACCTAGCTGTCTGTCTATCCGTGTGTCTTCTTTAAACACACGGGTTTGCACAGAAAAAAGACAGATGTACATATAACAAAGTGGTAACAGTAACTTTAGCTGGTGGTATTCTGTGAGTTTTCTATTTTTGATATCACCACTTTTTGTATTTTAAAATTTGCATAGTGAATATCTATAATTTTTTTGGCGGGGGGCTGCATCGCATGGCTTGTGGGATCTTATTTCCCAGACCAGGGATCAAACCCATGCCGCCTGCAGTGGTAGCACGGAGTCTTAACCACTAGACCACGAGGGAATTCCCTATAATTTTATAATAGAAAAAATAACTTAAAACTCTGGGCCCTAACACAGGCTGCTTACTGTCACTATTCCCTACAGGCAGATGTATCCCAAGAACACCCACTTAGTTCTGGGCAGAGATTTGGCCGATCACCAAGGGGAAACTAATAGGAACTGGGTACTCCCTTCGGGTTTCCAGCCCCAAGGAAGCAGGACCTCTGCGTACACCTCCTTTAGTGAGAAAATCAGGCATGACGCGAATATTCTTGAGGAGAAGAATCCAAAAAAAAGGCAGCAGAGAGAAACTCTTCCTCAACAGTTTTGTTGCTGCCATAAACTTCTGCTCCCTGAATGCAACTTAAATCATCCTCACGTAGTTCCTAAGTCCATCTGGGAAGGGCCTGCTTTGACCAAGTCTGTTTTAAAAATGTCCCCCAAAGCACCCCGAGTAGCACTCACAGGATCGGCAAGGTGCGCGCATCAAAAGGAGATGCTACTTCCTTTTTAGGACAATGCAATTCTGTGGAAGAGGCTTCAAGTAGAGAGTAGACAAGGAATCCACAACACACAGACACACAACACAACGCACTCACACCTGAAGGGGCTGTTTGGCTCTCTTTCCTGTAAGGGACAAAGTGGAAGGTTTGCTTAGTCCAGGCCGGCCTTGCACGGCAGAACCTCTCGCTGCTCTGTGTACCTGGAGCGCTCAGAGCACAGCGGCCTCTCTTTCCATCTAGGCTCAACAGCCGTGGAAACCTCTCCTTCCCCAGATTGCACAGCCCCGCAAGCTGCTGCCACGGCTATGGACGGTGTGCCAGTGAGCAAGGAGGTGCCTCGAAACCGTCCTCTTACTTGCGTGGCCTCAGCAGTGCCAACGGAGAGCTGACGGAGCACCAAATTCCTCACCCCTGGGTGCCCGTCCCAAGAGAACTGGTCTCCCAGCTCTCGTGGCCCCCTTGGAGAGTCGGGGGAACACGTGGGAAAGCATTTGAAGGATTTACAGAGGAGACCCAGCAGACCAGACGGTGAGATTTTTGTTATCTTTATGAGCCCAACTGGCCACTTGCGTCATCACCAGTCATGACTCTGACCGACTTTTGACCATCCCCCAGATCAACATCACCCTCGAAAGAGCAAGATCTGCCACGTCTGTAGTTATTCCAAAGAGGGTTCCCTAACTGTGAAGGTCCTCAGTGCAAGAACATCCAGTAACATTTCCAGTAACAGCAGCCTGTCTGAGTTAACACAGCACCTTCAAGAACAAGTATTCTGAGGGGGTGACAATGAACTGGAAGTTTTCCTTTAAGACTCAGGTTACTTTATCATCACTCCACATTCTCAGGCACAGGTGCGTGTGTACACGCATGCACGCGTGCACCCACACCCACCTACCCTCACCACACAACTTCATCTGTACAAATGATGACACCCTCAAGGTGTTTCTCCAACAAAAATGACACTGTGCTAGCCAGCTACTCCTGTTCGGTAATGAGAACCGTCCTGCTAATTCCTCAGCCAAATGACGGCACATATTCCTTCAACAATTGTGCTTCTCCTCGTATATTCTGAGGTCACCGTTGCACCTTGCCGACATCCTCCGTGGAGGAGAGGCTCAAGTTTACGTGCCTCCTGCGAGAATTGAGTACCGATAACGGGTTTAAAATATGTCTTTCACAACCGAGTTTCTTTATGGAACCTATGCTCATGTATAAAATTTCCTCATCTATAACCTCTTAATCCACTAAATCCGGTTTCCAACTCCATCATTCACTGCACTGGCCCTTTAGAAGGTGGCCAGTGGTCAGCTGTCAATCCAACAGACGCTGGGTTGCCATGATGGCCCCCTGATGTGATGCTGGGCTTCGTCAGTCACTCCTTTCCTTCTCAATAACTGAAACTTTCCTTTCCCTCGTCTTCTTCCCTCTCCACAGCCCATCTTGGCCAGCCTCTTTCCTAATTTCTTCCTCGGCCAACCTTCTGAATCCTGGCCTGCTTCTTCTCTCACGGGACATGACTTCAAGGGAGGTCACTTCCACAACGCCACCCGCCAACGTCCTCCACATCTTTGCCTCCAGCACACGACTCTCTTTACAGCCCCGTCCCCATACCTTCGTGCTGCTACAGGACTTTTCCACAAGCAGGTTGAATTTATTATTTCTACTTATTTCCCCCAAATCTCTTTTGAACTCATTTTAGCCAATGGCACTATTATTCACTGAAGTATTTAAACCAGAAACCTGGAAGTCATTCTCAGCACCCACTTCCTAGTTGTGTGACCTTGGGCAACTGACTTAACCCCTCTCTCTCTCCCTCAGTTTCCTCATCTGTAAAATGGTTGTAAGGATGATTGTGCAGGATGATGGAATTAACACATAAACTGCTCCGCCTGGTGTCTGGCACAGAAGGACCCCACTGTGATTATTTTTTTAAATTTTTAAAAAAATTTAGTTTATTTTTGGCTGTGTTGGGTCTTCGTTGCTGCACACGGGCTTTCTCTAGTTGCGGTGAGTGGAGGCTACTCTTCGTTGCGGTGTGCGGGCTTCTCACTGCAGTGGCTTCTCTTGTTGCGGGGCATGGTCTCTAGGCACGTGGGCCTCAGTAGTTGTGGCACGCAGGCTCAGTAGTTGTGGCTCGCGGGCTCTAGGGCACAGGCTCAGTAGTTGTGGTGCACGGGCTTAGTTGCTCTGAGGCATGTGGGATCTTCCTGGACCAGGGCTCGAACCCGGGGTCCCCTGCACTGGCAGGCGGATTCTTAGCCACTGTGCCACCAGGGAAGCCCTGGCTGTGATTATTTCTCTAAGCAGAGTGAGGGGGAGGAGCCCCACCTGGAGTGGCAGCAGGTGGCAGTGGTGACAGGCTGAGAGCTATAGGCAGGTGCCCCAAAATCTACGGATGGAGCTGATCTGGTGGGTGGGGACCCCGAGTGGTAAATGAGTTCCGCTTCAGATTAGTCACGGGACCTGGGACCCGCTCTCCGAACCCACAATGTGGGGTGGTCACATTCTAGTCTAGGGAGGAGAGTCAGCAGGTAGTTTATCCTCAGAACCTCCCTTCCCTGCACCTCACCCTCTCCAGGCAACAGCCTCTTCTTCCTCCTACCAAGTCCGCTCTTAGGTAACTTACTTCAGTCAGGTATATCTTAATATAAATCTTATTAAGTACACATTTGATGGGAATTTAATGGGTTTGGGGTTGGCCAGACTGGCTGCGAATCTTAGTAGCTCCACAGCTAACATCTTCTTTACAGGGTTATGTGTTTAAATGATATAATACACTATAAAACACAGGCTATGACTGTGAAATGGGAAGTTCCTTCTGTTCTCTTATACCCACGGTCAACCAAATATTCCTAAAGTAACAGCAAGTCTGGGTTTCCCTTTTTCATGTACCCTTGGCCAAATGAGCTTCCTTGACTTACTACATAATTCCGTGTACTTGTCTACAGAACAGGGATAATACTTCTCGTCGCTAACTTCGTAGGATTCTGGAAGAACGTATTTTGCACGCCGTACAAGGCTGCTATGGCAACGAAAGCCCTGTGGACCACATGTAGCCCTGACAGATTAGAATGAGAAAGACCAACCTCGGCAGAGACGCAGGGGAGCAAACCCACGTGTGTGTTACCAGTGGCATCGAAAATTGGCCCAGCCTTTCAGAAGAGAGAACTGGCATGTGTCACCAGTGCCACTGAGCTGTTTGTCCCTTTGGCTTTATTAACTCCACTCTGGGAAATGCATCCCAAAGAAATGACACCTGCTCCCTCCCCCATGCTTCAAAAAAGACATTTGCAAACTTTTTCAAAACGAAGAAATGAAGCAACCTACATTTCTTTAAAGGGACTGGGGCACCTTAACACAAAAGGATGAGGTATCATGTCATGAGATATCATGTCATGCTTGGTGGAGCACGCTGACGTGTCATGTGTGTATGGATGTGTGTTCAGTGTCGTCATCTGGAACACGGGAATCACGAGGGTACCTATCCCATGAAGCTGCGTCAGGGGGTAACAAGTTCAGGTCAGAAAAGCACTTAGAACAGTGCCCGGTACATAGGAAACTTCACTAAATGCTTCCTATTATTACTATTAATTATTATTTTACCAAAAGGGAAAAGGAATAAAGAAGAATACAAAACAGCATGTACATATCGATTAGAACGATGGTACTGGACATGAATAATTTCTAGAATAGAATCCAGAGGAGTAAGATGTTTTAGTGTTTGGTAGCTTCCCCCTCCCAACCCCCCAACTTCATTAGTTATAATTGACATGTGACACTTGTAACACTGTACAACTTTAAGGTGTACGTTGTGTTGATTTGATACACTTACGTATTGCCATATGATTATTATCTAACTCGCCCATCCTGTCACATAATTACCATGTCTTTCTTGGGGTGAGAACATTTAAGACCTATTCTCTTGGCAACTTTCAAGTATATAGTTCAACACTGTTATCTACAATCACCATGCTTTACCTTAGAACTTATTCATCTTCTAACTGGAAGTTGGTACTTTTTGACCAACATCTCCCATGTCCCCCACCCCCGGCAACCACCCTTCTGCTGTTTCTACGAGTTCAGTAAGCGCCTTTTCTTCTGTAGGTTCATAATAGATCAGAAAATAGATGAATAAACATCTCCAAAGCAACCTGGCAGTTGCTATGAAATTTCCATGAAACGAGTCTCTGGCTGCCACCAAGGTCACTGACTGATTTCTCAGTAAACCAACCAATCCCATGAGGACTTGGAATGCTGGAAGAGCAGCCCTGCTGGCTTTACGGCTGAAGGGCCTGAACTTGGCTGGAGCGGAACCAGGACCAATAGACGTCTCAGCTGAAGTCCCCAGTTCTGTCCACTCTATCGTGTGGCACTACACTCTGTGGGGCTTCCTCCAAATTAGGGGTTTCACCCAACTTGCCACATGCTTTCTGAGTAATTCAGTAGCCAAGCATGTCCCTGGGTGATGATTTCTATTTCTAACCCAAGGGAAGGGAAGACTTCATATTCTTGAGAGAGGCCCACCTTGAGTCTGCAGGATAAGATGGACATCAAATACACCTGGATACTAGTAAAGGGCACAGGGGCTATAACCGGGGCCTCTTTGAGGGGATGCTGGCATTTGAAAGCAGGCCCTGGTCCAAGCACGCCTCTTTCTCCTGCCTTGACCCATGGGGGCTCCCTATCAGCTCATGCCTCCTTCTCATCCGGTCACATCCTGCAGCTGGGCTGAGGCCCTTCCCCACTGTAGAACCTTCCACTGCCTTCCCTCTGCACTTAGAATAGTATCTGAATTCCTCACCACAGCACCTGTACATGCTTTGCTCTCTACTTGAATGGCTCTTTCCTTCTGTCCTCATCCTTTCGGCCTCAGTTTGTTTTACTTCCTCAGGGAAATGGCCTTGGTTGAGGCCAGCTCTGTTGGGTAAACATTCATCCTGCACTTTTTCTTAACACTCAGCACACATATAATGACCTGTCCCAGATCCATTTTCTGCATCGGATTAGGGAGCAGGGAGCCTTGTCCTAGTGATGTCCACTGCCCTGGTCCAGTATCAGGCATATAAGCATTTGTTGGATATATGGCCTCATAAATGAATAAATGAATGAGGAAGTGAATAAATGAATGACGACTGAAGGGAGAGGACTAATGACTCATCTGGAATTTCAGCATTAAGCAGGGAAGGGGTGGTGTAGGGAGTCACCCCAGAATCCTCTGAAGTTGCATCATATAGGTAACTTGGGGAGAGGTTAATACGTCTGGAAGCAAACCAGGCTCATCAAAGGCACCCTCCAGGCCTCCTGCCCGTCTGGAGGACACTCACCTGCACCATCTGTGTGGTTCTTATTGGCTGCGGTTTTCATCATTTTCTCGCTGAAGGAAAGAAAAAGAGAGTCAGCGATCCGGTTTCCCAAATGCGTTTCCCCCCCAGCTTCCATTCACTATTCTAAGCAATCAGCAGCAGCTAGTGAGGGTTTTAAGCAATGAAGGTATTTCAGCGTCAGCACCACTACTGGCCGGGATGGAAAAGGCTTCCCAGGTGTGCAGCTGAGGCACGCTCATGGCCCTCAGATGACGGAGGATGTGGATACATGTGGATGGCGGCGGCAGGCACTGCACAGTGGTCCATGAAGCCACATGCACTGGGAAGCCCATTTACCCTTCTTGGGCCAAAGAATTACCAGAAATAGACAAGCAAACAAACCATGATTCATAGAGATGCGGGTATTTTCAGCCTTGAAATGATTACAAGAAAACGATTGGAATGAATGAATGGTCTTAATCATTAAAGAGAAACAGATTGAATTACTTTGAATTGGTTTGCTTTTTTTTTGTTTGTTTTTACCTAGATGCATCTTTGCTATTACTTGTAAGGGGCCCTTTAAAAAGCGCAGACTGAACAAGGCCAGTTAAACTGGCAATCTGTTTCTCCATGGCTTGCATCCTCTCTCTGTAAAACAAGAGAATTGTTTGTTAAAGCTTATGTTGACTTTCAGACTGGTTTGTCTACGTGAATGACCATCTGGGGGTTATAAAAGTTCCACTCAGCAGGCCTCCAAAGTTCCCCCCAACCTGGCTTGGGGAAGCTACCGAGCCTGCGAATTCCCACTGAGCTCAAGATTTGATGGACACAGTTTAGTATTAACCCGATGACCTTACTGAAAAGACACTGGACAGACCAGTAGAGGCCTCATGGAAAACGGAAAAGCTTGGAAATAATTCTCTTTGTGCATCTTTGTGTTTTTGAACCTTTCTGCCCTTCTTTTACTATTTGGCCTCTGCACCAGGGGGACCCTAGGCCACTTCTGAGCTGTGTTCCTCCCCGCAGCTGGGAGGCTGCTGACTGACTTTGGTGTAAATGATGGAGATGTTCGTTGTGTGTTTGGAGTAAAACTTGTTGTAAAGCCCAAGAGCAACACAAAGCGAATGTCTCTTACGAACACGGAAAAGTGTGCTTGACATCAATGTCTTCCTTGAGGGTAGAGGGTCCTCAACTCAATGTCACAGGAACCTGGGGGCTTTTACAGGATCAAGCAGGAAAACAAATACCCCTAACAACTTGGTTATCTCAAGACCTAAATAAAAACTCTTCCCAATTTTGATATTATGCACAGATGCTACACCTCTCTGTTCAGGGCCCTCCGGTGCTATGCACAATTCATGTAGCTTTTGAAACTGGCTCACGTTTCTGTACGTCAGACAGTGGCAGTGCCAGGGAACTATTACCAGTATTCCCAACACATTATCAAATCACCACCACAGAGTGACCTCTGCTAAGGACAGCCATCCCACACGCACTGGCATGTGAATTCAGTTATACCTACTTGGTAGTTCAAGACAATAAGAGAGAGAAGGGAGAAGAGTTAGAACAGTGTGGACACCTGGACTGCCATTGTATCCCATCAGCAAGTGTCTAGTCCCGGCCTGAGACAGAAAAGGCACCCCATTCTTCACGGGGGGTCTCAGTCCCATGGGCCTCTTGTAGTATGAGCAATGGTGATGATTCCTGGGCTACAAACAGCACTTTCAGACCCTGTGGCTTTTAAGTACAAGCCAACTACTTTACCTGGTACCCAGCAGAAAAAGTCATGGTGGTCTGTTCTTTCACTAGAACAAAATAACTGATATGCTGGACTTCACGAGAGACGCTGTATCTGTATCTTGAACTTCATGGCAATCAAGAGGACTTTCAAGGGTAATTTTGTTCACACACAACTTTTTGGTCTTGCGTTTTGCCTTTGGAATATAACTCTTAGTGCCGTAAAAAAAAACCCATTGAGATTCATTTCACAATCGCGAGCTTCTGACTTCAGAATTCCATGCATTTTCTTTAGTTTAAAATGGATGGTTGTGTCACAATACTGAGTTTCTTGGATGTAAGTCGTGCAGTCTGGAGAGTTAATGGTTGTCAACCCACTGGGGGGAAAACTAAGTATTCATAGCATGATCTCTTTGTTCTAATAGCGTGGAAAGAAGAAATCTCAAACAGTGAGAAGAGATACGCATCTACCCGGAATGACTTTCCAAGTGTTTTCAGGCATAGCTGTGAACGCTAAACCTCTGAGCCGCTGAGCATTTTCAGTTATACGTGTATTCTTGGCGGCCTGCCTGCCATTAAGCAGTGCATTGCCAAAGAGAAAAATAAGTAAGAAATTCCACTCACGAGAGCAGGTTAGTAAATACCCATGGGAGATCCCAAGTTTATCAGACCCAAGTTGCATGGCAGCTCGGAAACGATGGGGTGGTGGCTGGTCTCCATGTGTCGGGGGTACGGACTCACACAAATGAGCTCTTGGGAAATGGACCACTTCTGGGAGGACCTGCTGAGTTCCAGGTAGAAGTTGTCCAGAACCCCCATTCTTCCCACAGTAATGCTGGAAGCCAAACTCAAGACCCTAAGAGTGGCGGAGAACTACCCCGAGATGTACGAGTTTAACGCTCTTATTCAATCCTAGGCAAATGCAAAGGATTTCATTTCTTTTAAAATGGCAGGACATTCTTAGGGTCTAGACAGCTTTGGTTAGGAAGAGGCTTAACGGGTTCTGTGAAGCTGTAGTGCAGGATACGAAGGTGCGGAGACTGACTACACTCAAGAGACAATCACATTAAGAGATGTAAACAGTAGGTAAGTCCACAGATGCAGAGAATAAGCAGGAGTCTGGTGGGAGAGAAACGGCAGATGGATTCCAGTGCTGGCCTAGGCACGGTCCTGATTAGGGCTAAATCAGTGTACTCTCTGGTCCCTCTCTGGTCACCAGCTTTCATTTCTAACAAAGGAGGGCAGCAGCATTAAAAACTGAAACAAAGCACTAGAATCATTCCAGATTCAAGACATTGACCGTCAACAGATTCATCACCATGGTGAGAACTGCCGAATGGTTCAGCACAGGTGGGTCCTCTCAGAGGGGTGTCCACAGGGCTTCGTACGTGCCTTTGGCATCCTCCTTGGCTCAGTAGGTACTTGGCTTCTCACCCATCTTCCCCTAGACAACGGTTTTAGGATGCAGAGAAAGAAAACCCCCAAACGGCGCCCCACTCTCCTGACTACCCAGGGATGACGTTGACATAGGATGAGGGTCTGGATGCTGTAGAGCAAAAGCCCTGCATTTAGTCCAGATATCCACACACTTGTTCTCCTTTTTGTATCTGTGAGGACAGGACTGGATGCTCCTTGGGTGGCCTCCTCCAGGCTATGTCACCAGTGGGGTCACCAGGAAGGAGACATGATCTGTCAGAACCTTGAGAGTTCAGTACACTTGAGCTTGACGGTCAAGGGAGAGCGATTCTCTCCCCCTGCTCAGGAAACAGTGCATGCCCCAGGCGCTGTGCACACGGATCGCACATGCGTGTTCCACCGTCTTGGCCAAATCCACTTCACAGAAATACAATTCTTTTGACACATGGTAATGAGAAAACTTTTTCCCTCCTGTTTAATCATCAAAGTGTTTCTGGTTTCAGGACTCATTTGAGGGAGATTATCTGATTTATAAATTCATAAATAAGATTGTCTTTCCATTTCATGGTTGGTAATCTGGAAACAATTTTATGGTTTAACTAAATTTCAGCAACTGGAAACTTAGGCAGACTTCTCCCATGGTGAAATGTTATGAAGTATGTTTTAATGGGAAAGGGGAAAAAAGAGAAATGCAGTGGAAGAAGAGAAATTAAAACAACCCTGTCATTTTACTGCAGTGGCAATTCTGTACGATAATCAGAAGAGTAAAGATGCTTCAGTTAATTGTTGCCAGTATCGCTTGGTTTAAGGTATTCCAGGGCAGGTACAATTACTGTTGAAAAGACGGTTTAAAAGTGATTTCAGAAACCACTTTATATCATTCCATAAACCATATTTATGTGATTAGTATGTATGGTTAACTAGTCATTTAGTGTCATAAGTCGGGCTGGCTGAATGCATTTTCTCGGGGTCCAAGCATAATATTAACAAAAAATTCAAATCCAATCCAGAGAACGTGCTGATCCCAGTATTAAATTCCTGTTGCTACAACCAGCTTTCCTGCGAGCCCCATGTCTGCCTGTGAAGGTGAAGCAAAACCCAGTCTGCTCGTGGTCTGCTCTCTGTCTGCAGAGTCCAGGGAAGGAAAAAAAAAAACCTGCATTTGGGGAGATATTTTTAGCCAGTGAGTCCACTCATACGACTTTAAGTTTTCACTTTCAATGTTTTTTGACTGGGGACTTGTCTTTGGACTGACTGAGGCCTCCTTAAGCCTGAATTAAGTCTTTGTGTATCTACGTAAATTAATGGCTATTAAAAAACAAGTAGTATGAGAAAGGAATTCCCCTATAATAAACCCCTAAGGAAATGTTTTTAAATATCCCAAAGTGCTGGGAGCTGGCTGACACCAGCCAACCAAGCTGATGTGATGAGGTCCCAAGTCCGCATTCACCTTTGTAACCAGTTACTAACTTTGGAACATAGTGGTACAGGATAGTCAGCAACCACTATAGTAACCAGGGCTGGCTTTCTGAGAGTACTTGCTAGGTGGTCCATCATTCCCTTCTAGTTCTAATATTTTGTAATTATTTTTCTGGTTCCTGCTCATTCCCTGTCACCTCTCTCCCCTTCAGAAAGTGATAAATGGTCAATGAGTCATCAACAAACATTTCTGAGCACTTAATATGTGCTAGATACCATGTGAGCTGCTGTGGACGTGGCAAGTATCATCATTCTTAAGCAATGCCTGCCTTTCACAAAGTCAATTTTTTTTCTAGGAGCAATCTAAGTGACTTAAAACCCTTTCGTCTTGGCAGTGCCGAAGGCGTTTTTCCCAGAACTTGAATAGTGAACAGGTTGAAAGCTAGGCCATGCCCTTGTTTGTTCATGCCCCAGTTCTTTGCTATGAGGGAAAAAAATCCAGAGTAATTGAAGACACTGTTTTTAGATGAATTCAACAGAGTACTGGAATTCAAATGATCTGAATTTGTGGTAAAGCTTTAAGGAGGACTCTGAGCCATGAGCTTTCTATTTCTGCCCAAAGGGAACCTACTGGTGAAAGAGCTGATAACTAAGGACATTCTTCTAAAAATGCCCAATAAATTTAACTTCTCATGGAAACACCTAGATTTATTGAGGAGATATTAACAGAGTTAGTGGTAATTGCAACGGGGCTACAATGACACGTACCTCTAAATATTTCGTAGGCAACAGTAGTGCCTGGGTACCACTGCATGCTCCTTGGGGATAACAACCACATCTCGCACCTTTTCTTGCATCCTCAGTCCTTAGAGGAGGACGGAGCACACAGAGGCTCATGAAGAAATATCATCTATAACCCTTGAAGGCTGCTGTCTCTCCCCCCGCCCTCTGCTCATGGAGAAAGGAGACCAGGGCTGTTCTATCTTCCCATTGCCACTTCAATCCATCATCTGTCCAAACCCTCAACATCTCCCCTGCTTCTGGGTTCTGAATTACTCATCCTGAAGTTCCCTACCAGCATCCAGGAAATTCCCGCACATCCCTGGATGACCTCAGCACAGGAAGTTGGCCTCCTGGCTGCCACACCCCAGGCCATGACCTTTGAGAGCTTCAACATTCGCACCAATAACCCTTTCAGAAATTTGGCACTAAGATCCCCAAGCTCTTCTTCAGACATTCTCTGACCTTAAATTCTTACTTGATACAGTTTTACGTTCTAGATCTGAAACTCCAAAATCCCCTTTAAGAACAGCAATCTTCGGTTGTCTTCTGTTCCCATTCACACAAACCAGCTCTTTGCCTGCAGGCTGGCCTTACCTCCTTCACTGCCAGCCATCAATACTGTGTGGGAATTCCTTTTAATTTTCCTGCTCCTTACCTGGGAGACCCCCTCACATACTCTCCACTGTCCTGACCTCTCTCTCGGCCTTGCTGTCCCTCTGCTGGTATGACTTTGCCCCTGAATAAGTGAGGAACAGAACAGATGAGAAGAAACTGACTGGCGTGGTGGCAGTGAGGTCGAGAGCAAGGGCTGGAGTCTGGGCATCTTCGGATACAGCTCCGAGAGCATCCTCTACTGTCCCGTGTGGAATGTGAGAGACAGCGTCAATAAGACACCAAGGCTTTTGGCCCAAGTAATGGATGAAAGAAGTAGTCATACCCGAGATGGGAAGAGAGGAGTTCGTTTTTGGACATGCTGAGTTGGCCAACAGACACTCAAGGGGAGATACAAATCAGTGCTCATAAATCACTGCATGTCTCTGAGTCTCAGTTTCCTCAACCATCAAACTAGGAGAACAACTGCCTTAGCTGTCCCACAGGGCTGTCCTCCTACAGTGACATGGGGAAGGAGGGCAAAGGAGAAAACACATGCACAAGCACATCATAACAGGCAAAACCTGATGGATACATAAGGCTTCCTTTTATCCCTTCAAGTTCATTCATTCAGCAACGATTTTTCTGGCATCAACTATGCCAGACACAATTCTAACTGCTGGGGCATTAGTGGTGAATAAAACAAAGGGCTTGGTGGAGTCAAGGTGGTGGAGTGGGAGGACACGGAGTTCACGTCTCCCCACAACTAGGGCACCTGCCAGATGCTGGTGGGGGACCTCGACACTCAAGGAGACAGGAGGAGCCCCCGAGCGACTGGGTAGGAGGAAAAGTGGAGGCCAGATGGGACCGGTGCCCCTGAGGGGTGGCTGGGAGAGGGGAGGGGTTCCCACACCTGGAGGGACCCTCGGGGGCTCGGAGGATCAGGGGAGAGTGCAGCTAGCATTCCCCCTGCCCAATCAGGCCCCGGGAGGCCTGCTGGGTCCCGGGCTGGGTTCTCCACCTTCTGGGGCCCTCTCCAGCCATGCTGGTCCTAGGGGTGTAGGGAGGGGGAGAAGAGGAGGAGGGGCAGACAGGGAGGGGCCCTCCAGGATCGGAGGATCGGGGGAGATGCGGCTAGTTTCCCCCACCCACCTGGGCCCTGGGAAGCCTGCTGGGCTTCCAGGCCTGGTCCCCTGCCTTTCAGGGCCCCCTCCAGCTGCACGGGTCATGGGGCGGGTGGGGCGGGCAATGAGAAGAGGAGAGACGAACGGGAAAGGAGCCTCCGGAATCAGAGGCTGGGGGGAATGCACCTAGTGTTTCCCCCGCCCACTCGGGCCCAGAAAGCCTGCTGGGGTCCTGGGCCTGCTCCTCTGGCCTTCGAGGCCAGAGGCGTTCCTGGGCCCCTCCAGCCGTGCTGACCCTAAGCCCCCCCCCACCCCAGGGCCTTTCCCGATCATGCGGGTTCTAAACCTAGACCCTGCCCCAGCCTAAACCCCGCCTCCCACAGCCAAGGCCTTTTCCAGCTGTTTGTTTTTTGTGTGTATGCTACTGTGGTTCTGTTTCACCTTCTGGCTGCTGTTTCACCTATATTTTTATTTTTTCTAACACATCTGTTAGTTTTCTCATCTTATTTTATTTTTTACTCTGTTATTATTCTGCTTTTTTTTTTTTTTTTTTGCCACCCTGCGCAGCTTGCAGGATCTTGGTTCACAAGCCAGGGGTCGGGCCTGAGCTCCTGTGGTGGGAGCTCTGAGTCAGGACCACTGGACTAACAAAGAACCTCAGACCCCAGGGAATATTCATCAGAGTGAGATCTCCCATAGGTCCTCATCTCAGCACCAAGACCCGGCTCTACCCAACAGCCTACAAACTCCAGTGCGTGAAGCCTCAGGCCAAACAACCAGGAAGACAGAAACAGAATCCCACCCATTAAAAAAAAAAACAAAACCCGAGATGACAAAAAAATATGTTACAGATGAAAGAGCAAGGTGAAAACCTACAAGACCAAATAAATGAAGAGGAAATAGGCAACCTACCTGAACAAGAATTCAAAGTAATGATAGTAAAGATGATCCAGAATCTTGGGAAAAGATGGAGGCACGGATCGAGAAAATACAAGAAATGTTTGACAAAGATCTAGAAGAATTAAAGAACAAACAGAGATGAACAATACAATAACTGAACTGAAAAATACACTAGAAGGAATCAATTAACAGAATAACTGAGGGAGAAGAACGAATAAGTTGGCTGGAAGACAGTAAGGTGGAAATAACTGCCGAGGAGCAGAATAAAGAAAAAAGAATGAAAAGAATTGAAGAGAATCTCAGAGATCTCTGGGACAACACTAAACGTACCAACATTCGAATTATAGGGGTCCCAGAAGAAGAAGAGAAAAAGAAAGGGTCTGAGAAAATATCTGAAGAGATTATAGTCGAAAACTTCCTTAAGTGGGAAAGGGAATACCCAACCAAGTCCAGGAAGCACAGAGAGTCCCATACAGGATAAAACCAAGGAGAAACACTCCAAGACACATGTTAATCAAACTACCAAAAATTAAATTCAAAGAAAAAATATTAAAAGCAGCAAGGGAAAAGCAAAAAATAACATACATGGGACTCCCCATAAGGTTAT
Source organism: Phocoena sinus (assembly GCF_008692025.1). Taxonomy (NCBI): domain Eukaryota; kingdom Metazoa; phylum Chordata; class Mammalia; order Artiodactyla; family Phocoenidae; genus Phocoena; species Phocoena sinus. The sequence goes on from NC_045764.1 coordinate 11,371,044, forward strand.
CAGCTGATTTTTCAGCAGAAACTCTGCAGGCCAGAAGGGAGTGGCAGGATATACTTAAAGAGATGAAAGAAAAACCTACAATCAAGATTACTCTACCTGGCAAGGATCTCATTCAGATGGAGAAATCAAAAGCTTTACATACAAGCAAAAGTTCAGCAAAAAGAATTCAGCACCACCAAACCAGCTTTACAACAAATGCTAAAGGAACCTCCCTAGGCAGGAACACAAGAGAAGAAAAGGACCCACAAAAACAAACCCAAAACAATTAAGAAAATGGTAATAGGAACATACATATAGAAAACTACCTTGACTGTAAATGGATTAAATGCTCCAACCAAAAGACACAGACTGGCTGAATGGATATAAAAACAAGACCCATATGTATGCTGTCTACAAGAAATCCACTTCAGACCTAGGAACACATACAGACTGAAAGTGAGGGGATGGAAAGAGATACTCCATGCAAATGGAAATCAAAAGAAAGCAGGAATAGCAATACTCATACCAGATAAAACAGACTTTAAAATAAAGAATGTTAACAAGAGACAAGGAAGGACACTACATAATGATCAAGGGATCAATCCAAGAAGAAGCTATAACAATTATAAATATATATGCACCCAATATAGGAGCACCTCAATACATAAGGCAAATGCTAACAGCTATAAAAGGGGAAACTGACAGTAACACAATTATAGTGGGGGACTTTAACACCCCACTTACACCAATGGACAGACCATCCAGACAGAAAATTAATAAGGAAACACAAGATTTAAATGACACAATAGACCAGATAGACTTAATTGATATTTATAGGACATTCCACCTGAAAGTGGCAGAATACACTTTCCTCTCAAGTGCACACAGAACATTCTCCAGGATAGATCACATCTTGGGTCACAAAGCAAGCCTCGGAAAATTTAAGAAAACTGAAAACATATCAAGCATCTTTTCTGACCACAATGCTGTGAGATTAGAAATCAATTACAGGGAAAAAACTGTAAATAACACAAATACATGGAGGCTAAACAGTGAACTACTAAATAACCAAGAGATCACTGAAGAAATCAAAGAGGAAATAAAAACATACATAGACACAAATGACAATGAAAACACGATGACCCAAAACCTGTGGGACGCAAAAAAAACAGTTCTAAGAGGGAAGTTTATAGCAATTCAATCTCACCAAAGAAACAAGAAAAATCTCAAACAATCTAACCTTACACCTAAAGCAACTATAGAAAAAAAGAACAAAGAAAACCCAAAGTCAGTAGAAGGAAAGAAATCATAAAGATCAGAGCAGAAATAAATGAAATAGAAATGAAGAAAACAATAGCAAAAATCAAGGAAACTAAAAGTTGGTTCTTTGAGAAGAGAAACAAAATTGATTAACCTTTAGACAGACTCATCAAGAAAAAAGGAAGAGGATGCAAATCAATAAAATTAGAAATGAAAATAGCAATCACAACTGACACTGCAGAAATACAAAGGATTATCAGAGACTACTACAAACAACTATATGTCAATAAAATGGACAACCTGGAAGAAATGGGAGAAATTCTTGGAAAGGTACAATTTTCCAAGACTGAACCAAGAAGAAATAGAAAATATAAACAGACCTATCACAAGTAATGAAATTGAAACTGAAATTAAAAATCTTTTTCAACAAACAAAAGTCTAGGACCAGATAGCTTCATAGGCAAATTCTAGCAAACATTTAGAGAAGAGCTAATACCTATCCTTCTCAAACTCTTCCAAAAACCTGCAGAGGGAGGAACACTCCCAAATTCGTTCAACGAGGCCACCATCACCCTGATACCAAAACTAGACGTTATAATACACATAAAAATTACAGATCAATGTCACTGATGAACACAGATGCAAAAATCCTCAAGAAAATACTAGCAAACAGAATCCAACAACACATTAAAAGGATCATACACCACGATCAAGTGGAATTTATCCCAGGAATGCAAGGATTCTTCAATATACGCAAATCAATCAATGTGATACACCATATTAACAAATTAAGGAATAAAAACCATATGATCATCTCAACAGATGGAGAAAAAGCTTTTGACAAAATTCAGCACCAATTTATGATAAAAACTCTCCAGAAAATGGGCACAGAGGAAACCTACCTCAACATAAAGGCCATATATGACAAACCCACAGCAAACGTTATTCTCAATGGTGAAAAACTGAAAGCGTTTCCACTAATATCAGGAACAAGACAAGGATGTCCATTCTCGCCACTCTTATTCAACACAGTTTCGGAAGTCCTAACCATGACAATCAGAGAAGAAAAAGAAAAGGAATCCAAATTGGAAAAGAAGAAGCAAAACTGTCACTGTTTGCAGGTGACATGATACTATACATAGAAAATCCTAAAGATGCCACCAGAAAACTATTAGAGCTAATCAATGAATTTGGTAAAGTTGCAGGATACAAAATTAACCTCTAGCATTCCTATACACTAATGATGAAAAATCAGAAAGAGAAATTAAGGAAACAATCCCATTTACCACTGCAACAAAAAGAATAAAATACCAAGGAATAAACCTACCTAAGGAGGCAAAAGATCTGTACTCAGAAACTATAAAACACTGATGAAGGAAATCAAAGATGACACCAACAGAGGGAGAGATACACCATGTTCTTGGATTGGAAGAATCAATATTGTGAAAATGACTAGACTATACTACCCAAAGCAACCTACATATTCAATGCAATCCCTATCAAATTACCAATAGCATTCTTCACAGAATTAGAACAAAATATTTTACAATTTGTATGGAAACACAAAAGACCCTGAATAGACAAAGCAATCTTAAGAAAAACAGAGCTGGGGGAATCAGGCTCCCCGCCTTCAAACTATACTATAAAGCCACAGTAATCAAGACAATATGGTAATGGCACAAAAACAGAAATATAGAACAATGGAACAGGATAGAAAGCCCAGAGATAAACCCACGTACATATGGTCACCTAATTTATGACAAAGGATCCAAGAACATACAATGGAGAAAAGACAGCCTCTTCAGTAAGTGGTGCTGGGAAAACTGGGCAGCTATATGTGAAAGAATGAAAATTAGAACACTCCCTAACACCATACGCAAAAATACACTTAAAATGGATTAAAGACCTAAATGGAAGACCGGACAGTGTAAAACTCTTAGAGGAAAACAGGAAAAACACTCTTTGACATAAACCACAGCAAGATCTTTTTGACCCACCTCCTAGAGTAATGAAAATAAAAACAAAAATAAACAAATAGAACCTAATTAAACTTAAAACCTTCTGCACTGCAAAGGAAACCATAAACAAGACGAAAAGACAACCCTCAGAATGGGAGAAAATATTTGCAAACAAAGCAGCAAAGGATTAATCTCCAAAATATAAACAGCTCATGGAACTCAATATCAAAAAAACAAACAACCCAATTAAAAAATGGGCAGAAAACCTAAATAGACGTTTCACCAAAGCAGACATACAGATGGCCAAGAGGAACATGAAAAGATGCTCAACATCACTAATTATTAGAGAAATGCAAATCAAAACTACAATGAGGTATCACCTCACACCGGTCAGAATGGCCATCATCAAAAAATTTACAAACAATAAATGCTGGAGAGGGTGTGGAGAAAAGGGAACACTCTTGCACTGTTAGTGGGAATGTAAAGTGATACAGCCACTACCGAGAACAATATGGAGGGTCCTTAAACTAAAAATTGAACTATCATACGACCCAGCAATCCCACTACTGAGCATATACCCTGAGAAAACCATAATTCAAAAGGACACCTGTACCCCAATGTTCATTGCAGCACTATTTACAATAGCCAGGTCATGGAAGCAACCTAAATGCTCACTGACAGACAAATGGATAAAGAAGATGTGGTACATATATACAATGGAATATTACTCAGCCATAAAAAGGAACAAAATTGGGTCATTTGTAGAGATGTGGATGGACCTTGAGCCTGTCATACTGAGTGAAGCCAGAAAAACAAATATTGTATATTAACGCATTTATGTGCAATTTGGGAAAATGGTGCAGAGGAACCCATTTGCAGGGCAGATACAGACACAGGCATACAGAAGGGACATGGGGACCCACGGTGGGAAGGGGAGGGTGGGACGAACTGGGAGATTAGCATTGACATATATACACTACCACGTGTAAAACAGACAGCAAGTGGGAACATGCCATAAAGCACAGGAAGCTCAGCTTGGTGCTCTGTGACGACCTAGATGGGTGGGATGTGGGGGAGGTGGGAGGGAGGGGATATATGTATACGTGTAGCTGATTCACTTCACTGTACAGTGGAAACTAACACAACACTGTAAAGCAATCATACTCCAATAAGTAAATATAGATAAATAAATAAAACAAAGGGCTTACTCTGGTGGAATTTACATTCTAGGGGTTGAAAGTAATGGTACAACATAGTAAAAAAAAAAAAAAAAATATATATATATATATATATGTATATATATATATAGCTGGCCAAAAAGTTCCTTCGGGTTTTTCTATACACTATCACAGAAAAACCCGAATGAACTTTTTAGCCAAGCCTATATATGTATGTATATAAATATATATAAATATGCTGATATTACTTACTTATAATGTAATATATTATTTGTAATATCGATATACTAATCATACGGTTATGTGTAGGTGCACAGGTACGTGTGTAGGTGTGCCCTGCTGAGCTCATGGCCTTCGGGTGAAGCCCTGACGTCAGGGAGGAGCCATCCAGGTAGATGAAGGTGGAAGGAAGCACAAGGCAAAGGAAGAGTAAATGCAAAATGCCAGAGGCAAGAAAAGTCCCAGGAAGTTCAAACACAGGAAGCCAGGGAACGAGGTCACGGCAGGAAACGTAAGCAGCTGAATGAACTTGGCACACAGAGGAAACACGGCCCACCTTCCCCCAAGGGGCTCCCACCCCTTGTTAAATAGAGGCGCCCCCCTTCTCTTCACCCCCATAACCCAAGCAGAACCGCATCCTGCCAGATGCAGAATTCTAGACCCACACAATTGTCTAGTTAGAAGGAACTTATTTTAGACGCCCCTGGTTTTCTTTCCATTCTGGTCTGGTGATCTTGACTGAAGCAAAAAAAAAAAAAAAATGCGTGGCAGGCCCAGCAGGCTGGGCAAAGCTCAGCCACACCGGGCCTGCGCTCCTGACGGGCACAATGGCTGACTTCCGTGAGGGGAGGTTTCTGCGCAGCATAGCAACTGCACCTGGAAGAACTCCAGGTCGCCTTTAATCTATTTCACAACCTACTGTCTGGGCGGGCTGTTCTGGCTGAGACCAGAATACGGACCTAAGCCAGCCTCTGGACACACAGTGCCTCAGACACACAGTCTCCAAACGGCCCGTGCGCTACTACTGCTCCTTTATGCAAAGGGGCTATGGCTTCACGGTGTATGTCATAAAGTCTCTTATTTATGGAGAACTTTCCAGTTCACAAAGCGATTTTACACCCGTTTTCATTTCAACAGAACCCGTAGGAGGTCCTAGTTGCCATCCCCTGGTCACAACAAGGACACCGAGGCTTACTGGCAAGGCAGGGTCTAAGGAAACACAGCTGGTCACGTGTACCCCCTCCCCCATCCAGGGCTCCCAGCAGGGCTCTGGGCCACCTCCTGTGACTCACCCACCATCTGGGGTGAGGCTCCACTTCCCAGTTGACGAGAGCCTTCGCTCCCCAGGGCAAGCCTACACCCTGCCTTATGATATCATCTGCTTTGCATTTTCTTCCTCTTCCCTGAGGGCAATTTTTAATATTCCTGCTCTGGAAGTGACAGAGCACTTTTTTTTTTTTTGTACAGGTACAAACCAGTATGAATAGCTGTTTGTTCACGTTCTGGCTACTTGAATACAGACCCGTATTTGACCTTCCAATGAGTGAAGGTATCAGAGGATACGGGGTGATGGTCTCTTGAGTGATCCTACGGGGGCTGCAGAAGGAAGCTCCCCACTCCCACCTGTTTTTTTTTTTAAAATAATAAATTAATTAATTTATTTATTTATGGCTGCATTGGGTCTTCGTTGCTGCACACGGGCTTTCTCTAGTTGCGGCACGCAGGCTTCTCATTATGGTGGCTTCTCTTTGTTGCGGAGCACGGGCTCTAGGCATGCAGGCTCAGTGGTTGTGGCTTGCGGGCTCTAGAGCACAGGCTCAGTAGTTGTGGCACATGGGCTCAGTAGTTGTGGCTCACAGGCTCTAGAGCACAGGCTCAGTAATTGTGGCACAAGGGCTTAGTTGCTCTGCAGCATGTGGGATCTTCCTGGACCAGGGCTCGAACTCATGTCCCCTGCATTGGCAGGCGGATTCTTAACCACGGTGCCACCAGGGAAGCCCTTCCCACCTGCTTTTGATCCACAGATTCTCAGGGTGGACTCCAAAGAGATAAGATAATGATTCCTAGGGAAAAGAAGGAAGGCATTTCCTATGCTTGGTCTCTCTCATGGGTTTTTCTTTCTCTCTCTCTCTTTTTTTTTTTGGTCTTCTTAGATCCCTGTGCAGGAGTAGGGACACACTGCCTTTATTACAAAGACAAAAAAACCTGAGGCTGCATGATAGTGAAAACATCATTTGACCAGAGAAGTAGCAATCACTGGTCCTTTGGAAAGTGTCCTGTTTCTCCTTCTAAAAGTCTGCAATTAAGAGATCGAACCCCTTCATCCTACCTTGTTGGTGGGAATGTAAATTGGTGCAGCCACTTTGAAAAACAGTTAAAAAACTAAAAATAGAGTTGCCATATGATCCAGCAATCCCACTCCTGGGCATGTATCCAGAAAAGATGAAAAGTCTAATTCAAAAAGATACATGCACCCCAATGTTCACAGCAGTACTATTCACAATAGCCAAGACATGGAAGCAACCTAAACGTCCACTGACAGATGAATGGATAAAGATGATGTGTTACATATAGACAATGTACTACTCAGCCACAAAAAAGAATGAAATAATGCCATCTGCAGCAACATGGATGGACCTAGAGATGATCACACTACGTGAAGTAAGTCAGACAAAGACAAATACCATATGATATCACTTACATATGAAATCTAAAATATGACACAAATGAACCTATCTATGAGACAGAAACAGACTCACAGACACAGAGAACAGACTTGTGGTTGCCAAGGGGAAAGGGGGTTGGGGGAAGGATGGATTGGGAGTTCGGGATTAGCAGAGGCAAACTATTATATATAGGATGGATAAACAACAAGGGAACTAACTATATTCGATATCCTGTGATTAAACCATAATGGAAAAGAATATGAAAAATATGAATCACTTTGCTGTAGAGCAGAAATTAACACAACATTGTAAATAACTATACTTCAAGAAAATAAACTTAAAAAAAAGAGATTGCATCCCTTCAGCTCTGAAGATGGACAGGGAGAAAGAGTAGGTATTACTGGCAATACATGTTGGCCCTGTAAGAGTCAATACAGACTTTTTAAGACCCACAATTTTTGGAAATTCAAATTAATGCCTAGACCTGGCTATATTTTTGAATCACTTCATTCATGAAAAATCAAGTCCAAAACTCAAATAAGGACAAGTGTAATCTCTGTAAACTCCACCAGAGAGCAGGACAACTAATCACAAGAGGGGTTAAATGGCTGGGACATCATGGCAGCCCTGGATTATTCAGCTGCTGGGCCGTCAGGCTATTTTTAGATGAGCCCCATCTTCAGGTTGGGTCATAGTCACACCAATTCTGTAGTGAGTTGATCTTGCCAGGCTGAACCTGTACCTAAATATTTATTCCTCTTCTCTTTGAAGAAAGACGTGTTAGTTGGCAAGGAAAGGGGCTTATCTGAATCTCACAGAATTTAGGTTGCTCTGACTTAGTTTCTGGTTTCAGACCTAAGGCGTCTGATTGACAGCACCTCGTGAATATTCAGAGGAGAAACCGGGGTGCATTTTTTTTTTTTTTTTTTTTGTGTTACACGGGCCTCTCACTGTTGCGGCCTCTCCCGTTGCGGAGCACAGGCTCCGGACGCGCAGGCTCAGCGGCCATGGCTCACGGGCCCAGCCGCTCCGCGGCATGTGGGATCTTCCCGGACCGGGGCACGAACCCACGTCCCCTTCATCGGCAGGCGGACTCTCAACCACTGTGCCACCAGGGAAGCCCGTAACCGGGGTGCATTTTAATGTCACCTAATTAGTGACAGAGGATGGCTTTCCCTTTTGAGAAACTGATTTGTTCAAAGTAACACAGAGCTTGTGGCAGTCATTCCACCGGTATTTTTGATAGACTATCCCTTGGATAAGAGTAGGGCTAGCTTCAGACATTTGTCAGTTGGTTGAATATCATGTTTATCAGACAGCTCTTGAATGAACTCAGCAGCCTAGCAAATATTACTTAACCATAAAGTTATATTCCTGTGAATGAAATCATAATTCATCAGCACCTATGTGCTCTGAGACTGCCAAAACATCGTATCTAGATGTCATTTTTATAGGAAGCATAATGGAAGAAATACAGCACATTTTGAATAGAGACCAATCAGTCTTTCCAAATGGTATCTTTTCATTCCATTATGTGAATTCCTTAAATGCGAGTCCCTCTTGGCATTCTCATGAAGGCTTCCAGCCCAGCCTAAGTTCAGGAAAATGCTCCCGTTTCTGAACTCACAGCAATCACTCTCTGTATCACTTCTTTGGAATTAATTATGTACAAGCCGTCCCCAAATTATGGTAGGCTTGTAACTGCAAAGTTTTCGTCTACTTTCATTGTTTAGAACTTGGAATAAAATGGTGGTTGGATTTCCAGCTGGCCCATGGAAGCCTCTTTAACCTACAGTGTATTATTAGTCCTTTCATTGTTCCTCATTGTTTTCAAGGAAAACGTGTCCTGACTTTCCAGCTGAACTTGGGAGATGCTGGGAACAGATCTCCCCCTGCACCTCCAGCCTCAGGGAAAGACACCGTCCCCCCTCAGTGACTTGTAAAGCTTCCTCTCTTCTCTCCACCTCACCAGGAGACACTGCCGCTCTTAGGGTGACAAGATCATCCCTGGGCAACACCTACGAATGAAACCCTATTGTTGGGACTAGTTCTTAAAAACCAGTTATTTAATAAGCATTCGTAGCTCAGAAGCTTCCTGCGCTTAACCGCGGCATAGCTTACACGTTCGTTATTATGCTTTTAATGTTTTATGACGGTCTTCCCAGTTCGTATTCCTTGCAGGTGGGGACACATCTAAGTTTCTTTGTACCCTGCAAAGCAATCAGTCCCCAGCTAAGCACACAGAGAGATCAATAACCGTTTACTGATCCCTAATTAGAGCTACCCAGGAAAGCAATTCAGACAATAACTGAATCGGTCTGGCACTGTTAGGCATCAAAACAGGCATCAGACAACCTAATAATTTCAGCGCTACCTGGTTAGGCATCCGTCATACAGCTCAGGTGCAATTTTAAGAAGATGCTGTAATCCTGGCTTGTCTCTTGGCACCTGGTCCCAAGACAACGTACGACCCCCACTATTCTCCTGATAGGGACTGAAAAGTAGCTTTGAGAGTCTAAACATTCTCATCTGGATCTTTCATCCCACCTAATTCCATTCTCTCTCCTGTATCCCCTGCCCACCTGCTTTATATTTTCCCTAGCGTTATAGTTAACGATTTGTCTCCCTGCTTCCTCTGGCACAGTCCTTGTCCTAGCCATTTCTGTGTATTCATCTCTGGGCTTTAGTAGCATTTAGTGGAGTGCTTTGTTCAAAGTAGGAACTCGGCACTTATGCTACACCAGGCATGGCACAAGGCACTTAACTGTAATGAGTTGTTCCGTCCTATGAGGTAGGTGCTATTATTATCTCTATTTTACAGACGAGCAAGCTGAGGCAGAGCAAGACTCAGTGATCTGTCAAAGTTTACAAATGCTAACAAGTGTTAGAACAGGCACTCGAACCCAGGCTATCTGGCTTTGGAGACCATGTTCATAAACATGGCACGTGACTGCCTCTCAATGAATGACTGATCACAGGTTGGTTGAACCAAAGATAACAGCAAGTTCTAACAATAATGAAGCTGCTTTACCAAGAGGGAAAGGGTAGAACTGAGCTAATCATCATCAAGATCCACGTTTTGGATTTGACAGCATTTGACAATGTCTGGAGACATACATCTTTGGTTGTTGCGACTGGGGCAGCATTGCAGGGGAGTTTGCTACTGGCATCTAGTGGGATGGGGGCAGGCTGGAGACACTGCTAAACACCCTATAATGCACAGGACAGGCCCCAAATACCAAGCGTGCAGAAGTTAAGAAACCTTGCTCTGGGAAGATCCCAAGTCTAACTACTTACAAGACGTCTGATATGGCTCCCTTTTGACTATACAATCAGGAAAAGGAAAAAAATTAACCATTCTTTTTCAGAATCACCTCTCTAGCAGGACACCTAACATAGTTTAGAAAATCTTCAAAGGTATGCCAGGCACTGTGAACATTTTAAATGACACAAATATGAATTCAGACTTTCAATTAACTGGTAAACGGAGGATGTATCCTATTCCTCAAAGCTACCAACACAAAAATACTTAATGCTCATAAAATGAGAAAGTGATGTAAAATGATTAAGAACAGACCCAAGCTACCAGTTGGCAGGCAGGCTTCCTCCTGTACATAGAAATTTTCCTTCCCTTTCATTCTAAGGCACGGGATTCTACTTCTCTACATCTGCGATGCCTTAGAAATCATAGCAGATGTCATGTGGCTTTTTTCCTCCACATACAAGGGCCCAGACAGGCAAGAATCTGCTCCCAAGTGAATTCTTGACTAGTCTGTTGAATTTAGCTACTGTAGGTGCAGAATAGTGTAAAAAGTATGATCTCGGTTCAAGTTTACCATGTCTTGAAAAATTATTAGGAGGAATCTGTTATACATTTGGAAGGAGAGCTATTAGTCACTTTGCAGTGAGCACCCTTGAATTTTGAGTGTTATTTCGATAGAGATATTTCACATTATATGAGCCAAGCTATAAATACAAACTAGCAAAACAAATGTCCTAGAGTTTTACAATTCTTAAGGGCTGTTTTATGTGCCATGGATAGGGATGATGATGCTGTTTAATGAAGTAATTTTATAACCTTGGCAAGACAGAGTCTCACGCCCACAGTCACCTGTCACACACTGTCTGTCTCCCTTGCACAGGGCCTCTTAGTCACGTGGACCCACTCTCTTCCGGGAGGCCTTGCTGAAAGGAAATCATCTGGGTAAAACCACCTCAGCACTCAAGGTCATTTTCCTTCTAGAAGCTCAGACTTGAGAATTACAGTCGGCCCTCCATATTCGCAGGTTCTGCGACCTCAGTTTCCACCAACCGCAGAAAGAATTTTGCAGATTGGTTGAATCCGTGGATGTGGAACCACGGATATGGAGGGCTGACTGGACTACGCCCTTTTAAATAAGGGACTTGAGCATCTGCGGATTTGGGTATCCACGGGCTCCCGGAACCAATCCCCATAGATACTGAGAGACAACCATACTATTCTGAAGGTCAAAGCAGTTGTAATCTGCTTTCCTAACCCAAAGTCCATGGCCGTCTTGGGAGGAAGATGCTACCATCATATATGTTCTACACTATGTTTTCCAGATCTCCTATATATAATTTGTCACCGCTAGATGCTTTGTGGAAGCATCTTTATAAGAGATACCAAATTCATTAACTCGAAGCACATGAGCTACGTACAAGATCAAGGGGAAATTACTTTGTCTTTAACTCATTTTCAAGTCAATAGAGCTATTACAAAATTGCGTTCCAAAAAAAAAAAGCTACCGTTGGAGGTTTCCTGAGTACAGATGAGAAAGAAAATTTTTCTCTGATTTCTAACACTCTGCAGTTAATGGGCTATTTCATAGAAGTGGTCTTCTGAAGAGTATATGAATCCAGCAGTGCCCAAAAGAAAGCATCTCTACAGATTTCTCAGTCTCCCTCCTGTGTTTCTGTAGCTTCACATCTTAGATGTAAAACTTCACTCGAGAGTTTCATATAAACACTCGGATTTGCTTTTTAATATTATGAAATTGCAACAGAAATTGGTTTGACATGTTATAGGACCCTGTACTCATGAAGTTACTTTTAGGGGTTGAAGCTTCTTTACAAATACTTGCACAGACTAAATATATCTAAAATAGCACCACTGTATAGGTGTAACAATGGATTATAATTGTGTGCTTCAGTAATTGTTTCTGGTTTTGTTTTTAAAATTTTCTTTGACATGGTACTCACATTCATTTTTTTCAAAATAAAATCTACCAAGAATGTTTTCTTCCCCTATTTCTGCATAATTGTGCTGATATACTAGGGACAGTTATGTTTTAAATGACATGTATATATTTAGCAGCATAATTATGCAAATTCTACCATGTTGATGATCATAAATATCCTTTCAGAGCAGCTACTTAGCATTTTTTTTTTTTTTCTCGCGGTACGTGGGCCTCTCACTGCTGTGGCCTCTCCCGTTGCGGAGCACAGGCTCCGGACGTGCAGGCTCAGCGGCCATGGCTCACGGGCCCACCCGCTCCGCGGCACGTGGGATCCTCCCGGACCGGGGCACGAACCCGCGTCCCCTGCCATCGGCAGGCGGATTCTCAACCACTGCGCCACCAGGGAAGCCCAGCTACTTAGCATTTTGTCCTGGTTGAAATGCTTCGAATTCACTCCCAAATTCACTTCTCCGCTGGGTGAAGGTGGGGCTCACAGTTCTCACCCAGCAGGCAGAATACTGCACAGTGGTAAAAAGTGTGGATTCCTTAATGTACCTGGACATTCTATGCCACTTACTGGCTTTGTGACCTTGGGCAAGTTACTTAACCTCTCTGAGCTCTGTTTCTGCATCTGTAAAATAGGGATGATGATAGTACATACCGCACTGGATCGTCATGACGATTACATCAGATGATGTATGGAAACTACTTAACATCACGCTTGGTCCATAAAAGACTCTCAATAAATGATAGCTATCGTCAGTGTTCTTATATTACCCAGCAGTATTACATTTCAGCCTAGACATCAAGCTTTCCAAGAGTTTAGAATTGCAGCTGAAAAAGAGGAAGTATGGCACATTCCGACCTGTCTAGGTAACAGTGGGGTGGTGGGTAGCAGTGTTAGCAGTACAATGTCCAGACTCAAGTTTTTACTCGAGAATCATTCTTTACATACTTTTGTCGTGTGCCTGGGTTGAGTTAGTGGGAATGTTTAGGTGTTTCAGTAATACCAACTCTAAATGTAGGCGGTGTGTGTGTGTGTGTGTGTGTGTGTGTGCGCGCACGCGTGCGCAGGGCTACAGAAGGGAATCTAGCCTGTGGTGAGGAATCACCTAGACAAGATGTGAGATAAAATTCCTCCTCTGCTATTTCACATTTACAGGAATGAATTCAAAAATGTAAAATTATATTCTGAATTACAACCATATGTCAGAATACGGCAGTGATCATGACAGTGTATTTTAGGTCAACATTAACCTTTAGTCAACCTTCCTAATCCTTGTTTTTCTAGAAATAAGAACTTGGATTTTCTAAAAGGAGTTGCTAACACATAAGACGGAAACCCACAGCGTTTTCTGAGCTTCCTTAAAAAACAAACCTCAGGAAGCAGAGGCCCTGAAAATATACCGATGTTACCGAAGGCTAAAATTCTTCAAGACTCTGATCAGAGAGCAGTACAGAGGCAACTCCACATAGCAGAGGGCCCTTCATTTTGGTCCCACCCATAACCCAATCCCAGGAACTGGGTTCAGTGATGCTCAGTTATATGCACGTGGTAACCACATGCGTGACGATGAACTAGGTGCTGAGCGAGAAGCCAGACGCCATCGTTGGCCAGAGTGTGCCTGGCGCCCAGCAAGGGTGCACGTGGCTTGATGTGATAAACAGTGGAAGCAAGCTCACGATCCTCTCATTCCCACAAGGTGGGTCAGCAGGGTGGTGGGGGAGGACGGATTCTGGCCCTGGAGATGGATAGTTCTTATTTTTCCCTGGACTAAATTCTTATGACTCCAAGTCCCTTCCTATCAGTGACACACATTTCCCAACCAGCCCCTCACAGCCCACCGGGGCAGATGTGCTACCCTTTCTTAGAAGCACAGGGCACAAGCTCCCTATAGCCTTAAGGCACGTCTTGGTAGACTTCCCTCTGGTTGTGACACTGGTCTGTTCAAAGAGCCTCAGTATTTATCCCACACCCCTCAGCTTTCTATGGTCATGGGAGGCATCCCTTTCTTTGATTCTTAGAATTTAACTTCCTAAGGACTTTGGAAAGGAGAGAATAAATACCTTTTTCCGAGTCTTCATTTTTCCTAGTCCTGCATAATCAAGCCTGTCACCGTTTTGTCTTGTTTCTCATGCAGATTTTTTAATAGGAACTATTCTTGGAGACAGTTTACATCAGCTCTACCCACTTGCCATAGGCCAGAACCCACTCACATGGCCACACTTAACTGCAAAGGAGGCTCGGAGATGCAGATAGTTTTGTGCCCCAGAGGAAAAGAAAATACGGTTTGGTAACCACACAGCCTTGTCTCTGCCATCATCTATTCTTCTCTCAGCAAATACCTGTTTCATCCTTCTTTCCACACAAAGAATGTATACCCTCCCTCCACAAGGGAAACAATGCAAAGTCTCATTCTGTCATGGAATCCAGCGCCACGTACAGGATCTCTGGGAAATGTGCAATCTGCTCCATCGGTATCAGATGTGGCTCCTGGTGACCTTGCAAGCAGTTAACTAAAAAGCCAAGTTATCTGTAGCCCTTACAACCAGTACTATAGCAGCAGAGCAAAGACAATTTGTAACCTCTTGTTCCTTGAATATTTGGTAGCTCTTGTCTATAAACCACTTCACTCTAGGTCAAGCCAGTCACTGTTGCTGTTTTTTTTTGTTTGCTTTAACCGTACGCGGGCCTCTCACTGCTGTGGCCTCTCCCATTGAGGAGCACAGGCTCCGGACGCGCAGGCTCAGCGGCCACGGCTCACAGGCCCAGCTGCTCCACGGCATGTGGGATCTTCCCGGACCGGGTCACGAACCCGTGTCCCCTGCATCGGCAGGCGGACTCTCAACCACTGCGCCACCAGGGAAGCCCACTGTTGCTGTTTTTTTTTTTTTTTTTTTTTTTTTTTAAACTGTGTAGAGAGGGTTAGAGCTTTTTGCTACATTGATGATCCCCCAACTTCCAGGTTTATTCTCTTTCCATCTTCCTGGAATCTTTCTTCTGGAACCAGATAAGAGATGGCCCTTTCAAGATAAAATTCTGCCAGTGAGGACAGAGCTTTCCGATCTGTGTGATTAAGATAGTGATATACTATCACATTCCAGTCACAATTTTGGCTTTCTTTTTACAAGGTTATGTAATAGAAAGTGACATGATCGGTTTTGGTAAGGAGGATGGAACAGTGGTTCCAATAAGGTACTGAGAGGCTGAATATCTGAATTTTATTTCTCATGCCCCTTCTGAATTCCCATATGACAACAGGTCAAATGCTTAACCTCCTTTGGACACAGTTTCTTTGACTAGATTTTTATGATTATAATTATTATGTTGCCTTCTGTCAGCCAGTTCAGGGTAGGGAGATCCCCTCTATCAAGAGTAGCTTTTCTGGGGCTTCCCAGGTGGCGCAGTGGTTAAGAATCCGCCTGCCAATGCAGGGGACATGGGTTCGATCCCTGGCCCGGGAAGGTCCCACATGCCGTGGGGCAACTAAGCCCGTGCGCCACAACTACTGAGCCTGTGCTCTAGAGCCCACTTGCTGCAACTACTGAGCCCACGTGCCTAGAGCCCGTGCTCCGCAACAAGAGAAGCCACCACAGTGAGAAGCCCGCGCACCAAAACGGAGAAGCCCCCGCTCGCCGCAACTAGAGAAAGCCCGCGCAGCAACGAAGACCCAACGCGGCCAAAAAAAAAAAAAAAAAAAAAGATTAGCTTTTCTATTACTCTACAGACTTGAGGGTTTTCAAGATGTAGTATGAAGGTTCTGGGCTGGTAAATTATAAACACCTGTAAACTTAAAAAGAAATTTAAACTCCTGGAGTGTCACATCCACTAGAAAAATTTTGCTGATCTCTGTACCACTCCTGAATGAGTATTACATCGACGCCATCCTATTTTTATGCAAATTCATGTTTTTATCACCCTGGATGACAGACAGTGACACACCCTTTTCATTTCTCATAACCAGATGAGTAAACAAAATCGCACTTCACAAGGAAGAACAAAAACCGCCATTTCAAACAGTTAACACTTGAACCACTCACTCACTTTCCGTGGGAGATCAGTTATGATCAGCTTTTGATGAGTTGTCTGAATGGTTTCTGAAATCATAATTTTCTTCTCAATTATTCAGATTTACATTAACGATGCTGCCGTTAGATCCACACTCGGGAGGCCCGTTCTGACCTCTCTTGTTGGGGCGCCTGCCTGCCTTTAGCCTGGCTACTGCCCAGCCTCACTCGACCACCAGATTTAGAAACTCTTTGCTGACAACAGCCCTCTGGTCCTACTCTTCCTCCCCTACCCCCCAGCGGCCAGTACCCACAGGGCACAGTGCTCAAGGCTCAGCTGACCACTGTTCTCTTGGTTCGACTTCTGTAAGGCAGCCCTCAAAACCAGCACGTGGGCGTGGACCACCCTTGGCCACCCTCACCGCCTTACCTGGTCTCTCTGTCTTTGGGTATCGTAGCCGTGCTATAAGCAAACACTTGCTTCTCAACTAGAGGAGGGCCGAGGTCCACCATTCCGGCTAATCCTGGAGTCGTCCGTGGCTTCTCAATGTACACCAAGGTGCCGGGCTCCTTTTTGAAGGCCTGGCGGCTGGGTGAGACCCGGTCTGGCTGCATGGTGTGGGAGGGCCCGTGGGCGTTATGGAGACCGTGCATCTCCACCATCCTCAGGTCACTGACTCGGTGAGGAGAGGCCGGGGGCGTTTTGGAGCCCAGAGTAGGCAAGAGGCTCTCTGGATACTTCCTTGACTTCTGTCTGTACAGTGACTGCTCCATGTGCATTTCCGCTTGCAAAGAAGGGCTGCAGTAAGCACTGGCTGAACGAACTGCAGCGCGGTGATACCCGATGATGTGGTCGGGGAGATCCAGTGGGTGCCCGCCGTGCGAAGAGGCTATGCTCATCCTCCCCTCGTGATAAAGGTAAGGATCGGCGTAGAAACCCTCGTTTCGGTACATCGCGAGGCTCTTGGAGCTCATGTCTTCATCTGGCTTCACGTCTCTTCTTTCCAAGATGGCGCTGGGGCTGGGAGAGATGGATCTGGAGACCGGCAGGCTGGAGAGTCTGTCCCTGGGGATGGTGGCGTTACCAGGAACGACCATCGGCCGGGTGCCTCCGTAAGGGATTCTGGATGGAGAGGGAGGCATGGAATGTGGCACAGGAGTGGACGGTGGAGAATTTGGAATGGCGTGGGGTAGAAGAGTTGTGGGTCCAGGTCGAGAGGCACCAGGGCCATCTCCTCTTGCATAAACGATTTCTCTCTGCATCTGAAAAGAAAACGAGAAATTAGAAAATCTACTTTGATATTCATGTTTTTAGAGACATCTCAGTGTGGTTTCCCTGATGAAGTAGGCTGAATAGTGGCCCCTGCAAGATGTCCACGCCTTAATCCCTGGAACCTGTAACCATGTCCCCTTACCGGGCAAAAGGGCCTTTGTAGATACCCCCTATTAAGGATGTTGAGTTGCGGACATTATCCAGGTGGACCCAATGCAATCACAATCACTTATGTGAAAGTAATGCAATGCATTCACTTATATGTGAAAGAGGCAGGAGGGTCAGCGTCACGGAAGGAGATGTGATGACAGAAGCAGAATCAGACAGAGAGAATGGGAGGATGCTGTTACGGAGTCCAAGCTCACACTGCTCGCCCCACAACAGGCCAATAAATCGAGACATGAGGTGTTGAGGCACGAAGAGTGACTTTATTTGGAAAGCCAGCAGACCGAGAAGATGGTGGACTCATTCCCCAAAGAATCATCTTGCCTGAGTTAGAATTCAGGCTTCTTTTATACTAAAAGGGGAGGGAGTGAAGTCAAACATTTCCTGCTTCCGGTCAGCCTCCAGAGGGGAGGTGTTAACTTCTTTCTCCCTGCAGAAAGGAATCACAGGTGGGCCTGGTCAGGATGTTTCCTGTGAGCTAAACAAAGGTATTTTAGCTTAATGCTCACTACCTGGGAGTCAGGGTTCCCAGAGACGGGCCATTATGTATATTTTAAGCTTATAGGCAATATCCCTTTAGTGACTAACTTGTAATAGAACACAAAAGGTTCTTCCCTATAATAATTCCTCATTGTCAATGTCCATTCCACAATCTTGTGGGAAAAGGGAGGAAGACCACTCTGGCTGGTTACTTCCTGTTGAACGGAGGTGATGAATATTCCTTAGAATCTTGTCAGCCTTTGTTTATCTACAACTATTTGAACCCGATAAAACCTATTAGCACTTTGTTGTCTAATTCATAATCGAACTTGGGGTTTTGGTTCCAGTTCCTAATACACATAAATTCCTGTGCTATTTATTTGGACACAATTAAAGAAATTGGTTGCCCCTTTTCCAGCTGCCATGGAATTCCCATCTACTTCAGCTGGATGGGCAGACCTGTTGGAGTCAAACTCAGGAGCAGAGGTCAGTATAGAGCCCAAAGTTTTAATGTAATTGGCAACCGCTAGGTCTTTTAGCGTTTATAGATTCGCCTGCCTGGGCACACACCTGCAATGGAGTACCATACAATGTTTTAAAGGTGTTTAATTTAAGCCTGCTTCTGGGAGCCACTGATCCACAGCATGGCAACTAGCAAGGTTATCCCAAGTTAAATGTCTCCTGACGTTTCAGCAACGTTCCTTTCTGATATATGATTCATTTTCTTGGTTTTTCCTGTTGATTGCCGTCTCTAGGATGAATGCAGTTTTAATGCCTTCATCCAAGTCAGGGGATGATTTCGCTAAGGAGGGCTTTAACCCCTTCAGAGAGTTTCTGTCCAGGTGGGATATGCTTCCACCGATCCTGAAAAGGTGTCCACACAAAACACTAGCAGGTATCTGAGATTTCCTGAGGCTCAAGGCCTTTGAGTAAATATTTGTCGGTCCTCGGTGGGGCAGGTTCCTCTGTGTCGAGTCCCTACCTGGGAGGTCTGACAGCAGTCTCTGGGTTATTTTGAAGACTCTGGGGGCAAGGGCTTGGTCTCCTTTTCTGGGATGTTCATAAGTACCAGCTGTTGGCTTAAAGCATGTTCTGGCGGGACTCAGATGTCACGCTATTGTGCTGAAAACCTTCAGGGTGAGGCCTGTCAGAAGGTCAATCAGGTCATCGCCCCAGTGTCAAGTTCTCCCCTGGCTCCTGTGGGGAGCTGGGTGTCTCAAGGCCAAGGGAGTCCCTGGGTCTCTTCACTCAGAGCATCCTGTCTACCAGGAGAGGCTCTCATCTTCTACTGTTCTTCTGTCTCAGCAGAGGGCAATCTGTTTTCCAGCGATGTTACCCCTCACAACAAGCGTATTGTTCCTTCCCCGGTTGTGGCCTACCTCTCCGGGTTACCTGCCTTCCAGGAAGCCAACGCCACTGCCAAAAAAGTGGCATTCCGTTTTGTATCTTTCTTCTGTTGTTGTTCCCTCAACACTTTAAAAGCAACATCTACCAATTGAGATGGGTTCATTCCAAATGTACCATCTAATTTTTGCAGTGTTCTCCTGAAATCCGAGGCACTTTGCCCCAAAAGGTCAAATTTACCATTCTAATATTTGCAGGGGCCTCGGGATCTGCATTAGTACGATGTGTGTAGGCCTGATAAATCCTTTCCAAAAATTCAGAGGCGTCTTCATTTGTTTTGCTGCATTTCTTGAATTTTGTTCCAACCCTTTTGCCTTGGTTTCCCCTTTCAAGGCCCTGCCAAGACGCACTAATGAGCAGTGCTCTCATAAGGGCCTTCTTCCCTCACCGGGGTTCCCATTTGGTTCAGCTGTGGGAGCTGGCAAGTGGGCTTCAGGTGTAGAGCATCCTCTCTATAAGGAGGGCTGCAATCTTTCCAACTAAACAAGTTTGAGAAACCCAGCCGCTGGTCATTTCCATTTAGGTCCCCCATGAGATAATGGCGTAAGGAAAATACCCCTGTCGCAGAAGTGGCTCCAGGCCCAAATTCGGTGCCCTGTTGGGTCTTAGATGGCGATTCCAGACCAAGTCCCTGTGCCCCAGAAACTAGCACAGGATTGTTTTGTTTTGTTCTTTTGGCCGCACTGCACAGCTTGTGGCATCTTAGTTCCCCGACCAAGGATTTAACCCTGGCTACTGCAGTGAAAGTGCTGAGTCCTTAACCACTGGACCGCCAGGGAATTCCCAGCTTTTTCTAATTGATCCTATAAGGAGGGAAGTCCTGGGCCCCAGCGTCAGGAACTAGGCCTGGATAGGAATAGAAGGTGGTGTAAGGGTTGGATATACTGACATAACGGCCGGAGCGGATGGGACAGCCAGCTCAGCCAGAGGAGTTAAGGTCTGAAGCAACATGTCCTCTCATTCCCTTCCTTATTTTCGAAAGCTGGGAATAGTACAAATGCTTGCACATAAAGGATTTCATTATTCTGGCTTGTTTCTTCACAAAATAGCTGGAGTGTCATTCAAAAGCCACTGTAAAACTATAGATAGCAACTGATCATCTAGCCGTGAAAAGGATGCCTTTTTGCCTTGGCATCAACCAGCTGGGATTGCAGTGCAACTGAACAGAAAAGTGACCACTGCTGCGGCTATGACAATACGGTAATTACTAAAGTTATGACTGATATCACTTACCAGGATGTGCCGGAATTTTAGGAGTTCCATATAATTTCTGGAATATATATGTTAACAACATTTACCCATACAGTACAACCTAAGAAGTTTTATCACCACCCATTTGACAATGCCTCCCACGCAATTCATCACACCAAATAAGCCCAATTAGTTCAATATTCCTCTCTCTGAGATGGGGAGAAAACAAGTAATTTGAGGTGTTCCAGAGACCCTCCAGAAAACCCCAACGTTAGCCAGAGGTCAAATGAATCCCACTTAGAACTTGATCTTTGGGACATCTGTCAAAAATATCAAAAGTTTTAACCAGCGATAGAAGATCCCAATGGCAAATACAGGTCACTTAAACAAAAACTCATGATCTATTACTAAAAGGAGTTCAATATTTTAAGAAAGCTTTGTCCTCTTAGAGAACCAAATTCAGATTTTGTACCACTTTACCTTCAATATTTATTTATTTATTTATTTTGCGATACGCGGGCCTCTCACTGTTGTGGCGCACAGGCTCCGGACGCACAGGCTCAGCGGCCATGGCTCACGGGCCTGGCTGCTCCGCAGCATGTGGGATCTTCCCGGACCGGGGCATGAACCCGCGTCCCCTGCATCGGCAGGCGGACTCTCAACCACTGCGCCACCAGGGAAGCCCCAAGATTTATTTTCTTAATTAAGTTCAATCTTACCTTAGAACTAAGTTTAGTTTCAAGGTACGAAAATCTGGAGAGACTATTCCAGACAGACGTTTCCAAAACATTATTCCCATAGAGTTTAACCAAAACTCTTCATTTACCTTTATTTACTTAAAAGCTTTGTCACATTATTTTTCTTGCTGACAAACTTTTTAACAGGAATAATAAGGTCTTACTTGATTTCTAGTAAATCCAGGTACAATGAAGTATTATACCTAATGTTGATGACTCTAATGACATACCTGTATCAAACCAACAAGCTTAAGCTAACTTTAACACCAGATATTAATTCAATACTGAATTTCCTAGATGACGTGAGCCTGAAACTCATTCTGGACAGTTTCTTTTATATTTGAGTATTCACTTAAGCACTTAATTTCCTTTAAGCCAATTAAATAGAGCTCTTTTACAAATTTCTGGCGATGCCACACATCTATAACACACGTACAAACACACACAGGGATGTCATAGTTCCCATTCCAAAATTTTAGCCATGAATCAAGTACAACAATGTAAAACGCATCAGTTACAAAAGATTGGATGCAGACGGGGTTTCTGGCAGATGGGACAAATCAAGGTCACCTGTACAGATGGCTAAACCCTTTTTAGTAATATTTATGGAAAAGACTTATTTCTATTTGTAGCTTTTGGTGATTTTACGAACCCAAGTGGAAACGTTCTCTTCCTCGGAATGTCCCACTCTTGGACAAGAGCAGACAGGGTTTTTTTCCCTTTTACTTTTCTCCATTTGACATCAGTAAAAGTTTAAAGTATCACAAAACTGATTTGGCTGTAAACGGAGAAACGGTACCAAACAAAATGAAACCCAAAACCCAAAGAACACACAGAAAATCCTAAATAAACCCTCAAGTTTGGTCTTGGGTTTTTACATATACCATCGACACAGGAGACCATAAATGACGTAAGTAACACAGCAAGGGTAACAGTACATGGTGCACAGAGCCCCAAGATAACCCTGCCTAACCCCCCTGTAGAGATCCTAACAGGTACTGTGGCTACACACTATTGTAACAAAATATCATCTTCCTCTGACACATGGCTTCAGAGCTGTAATCAGATCCCTTACCCAAAATGCACCTCAGAGAACATTCTTTAGGAATAGTTGAAACATTCCCCTTTTTTTTTTTTTTTTTTTTTTTGCGCTACGCGGGCCTCCCGCTGCTGGAGCACAGGCTCCGAACGCGCAGGCTCAGCGGCCATGGCTCACGGGCGCAGCCGCTCCGCGGCACGCGGGATCCTCCCGGACCGGGGCACAAACGCGCGTCCCCTGCATCGGCAGGCGGACTCTCAACCACTGCGCCACCAGGGAAGCACCCCCATTCTTAAAGATAGAAATTCAAGACAAACAAAACACAAAAGGCACCACACACATGCTAGCATCCAAAGAAACAAACAAACCAGTTGACACGTAGGGTAGAAGCCCAACAACTCCTGCCTCTCTCCAACAGGGTATCCCACTCAAATACAGAACAAATTGGCTTATTCCGGAGAAAAGGCCCCAAACGAAGAGAGGAAGCACAGTTCCCGGCTGTACACACTGGAGCGACTTACCCTATTGCATGCAAACTGTCGGCTCCCAGATGTCCATTCCTTGCTCCAACTGCCAAGTGCTGGGGCAGCCGGTGCTGCTTCGAGGAACTTTGAAGGGAAGATCCTCAGGACAAGTGGACCCGGCAGCTGCTAGGGCCTTACCGGGAAATTCCCCAACCGGGGCCGGCTGGCCAGGAGCAGCAAGGCTGCTGGATGGCTCCCCCAAATTTGTTACTGAGTCCAAGCTCATACTGCTCGCCCCACGCCAGGCCAATTAATCAAGAGATGAGGTGTCGGGGTGAGGACTGGCGACTTTATTCGGAAAGCCAGCAGCCCGAGAAGACAACGTACACACACTCACCCCCACCAAACAACCATCTTGCCTGAGTCAGGACTCAGGCTCCTTTTATACTAAAAGGGGAGGGAGTAAAGTCAAACACTTCCTGCTTCCGGTCAGCCTCCAGAGGGGGAGGTGTTAATTTCTTTCTCCCTGCAGTCATTCACAGGTGGGTCTGGTCAAGACGTTTCTTGTGAGCTAAAAAAAATTATTTTAACTTAATGCTTATTACCTGGGAGTCAGGGGTCCCAGAGATGGGCCATTATGTGTAATTTAAGCTTATAGGCAACATCCCTTTAGTGATTAGCTAGCTTGTAATAGAACACAAAAGGTTCTTCCCTATTACAAGGCTACACTGCCGACTCTGAAGATGGAGCAGAGAGCCATGAGCCAAGGAATGCCGCAGCCCCCAGCAGCTGGAAAAGGCAAAGAACGGGATTCTCCCCTAGAGTCTTCGGAGGCAGTGTGGCACTGCCAACACCTTGGCATCGGCCGGTGAAACCATTCTGTATTTCTGATCTCCACAACTGGGAAATAACAAATTTGTGGTGTCTTAAGCTACTAAGTTTGTGGTAGTTTGTCAGAGCAATCACCGGAAATGAATATACCTGATGTAGAGCTCAACATTGTGGGGTCTGAGGGAAAAAACAGTGCAGTGGTTTAAATACTGAGGTCATAGCTTCTTAGAGACACTAAGAAACCATGTAGGTCTAATGTACCAAAAGGGCTAAACTGTCTCCTAAAGCTCAGCTTGGGCACATTTTTCGAGTGGAGGCCCTGGAAAGTAGATAGTAAGCATCTTTCGCATCTTTTCAAGCTGATACAATATAGGGACATGGCCAGAGAGAGAAAGGAGATGCATGGGGAAAGTCTGGAGGGAAGTTTTACTCATTTGCTGATGCCTTACTATGAGAAACAAGATCTGAGAGGTCAGGAGGAAATAATGATTCAGGAGATGAGTGCAATTGGAGGCAAATGCATAGTAGGGATGGCAAGAGATAGAAGAGGGAAGGGAACCCCAGGCATGGCGGGGAGGAAGAATGCTAACAGTACCCGCTCTGGGGCTGCCACGTGACGATGGTGAGCATGCTGGGAGAGGTCGTCATAAGCCCCGCAGTACTTGCCCAGGCAGCAGTGATTTCTGGGCTGTTTCATTACCACCCAGTTCAGGAGAGTTAGGACTCTCCCACTAGCTCTCCTTTAGAAGAAACAATGACTAAAGAATCAATAACTCAAGAATCATAGATACAGAAAACAGATCGGTGGCTGCCAGACGCAGGAGGTGGGTGCCCGGGGGGCTGGGGGTATGTGTGTGAAATGGGTGAAGATGGTCAAAAGATACAAACTTGCAGTTATAAAATACATTTAAGTCCTGCGGATGTAAGGTCCAGCATGGTGACTATAGTTAATAATACTGTATTGTATTTGAAAGTTAAGAGAGTAGATTTTAAAAGTTCTCATCACAAGAAAACAATTGTTAACTATGCGGTGATGGATGTCAACTAGACTTAGTGTGGTCATTTTTTCACAATATATGCATCTATTGAACCATTATGTTGTACCTCTGAAACTAATATAATGTTATATGTCAATTAGATCTTAATTTTAAAAAAAGGAAGCAAGTTAATGGCAAAAGAGGAAACTAATTTGCAGGCGCACTGTTTTATTTAGCAAGGGGCAGAATCAAAAATACAAATGAATTCAGGATGTGAATAGGTGGTACTTTTTGTTTTGACAAAAGCCCAGGAGGGTCATGCTCACTGAGATTCTCCAAACGGCTACAAGGGAGGGGACGGACAGCCAGTGGCACCTCCCAAGCTCTGTCTTCTAGTTTGATTTGTGCTATCACAGAAGCCACATTTCCATTTGGACTTCTCAGAGATGTGACAGACAAGGAGGGTATAAATGATTGGAGGGTGGGTGAGGTAGGGGCGTGAGGAGAGAGGAGGTGGGCTCAAATGGACGAAAATCAAGATAAGCAGCTGAGAGACCCGTAGTGTGGGTGAGAGAAGACATAGAAGAGGCAACAAGAAGAAGGTTGAAAAGGAAACAGAGCCCAATGCCCTGAACACATATCGATTCCTTACCTTATAAATTAATTCACTTAGTAAACAATATTTACCAAGCACTTGCTAAGAACCAAGCATGATTCTAGGACACAGCTCTAAACAAGCCCATAAGTTCCCGCCCTGGAGGGGAACTTCCTGCTCTTGAGAGGATACATTCTTACCTACATCTGGTCATGAGGATGCAGGGGATGAACTGGCTGGTCTCCCACAGGCTTCCTCATCTTGTCACTGGAAGGACCCAGCAATGCAGAATCCCTGACCCGGGGAGTTTTACACATTATGGTGGATTTCATAATAGAAACGACTGACAAAAAAATGCAGGCAAAATGCAAATATTAGCAACCTAAAGGAGCCCTTTGAGGGGTACGTTATCCAAGCACTACTGAACCGGCTCCTGAGCCCCTAGGGGATCCCAGAGTATGCAGGCTCCTCACTCGACGTTACGATTTTATCTCCACTACCCCTGCCTCCCCAACACACACACACACACCACACAGACACACCATACACCACACGCACCACACACACGCACGCACGCCACAGTAGACTAGTCTGTTCTCCCCCTCTAAACCGGACTTGGGATACCCTCAGGCTGTCCTCACCCCTGGGACCCTCACCCCAGTTCCCAGCCCTTGGGGAGTCACACCTAGGGTGAGGTCAAGGTCAGCCTCCAGTTGTGTCCGCTCCACCACATGGCCCAGTCCCGATGCTCCAGCCCACACACTCTCAAGGCTCAGGGGCTCACGGCCATAGACCAGGAGGGCATTCCCAAGGTCACTGTGCGGTAATATACCTGATTCCCATTCCAGAATGGCTGGAGCAACCATATAACCAAAGTTTTGTAGTAGATCAACATGGATCCTCTATAAATACCTCTCCCCCCGTCTTCCTCAATGCAGGGCTCAATGAAAAGAAAGGTCAGGCTCGGTGGTAAGCATGGCAGGGCTTCACAGGTGATAAAATACAAGAGGGACTGGCTCAGCCGGCAGTGCGTATTTGGCCAAATTCCCCACCCAATCAGACCACACAATGCAATAATCAACCCAAACACACGTAAAGATATATTCCAACAGATGCCACTGTGTATAAAGCGTCACATGGTGCTCAACGTCAATCAGGTGCAACAAATAGCAGGTACTATTGGCATTATTGTTATTCATCCCCACTCCCCGCAAAGAATAGAGTTTCAAATGTCTAGAACCCACTTAGGATGAACAATAGTCCTAACGGGGTTAGTCACTACTCCCTGTTCTCTCTTTCCTCCTCATCCGGCTTCATCTGGATTTGGGGGATCCTGAACCAAATGAACACATAGAGAACCCCCCTTTTCTGGTAAGAGAGCAAAATGAGCCATCAACATTCCTAGGAGTACAGAACTGTCTAGAAGAATAAAGAGTATCAATGAAAGAAAAATGTAAAGTTAATTTTAATTAATAAAAATTTGAGTAAATTTCTTTTAAAACAACAGACATGCCTGCATAGGTCTTTTAAAAACATGTTTGGTGATGTGAAAAGAAATGGCTAGGAGGCACATTATATAACTAAACGAAATGAAGTTATATAAAATTTAAAATAAAACACATGTGAAAAAACTTATTAGAAAAATCTCATTAGACTTTCTTGTGCAGATGAATTCAGAAAGAAATGTAACAATTAATTAACAATAATTCAGATACACTGTGCATTCATATGGGAAATGCAGGTGATAGTAAAAACATTTAACATCCAACAGCCTGTATCACACGGGTACCAACCAGCCAGAATGGGACCTCAGCCAACGAGGATGGATCGTAGCCATAAGTGATCAACACTACGTACCTGATGGTAATGCTGTATGTCAGCCCTGCCTTGTCCACTTCAAAATAATCCTGCCATTATCCAACAGGGTCACTGAATGAATTACTGTCCACCTGAGTTATCCACAGTGGAGGGGAATACAAGCATTCTGCTATGCCAAAACAGGTAATCTAAGGTTGAAAGTCTCCATCAATATGGGTGACCTAGAGGTTGGAAGCCTTTGGCAAAATTCTTTTGGTTTGCCAACCCAGGACTGACTTTCCAAGATCGAGTTTTGAGAAGAACCTTGATAATTTCATCCTTGGCTCTACATGGAGCCCAAGTAGAGAATGACATCATCTTCCCATGATATAGTAGGGAAATGTTTTAAATCTACCGCTTGAATAAACCCTTAAAATTAGATAACTTGGGTTCATACACTAAAGGATACAGAGCAACCAAAGGCAAATCACTCTTAGGATGAGGCAGAAGGTATGGGGAGACAGAATCTTTCTGAAGTCTTCTGTATGACCTTCCAAGGAGTCCACTTGCTATTCCAATAAAAAGTGGACTTTAGGGGCTTCCCTGGTGGCGCAGGGGTTGAGAGTCCGCCTGCCGATGCAGGGGACATGGGTTCGTGACCCGGTCCGGGAAGATCCCACATGCCGCGGAGCGGCTGGGCCCGTGAGCCATGGCCGCTGAGCCTACGCGTCCGAAGCCTGTGCTCCGCAACGGGAGAGGCCACAGCAGTGAGAGGCCCGCGTACCGCCAAAAAAAAAAAAAAAAAAAAGTGGACTTTATATATAGGAGATACTCATTGCATGACTGACTGAACCAGGATGACAGTTAAGATGCTATAATTCATAGTGTAAAAAAAATCCCAGCCCTTTGTATTAGTGTTCTTTCTATGGAGGTATCTTCCTAGAATCAGGCACTTGCATGGTCTTGTTTTGTTTTGTATTTCAACTGTGTTTTGGCTAACGAGTAAAGAAATGACATTAAATACATGCTACGTTTTTCCTATAGTATTACTCAAAGTCAGACCTTTTAGGAGAAACTTATATTAAACTTTAAATGTAAAATAAATAAGCAAAACACACACATACACACACATGCCCACAGTTGCTATTCACCTTAATATACCTGAATCCTTTATTCTCCCACCAGTTCTTCTGATGGTCACTAATCTTCTGTATCATTTCATCGCTCTTAGAAAGTTGAAAATATCTGACATGTTATCTCACTGACACTTTTAGCCCAGAAAATTTCAACCCTAACGTCTTTATGTGAGCTTTTTTTTTTTTTTTTTTTTTATGTGAGCTTTAAAGCATTTAATTTTACAGCAAGAAAGAGATGACCTAAATACAAAAATAAAGATTCTTTTAACACCTCCCCAGGACACAACATGGATATTTATTTCCCTGCACCTCGGCCCAGACAAAGAAAAAATTCATTTATTTGCGCTAGATATACTGGCAACGTATGAATGAGGCTATTCCTCATTGTTCATCGGTTTGTTGGGCATTGTCTCCGTCCTTCCATTACTGCCCAAACTACGGCCAGCTCTTGGTTGAGTGAGTCCCTCCAATTCTCGTAAACAGCATAGTTTCTTCCAGAGCCTCTGCACCGTGGCCCCAGCTGAGAGGCCGCTGCCCTGCTCATAGCACCCGGCTCAATACGCTGCTTGGCTAACCCTCCTTAGAGACCAGAATGAATCTGGGGCAGTTTCAAATTAATCACCTGAAGTCTGAGGTAGGAATCCTAACATACCTATATTTCGTTTCCCCCCAAACACCGTAAGTTAAATCCAATATTACTCATTTACAAGTTTCTTGAATATAAAAGAGGAGGAGAAAAAACTTACAATGGCTTCTGGGAAAAAAAAATCTAGGATGAAAAATGTTTCTTTCAAATGATTTGGGAAACTGTCTCATGTAATCATGTCTCTTTATGGAGCATTAAAAAAAATATATATATATATTCTTTGCGGAAGGGAGTGTCATGTACAGTTTATTGTATTTCAAACCCCACCCTTCCAAGTCTAGGATTTGTAAACACACCACTCAATCAGACCATACAATGAAGTCACCAGACAAAACTGAAAATGGGTCTTAGGAGATTCTTTCATCCTCAAAGAATTAAAGCCACTTACTTTCTCTTAAGGAGATCACCTGTGCAGCTAACGCCGGGAAAAAGCACATTGGCTGAGCTCTCAATCACGCGATTCCTTTGTTTGCCGGCTTCATCTCAATGTCCCGGTTCCACACGTGGACATTTTAGACAGCTTTCTTTTCAGAGAAGAAATCACACACACACAAACACAGATCCTAAAATGTTCCCTGGTGTTCACGACCAGTAAAGACCATTCTGTTTTACCCCGGTCTTCTGAGCGAAGCTGCTACAGGCATGGATAAAAAGACGTCCTCCCCACGATAAGCCAATTTCTCCTCCCCTTGGATATTAGTCACTGAATAACCTCAGCCCACATCCAACCACAGGCTACCGCACGGGTGACTCAGTCCTCTAACAACTGCTCACACGGAAAACACACACCAACAAATGAACTCAGAGAGGCCTAGGTAAATGGGGTAACAATGAAGGAAATATTACAAGACAGATCTTACTAAGGCGAAGAGGGTCACGAACACAAGCAAACGACCAGCGACCAGCAAACAAAATCATCAGAAACCCCCACATGCTCACTTTCCCCAGGTCCAACTCTCAGTGTTCTGCTGGAGACGGGGGGGCTCCTGAGAAAGCCCAGATGGGCCAGCACCCAATGCCCATTCTGCTGCCAGACTTTTGAAGTCCGTGGGTTGACAACCGAAGGAAACGTGAGCCTTTCCCCCTGGTTTATAACGCCGGAGGGTAAACACGAGGGTGACAGAGGAGGCTGTCTATTAATTAACCAGGTTTTACCAAGCTGAACTTTGAGTAGCAGCCATGAATCAGACCTAGGGAGCACCAGGCAAGTGCAATCATTCTAGAAAACATACCTGAAAGGGGTGGGAAAGAGACAGAGGACCAGCCAAGGCTAAGCAAAGAGGGTATTTGGGAAAGGGAGACTGAGTCCTTCTGACTTACCCTCGACAAGACGGAGGAGGGGAAGGCCGGGGCAGTCTCCGGAGACCCCCGTGGGCAATCGCTGTCAACACAGCTCTTTTCTTCCAGGGGAACGGGCACTAGGAGGGCTGTGTTCCCAACAAGAAGTGGCTTGTGCAGCCCTCAGAAGAGACAGGTATTAACATATTACCAACAAAAGGTGAGAGCGAGGAAGCATTTCCTTAGCTCCCAGGTAGGCTCTGTGTAATCACCGTCGTGCTTTCTGAGCCCTCGGGGACCGAATGGGGCAGAAAGCCATTCCAGTGGGAACCCAGGGACAAACAGCTCTGAAGGCTGGGCTGGAAGCCCTGCTGGCCTTACGCCACACCCCACGACCACGTGCATTTTTCAAACATTTTAAGGCCTTTAGAGGTCGTTCTTGCTGACCAAAAGAATTCCATGATGTTTCTTAAATTCAAATCCAGTCAGTGTCGCAGGCTCTCTCTCTCTAAAAAAACTGTTTACTGCTATCAAAAAGCTCTGATTAAAGGAAGGAGAACACGGAGCCCATGACATTGCTTTCCTCCTAAGATGTCTCATTCGAAACAATATTTGGATGAAGTGGTTGTAACAGATGCCACCTAAGAGGTCGGAGAAGAGTAGATGGAATGTGAAAAGCCTTGTTTTGATTTTTAATCTAATTGGCAAGAGTTTGTTATCTCTCACCGGAGTATGGGAAGCACACAGTCTTGGCCCCTGACACATCTGGTATCCATTTGGCAGGTCTTGGTCCCTTAGTCAAACGCGTGCTTTCCAGGAAGGGGGATGGAGGTGAAGCTGTGGTCCCACCCCGACTGCCACCCCAAAGCCCCAGTTGTAGGGCATAAGATGTCCTGACCAGCAGCATTCTTGTACGAATGGACCTGGCTCTTCGTATGTGTAGGACCGTTAGGGAGGTGAACGAATGTGGAGTGTCTGGGTTCTGCTGGCCCTGCCCCCCGGCCCAGAAGCACTGAGCTGTCACTGCTGTTGGCCACGTGAACCCCACCCAGCTCAGCACGGGAGTCCACGTCCACTGCTTTAGCGGCAGGTGGCTTCTGTGGGCCCTGCTACCTTGGGAGTCGGTGGGTGCACGGTGAGACGTGGTCCTGGTCACCTCTCCCATCTCTTCCTTCCTGCCATGTTCAGGGCAATTTTCTTTTACGCTCAAAATGCTTCAGGGCACCGCCTGGGCAGGAGAGGCATGGCTTGGTCAGGACTAGAGCAGTAATCCACCATCAGGAGCGTGAGAGCTGGCCCAATGCCGTGGTGAATCGGGATGAGTTAAATGCTCTCTAGTAAGGATTCAGCGCCCAGCTCACCCAGGAGAGAGGGGAGTTCAGTAACCCAGTGCCGGCTGGGGGATCAGGCAAGGTAATTCCCTAAACAGGGTTCTGGTGCCACAGAACTCGGCTTCACCTGGGTGGCCTATGCCCTCCAGAGAATGGCTCTTACAGGACAACTCACTGCAAAGTTTGGCTCATTCTGGGTGGACCCAATCACCAACATCCCACGCTCTGCTTCTGTTACTTGGCCAAGTTCTCAGCTGCCTAGCTCAGATGCTACAACCTTTGTGAACCGGCGCTTCCCAGCAGTGTGTCAAGTGTCCTACTATTCATTCTCCCTGTTCCTTTCACTGACTGGCACTACAGGCAAAGTGGAAGCAATTTATTTCTAGTGAGTATTAAGAAAAGACATGCTAATAAATAGTCAGCATTACCTCAACAGGAAATACTTTTTATGCTCTGGTAAGGCTAACGGTCTTGTGAAATTTATTCCTATTTCCCCTTTCGCATTTGCTGCTTTATTGGCTTTTTAAAAAAGTACATATGCTAAAAGAAAATCTAAACCACTCTTATAAACACAAAGATGCTATTGTGAAGAGGAGTGATTTTGATGCTGGAAAATTTTCAAATTCATCTTTCTTACACTGTTAAAATTGGAAAGATGGTCATTTGGAAGGTCTATTAATGTTTCATTTGGTCATAAATGGAATGTTTCCCAGACACGAGACAGACAGACTGTTGCCAAAATTATTTAATTCTCAGGAAAGACACGGTGAGCTTCTGGCTATATTTAAGACGAGCGTTATTCCCACAAATATTTTGACACAGCCAACTCTGCTGAGCCCTCCTGCACCAGACCCGCTGGCTGACTTAATACTGTGCCCAGTGGTGACTCAAGATCTCAGGATGGAAACGCATAACAAGTAACATGAAATAAATCATGTAACTTCCAAGCCACAATCAGTAACTGTGCAGAGCTGCAGCACAGATAAGAGAACAATGTCCTCATACCGACACTCAATCTTCTGTTGGGATACTCAGGCAAGGACAACCTCCTTTTATATCTAAAATAGTTACAGTTTGTAAAATGATATTTTCTTGCTACCACTTCCAACGATGGTACAAAGAACTCCTCATTATTTATCTCATCTCTGCACATCCACCCATTTCCTGCACAGACAATTACTTTTATACACAACCCCCTTTTGGTGCTCCGCGATAAGTCATCTCCGTCATCCAAATACAGATGTTCAGTGCCTTAGATTTTGTTTTTCTTTTTAGGACAAGTCTCTAAACTCCTATTTCACTGGTCAACATAACATCCTACAATATATAATATACTGTTTTATTTATTTATAGTGTTTTTCATTCTACGAAGGATTTTACTTTTTTTCCCCTTTTTTTGGCCGCACCACGAGGCATGTGGGATCTTAGTTCCCCGACCAGGGACTGAACCCCTGCCCGCTGCAGTGGAAGCGTGGAGTCCTAACTGCCAGGGAATTCCCCTCTCCTCCACTTCTCTTATCGTGGGATGACAGCCAAGAAAAATCTAGATAACTCCATGGGGTGAAGGTACGATGGAAGATGGCTACACACACACACACACACCATCATCATCATCGTCATCATCCAGCAGTTTGCAGTTAAGACAGTGCTTTCAATGGTGATTTTATTTCACAAGCTACAGAACGAAGTGAAATGCACGGGTCAGGAGGTCCGGTGTCACTCTCCACACGTGAATGGTGAGAAAATGGAAGTGTGAGGAGTTAAGAACCTTGTCCAACTTCACACAGGACTAAGAAGCGAGGCAGCGAGAACCCCCATCTTCAGCCTCAACACTGTCACTACTTCCTTCTCTGTTTAAGTGTGAAATCTCATGTCCTTCAGGTCGCTGAGCAGCTCTGAGAGGACTCATGCTCCCAACGTCTTCCCTACAGAATTACTGAGGGTTAATGCACTTGAGTTTTGACCATGAGTGGGCAGTCTGGTGAACTCCACTCGAGAAGTACCTCATTTGCTCGTCTTTCAGGTCCAGATTTTCAGGGCAAAGAAAAAGAGTAACAGGACATCTCAGTGGCTTTAGGATATAATGATACAGGTACTCTCTTGACTTCCTATTAATTTTTATCTTCCTGCCTCAAAATTAGTTATATAATTATACATTGTACTTAACTAATATACATATTAGTATACATTATGCTTATATATAATATACTCACATATCCTCATATATACCACTAGTTGATTATCACTATATGGGTATCATTACATTACCAGTTACATACGTGTAAATACGTGTATATACACATATACGTATATGTATACACACATATATATGTCTTCATTAGTCACAGACACCAGATTGCTTATGGGATAAAATATCTGGGCCTTATCTGATTAACATTCTTTACCATTAGGACCCCGATTCCGCTACTGGGTGACATTCCTGGGACCACATCTCTCAGATGCGTTCCACCTCTGTCACTGTGCCCTACGTCCCACTTACCTTTCATTCAGGAAATGGATCTAGGTGATTATGTTGTAAGTGAAAGAAAGCTGACACAACATTATATAGCTTTAGGACGCTCACAACAATGTAAGAATTTTTAAAAAAAAGTTTAGTTTGATGATACAACATATCCTCCCCGTATCCAAACCTAAACAGCAAACTGACAACGATCTACCTAGAATTTTACGCTCTATAGCTACAGCTTAAAGGACAGATATTCTTCAGAGACCACTGGAGACAATGCTGGTAAACAAACTGATGAATGGATGATGCCAAGTTGGAAAACAAATGGTCTTTTATTCTCGGTCTGCCACTGCCCTCTCACAATGTAGTACTCAAATCGCCATCAGCCCCTTTCTCAGGGCTTCGAACAGCCTCGGCTTCTTAACACCAAGCGTTCCCTGGTAGATTTAACCCCTTCAGGCCTGCCTCCTGTCCCCCTGCCCCTCTCCCCCTTCTTTCCTTACAACTTTTCTGGAATCAACTCTGTGTACCTGGGTTATAACCGTGGCCCTTCTATTGGAATCATCCCGTTGCCTGCATTCTGCTCTGTTTTCATACTGATCGGGGTAGGATATGTGCTGGTTCTGTTACCAAGTGATAGAACAAACAACACAATATAAGGTGAGCTATGTCAGCAAAGCCAATTTTAAAGGGAATTTTATGGATGGCTTCTGATGAAACGTGTTTTAGTCGTGCCATTATTATTATTATTATTATTTTTTTGCAGTACGCGGGCCTCTCACTGTTGTGGCCTCTCCCGTTGCGGAGCACAGGCTCCGGACGCGCAGGCTCAGCGGCCGTGGCTCACGGGCCCAGCCGCTCCGCGGCACGCGGGATCTTCCCGGACCGGGGCACGAACCCGTGTCCCCTGCATCGGCAGGCGGACTCTCAACCACTGCGCCACCAGGGAAGCCCCGTGCCATTATTTTTGATCCTCGGCTACACAATATTAGCCAGTGTAAAAAGAAGAAAGGGTTGTGTGAGCAAAGAGTCCCAGAGGATAACACTGAGGGACAATAATTCAACAAATCCACCAAGTTCAATTTTTCCCTCAAAATAAACATGAAAAAACAATGATGGCGGATCCAGATCAAAACAGCCCTTGTGCATATTCTTCCTGGGTTCAGAAGAGCCACTTTCTTTCTACTCTTAACAGCAACTCTTGAAACTAAAAGAAGTTCCATGGGTGTCCCAGGTATACTGAGTATGTGAACTGGCAAAATTCTCTCACGTATGACTGGGAATAGATGCCATTTGTTATATAATTAGATAGGCTTGTGAACTTTCCCAGTTCTCATTAGTTATGGAAGAACTGAAAAGGTTCCAGGTTTATAAATTACATGAATATACTTTTGAAAACCCATCTGTTTTCCTTGGGTTTAGCTGGAGTCTGTGGCAGCAAACCAAGGACATCTGCTAGTCTGGACCAGGCCAGTGGCCCCGCGTGTCCCAGTCAGGTGTCTCTCAGCAGTCAATGCAGCACGTGGAGAAGGAAGAACACCAAACTGGGTATCATGGAACCTGACTTCTTTTTTTTTGTTTTTTTTTTGTTGCAGTGTGCGGGCCTCTCACTGTTGTGGCCTCTCCCATTGCGGAGCACAGGCTCCGGACGCGCAGGCTCAGAGGCCATGGCTCACGGGCCTAGCCGCTCCGCGGCATGTGGGATCTTCCCGGACCGGAGCACGAACCCGTGTCCCCTGCATCGGCAGGCGGACTCCCAACCACTGCGCCACCAGGGAAGCCCCGGAACCTGACTTCTGATCCAGGTGTTAAGATCCGGTTCTTTACCTGTAAGCAAGAAGTCTGATCTCTTGTTGTCTCTCAGGCCCATTCCAAAGGCGACATTTTGTGGGTCTGTGAAATATGTGAGTAGTCACTATGTATGCAAAGCTATGCAAAGCCCAGGGTTAAGGCTGAGGAAGGAAAAAGAATCTTTACGGCACAGTTCCTACCTTTTAAGAGTAGAGAAGATGAAGCATGGACATGAGTAATAAAAATAAGACAAAAAGCGAGAATAACTGTGGCAAGTGTCAAATAGGTGCGACAGACAAACCCTCTGGAATCTCTAGAAGAATAAGATTTTTCTAGCTGGGGTAGTTGAGGAACACTTCTCTGAAGAGGTGAGATTTAAGTGAGTCCACAAATTATGAGCAGAATTTCAGTAGGGAAGAAAGAGTTTCCTTTCTCAGGAATTCCAGGCAGGAAGAAAGGCATGGTCATAGACCAGAGGTGGGGAAGTGTCAAGTGTCCTGGGGAATGACTAGACCTCTGATCCGACCAGCAAATTATTCTAGGGCAGTGGTTCTCCAAATTCAACGTAATTCAACAACATTAGAATCCCCCAGGGGCCTTGCTGAAACCCAGATTAACACGCTCCACTTCCCATTTAACAGGACTCGGGTGGGGCCTGAGAATTTGCCTTTTTAACAAGTTCCCAGATGATGCTGACCTGCTGGTCCAGGGACCACTCTTTGACAAAAACTGCTCTAGGGAGTAAAGGGGAGAGGCAAGCTCACATCCAAATCTCCATTCTATTGTGGGCTTGGTTAAATCCTAATTCAGAAAGCTGACCTTACTCAACTTTGGGTGACAATCATAATTACCTAGAGTTTCTTTCTCCATCTGTAAATATTGGCAATTAAATCTGCCAGGAGAAGATGGAGATAGGGAAGGGAAACTAATATTTTTGGAGACTTCTTACTTATCAAATGCATTTCCATTTAATTCCTAGCACACTCCCATCAGATAAACAATATAATCCCCATTTGACAGATGAAGGAACAAAGTCAAATGCCAGGACCAGAACAATCTCAAACTCTAGGGTTAAGAAATCGGTGTAGAGACCTGACTTTCTCTGAATGGTTCAAGGCTCAAAGGAGGGCAGTGGTTCAAGAATCACTAAGGTCAGTATTATTCCCGTCTAAAATCAGGTCCAGAAATACCTGAACGAAGTCATCTGGATTGAATGTTGCAAGAGGCATGAGAGGAGAGTAACATAGATCAGACCATATTACTGTTATCTACGAACGTGGGTAGATAACTGCCTTCCAAACATTGACTCCAGGGCACCCAGGAGCCCCACGAGAACGCTCCATTTCAAAGGAATACCTTTGTGTTTTCAGTTCAAATATCAAGTCAGCCAACCAGCCAGCCAGTGCACAAGGCTTGGAATCTGAGGTGGTCAGCAAAACCACTGCCTCTCCTTATTTGGATAAATAACATGCTCAAAGACAACCAGTTTGGGAGTCGAGCACACCCTGAGGCTGGGCTTGGTGTGCTTCTCTGTCCATGCCCCTCCAGGCCTCACCCTGCACCGACAGTCCCTGCTCCCCGCCAGGTTCTGACCAGGCCAGGAGCCTCCCTGCCAGACACAAGATCTGCTTCCCTGCATCCAGGGACACACTGCTGAGCCTTTGAGCATTCCTACCCTTGAGTGATGCCCTGCATTCCTGACTCGTAGTAACCACGAGGAACCAAATGGACAGCTACCGGCCCAGTATGTAAGGAAGTCGTGTGCCATGTGACAAAATGCCCACATCAGGCAAAAGGGCAGCCCCGATCTAGTTGTGTTCCCCCAACCTCCAAACACTGCCCCCTGAAAGGAAAGAATTCTATCACACAGGAGATGAGGCAGGTGACAAAAATGCCTTGTCACCTACGGGATGCCTTCCAAAGTTCGTGATTCTCAGGGAGAGCTTGCAACTCCCTTCAAAGAGAAACAGGCTCCAGGCTGACCCCAAAGTACCTCATCCTCCCCCACTGCCCAAGCCAACCTCCAGCTTTCTTTTTCTTCTTTGTATTATCCTTTCTCTCACTTTTCTTCCTTTCTCTGAAAAGCAACATTGGGGCAAAATTTCTCCAAAAGAGGACAGGAAGATATGGGTCGATAAACAGACAAAGGGAGTTTCTTAAAATCAGAAGACGTTGTCTTGATTCCAGAGACCCTCAACTCTCAACTTGTTCAATGTGCTGAAGCCCACAAAGTAGTTTCCAAAGTTTTTTTTTTTAAAAAGATTTAATCATCTTCCCTCTTTGATCAGTACCCTTCTTCACCATGATACAGAAGGAGGACAGCAGGGTGTGGTGGAGAGAGTGCTGGATTATGAAAGAAAAGACTTGGTTTCTGTTCCCGAGGATCTCCTTGGGCTGTGGTCTCACGGCGGTGACTGTGGTCCTGCCACTGGTTCTGCTGCTAAGTGAGTTGGGGAACACCCTCTGTACTTACCCTGCTGGTGCTGTGAACATCAAATGAGCTGAATTACCCTTATGTGACTTTGCATGCAGGAGAGCATGGTCCACACACAGTACGATGAACATTCACAGGCTCACCCCATGAATTGTGACAGCAACACGAATAGAATGGCTAATCCCCACTTTAACACACGCACAGGAGGGTAAAGAGAATGATACACTCTCTTCTTGAGATACAAGAGCTCACGAAAGAAAGAAGATTCTGAAAGCAGCCAACACAAGAACACCAGGCTGTATTATATCCCAAAGATCTCATCCTTGAGAAAAAAAAAGTCCATTCATATGCGATCAAATGACGTTTCAAGGAGGCGCTTTTCCTCATTCCCATTCCCACATGAATTGGTGATCCTGACCCCAGATCAGGAGACATAAGACTCTCCATCCACTTGATACTGGTTCAACTAGCAGATTCAAGTAGTAATTATTTATAAAAATTGTGAGATGGGTGATGCGCCACCAGGGAAGCCCTTCCCTTCCTATCTTATCAGCCGGGAGAACCTCTCTTGGGGAATGAAAAGAGAATCTATGTCATCACTTGACTGTGGCTGGAATAAAAGTTTTGGTTGGTGAGGAGGAAGCTGAACCAAGTCGCTAAAGGCAAGCTTTCGGATGTGCTCAGAATTTCAACTACACAGTCCATTTTAGTCTGGTCCCACATTAAAAACAGGGACCCATGTGCTTTAGAATACTTCTTGATAGAAAAACATTTACCTTGTGGTATTGCTCAAAAAATGATTTTTGACCTTTCCTTTTTTCTGGTATAGCAAAGTGTGGTGATTCAATGCAAACGTTGAAACTTCTGTTATTGGGCATATACGTGGAGACGGCCTTGCACGTATATGCACCGTCTCTACATTTAAAATACAAAAGCACATTTGGGTAGTTTTCATATTATTAAGATGCACTGTGTATATGAATACATATCTGTAGATAAAAATTCTCTGCCCAGATTAAAAATATCCAAATACCACGTCTGACTCATTTTTATGCTCTACTCACAAAGTGATACTGAATAGAAACTTATTAGCATTTCACCAAGTTTCTTCAGATCATCGTTACGAATAATAAAAAATACAGAAACATTTTAAAACAACGTATTTCAGTCTTAGAATGGTCAGATTAACATAATTATAGCCTTAAGTTGCCAACAGTGGCACATTTCTTATTTTCATGAGAATGTAGCGGTTCCAGTGGATCGCAAGCTAATAGGTTCCTTGGTCTAAATATATACAGTAAAATCTGCGGCAAATTTCTGAAGCATTAACATCTGAACCCTGGAGATACCTAGTGAGTAATTTGCGCTGCAGTAGAGCAGATTTTTTTTGTTTTGTTCTGCAGTTACACAGCTGCTAGGAAGTATATTTTTAGATTTGCTTTTCAAGGCAAGCAAAAATGATACCCACTTTGTGGATATGTAACCAGAATGTTCCCTCAGTCCCTCTGGCAAGGGAGTAGGGACCCACCTACAGAATGTTCTATTCAGTTGCCTTCTCCTTGGAAGGGGATACAAGGAGCAGCCCTAGTCGCTCATCTGTCGCTCAGCCTTCAGACCCTGACAGTGACACCCAACGCTTTAGAGGCGTCTGCTTTGAAGTTTAAGTGCCTTGTAGATCAGGTCCCCACTATGTCTGAACTACCTCATCATTGACATCATTACCATTTCTTGTTTCGGTTTTCCTTTGGCAGCTCTTGATACCGTACCAAGGGCAAGCGAAAAGGAACAGGTTCAAAGAGTTCAATCAGAACTAGGGAAAAGCATGACCTTTGATTTCACAGGGAAAGAAAAAAATAAATAAAAAGAAAGAAATCAAGTACATGTGGCGATCAACCAACTGAGGGAAACAGTCTTCGTATTTCAGGAATATGGGGTGAGTTAGTGCGGCGTTCACACCTTTTATCTGGACAGGCCTTAAATAAATAAATCTGCACAAAAATGAGGTACTGAACAGCTTTTCTTTTGGGCCAAGTAACAAGACACCGGAGGTCCTGAGGACGCTTAAACAAGAATTAGATTTTATTCTGACATCAGAACGGTTCGTGGCTGTCAACTGTATAATCTTTAATGACGTTTTGCTCTGTCCCCTCCGTAATTTGGGCTTTACCTTAAAGCCTTGGTTTCTACACTTTGCTCAGTTACGAGAGACTATCACCATTTCGCCCACATCCTCACACCAGCTGTATTATTTACTCTTTAACGCTTTTTTTTTTTAATTTAATTTTTTTTTTTTTTTTTTGCGGTACGCGGGCTTCTCACTGTCGTGGCGTCTCCCGCTGCGGAGCGCAGGCTCCGGACGCGCAGGCTCAGCGGCCATGGCTCACGGACCCAGCCGCTCCGCGGCATGCGGGATCCTCCCGGACCGGGGCGCGAACCCGCGTCCCCCGCATCGGCAGGCGGACTCTCAGCCACTGCGCCACCAGGGAAGCCCTTTAATGCTTTTCTTGATGTCAGTGTTAAACTGACCTTTTCTTTCTTACCCAGCTGTGATGAACGACCGTATTCATTAACGCTCAGGTTCTTTGTGCCACTTATCTTTCCAATACTCCATACAACAACATTATATAATCATGAAAATGTAGGAATCTGTTTTTCTATGTGCTGTCAAAAATCACTGGTCCCAGGTGAAGGACAACTTTCAAAGTACCCTGAGTAGGGATAGGCGGGAGTTTCCAACAGGGTTATCATGGGAGCCATTGCTTCAGCAAAGAGGCTGACTTTTGCAAATAATGCTATAATACTTCCCCACTCTTTTAAGCCAAGATTGCTTCATTCAAAGCATCTCATGATTTGAAGCAGCTGCTGTCTCTTCAGTTGACTTGATGGCCTATTCTCTTTCAATAAAAATATTGGATAATCTAAATCTGGTTAGCTCCAAATCCGTTTAATTTTTGGGCCAGGCCCATGCATTTCCAATTAATGAGCTCTGGTCCCACTGCAGGGCTGGGCTGCTATCTGAACAGGAAGCGGGGACCTGGCTACACTTAACTGCAACACGGACGGCTCAGGGAAGTCAGACGTAGAGTCTTTTCCTAAATCAACCAAGAAAACACACCTTGGGGGACCCAGTGGGGTGAGAACTAAAGCAGGGGGGGCACTAGAGATGGAGAAAGAGCTGGTCTGAGGTTTTTGTCACTTCCTAATTTTGTGATCTGGACCTAGTCACTCCATCCATGCCAGGCCTCCAGAGTCTCAACTGACAGGTGAAGGGTTATAAAAGATGATGTGTAAGACCTTATTTCTACCTCTGAAACTCTATGATTCCAAGTCAGCCAGGCCTGTTTCTTGAGGTAACTTCAATGACACAGATCAGGTGTATTTCCTCAGCCACCAGTCTGGAGTAGCAGTTCAAGTGTCTCAGGAGCAGACGTATCGCTCCTGCAAATTACATGCAGACCCCATGGGCAAAAAGCAGGACAGAAAGGAAATGGCTTAGCACCAGGTGATTTATAGCTTAAAAACTTTTTCTTCCCTCTTAAGAAAAATCAACATGTGCTTTTCCCCCTACAAATATATATATATATATATATATATATATATATACATATATAAAAGTAACACGATTTATATAAAAGCATTTATATAAAATGCTGAGAAATTTAAGAAAAGTGTAAAGAAAAGAATGGTCCCCAGATACACACTACGATACATAAATTAGATAAGCAACAAGAATTTGCTGTATAGAACAAGGAACTATATTCAATACCTTATGATAACCTATAAGGGAAAAGAAACTGAAAAAAAAAATATATGTAACTGAATCACTTTGCTGTACACCCAAAACGAACACAATATTGTAAATCAACTATAGTTCAATTTAAAAAAAGAAATAAAAGAAGAATGGTCCCCTGGAAGCTCTCTACAAATTAGGATCTTGGACCAAGGGAACCTGTGCTGAGGGTGGCCGGATGCAATCTCCTATAGTCTGGGCTTCCCTGATGGGGACCCACGGAGAAGACAGAAAAACAAAACCCAGGGAAGAAAGCAACATGTGGGTGCAAAGAATACAACCTGAAAATACCAGGACAATAAACTCCCCGTCAGAGGTAATTTCTGCTAACGTCTGTATTTACAAAAGCCAAGCCAAGCCAAGAGATGCGGTTTGGATATCAAAGGGCAGAGGGTGTGGCCTAAACCCCTCCGGATCTCCCCAGCAATGGCTAACAACCCAGCCCGTGCTGAAGGAAGAGGGAAGTCCTGTTCTGATCCAATTTGCTGGTTGTTGGCCAGCCCTGGATTTTATGCAGCCATGGAGCTGGAAGCAAGTTGCCTCGATCCTGCAGCCCAAGTTCAGGGCTGTGACGAGAAGCTGCATCCCTGTTGATGCTGCTGGCAGTAATTACTTCTCATCGCAAAGCACCAGGATGTTTTTGCAGCCGAGTGGATCTCTCAATCTTCGGGCAGCTGGGGGGTAGGTGTGTTCAGGAGAGCAACAGTCCCTGCCTCTGGGGTGGCTTGGCTAGCTGCCCTGACTCCAGAGCCCTCCACCTCTGATGTTCTGTAACTTTCTTGCTCTCCTTCTAACAGCTCTGCCAGAAGCCTGAAAGGGCAGTAGGCAGGCACACGTAGGCAAATCTCCATTCCAAGACACTTTCTCACTTCCAAATCAGGCTCATGAATCAGCTCCCTGCCCTATCCCGGGAAGACGGTTTTTATGAGTGACGCAGCACATGAAGCAAAGAAGGAAGCAGGAAGGAGGAGAGGGTAGTTCATCCACAGTGCTTTTTGCAATCCCCACGCGATCTGACTTTCACTGTGTTCTTACTCCAAGTAAGTTGCAACCAAGTCCCCGGATAAACAACCAGTCTGATACTAGGGTTTTGGATGCTACAGATCGAACCCAAAAGTCCCCAAACTGTACAAAATAATTTCTCTTGAAGCCGAATAAGCATTGCTCTTTGATAATTATTATTTTCAAGATAAGTTATCTGAATCTGACGACAGACTGGGAGTTCTTAGCTACTGGTAAGGAAGGGTGTGCAGTGTGGGATTTAAAAACAGGGACTATAGACACAGTCAGCCTGGGGCTGAATCCCAGCTTTGCTCCTTACTAGTGTGTCATTTGTCACTTAATCGCTCTCAGCCTCAGTTTTCCAACCTTAAAATGGGTATAAAAGTACCTATGCCTTGGGGTTATAATGATGACTAAATGGAATGATATATATTAATTGAGACCATATTGGTTAACAACTTCTCATCCGTAACAACTTCTCATCCATACTAACTCATCTATAAATTGAGATAAAGATAAACAGATCCACGCACACATGTACCTTTAAAAGGAAACAGACTGCCTTAAAAGGACATTGCTCTTATTAAATGTCTTTAAAAGAAATAAATACAAAACATTGTGACTGAACTATTACAAGAATAAGACAGAATAGTTATCTCAAGTCAATATAATTTCTGCCAAAGGTTTTTTTTCCAGGTTTTTCCATTAAACCTGATAATAGCAGGCTTATATCTGTTATATAAAAATTGCAGACATTTTTAATGTTATACATAAAGCTTAAATTGATATTTCTTAAAGAATTTTTTAAAACCCAGATAAAAAAGCACTTTATATTTTATTTTATTATTATTTCTTTTTGCGGTACGTGGGCCTCTCACTGCTGTGGCCTCTCCCGTTGCGGAGCGCAGGCTCCGGACGCGCAGGCTCAGCGGCCATGGTTCACGGGCCCAGCCGGTCCGCGGCATGTGGGATCTTCCCGGCCGGGGCACGAACCCGTGTCCCCTGCA
The DNA here is from genome assembly GCF_008692025.1 of Phocoena sinus. Classification (NCBI taxonomy): domain Eukaryota; kingdom Metazoa; phylum Chordata; class Mammalia; order Artiodactyla; family Phocoenidae; genus Phocoena; species Phocoena sinus. The sequence goes on from NC_045764.1 coordinate 11,415,126, forward strand.
TCGGCAGGCGGACTCTCAGCCACTGCGCCACCAGGGAAGCCCGCACTTTATATTTTAAAATGTAAAGTGATGTTCACAAGGAAAATACAACAAATAACGTTTTCCTTGAATGTTGAAAGAAGCACACTGATCCCCCTCCGCTCCCCCCAATTTGTACCACGCCTTCAAATTTTCATTTGTCTCGGAAACCGAAGGCAAGTCAAATACCTTTGTGAAAACACTGAAAATTATCACAGAACACATACATCAATGAGATCTGTACTAGCAAACAAGGTTGACACTTGAAATCCTTTTCTAAATTGTAAGGTTAAACAGAAACTGGATCATAAGATTATAGATTGGAGACAGCCAATGTAACTTAAGTGCATTTTAAAAAACAGACTAATGCCAAGAACAAAGAAGTTTCCTTCTAAGCAGCGTGCAAGAAGCTAAAATAAAAACCTAGCATTTCAATTCCACATTGCATTGAACTTGAATACAGAAACGTTAACTCAAATTGAGGTAAGTGTGCTACAAGCAGGACCAAAAAATTCTGAAAATCCTATTTTGTTATAAAGGCACAGTGCTTACCTCACATCTTCCACGAACCGTTCTCTTCTAGAAGAAACTTTCTAGACGTGCAGAGACCCTGAAACCACCCATCTCTCAAATGCTTCCAGCTCTGCCTGTCTTGATGGTAACTAAATGCAAGGCTTGGGTTTTTTACAGAGGGAAGTTTTAGTCAAAATATGTGGTTTAAAGGAGCTGTAGCCACCCTTGTTAAAACTATTTCACGGACATTCAGAGGTTTTGTTTCTCCTCTGTGAAAGTTAAATCTGAGTAGGAAGGCATTTTTCCCGTCCCGGAAATCAGCATAACTAAAAACCAATGCTGAGTTAACAAGAAATGTTTCTTCCATGTGTTCCGTCTGGCAGAAACGGCAAGCCATATCAAGGGAACACGTGATGTTTATAAATACAATATGGCTCATGTTGTCATAACCTCTCAACGACCAAAAAAAAAAAAAGTGCAAGGAAAAGCAAGCAGCCACACAGCAGGAAGGATGAGATTTGTAACACTTGGAAGCTGCCTATCAGATATGCATGTATTACTCTTTCTTGCGTCTTAAAAAATAAAGCTGGAACAGGGAGGAAGGAAGAAAATACCTTGCTCTGGATAGCCACTGTATTAAAATGTGTTTGCCCAGCTAATCATTTCAGTAAGAGTAATTCCTTACCAACTGCCACAGAAACATCTTTTCGCCTGTCAGAAAGACACGTCATAAAAGGGACACAATGAGGTGCATCCCTCGAATGCCAGTTCCATAGTGTTAACTCCAGCAAAGGCAAGATGGCACATAGCCTGTAATGGATGTGACAATTACAGATGTCTGTATCATTATTGATTATTGACTTTCTGATCTTCTACTAGATTGGAAGATCTGTGAGGGCACAGTTACCATACTTGGTCAACGTTATATCTTTGGAACTTGTACAAGAGCCTGAACCACCAGAGGGACTCAACGCATAATGGTTGGGTGAGTGGATTAGCGAAACTTCACAATAACGGAAGTAGGTTAACTGTTCCAAAATCATCACCCCTACTTGATAAGTTTGGAGGTATTTGAAATACTGATTCCCATTCAGTCTAAAAGCAAGATCTGTCCTGCTGAGTTATAAATACAGTAAACCAAGATCTGTCTTATTTAATTCGTTATCCAGAGATTTGCTTACTTTCTACCACGGGTGAATTTAACTCTTGAAGACAAAATGCAGGTATGTGTGCGTTTCTGACAATCACTTAGTTTAATCTGACAAATCTGTTACTCTCATCTTAAATTATAGGGTAATTAACTGTGATAAAATTATATTTATAGGATGGGTAATTTTGTTAGAATAGACATTCTTAGTTCTCATTTTGGTCAGGAATTATTCCTGGGATAAACAAGGGGATGTGCTGTAAATCTCAAATGTTTACACGTGCAAATCACTGTACTGGTCTTAGCAGCGAAGGTATTAACTAAAAGTTTGTGATACGAAAAGTGCTGACATGAGCCCCTTTTCCAACCAGACTTTAATGAGAATTTCCTCAGAGCAGGACATTTTCTCAGGGAAACAGAGAGTGTGAAGATGAATGGAATAGGGGCTTTGCCCCCTGAAGCCTGGAGTTTAGAACAGAACTTAAGATGTGCACATCAATAACTACAATGCAGACAGGAAAAGGTGACGGTGATCAGAGGCGGGGGGGACAGGTGAGGCTCTACGGAATCAGAGAAGGGACAGTAGCGAGTGAGGCTTGGAGACGAGAGGAGTAAGGAAAGGCTTGAAGAAGACAGTGGCTGTTGAGTTAGGTCTTCAGAAATGGGCAGCACATGACGTGGAGAAAAGGGAACCCTCGCACACTGCTGGTGGGATTGTAAATTAGTGCAGCCACTATGGAAGACAGTATGCAGATTCCTCAAAAAAATAAGAATAGAACTGCCATATGACCCAGCTAGTCTACTTACGGGTATTTATACAAAGAACACTAACTTGAAAAGATATCTGCACCCCCATGTTCACTGCAGCACTATTTACAATAGCCAAGATATGGAAACAACCTAAGTGTCCATCAGTGGATGAATGGATGAAGCTGTGAAATGTACACATGCATATGTGAAATGTACACATGCATAAACATACACACATACATACACACAATGGAATACTACTCAGCCATAAAAAAGAATGAAACCCTGCTGTTTGCAGCAACATGAATGGACCAGGAGGGTATTACACTAAGTGAAATAAGTCAGACAGAGAAAGACCAATACCATATGATTTCACTCATATGTGGAGTCTGAACAAAAACAAAAACACCAAAATCAGTGAACAACAAGATAAAACAAAAACAAACTCACAGATACAGAGAACGGATTGGTGGTTATTAGGGGGAAAGGACATTGGGGGAAGGGTGAAATGGGTGCAGAGGATCAACTGTATGGTAATGGATGGAAACTAGATGTGCGGTGGTGATTGCTCCGGAGTCTGTACAGATGCCGCCCACCTGAAACTTACATAATTAAAAAATGGGTGGCCCGTGGACACTGATGATGAAGACAGTAGCGTGGGGAATGACAGTAGTGACTGTAGTGGTAAGAAGGTCAGTTCTGGAGCTGGCCTGTCTGGCTCCGAATCTAGCTCTACCTCTGATGAGCTGTGTGGCTTTGAGCAAGTTCCCTAACATCTCTGATCCGCAGTTTCCACATCTGAAACAGGCGGTCATAAGAGTTCCTCTCACGCTGGGTTGTTCTGAACAAATGAGAGTGATTATGAGTACAATACTCAGCACAGCACTTGGCACAGAGTTTTTCATGGCTGTTAGTTATTAATATCACTGCCACTGTGTGAGCGAAGGGGACACCAGGGTGGTCGGGTCAAGGAGGACCTTGAGTGAATGAAAGAAAATTAGTTAGGAGTGGTTTCTGAAACTTCTGTTTCTAAGGGATTCTCCTGTCTTCCATTTCTGTAGGATTACTTTACCCTTCCCCAAATCCCAAACACTTCTTCTCAACCAGAGCACTGCCCTGTAGAAAAGAGGGCTCTGAGCTCTGTGGAAGGGCCATTTCAGACATACATACTAAACGGTACATACTTCTTCTTTCTCTTTCTTCTATTCTTTCTCCATTTTTTTGTTTTTGGTGGGATATCCTTTTAGCCCAGTCAGAACAGAATAGAATGAAGCATGTTCAATGTAAAAAGAGGCCAGGAAATAGACACATAATAGAATTAAGAAGTGAGACAAGTATTTAAACACGGTATGTTACATGTCCTAAAATCTTGTTAAGAGCACCATTTCAAAACTTGCAAAACCTGAATGGAATGTCAAGGAAGGGAAGCTGTGGGCTGAGTACAAAGAGTCAGAAAGAACTGGGTTCAAATCCCATGTCTGACATATACCAGCTATTCGGGCCCGGAAAACACGTCACTGGCCTCAATTTTATCATCTGTAACAACTGAGTCAGTTTACATGCTTTGCAGAGTTGTTGACTAATTTAAATAACATGTGAAGTATTTAACACATTGCCTTCTACGTGGACACAGAAAGGTCTATTATCATATCTAGAAACACAATGGTATAGAATGAATACTACTCTTTAAAAGAAAATTAAATTAAATTAATTAATTTATTTTTGGCTGCACCGCGTGGCTTGCAGGATCTTAGTTCCCCGACCACGGATCGAACCCGCGCCCTCAGCAATGAAAGCGCCGAGTCCTAACCATTGGACCGCCAGGGAAGTCCCAACTGAATACTACTCGTAACCTGACTGATTCCACAAAGGAATTAATAGAGTTCACAGAAATCATCACAATTTTGCACCCCCCGAAAAAGTCAAATTGGAATGTATGACAGAAAGAAGATGAAAGTAGGAAAAATTAAAAATAGAGTCCAGGCACGAAGCCAGCACACCACGAACACTCACGCTGTAAATGCCTGCACGCTAGCTGTGGGTGAGCCGTGAATTTAATTCTAAGCTTTAGAGTAGCAACACAAAGAGGGAAAATGATCACTTACAAGATTCAAAGTGTCCCTATGATAAAAATAAACCAGGAGGAGCACAACTATTTCTGGTGATGAGAACAGAGAGATATTTTTACAGTGGGTTCTCATTAATGACAGAAAATGAATAAAACACCAGTCGTAGCACCATGATTCTAGCGCTCAAAGCATCTGCTTAACAAGCATTTACACTCGCCAAGGATGAGGCACCAAGACTGGCTTTCGGAGATGAACATGAGCTGGCGTGTGCCCTCGGAGAACTTACGATCTTGTGTGATAAGAGAAGCAGGCACCTAAAGGATGAGAACACCAGGAGAATGTATAACATGCCTCCCCCAAAAGGAAAGATTAAATCTGACAGGGAAGGCTTCATAGAGTAGGCGGTCTTTTATTTGGCCTCTAAAAGCAAGTTTTTACTTTTTTGCATTTTATTATGGGCATTTCCACCATAAAATAAGTAGAGAAAATAATATCATGAACTCCCATCATTCAGCTCTGACATTTTTCAACATTTTACCAATTTTGTTTCATCAAATGCCACTTCTTGGGCTTGTTTGGCCGGAGCCTTTTAGAGCAAACCCCAGCAGTCATGCCGTTTTAGCCTGTAAATACTTCAGTGTGTCTCATTTTTAAAAGCATAACCATCAAGCCATTATTATACCCAACAGAATTACTGGTTATCCCTTAATATCATCTGATTCCTAACACATGTTCAAATTTCCCAAACGGCTTCAAAGATGTCTTTTACAGTTGGTTTGTTCCAATCAGGATCCAAACAAGGTGCACACATGGCCTTTGGCTGTTAGGGGATAGAAGAGACCTGAGAAATAGAACAGTGTCCCCTCCCACCCTTTTTTCACGCCAGCAGCTTGTCGACATAATTGAGCAATTGTCTTGGAGTATGTTTGATGCGTGGAATTTCGGAAGGTATAGACAGTAAGTCCCCTACATACGAACTTTCAAGTTGCAAACTCAAAGATACGAACGTGCGTTTGCATGTCCAATCACGTAAGCTAGTTCACGTGTCTGGCATACATTGTCAGGTGTGTGCATCCCCGACAAATGGCTGTGCTTTTGTGTACTTTACTGTGCACTACTCTATAGAGTACAGTAATCAGTATCTTTATGTCAAGGCCAGGATGTCCGGAAGCAAGCATAAGAGCGGTGGCGATGTAGCTGGTACAGTACTACACAGCTGATTGTGTTAGTTGGGTACTTAGGCTCACTCGGTTGGACTTAACGAACAAACTGCACTTAACGAACTCGCTCTCAGAACGGAACTCATTTGTATATAGGGGATTTACTGTATGTGGGGAAGGACAGTGCATTTCAGAGACTCGGAGCAAGAACTGAGGGGGCTCAGGTTGGCTGTTGGGATGGAGATGATATCGACCAACAGCCTGTGCTATTCTTTGCACAGTGGCAAGTTGCGCTCAGGGACCTGACTTGGCAAATAGCTGATTGACTGGAGTAAAAAGAGCTGGGGAGACCGGTTAAAGGCTGTTGCATAACCGACTGATAGAAAAATAAAGAACGCCAGAACTACAGCGTCAGAGCGGTGCTGCTAAGAGCCTGGGATCTGCAGCCAAGCTGCCTGGATTCAGATCTCAGCTCTGCACTCTCTTGCTGTGTGGCCTTGGGCAGGTGTCTTCAACAGACCTAAGCAACTGTTTTCTGAGCTATAAATACAAGGGCTTGTACCAATACCTGCCTCAAAATGGCGCCTTGAGGATTTACATGAAATTACCTGTCAACGTGCTTCATCAATGCACAAAAAAGTTAGCTATCGTGAGAGTAATGGTGCAGGCCAGGGTGGCAGGATGGTGTGTAAGAGTCCTTGCAGAGTGAAATGGACGGGCTCTGGGGACTGGTGGGACGGGGTGAGAAACAGGAGTTAGGCCGTTGAAGACTCACTGATAACTCGACTTCTTAAATCTCTTCTCTCTCACCCTTCAAAACACACAGGCACATGTGCATACATACACACCATGAGCAGTCACGCACTCATTCACAAAGACAGAAAAACAAGGAGGAAAAGGCTTGCGGCTAAAAAAAAATTAGGATTTTTTTTTCTTCTACAGGATACACTGGAAACACTGGAAACACTGGAAGAATATTCATGTGGAGACAACCACTTGAAAGTTGAACATTGGTCTTGAACTCTAGAGAAATGGCAGAGTTAGGGACAGAGTTTTAAGGGTCACCCACATTGACCTAATGGTTAAATCAGTAGTAAGACAAAAATGACAAATGAAAAGGTGCAGATGAAAGAAAAAAAGCAAATTAAAACTCACACACACACACACACACACACACACACACACACACACACACACAGGTGAAGCCTGCCTGAAGGCACTGAAGACCAGGTAGAAGGAAAGAGGAAGAAGAAGAGTTAGTAAATGAAGGAGGCTGGGGTGTGCTTGCATGTAGGCAAGGGATTTAGAGATGGCAGTGTAATGGGAACCAAGGTTTCTAAGGAGACCACCTGTCATAGTGAAATGCAGAGGTCAGATAGAAGAGGTCTGGGGGGCAGTAAGTGAGTTGGCCATTAGGAAGTAATTTAAGATGCAGGGCAATTCTGGGGAATGCATTCTCTATGAAAATGTGGAAGCTGTCTTACATGCAAGTAAAAATTAAAGACATACAGGAAGGAGAGAACTGACGGACTGGAGCAAAGAACCTTGGGAAGTAATCTCAAAGCACACAAGAAGGTGGAAAAGCCTGAAAACTGTGGAAGAGCCACTAGGTTTGGTGAACTGGAAGTCCCTGGTACCCTCTGAGAGCCACAGAATGGAATAGCTCATCTTCTGAGTTGTACATGTGTGAATTACAAACTCATGAGTACACATGTAATTTTGGCAAAAGGGCCCGTTCCATGTGGTGAGCTCAGCCCCTTGGGAACTTAGTTATCAAAGCTACTATCTAATGTGATGAAACAAAAGCCAGGCGATTCATTGAGATCTGGGTGATTTGCACCCACATGTAAAGAATCAGGGGATGCTCGGTCCCAGCAGAGAACCACAAGTTTCATTGGACAGACTAGCTTCAAAAATGCTCAGCTCAGGAAGGAACGAAAACTCCAAACTGAAAAGATACACGCACCCCATTGTTCACAGCAGCACTATTTACAATAGCCAAGACATGGAAACAACCCAGTGCCCATTAACCGATGACTGGCTTAAGAAGATGAGGTGTGTGTGTGTATGTATGTGTGTATATACATACATATATATATATACATACACACACAATGAAATATTACTCTTCCATAAAAAGAATGAAATATTGTCATTTGCACCAACATGGATTGACCTGGAGAATATTATACTTAGTGAAGTCAGACAGAGAAAGACAAATACTATATGATATCACTTATATGTGGAATCTAAAAATACTACAAATGAATCTATATACAAAACAGAAACAGACTCACAGACAAAGAAAACAAACACATGTTTACCAAACGGGAGAGGGAGGGAAGAAGGGAGGGACAAATTAGGAGTATGGGATTAATAGACACAAACTACTATACATAAGATAGATAAGCAATAAGGATTTACTGCATAGCACAGGGAACTATATTCAGTATCTTGTAATAGCCTAAAATAGAATATAATCTGAAAAAAATAACTGAATCCCTTTGCTGTACACCTGAAACTAACACAATGTTGTATATCAACTATACTTCAATTAAAGAAATAAATCAGTTTAAAAAATGCTCAGCTAGATGCTCAATGAAAAACTCGACACGTGTTTTCCCCGCCAAACATCTATTCCACGCACGCCCTAAGGCCCAAAACCTCGGCGTTAATACTTTAGCTTTCCATGCTTCATGACTAACACCACTACCATCACTGCTCTGGATAACTGACCGTTTTGGATCCGGAGTCTCACGTTTTCTCTTCTCTCACAGGCAAGATATTAAATTCATTGTCTAAGGAAAGTCCCCGAGGCCACCACAAAGTGCTGGCATTGCCGCTGTCGTACCTCTGCCTGGTCCCACCCATGTTTTCCGAGACACGCATGTGCATTGGTAACGAGTGGGCAGCTGGGAGGTCTGGCCCAGGCTGCCTCTGGAGGCTGGTGGATGAAGACCAGTGACATGAGGCGCAGGGCTGCACAACTGCCTCAGGTGAGCAGTTATCATCAAGTTCCTTCCCGGCCACGTGCGCACTGCAAACACACGAGAAGACGGAGCTCTCCACCCACCATGCAGCTTGGTTTAGTCTATAGCAGTTGATCCTTGCTCTGTTCTCTATTTCTGTTACCATGAGCAGTGGGCTTATGCAGCTGCGTTCCTGGCAGGACTCAACAAAGCTTCCTTTCCTTTAATAGCAAGGCAGCCACCTTCATCAAGAAGGAGACAGAATTCCAACCCCCAGAGCCAAAAGGTGAGGCAGAAGGGATTCCAGGTCTTTTAGCTTCTGGAATCCATCAATAGGGGCCAAGTTGCAAACTGCAGGCACGATCACACTGAGTTGGTTTTAAAACTGCGTTCTATTTCTCATTTCTAAGTTGTCTTCACTGAAACCTGAAAGTTTTTCTGTGGGTTGGGTGGTGAACATTCGTTTCCCCTCCCCTAGGGCGAACAGTCTGACTTTCCTCCAGAGAACACTGCTGTCTAAAGCAGGCCGTGGGCCACTCGGAAAGTGACCCACAAGGGTCTCATTTAAAAGTACAAACTGAACAACTCTACTGAAACCCAGAGCCAAAGTACTGAATCCTCATAGACTCTGTCCAGATGGTTAATACTTGATTTTCTCCATGCTCACTGCTGCTCCTTATGGAGATACCACATCTGCTCAAGAGTTAGAAACAGGTGTCCTCTCCAGCCATAAACAAGATTTTCAGAGGCGATTCTGAGGCCCCTGTGCGGACTGCATGTAGCAAAAACAGAACTCTGAAACTCATGAAACTTTGAAGGCTAGATGCCTCAAAAAGTAAGGATCTCCAAGGGGGCAAGGACTCTTAAGAATGTCACTGAGAAAGAGAAGAATGGGGTCATGAAAAGCAAAGTGTACCATAAAATCCGGCGCAGGCTTTGTGAATAGCGTGATTCCATCAGTCTTCACGTGGAGCTGGTTTACACTGAAAGTGTAATGCCTAAAAGCAAACTTCCAACTCCTAGCTTTCCTGAAGTAGCAGCACAGCCTCCACTTCAAATCACAGATTATTTCTGACATAAAAAAGCAGCCGTGGAGAATGTAAGAGGCCTCTTCCTCCAGAAGTGTGTAGGCTCTGATCCCACAATGTCATCACTCATCTTCCAGTCCAGAATGACAGGGAAATTCTCCCAGCACTTTCTATCTTACCTCCTGGCCTCTTGGTCCTAAACTCACAGACCCTGTGTGGTAGGCAGAACAACGATGTCTTTGTCCTAGTCCCCAGAACCTGTGACTACACGGAAAAGGGGACGAAGGTGGCCAATCAGCTGACCCTAACACAGGGAGATTATTCTGGAGTCTTGGGCCCAGTGTTATGACGAGTGTCCTTAACAGAGGAAGAGGGAGGGCTGGAGGTGTGATGAGGGAAGCAGGGTCAGAAAGATGCTATTTGGCTGGGTTTAGAGATGGAGGAAAAGGGCTACAAGATGAAGAATGGGGGTGGCTTCTAGAAGCTAGAGAAAAAAAGGAAACATATTGTCTCCAAGCTTCTGGAAAGGAATGCCAGTGACCTCTTGATTTGAGTCCACCGGAGTTATGTTGGACTTCTGACCTCTAGAACTGTAAGGTAGTAAATCTGTGTCATTGTAAGCCACCAAATACGTGATAATTTGTTACAGCAGCAGTACAAAAACGAATACCCACTGTCAGGAAGCACAGACCTTGAAGAACACTACTGCAACTCTAGGACAGACAGTGCCTGGGTTTCTTTGGCAATAGGACCTCCTCATTTACTTTTCTTCTAGTAAAACTCTTTTCAGCATCCAGTGCTAATCCTCAGAAAGGATGATATAAAATGGCGAGGCACCTTCTAAATTTGTGTGGGGCGATGGGTTGGGGTAGGGGGAAGGTGCATCTGGAGAAGTTAGTCTTTTTTTCTTCTCATTTTTACTGCAGAGGAACGTAGCGCTACTGTTAGAAACTCAATCCCTTTCTAATGGACTTGCATTAGTGTGATTTTACAATCTGCCTTTTCAGTTTCCCTGTTCTTTATTCTTCAGAATATCCCCGTGTGCTTTGAATGTTTGGATAATCTTCTACAATGATCAAAATCTAGAGAATTTTAGCTCACAAAGCTGCGGATTTTTGTACTTTGCCCTCAACACAATTCAGGTGACACTGGATAATATTTAACACTATTTGCTGTTATAACAGCAAACAGTCCTGAATTAGGAGGTGAATAATTTAATTAGGCTGCTAGGACTTGGAATAGCAGATATAAGGATATCAATAGATTCTACATGCAGTTGTGCACGGGCTTTGCTCTTGTTGGTACCTTAGCCTTGTTTTTAACTGGAGAAAAAACAGCAAGAGATCCTCTGAGTAAGTTAATATATTATAGACCAAGAACCCTTTCATGTACAGATTTTCAGGACCCCCCTGGAGTAAGGATATAACTAAACTCCATGCTTAGAGGTGAATTAGGATGTGTGAAGCCCTGTTTCAATCCCTTTACTCCAAATGATCAGGAAATCTGATTTCTCTACCAATGAACAGATAATGAGTTATCAGACAAGAAGAGCAGTAAGAACCCCCCAAATCTGGTGTTTGGGTGTGATTACACAGGGACCCAACGCCAGAAGGAGGGATGGTTCAACCCACAGAATTCAAGTAAAAGTAGAACAGGGACACTTACCCTCACGTCTCCGTTCACAGTTTTCGGTGTGTGGTTGAATGCATGGGCAGGATCCTTGTTGTACACTTTGAGAAGGGATCTGTCCTGAATGTTCCTGGAATCGAAAACATCAATAACTGTGGCAGATGAAAGGAGCCTTATTTTGGCCATTTCCTCCGTCTGCCCGTAAGAATCAGGTAAAAGACGTCCACAGACAATCTAGCCGTTGTGTGCAATCAACCAGGCAAAACGTTCTTTTACCATAAAAATAGGCAAAAATAAATAAGGCAAAGGAGAAAAATGACTTCGGCTTTTCTCTCCTTTCCTTTTTATTTTGGTCCCTCAGCAAAGTATTATGCTTTCCCCGTAGTTCTCCACCCGTAAACATCGGGTAGCATAAACCTTCTTTCAAGATTCGGGGTAATGAAAGCTAACACTTTAAGAAACAATAAAGCTCCCATATTTACAATACATTCAAAGGGATTTGGTTAATATTTAAATATTTAATTGTTTACTTTGCCCAGACACCTGGTTTTCTGCTTATCTCACGAATACATGCAAAGGAAAAATGCTTTTTTCCCCTTCAAACACCTCAAGCAAGGGATAGAAAATGTATTTGCAGTCCAGAAAAAAAAAATGTACCACAAAGATCAAAACTAGTATCTTTACGATGCCTTTTCTTTCTTCCATAGTGGATTTTTTTTTTTTGAAGGCATTTAAAAATTTTACTAGATTCTTCTCTCCATAGTGGATTTTTAAAACTACTGTTCTACATACAAGTTGAATTACGGGAAAAGCAGCGGATAAATTCTTCCACTGGTCTGTCTCTCCCTCTGAAAACACTTAGAACCCTGGAGTCACTCGTACTGCTGCAAAGGACAGAACCACAATTCGCTAAGAGCCTACCTCAAAATTATTTAAGAGCTTAGGAATGTCTACGAAGTCCTTCGCCCTCTACCTGCGGCTTTCATCAGCAGAAGGGACACCCCCAGGAACGTTTAGCCCCATCTACACTGTGATTCCTGCCAGTGCCAGCGTGGTGAGCTCAGGGAACCCTGTGCAGGAAGACACGTTCCTTTCCTCCAGCTGCAGCCACATGTTTTGTGGGCTGATCGCAATCATTGGGATTATTGGGTTGTGTTTCTGTTTTCAACGAAGTGGAGCATCCTTGGACGAGGCTTGCTTCCTTCCATCAAATACCCGTCAGTGGTTGCTTTAAAGCAATGACTAGCTTGCACGATTGCTCCAAATTTCAAGCAGCTCATTAGAAGTCTGCTTAAGGGGGAGGCGTGCGGTCCTTGTTATTAGAAGGGACTAAGTTACTAGGAGGTAAAGAGGTTGCGGAAGAAAAGGATGTGGGGATTCACTACAGGAACTCACCCTGTGGCTGGGAGGAGGAGGAGGAGGAGGGGGCAAAGTCCCAAGGGACGATGTAAAGAAACTGAAAAACCTTACTTGAGCCATGAAAAAAACTCAGTGTGGGTCTGAATGTATTTAAAACACAGGAGGTTGATTTATTAATTTAGAAACATGTTCATCCAAGATGAACCAACAGCAAAGGCCCAGCTTGCGTTTACCATGGCAACATTTACAACACAGAATTTCAGCCTAAACTCTCTGTAGCATTTCCCTAAGGAAAAGATGGAGAACCCAACACCATGATGAAAGAACCAAATGTTTAACAAATATACCGTCACTTCAAAAATATTGGATGTGAAATGAAATTTGTCTCTGGGTTTAGAAGACTAAAGCCAGTGTCTTCAGGTAAAATCTACACGCTACATTTTTTTTTTTTTTTCCTTGCAAGGAGCGAGGTTCTATTTAATGCTGATGGTGAAATAAAATAAAATAAAATATACTTGGGGCATTTTATGCATAAAAGCAAAGAATAATAATTCTTTGGAAAGGACATACATGTGATCATCTCACATAAATATTATAATCATCACCACATAAACACATTTTATCCACTTAAATATTTTTAGATCCACTTTTTATATGTAAATCAAAACACTGAAAAGTAAAATTATAGACAAATTTATAAACCAAGGACTTTCCACTTAAACATTTTAAATGAGATTTTTAAAAAATCAGGCTATCAGTACCGCAGCCTAAGAATCAAGGAGACCATCACGTCCGCAAATAGAAACAAACTAACTGAAAATTATTATTGTTTAAAGTGATCACTTCTCTCAAGCTCTGCTTTCATTTATTGGGTTGGCCAAAAGGTTCATTCAGGTTTTCCATAAAATCTTATGGAAAAACCAGAATGAACTTTTTGGCCAATCCAATATCTTATCAACTGAATTTGCATCAAGAAAGATCATCTCAGTTTGGAAGTTTTGGGTACCTTTTCCTCTTTGTCGTCCCTCCCATTTCTCCTTTTGTGACTACGTCACAACATTGCCAAAGAATGTGTGCAGAAAGTCTTAGTAGTCATACTCTGAGGCTTGGGAAAGCCTCTAGAAAATCGTGACTCATTGCAATACAGAAATTCTTGCACGGGCTGCAAGACAGTGGGGTCCAACTGCTTACAATAATCTCATCAGCCTTGAGCTCCACAATCAAAAGTGGCTTTGTGTAGTTTCATGTGCATTTATTATTACCATATCCCTCAAGTTCTCTAACTGCAAAACGCAGACATTCAAGAAGATGGGTTGTCCATGTTAAACCACTACATGGGATTATATTACTGTGAACATACTCTCTAAATATCGTGTGATTACCTCATGTTTAAGTTTATGCTTTGTAAATTCAGGGTTTTTTTTGTGACAGCTTGTTTAATAATTTATTTCAAAAAACAAACGTGAATTTTCTGAAACCCATGAATATTGAAACATGTTTTTAAAAAGCAGGAAGGTGGGGTAACAGATATAGCACCTATACCTGAGGGCATGTGTCGAACCTTGAAAGCTCTAAATTACTCATATGCCTTGGTACATGCCTAAATATGTCATTTCAGATCACTGTTAGATATTTATCAGTTTACATTTATTATGCACTAAAGGCATGTATAAAAAAAGTAGTTCCTATTAATTCCATGATGAAGAAACAGGAAAGTCTGCTATCCCCACAGGGAAGGGATCCACAAGTCCAACTTGGGGCCCAGATGAGTTGAGGGGAGAACATTCTGAGGGAATAAAAAATTCTTGGCCAGGAATATGGACAGTCAGGTTTGGGTCTGGGTTTAGAAATTAATCGGCTACATGATCTTGAGTAAGTCTTAACATTTATGCATCTGAGGTTCTGGTCCCATCAAATGAAAGGGCTGGATGAGTCGCTCAATCATTTTCTTCCGCTCTAGAATGTTCAGCGGCTATACTAGCGACTGCTTACTTGCGTTGATTTAAGTCCTGTTTCTCAGGCTTGTTTGGCTGGAAGAGCTCAGATGGTCCCTTCTATTCTATGCACAACACCACTCCGGTTGATAAAGATGTTTCTCTTTCCATGCCACCTGCCACAGCATGACTCCATTTAGCCTCGTTTTAGAGTACATTTTACTAGAAGCCCAGGAGAAAGCTCACTGAGAAAGTGGGATCCTTTAGTAAAGGCCAACTATTTAAGAAACAAATGGAAAAGGAGAATGCTTCTTAGCCTCCTTTCTTGTGGACAATAGCATAGAGTCCACTGCTTCTATTCTTACTTGTTCGTATAAAGAATAGGCCAGTGAGATCATTACCTAAAATGTCTACAGGCTCTGTCTGTGATGACAAGAACCCTTGAGAAGGAGTTGGTTAAGTTCCACCTGTAAGTATAACCTTCAACTCATATGATCTTTCTGGGCCTTAGTTCCCCTAACTCTTACATAAACAGCAGACTGGCTCATTTCTTCCATTCCTTTCAGAAGTAACATACAAAGATCTGTGTGGGAGAAGTCTGTCCTCACCTTTGTAAACCAAACCTTGTCAATAAGTTCTAGAAAACCAGATAGTGGTTTCACACCTGGTTATAAAATAAACCTGCCCATCAGGACAACAGGTGTGCTTTCTTCACTGGAACACAAAGAGATAGGGAGTCGGTACCAACCGTCAACGCTAGATGGTGGACACACGCACACGAACAAATGACGTAACAGCTTACCTGACATCACTTAACTCATAATAGACATTTCTGCTTTCATCTTTGATGTAAATGGCGACACTGGGCGACTCCAGCATTTTCATGGTGAGCTGCTGTGGAAAGGCACTTACGAAGAGAGCACGGATTGTGTCTGCACTTGTAATTTCATTCGGCATCCTGAGCTGCTTGGTTTCATCTCCGTACTGGAGATAAAGAACCCCTGCACACAAGATGGACACAGTTATCAGTCACAGACCAAGACTCACACGGAACACAGCACAAGCTAAGCCACTTCTGCCCTACCACAGGCAGGAATGTTCCGGACACGCTTACAAAGCATGTCACAAGAGACATGTGTTTGGAATTTCCAAGAAATGCACTCTCTGGTTATGATGTAAATACCCACTTTTATTCTTTGGAGTCCGGGCAGGTGTTAAAGAGGCTCATTTTCAACTATTTTAAAACCAAAAGGACAAGAAGCTAACCTTTGGTAACCTAAGGCAAAAGACAACAATACTCAATTCCCTTGAAAGGTATATTTAGGAATTTGACCCCACAGGGTGAATTTTTTCCCACGTCTTTCACTGACCAGGAACACAATCATTATAGCCACAGGTAAACAACATAGGTTATGTCTTTATGTCCATTCAGAAATGTTTTAAGTGGAAATGCATTTCTGTGGCTCTAATACATATTGAATGTTTATATCAAATGAAAATATCTACAAGAGCCTGGTGCCCCAATGTGTCAGAAAGAAAATGGAACAAATCAGTTACACAAAGAACAATACAAGCACAGGATCATAGCATTTTAAACTTCCATGCCTCCCAGCCATCATGGCCCTGTGGAGTGTCCCTTCCTGCGTGGGGTCTGGGCTTGGCCGTGTGACCTGCTTTGGCCAATGGGACACTAGCAAGTGTGATGCAAAACGGAAGCTCAATACGAGTTTGCACAAGAGAGCTTGCCTTCTTGGTGAGTGTGGTCTTGGACGCTCCCTCACGGAACCAAGCATCCACGGAGCCCAACTGAGGCCACATGAAGAAGAACGGAAGCCCTGACTGACGGCCCTCGCTGAGCACCCATTCTCCAGCCAGGACCACTGGCCAGTCATGTGGGTGCACCATCTTGAGAGGGGAACCCTCAGTCCCAGGAGAGCTGTCCCAGCCGATGTCCCGTGGAACAGAAATGAGATGCCCCCTCCACACACTGCCCAAATGGCAGAGTCATGAGCAAATCAACAACTGTGGTTGCTTTAGGTCACTATGTTTAGGGTCACTTGCTGTTCAGAGATAGATAACTGCGTCGGGACGGAAGATCCTGACATTTCGTTTTGATTCCTACTTCTTGTGAGGATCTCCTGAGGCACTCTACCAGGACCAATAGAGTAATTTTTGGCAGGAGAGACTCAAAACAGAACAGAATGTGACTTGTGCTAAAATATGGCAGTTCACGTAACCCATTTATGTCTATCTCCTTCTGAAATTCCATTCAGATGACAATGAAGAATTAAAAAAGCGTAAATCAAAGAATTAAGGGGAGGAGAGAGGAGACAGCAGCAGACGAGAGAAAGCTGACACCTAGGTCTTCAAGCACAGAACTCTGCATAACTGCAGGGCTAGGGAAGTTCAGGAAAAGAGGCACCAGATCCTTCTGAAGCTAAGAAAGCAGAGTGAGTGGAAAGCATGAGGGCTGGCTGAATCTTTGTAATGGTGCAACACGCTTCCTCCGTCCCCCTGTCTACCCCATTCAGCCAGGCGATTCCCCAAAGCCACAGCAGAACCACTGAAGACGTTGAACCCACGGACTGGATTCTGGGTCACGAGGCACAGGGGAAGGTGCATGAGGTGCCCTCTGACAAAATTCTGGCAAAGGGCTGACGTCTTGGTCAGGAAACTGGAGGAAAGCTGACTGTCCTCCAAGAACAGACCAACAGATTTTTGAGGGTAAGGTTTCGATTCTGTCCGGTCACTCTATCGTGAAGCACCCTGGGCCATATATAAAAGCTTCCAGTGAGTACAACCGTGCCTCGCTTATGCATGAACAGACTAGCAAGGGTTAATAGACATTTCATAAATCCTCTTTCATGTGAGAAATAAACAGAAAACAGAAACTCAGAAGAGATGAGACAGTCCAAGAAAAGGGGAAATTTGGAGGGCAAGAGCGAGCTCTGGGGACCATGAGAACAGAAATGACAGATTCAGTGGAGAAGAAAAAGTTGACGAAATCTCGAAAAGGGCAGCAAAACAACTAAGAGAGGGGAAAAGGTGAGAACCCGTAAGAACAATAGAGAATGACTTCAGAGCCTCTCAATTCCTAATAATGGGGATTTGGGTAAGGAGGTCAGGAAAAACAGAGCAGTTTTCCAAAAGTATTATAAGATTTTTTTTTTCTCCCCAAACTGAAGGACATGAGCTTGGAGACTGAAAGTGTTCATGAAACGCTCAACACACTCAGGCTTGTCACTGAGACGTTCCAGATGGCAGGGGAAACACAGAGGTTCCTACAAGTTCCCAGCGGGTGTGGAGACAGTCACAAGGGAAGAAGGAGAAGTCAGAAGGGCATTCGCTTTCTTAACAGCAGCCCAGAAACCAAAGACAATGGAGACACAGCCTCGAAAACCCGGGAGGAAATATTTTTGATCTAAGTCTATATTTATCCAAACCATCCATCAAGTCTTTCATTAAAGTCAGCTTCCCAGAGAGGCCTCCCCTCACCACCTTCTCCAAAATTTCAGCACCCACTCTGTCTCATATTTCATACCCCATCCCTGCTTCATTTTCTTCCTGAGTGTTTTTCACTAGACACTGTAACTCATATTTTCATTATTACTACTGTTTATTGTCAGTCTCTCCTGCCAAAATGGAAGCTTCATGAGGCCAGGGATTTAAAAAAATATATCCAATTCCTCTTGTCTCCTTTTAATTTTTTATTATGTATTTATTTATTTATTTATTGGCTGCACCTCACGGCTGGTGGAATCTTAGTTCCCCGCCAGGGACTGAATCCGCCTCCTTGGCAGCGGAAGAGCAGTCACAACCGCTGGACCGCCAGGGAATTCGGCCAGGGATTTCTTTAAAAATGTTTCTTGTTGATGTTCACCAGGGCATCCTTAGTACCTGTGATACTACCAATGATATAGTAGGTTCTCAATAAATACTTGTTGGATGAATGAATGAATGATTTATTAGTCATCCAAAAGGAATGTTCATTTTGGGATCCATCTGGGCTATAAGAGCTTTTTCTGCATGATGCGAACAGCCTAGGAATCTCGTTCCTGGTCTGGATACACACGAGAAGCACGTTCTGAAGTGGCCATTTCCTTGATCGGAGTAGACCTTTTGCGTGATACTTAGCTTCTTCAGAGAGTTAGTTTTCTAGAATTTCCATGCTGTTACACGTTTTTCAGTGTACAGAAAAAGCCTTTCAAGCCTGTCTGATCATAGACTGTGCAACGTCTTTGCCCCGAACGGGAGATGTGGTGACTGTCCACGTGATTGCTAATGTCATATCCAAAGGCCAAAACCACTCTTGAGGTCTGAGCCCCAACTATGCCTGGGTGGGGCCCCTGTACATGGGCCACTAGTGGCCTCACTACAGTCAAATATCATGGCCTCATTCCCCGAAAGGGCCTGGTTTTCATTCCCACATCTGCATTCTGTACGTGTGTGTGCTTGAAATAGAATTTGTAGGCTGCTCTGAGTGAAAAAAAACGATTGGGGCTAAACTACAGTTACTTCGGGGTCTGGCTGGTACAGCTGCCAGCTGGGTACACAAGTCCAGTTACGGGTCGTGAAAATCCACAGAAGACGGAAAAGATGCCTTTACACACAGAGGAGAAGAGTCTTCTTACACTTGCTTCGCTCTGCCTTCTCAGTTCGGGAAAGGTATTTAGAAATGCTTAAACTCAGAAGGAATTTTCTGAATCTACGATGGCGTGTTGTTGGCACGGCGATGGGATTCAGCATGCTCTGGCGTTCTTCCCTCGCGCTGAGTTAGTGCTGGCTGTTCCAGATCCAGAGGAAGGCTGAAGGACTTTAGATGATAAACTCCCTTTTTGTGAAGAAGGGAAGAGGACGTGGGAAATGCATTTATAGGATGTCTGCTGTGTGTCAGGAACGGTACGCATGTAATTTCACTGAATCAGCATCTCTGATGAGGTCGGTGTTATGGCCCCATTTCACAGATACGGAGAAGGTAGCTCAGAAGGTCCAAGTAACTTGCCACAAGTCACAGGTGGTAAAATGGCTTAACTAACTTATATATCCCACTTTGTCAATCCGCAGAAGCCACAATCTCTCCCTGGAAGCACACAGCCTAGCCTCTAAAATTTTGCATTTAGCCACATCCATTTCCTCTAGCTGGCCTCTCTGGACCATCTTAGCTGTCCTCACACTTTTAGCCTGACCATCTGCTTGAAGATGTGGAAGCATGATGGGGGCAGCTTGGAAAAAATATTCCTGTCTTGAAGTCAACTGAAGCAAATGATGACACATGGTTAGAAATAATGCACATGCTGGGGGAGTAGGGGAAGGCGTAGAGCCCTGAAAGCAAGAGTGTTGAAAGGAACCTCACAGCACTTGCAGACCTTCTGAGAAGCCTGAACACTTGGGTTCTTCCATCTCAATGGCTCTGCAAATGGAACGTGTGTTTGTCACCAAGAACTCTTGGTGACATTCTGCAAAAAATTAAGTGTACTTGGCAGGTCACATCGTGTTACACATCCTCATAATTTTCTGAATCTCAGAATCCATTCCAGAATGCGGGACATCTTCTAAGATGTTCTTTATCTTCATATGGCACGCAACGATTTTCACTGTGTTACCTTGCTAAGAACCGAACATTCGTGTTCCTCCAAAATTCATGTTAAAATCCTAATCCCCACTGTGATGGCATTTGGAGGTGGGGCCTCTGGGAGGTAATTAGGTCATGAGGGTGGAGCCCCTTCCCCAATGGGATTAGCACTCTCATAAGAACAGACATGGCAGAGTTTCTTTTCTACCTCTGCTCTCTGGCTTGTGGGGATACAATGAGATGATGGCTAACTGCAAACCAGGAAGTGGGTCCTACCCAGACACTTTGACCTTGGACTTCCCAGCCTCTGCAACTGTGGGAAATACACTGTTGTTTAAGACACCCTGTCTTCAGTAATTTGTCACAGCCGCCCAAACCAACTAAAACAGACCTCTGCCTCCCGTCGTTGCCTTATTACCCCAAATCACGCCACATTCCTAGGACATCATAGTTGTACTGGACATCGTGCCGCTCTGTGACCTTATGAAGCACGCTCACTGTCCACGCTGTGCCACCCACTTGGGGGACTTTCCCACCACTTCTGCTTAGCACGTGCTCTATCTCTGAGCCATCTTCCGCCAACACTTTTCCATTAAGAATTGAGGAACTTTTCTCAAGTATGTCTTATTGAAATTGCAAGCATGGCTTTTGCATTTCTGCTAAATTCTGCATTACAATTAGCTGTATTCATCAAAGGGTAACAGATAGTAAAGTGCTAGGCACATAATAGATGCTCAGATATCTTTTAGCTGAAACGAATTCAATTCTCCCGGTAACGTGGCCACAACTTAATCAGACGTAGGCTTGCCTTCTGGAATGCCTTCCACAATTTCCCCTAAACGGCATTTTCTGCAGGCAGATGATGGTGACGATTCCAAATGACCTAAATGCCTCCGTTTCTCCAAATCCAGTTTAAGCCTAGGCGAATCCATACACATTGTAACTGGCAAATGGCTAATGCCCTAAAAATATAAAGAGCTCTCAGAGTACTTTCTGATTGAAAACTGACAATTTTCACCTTAATAAGAAAAACATAAATATTAAAATAATGATAGCTTTTTATACCTGTGAAATTAGCAAAAGTTTTTACAATAAAATAAACAGTGCTGACAGGAGCTGGGAAAATGAGTTCCCTCACAAACCACTGTTGGGAAAGAAAGTTGATACCACTTCTCCAAAGAGCTACTTGTCAATATGCGTCAAAAGCCCCCAAAATACACATATGGTTTGAGCCAGTAATTCAACTTCTACACATTTATGCACAAAAATATACTTACCAGGATGCTCAATAAATCATCGTTTATAAGAATAAGCGGTGGGGGGGTGGGGAGGAAGAGTAGATTCCAACATTAGAGGATTCATTTAATAAATCAGTTCATATAATAAATCCATTCACTGGAACACTACACTGTTATTAAAAGGAATTCTAAAAGAAAATGGCAATGAGAAAAAAATTTGTATTTAAGTGGCAAAGTATGTTATAAAACAGAAAGGAATTAGATGTTAAAAAATCAATTAATCACCTTAATGGCAGTGAGGGATCCAAGTTTTGTGGGTCCTGAAGCTTATTACAATTTTGAGGGACCTCCTTCAGAATAAGAATACCAAGTTAGAAACATAAAATTCATTATGAAAGTAAATCATTTATTTATAGGGGCCTGAACCTTGGTTTCATCAGGTTCATGGTTTAGTCTTCCTATTTGATGAATGTCCAGAGAGGTTGTCTCTGGGTGGTAAGTTCCTGGGTGATGCTCTTTTCTTCATGATTTTCTATATTTTTTATATTTTCTCAAATTAGCATGCTTTGATTCGATCATCTTAAGAGATGACCCTCACAGATCTAAAGAGACTGGCCAATTAGGGCTCCTATTCAGTTAATTGGGCCTCACAGATCTAAGGAGACTGGCCAATTAGGGTTCCTATTCAGTTAATTGGGTAATTCTTTAAGCCAGAAGTGATGGGCCAAGGGAGGGGAACATATTTAAACTATAAATGAGGCTGGTAGAATGTAAACTGGCATCTGAAATGGGGAAGACATCGGTATTTAATACAAGCGAAAGATTCTAGGATAGTTAATGTCGTGGTGTTATCCTTAAGAGACTGAATTTAAGAGTCTTATGATTTAAAAAAGAAGTATAATGCACTGAGATGTACCTTGGACGGACTTGCAGAGATGGCTCTATTCATTCAAGAGACCAGCCTCTATACTGTGCCAGGAATGGGAGGTACAGTGGTAAACCAAGGGTCACACCCTGTGTTCTAACCTACACAGTGGTTCCATAAATGACACTGTTATGTAGAAGTTAACAATTCAGGTCCAACACCAGCTGACATTTTGTTTCAGACACAGCAGCAATTTGAAGACCAGGCCACATGTGTTCCTTGAAAAGGGCTACCATGCCCTCTGATGTCGGAAACATTTCACATCCCGGAGAGGACTCAGGTTGCCACGCCCCTTCCTACAGAATAGCTTTTCAAGTAGGTGACAAAGCAAGATGTTGAGCGTTGCCTTGCACGGAAGAAAAAGATAATAGAAAATCTGTTCTCCACAGGAAGTCTGGATGCTCTTTTATTCTGGGGGGGGGGAGGGGTAGGGAATAACTTTACTCTCAGCTTTTAGTGTCTTTGATTTAGGTAAATACCAAATCTTTGCCGCAGTAACTGAAATGGATTATACCAATCAGATATTTTCTTATTTCTTTCAGACATGTGATATTTAAAGACAAGGCAAGACTTTGTTAAGTATTTTAACTAATTTATCTTCTATGAGTTATAACTGGAGAATGATGAAGACCCTATGGAAAGTCTTCATGAGGGACTGAAGAATTGCAGCAGCAATTTTAAGAGAAATGCTAATTTAGAATGTGCTTTAAAGAGTCATGATTGTGGAGCAACACGTGTTAGAATCATGACAGGATGTGTTAAAAAATAAGTTTGTATAAAAGTTAAATATGATAGCGTCTTGCCCACCCAACAACCTGACTGACAGCAGTCGGTGGACAGAGATCTTTCTGGGAGGTACTCATTCTTGACACAGAGTCTTAGTAACGACACCGTGAGCGCTTAATCCCTTAACTTGGTTTTGTTCCAGACAACTTAGTACAGTTGGGACTCAAGTGAAATGATAATACTGTTGAAGTGAGCATCCCAAAGCATTTCTCTAAAAAACACTGGTATCTGTTGATAACTTTTGGAATTCAAGCTGTGTTAAAGGTGTGCATATCTAAGATGCTGATTTCTGGTGCCATGAGCCAGTTCTTCCTAGTGGGTCTTACTGCCCTCTTACATGGAGAGTTAGACACTTGACTGTGAAGAGGTTACAGTGCAAAGTCACTCAGAGAAACAGCAGCCAGGTCAATAATTTAATCTTAAATCTTACTCGACAATTAAGGCAAAACATAGTATAAGGACTTCCCTGGTGGCGCAGTGGTTGAGAATCCACCTGCCAATGCAGGGGACACGGGTTCGAGCCCTGGTCCGGAAAGATCCCACATGCTACGGAGCAACTAAGCCCATGTGCCACAACTACTGAGCCTGCTTGCCACAACTACTGAAGCTCACGCACCTAGAGCCCATCCTCTGCAACAAGAGAAGCCACTGCAATGAGAAGCCCTCGCACCGCAACGAAGAGTAACCCCAGCTCACTGCAGCTAGAGAAAGCCCACGTGCAGCAACAAAGACCCAACGCAGCCAAAAATAAATTAAAATAAATAAATTAAAAATAATAAAATAAAAAAAAAGAATTAAAGAGAACTTTCTTAATGTGGTGAAAGGCATCCACCAAAAACCTCCCACAAGCATAGCACTCGATGATGAAATCTTAGAGGCGTTCTCTTCAAATTCAGAATTTTTACTATGGTTGCAGCTAAAGTCCCAGTCAATACAAGAAAAAGAAATACAAGGCACATGGATTGGAAGGGATCACCAAAATTGTGATTATTCTCAGATGATATAACAGAGAATCCAAGGAAACCTGTAGACACGGTGTTAGAATATGACTGAATAATATAAGACCAATATAGAGACTCGAAGGCAACCCCAAATACTAGAAAAAAATCAGAGAATACAGTTTGATAAAAACATACCACTTATAACAATATGTCAATTTTGAGGAACAATAGTAAGAGGGAGTATTTTCCTACCAGATATCAACACTATTAGGACAGTGTGGTTTTGGCACAGGGATAGAACAAACAGGACTATGGAACAAAATAGATTGCCTAGAAGACGACACAGGTTTTATGAAAGCTTGGTATGACTGAAATGGTGGTACAAGTCCATGGAGAAACAACTATTCAATAAACAGTGTCAGGAAAATTGGGGCACCATATGGAAAAAGTAAAAAATATATCCTTTCCTTACAACGTAAGTAAAATAAATTCCTACTGGACTAAAGACCTATGTGTGAGAAGCTAAACTATGAAATAAGATGAAACATGGTGTTGTATCCTTGCATACTGGTAGAGGGAAAGACTTTTAAAAGAAATAAAAACTATAAACCACAGAGAAAAGTATTGCCTTGTTTTTTTTTGTTTTTTGGTTGCACCACATGGCTTTCTGGGTCTTAGTTCCCCGACCAGGGACTGAACCTGGGCCCCTCGGCAGTGAAAGTGCAGAGTCCTAACCACTGGACTGTCAGGTAACTCCCAGAAAGTATTGCTTAATTAAAATGAATATTCTGTACTACAAAAGACACTGAAAACAAAGTAAAGAAGACAAACCAGAGTCTGAAAGAAGATATTTATAACTCACATGCTCTACCAGGGATTAGTAGTCCGAATAATGAAAGAACCCTCATAAATCAATAAGAAAATAGAAAATGGGCAATAGTGGATATGCAAAAATGGATATAAATACGCAACGCATGGCAGAAGAAACCCCAGCAGCCAATAAATATAAAAACGCCCAATCTCACCAGTAATTATGGAAATAAAAATGGTAACAATGATGCACTATTTTATACCCACCAGATAGGCAAAAGTCAGTAAATCCAATAACCTCAATTACTGGCGAAGTCATGGGAAAACGGGGTCTGTTATTCACTGCTGGTGAAAGTGAAAACTTGTGCAATCATTTTAGGACACCTGGTGAAATGTCAGATGTGCATACTGTAAGCTCGCTATTTCTTGTAAATTATCCATCACAGATAAAAATCTCATGTGTGGTCACTGGCTCCATGGTGCTCACTGTGGCACTATTTCTCATTGATTTGTTCTCAGTGGTTCATTCATACAATGGAATTGTCAACAACAGTTATAATGAATGAAGTAGAACCACATTCACCAACATGGATAAATCCCCAAAAGGTAAAGTTGAGTGAACACAGAAAGTTACAAAAGGATACGTGCAGTATGATCCCATTTATGTAAAGTTTTATAACACAAAATAGTAATATATATTGTTTATGCGTGTACCAAATATAGCACAAGCACCAAAACTTGCATGGCAGTTATACTCTCCAACTGCAGGGGTCGGTTAGCTCTGGGAAAGAAGAAGGAGGGAGGAGAGAAGATGGGGTTTTACATTTTACTTCTTTAAAAACATATGAAGTCTGAAGCTATTATAGAAATATTACCTTTCTTTTTAAAATTTGAGGGCTACCAGAGGTCAGCCTAACTATATTTTGATAAGCTTTGCGGGGGGGAATAAAAAAAATAAAATTTGACAACTTACATAGCACTTGCTGTGTGCCAGGCACTGATCTAAACCTTCTCCAAACAGATTAACTCATTTAATCTTCTTTATGAGGTTGCTATTGTAATCATCCCCATTTTACAGATGAGGAACACTGAGGCAAAGAGAAGTAACCTGTATGACTCACCCAGCTAATGATCTTAACCACTGTGCCACTCTGCCTCTTAGGTGTTAAACAGACGCGAGCATCTGTTTAATTTCAGTAATGTCTACTATGTTATTATATTGTTAGGTTTTCTGTCGTTTTTCCTACCAAAAAAATTAAAAAATAAATCATTTTTTTAAGTGTTAAAATAATACTATCTAAGTAGTGTTGCTTCCACAGAGCACCCAGATCTGACCTAAGAGCTTAAACCTGGATGTAGTTATGGAAATTTGCAAGTTTTCCTTGGCTTTTGATAAAAAAGTGGGTGTTGAAATTCTATAATACAGACCCAAAGAGTAAAGGCCACAAAAGGAAGCAGATTTTCTTGAAGAACACAAGTATAAAAGTACAATTATCATGGTCCCAGAAAAAAATTAATTGGCCTTTTATGGATATGAAAAGTGCAACTTTTACAGAATTTCCAATGAATGTTTCCCAAGT
Organism: Phocoena sinus; assembly: GCF_008692025.1. Taxonomy (NCBI): domain Eukaryota; kingdom Metazoa; phylum Chordata; class Mammalia; order Artiodactyla; family Phocoenidae; genus Phocoena; species Phocoena sinus. Next base: position 11,441,554 of record NC_045764.1, read on the forward strand.
ATCAGAAAGACTTTGACTATAAATCAAAATGTATATATACCCATCCCACTAGGAGATTTATACATCGTGCATGGTCTTCAATCATACTGATTATCAGATTTAAGCCCAGAGATTATGGACATTAGTGAGAAACCATCTGAGTTAATCGGAAATTTATTTTCTTCTATACTAAATTATTAGTGTCTTACATAATAATAACCAGTAATTATTATGGATGAATGAATATATCTTTAGAAAACTTTTCAGTATGAAATGCTGGTTTTTATATAAATTACATGTAGATTTAAAAATACCCACCCATATATAGTGTTATGAGTTTTATTGTTCATAATTTCTTTTATTTTCTTTTATTATATGAAAATTATTCTACTTGAAAAGAGACAACCTGTCCGGTCCCTGAACTGGGGGAGAAAGACACTGGGAGGTGTTGACAGGACAAACTTCTTTTCTCCTCCGGTAAGCAAACCTCAGGATCATCAACAATTTCCAGAGGAAACTTTCAGGGTAAATGGGAACCGTGCTGCTTCCTTATACTTTTACCTAAGTCACGCGAATGACAAAAAATAAAAATTATCCTTTGATGACAAATGTTGTAAACAAATGCCAGTAGACCCATATCTGTGGATTCTATTTCATTAGACAGACTCCCCACTTTTTCAAATTCATGTTTTAAAAGCAGTAACTGTGGGATGCTTGGACCCCAAAGAGCCTTTGGTGCTACCTCTTCCTGCATCCTTCCCTTCCTCACTCTCATTCCTGGACTCCACATCCTGGTCTCCTCTGGAGGCCCAGCCTTCCGTCGGGGCTCTTGGCCCCAGTAATTCTACTCTCTGTCCATCTGCGACTCTCATGGGACTCATCCGTTCCCCAGCGCCTCAGTGAAATATTTGGGGGATAAAACCCATCTGTCTGCAAGCAGCTGGCCTTTGCCACCCTCAGGCCTGGGTGGGGGGCAGCACCCACGCAGGTAATGGAGCCGGAAAGCCGGGAGGGCCTTGGTCGAAGGGTGATACTCTGAGCATAGGTAGCCACTGACGAATATTCCAGAACACTCACATCTCACTCTTTGCTTTTCTGTCTGTGGAGTGAGAAAGAGGGTGTGGGCCATTAGGGGAATTCACATCTCACCCGCCTTCATTTCAAAGCTCTTAAACAAGAGACTTCCTCTGTCACATGAGAAACATAAAGGAACCGACCCATCCGGTGCCCCTCTCACAGGAATGATCAGCTTCCCTCAATGCCTGTGATCTGATTGCTTTTAGTTGAAGCATAGTTGATTTGCAGTGCTGCGTTAATTTCTGCTGTACGGCAAAGGGATTCAGTTACACACGTCTACATCTGATGGAAGGGCACGGCTTATGTGTTTAAGTCCTGATGGAATGAGGGTTGAATTACGTGCTGGATGAGTAGGTGGCAGAGGGGCCCTGTCCCGGGGGCTACACTTTGGAGCACCCCCTCACCCCAACATCGGCATGTGCACCCCAAGTGCTGAGGGCGGGGGGGAATCAAGGCTCGGGCACCTGCAGGGCGCGTTGAGGGAGCTTGTGTTTGCAGTCGGGCATCACTCACAAGTGAAATGAGAAAAGAGCCGGAGGGAGAGTCAGGAGGAAGGGGCACTGCTGCAGGTAGGGGGTGAGGGGGACCCCCCTTTGCCTCATGATCCAGCAGAGGACTCTGAGAATTTCAAAAACACTAAAAGCAAAAGTGCCTTTCTACGTTGTTACGGAGGTATACTGGTCAAAGCACGAGAGGCTAGAACATATTCTATCTAATAGCTTGTCGGCTTGATTTACAGCTTTAAAGATATGTAGACACACAGTATGGGAGCCTCTGTGATCTTGCCCCAGGCAGGCTCTGTGACACAGAAGGATGAGGAAAGTTTCCTGAACATCAGCCTCAGCGCTAGGAATAGAATCTTCTAGCGACAGGTGATTTTACGTTTATTTTTTGAGCGGTCCTCACGCACCAGGGTACTTGAGTGTCCTCTACCTCTCCAGAGATTTGCTTACTTTATTTTTGGTTGAATGTTGGCAGGAAAGCTGAGTCACGCGGAGCTGCTTTTAGTGTCTCCACGTTGTTTACACTGATGAACTGCTTCGGTGACTTTAAGCTTCACATTTTTACCATGACGATTATGTGCTAATTATTCTGTTGTTTGTTCACCACTGGGTTCTTCTGAGCCTTTCAACAGGATTTCCCAGGCTGTAATAAATGTTCCCCTCCGCCAAACAGGCCACAGCTGCCCTGTGGACCCTCCCAGACAAATCTAGCCGGACTCCAGCCTGGAGTGGGCAGTGATCGAGCGAGAGGTGGGTGAGGCCCTTCCAAGGCCTGTCCCTGGCGGCCTGCCTGCTCCCCTCTCCCTGTGTCTTTCCTGCCGCTCCTCCTTTGTCCTTGGGCCCAGGCCAGAGGGTGTGGCTCTTCTGGAAGCCTCTTCTGTGTCTCCTGTCTTCAGCCCTCTCCACACCCTGCCCCTCTGGGGAGATCTGGAATATCCTTCTCTCAGCCCTGGCCAGAGGAATAAAGGGGGTCCCAAGAGACACAGCATTCTCTAAGGCCCAGATGGGCGCTCAGGATCACAGTCGTGTGTTCAAGGGTGTGAGCCACAGAGAAGAGAGAATGGGGTTGAGACGGACCTGCCGGTCAAGTGTGCCAACCTAGGTCACTTGGTGGCCCTTGTCCTGGTTGGAAGGGGGCTTTACAAAGCTTTTGTAAGGTTTATCTAATCTCTGACAGAGGTATCCTTGTATGCCTGTTCTTGCTTTATAAGCAAGTGGAAAAAGAGAGTTGCTGCCAGTGGAATTCTAGGTGCAAGAGGGTAACAAGATGAAGCCACAGTCCCTCCCCAGAAAGGCCCCACCTCCAGCCCGCAGTGACTGGCTCTGGGCACTGGTTCCCGTGACATGAATTACCAGGGCTGGGCTTGACAATCTGAGCTTTCCAGTCTGCCCTCAAAAGACCCTAAGAGACATTATCGTACCTTTACCTTCTGTTTCCTCTGGTACTTGCTGAAGAGGCATTTAAGAGACATGACACATGGCTACTTCCTCTTCCTCCCCATTTCCCTTTGGAGTTTCAGTGCTGCCTTTTGAAAGTAGCTTCTGTTCTCCACCACACGATCACAATAAAGAACAGATGTCCGAGGGTGGCAAAAGCAGCTCTGGGAGTGGTGGGCGGGAAGGGACCGTGATGACAAAGTGGTCCTGCCCAGATCCATGTCCCCAGGTCTTCCCATCACTGCCAGCAAAGTACAAGCCCTGCTTCCAGATGTACCGTCAATAACCTTTCTCCCTGCTTTCAGAGGTAAGAGTCCCCCCATCCCACCCCTAAATGTCTCAAGATCAAAACGACAATTGTTGGTATTCCTACTGAAAGCCCTGGGAAAGAAGTGATAAGCCCATAATACCTCTACTTGCTTTAAAGGCTAAAGAATTTATCAAGCAATCGTCTTGGGCTGCCCATTCGCAACAGGCACTGGACAAGTAGAGTCCCTCCCCTAGGCTGGAAGTAACCTGGAGACACAAAACCCAACCCAAATTACTATCACATCCAGGCATCCATGCATTCTCCCAGCTTTATCTTCTATAATAGCAGTTCAACTGATACATAAACATTATGCTTTGAAACAAGCATTAACAGAAGGCAGAATCATAGACTCTGTACCCTTTCCACGGGACAAGTACTTCAACCTACACAGTGTTTTTGTGCCGTTTAAAACAACTGAGAGCAAAAGGAGTCTGAATTGTTATTTTGATCCCACAATGAAAACTTTAGGAAGGGAGAAACGTTGGTGAAACTCGGGGCTGTTTCAGATTTAGAGCAGTGGCACTGCATTCACTTAAGCAGAATTAGCATGAAAGACAGATTTCGGTCCTTCTAGAAATATTTATTGAGTACCTGGGTGTAATACAGGTGAGCTGTAGAACGGTAAGCTCAGAGATCTGAGTTTCTACTGATGTACAAAAGTTTCCTAACAGTCTTTTTTTTGGCCGTGTTGGGTCTTTGTTGCTGCGCACGGGCTTTCTCTAGTTGCGGTGAGCGGGGGCTACTCTTCGTTGCGGTGCACCGGCTTCTCATTGCGGTGCTTCTCTTTGTTGCAGAACATGGGCTCTGGGTGCGCGGGCTTCAGTAGTTGTGGCACGTGGGCTCAGTAGTTGTGGCTCGCGGGCTCTAGAGCGTAGGCTCAGTAGTTATGGCGCACGGGCTTAGTTGCTCTGCGGCATGTGGGATCTTCCCGGACCAGGGCTTGAACCCAGGTCCCCTGTATTGGCAGGCAGATTTTTAAACACTGTGCCACTAGGGAAGCCCTGTACTGATGTACAGTAGACAATAAGCTCATAGATGAGACAGTGGAGAATGTGTCAAGTAACAGGGAGTAAAATAAAACAGAGTGTGGGGGGCAGAAAGAAGTGGGGCGGGAGTGGGGCATTGCTATTTTATTCCCAGTAGTTGGATGTCCTGCTGATAAGATATTTGAAAGAAGGGTGGGAGCAAGGCTTGCAGATATCTGGGCGAAGAACAATCCAGACAGAGAGAGGAGCAAGTTTTCTTAGGGCAGGAGTGTGCCTGGTGCGTCCCAGGAACAGTAAAGGACGAGTGTGTTTGGAGGACAGTGTGAGAGGTAGTGAATGGATGAGATGAGATTAGGAAGGAAGCAAGTGGTCAGATGGTGTAGACCCTTAACTCTCGATAAGCTAGGAAAACAACAGAGGGTTATGAACGGAGGTGAGACAAGGTAAAGGTGTGATTTATTTACCAGGGCTGCTTTGTTAAGAACTGACTAAATAGGACAAGGATTAACATCAGGAGACCACAGGAATTATGGTGGTTTGGACCTGGGCAGAGTATTAGAGGTGGTAAAAAGTGGTTAGATTTCTCGATATAGTATGAAAGGAGAGTGAACAGGATTTCCCGACAGATTGGATGTGAAATGAGATTAAAAAAAAAAAAAAGAATCAAGGAAAATGACAGGGTTTTGGTGTGAGCAGCTGGCAGGGGAGGGCTGCAATGGACTGATGTTGGTGAAGTAGGTTTTGTTGGGGGAATCAGAAGTTCATTTTTAGACCTGTTAAGGGTGAGATGTCAAGCAGGTGATCTGAAATATGTATCTGGGGACTTCAGGGGAGAGGTCTGGGCCAGAGGGGTCATTATCATCGTTATGCACTGAATGTTTGTGTCCCCCCCCGCAAATTCATATGTTGAAGCCCCAAACCTTAATGTGACAGTTTTTGGAGGTGGAGCCTTTGGGAGGTGATTAGGTCTGGATAAGGGCATGAGGGTGGGGCTCTCATGAAGGGATTAGTGCCCTTATAAAATAAGACACCAGAGAGCTTACCTTCTTTCTCTCTCCATGCATAGGCACCAAGGAAAGGCCATGGATGGGCACACTGAGAAGGTGGCCATCTGCAAGCCGGGAAGAGAGGCCTCACCAGAACCTGACCATGCTGGCCCCTGATCTTGGACTTCCAAGCCTCTAAACTGTGAGGAAATACATTTCCATTGTTTAAGCCACTAAGTTTATGGTATTTTGTCATGACAGCCTGAGCTGACCAAGACAATCATATAGGTGACATTTGGCAGCAGGAGACTTGAACAGACCACTGAGGGCACTAGCATAGCTGAGAATAGAAGTGGTCTGGGGGCTGAGGCCAGTGTTTAAGGGTGAGAAATTGAAAAGGAGTCAACAAAGAAGATCTAAGAGGAGCGGGTGGTGAGGTCAGAAGATGGCTGAGACTGAGAGGCGTCCAGGAAGCCAGGAGAAGTTCATGTCTTAAGGACAGGAAGTCCTAGCATGTCGAGTGCTCAGAAGTCAGATGAAAAGAGGGCTGATTTACATGGGGCGGTCACTGGTGACCTTGACCACAGCTGTTTGTATGGAGTGGTGGGACTAAAGTTCTGAATGGACGGGTTCAAGAGAAACCACAGGAGGGGAATTGGAGACAGTGCTTATAGAGAACTTTCTAGTCATTCTGTCACATAGCTGGAAGGGGATTTTGTAAAATATGGAGAACTCAAGCTAAAGCATTGGGTAATCCAGTCTCAAAATAGTCCCAAAGGATTGCAGACGACTGGCAAAGCAAGTCATATGAGACACTGCTCAAATGCCATCAGTAATACGAGAAGTATTTTTAGAAGATTCAGATTTCTTTCTTTTTTTTTTTGACCAAACATTTTTGTGGTATTGTTACAACCTTAATGGAAAATTATAACAAATGTAAAAAATTGCAAGGGATCTTTCTTTTAGAATTCTGCAGACACAAACAACTTTTAGTCACAGTGGTATCTGGCAATCCAGCTAGAGCTTGTTTCTACACAGATATTACTAATCTACCCTGGGCAATGACTTCTCTTGTTTATAAGGCATGTTCTGTGCATGAGTTGGATGTTACCTCCATGATCTCTGTGGTATGCTTGGCCAGAAGCAAAAGCATCAATTTCCATTAGCAACTTCCTACTGGTATGTCTAGTCTCCAATTCTAAAGAGAAACTAAAAATATTCAATGTTCACAGCTAGACACAAGGAAACATCCTAGTGTCTGTTTAGATGTGAGATGTGATGCAAATGGAAAAATAATCACATTGGAGTTTTAATTTTCCATTGTTTTCTTTCTCTCTGCCCAAATAGGGTTGCCTAAGATTACTGAGTGATGCTTGCAAATATAATAGAAAAGGTTGTCCCAATTTAAGAAAATCACATATGTGCATATGCACATATACATGCATACACACAATTTCTCATAATAAATAACCAAGGAGTAATTATTAATATTATGAAAGAATTCACCAAGCATAACTTTTAAGTAGTTATTAGTACTCAAATGTGCTTAAAATCACAATTATAAATTATTTGACCAAGGGTCTTGGGAATGTTAGTGAAATAAAGGGGATAAACCAATCAATTTAAAGCTAAAAGGTAAAGATTCAGTAACAATTCAAAACAAGACAAAAAAAAAATGGTCTTAAGAATCTCAAAAACATATGCTCCTTGCATTCCAAAATACCTGTCATTTGTTCTATTCCATCTCCTTGAGAGTTAGGCTGACCTCTTTGTATCCCTCTGTATATTCCGCATTCAGTAAGTACTCAGTAGCATACAGCAGAAAATTTTAAAAATGGGTCCATTTAAATAGAAAAATATTGATCAATTTGAGAAGAGTTGCTTTCTCAGGAACAGATTTATTAATTAAAGGGTGGCTCTTTGACTACATTAGATGGGATTTCAGCCTTAACTTGACCTGACACATACATCTTGCTGATATCTTCACTGACTTCAGTTCTATTGGTATTTTTTTTTCAACAGAGGGTCCCTCTCTTAAATAGTAAATTAAAAAAAAAAGAGCTTCGCAGTGAGTCTTGTACGTGCCAGAAGGCATTTAGAACGCCTCATTCACAAAAGAGGAAAAGAAAACACACTCAAAGGACTTTGAGAAACAGATATTTTCGGTACTTTGGGGGAAAAAAAATTACAATTTGTCAATAAAGAATGGAAGGAAGAGAAATGTGGCTTTTATGCTGAGAAACAAAATTCGGGGTTATCCAGTTTCTAATTCCTGTGCCAAACCTGCTGTTCTAGGTGACCTCGGTCCAACCATTTAATTCTCTAACTTGCTCCTCTGAAAATTCTATAAACTTGCAATTCTTCAAATACTATCCAATTACTTTTGGCTCTTTGATTTTCACTTAATTGAAGGGATGAAGCGTAAGTGATGGAGAACATCTCCAAACTTTAAAATCAAAGTCCCCTTTTCAATGTGGAGGAATATGTAAACAAAATTGTAAATTGTTACTGTTAATAAAGACCCAAGGACACTGCCGATGTGGCTCCAAACTTTGCCATTAAAATGCTGCATGATCTTGAAAGTTATCTAATGTGTTTTTTTGCAAAACAGCTTTATTAAGGGAAAATAACATACAATAAATTGTACGTATTTAAAATGTACAAACTTGGAAAGTTCTGATATATGCATATACCCATGAAACTATCACCACAACGAGGATAATGAATACCTGATTGCTTCCAAATAGTCCCTCGTCCCCTTTGTGATCCTCGTCATCCCCTGAGCAACCACTGATCTGCTTTCTGTCACTATGGAAATCATTTTGGGATCAGACCCAGTGTATATAGGTGTAACGTGCAAGAAAAGAAATTTGCCCCCCTGCTGACTCCTACTTCGGGGAATCAAATAAAATAGTGTATGTAAAAGTGTTTTCAAATATAAACAACTACATTATCTACGCCAGTTCGTTAATTCATTCAACACGTACTTACTGAGCATCTAACTATACGTAGGCACCATATGAGGAGCTTGTAAAAGAGCAGCAAACGAAACAAGACATTTGCTCTCTTGGATCCTTTACGCGAGTTGGGGAGAGTCAGGGATGTGCTACTACACACACGAGCATATACCACGTCAGGCGGTAATTACAAACGGTCCCCAAATTAAAATGGTTTGACTTACGATTTTTTGACTTTATGGTGGTGTGAAAGTAATATGCATTCAGTAGAAACCGTACTTCAGATTTTGAATTCTGACCTTTTCCTGGGCTACTGATATGCGGTAGATAGTCCCTCGTGATGCTGCACAGACGCAGAGCTGCAGGTGCCTGTCTGCCATGTGATCACCAGGGTGAACGACCAAGACACTTACAACCGTTCAGTACCAGACACCCATTCTGTTTTTCACTTTCAGTACAGTATCCAATAAATTACATGAGTTATTCAACACTGTATTATAAAACAGGCTTGGTGTTAGATGATTTTGCCCACCTGTAGGCTAATGTAAGTGTTTTGAGTACGTGTAACGTAAGCTAGGCTAAGCTACAGTGTTCGGTAGGCTAGGTGTATTAAACCCATTCTCAACTTATGGTATTTTGCAGTTATTATGGGTTTATCAGGACATAAGCCCATCATAAACCAGGGAAGATCTGTAGTTCACTAAAGGAAAATAAAGCAGGTAAGGGTAAACCTAAGAGCAAAGGAAATGGTATTTCAGAAACTGTGGCCAAGAACGCACTTCACATAGGATGACATGTAAATAAAGATTGAACGAAGAAGCCACCCTTGTCACAGATGTCTAGTCGAAGAACATTTCAGAAAATATAAAGCCTTGGGTAGCAATAAGCTAGGCTGCTAAAGGAACTACCAAAACCTTAGTCACTGGGGGCAGACACCAAAAACAACAGGAACTATGAACCTGCAGCCTGTGAAAAGGAGACCCCAAACAGAGTAAGTTAAGCAAAATAAGACAGAGAAACACACAGTACATGAAGGAGCAAGGTAAAAACCCACTGGACCAAACAAATGAAGAGGAAATAGGCAGTCTACCTGAAAAAGAATTCAGAATAATGATAGTAAAGATGATCCAAAATCCTGGAAGTAGGAATGGAGAAAATACAAGAACTGTTTAACAAGGATGAAGAAAAACTAAAGAACAAACAAACAATGATGAACAACACAATAAATGAAAAGAAAAATTCTCTAGAAGTAATCAATAGCAGAATAACTGAGGCAGAAGAACGGATAAGTGACCTGGAAGATAAAATAGTGGAAATAACCACTGCAGAACAGAATAAAGAAAAAAGAATGAAAAGAATTGAGGACAGTCTCAGAGACCTCTGGGACAACATTAAACTCACCAACATTCGATTTATATGGATCCCAGAAGAAGAAGAGAAATAAAAAGGGACTGAGAAAATATTTGAAGAGATTATAGTTGAAAACTTTCCTAATATGGGAAAGGAAATACATAATCAAGTCCAGGAAGCGCAGAGTCTCATACAGGATAAATCTAAGGAGAAACATGCCAAGACACATATTAATCAAACTATCAAAAATTAAACACAAAGAAAAAATATTAAAAGCAGCAAGGGAAAAACAACAAATAACATACAAGGGAATCCCCATAAGGTTAACAGCTGATCTTTCAGCAGAAACTCTGCAAGCCAGAAGGGAGTGGCATGGCATATTTAAAGTGATGAAAGGGGGAAATCTACAACCAACATTACTCTACCCAGCAAGGATCTCATTCAGATTCGACAGAGATATTTAAAAATTTACAGACGAGCAAAACCTAAGAGATTTCAGCACCACAAAACCAGCTTTACAACAAATGCCACATGAAATTCTCTAGGCAGGAAACACAAGAGAGGGGAAAGACCTACAATAACAAACCCAAAACAATTAAGAAAATGGTAATAGGAACATACATCGATAATTATCTTAAATGTAAATGTATTAAATGCTCCCACCAAAAGACACAGACTGGCTGAATGGATACAAAAACAAGACCCGTATATATGCTATCTACAAGAGACCCACTTCAGACCTAGGGACATATACAGACTGAAAGTGAGGAGACGGAAAAAGAAATTCCATGCAAATGGAAAGCAAAAGAAAGCTGGAGTAGCAATTCTCATATCAGACAAAATAGCCTTTAAAATAAAGACCATTACAAGAGACAAAGAAGGACACTACATAATGATCAAGGGATCAATCCAAGAAGAAGATATAACAACTGTAAATATTTATGGACCCAACATAGGAGCACCTCAATACATAAGGCAAATGCTAACAGCCATAAAAGGGGAAATCGACAGTAACACAATCATAGTAGGGGACTTTCACAATCCATTTTCACCAATGGACAGATCATCCAAAATGAAAATAAATAAGGAAACACAAGCTTTAAATGATACATTAAAAAAGATGGACTTCATTGATATTTATAGGACATTCCATCCAAAAACAACAGAATACACTTTCTTCTCAAGTGCTCATGGAACATTCTCCAGGATAGATCACATGTTGGGTCACAAATCAAGCCTTGGTAAACCTAAGAAAACTGAGATCATATCGAGTATCCTTTTTGACCACAACACTATGAGACTAGATATCAATTACAGGAAAAAAAATCTGTAAAAAATACAAACACATGGAAGCTAAACAATACACTACTTAATAACGAAGTGATCACTGAAGAAATCAAAGAGGAAATAAAAAAACACCTAGAAAAAAATGACAATGAAAACATGACGACCCAAAACCTAGGGGATGCAGCAAAAGCAGTTTTAAGAGGGAATACTATAGCAATACAATCCTACCTCAAGAAACAAGAAACATCTCAAATAAACAATGTAACCTTACACCTAAAGCAATTAGAGAAAGAAGAACAAAAACCCCCCAAAGTTAGCAGAAGGAAAGAAATCATAAAGATCAGATCAGAAATAAATGAAAAAGAAATGAAGGAAACAATTGCAAAGATTAATAAAAGCAAAAGCTGGTTCTTTGAGAAGATAAACAAAATTGATAAACCATTAGCCAGACTCACCAAGAAAAAAAGGGAGAAGACTCAAATCAATAGAATTAGAAATGAAAATAGAGAAGTAACAACTGACACTGCAGAAATACAAAGGATCATGAGAGATTACTACAAGCAACTATATGCTAATAAAATGGACAACCTGGAAGAAATGGACAAATTCGTAGAAAAGCACAACCTTGTGAGACTGAACCAGGAAGAAATAGAAAATATAAACAGACAAATCACAAGCACTGAAATTGAGACCATGATCAAAAATCTTCCAACAAACAAAAGCTTAGGACCAGATGGCTTTGCAGGCCAAGTCTATCAAACATTTAGAGAAGAGCTAACACCTATCCTTCTCAAACTCTTCCAAGATATAGCAGAGGGAGGAACACTCTCAAACTAATTCTATGAGACCAGCATCACCCTGATACCAAAACCAGACAAAGATGTCACAAAGAAACAAAACTACAGGCTAATATCACTGATGAATATACATGCAAAAATCCTCAACAAAATACTAGCAAACAGAATGCAACAGCACATTAAAAGGATCATACACCATGATCAAGTGGGGTTTATCCCAGGAATGCAAGGATTCTTCAATATACGCAAATCAATGAATGTGATACACCATATTAACAAATTGAAGGAGAAAAACCATATGATCAACTCAATAGATGCAGAAAAAGCTTTTGACAAAATTCAACACCGATTTATGATAAAAACCCTCCTGAAAGTAGGCATAGAGGGAACTTACCTCAACATAATAAAGGCCATATATGACAAACCCACAGCCAACGTCGTTCTCAATGGTGAAAAACTGAAACCATTTCCACTAAGATCAGGAACAAGACAAGGTTGCCTACTCTCACCACTATTACTCAACATAGTTTTGGAAGTTTCAGCCACAGCAATCAGAGAAGAAAAAGAAATAAAAGGAATCCAAATTGGAAAAGAAGAAGTAAAGCTGTCACTGTTTGCAGATGACATGGTACTATACATAAAGAATCCTAAATACTCTACCAGAAAACTACTGGAGCTAATCAGTGAATTTGGTAAAGTAGCAGCATACAAAATTAATGCACAGAAATCTCTTGCATTCCTATATACTAATGATGGAAAATCTGAAAGAGAAATTAAGGAAACACTCCCATTTACCACCGCAACAAAAAGAAAAAGATACCTAGGAATAAACCTACCTAAGGAGACAGAAGATATGTAGGCAGAAAAGTATAAGACACTGATGAAGGAAATTAAAGATGATACAAACAGGTGGAGAGATATATCATGTTCTTGGATTGGAAGAATCAACATTGTGAAAATGACTCTACTACCCAAAGCAATGTACAGATTCAGTGCAATCCCTATCACACTACCAGTGGCATTTTCCACAGAATTAGAACAAAAAAATTCACAATTTGTATGGAAACACAAAAGACTCCGAATAGTCAAAGCAATCTTGACAAAGAAAAACAGAGCTGGAGGAATCAGACTCTCTGACTTCAGACTATACTACAAAGCTACAGTAATCAAGACAGTATGGCACTGGCACAAAAACAGAAATACAGATCACTGGAACAGGATAGAAAGCCCAGAGATAAGCCCACGCTCATATGGTCACCTTATTTTTGATAAAGGAGGCAAGAATATACAATGGAGAAAAGACAGCCTCTTCAATAAGTGGTGCTGGGAAAACTGGACAGCTACATGTAAAATTAAATTAGATTAGAACACTCCCTAACACCATACACACAAATAAACTCAAAGTGGATTAAAGACCTAAATGTAAGGTCAGACACTATAAAACTCTCAGAGGAAAACATAGGCAGAACACTCTATGACATAAATCACAGTGAGATCCTTTTTGACCCACCTCCTAGAGAAATGGAAATAAACACCAAAATAAACAAATGGGACCTAATGAAACTTAAAAGCTTTTGCACAGCAAAGGAGACCATAAACAAGATGAAAAGACAACCCTCAGAATGGGAGAAAATATTTGCAAACGAAGCAACTGACAAAGGATTAATCTCCAAAATTGACAAGCAGCTCATGCAGCTCAATATCATAAAAACAAACAACCCAATCCAAAAATGGGCAGAAGACCTAAATCGACATTTCTCCAAAGAAGACATACAGATTGCCACAAACACACAAAAGGTTGCTCAACATCACCAGTCATTAGAGAAATGCAAATCAAAACTACAATGAGGTATCACCTCACACTGGTCAGTACGGCCATCATCAAAAAATCTACAAACAATAAATGCTGGGGAGGGTGTGGAGAAAAGGGAACCCTCCTGCACTGTTGGTGGGAATGTAAATTGATACAGCCACTGTGGAGAACAGTAAGGAGGTTCCTTAAAAAACTAAAAATAGAACTACCAGACGACCCAGCTATCCCACTACTGGGCATATACCCTGAGAAAACCATAATTCAAAAAGTCATGTACCACAATTTTCAGTGCAGCTCTATTTACAATAGCCAGGACATGGAAGCAATCCAAGTGCCCACCGACAGATGAACGGATAAAGAAGATGTGGCACATGTATACAATGGAGTATTAGCCATAAAGAGAAAGAAAACTGAGTTATTGGTAGTGAGGTGGATGGACCTAGAGTCTGTCAGACAGAGTGAAGTACGTCAGAAAGAGAAAAACAAATACCGTATGCTAACACATATATAAGGAATCTAAAAAACAAAAAACAAAAAAAGAGGTTATGAAGAACCTAGGGGCAGGACAGGAATAAAGACACAGACATAGAGACTGGACTTCACGACATGGGGAGGGGGAAGGGGAAGCTGGGACGAAGTGAGAGAGTGGTATGGATTTATACATACTACGAAACATAAAATAGCTAGTTGGAAGCAGCCGCATAGCACAGGGAGATCAGCTTAGTGCTTTGTGACCACCTAGAGGGGTGGGATAGGGAGGGTGGGAGGGAGACGCAAGAGGGAGGAGATATGGGGGTATATGTATACATAGAGCTGATTCACTCTGTTATGAAGCAGAAACTAACACACCATTGTAAAGCAATTATACTCCAATAAAGATGTTAAAAAAAAAAAAAAAAAAAGGAACTACCAAGATGTCAGTAATTGGAGCAGAGAGACGAGAACAGGGTAGCATAAGATGATGCCAGATGGTGGAGAAACCTGAACTCATCCAGATGGTGGATGGCCGGTACTTTGAACAGATGATGGGTCATGGAGCAGAGGAGTGATGTGATGTGACTCAGGGGTTGGGATGACCACTCAGGTTGCTCTATGGAGATTGTTGGTGGCAAGAATGAAAGCAGGAGAACCAGTTAGGAGGCTACTGCAATAGGCCCAGCAAGAAGTGGTGGTGGACTGGGGGCAGAGGAGGTAAAAAGTGGTCAGGTTCCAGGTACATTTTGAAGGTGAGCTGATAGCTCACGATTTATCTGCCCACAGTGTTGGTTTTTTTTTTTGCGGTACGCGGGCCTCTCACTGTTGTGGCCTCTCTCGTTGCGGAGCACAGGCTCCGGACGCGCAGGCTCAGCGGCCATGGCTCACGGGCCCAGCCGCTCCGCGGCATGTGGGATCTTCCCGGACCGGGGCATGAACCCGTGTCCCCTGCATCGGCAGGCGGACTCTCAACCACTGCGCCACCAGGGAAGCCCTGCCCACAGTGGTTTTAAGAAATATTGATACTTAGTAACGTTCCCAACTATGTAGTACTTACTATGGTTCAGGCATCACACTGAGCAATGAACATAAACTAATTTGCTCCTTACAGCAACACTGTGAAGTGGGTTCTACTTGTATTCCCATTTACAGATGAGGAAACTGAGGCAAAGAGTAGTGAGGTAATTTGACCAGCATCACATAGTGGTAGATGATGGAGCTGGGTTGTGAACCCGAGCAATCTGGCTTCAGAGTCTGTGCTTTAAGTATATGCTATCTGACTTCTCAAGGTTAATGTATAAGAGAATTAATAACTATGTTGACCAGGTGAACCTTATTGAATCAAAAAATTGAGAAAAAATATTTTAATGGCCATTCATTAAAAAGTTAAGAGTCTCAAACAAAAATTTCAGAAATACCTTTTTATCTTTTGTTAAGAAAAAGATAAACAGGGACTTCCCTGGTGGTGCAGTGGTTAAGAATCCACCTGCCAATGCAGAGGACACGGGTTCGAGCCCTGGTCCGGGAAGATCTCACATGCTGCCGAGCAACTAAGCCCGCGTGCCACAACTACTGAAGCCCTAGAGCCTGTGCTCCGCAACAAGAGAAGCCACCACAATGAGAAGCCCACGCACCTCAATGAAGAGTAGGCCCCGCTCACCATGACTAGAGAAAGCCCACACTCAGCAACAAAGACCCAACGCAGCCAAAAATAAATAATAAAGATCTAAAGAAAAACAATTAAAAGAAAAAAACAGATAAACCAATTGTTAGTGGAGCCACTTTTCATAGGTCCACTTGGGTAAGGCAGAGCTCCCTGGTCACTCTTCATGACCATGGCCATGTGAATGGTGAGTGCTGTTAAGACTGCACTGAAGGTGACCCTTTGGAAAAGCACTGACTCTAAAACGGGGCTGGACATGAAGAATCAGAGCACTAGGGCCATGGCTGCCTGTCTTTTGGGGAATTCTTTCTTTCTGGTACTTTCCTTTCGTTTTTGCCTTGTTGAAAGAGTGCCCTTTATCAAGGGCACAACATAAACCAACGGTCCCTTTTTTAAATTATCAATAAGAATTTCTGGAAATTTTTATGCTTTTCATAACCATCTCTTTAGTGCCAATCTTTCTGAGATCTCCTGGGAAGTGGGTCAAGATTTTGCAGATGAGGAAATTGAAGCCTAACAAGGAGGCAAGATTTGGCCAAGGTCTCTGAGTTGTTCCATAACAGAGCTGGGGTCAGAATGTTCCCGATGTTTTCATAGATGGTGGCGAGCTCAGCCCGTGACAGGTGTTTCTGTTATTTCATCAGATAAAACTGTTGTGGAAGAGCTGGGCACACACATTCTGAAGTCTGTGCACAAAGAGGTGGGTGATCATCCACGTTCTCAGAGTCTAAGGCTACATTTTGCTTAATGTTCTCTTTGAGTTTAACTTCAAGACTTCCTGCCAGCGCAGAAAGCTGTACACATTAAGGAAAGTTGGATGGTTCAATAATACACCTGATTATAATTCTAACTTCAGGAAGCAACACATTTCAAATCTTTTCCCAGTACATTTGCCAGAGTCATCCGAAGTACAACAGATGAGGCATAAAATCTTTTATGAGCCAGTAAATAGAAGCTTCTGCTGAACAATGCTTCAGGTAAGATCAAAGTACTCCTTCTTTTCAGTCCTGTAAAATGGAGAGCTTTATTTAGCCATTTACTCCAGACTAAAAGCAGGAGAAAAAGTTTGCCAGATCAAAGATGAATCTTCAGGTTTCTTTTATTCACACCTGTCAACAAACAGGAGAAACTAAGCTGTAACACCTCTTTCCTAAGAACCCATTATCAACCTGTGTGTGTGTCTGTATGTGTGCTCGTGCATGTGTGTGTGTTCTCACCACATGCTCTGTGAATATGTGTGTGTGTGAAAATGTATCTTAGAATACTTGGGCTTCAAGATCATTTTAGCATCAGGAGAAACAGAAAGAAGATTTACAAATGGGAAATGAACCAATAGTTCGATAGACGTGTGGTTTTCTTTGATCTTCAAAATACCACCTCCTAGAAAAGGGAACACTCCTACACTGTTGGTAGGAATGTTAAGTTAGTACAGCCACTATGAAAAACAGTATTGAGGTTCCTCAGGAAACTAAAATTAGAATTGCCATATGATCCAGCAATCCCACTCCTGGGCATATATCCAGACAAAACTCTAATTCAAAAAGATACATGCACTGCTATGTTCATAGCAGCACTATTCACAATAACCAAGACACGGAAACAACCTAAATGCCCATCAACAGATGAATGGATAAAGAAGATGTGGTACATATATACAATGGAATATTACTCAGCCATAAAAAAGAATGAAATAATGCCATTTGCAGCAACATGGATGGACCTAGAGGTTATCACACTAAGTGAGGTAAGTCAGAAAGAGAAAGACAAATAACATATGATATCACTTACGGAACCTAAAATATGACACAAATGAACCTATCTATGAAACAGAAACAGAATGGACATAGAGAAGAGACCGGTGCTTGCCAAGAGGGAGTGGGGAGGGAGAGGGATGGATTGGGAGTTTGGGATTAACAGATGAAAATTGGTATATATAGAATGAATAAGCAGCAAGGTCCTACTGTACAGCACAGGGAACTATATTCAATATCTTCTGATAAACCATAATGGAAAAGAATATGAAAAATAAGGTATATATATGTAGAACTGAGTCACTTTGCTGTACAGCATTAACACAACATTGTAAATCAACTATATCTCAATTAAAAATTAAATTAAATTTTAAAAATCACCTTTATCTCATCCACACAGGATAAGATTTAAAAATTATATTTCTATGCTCATAGCTTTACTGAGAAAACATTAAATTCGAATGTTAATTGATGCTCTTTATTCTTCCAGGTAACACAACTAGTTGAAGTATGGGCTCCTGAGATACCCAGCTTCACAAG
Source organism: Phocoena sinus (assembly GCF_008692025.1). Lineage (NCBI taxonomy): Eukaryota > Metazoa > Chordata > Mammalia > Artiodactyla > Phocoenidae > Phocoena > Phocoena sinus. The sequence continues at coordinate 11,459,464 of NC_045764.1, forward strand.
GACTGTTTAGCACTGACAAAGGAGAAGGGAAGACATGAAAGTTTTCTATATTTTTTGGGGGGGAGAAATATTTTTTAATACATTTCTTTCTTTCTTTCTTTCCTTCCTTCCTTCCTCCCTCCCTCCCTCCCTCCCTCCCTCCCTCCCTCCCTCCCTCCCTTCCTTCCTTCTGGCTGTGTTGGGTCTTCGTTGCTGCACACAGGCTTTCTCTAGTTGTGGCGAGCAGGGGCTACTCTTTGTTGTGGTGAGTGGGCTGCCCATTGCGGTGGTTTCTCTTGTTACGGAGCACGGGCTCTAGGCACATGGGCTCTTCAGTAGCTGTGGCACGTGGGCTCAGTAGTTGTGGCACACGGGCTTAGTTGCTCCGTGGCAAGTGGGATCTTCCCGGACCAGGGGTTGAACCCATGTCCCCTACATTGGCAGGCAGATTCTTAACTACTGTGCCACCAGGGAAGCCCTGAAAGCTTTCTATTTTGCAGTAAGTTTTTGCCCATAGTTTGAAAGCTTTCTGTTTTTCCCATAATTTAGAGATGATTCATATTTCATTCCAGAAGAAGTCAAAATATTTCACCTTCAAAACGCTGCAAGCATTCTCTTTAGAAAATTAACTTATTTCAATATTCATCATGCCCAGGAGGGCATAGTGGAGTTATAAGAACAAAGGCTTACGCATCAGAGAGCCCAGGGTTCAAATCCTGGCTTTGCCACTTCCTGCTATGACCTTCCGTATATGTCATTCACCCCCATTTAGGCTCTGCTTCATCAATGAAAAGGGGATAAAACGACCTTCTTTCAAAATTATGATAAGAATTAGTGACGTTAGTAGGTTTCCGGACATACAGCAGACACTCAGTAAGTGATTTTAGTATGAATTAAAATAGCATTGTTGGTTTAGATGCTGTCCTACCTTTTCATCATAAAGACACTTCAAATATTTGGTTTTCTGTCCTCTTAGGTAATAAGAAGCTTTCAGAATGCGTTTACTCTGATCACGCTCTCTGGTCTGACCTTGCTTCTCTCTGGTATTTTTATTTTATTCTGCTTTTAACTCCCTTAAAGAATTCATTGGGATTGACACTTATTTACAGTTTTCTGGAAAACACGACTACCAATTTATTTTTCTCACCATCGCTTCACACACTCTGCTTCTTCCTCCTAGGTTTATTATGCTTCTTAGTAAATTGTTTTTCATTTTTTAATTTTGAAATAATTACAGATTCACAGAAAGTTGGAAAGAAATATACAGGGAGGTCCCACGCACCCTTCCCCTGCTTCCACCAATGATGACCTCTTGTATAATAACAAAACCAGGCCGTTGGCATTGGAACCACCCACAGAGCTTACTCAGATTTACATGTGTGTGTAATTCTATGAAAATTAACTGTGTGACCACTACCCCAATCACAATACATAATTGTATCATCGTAACAAGTCCCCCTCATGCTACCCCTGTGTAGAAACCCCTTAACCCCTGGCAACTACTAATTTGTTCCCCGTTTGTATAATTTTATTTAAATAGTGTTTTAAGTAAATGGAATAGTACCTTTAGAAATTGGTGCTTTCCCCCACCCCACCCCCCACAGACACTGAATAATCCCCTTCAGGTACATCCAAGATGTTGCAAGAATCAACAGTTTTTCCCTTTTTATGGCAGCAGTATTCCGAGGTATGGAGGCACTGCATTTTACTTACTATTCGCCCGCTGAAGGACATTTGCATAGTTTCCAGCTGTTGGTATTACAAACAAAGCTGCTGTTAACATCCATGTACGAGTTTCTTGGTGAATATAAGTATTCATTTTCCTGAGATAAAAGCCAAATACTGTAAATGCTGAGTCATACTATAAGTTCATTTTTAGTTTTTTTTTTTTTTTTTTTTTTTTTGCGGTACGCGGGCCTCTCACTGCTGTGGCCTCTCCCGTTGCGGAGCACAGGCTCCGGACGCGCAGGCCCAGCGGCCATGGCTCACGGGCCCAGCCACTCCGCGGCATGTGGGACCTTCCCGGACCGGGGCACGAACCCACGTCCCCTACATCGGCAGGCGGACTCTCAACCACTGCGCCACCAGGGAAGCCCCCATTTTTAGTTTTAAAAGAAACTGTAAAACTGTTTTCCAGAGTGACTGTACCATTTTACATTCCCACCAGCAATGTATGAGTGACCCAGTTTATCTGCATCCTTGTTAACACTTGGTGTTATCATTATTTTAAACTTCAACCACTCTGACATATGTGTAGTGATGTCTCTGCACTATATTTAAACCTGCACCTTCCAAAAAGCTAATGATGAACATATTTCCATGTCCTTATTTACTATCCATACATCCTTTCCAGTTGAAATGTCTCTTACCGTATTTTGTCCATTTTCTAATTGGATTGTTTGATTTTTTACTGTTGAGTTTGAGTTCTTTGTATATTTTAAATATTAGTCCTTTGTCAGTTACATGACTACAAATATTTTCCTCCCAGATTGTAGCTTATATTTTCATCTTAACAGGGTCCATGTTTATGGACACTTCTTTGGAGAAGGTCTATTTTATCAGTTTTTCTTTTTACGGATTGTGCTTTCGGTGTCACGTCCAAGAACTCTTCACAAAGCTCCAAGTCCAGAATAACATCTCTTATCTTTTTCTAAAGGTTTTTACAGTTTTACATTTTACATTAAAGTCCATGATCTAGGGCTTCCCTGGTGGCGCAGTGGTTGAGAGTCCGCCTGCCGATGCAGGGGACGCGGGTTCGTGCCCCGGTCCGGGAAGATCCCACATGCCGTGGAGCGGCTGGGCCCGTGAGCCATGGCCGCTGAGCCTGCGCGTCCGGAGCCTGTGCTCCGCAACGGGAGAGGCCACAACACTGAGAGGCCCGCGTAGTGCAAAAATAAATAAATAAATAAAATCCATGATCTATTTTGAGTTAATTTTTGTACTAGTGTGAGAATTAGGTTAAAGTTCTCTTTTCTGCCTGTGGCTGTCCAATCAATCCGGTATGACTTGTTGAAAAAGCCGTCTTTCTTTCATTGAATTGCTTTTGCAATTTTGTCAAAAATCAGTTCAGCATAATTTTATGGGTGTATTTCTGGGTTCTCTATTCTGTTTCCTTGATCTATGTGTCTACCCCCCTGCTGATATGGTACAGTCTTGATTTCTATAGCTCTATGGTAAGGCTTGAAATCAGGTAGATTGAGTTCTCGCATTCTATTCTTTTTCAAAATTGTCTTAGCTATTCTAAATATTCTATAAAAGGCTCCTTTGCCTTTTTATATAAATTTCAGAATAAGCTTGTGTATGTTTCAAAAAAAAAATCTTGCTGTGATTTTAATAGGAATTGTTTTAATCCTATAGATCAATTTGGGGAAAACAGACATCTTTACTTTGCTGAGACTTCCAATCGATGAAAACAGTGTTTCTTCACTTATTAGGTCTTTGATTACTTTCCTCAGCATATCGTAATTTTCAGCATACGGATCCTATCCATGTTTTGTTAGATTTATACTTAATATTTAATTTTCTTCAGAGCAATTGTGAATGCTATTATGCCTTTTGTTTTAGCTTCCAGGTGTTTGCTGTTAGCATACAGAAATGCAATTGAGTTTGTATGTTAATCCTGGATCCTGTGACCTTGCTGAACTCACTTATTCTCCAAGAGGGTTGTTGTCATTGTTGTTGTTCTGGTACATTCTTTGGGATTTTCTATGTAGATAACATCACTTGGAAACAGAGAGTTTTATATTTTCTTTTCCAAATGGCATGCTTTTTATTCCTCTTTCTTGTCTGCTGAACTGGCTAGAACTTCCCGAATTATGTTGAATAAGAGTGGTGAGGTTGGACATTCCTGCCATGTTCCCAAACTTCGAGGGAAAGCTTTCAGTCTCTCGTTATTAAGTATGATGTTAGCGGTAGGGTTTTTTTTGTAGATGCTCTTTATGATGTGAGAAAGTTCCCCTCCATTCTTAGTTTGCTAGGAGTTTTTAAGAAATCATGTATGGGTATTGTTTTTTTCAAATGCTTTTTATGTGCCAATTGATATAATCTATGATTTTTTCTTCTTTAGCCTGTTGATATGGTAGATTACAGTGATTGTATTTCAAACACTGAACCAGCCTTGCATACCTGGAATAAATCCCACTCAGTGGTGATGTGGTTTTTTAATACATTTTTGGATCTGATTTGCTAATATTTTGTTGAGGATTTTTGTGTGAAATACATATGCTACTAGTTCTTTCAGCCAGAGCCTGTGAATGCTAAATACTCTTAATCCATTTACCTGAAAATGTCTTCTTTTTGCCCTCACCCTTAAGTAATAATTTTGCCGGTTAAAGAAATATTCATTCAAAGTGATATTTTCCCCAGGCTTTTGAAGATATTATTCCACTGTTCTCTGCCTTCTTCTTGCTTTCTCTTTTCAGTATAGTGGTTTAGCATGTGGGCTCTGCAGACAGACTGCCAGGGTTCAGATCCTGGCTTTGCTGTACCGTGTGTTAGATTCGCGTATCTGGCATAGAGTCAGTGCTCAGTAAGTATTAGCTGCTGTGGTGATTTCTTATATGTAAGCCTCCTTCGTTAGACCCCCTGCATGGCAGGGATCCTTCTTACTCTAATTTCAGAACACCTACAGAATCCAAATTCTTCTCACCGCTTCCATTGCTAACCTTCTCGTCTCCCCACGTTATGCCAAGACTCCTAACTGGTCTTCGCAACATGTGCCCAGGCCCCTTTTAGTCTATTCCACACCCAGCAGCCACAATACAATCTTTAAAATGGGAGCAATGCCACTGCTCACAATTCTGCAATATAGCCATTCCCATCACGATGAGGACTGTGTAGCCCAAGCCTTTGCCGTCGTCAAAGCCCTATACTGTTCGGCTCCCGGGGCTTCTCCAACCTCATTCCCTACTCCTCTGTTACAGAGTGACTCCAATCACAGCGGTCTCCTTGCTGTTCCCTAAATGCTCTTGGTGTGCCCTTGCTCAAAGTCTTTGCACTGGCTGATCCCTCTGCCTGGAATTGTCCTCCCCCAGACATCTGTGCGGCTCACATCGTCACGTGCTCTGGATCATGGCTCACATGCCACTTTCTCAGCGATGCTCTCCCTGTCCATCCTTTTCAGAATGGCAACTCTAACACCTTCATCTCTTCAGCACTCCCTATACCCCTGCCCCTATTTTATTTTTCTCCTTAGTATTTATACCACCTATTCCCTATTTTATTTGTTTATCCTCCGCCTCTCCCAACAGAATAGAAGCTCTAGAAGATCAGAGGGTTGTGACTCTTTTGTTGATTACACCCAGGGCCGTCTTAGTAGGAACTCAGTCAGTGTTTGTCAAAAGAATGATTTCCTTTCTTCCTACCTAATACAGCACCATGCGTATTGCAGGTATTTAAAATGGACTCAATTAATATGTTAAATTGAACTCTTTTCCTCTTAAAAAGGTTCCTATATTACTTGACTCTTTTTATGAAGGCAAATGAAAGCACATGAAAGAACGCTACTCTAGAATCAGGCAAAACCAAGGGAACTCTCTCCTCCAGGAAAGTCTTCAGCCCTGGCCTCGTCCATCTGCCTCTGCCTTGTCAGTACAACAAGCAGTACCAATACCTGGGTGTTAACTGACCATGACTGGGGCCAGGGTTCCCCTGGGCAGACGAGGGCAGGACGCTGGTGGGGGGGAACACCTGAATTGAGGAAACTGGGACATGGTAGAGAGAGGCATGAAGTCCTGTGAAGAGTCCAGCTACCTTTCCACTGTTGGCTCTACCGACATTTCTAGGTGTGTCAAGCTGGGTGATGAGGTGCAGGATAAAGGAAGTTCACCGATCAAACAGGGATCAAAACCAGGAACTGCACAGAGCAGAAGACAAGACAGTCCTAGCTTAGCAGGTTGGCTCCACGGCTTGCTGCAGGAGGATGTGTATCCCCATACTTCTTGTGAGGGTCCTGCCAGTCACGTGGGCTGGAATTAAATACTCTAGTTCAAGGACGTGGACCAGGCCAGACATTTAAGGCCTCCGCGTTTTCCTGCCAAAGTAGGAGGACTACTTTCCATCCCCTACTGTGAACCGATTAAAGCGCCCTCATGTGGTGCTACGTTGTAATGACACGTTAAAATCTTTCCTAGGGCACAATATTACCCTGAATCAGTGATCCCCTGAGCAGAAGGGCCAGCATCACCTAGGAACTAGCTAGAGCTGCAAATTCTTGGGTCTCACCCCAGGTCCACTGAACCATAAATGCGATAAGCAGAGCCAGACGTCTGTGTTTTAATAATATCTCGGCTAAAATTTGAGAACCACTGTCCCAAATGATGTGTCATGAGAAAGGATGCAAAAAGGATTGGCAGGGTGGGTCCCATCTTACTCAGGGGAGGGCTCTCTGATGAGGCCATCTGAGCTTAGCTCTGAATGAAGTGAGGAGGGGCCATGCAGACATGGTGGCCTGTGAATGGCGGCTGAATCCAGACAGAGAGCAGCATGGGTCTATTCCTGAAGTGGGACAGCCAAGAGGCCAGTATGGCTGGGTGTATGCACAGCTTCATCTGTGGACTCTTTGATTTATGTATATTTTAAAGACCTTACATGGTTACCATGTGTCTTTAGTTTACTGAAAATTCCTTGAATACAAGAACCAGATTTCATATATTTTTTAAATAACTCACCATGACACCTTTAACAGTGCCAGGAACTGAACAGATTCTTAATAAATGCATAAATACATGAATGGAGACAAAAATTTGAGAAATGGGCAAAACCTGTGGAGGAAAAAAAATGAACGATTTATTTTTATCATGTTTAGTTTTAATATTACTGGGAGACATTTAGCCAGAGACGTCTGAAAGCCAATTAACACCCTAGAAAAATTCTGAAAGTGGCAAGTTGGTGGGAGCATCATTTTTAATGACATCACCAAACTCCTGAGACCTCAAACTCGGCATGACGACATTCGGAGCTTTTCTCGCTGGAATCCGGTTAAGTCACTTAGATGTGAAGCAACTTTCATTTGCTAAATCTGAGGATGGGGCCGGGGAGACGTCAGACAGAAAAGTAGTCATGGAAGATGAATCTGTCCCAGGAGTTTAAGATTTTCCCTTGCAATGCTAAGAAACCAAGTTGATGCACTGAGCAAAGGTGGAAGAGGACAGAACAAAACTCACCTTAAAATAAACAGAAACCTTGATGAATCTAATTTTACTGTCTTGAAGAAAGAAATACTTTAAGTTTTGTGACAACTGCCATAAACCTGACTGTCCCCTCATATGAGAAAGGAAGTAGGAGGAAAAGAGTGTCCTGAGTCTCTGTGTTAGTGTGCTGGGGCCGCCATAACAAAGCTCCACAGACTGGGGGGCTTCACAACAGAAATCTATTCTCACACTGTTCTGAAGGCTAGAAGTCTGAAACCAAGGTGTCAGCAGGAATGGTTTCTTTGGAGGCTTCTCTCCTTGATTCACAGATGGCAGTCTTCCCCCTGTGTCCTCACGTGGCCTTCCGTCTGCACCTGCCTGTGTCCTAACCTTCTCTTCTTATAAGGACACCAGTCCTATCGGATGAGGGCCCACCCCTGTGACCTCATTCTAACTTAATTACCTTTTTAAAGGCCTTTCTCCTAAGACCTAGTCACATTCTGAGGTACTAGGGGTTAGGACTTCAACATACAAACTTGTGGGGGAATAGGGGAAGATACAGTTTGGCCAATAACAGCCCCTCAGAGAGCGGCTCAAACTGATAAGAAACTAAAGACCATTGTGGTGGCGCCTTGGCACTCACCTACTGTCGTGCTTGAAAGCAGCTTCTGGAATGGAGACTGGACCTCATGCAGATAGGTGAGGTGGACAGGACCTCATCTCCAGACCCGAAGCCACTTAGCTGCAATCCCCTGTCACAGAGCTTACTTGAGAAATTCGATGGAAAATCACCAATTCCTTTGCCTAAGAAGATATACATCTACCCTCTAACAACACAGATGTGAAGTTCCCTCTGTTCTTACACTCTGCCTGAAATAGAAGAAGCTGCCACAAATCTCAGTTTCCAGATGTCAGCAGGCAGCTCTCTGGAGGCCACGTTTAGGATGAGGGCACCAAGGATGGAATCTTACTTGGGTATATGACATAAAGCTGGCTTGCATCTTAATATTATTTTTAGCAGTTCATAGAATCATCTTTAAAAAGCAGGTGCAAAAAATGTGTGCGAACTCTTATAGAATTAGATGCATGTAAAGGATTATGTCTTAAAGTCAGCTTTGAAAAAACAAACTAACTTGGCAAGAAACTCTTAAGGGTGCAATGAATTTTGCACTTACCAGAAAAAATAGCAAGGCATAGTCGACAGATTTTAGGTAGAGTTTTTGAGGCAAAGGAAAACAACAGCAACTGGTAAATGAAATTTTTTCCCCCAAAAGTAGTTCAATGTCTCATCTCTTGTTCCAACCAAACTGTAGCGGAGTATATCAGAGTACATCATCTCAATCCAGATACTTTCAACCTCATCCCTGGAGAGAGTACAGAGTAACAGTTGGTATTATCAGGAATTTGGAATTCCGGGAGAGATTTCTTCTTCAACTCTTTTTCCTTTCAAGCCTTCAGCCATGACATGCTTCTCAAATATTCCTCTCTATCTGAAGTTACCCACCCTGATGAGATGATTAATAGCCAAGGGCCAACCACCTGGGGGGCCAGGTGAATTATCAAGACGGTATGAACTCTTTCCATGTATCAGATTAGATCACTAGAAACCTACAGAGTCCAAAAGACATAACCTCTAAAAAGATGGTTTCATACTATGTCCTTGGATTTTGAAGTTTTAGACAAAGAAACTTTCCATAAAACAACTGTTAAATATAACTGTCTACTACATAATATGATGTCAACAGCATTAAGATACAGGGGTTCTTGGACTATAATGTTCTAAATGGGCTGCTATAAACCTCTTCTTTTTTTTGCGGTACGCGGGCCTCTCACTGTTGTGGCCTCTCCCGTTGCGGAGTACAGGCTCCGGACGCGCAGGCTCAGCGGCCATGGCTCACGGGCCCAGCCGCCCCGCGGCACGTGGGATCCTCCCGGACCGGGGCACGAACCCGTGTCCCCTGCATTAAACCTCTTCTTAAATCATGAAATTCATGGAGCTCATTACACGTTTCTCCTTTCTTCTTCTTTTTTTGTCTCGGTTGCAATCACAGCAATTATTCTTATCCTAATTTTCCTGGCACACATATTATGCCCAACTGCTACTTGTATTAATTCTTGTTTTAATGGTTCTTATATACTATCACTGTTTTAAGCCAAATCAAATCTATTTTGGATGTAGAGAAGTATATTTATACCTTATACAGATAAAACTTGCCTTGCTTTCTTCTGTTGTCTTATGAAACTTGATGAAGAGTTCTTTTTTGAATAAGGGTATTTTAACATCAGAAAAAAAAGCATAAACATTATCTAGGTCTCTGGGTTTGAATGGGGTTTCATGGCTGTGACAGAGAGAGAGAAATATTTCACACTGGCTTATAGGCAGATTGATTTTCTGAAATAGCTTAGGAAACCGAAGTCACCTTTCCAGCTATTTAGCCCTACAGCTCCACCTGCAGTTTAGAAATGTTTGCTGTTAAGTTTACAAAAAGGTGACCTGTGGTCCAGGTTTAGCAACACCCCAGTTGTAAAGAAGGGAACAGAAACAGTACACCCCAAGTCTTCTGCAAGTCTTTTCACTGGTACTCAGCCAACAGACGGCAGACCCTGTAAATTAATGGTGGCTTGGGGAGGGCTCCGACCCTTAGATTCCACCAAACCTTCTATTCACCTTCATTGATGCTTTCCCTACCTGCACCCTGTCTGCAAAGCAATCCTTGAGATGTCGGTAAAGGGCACGGAACTCTGTAGGTACCGCATTAACTACATCATTTCCTCAAAGTCTGAGTAATCTGTTCTAAAGTTTCAACCCAGGAATGTTAATAGCAAGGGATTTCGAAAGGCATCTGACTAACTTTATTTTTTAAAGTAAGTACAAACAAATCATGACTCTACACAATCTTTTGCAAGAACATTCTTTCATATGGGTGAATTTAAGAGCCAAGTGGGTAAACTTGGACGAGTACTCCCTTCTTTCAGAAAACCTCATATATGAAAATCCAAGCTTGTAAAGGAAAACTGGGGGGTGATTACTTCTATCACAAAAACATGTTTTGCTATACCAGAGGAATTCTTGAAATATTCCTTTCAGTGGTTAATTCCCTGTCCCAAATCCATTTTTTCTCCCTTAGCTTAAAGATTGATTCACTTTTTAAAAAAATTACCTTTCAGCACATTCGTGATATCAAGTGCAAAAAACCTAAGAGACAATCTTTTTGACTCACCTGATAGAGCCAAATAGAAGTCCTCGAGGACTCCTGTTATCGAAAGGAAATTTCTTTCTAACTTCTCTCTTTCCTTATTCTCCAACGCCCCTTGGTCTACTTAATGTTTTTTACTGTGTGGGTGTTAGCAGTTCAGCACAGCTCATTTGCCAAATGAAATCTTTTATGAAAGTACAACATTTAGAGTAGAGAAAACTCCACAAAACTCCAGAGCTCTGAGGAACACAGTTGGGAAACCACACCTCCAGTTCATTCTCCAGTTCACTGCCAAGTCTCTAAAAGTCATCAGTCTGGATCTACCACTACTTGCCATATTTTCTAGAACGTGAAGAAGGGGGCAGGCACTACAGCTTCTACAAAAACAGCAAATCAGATCCCATGTATCTGTCAGAGTTCAGTTGCAGAGAACTGAACCAACTCCAGCTTTAAGCAAAAAAACAAACAAACAAACAAAACCCAGACAGATTTATTAAATGGCTTGTGGAATCACGGAGCTGAATGTTCACTGGAGAACTGGGACGTTGCAGAACCCGTTTGATGGGGAGGAAGCTTCTGGTCCACGGTCACAGCCCTGGACCACTGTGACTCCACTTTGGAAGTCAGGAAGCAGCTGGTCCTGCTGAAAACCAGACCACACCTGTGGCCCCAGAAGGAGAAGAATGGATGCCTGGTACCCTGACTTTCAACCCTATCAAGCGAGTGACTGCCTAGAGACCTCTCAGCAAACGATGCTAAAGAAAACCCAAAGCCTCCACAAATGCCTTGGTCCCTACTTCCAGAACCCAGCGCATCTCCTATTCCAGAATGGGTCTGCCTTCCAGGCTCCAAAGTAAAGGGAGGCACGCCAGAAGGAGATTGGAGTGGACCACGCCAGCCGGTCACCAAATCCTCCCACCCTGTTCACTGAGTTCCCAAGCTAGAGATGATCCTCTGACCTTTTCTTTGATTGCACCTTAAAAAGGTCAGGATGTGCCCCAAAGCTACTGACCTGCAATCAAACTCTCTTCTGTAAATTTTAGTTTTTATACTACTACATGTCAATCACTACTGGCACTTAGGAAAACAAATTCCATAAGTGCTTCACTTACTCTATAGAGCAATACATATCTTTCCATTTGTCTGAAATTCATTTCTTTTTTAAACTACCCTACGGATACCTCTTCACTCTCAATCTAATACGAGGCTCACAGTCTTTGCCCATAAACCTTCTTGGTTTTCCGCTTTACAGACGGACGTTTCCTCCATCTTTTTCTCTAACCTCCTACCCACTCTTCTTCTGCACAGGAGGGGCGATTCTGACAACAGAGAACCTTCTGTTCCTTAAATACCCCCACCAGCAAATGGTCACCATCACTGTTACCACCTTGAAATAAAAGAACAGCCACGGAGAAGTGACACACGTTGGGCAAGTTCTCCCTCAATTAGTCTAAAATCCTCCCGAGCCTTTTAAAATCATTCTCGCTTGTTGGGTCTGAGTGTTTAACAGGTAATTTGTTACAGAATGGCAGCACCTCTGGCTGCTGGGCTGGTAAGGGAGGTGCCTTTTCCAAAGCTAACCATTCAGGATACGGTCAACCAAGGCATGTGGCTGCAGGGAGAAGGAAGTTGCTGTCCTTGTTTTCACATGAGTTTTATTTTCAAATTCCTGAGGGTACACAGAAGGGTGGGAACATCTTGTGGCTACCCTTTCCCCCGAGGCCGACCACAAAGAAGCTAGACAGCAGCCCCTGCCCGTGGTTGCATTCCAGACAGACATTTATAAGACAGCAATGATTAAAAGGAAGCGACTCCATCATTAAGACCTAGACCTAATATCAGCGGGACAATTTTTCACGGAAATTATTTCTAAGACTCAAATCTACTGCAAAACTGATTTTACTTTCTTTTGTAGACTTCCTTTCTCCTAATGGTCCCTCTTTTCACTGAAGCGAGAGAGGTAAGCAGAAATGGCATAAATTCCACCGAGAAGAATTTCATTTGGTCTCTGGATGGGTGGAGGGCATAGGGACCCCACCACTCTGTACAAGTGAAGATTTAGAGGTGATAGATTTTTGGAACCCGGTCACGTTATAAATCAGAGCCGCTGATCAAATTCTTTCTTTACCTTTCTGCTTTGTCAGTCTCCAAGAGTGACTAGTTGGTCCTCAGCGTCAGAAAAGATTTCTGGGTTTTGCTGTCATTTGGTCCTGCCTGAAGTGCCAGAATGAGAAGCTCACATCTTGCATCCAGGACAGCACTGGAGAAAGAATATTATATAGACACCAGCGATGTCTAACTTCTCTGTCCTAAATAGCAGCTTAGGGCTAAACCTTCTCTCTCTTGCATGGCTTCTAAAAGCCTCTGTGCAATGCACCAAGCCCAGCCTCCCCCGGCTCCTCGCTTTCTACTATGCCAAAGTAGTAGAAAGGAGGGATTATCCAAGTGGAAAAATGATTAAGCTGGCAGGTTTATCTCCAGGCACAGGCTGCCTAGAGTGAGAGCAAGGTTGCATCCCCTCCAGGGAGGAGGAGTGGTTGGAGGATTGGTCCAGACGTGACTCCCAGAGCTGGGGAACGGCTCCAGTGACACACTGCGTATGTGCAGAAGTGAAGCCTGGGAGCTGGGCTTTCCCAACTCTGCCTCTTCTGGGCTCTGTGGCTGGAGGTCACCCCATGAGATGTGAAGTCCCTGGGGTGACACACAGGCAGCTACTGGGGTGAGGAGAGTGAGGTACTCTCCTCGGGTGCGAAATTGAAGGCTCCTCCCCACTGAACTCAATAATCAAGATAAAATAATATTTTAATGAGACAATTTTAAAAATCAAAATTAATGCAATAACCCATGATGAACCAACTATGATCATTTTAACTAAACACAAGATCAACAGGACTTGGGAGGGAGATCCTAAAATTCTGTGGATTAAGATAAAAGAAGAGAGGGCAGACAGCAGAAGCAAGAAGAATTACAATTCTGCAGCCTATGGAATGAAAACCACATTCACAGAAAGATAGACAAAATGAAAAGGCAGAGGACTATGTACCAGACGAAGGAACAAGATAAAACCCCAGAAAAACAACTAAATGAAGTGGAGATAGGCAACCTTCCAGAAAAAGAATTCAGAATAATGATAGTGAACATGATGCAGGACCTTGGCAAAAGGATGGAGGCAAAGATCAAGAAGACACAAGAAATGTTTAACAAACACCGAGAAGAATTGAAGAACAAACAAACAGAGATGAACAATACAATAACTGAAGGGAAGAATACACTAGAAGGAATCAGTAGCAGAATAACTGAGGGAGAAGGACGGATAAGTGATCTGGAAGACAGAATGGTGGAATTCACTGCCGCAGAACAGAATAAAGAAAGAAGAGCGAAAAGAAATGAAGACAGCCTAGGAGACCCCTGGGACATTAAACACACCAAGATTTGCATTATAGGGGTCCCAGAAGGAGAAGAGGGCTAGAAGGGACCTGAGAAAATGTTTGAAGAGATTATCGTCGAAAACTTCCCTAACATGGGAAAGGAAATAGCCACCCAAGTCCAGGAAGCGCAGAGAGTCCCAGGCAGGATAAACCCAAGGAGAAACATGCTGAGACACATAGTAATCAAACTGACAAAAATTAAAGACAAAGAAAAATTATTAACAGCAACAAGGGAAAAATGACAAATCACATACAAGGGAACTCCCATAAGGTTAACAGCTGATTTCTCATCAGCAACTCTACAAGCCAGAAGGGAGTGGCATGAGATATTTAAAGTGATGAAAGGGAAGAACCTACAACCAAGATTACTCTACCCGCCAAGGATCTCATTCAGATTCAATGGAGAAATCAAAAGCTTTACAGATGAGCAAAAGCTAAGAGAATTTAGCACCACCAAACCAGTTCTACAACAAATACTAAAGGAACTTTTCTATGCAGGAAACACAAGAGAAGCAAAGGACTTACAATAACAAACCCAAAACAATTAAGAATATGGTAATAGGAACATACATATTGATAACTACCTTAAATGTAAATAGATTATATGCTCCAACCAAAAGACACAGGCTCGCTGAATGGATACAAAAATAAGACCCATATATATGCTGTCTACAAGAGACCCACTTCAGACCTAGGGACACATACAGACTGAAAGTAAGGGGATGGAAAAAGATATTTCATGCAAATGTAAATCAAAAGAAAGCTCTTTTGAGTAGCTATACTCATACCAGATAAAAAGACTTTAAAATAAAGAATGTTACAAGAGACAAGGAAGGACACTACATAATGATCAAGGGATCAATCCAAGAAGAAGATAAAACAATTATAAATATATATGCACCCAACATAGGAGCACCTCAATACATAAGATAAATGCTAACAGCTATAAAAGAGGAAATCGACAATAACACAATAATAGTGGGGGACTTTATATCAGTACAATCGTACCTCAAGAAACAAGAAAAATCTCAAATAAACGATCTAACCTTACACCTAAAGGAACTAGAGAAAGAATAACAAACAAACAAAAAACCCAGTTAGTAGAAGAAACGAAATCATAAAGATCAGAGCAGAAATAAGCAAAATAGAAACAAAGATCAATAAAACTAAAAGCTGGTTCTTTGAGAAGATAAACAGAATTGATAAACCTTTAGCCAGACTCATCAAGAAAAAGAGAGGACTCAAATCAGTAAAATTAGAAATGAAAAAGGAGAAGTTACAATGGACACCGCAGAAATACAAAGCATCATAAGAGACTACTACAATTAACTCTGTGCCAATAAAATGGACAACTTGGAAGAAATGGACAAATTCTTAGAAAGGAATAACCTTCCAAGACTGAACCAGGAGGAATAGAAAATATGAACAGACCAGTCACAAATCATGAAATTGATACTGTGATTAAAAATCTTCCAACAAACAAAAGTCTAGGATCAGATGGCTTCACAGGTGAATTCTATCAAACATTTAGCGAAGAGCTAACACCCATCCTTCTCAAACTCTTCCAAAAAACTGCAGAGGAATGGGGCTTCTCTGGTGGCGCAGTGGCTGAGAGTCCACCTGCTGATGCAGGGGACACGGGTTCGTGCCCTGGTCTGGGAAGATCCCACATGTCGTGGAGCGGCTGGGCCTGTGAGCCATAGCCACTGAGCCTGCACGTCCGGAGCCTGTGCTCTGCAATGGGAGAGGCCACAACAGTGAGAGGCCCGCGTACTGCAAAAAAAAAAAAAAAGGAAAAAAAATTGCAGTGGAATGAACACTCCCAAACTCATTCTATGAGGCCACCATCACCCTGATACCAAAACCAGGCGAAGGTTCTACAAAAAGAGAAAATTCAATATCACTGATGAATATAGATGCAAAAATCCTCAAAAAATACTAGCAAACAGAATCCAACAACACATGAAAAGGATCATACACCATGATTAAGTGGGATTTATCCCAGGGATGCAAGGATTCTTCAATTTACGCAAATCAATGAATGTGATACACCGTATTAACAAACTGAAGAATAAAAACCATATGATCATCTCAATAGAAGCAGAAAAAGCTTCTGAATTTTGTCAATTATGATAAAAACTCTTGATAACTCTTGATAAAAATTTTCCAGAAAGTGGGCATAGAGGGAACCTACCTCAATATAATAAAGGCCATATATGACAAACCCACAGCAAACATCATTCTCAATGGTGAAAAACTGAAAGCATTTCCTCTAAGATCACGAACAGCACAAGGATGTCCACTCTCGCCACTATTATTCAACATAGTTTTGGAAGTCCTAGCCATGGCAATCAGAGAAGAAAGAGAAATAAAAGGAATCCAAATCGGAAAAGAAGAAGTAAAGCTGTCACTGTTTGCAGATGACATGATATTATATATAGAGAATCCTAAAGATGCCAGCAGAAAACTACTAGAGCTAATCAATGAATTTGGTAAAGTTGCAGGATACAAAATTAATGCACAGAAATCTCTTGCATTCCTATACACTAACAATGAAAGATCAGAAAGAGAAATTAAGGAACAATCCCATTCACCATTGAAACAAAAAGAATAAAATACTTAGTAATAAACCTACATAAGGAGGTAAAAGACCTGTACTCAGAAAATTATAAGACACTGATGAAAGAAATCAAAGATGACACAAACAGATGGAGAGATATACCATGTTCTTGGATTGGAAGAATCAATATTATGAAAATGACTCTACTACCCAAAGCAATCTACAGATTCAGTGCAATCCCTATCAAATTACCAATGGCATTTTTTACAGAACTAGAGCAAAAAATCTTAAAATCTGTATGGAGACACAAAAGACCCTGAATAGCCAAAGCAATCTTGAGAGAAAAAAAGAGAGCTGGGGCTTCCCTGGTGGCGCAGTGGTTGGGAGTCCACCTGCCAATGCAGGGGACACGGGTTCATGCCCCGGTCTGGGAAGATCCCACATGCCGCGGAGCGGCTGGGCTCATGAGCCATGGCCGCTGAGCCTGCGCGTCCGGAGCCTGTGCTCCGCAACGGGAGAGGCCACAACAGTGAGAGGCCCGCGTACCGCAAAAAAAAAAAAAAAAAACAAACACGGAGCTGGAGGAATCAGACTCCCTGACTTCAGGCTATACTACAAAGCTACAGTAATCAAGACAATATGGTACTGGCACAAAAACAGAAATACAGATCAATGGAACAGGCTAGAAAGCCCAGATAAACCCATGCACCTATGGTCAACTAATCTGTGGCAAAGGAGGCAAGGATATACAATGGAGAAAAGACAGTCTCTTCAATAAGTGGTTCTGGGAAAACTACATGGACAGCTACATGTAAAAGAATGAAATTAGAACACTCCCTAATACCATATGCAAAAATAAACTCAAAATGGATTAAAGACCTAAATGTAAGACCAGACACTATAAAACTCTTAGAGGAAAACATAGGAAGAACACTCTTTGATATATATCACAGCAAGATCTTTTTTGACCCACCTCCTAGAGTAATGAAAGTAAAAACAAAAATAAACAAATGGGTCCTAATGAAACTTAAAAGCTTTTGCACAGCAAACAAACTATAAACAGGACGAAAAGACAACCCTCAGAATGGGAGAAAATATTTGCAAATGAATCAACAGACAAAGAATTCATCTCCAAAATATTTAAACAGCTCATGCAGCTCAATATTAAAAAAACAAACCCAGTCAAAAATTGGGCAGAAGACCTAAATAAACATTTCTCCAAAGAAGACATACAGATGGCCAAGAGGCACATGAAAAGCTGTTCAACATCACTAATTATTAGAGGAATGCAAATCAAAACTACAATGAGGTATCACCTCACACCAGTTAGAATGGACATCATCAGAAATTCTACAAACAAATGCTGGAGAGAGTGTGGAGAAAAGGGAACCCTCTTGGACTGTTGGTGGGAATGTAAAGTGATATAGCCATTATGGAGAACAGTATGGAGGTCCCTTAAAAAACTAAAAATAGAATTACCATATGATCCAGTGATCCCACTACTGGGCATATACCCTGAGAAAACCATGATTCAAAAGGACACATGTACCCCAATGTTCACTGCAGCTCTATTTACAATAGCCAGGTCATGGAAGCAACCTAAATGCCCATTGACAGACGAATGGATAAAGAAGATGTGGTACATATATACAATGGAATATTACTCAGCCATAAAAAGGAAAGAAATCGGGTCATTTGTAGAGACATGGATGGACCTAGAGACTGTCATACAGAGTGAACCGAGTCAGAAATAGAAAAACAAATATCGTACATTAACGCATATATGTGGAATCTAGAAAAATGGTACAGACGAAATGGTTTTCAAGGCAGAAATAGAGATACAGATGTAGAGAACAAACATATGGACACTAAGGGGGGAAAGTGGTGGGGCGGGGGGGTGGGGAGTGATGGTGGTGGGATGAATTGGGAGATTGGGATTGACATAAATACACTAATATGTGTAAAATAGATAACTAATAAGAAACAGCTGTATAAAAAAAATTAAAATTTAAATAAAAGATAAAATGACATTGTACAGATCCCAAAGGAAACGCTGGCCTTCCAGGTGGCACCAAGAGTGGATTTGCAGGAGGTCCCAGCTCAGTCTCCATCTGCAGCCTCTGAGGCCTGGGGTCCTGGCTGCGCTTCGCCACCAAGATGCTGGGGGACCCCGCTGCTCCCGCTCTGGGGCTCTCTGGGGAGCCTGCTCTTCCCAGGAGCCCATGTCTGTGCATTAAATACAGCCAGGCACATGGGAATTTTCCCGAACACAAGGCTAGCAAGGCCCCTGGCGGGAGATGGTGTTTAGACTTCCCCTGACTCACACTTTCCTGTTTATTTCCCATCCCCGCTCAACTGAATTATCCTGTGAAAGCCAGGTGCGGCCGCAAGGACATTCGCAAATTGGCCACAGAGCGGCGGTGAAGGGCAGCACCAAGCCGCCGGCCCAGGGCCAGCCTCATTTTCTGACCCCAGGGCTCCCCTCGCTGGGGCAAACTTCTCATTCTTCTCCTCTCCCTGTGTTCCTTTGTTTCTATCCACAAGTTGTGGAAATCACTGGCCAAAAACATTCTCCTGGAGCTGGAAGAATAAGTACCTCCTGTGCATTTTGAATCTGCTGTGACTCGCCAGAACTTCACAGCAAGGCGTGCTCAGCGTAAAGCAGCGTTTTGCCAAAGTGCAGCCACCCCACGAGAAAACAGCAGCCACCCTCAGCAGTTCCTAGGGCAAGGCTGCCATCAGCTCCTGCAGCCCCTGCACCCAGAGACTTGCTTCCTAAAGGCAGCCGGTCTCTACCTGCATTGCCAACTGCACTTGGCTGTGGGGCAAATTCCTGCCCGCAAGACAGAGGGTCCATTATTCCACAGGCTCGCTGTTCCCCAGGTATGGGGAAGCGCACAGGCATTTGTTTTTATCTTTCATTCTACTTTGCGAAGCACAGGCTATCTTTACAGAGACCTGAACCTCATTCATTTCCTGCAAAGCACAGAAGAGAAATTCCACTCCTTGGCAGGCTCCTGTGCTCCTGCCTCAAGCATGAGTGGGGTTAAGAGAACACTAAGCTCTGTAGTCCTGATGGAAAGCCCCAGCCTGTGTCATCTTGACACTGCCCCAGCCCTGTATGCTCCCTGAGTGCACCACACCCCTCCAAGTCCCATGCCTTCACTGGTAAATGGAGTCAATAGGAACTGCAGGGGCTTCCCACTTCTGCCATTTAATTAACTATGCAACCTCAAAAAACAAAAACCAGATTTTCTGGGGCTTTCATCTTTCGTTTGTAAAATGACGACCCTGGATTATTAAACTAAGATGAAGTATACAAAGTCTAACGCTAAAAATTAATATGAGTAACACAAGTAAATAACAGGGTTTTTTGTTTGTTTTTGTTCAGAAGAGCTAGGACAATGTCTGAACCCAATCTGCTCTGGTTATCGTCTGCAACAGAGGAAACAAAAACAGGACACCTCCCCACGTCCCTCTCTTTTCTTCTTCAAGCAAGGCATCTGCTCATTTATAGGAGGCAGAATTCAGCTGTCTTCTGCAGAGGCCAGACCCTGAAGCCTTCTGTGGGTTGACCCTGTTTCTGTCCCCTGTTTTTCCTGACCACAAACGTCTGAAAAACACAGGTACCGACTCAGAACCTTGAGATGGCAGGTTAAGCATATGAAACACCAGCATAATTTGCAAAAAGGTCTAAATCTTTATGGCCTGTACCTTTTGTTAAGGGGCTAGGAGGAAGAAAAAAAGCACAGCAAGATAGAAAGGGAATATCCAATGTGAAAAAACAAATGACAAGTGAAGGCGGAAGGAGAGAATCCTGCTTTTCCTAAAAGCTTCTTCAAAGACAAGGCTATGCCAAACTCTTGCCAAACCCCTCCACCCTTTCATGTGGTGGTAGAGAAAACAGCCCTGTGTTTCTGGCTTTCCTTACCAGTCATGGCGGTGTTGGCCACCTTGTACCTCTTCTTCCTGCAGCCATTCATGTCCTCCCCTGGACTGCCAGACAGTGGAGTGGGGCTCACACCCCAACCGTCCACAGTTCTGAAACTGTGGAGGAGGTTCCCTAAGAAATGAGGCTCATTCTGTAATCCGGCCCTTGCTATTCCTTATACCAGGAATATCCACAGGCACTGCTAGTCTCTTGTTTGAGTGACTAACCCCAGCCAGTTCTGAATGTGCCCAGCCCCAAAGACCGGTTGGACTTGCTGCTCCTTCAGCAGGTAACTCCTCAAGGCTTGATGTTAAATCAACAGAGTTTCTGAGCAGTTTGTGTGTTTACAAATCAAGATCAAATTAACATCCAGATGCAGGGGTATGTGTTCAGGAGTATAAACATACACACATGCAGGAATAAAAATTAGAAACTACCTTTCGAAGCTTACCCAGAGATCTTTCTTTCGTCTGGTTGGTCGACCTCACCACTGGAAGGCTCGCTCGAGTCCGGCTGCCTCTGGAAAAAGGACTTGGAGTTTCTCCCTCAGACATGGCTTCCAAAGAATCTCCAGATGCCTCTGATAAATGCTCTACTGGGTCACCCAAGTTGGGAGGCTGAGGACTGTGAGACAGTTTGGGGCTTCTTGTCTGCAAAAGGCATTTGAAAGAAAGTGGAAAATAGCCTATTATTAATTATGCTGAAAATATTTTTAATGCCATCAAGGTCTACTAATCTGGAAAAACAACATGGCAACGAGAAAAAGTCCATCGGAAGGACTAGATACAAAAATAAAGACAGAGTGGTTCAAAGTATCAGTTGTGAAAGTTAGTGAGAGAAAAAAGTCCCTGAGTATTCCACTAAGATTTTTATCACTGGACATCTACTGTGCATAGGCCATTCCAAGCCAGGCATTGAGGACAAGCCACGTTACAGGAAAGAACGATGGCAAATCAATTCCTTTGGCCAAATTCTAGTGGTTGTTACAATCACAGCAGATGGGACTGTGCACGTTTTTATCACCTAACACGGATGATGCACCCACACCAGAGTAAACTGAACACACCCAGTTCTTTAAACTCTTCTATTAAGACTGTTTCCAAAATCAGTAAAATATGATTGTGAGGGAGATATTTCTATCACAGTTGATTTTTTTCTTTTGAGGCAGAAATCCCATAATTTGGATTATGTCTAGTTTTGGTTATTACTTACCTCGCCAATCAACAGACGGTATCTATAATAACTTAAACACACACAATACAAAATTTAATTTCTCTCTTGGTTATCTAAACTGTGATGGCAAGGGACTGAATGTGTAAAACACTCATAATCTTTGTTGGTCAATAACATTCCTTGAACATATACTGAGCACTGTGGGCGATTCAGAGACAGACAGACGTCATGTTGCCTGATGTGAATGGGTTTCAAAACTAATTGGTGAAATGAATGCAGGACAACAAATAACACAAGATAATGTATAATTAAGTTTAAATCTCGAACTGTGTGGTACGTCCATTCACCCTTTCAACAGACACCTATTGAGTGCCTACTGTGTTCCAGGCACCTGCTAGGTACACGCTAGCACATGCCAGGTACTGGGAACAGAACGACAGACAAAAGAGACATGATCCTGCCCTCATGGTGCTTACAGTCGAGTCAGGGGACAGACACTGAAGACATTGACAGTGTGTAACCCAGGCTGGGGAGGGGGTGTATGTGGGTGGAAAGTTGGAAAAGCAAGTAAACTGTGACCTCAAGGACGTGAGAAGTTGGGAGGAGGGGGCAAGCCAGCGGGTGTGGTGAAAAGAAAAAGGCATTCCAGGTGGAAGGGACAGCATGTGCAAAGTCCCCGAGGCAGAAAGAAGTGGCAAGTACTGGAGACATGGTGGGACCGGAGACCAGAAGAGCCCAGATCTCATGGAGCCTTAGCGTCAAGGGGAGAATTTTCAATGTGACTCTAAGGTACCAGAATGCCACTGAGGTATTTGAGGCAGGGAGAAGGGGGAGGTGGCCAGGATCAGATACATTTTTCATAAGATCATTTGGGCTATTGTGTGGAGGCTGGAGATTATACGTGTAGAAGGTCAAAGAAAGGGAGTCAGTGAAACTGGGGGGCTTAGGATGAATGAATGCACGATCTCACTTTCCCCCTCCCAAAGCCGGCCCCTGCTTTCATTACAATTCCAGGCAAACTGATGTGAATTAATCAGCAGGTGAGTTTTCTCTAAGATGCCAAAGGTGCTGATGGGCTGGGCGTGGGACACAGGCAGTCCCCAGGAGCCAGGTTTTTTTTTTTTGGGGGGGGTGGTTTGCATTCCTTAATGTCCTCTTAAGTCTTCCTAAGGATGCATTTTGAAGTTAAAAACACCAAAGCACTTAACTGTCAAGGTAGGACCCGCTTTGCGGGTGTACAAGCGACCCAGCATTTAAAAGTGCTCTGGGCTTGGTTTCATGCTCTGCTGTGGCCGTCTTGAAACCCTTAATAATTTTTTGGAACAAGATACACTAAGAATTATATATAGCCGGTCCTGCCTCAAGGCTTCAGCTACAGAACTCTTTCAGGGATGCCCCAGGTGTGCCTGATGTTCTAGGGGAGCCCTCTGAGGATGCGATGGTCAGTTCCTTTCCCTTTTCTTGCTAAAAGTACCAGGAGACCCCTCTTGGCAGACGCACTACTGCTTTATCTAGACACCCACCCCTGCTACACTTCTTAGGATGTTTCCACAGAAGAAAACAGGAGTAAGGTCAGAACATAGCCCCCTGTGCCCCCTTCATCGCGGTGGCCAGCCTCGGTGTTCCACAGGAAACTCTCCGCTCAGATGACATGCCCACATCATGGCCAGAAAGGACACCCATGAACAGTTAACTTGTCTCTTTGCTTTGGGTTAATGTTTCCGTGCAAGGCCCCGAAGTGGTTTATTTTTCATAAAGTCTGCTTGTGTTACAAAGATTGGGATCTGGCTTTGGCACTCTTTAAGAGTATTGCTAGACTTAAAAAAAAAAAAAAAACCAACCCTAAATCACTGCCCAGCTCACCAAGAGTTATGTAAATTCACATGGTCTTCAGTGAGGTAGATAGCTGGTTACTATTCTCAGCAGAATATCAAACTCAAATGTCCTCATCCCTGACTTAAAAAAAAAAAAGAAAGAAAATACATTCAGCTTAGCAAAGTAGCCAAGAAATAATATTACTTGAAGCAACGTGGCTACAATGACAACCTCTGGTGTTTGGTCATCTTTGCAGCCCATGGAAGACACAATGCATTTGATGAGTTGTCATTTTCCATTGCAAAAGGCAATAATCCTTGAAGAAAATCAAAATCAAATTTCTATTTCTTGTTCAGGGTCATCGTGGTTGGAGTATGTATAAAAATAAAGATATAAGGGCTCAGTCCTTTTTTGTTTTTTTTTAAGCTTCCTAAACACAGCTATTCAGTTCCAAATATAAACGCCTGCTCTCGTTATTATGTCATTCACTTTCTCATTGCAAACTATCACTGCATATTAGCAATCTTCTCACACCGTGCTCTCCCCTCAGATGCCAGCTCGATGCTGAGACATCATTTAGGGAAGAGAAAAGACAATGAAAATTGCTGACACTGGTGTCAGATACCCTATGATTTGACGTATTAAAAAAAAAAAAAAGTCAAAAAGCATTTGAAACAGGGACTTGGTACTCAGCCCGGTGCCAGTCTCGGGAGGTTAAAAGTGCTGTGTGTGGTTCTTGAGCTCATAACGCATTTAAGGTATATTTTGGGGCCAAGGATAATATACGTGTAACAGTTGGACAAGAGGCACTAAGAGATGTGTCACTGTGACAGCACAGGGCAGAACGGGGTTTGGGGGATAAGTGCTGACATTAAAGGATGGGTTGGGAGAGGACGGAGAGCAGAGGTGAGAGGCGCTAGGGATGGTCTGAGTGAAGTCACCCACAGAGGTTCTCAGGTCTGTGTGCACTCGGGGGCACATGGGAGGAGGGAGTGGGACAGCTGGTGGCCTCTAAAGGAGTTGTCCCCCCAGTGCGCACTCTGAGGTCCTTCTCTGCTCTCTCAAATGAGCTAACAGACGCACCGTCCAGAAGCAGCTGAGTACCAAGTCGTCTTTTCGTACAGGCAACCCCCTCTCCAGTGACAGTGAATACATGACAAAGTTCCCCTTTTCTTATTTGACTTGACACTTAGCCATCTTTGAAAGGGTTCTGGCCCTCAAACAATGGCCCCCTCTCTGCGGAATTCCTCCCTGCCCATATGGATAAGTTCCTGATGTCCGATGTCCCACATCCAGGGTAAATACAGATTGTAGCATCCTTGGACCGTTCTGCTTTGCACCTGTTGTCCCAGTGTAAATATTAGTAGTAACTCCCTTCCACTCTCAAAGGTATCCTGGTTTGAGTGATGCAGTGTACGGTCACCCACTCCCAGCCCAGTCGCAGCTGACTGGACCAAGCAGTAGCCACCTGATCCTGGCTGGACCAATCACATGCTCTTCCTGGAAATGGAGCCCTGGGACAAAGAAGCTCTTCAGTCTGTATCCACTGAGAACTTAAAACGTGAGGTCATTTCAAGCTGTGGCTGACACGCACAAGGGAATGTGAAACAGACAGAGAAGAGTACAGAGAAAGGATGAAGCAGATCTGTATAGAAAAAGGGAGACAAGAGACCCCCATGGCTCCAATGGGAGACCCTAAAAGACAAAACAGCTATCTGGGTCCCTAGGCATGCCAGCTCCTGAGTCCAGTACACTGTGAGGTCTTTCCGAATTATTCCTTCCAACTAATCCCATTCTTCTGCTTAAACCAGTTTGAGGTGACTCTGTGTCTTCCAAGCAAACCATCACAGACAAAGACCAATTCTAACAGCTCCCCTGCCTGGGCAGCTATGAGGCTCACAGGTTTATAACATTGGTAATAACTGTGGAGAAAGTTAAACTCTCTGGAGCATTTGTTCTCATTATTTTGTATTTCACAAATTAAACATTCTTTTAAAAATTATGGGGGAGGGCACAACACAGGGTTACTAGGATTTTATTTTGCAAAGTAAGGGGCATCCAAACATGCTCTCTCTCTTGAAATTTTCCCTCTGTATGGCACCATGTTGCCACGAGAAAGGAAAGATATTTTAATACCAAAAAAATGGGAGGCAGGATACTCACACAATTCAGATTTGGCTTAAGAAAAAAGTCTCTCTGTTGGGAGCTACTGTTCTCATTCTGGCTCAGGAGAAGCCATGCAGCATCTACAGCATGGTGTTTGGAGCCCCTGCCCCAAGCTTCTCGGAGGAGAGCTGCCCCTAACTGGGAAGATTCAGGAAGCAGAGAATGGTGGAAACGCTCTCTGAGCCACCCAGGCAGGACTCCAGGGCCTGGAAAGCTGGATTTCAGCGCTTCACGGACACCCATGACCACCTCCCTCTGTTTCCATCACAACCTTCTAGATGTTTCCCTAAATCATCAGGTGATCCCAAACCTACCACCCAAACAGGAAGTCCTTTGGGGTCATGCAGGAAGGGGCAGTCTGTGTAACCAGGCCACCTGAACCCCACTGATCCTTTCTCATCTTTACTTCTTCAAAAAGGGCTTTCAATCACCAAGGGATGCTGGGGTAAGAGGCTTCAGGCAGATCCCTCCTCTGCGTCATCCGTAACATGTGCAGACCGGTTCTCTAGGAAGACCGTCTTCCTAGTGAAGGGGTGTGGGGAGAGAGAAAGGAACTCACAGATTCAGTGCCTGCTGCACTGTGATTGATTGTGTGGTCATCTCATTTAACCCTCACTGCCACTTCATAATACTGGCTACACTGAGGAGACAAATCGTGGAAGCAACTTGCCCGAAAATTCTAGCTAGTGGAGGAACTGGGACCAAGTCTGCAGGATTCCAGAGCTGACAGGGGTAAAGTCATTTAACCAGGAGTCTGTCGGCCACCTTGCACCAATATTGGGCAACGTACAATCTCACTAAGTCATAGTTTCCTCTTCTGTAAGACCAGAGGTTGACTGGTTGGTAGTTAGTCCTTTCAGGACTAAAATTTCATCACTCCAAGATACACACCACAAAGAAGAAGAAAAATCATGTCACCCAGAAAACTTCAGCTTACTGAGATTCCTTCAAATGATTTTCCCCAAATGATTTCCCCTATTGCATCTGCTCTACAGAAATATGTAGCTAGCTAGCACCAAGATCCAGGTTCCTGCATTTATGTCAAGTGCACGCAACACAGTTGCAGGGCATTAATTTTTAAAAGGCTGCCATACGTGCGTTTTAAGGTCATGAACAAATATTGGCTGATGTGTTCACCATGAGGAGTACGCTCTGCTAGGAGATCAAATTGTTCTTATTATACGCAATGTTGTATTTGGGGACTAAAAGCAAAGAGAAAAGAAAATTAGGGCTGGAGGCATGGATGATGTTTCGTCATTCCCATTTTTCAGACCCTGTAAACTCTAACCTGAAATGCCAAGGTCCAGAAAATAAAGCCTGCAAATGTACCTTTAGGTAAGATGCTAACTGTTGGCAACAGTGGGGTGTCTGATCAGCCAGGGCGCACACTTCGCGTCAGATTATGTTCTATTTTAAAAAGAAAACCCAAAGTTGCCTTACTGGAATTTTACTTCATTTTAATGAATGCCCAATTTCCACAGAGAGTTCAGAAACAGAGTAAAGCTTCCCACATGCAAATGCAAATGTATTCAGAATGACTCATTACCCTAATACTCACTAATTGACATGGTTAATTTAATCATGACATTCAGACACTTTCACCCCATTTCTTGCGCTTGGGAAGCTTTCAACTCAAAATCCAGTCAAAATTGTGACGTCAACTGAAGAGATTTTTCTAGGTGTTATGCACTCTTATGAAAGATAAAAGGAGCAAAATATTTGAAGTTCACGAACACTGGAAGATCCCCAGACTTTAGTTTTCTTTACCATCCCTGCTTTGCACTCCTCTAACCTCAGGAGAACGGACAAATCGCCGCTATGGAAGGTTTAAGCTTTGAAATGTGCTCAGAGTCCTTTTTAGAACCACAATGCAGTGCTTTCGCTCCCTTCTCCGGCCCTCCTTGTTTCCAAAGTCTACGGCCTCTGCTGGGTTTGGGTCTGGGGATGCGAAGACCAAGAGCTCCCACAGGGGCTTCCATCCTTACATAAACCCATCCAGGTGGCCGCAGCAGCTGAGGACCTGCCATTCTCAGGTGCATCCGGGGACCCACACCCTGGGGTGCTTCTAAAGCAGCGGGACCGGGTCTCCCCACAGCTCTTTGGCTACTTCTCACAACTTCCGTGGCTGATGGCCACAGTGACGAAACCTGAGCCAACATCTCCTCGGGGCCAGTCTTAGCCTGATGGCCGATCTGGGGAACAGACCGAGGACATCCCGGTTCTAGAGCATGACAGATCGATGTGAGAAGTGGAACACAAGTGTAGGAGAGAACTGTACTTAGTTTTGTAACAAATGTATAATTTTTGCGGGGGGGGGGCCTGGTGCTAATGACTCGGAGGACAAGAAATCAGCTTTTGTTTTTAATAGAAAACTTGGGTGCAAGCACAAAAGGGTCCTGCTGGTAACGCACACACACACACACACACACGATACAGTGTTGAATGTGTACCTGGGTGCTTCTTGGGAGTAGTTTGTGGACACATGCCAGGTTCACCGGTAACCAGGTATTTCTGGGTCTTAACACAAGAAGGACATATATGCACACACACCTCCCATTCTAATACCAACTTCCAACTGTGCATATCTGAGATTCTCATAAAGACGGACTTAGGTTTATCTCTGCAAATCAGTATTTCCCTTCCCCAGCTTGGACAAAGGGGATACATTTTTCTCTAGGATTTATTTCGATGAATTATCCTTGATAAACTCAGTTTATACCCTGTTTCTTCAAGGGTAATATTTCAACCCCTTCCTCCCTCTTTCCACCAAAAGGGTACCCAGACATTTTTCATGATTTTCACCTGTGAAAACAGAAAAGATGTTTGGTCTGGACTAAAATCAGACGATTCAGCAGCTGAGCAAAGTACAGCTGTGTCTTTTGCTTCCCCATTTTTCCTTCACTGTGCCTATTAGTTCATTAACAGATCAGAAAGATGAAAAGGCCGTGAGGCTGGGGAGTCAGCTCCCCTCGCCTCCCCGGCCAGAGCCGGCCACAGGCATCCCTGCGGCGAGGCAGGCGCTGCACAGAGCCGAGTGAGACAAGCAGGATCCCTCTGCCAACGCGCTCTCACCATGCAAAGCCCCCTCCCGCAGAAGCCAAGAAACGCATGACAAGGACACCTCTGTTCAGACAAGGATGCTTCCTCATTATTTCAAGAAGCATCACACGACACAGACGCTCTCTTTCGAGGTATCTGTGCGTCAGACGACTCTTCTGAGATATTATCAACTTATCTTGTCCTCATGGCTGTCAGCAACAAACACGATGGAACATCTACCCCCATCCCCAAGTTCCTGGGGAAACGGCCAAGCCTTTGTGTTCCAAGGTCTTCCCAGGTGGAAGGGCTGTGATCAGTGTCTCAGTGCTACAGAGGTCACCCCAAAGGCTCCCTCCCTAGATTGGGCTCAGGGGGTAAAGGCGTTTGGAAGATGGGTCTGGGGTTGCCCACCCCCGACCCCCCCAGTGTGAGAGGAGAAAGGCTGCTAATTGGGCAGGAAGAGGGGGGCTGAGTGACTTTGCAGGGCCGGGAAGAGGACGCTGGCTTTGTTGGTGGTGGTGGTGGTGAGGATACTCTTCAAACTCTGGAGGCCTGGATTCCATTTACAAGGAGTGGCCCCGGCTGGAGGAGGGGTGTGTGGTGTGCTCAGAGTGGCTGAAGGGTGTGTCTTGGCTTAGCCTGGCAGACAGCCCCGCGAGCCCACCTGCAAACAGACCACTAGGAGGCCATGTGCTGAGTTCCAGGAGACCCAGAAACCTTACCCAGTTCTATCAGACTAGATGCGATCCCTAGGATTTCTTTATGACCCCAAGTGACGAGAATACATTTCTCAATAACTGCTGAAGCCAAGCCAGATTAATTTGATATACAAAAATGAAGAAAAGTGTTACTTACTACAGTTGAGGGTCAGGGGACAAATCTGTACATATTACATCTTTAATAGAATAGATAAATCTAGAAACTTAGAAGGCTGGTTAACAAGTTGCAATGGAGCCACACTATGGAATGCAGTCATAATCAGGGTGTTTTTAAGAACCTTTTCTTCATAATCTAAGAAATGGAAGGAATACACCCAAATACTAACCTTGTTTCTTTTACACAGCAGTATTATGAGTAATATACCTTCGTCTTTATTTCTCCAAAACGAGGATAATATTGCTTTTGCAAATCAGAGATTTACTGTGTAAGCATGATATTTTTAAAGAGTGGGTCAGGGGAAGGGAAGACTCTCTCACAAAACATTTAGAATCCAGAAGGATTCTTGTCTGTGGTGACCGGAAGATACCCATGCCCACCTGGGCCTCTCATGTGTTATTTCCCACAATTAGATTCCAGGTAAAAGGTTTGTCCTCATAGATGGCCCCTGAAATGAGGACACAAATTCACGGGGAAAACACGGGAACAAAGACACATTTCCATGTTCATGCCATGCAAAATTCTGCAGGAACCCGAAACCGCATAGACTTCCACTTTCAAGAAAAATGATTAAGAAAGAAGAGCCCAAAGCCATCCATTCAATTTTTTGGACATGCAGGTCACGCACTTCACCTTTTAAGGAGACAGACTCTCCTATCCAGAGCTCTGACACCCTTACAGTAACTGCATTTTAAGGCTTTTACAATTTGACTCCAGGTAAATTTGGAACTTTAGCGATTTTCTACCATCTCCTGGATATTTTCTACTTTTCAACCCCTTCATAATGTGTAGATGATGTGATTCTTCTTCTTTTTTTCCTTTAAGAGGTTCAGCTGTGCCTGGAGAAGAGGCCAAAGTGGGTTGACCCACAGATAAGGTGTAGCCTCTCCCACTTCCAGGATGTCTGGATGTCAACCTGCCACCTGCCTGCCTGGTGGTCTACCTGGGATGTGACATAGACTCGCTTCTGATATAACACCTTGAATCGGCTGCTCTCTGACTTCCCTTCAAAGACAGAAAGAGATAAATCCTATTTAAAGATGATGAGGCTTGCCTCGCCATCATCTCTCTTCAGCATCCTTCCATCAAGTTAGAAACTTACACCGTCAGCAAGTTCCAAAACTGGATCTCATTAACTCAGCACCCCCCCCCCGCCACCCCTTTCAGACGCATGTTCCTACAATTATTATTTAGTGCTGTGCTTCATCTTGAAGGAGTTGATGTAAAATAAAAGGCCAGATGAAGAATACTGCTGTTTTCCTGTTGATCCTGTCTGTTACGTTGATGGATGTCCCTTTTCTGAAGGCATGAGCAAACAATGTTTCTTTTAGAATTTAAAACAAAGAAAATAATTCTGCCTTGTGAAGGAGTCATAAGTATTGCTTTGTCCTATAATGAGAAGTATATCAAATATATATAAAATACCGCAGGTATCAGAAAAGTCGAAGCTGAATTTAATGTTCGAGCTAATCAGAGTTGGCCATATTCATAACTTTCTCTCCTCCTCTTACGCGGTTTTCCCTTTCGATTTTTAGTTTAGCCACCCGAAGGTAGAAGTCTCTTTATTGTGAGCTGCCTTAAGTCAGTCAATCCGTTTCTTTCTCTTTCCTTTTACTCGTGAACCAAGACGGTGTGCATTATAAACAAACAAACAAACAGTTTCCGAGGCTTTGGCTCCTACCGTCCGCATTGGGAGGGGCCTGAGCAAGGTAGCAGGTGCCTTTGCCACTCAGAGTGCCTGGAATGCACTTAAAAGGCTTCGGGATAATAGGTGTCCGCGTGAGGATGTGTTATTACAGAGATGAAAGGAAAGGGGCCTGCTTGCAGGCTTTGAAATTTCAAGTGAAATACAACCAGCATCCCACTTAGTGCTAAGTACGCACCTCAGAAGGCCTCCTTACAAAAGCCATCACTGAGCTCATCTCTGCAGCCCAGACTTCAGTTTGGAGAGGATGTGGGACCCCAGGCCCAGGGGTGACGCCCCTAGAGCTTAACTGCATTGTTGTGAAACCAGAGAGGTTTCCCCGATAGCAGAGGCCCCCCCTTCCTCAGCATGTCCTGGGAGATTTGAAGATGTCCATCCTCACAGTGAAGAAGGAGCTGGCCTTCAGTATCAGCGGGGATACTGTGGTCCCCGAGGTCACCAAGCTTCAGTGCTTGAGGCCAGACCCTATCCGGACATCTTGGGAGTAGAAGCT
Source organism: Phocoena sinus (assembly GCF_008692025.1). Lineage (NCBI taxonomy): Eukaryota > Metazoa > Chordata > Mammalia > Artiodactyla > Phocoenidae > Phocoena > Phocoena sinus. Next base: position 11,490,956 of record NC_045764.1, read on the forward strand.
GCTGCTGGTTTTCAAACTCTCGTTTCTAAACACACACAGCCCACTACCACCACCAACTGCCCTCCCAATTTCCCTGCATTGATTTTCAAATGAAAAAAACCTTGTGAAAATTCCGACGAGCTTTTCAGGTCAAAGGTTCTTTTTCCATCTAGTTCTGCTATAAGAAAGAATACCAGAGTCTGGAGAGATGGAAAGAGAACGAGATTTAGAATGAGAGGACTCTATTATCACACTGTTCTTGCAGAAAGCAGACTCCAATCCTGCCACGCACTGGCAGTGCGACCCCATAGGGAAGCTCTTTGAACCTTAGTTCTCACTTTTATTAAAGAAAAGATCTGGGCTTCCCTGGTGGCGCAGTGGTTGAGAGTCCGCCTGCCGATGCAGGGGACGCGGGTTCGTGCCCCGGTCCGGGAGGATCCCACATGCCGCGGAGCAGCTGGGCCCGTGGGCCGTGGCCGCTGAGCCTGCGCATCCGGAGCCTGTGCTCCGCAACGGGAGAGGCCACAACAGTGAGAGGCCCGCGTACCGCAAAAAAAAAAAAAAAAAAAAAAAAAAAAAATCTGAGTATCTGCTTGATATGATTGTGGTGAGGAGTCACTAAGGAAAAAATGCACAGGAATTTGTCAACAATAAATGATGGGAAGCATTCAGCTGCTCTATGTAGTACATTCTCGTAGGGGTGGTTCTACATGGCTTGGCTCCCTGCTGTGCTCGGAAGGTCCCATGGTTTGTGGGGTCCTGTGTGAGAGGAGAGGATACACCCAACCTCTTACTGCCACCACCTTGCCTGAAGTCGGTAAATGATTACTTCCAACTTCAAAATAGAGATTGTGACATCCTTAGAGGCTCTGGGAGTCACTCTTTATCAAAGAGAAGAAAGGAAATCTTCAATTTCCCACCTGAACTTTCATCCCACTCCTCCAAAAAACACCATTGTCACTGTAACTTGTGTTTAAAGCCTTACAAAAAAAGAGCTCTTGAAAAATTCTCACATATTCCATTATTTGCTGATATGTCAAAAAATAAAAGTTAGCAATGAGAATTTGTTTCAGGCTTTAAGAAAAAAAGAACAGTGAGAGGGACCCCAAACTCTGTAGAAAACCCTACATCACGATGTCAAGTCTCTGCTCTGAAAGTAGAAAGGAGTAGTTAATGGCAGCATGTAAAGTTGTGGGGAAGAGCTCTCCGTGCTTCCTTTTCTGCATTTCTATTCGGTGCACAATATGTGCGCAAGGAAATCATAAAGACAGCTCTATTTTGCATGAATTACAGAGCTGTGAAAACAATTAAGAACTCGTGGAAAAAATGAACGGTGAACACCTCATCAGAACTGAGCTGGTGTAGAGTAGGACCATGGGTCTCTGTAGTATGTGTCCCCCAACTTTTCCTTCTATGTCTATTCGTTTGGGCAGGAACTTTCTAATTTGAGCTTGTGACTTTAGACAAGATCAAAGAGAATGATTATAAGAAAAGGAAGGTGAAGAGGTCATTGAAGACTGACCGAATGGCCAGGAAGTCACAGATGCACTAAAGCCAGACCGCTGGATGCTTCCTGAGCACAGTGTGTTTTGGGCCTCACAGTAAAGACCAAATGGTTCTCATCTGGGCAAGCTCCGGAGACAATAAAGAAACAGGCCACGTTTGGGGGACAAAAAGGATACGGGTGGCCATGTGCCAATGGGTCAGTTGGTACAGGTATCCAATGCCAAGCCAGGTGTCCAAGTACTGGACACTCTCCACCCCCTTCCAGGTGTAACATTCTAAACTGACCTATTATGAAATAGGGGACATTGAGGGTTATGGGGAAATAAATAATATATTGAAACTGACTCTGGGGCCTGACTGCCTGGAGTCCCAACTCTAACTTACCTGTTATGTGGCCCTGGGCAAGGTATTGAACTTCCCTGTGCCTCAGTTTCTTCATTTATAAGATGGGGACCATAGGATGCCTACCCCATGGGGCTGGCGTGAGAGGTTAATGCTTGCAAAGCACTTAGAACAGTGCTTGGCGCCTAGTAAACTTTATATAAATATGTCTGTTCCTATCATTTTTATTATTAAGATGTGTGCCCATGAAATGGTCTGGACCCCATACTGGGTGTTTGGGAGCCAAGCGAAAGAAGAGTCCCAGAGCTCTGAGGCTGTTAGAAGGATAGCTTTCTGTTTCAGCTCCAGAACCTTTCTGCCTTGAGAAAGCTGCTGGGGCCAGAGCCCCACTTTTCAGAGGACTGTGCAGAGATCTCCGAATTGCCGTCGCGTTACTGCCGATCCCACAACTCAAACTGGAAAAGTTGATGACAGATTTCGAAGCAAGCATGCGATTAGTGTTCATTTTTAATATTCACTCTCATGATTTAAAAAACAATGCACAAGTTTGGGAATGCTGCAAGCATTTGGCTCTGAGAGGTTTAAACCCAGGCTCAGGGTAGACGGGGTCAGGAACAGGCTGACGCCAATTAGAATGCCACACGCAGCTGAGTGAAAAGGCAGGCGGCGAGGTGAGACTCAATGCAGAGAAGAAAAGGTAAAGTACTAACTCGCTGAGATGATTCAATTTTCATCAAGTACCTTTGAATGTCAAGTTCTGCCTGAAGAGAGGTCAGCATGTGCTGCAAAGCCTGTGTATCAGGAGAAAAAGAGAGAAAAAAAAATAGAAAAGAAAAAGGGTGAAAACAGGAACAGAAAAAGAACAGTTGGCCTAAAGAAATCATCTATTTGTTCATGATGACAATGCAGCTCCGTGAAGCCCTCTCCCCTGACAAAGAAAGACAGAAAGGTGGCAGTTCCATCCTTAGGATCTAGAGAGAGATGGTGAAAGCCAGCCCTGACTAGCAGTGAGTTTTCCCCGACATGTCTTACAGCGGGGCCCTTCTAAATTCACCTGGTCATTTGAGAATATGTCACACTGGCTTGTTGTCCTTGACGGTGTCTCAGGGTTGCAGGTGGGTGACCAGAGCCAGAATGAAATACCTTCCTCAGTCAGAATGCAGTCTGGTGGTGAGCCCCAGCCTGCCATCTTGATTGGCACTGGCCACTGGGCTGCTCTATGAAGACAAGAGTGCAGGACTTTTTGTGCCTGGGCTGTGCCACACCAGATGACAAGGCTTCTTCACGAGAAGATCCAAGGTGAATACTTACAGGAACAGCAGATCAGAATTATAGTTCAGGGAACAAATTCTGACATCTGAACCTGGCTGACCCTGGAGGATGTCTTCCACTTACTATGCTTACTGTACCAGTATTTAAACATTTCAATTCTTATTGATCCACCGACTAACTTTCGGATAACTTAATTTTTTTAAAAAAAACATGATGGAAAGATGGTTTTGTGTTTTAAAAAATGAAAACTTCATAATCCTCGTGCAAGAAGAATGACTTACTCTTGCATCCAAAATCAGCCATGAGAATGAAAGGCAGGGTCTCAAAGAGATATCTCTACCACCACGTTCATGGTGGCATTATTTACAATAGCCAAAAGGCGGAAGCAGCCCAAATGTCCATCAACAGATGAACGGATAAACAAAGTGTGGTCTATACACACTGAAAGGCATTCAGCCTTGAAAAGGAATTCTGTTACATGCTACAACATTGATTAACCTTTAGAACATAATACAAAGTGGAAGAAGCCGGTCACAAAAAGACAAATACTGCATGAGTTCACTTACGTGAGGTATGTACAGTAGTCAATTCATAGAAATAGAAAGTAGGACGGTGGTCACCAGGGGCTGGGGAAGGGGGATTGGGGAAGAGCTGTTTAATGCACGCAGAGCTTCAATTTAGCAAAATGAAGAGTTCTGGAGGTCGGCTGTACAATGACGTGAACGTACTTAACGCTACTGAACACTTAAAAATGGTTAAGGTGCTAAATTGTAAGTCATGTATACTTTTCCACAATTCAAAAGAAAGAGGCAAAAAAGAGAAAAAAATCAGCCAATGAGGTGTCACGGTTTGGCAGCTCACTTCATAAGTTACTGCGTACGCACACAGATATGTCCATATGGATAACCAGCACACACAGAGCCCCTAAATACCATCATAACTGAATTATACAATATCCATGATTCATACACCATGACAGACTTCGATATAGATATGTACTATGCGTGTATTTCCTTTATTTCTGAATAATTCTGTATTATTTAGAACCTGGTCTCATACATATCAGACACAAATCTCCACAAGGAAAAGCACACTTGAATTCAAGACAGCTATCTCCAAAAGCCAAAAGACAGATCTCCAGACAAGAACAGTACTAAAATAGTCTACCCAGAATGCACTTGAGGGTTAAAAAAAAAAAAGGAAAAGAGACTTTTAAGAGAATAGGGGAGTGACACCATTAGAAGTACTATTAGCTAAACTGACCTCATAAAAGCTCTTTTCGAGGTGAATATATTCTCCTTTGAAAGGTGAGGGTTGCTGTAGGGCCTCTGATTCTCCTGCTCCCAAGTTTATAGGTTTCCTCAACTATGAAAGAAATACCCCAATGTAGACCACAAATAATAACACCCTGTAGGTACATGATAAATAAAAGTGCAAGATGCAAACAGGATGATAGATTTGAAGAGCTGTTGTGGACAGACAAGGGGGAAAGAGGTACAGAAAATCACAGTTTCCATCTCAAGGAGACGGGGAATAAAATGGGCTGAGGGCAGAGGACCTGGGGGGACACAGCCCTGCACACAGGCGACAGAGAACGGAAGGGGCTGGAGGAGACCAGCGCCCCAACCGTGAGGCTGCCAGGAGGGGCGGAGACCCCCAACCTCTCTCTGCAAGGCGACTCTCAGCAGAGGAGCCTGCAACAAGCTTAGAAAAGCTGGACACGAGGGGACAAAGAAAGTCACTTACAGCAGCTGCTTTAGGTGAAGAGCACCTGAAATCCAAGGAAGAAAGGGCAAGAGAATCTCATAAATGGTCAAACGCTCCACGCTTGGAGCAAACCCGACCGTGGCTGCATCTTTCTTGCCTTCGCTGACGAAGGTCAAGCAAATGCAGAAGCTGGAGGAGTGTCCCTGGGTCAGAGCAGGAAGGACCCAGGGGTGCTGGGGTGGGGGAGTCCATCTCAGAAGATGCAATGGCTCCTACAGAGAAAGGGACTTCAGGCCACAGGAACATTAATCTCTACACTGATAGAAATTTTCTCAGGATTACAAAATGAAACTCAAGGGAAACTTTTTCACTTCTTGCCAGGCTCCATCTGCGTGGAAAATATTTTGAGCCCTACAGGTTTTGAGCCCGACAGTAAGAAAGCAGAGAAAGAAAACTGGATTTTATTAGGCCACTCACATACTCCCATTAAATCAAGTGGGTAGAACTTAGAAGCCTGATTTATGGATTTGACGATAAACTAGAAAATTGTTCTTAAAGAAAAGAAAAAAGACTGGGTGGGAAAGGAGTTGAGTGTCTGCAAGTCACTTCAGAGAATTATAATGATAATCAAGTACTTTATCAATATAGTGAGGTTGCATCAAGATCGAGGGAAATGTAACTGGAAAAAAACAACAGCTCGCCACCACAGGGAAACAGCTGGAGCGGCAAAAATAATAACGCTGTAAAAATGAAACAGAAGGACACTGTAATTACCTCAAAGACTCCCAATAAATCCAATGGCTATCCGAAGAGGAAAATGGCAGAGAAACTACAGATGTTGCTCTTATACTGAATGGTATTTGGAATGTCTTTGAAAGGCTAAGTGTAGCTGGAAGGAAAACAGGTTCAACAGTTTTTTTTTTCCTTAAGAATGAAAACAATGTTGATGAGCCCAAGAAGAGCTGATCAGGAATAGCAAATATTGGGCAAATGCCTAATACCCAGATGTGGCAGAGAGAACCAAAGATGAACAATAAACACAGTATTTATAACACTGATGGGGGATATTTATTTTCTTTGTTTGGCTGTGCCTGGGTTTTCTATAATAAAGAGTTATATAATAATAGAAAAATCAAAGAGTACGGACGGACAAAGGTGACAAAAGTGAAATGTAGGTCTCTAGCGAGCAACAATGAGAGAAAAACTGCAAAAAAGGTGGAGACTGCCAAATTCTTTGAACTCACAAAAAAGGTCTGGTTTTATTCAGAAACTGGGGATTTTTCTGATACCACTTTCCCTTTAGTCAACTTTTGACTACTTGGGAGTGGTTTAACCAGTCTGAAGATTAACTGTGGTTAAAGAAAATGCATTCAGGAACAAAATGAAAAGATCTAGTGAAAACATGTCTATATTAGGAGCTCCCTAGAGTTTGTAATTCCACGGTAATCACTGAGTTGTCCACCATATCTTCTAACATGAAGATCTAATTACCAGAGCATCAACTTAGATGCTTATTCATGTTTCTAAATTTATGGAAGCACATTTCCTCTTCCTCCTCTCTTACTGTCTTTATTTTACAAATAGAAAATTATCACTCTTAGTTTCCACTGAGTTCAAGATTCGAGGGATGCAAAGTGCTATTTTTTAATCACCTTTCTGAAAGCCTACTACTGTCTTCCTGCTTTTGAAGTCACGTGACATTGATTTATTTTCCTTAAGCCTGACCTTCCTTATCTGTAAGTGGGGACATTAATAGTATTTAAGTCTCAGGGTTGCTGTGAGGATTAACTGAGATTGAGGCATGTAAAACACAATGCACAATTCTTGGCACAGACTAAGAAGGCAAATGCTAGGAATTTGAGACTTTAAAAAAAAAAATTGCGTTGCCAAAAAGATGCCTTACTTAAACAAATAACCGGGCAATGAATGTCAAATGTCTTAAAATTTTGTACACCGTTTTGGTTCAGCCATTCCATTTCGAGCAATTAATCATAAGGAAATCTACAATAACTCACAAGAAAGCCGCACATGGTGCTGTGTTTGTGTATTGTAAGGTGTGCACACAATGGAACCAACCAAATCAAGCAATACTAAGAATGATGAAGTAGCCGACTCTAACAACACAGAATGAAGTCCACACATATAATCATGTTTGAAAAATGGCACGTTTGGTTTTCTTTTGAGTCTATCTGCCTAAAAAAATAAAAAAGATACATAACAAAATGTTAATCCACCTGGGTTGTGAGAGGGCAAATGATTCTTTTACTCTTTATCTGTTCTTTCTAACATTTCTAGAATTTACAAGTATTACTTTCGCAATAAAAAATACGAAATTATTTTTAAAAGTCACCTGGGATTTGGCATCAAATTATTTGCGCTTGCTTTTCTGATTCGCTTCTACCTCCAAAACACTTAGCGTTGAATATGAGTTGAATAGCTACAGATGAATTTAAAACAAAAGGAGAAAAAATATTTTATTCTTTTGAGAGCCTTAAAAATGAGAAGAGCAATAAGATTATATCCAAAGGCATTGCCTCTATATCACTTGTAATCTCGCCATTTTGTTTTCTCATGTTGATTAGTATCAGTCTCACCACAAGGGGGCGCCTTGAACTTAGCAAGTACGATCATACAGTCGCCAGCATGATGGAAGGAAGCAGCTGACGTCCCAAGCTTAGGAGGAAACAAGACGCGCTCCACACTGACTGCTTTTCGTCAGTCTTCACCCTCTTCAGTATACCTCACAGAGTCCCCTGTACAAACTCACTTTGGAGGTACGTAACCAGTCTTTGAAAGAAACCACAATGGGCTGACGGCTTGTGTAGCTGCTACCAATGACAGAAGGGAAAGAGAGCTGATTTCACACTAGTAGCCACTGTGACACAAAACTAAAGAGCCCAACAAAAGCAAATGTTGGGGAAACAGTCTTAGAAATAATTCTGTCCTAAAGACACAGAGTTCTATCAGTAACTTGGAGACCAAAGCAATTTCAGGTTATTTGGAGTAAAAAGAAAAAAAAAAGTTACTCAACTGAGAAACCCAAGTGTAATATAATTCTTCTTCTAAAAATGTTTAAAACATTAGAGATGGAATCAAATTAGGTGGACTTGTGAGGCTTTCTAAGTCATGCTAAGATTTATAATTGATACAAGAATGCAGTTGACCCTTGAACAACTTGGGGAGTTAGAGGCATTACACCTCCCACCCCCTGCATAGTTGAAAATCCGTGTACAACTTTTGACTCCCCAGAACTTAACTACTAATAGCCTACTGTTGACAGGAAGCCTCACTGTTACCATAAACAGTTGATTAACACATATTGTGTATGTCATATATATTATCTACATATATTTTATGCCTTTATGACGTACCTCTTTCTTAATTTGGGGGGATATTTCTAGGCTATGCGGTTCATTTGCAAGTTTTTTTCAAACTGTTGCAAATCTCAAAAAATTTTTCCAATATATTTATTGAAAAAAAATCCATGTATAAGTGGACCCACGCAGTTCAAACCCATGCTGCTCCTGGGTCAACCGTAAGCTTAAAATGTAGGATGAAGCCTGAGGATTCTGACGGATAAACACACAAATAAAAAAGGCTGCAACATGTCACAGAAAGAGTTCAGGGTAGAAATCTGAAGAATTTCAGTTAACTTAGAATCTTGAGAAATCTTAAGAATTTCTAACTAAAAATCCTAAGTAATTCTGTAGTGAATTTTGGACAGTGATTGGGAATACAACTTTTGTTTTCTTTTGCAAAGAAAACTGGGCTGGAGCCTCCGTTTCAACACTTAATATCTGTGAGACTTTGGGCCATGTACCTTGGAAATGGCTACCTTCCGTGGTCATGTGTAGCTTCCTCATCCATGAGATAATAGAAATATTAATAATAAGACTTAAATTACAGTTTATTGTATGAAATAAGATAACTTATGAAAAATGCTAACCCCAGGGCCTAGCATACAATAAGGCAGCACCTGACTTAATAAGAGCCTGATAAATAATAGGATTGCCACGGCTCTTACCCAGTATGTGGCCAGGGGAGGTGTCTTAACCCCTCTGTGCGCGTGTTCCCATGAGTCAAATGGTGGGAAGGAGTCTGCTTTAAAGAAAAACAAAACCCAAATAAACTTAGTATACTTATGCATACAATGGAGTCTTCAAAGTAGTGGGTTTGCAGGGTCACACAGTTTTTTCTATGACCTTGCCATTGTCTGCAGAAACAGACTGTGAAGGGAGGAGGCAAACCTGCCACATGCAGGGCAGACATTCAGCCAGTTCTCCCTGGAGCTGCACCACCATGTTTTTCTTTTCTAACGTCTTTACTGGAGTCTAGTTGCTTTACGATGGTGTGTTAGCTTCTGCTGCATAACAGTGAATCAGCCACCACCGTGGTTTATGGTCACTTCTCCCATAGGACAGCCTGTGCCACAGCGACTCTCAATCATCCGAAGACTAACCCTGGTCGTACGTCTTCCGTTTGGTGTCTCGATCTCCACCCTTCCCACCTCTTAGAGCAGGAGCCTTAAGTGACGCAATAGATCTATGAGGGATTTGAAAGAGCCGAGTCTCGTGGAAATGAAAGGTGTCTGTAGGATAACAAACGCTGCGGGGAGCTATTTATAAGGCTGACTGGTGTCTCGTGAACAGATCTCCGGGCCCCTTCCTGACCCTCCACGTTCCCACATGACAAACAGGGAAATGGAAGTCAGCTGGCTTGGAAATATGCCTGCCAGGTGCAGAGCATTTGGGAAGAGTTAACCCGGGTCACCTCCACAAGGGTGACAGGTGTCCCCCCACTGGGGGCAGCCTACGGCCACCAGGATGACCGGCTCCTCGAGAACCCTGCTGACTTTTCCTCCGCAGCATGAATGCCACCGAATACACGAGATATTTTACTTACTTGGTGGTTTCTTGTCTGTCTCCCCGGTGCCCCCCCTGCCCCACACACGAGTGTAACCACCACGAAGGCAGGGTGTCTCAAGGGCTCAGACTTCCCTTCTAGAATGAATGGATGGAAGGCTGGAGGAGAGGAGGCGGTGGCCTCTGGGAGCCTGGGCTTCCTGCAGCCTCTTGACTTGAGGGCTTCCCCCTGGACCCAGTGACCTCGCTGGGTGTGAGTTCAGATACGTGCCCGAGGGGCCGTGCCTACAGCCGGCAGGTGGGCGAGCTCGGCCGTACTCACGCCAGCCTCTCCAGCCACCGCTGCTTCGTGCCCCGCCAGAGCATTCCAGCCCGTCACCCCGACCCCCCACCCCCCGTGCTCTTGTGCTCCTCGGCTGCTCTCACAACCTTCTCGAAAGGAGGAAAATCTCCATCTGATACAGAATTTCTGTTGGGCAGGGTTTCTCTTCCATTTTCACCAAAACCCTCTTCCCCTGGAACACGAAACTCAAGTTAATCAAAAACTACTCCAAACCCCTCAAGAACAAAAAGACCTTCCAAACCGGAAGTTTCCATTTCTCCCTCATTACACAAAGGCTTTGCAATCCATTCCACCCTGGCTTTAATAGGGGCCAGTCCGGGAAAGTACTGCAGAAGCCGCAGCTTTGTGCTTTGCGCCCGAATGGCAGGTGCCAGTTAACACGTGCCTCAGTCGTGATCTGACTGGACCGTGCCTTGGGAGTAGCCTTCTTGGGCTCGAGACCTGACAAAAGGTAAGAACTTTCGGGGCTGGGGGGAGGGATAAATCAGAAGCTTGGGATGAACATATACACACTACTCTATTTAAGGTAGATAACCAACGAGGACCTGCCGTCTAGCACAGGGAACTCTACTCAATACTCTGTGATAAGCTATATGAGAAAAGAATCTAAAAAAGAATGAATATATGTGTATGTATAACGGAATCACTTTGCTATACACCTGAAACTAACACAACATTGTAAATCAACTATACTCCAAGACAAATTTAAAAATTAAAAAAATGTTTAAAACCTTATCGAAATTAAAAAAAAAATTTTCATAGGGTGGAGAGGTAAGAGAATTTAATTTTAATAGGGAGGGGAGGTGGGGTAAGAAACAGGTCATTTACTGAGGCCAGATGAGAATGCAATTCTAATTCCACTTTTTCTCCCACAGAAAACAGACACAAAGTCTGGAATCTCTCAGATCCCCAAACCTGCATCAGAAGTGTGCTGATTCACACCTCCCCAGGCGCTGGCATCCACGCCGCCCTGAGACTCTTGTCTTCCTTGACCTGTAGCGAGCAGAGGCTGGCCTTTCCACACACATCTACTCTGGAAGATTCCAGGATGGCTGGCAGAACTACCCAGGGGGGGTCCTGCACACTGTGTGAGGCGGGGGCATGACTCACTGGTCCAGAAAGCACTGGGCCGAGGGTAGGAGACGCCCACGCAACGTAAGGTAGCATCAGCCTGGTCCTCGACTGCCTTACGTGTAAAGCACAGAGTCAACCTCTAAAGCAGTTCTTAGCTCTAGACTCAACTGCCCCTCAACACCCTTGTCACACCACAGAGCCCCTCACAAGTCATTCCCAAGGAAGGCTTATTAGCAAGTTGGGCCAGAGCTGCAAGTGCTCAACTCCAAGGCTCCACATGCAGGTGGGAAGAACCTGGAGTCAGAAGGTCCTGGGTTCGAGACCAAGGTTCTGCCCTCATTAACTCTTTTACTTTGAAGGAGTGATTTAACCCGACGTTAGGTTTTGTATGGGGCGCATTAAACCAACCGAGTCTCCCTTTCCACATCTGCAAAACGGCAACAGCCATCCTGCAGACCTCACAAGGTCACCAAGAAGCACGAGTGAGGTAAAGCAGACAAAAGCACTGCTAACTGCAAAGCTCTAAAAGTAATAAAGCGGCGGTGTTATGGTTAAAGAGAAGGGGCTTGAGGCAGGCACACAGAAAAGAGCTGCTAAAATGTTTGGCTGCTCAAGCACGAGGTTCGGCTATGCCTATGCCCATCCCAGCTGGCTCTGCAGCAGGGACACAGGACCTTCAACGTGCAGCTTCAATTCACGAGCAGATGGAAATCAAGGCGGCAGATGTCAGCACTCCCATCCCCAGCTGGGGGCCTGGGCCGCGACGTGAGGCTTGCTGTCTTGAGGTCCCGAGACCCATCTTCCCGTGGAGCTGCAACCCTTCCCGACCCCAACCTAACTCCTGGTTGGATCTCCCGTTCTCTGCTGCCGCGGGTGTGTGGAGCCCTGTGGGTGGGGCTTGGCCAACCTTCCTAACCCAGCCCACACTACTGAGAGCTCAGTGCTGGCCTCTGGCCTCATTTCCCAGCTTCTGGCCTATTATTCTCCAGAGACAGCCCAAATACATTTTAGGGGCTGAAAATTATTGTGAAAACAAATAAGCTTTTACTGGGAGAAAGATCCCTTCTTCTACAAATACTCTTCTTGACAGTTCCATTTCACTGCTAAGAGCAAACAAATAAGAGAGGGATGCCATTTCTTAAATTCAAAAGTGGATTACTGTTACTTAAATAGACAAGGAACACAGGCTATGATCAATAGCTGGTTTGTGTGATCAAACGTCTTCATTATAGTAAATATGACATGATCGAGGCCATAATTACAAATTAGTTTTGTGTTTTTTGTGTGTGTGTGTGTGGTACGCGGGCCTCTCACTGTTGTGTCCTCTCCCGTTGCAGAGCACAGGCTCCGGATGCGCAGGCTCAGCGGCCATGGCTCACGGGCCCAGCCGCTCTATGGCATGCGGGATCCTCCCGGACCGGGGTACAAACCCACGTCCCCTGCATCGGCAGGCGGACTCTCAACCACTGCGCCACCAGGGAAGCCCATACAAATTAGTATTTTTAACATTGCAATTAAGGTAAATAACCCATGGAGAAACAAAACCACCACCACCACCACCAACAACAAAACCCCCAGCTGTAGCTCTCTAGTACGATTATGAGGTTACAGGCGTAGAGTTCATACACTCTTCTAGGTGGGTGAATACTACTGGCTGTCATTTTAAATATCCAGTCAAATTTTTTCTCATAAAATAATCTTTTGAAACAGAAGGTTGGATCCTAGCAGTTCTTCTTGAGGAAGTTTAATACGCGCTCCTCTAATTACAATGAATTAAAATAGAATGTGTGCACATAACAATTCAACTCTAAACAGGCTTTCCTAACTGCTTGGAAATAGCAGAAGTAAAAGGTTGAAAACAGGCTCTAAGTGCACAAACAGCCTGTAGCCTTACACTGAAAAACTGACAGACTGTCCTCAGAAGAGAGGACAGAGCCCTTCAGCAAAACCAGAAGTCGTAGAACTCCTACTTATCATGGTAAATATAGGATTTTGTGAGCTGGGCTGCAGCCACAGTTCACAATCAGCAGGACACTGGGTGGTGCCATTAAAAAGCTTTCAAAAAACTCATTTAAGAAGATTACCAACTACCCTTCTAGAACTAGCGCACAAAAACCTTAATGCAGAACTCCTCTGATGCTCCTCCCATCCAAACTTCACAGAAATACGTTGAAAATATATGTTGGAACAAACCCGATGAGGAATGTGTTCAAAGAGAAAGAAAAACAGAAATTGCGACTTACAAACAAACTACAGAGTTACTGTAAAGGTGGTTTTCACCATCAATAAGCTCCAAATGGGTCACAGGCACTTCCGTGTGGACCATCTGCTTGGGTTGCCCCACCTCCTGTCCTTGAGAACACTGGGCAGGCGCAACGCTAGAATGTTAACACCACAGGGTGAAGTGGCCTTCTCTTCCCTCCTCTGAAGGAGGTCCGGTTTGGCAGCTCTGAGGTGCAGTAAAGGGGAGCAAAGAGGAAACCACATCACCGAGATGAGTACTCCTCACTGGTCTGAATACCTCCTGTGTGCAAACGTCTCTCCTCTTCTGCCAGGAAGACCCACGAGGCTGCCACGGGTCTGAGGCTGCCGTGGGTCTTAGTCTGCTGTGTAGGCTCACGCGGTCACTCTAGGGCTCACGGGGAGGCCTCAACATCATTTTCACCCACCAGCACTCCCTGGAGAATCCCAAGAAATTGGCCAGCCACCATCCTCCCCTCCCCCAAATCCCTGCCAAGTCACACTCCCTCCATGGGTTTGCACCCCCAGGCAGGAGGGTTTAGGATAAAGTTGAGAAGGTCACTCACAATTTTCAGACTATTTGCTCCGTGGTATTTCAATTCTTAGCCCAAGATGTCTGGCATGGAATCCCCCTCTTTTTGACCCCCTGGCCTCTCTCATAATTTACCAAGTATCACGATGGCCTTCTACTTCCTTCACGAAGTTAATAAATCCCACTTGCATAGCATCAACTAAAGCACAGTGGCAGTTCCTTTGCCTCTGGGTACAGCTACTCACTCTTTCAAGGCAAGACTGCAGAGCAAGAAAAACCTTGACTCTACATTTACTTCGATTGACAATGACCTTCTCAACATAGGGCTGATTCTGAAATGCGACTGAAGAGCTTTAAAATCCAGAGCAGAGGACAGAGTTTAAGCAGATAAAGCATTTGATTCGTTGGCAATTAAAAGAAAAAAGATTATATTTTTCAGGGAATGGTGGGGCTCTGGCCACCATAATCTACAAGAGGCAGATCAGCGCCCATTTATGAGAAGAGGAAAGCATAGTTTTTAAGTTTTACTTAAAATATACACCACACCTTGCAACTAATTGCATGTAGTGCAGAACTATTATGTGACCCATGATTGCTCCATGTGGAACACTGGAAAGAAGGGAGACTTTCTATGGACTCAATCACTCTTTAAAGATTATCTTGGGACTTCCCTGGTGGTGCAGTGGTTAAGAATCCGCCTGCCAATGCAGGGGACACGGGTTTGAGCCCTGGTCGGGGAAGATCCCACATGCCGCGGAGCAACTAAGCCCGTGAGCTACAACTACTCAGCCCGTGTGCCACAACTACTGAAGCCCACGCTCCACAACAAGAGAAGCCACAGCAATGAGAAGCCTGTGCACCACAACGAAGAGTAGCCCCTGCTTGCCGCAACTGGAGAAAGCCCACGTGCGGCAACGAAGACCCAACGCAGCCAGAAATAAATAAATAAATAAATAAATTTATTTTAAAAAAAAGATTATCTTGGTGAGCCACCCTCCTCCCCATTCATCATGCAGATCTTTGATCAGCTGAAAAGATTTATGATGAAGTGGAATCCGATGTTCAGCCCTGTTGCAGAGTTGTCTGCTCACTTCTTCCCTACTCCAGCGTTGGCTCAGAGGGGGAAGGCAGGCTTCCATTGGGCATACAGAGCTGTCATGCTGATAGGCAGCCCTTGCCACCCAGGAACAAGGGAAAACAGCCCCGCTGGGCAAGTGATCCATCCCAAGGGTGTCTGGAAGGCTCATTCCTGACACAGAGCTGCATTACACCCCCAGGCAGGAGAACACAGCTCTTCCCCATTGTGCCACCATCCACCAGTGTATATGGACCCTTGTCCTGTCCATCAACCACAAGGGTAGGGTCTGCCCTACGAGCAGGCAGGAGAGTAGCTTGTGGACGGGATGCGAGAGGAAGAGGGTGATTTCGTGGGCACTAAGGAACCACCATCTTGTTCCAGGAATGCCCCACCAACCTGCCGGCAGAACCCTGCAGATCCCTAGCCCAGCTAAGCAGGGGCTTTGGACTCCATCACTAAAAGCACGAGATACCGCTGGGAGAGAAACGACAGCAGCCTTATCAGATAGTTAGAATTAGTATCAGTAATTCAGGAGAGCCTTTCTTGAGAGGAGATTTTGGTAAGGGGCGGGAAACGAGATCCAGAAATGAAATCACTTGTGCAAAGGCAACTATTCCTTTCTTCATTGTTTGTCATGAGTTCACGAGCCTAGACCCAAGGTGGGAAAAAGTCCAGTATTCTCACGGGCTCTCCATCTCCCCGTCTCCTACAGGACGAATCTCCCCATCTTACACTGGGCAACAGGGTCAGACTGTGGTTGAGACCGTTAGTATCCCTCTCCTGCCAGCAGTGGCAGAGCACAGCTTCAACCCCCCATATGGTGAATGACCAAATGAAGACATGAATGATGCTGACCTTGGACTGTGCTGTGAAGGGCAGAGTTACAGACACCGGCAGGAGCTCCAGAAAACAGTGAAGCCCAGGGCAGGGAAGAAAATGAGGACTCTTAGACAGGAAGGAAGGAAGCCAGCTAGAAATCTTCGAAGGGTTAGATTCCAAAAATCTATTTACAAACCATATATTCACTCTTCCAAAAAACAGCAGTTGAAATATATGGCCCATTAAGGTCTCATCAACCATAAACATCACATATCTACTGTTAGCTAGCTCCAATGAATGTAGGAGGATGGGATTTGGAAACCAGCTGTTTTATGAAATTTCTTTTGGTTCTAACACTTAATTAACCCCATGCTAACAAGACTAAAACTGAGGCTCATTAATGCACTACAGAGGAAATCCACATCCTGATTCAAGGTCAACTCTTAATGGGTTAAAAAAAAAAATTTACTGTGTCCCTCCAGAGATGTCAAAAATTAAATAATGGAAACAGAGTTTCCTTGATGCTTCTCTGAAGGAGAGTTTTTCTTAATTACTGGTGTTTTATGGTCATCTTGGGTAGTCTGAACTGATCGTGAAAACACATCGAAAGTATGTAGTCCATAAAAAGACATCTTAAAAGTACAAACAGGCAAGACAGGTTTATCAAATAACTGTCTCAGAACGAAAATGCAATAAAAAATTATCTTTACATAGAAGAGAAGTCACACAAACTTTGCTTCGGTTATTTCATGATCTAAATCAGACTGCCTCCCCTCCTTCTCGTTTCATAAAGACTACCCCACAGCTGCTACTGGAGTTACACGATATGGAAGATTATTATCCTTCTGAGCTGATGTCATCATTGTCTAGAGGCCAGGTCATAGTTTTTAAAACCAGGCAGCATCTGCAGTGTATAAAATGACTTTCAACTTCTGAAGCTTCTAGGCCCAAAGCCAAAAGGTAATGGGTTGCCTCAAAAATATTTTCTTCTCTTTAACAACAACAACAAAAATATTTGGAGGATAGGGGGTGAGACAAAGCGATGGACACCACGTAACCCAGGGGTGATGAGTAACTACCTATCGTGCCTGCTTTTAATCTTCTTATTTTGTGTTACCTGTCTTTTCCTCCAGGATCAGGATTCTTTTCAACGTCAGTCCCCCCAAAGGCCTGTTCTTTAGCGCTCTTTGGGGGAGGGAGGAGGTAAAGGCGTCTGGGCCCACAAGCTTTTCATTACTGCTTAAAGTTCTTTTCTGCTGACCATGATTGCACATGGACTTGCCAACGATCTCTGTTCGGCAGAGAGATTCAATTCTTTTTAAGAAAAATCACTGGGTGCTTTCTTTCACCATGAAACTCTCATAATCGAAAGACGTTCAATGCATCCAGCAAGTGACTCATTTTCCCTTAATGGCTTTCAGATACTGGCATGCCCCTTCCAACGTCTACAATTCCATTACTCCAAGCAGAGGAGGTAACACAGCCTCAAGTTATACGAGGAAGGTGCCACGTCAGTGCGTCTGGTAGAACCAGCTGGCCAGGTGGTGCAGGAGGGTGTTTAAGAAAGGGCACAGGCTTGGAATCAGACTGTCCGGGATATATACACTGCCTACCAAATAAGTTAGCCTGACTGAGCTTCAGTCTTCTTGTCTGCAAAATGGGAAAGCACCACGTAGCTTGTCCAGAGTTTCAGTGAGGAGTAAATGGAATCACTTCTGTGCCTGGTACATGCTCCATGTGCAACAAATACTTTTGCTTTGCTCATCCCAAACAATCCTGCTAGAATACACACAGATCTTAGGGGATCCCCAGGCTGTGGGGGTGGTTTTCAATAGTACACATTGGCTGATTCTGGTGGTCATTTTTCCTTTCAAATGACCAAGGTTACACGTTCTTCACAAAATCTCTAAGTGAATATGTATCTGTTGATAATCAGTGTAAAACCTCCTATAGAAATACTGGAGCCCAGCTTCTTCTGCATGCTTGGGCCTATACCACGGGAGCTGGAACTTGCCCAGAGCACCATGTACCCTTGCTGGGGCCCCATGTTCCTCCCCAAAGTCATTGGTTTTCATTGAACCCACTGCCCAAGGAATGGGTATGAGACTTTGGTCTGCTTCTTCTTGAGATCTACTCTTAACTTAGACCTTCTGGTTTCCTTATCTACAAGATCCTATAGAACGTGCAAGAGGTGGCTTTCCTGACCATATACGATATTGCTTTTTTCCCCAAGATCTAATTCTTAAGCTCTCACTAATTTTTAATTTTTTAAAAAATGTAATCACTTCCCTTTATCCTTAGGTAGTTTTTACCAAAAATAAATACAAAATAATTTTAAAAGATCTCTTATGCCCTTATATAAATCATATATATGTATATATGTGTGTGTATATAAATATAGATAGATACGCCCTCATATAAATAAGATACACTTAGATAAGTAAATAGAAATACTTATATATTTACATATAATAAGATATATGAATAATATATACTCATATAAATGAGTATTTATACTCTTATAAATAGAGTATAAAGCAAAGAGCTATCTGCTGTGAGCATATACTCAAGGTCAACATATATGTCCACTTGCTACACTATTCTAAAGCCACTGTATCCACGAGCAATAGCAATGCACATGCACGTACACATTTCTAGCTACTTGTGTATATCAAGTTATATAGCAGGAAGTTCCCCCAAAGTTGCATAAAAGTCAAACAAATATTAATGGAATTATAGTTTTCATTTCTTAACTAGTTAATTATTAGGACTATACCAATGCTTTTATTTTCATTTGTAATTTATCTTCAGTTAAATTTTCACCATTTAGCGTACGGCTGTAAAATAACTTGAGTCTAGTAGGTCAATATTGAAATGAACTAGAGTAACTTCTCTTTTAGAAGTAACTTTATTGGTAATCCTTTCAGGATAAGAATAATCATACCCGAAGTTCACCGGGTGAGTAATTACCTCTTAGTTGTATAGCAGTGTTCCCCAGGTCAAGGAATGATCTGTGAACGGCATATACACAGGGATCCTATCCCGTTTATTCACCTCAAAACTCAGCATTTCTTCACAAAACCGACAAGGAAATTGAGTATCTTTTTGTGTATGTGCGTGCTTTGTACTTTGGGTTTTGTTTCCTTTTTTAAAATTAGTACTCTCTCTTTTATCCTATTACATTTTTTTCATTCTCCCTCCCCCCATGCTAATAGAGGAATACCCAGCTATGAAAACAAAATGTCTTAAAAACAAAAATTGTGATGTAAAAGTTTACGGCTTTTTCCACGGCATAACCTGGATCATTAATCTCCCGCTCACCCAGTGCCAAGAGTGGTCAAGGCTGGCACGTATGTAAAAAATAAATGTACCAAGTTTCCAAGTCTTTCTTCCTCTGAGAAATGTGAGGAGAGAGTTGAGTAAGACAAGTACTCCAGGGCAGAGGATGTGAAATAATCTAAACGGCTCCCCTTCCTCCCGTTTTCCAGACCTCTGAGTGTTTATCTGGTGGAGCCTTCAAGAGAGTCTGGTGAGAAAGACCACGTACTGTGTCTTTGAGGAAATAAATCCACATCCCAAGCTTCGACGTCTGAAAATGTCCACGGAAAACACACCTTTCTGGATGCCAGGTAGAGGGAAATCAATTTAAGAAAGTAAACATCTCTCACCAAGTGGCTGCCACTTTTGTCCTTTGACTTCTCTTGTGGATCCCGCGGCTGCCTGAACTTGAAATGGGGGAGACTTGAAGTTTCAAGACCAGTGAGCGATTGCTGTAATTTATTTATTTATTTATTTGCGGTACGCGGGCCTCTCACTGTTGTGGCCTCTCCCGTTGCGGAGCACAGGCTCCGGACGCGCAGGCTCAGTGGCCACGGCTCATGGGCCCAGCCGCTCCGCGGCATGTGGGATCTTCCCGGACCAGGAAAGAACCCGTGTCCCCTGCATCGGCAGGCGGACTCTCAACCACTGCGCCACCAGGGAAGCCCTGCTGTAATTTATTTTTAAAGCGATCATCTGGACTCCTATTCTGTGCCTGAGCACTTACTAAGCCATCTCACGCTTACTGACAACAGTAAAAGTCTAACCGGGAAGTCCCTTCAGATTCTAAAACTTTTCATTTCAGACATATGCACGAGTAATATTAGTGTGGGTATATTTTACTAATGAAAAATGAAAAAAACCTGAATGCCCATTGACACATAAATGGACAAAATGTGGTCTATACATAAAATGGAATATTATTCGGCCTTAGAAAGAAGGAAATGCCGAAACTTGCTACAATATAGATGAACCTTGAGGACATTATGCTCAGTGAAATAAAAGCCAGTAAAAAAAAGACAAATACTCTATGATTCCACTTATGTAAGGTACTTAGAGTAGTCAGTTCACAGAGACAGAAAGTAGAATGGATGGCCAAGAGGCACATGAAAAGATGCTCAACATCACTAATCATTAGAGAAATGCAAATCAAAGCTACAATGAGGTATCATCTCACCGGTCAGAATGGCCGTCATCAAAAAATCTACAAGACAACAGAAACTAACACACCATTGAAAAGCAATTGTACTCCAATAAAGATGTTAAAAAAAATCTACAAATAATAAATGCTGGAGAGGGTGTGGAGAAAGGGAACTCTCCTACACTGTTGGTGGGAATGTAAATTGGTACAACCATTATGGAGAACAGTATGGAGGTTCCTTAAAAAACTAAAAATAGAGCTACCTTATGATCCAGCAATCCCACTCCTGGGCATATATCTGGAGAAAAGCATAATTCGAAAAGATACATGCCCTCGCATGTTCACTGCAGCACTGTTTACAAAAGCCAGGACATGGGAGCAACCTAAACGTCCATCGACAGAGGAATGAATGGATAAAGAAGATGTGGTACATGCATACAATGGAAATTAGTCATAAAAGGGAATGAAATAATGCCATTTGCAGCAACATGGATGGACCTATAGACTGTCATACTGAGCGACGTAAGTCAGACAAAGACAAATATATGATATCACTTATATGTGGAATCAAAAAAAATGGTACAAATGAACTTATTTACAAAACAGAAATAGAGTCACAGATGTAAAAAACAAACTTATGGTTACTGGGGGGGGAAGAAGGGGGGGATAAATTGGGAGATTGGGATTGACATGTACACACTACTATATATAAGGTAGATAACTAACAAGGACCTACTGTCTAGCACAGGGAACTCTACTCAATACTCTGTAATGGCCTATATGGGAAAAGAATCTAAAAAAGAGTGGATATATGTATATGTATAACTGATTCACTTTGCTGTACAGCAGAAACTAACGCAACACTGTAAGTCAGCTATACTCCAATAAAAAAAAAAAGAAAGAAAGAAAGAAAGTAGAATGGTGGTTGCCAGGGGCTGGGGAAGGGGTCTGGGAAGCTGTTGTTTAAAAGGTATAGTGTTTCAGTTTTACAAGATGAAAAGGTTTCAGAGATTAGCTGTATAACACTGTAAATATACTTAACACTACTGAACTGTACACTTAAAAATGGTTAAGATGGTAAAAATTTTGTGTTATGTGTATTTTACCACAATTAAGTATTTAAAAAATAATAAAATCCTGTCAACTGTCAAAATAAATAAAATGAGAGAGAGAAAGAAAGTGAACAAGGAAGAGTAACCTCTAGCCAGGGTTCTCTACAAAGTATCTAGATATCTAAGGAGCGCTGAAATGGTAAATTATTCCTAGCACAGCATTTGTGATGCGGGAGCAAGTCCTTGCCTGTGTATCCAGTGAAAGCTAAGTCTTACCTTAAGGGCTCGCTCCAGAGGGACATGGCTCTGGACCCAATCAAGTTCGAATGAAGATCTTGGCTACATTTCATTTGGCCTGATGGTCCCTTTGGTATTTCCCCAATCTTTTGATTCCTTGAGATATTTAACCATGCTCTTACCCCAAATGCTGGACTATGTACGGATGCCCTTTGGATAGGCTCGCTGAGGTAAGACCGTGCTCGGTCTACGCGGCCCTTCTTATTCGAGGTGAGTGTGATGTGCAGGCACATACTGTCGTGTTGGTACCAAGTGGGCAGTTCCATGCTGGGTTGAGGGGAACCCAAGCCAAGCGCTACAACTGTCTCTCAAGTACCATCTGCCATAGCTTTTCACTGACCCTTCTTATGGACCGAAGGAAGACACAGGTGTTCATTTTCAGTGCAAATTGTCGGTGAAGAAATCACTATGCTTGGTGTCTCGCCCACACTGCTTCTCTGACTGGGGTCTGGGACTAATAAGGGCCCATGTTTGTTTAATCGAAAAGAAGCAATCAAACTGCCTGTTCAGATTAAGATGGATCTACAGTTGATATGGGATTCTCGGAGATCGTCTGCAGGGCCGATTCTGAGATAAGAACAGTTCTTTATTGTAGCAACTCTTTGAATCCACCGTCTGTTTTAACTCAAAGTAGGATCCAAGACACAAATCCTACCATTAAACATATGGAAGACAGATAGAAAGAAATCTCATTTATTTTCTCTCCACATAAATGGTAAGGTCTCTCCTTTGAACTGTAACATGTACAAATAAGGAGATTTTAAAGCAGGGACTGTTCTCTGACCACGTGTAAGCACAGATCTGTGTAAAATAAAAAGTGAAAAATTATATTCCTACTATTAAAAGTTCATCCTCTTTAAGAAAATACTTAATTAGCTCAGGGGGAAAAAGATCCTTCACTACTCACATTATTAAGTAAAGGAAAGCGTTAGGTTTCCACATTCCCCAACCATAAGATCAGAACTGACTCTTGGAATCTACCCCAAAACCTCAACTTCCTGCTCTGCAAGGTTTACCTCGGAGAGTGAAGAGGTCCCAAACGTTGCCAAAAACGACCTTTAAATGAAATCAATCAGATCAAGGAAACCCATAACTCTGTTTGATATGCCACATACTAAAAGACATGGCACAGAAACACTAATACTTTCCTGGCTGATCTACAAATGTGCAGATAGATACGGTTATGTCTTAGTTACGGAACATTGCCACAGAAGTGAGATTTCCAGATAAGATTTTTTAAATCTCTTTTTAGATGCTCTTTTTTTTAAATCACCTTATTTATTTTTAATTTGGCATACACCCAATCTTTCTAAGCTTTGTATCATGGCAAAAGTTAATTCTTTTTTGGATGATACGACGTCGGCATGAACGTTAGTTCTGATGTTACTAGAGACAATTGAAAACAGAGGTCCCTTCATTAAGTAGCCTCAAAACGGGGTGCCTATGAGTGGAGCAGAACAGTGGCTAACCTTCCCCTTGCTTGACTCATATCTGAAACTACTGCAACTCAAGCATACTGGCATTGGAGAAGGAAAAAAAAAAGTAGTTCAATGGAACCAAACCGAGCTCAGGAACAGACTCAGAAACAAGCAGAATCTGGCTCTCACAAGGTGGTGTTTCGAATCAGCGGGGAAAAGATTAATTATACAGCCAGGGGTAGTGGCGCCACTGATTAGCCACTTGGAAAAAGGAATCAGGCTGGATGCCCATCAAACTCCTTACCTCAAAAACAAACTTCAGAAGGGTCAAATATTACAACCTAGGAAAGTTAAACTCTAAAGAAAATACTAGAATAAAACGCAAACAATTTTTAATATGTAATATCTCAACAGGGGTGCCCTTTCTAAAAACACAACTCTAAAGGCAGACGTATGAAGGAAAAGATCTCTAAATGTGATTACACGCAATTTTTAAATTTCTAGGGAAAAAAATTTCCGCCAACAAAATCCAAAGACAGACTGGAAAACTATTTGCAACAAGTATGACAGAAAGTTAATTCCTTAGTTTATGACTCCGTCTTGCAAATCAATGTAGAGTCATCATCCAATTAAAAATGAGCAAAACCACAAACTGAAACCTTATACACACACACAAATCAACTAATTAATAGGAAAATCAACCTCAACATCATTTATTTTAAAAAGATAAATCAAAACAAGTGTCTTTTTTTTCACTTATTAGATTTGAAGAATTTTTAAAAATTTGATACCCAGGGTGGCGACAATAGGGAAAGCAGCATCCTTATATGTTGCAGGGATATTTAAGTTGGTTCAAACTTTCTGGTAAAATCTGTGCATGTTTTGATCAATTCCACTTTTAGAAATTTACCCTATAGAACAGCTGGGGGAAAAGACTTAGATACATGAACAGAATGAGAACAGTGACCAAAACGCAGGTGTTGCAGGTTGAGAGAGATCGAAACAGAGAAATGATCATTGATCTAAAATTACGATACTCTATACAGGATACTGATTTAATATTATGAGAATCTATACAGTAGTAAACAATCTAGACATTAAAGAATAAGTTGATTCTGTATAACCTGATGTGGTCATACAGAAGATCGTCGTATGTGGTCGTATCTCGAAGATGCACCATTAAGAAGCAAAGTATAGAACAACTGTATATAATTTATATAAATGTAAAAAGAAGCTATGCATGTATCTACTGGGACATACATGTACCATCTTTAGAAAGGATCCAACAAGAAATTATTAACAATGGTTACTTTTGGATAGAGGGACTGAGAACTGAGGGTAGAAGCTTTTAATCTGTGGGTGTATGCATGGGCTTCAGGTATGATTTGAAGATTTTACCATGTACTTATGTTACATTTAATTTAAAAAATTAGCCTTCTTTCTGCTGTCATAGTCTTCTACGAAATTGGGCAAGTATATAAGGTAGGTGGCTGTCTCTCTAATTGAAATGTTTAGGTGTAGGGACAATCATTTTCTCCACATCTGAATTTATGGCTATATTCCAGATGTTTGTGACTGCTGTTCTCTGCGCTGGTGACCCTGTACACATCTGAACACAGAGCTCAGCGGCTACCCTCAGGTCTACAGCGGATGGTGTTTCTCAAAAACAAGCTGACTTCCTGCAAAGGCCACAGGGTTATGCCCTGAAGCATAATTTCATGCTCGTAATAACAGTCTGGTAGACTTCCTTAAATTTTAATTATTTGTCCAAGATCTGTATATCGGCACTCCTTTCAAGCAACATTAATTATTATAAAGGACAATCTTCTAGGAACAAAGAAGAATATTTTTACTCTATGCAACTGTCTTTAGTTCAGAGTCCCAGAATGTTGACACTAAAAGGAATTTTCGAGGCCATCCAGTTCAACCCACACGTTGAAGAGACTAGAACCAAAGTTAAATGCCTCGTCTGAAGTCACCAGTTAGCAACTGGCAGAGCCAGTGGGAAATCCTTGATCTCCCGAATGCCAGTTTTGTGCTTTTTTGCTCTAAAAACCATATTGAGGAAATCTAAACTACAGCCTCAGTTCATAAAAATAAATATTAAAAGAGCCACAGGAGGGCTTCCCTGGTGGCGCAGTGGTTGGGAGTCCGCCTGCCGATGTAGGGGACGAGGGTTCGTGCCCCGGTCCGGGAAGATCCCACATTCCGCGGAGCGGCTGGGCCCGTGAGCCATGGCCGCTGAGCCTGTGCGTCTGGAGCCTGTGCTCCGCAACGGGAGAGGCCACAACAGTGAGAGGCCCGCGTACCGCAAAAAAAAAAAAAAAAAAAAAGAGCCACAGGATATGACATAGAGTATGAAAGGAAATATACTTTGTTTTCCTGATTCAATTTCCTACAGTTTTCCCAGGAGTGTTGGGTTCAGATAAGGGAGAATCTATACTTATCTAGAAGTGGAAGTAATGAGATCAAGTCTCCACTGAAAAGGAAAGCAAAAGGAGAACTCAACTCCGCAGAGTGACTTAAATACAATTTAAATAAAAACAACTTTGCGAAGTCTCCTTTTCAGGAAGAGAGGAGTAGGAATCATCTTGGCATGACAATCTTCCAAGTGACCTCCTGACCGTCACCTCAACAGGGGTTTAATAAAGATTTTGCCTACATGCAGAAGACATGAAAAAGGGAATCCTATTACATACAATGACAGAATGCTTCTAGAAAGAAAGAATAAGTTCATTTGCAAGCTGGGACCCTGAGTCCCACGGTAGCCCAGGAAGAATACATTTCTTGGTTTTCCTTTCGCGCAATGATGGCTGCTTATTTTGACAGGAGTAGGAGAACGATAACAAGCAGCTCTAATCCATGTGGACGTGGCACCCTAGTGAGCATAACACAATTATCTACAAGGAAAGAAAGAGCAAAGCAGTCAGAGAACAGGATGTGTATTTTGAGGATTATGTGACAGAGAACTATCTCCACATAACATGTGTCAGACACATTTTCACACACACACACAAAGAATATTTCCACCATTAAAAAGCTGGATTGAATGCTGAGTTCTTCCTGCTTACTTGAAAATAATGTCCAAGGAAATCCTATGATTCCTTGTGAGGTGGCTATCACAGAAAAGAACATTCAACTAAATGTGAGATAGTCAACTCAGTGACAGAAGGAAGCCGTCTGGAGAGTTCTTTGGATAGCAGTTGAAGGCCAAAGAAGGCTCCCAGGAGTAGACTTCACCATGAATCAGTCTGTTTGGGTCGGGGAGCCTTGCCTGGTTTCGGCCCCATGATGGGCACCGTGGGGATGGGAGGGGAGAGATGCGTGTTGGGAGAGAATTAGCACAGCATTTGTGGTTGAATTCATGCTCCTCCGGGATAGTGAACAGACCGGGCAGTCCTCCTTCCTACCTGATCCCAAACGGCCTAGAGATCAAGTCCTGATTAGATTCTCCTTTCATTCTATGTAGAACTGCACAGCCTGCAGTAGGACATCATGATACTATCAAGCCTTGCAATTAGCGAGACCGATGAACGCACTCTCAACTATGACCCCGTTATCCTGGCAAGCACGGGACAGCAGAGAGAAGACGGCGTCAGAGGACAGGAAAGACTCTGTCCCGGGAGACAAACACTGGCTTTGATGGGATACGGCTGTTCTGCAAGCTAGGCTATGTCTCCCATAATTACACCCCCTAAATGTAATCAAATGGTGGAAAATACTAAAAGTCTCAGGCAGACCCGGTGCAGTCTTGGTCTAGAACTTTCTCACTGTGCCATCCTGAGGGAGTTAACCGACCTCTAAGGATCTTCCTTTCCTCTTGCATAAAATAGTGATAATAATACCCATTGGAGAGCTGGGGAGATTAGAATTGAAACATATATAACGCACATGACCTAGTTCCTGGTGATTGGTACAAGTAGTGCCAAAATTCCTGATTATCGGCTTACCTGTGAGTTTACTAGCTTCCGGACCTAGTAATTCAACAGGTCCATGGAAGGTTGAGGCCAAGCACCAAACACACTGCTTTGACAGTAAGAAAGCAAATCCTTTACAAAGGATGGCACGGGGTTTCTTTACACTTAGAAGGCTGATTTTCTTTAAGTTGGAATTTTAGATTCAGGTAATAACTAATGAACTATATTTGAAGATTTTTTTTGAGAGGCCAAAAATTGGGTTGCGATACCCAAAAGGGGAAAAATATATTCAATGACTGAATTGCAGTGTTACAACCCAGAAAAAAACATATTTTCTGTGCCAATAAAGAGATGTATAAAAAGGGATAACATATGTAAGAAAAAGAAGTTAAGAAGAGATGGAGAAGGTATGGGAGGAGAAATGATTATTTGAGAAGCTACTTTGTGTACCTGACTCCCATCAGGGTCTTTCACATATAGTATTTTATTCAGTTCACGCAAACCTGAGAAAAACATGTTTCTTCAATTTATAGATAAGGAAACCAAGCTTGAAAACTCGCTTTAAAAAGCTGGTTCAGGCATAAACCTGGATCTAAATGTGTCACTTGGACTCAAAGTTTTCCTTCTCCATGAAAATAAAATGTATTCTAGAAACATTAGTTTACATTTTTCTAGATGTTGCTCTAAAAGAGTTTCCACGTGATTCTGTTAAGATGAAATTACAATTCCTTAAGAGTCATTTGTATCGTAAGAATCAATTCTGTCTAAATTTCAAAGCCACAAGAACCAAGGAAATGAAATGTCTTAAAAATTGACAATCGTTTAAAAGGAACATGTAAAATATATAATTTATATTATGTGAAAAGAAAAGCCATTTCAAACCAGTTTGAGGTTAGACACAGAGGCATATCTTGAGCAGCCAGGTCAAAATTATAAAATAAATATGCTCAACATCTTAAAAACGTGATAGCTGCCTGTCTCTGAAGGATTAAATTCAGCCGAGCTTGAAGGCAATAATTTCATGAGCTTGTTTCCAGAATGTGCACATCCTACAGGACTTGAAGAGTCTGCCAGCCCTCCAGAAGGAAGGGGCCATTCAAGTCATTTGTTCCAGTGCCACTTAGGTGAGACCCCCCAGGACTGGGGGATGTGGGCTGAGAAGGTTGCTGAAGTTCCGTAATGGGATGGTAAGTACTCTGAAGGGTACAGCCAAAGGCCTTGAACTTCAGATACCAGAATCACCTGGGAAGGTTCCTGAAGGAATCTTTGACAGAAGAACCTAGAAAATAACCCACAGCGGGACAGAGACTACTCCTCACTTCCGGTGACTCTTATGCCGGATTCAGCATTTCTTGGTTGCCTTCTAGATTTCAAACTCACTTAAGTTAAATTTAGAAAACACTTTGAGAGATCACAATGTCCAATTCATTGCTGAAACTTGGCAGAAAGTCTAGGACAAAGGCAAATGCAAAAATGTTAAGTCTGCAGATCAACAAACTGCTACGCGTCCTGCTCCCACAAGGCGAGGTATGCATGAACAGCCCAGCCCAAGATGATAAGCCATAGGTCATGGAAGAAACAACGTGTGCACAGCATCCATTTTCCAGACCTCTTTCCAAGCATCAAAATTGCATTCCATCATTATCAGGAAGTCTTTGGTTTCTAGTAAGAAATAGCTTATGAGATGCAGTATATCTTTCAAAAATGCATTACTTATAAATATATTTTTAAATTACTGAATTGAATAAATTAGTATGAAAAATTATAACAAATACAAAACAACATTATGGAATCTCATAGAGTTTGGTCCAGGTGATGACTAACAAATCCCAGGGTTTACAATAGTCTCTGAAGCACTGTTGAAAATGTTGTCAATTACTGGTTGGTTCACTGAGTAATTTTGTTTTCTCGTTTTTTTTAAGATTTTTTTTTTTTTTTTGACGTGGATCATTTTTTTAAAAGTCTTTATTGAATTTGTCACAATATTGCTTCTCTTTTGTGTTTTGGCTTTTTGGCTGCGAAGCATGTGGGATCTTTGCTCCCCGACCAGGGATCAAACCTGCACCCCTTGTGTTGGAAGGTGAAGTCTTAAACAATGGACCACCAGGGAAGTCCCTAACTCGGTAATTTTGTAGTAAAAGCTGTGAGAGAATCTGGGTGAGGCGATGCTTACTGTGCTATGTTCTAGAAGGAGCAACTGAGGATACTTATGCTGGGACGGGTGACGTGGGACTTTTTTTTTTTTTTTTTTTTTGCGGTACACGGGACTCTCACTGCTGTGGCCTCTCCCGTCGCGGAGCACAGGCTCCGGACGCGCGGGCTCAGCGGCCATGGCTCACGAGCCCAGACGCTCCGCGGCATGTGGGATCTTCCCGGACCGGAGCACGAACCCGCGTCCCGTGCATCGGCAGGCGGACTCTCAACCACTGCGCCACCAGGGAAGCCCAATTGCTCATAATTTCAAAGATCTCTTAGGAGGAGACATACATCCTTCCTCACAACCTTATCTCAAAGTTTAATAAGGGTCACACGTCCTTCCTTTAAATCTATTCGAAATCCTTTATTCAGGTAAGTCTTTGCTCTCTTTGTCATCAGAAGAAATATAAAACATATCACAAATGTACTTTAAAAAAAAGTCCTTCAGATACTTAACATTAATAACTTATCACTCAACATCTTCCACACTGAATTCAAGTTTTGTTTTGCCTGGATGCCTTATTGTTCCTTATTTGTTAACCATCCTTGTGACTCTTTTCAATGTCTTCAACCACTCCTTTTCTTGTAGAGCTAAGACTAGATCCTTGCTTACCCAAGGCTAAGACCTGAACTTAGTACAAGGTACTTTGTTACCTGACCCTGAAGGTTGGCCTATTGATTTTGAACTTTACACCCACAAGACCTTCTCTTGAACTATTCTTAGAGGGTAGTTGGCCCAGAAAAAAACAACTTACAGGGCTCAGAAAGAAACCAACTCAACACTGCTTTGGGGAAAAAACAAACCATCAGATAAACTCAAAATGTATGTCTTCTGAGCGTGCATTCAAATCATGATCTAGGGCTTCCCTGGTGGCGCAGTGGTTGAGAGTCCGCCTGCCGATGCAGGGGACACGGGTTCGTGCCCCGGTCCGGGAAGATCCCACATGCCGCCGAGTGGCTGGGCCCGTGAGCCATGGCCGCTGAGCCCGCGCGTCCGGAGCCTGTGCTCTGCAACGGGAGAGGCCACAACAGTGAGAGGCCCGTGTACCGCAAAAGAAAAAAAAAAAAATCATGACGCTTACATATGAAAATGTAAGTATTACCCTTCTGCCCTCACATCACCTTCCACTACTTCATTTTCAACCATGTGCCCCAAATGGCCAAGAGCATCCTGACCTAAATCCCTCCCACCTCCCATCCCCACCAACAGCCTGGTCATTTTCTGTGTTTCTTGCACATCCTACAGGTTGTAGAGCATTTTGAATAAGCACTGGATCTGGTACTGATCACTTTAGAACATGTCTTGCTATGACCCTTTGACCTATTTCGCCATGAACAGCAGTTCGTATTTAAACACACTTCCAGTATGCTCCAACGTGGTGGCCACTCAGCCCGAAAGTGATGCAGTGAAAAATAATCATTTCTTTGAGGTCCCGTGAAGTGTGACCGGTGGAGGGGCAACATCTGCTTTCCTAAAATCAGACTGGATCACTTCCACTCTCCCTCAAGCTACCGGGCTGCCACTGCGTCACAGAGAGAGACTGCGTTAGGCTGACAGAACTTGGTCTCTTTCAAATCACACTAGTACCCCTGCTACCTTTCAGTCTGCAGGGTGTTTCCAAATCAATGTTGTGATGATACCTGCTACGTCTCCGCCCCCCCAACCCTGATGATACCTGCTACGTCTCCGCCCCCCAATCCAAGTCATATAAGCTTCCGGCTTTGTTATTTCAAGGGCATTTTTTCTCCATATTCTCTCTACAACTGGTGTTCTCTGAGGCAATCATTCTAAACGATTATTCCAGTACCCATTGGTGCCTACAGATTTTAATATAAGCAGTCTGCTAAAACAGCCTTCCGCCAGCTCTTCTAATAATGTTGCCCCCCCCCCACTCCCAGTCAATACTATCGGACTCTTTTAAAACAAAGAAGTTTTGGGGTATTTTTGGGGGGGGGGGGCGGGAGGGAAGGTAGACAACTTGACCTATTGCTGTCATTTAAAATCAACTCCCTCCACCGAACAGAGAAACGACATTTCCCTGTCTTGCCGCTTCTGATGTACTTAAAGAAGGCTTCCCTTGATGTGTTCTGAAAGTTGCTTCTCACTTCCTGCTACAGTTTTGCCTGCCTCACTCTGCTGCTGTTTCTTTGTACTCCTCCTTGGCCCTTTGCCAGCCAGCCCCCTGCTTTGTGGCAGCATTCCTGATCAAGTCTCAGCTATTCAAGCAGTTCTTTGTTCACCCTGTTGGGTTTCCTCCTACCTTCCCTACCTTCCTTAGACTGGCCTCTCATTGTTTCCTGTAACCGAGTTTCATTAAAGCACCTTCAGGACCACTGGGATTCTCCTGTCTTTTTCTATTCAATCTCTGTAAGTGAGAGTTTCCTCGTAAATACCTGAAATCCTCTTTCACAAATTCAACTTTACTAATACTGCTGACATTTAGCCATTGAAGATCCTAAGAAATACTAACATCTTTCACAATTAGACGCTCATCTAATTCCTACGTTTGTAATAGTTAATTTCAAACAGGCCAGTCATCCTGTTTGATTTTTCTTCTTTCTTCTCCAGAATGACCACCCTGTTTCTCTAGGGGTTGATTTGGCTCTATAATGCAGAAGAGGGCAAGGAGATCCCTGACACCGTCCAGATCTATGACTTGTTCAGAGGTTCAGAAAGCCTGTCTGTCCGCCTCTTCTCTTAAATGAGAGATCGGCATCAAAATTCCTTGAAAGGGTTCCCTTTGCTTTTTCTAAAGTGTTTCTTTGGAAACTACAACCTTTCTGTCTGATGACCTCATTTTATGCCCTCTTAAGTCACCCAAAGAATTGTGCAAAGGGTAACACAGTCTTACTTTTCAAGTTCCTACCTATTCTTAAACAGTCCGCACTTTGGAGTCTTACATAAATTACACGAGACAAGTCAAACAAGGCCTAAGTCAACAGGAGAGATTCCTTTATCCCTATTTTTCCTTATTTTTTATATTTCCTATGTTTTAGGCAAACCCATGAAACACTACTTACTGGCTTAGTGCATTTGCCTAAGTGCCTTTTCCATTATGATTTCTTTGCTAATGACTGATTCTCCAAACCTGCTCTAGTTCCTTTTGGTAGCCTACTAATAATCAATAATCAAGTAACGGGACTTCCCTGGTGGTCCAGTGGGTAGGACTCTGAGCTCCCAATGCAGGGAGCCTGGGTTCGATCCCTGGTCAGGGAACTAGATCCTGCATGCATGCTGCAACAAAGAGTCGGCATGCCGCAACTAAGATCCTTCGTGCCGTGACTAACACCCAGCTCAGCCACAAAATAAATAATAAATGAATAAATATTTTTAAAAAATCAAGTAACTACCCCTTACTAAATGCCTACATTAGGAGAGAGGCACAGTACTAAGCACATTATATGAAATACTTAAATGTCAATAAAGCCAGTGAGATAAGCATTCTTTTTTTTTTTTTTTATTTGGCCGTGCCATGCAGCATGGATCTTAGTTCCCTGACCACGGGCCGAACCCATGTCCCTGCATTGGGAGCACGGAGTCTTAACCATTGGACAGCCAGGGAAGTCCCAAGATAAGTATTCTTGATCCTTGTTAACAGGTGAGAAGACGAAGCCTCAGAGAAGTTAAATAACACCTGGTTTATTAAATACAGGAGCGTTCACACTCAACTTCTCACTGCTGTGTTCCATCAGAGGGGACATTGTATCGCTGCCCCCTCAGGTCAGTGAAAGGACGAGAGATGTACTTACACCGTAAGACAATTTACCTTTCTCCTTTGGCTCTGGAGCAAGGGGAATACTCTATGGGGTCTTACCCACAGAAGAGATTTTTTTCATTACTTAAGTGTAAAAGAATTCTTATTTTCCTCTGAGTAACAGGCACAAAGGGATAGATCGTATAATACAGTATAAATGTAATGTCGTATAAATCATAACAATGCTACTAGTGAACCCTATCAAAAAATGCCATTAGTTTTGAAACTTGGAAAGATAGATACAGAAGGACAGTGATTTCATATCCCATGCTGCAAATTCAGTTAATAAAACTGGGATCGCAGCTCACACGGTGATATCTACGGTGACCAGTTCAGTGCATAGAATTGCATGGATCCTAAGACAAGTTATGAATAGAGATATAAGTGTGGGTCTCAAAAATAAAGAGATAAAGCTATATATTATTTATGTTGTTCCTAGGACATTTTGTAGATATAAAGAAGAGAAGAGGGATACAGTCATGGAAATTTGAAAACAACATGTCAATTACTAATTTATTTCTAGTAAATAAAAAATAAGGACATTGACATCTCTGTTAATAGAGCTGTTTGACTGCTCAGTGGCCGAGTTTGGATCCCAATCAGAGTCACAAGGTCACCCACAAAGATGACTAACGTTCCAGAACAGAGTGCACCACGATAGCATGTAGTAGACAGAGCACATTAGGTCCCAGAATCCTGGAACTGAAAAAAATACAATACATAGATTTAAGATTACACTCTCTACAACCAGAATTTCAATCCTGGCTCCGCCATTTGTTATCTGTGATCCCAGACAAGTTACATATATCCTCTTTGCCTCTATTTCTTCATCAGTGAAATGGGAATAAAAACAAAGGGTGGGGCTTCCCTGATGGCGCAGTGGTTGAGAGTCCGCCTGCCGATGCAGGGGACACGGGTTCGTGTCCCGGTCCGGGAAGATCCCACATGCCGCGGAGCGGCTGGGCCCGTGAGCCATGGCCGCTGAGCCTGCGCGTCTGGAGCCTGTGCTCCGCAACGTGAGAAGCCACAACAGTGAGAGGCCCGCGTACCGCAAAAAACAAAAAACAAAACAAAAAACCCAGAGGGTATTTGAGAGGTATTAACACATAATAATGTGGAAAGTATGGAGGACTCAATGAGCAATTCCCTTAAATTTATACTGCAAGGGGATTTTATACCAGTTAAAAAAAGAGCAGAAATACACTAAAAATCACAGAGGTAGTCACATTTTGGGAAAGATTGTTGAACATCTCACTTTCTTGATACGTCAAAATTGGGTACCACAGTGATGCTAGCCTGTTGAACTAACATTTCTGAAACCTCTGTTATCTGGCATCTTACTTTGCCTTATGAAGGCAACACCCATGGAAAGGTTTTCTAAAATGCTGACAATACGCAGTCTAGTTCTTACCAAAGGAGAAGCGACACCAATTTAGAAGACTACCACTAGTTTGCGCCCTTTCTAATATAAATGCAATGACTTTGCACTTTTCATCTTCCAGAAAACCAAAACCAAACATGTATGCTCTCTTTTGAAAATGCCAAGAAACCAGTATAATCCAGTGAAAGGAAATCTAAAAGTGGTATATGCACAAAACATTTCCTACGTGGACAAGAATTTACCACCTTACTCTGCTTAAATTATTAGCATCATTGACAAACCATCAGCTGTTCCATCACTCTCTTCCCTCGTTACCAACAAAACACGCTTCCACTTCAACTGTACCTTTCTTATATATAAGAATTTTGAGAACCAGTAGTAATTCGTATAATTGGGAAAGGAATCAAAGCAATTTATATTTTCATTCCTCATTGCAAAATAACAATGCCACAAACCAGTTCGTGGATAGCCCAGCTGAGAAAGTGCAAAAGCATGAGTAGGAAAATCCATTTTTGTTTGAGATAATACATGACCGACGAATCAAGAAGCATGACATTTAATAACACAGCACCGTTCACGTCTATTTGTTTTTGGTAACCATGCCCTTCACACCTTTACATCTGAGAAATGTTAGAGCACGCTGGAAAAAATGAATTCGATACGTACAATGCCTGTGTTATAAAGAGCTTTTTGTCTGTTTCTCTTAAACTACGCTATCACAAACATTTGCATTGCATGAGCTAGACCAAAGTATTCTGCCATCAAAAATTTTAAAATAGCACTCTTTTTAATTCTGAGTGGGGGACGGGGTAGAGGAAACAAGTAGAATTTTTGTGATTTAAGGTTTTCTCCTATAAGATGTTAATTTCAAGATCCTGGAGATATGTAAGATGACAGCCTATAGAAAGGAAACTTTACAACTTATAACATCTAAAAGCATCAACCAACAGGTACTCTAGTGATGAAAGAGCTTGATGGAAAAGATAAAGAAGTAAAAACTGACTATAAAGTAAGGTCCCTTTACTTTCGCAGGTATCCAAAGTCTTCATAGTGGTACTTTCTTCCAGACAGTCCTAGAACTTGCTGAAATAGAAACACTGCTCCCAGCAAGGCCTTAGCAGGGAAGGTCGTAGACCCTTTAACTGGTATATTTACAACTTAAGATAGTCCCTTTCTGGAGCTCAATGATGAGTTATTCATCATATACATGTATGTGAAAAGATTTCAATGTCTAATAACAATAATAATTTCATATATTTTAAAAATTAACACAGATATCTTACAGCCATTAAAAATAAAATGACAAGACGTTAGGTGATAATAACTACTATTTTAAAAATATGCCAAAAAGATAGAAAGACATTTCTGTCTATCTGTAGGACAGGATTTTTTAAAATGCTTTTTGAACTTTTTGAATTTCCATAATGGATGTGATTTACTTAAAAAAAATTATTTCCAGAGGACTAAATATTAATTCTCACCTTTACTTGTGATTTACTCTTCAAATAAGTAAAAATGAAATTTTAAAAAGGGACAGGGGCTCCCCTGGTAGCGCAGTGGTTAACAATCTGCCTGCCAATGCAGGGAACGGGACACGGGTTCGAGCCCTGGTCCAGGAAGATCCCACATGCCGCGGAGCAACTAAGCCCGTGCACCACAACTACTCAGCCTGCGCCCTAGAGCCCGCGAGCCACAGCTACTGAGCCCGTGTGCCACAACTACTGAGGTCCATGTGCCTAGAGCCCGTGCTCCACAAGAGGAGACACTGCAATGAAAAGCCCGCGCACGGCAACTAAGAGTAACCCCCGCTCACCGCAATTAGAGAAAGCCCGTGTGCAGAAACAAAGACCCAAAGCAGCTAAAAATTAATTAATTAATTAATTAATTAAAATAAAAAGGGACAGCTATTTTTTAAAATCTATTAAAAAATAGCTGAGCTTTAAAAAAATTACTAACCTCAAACTGACTAAAGGCTGATAAACAAAAAAAAACCCCACTTTTATCATTTCTCAAATTGCTAACACGGTTGTTTAAATAAAAACCATGCTCCCTAGTTTTCTCCTGATATGAGAGTTTGGCTGTTGGACCTATGGACATCCATCCTCCCCACCAGCTACCCCACCAAGCAACTTCAGGACAGTTGGCCACACAGGGCATAGTTTAAACAATGCACAGTCATAACAAATTGAAGGCACGATGATTAAACCATCGAAAACAATTTCCAACGATTCCTTGACCCACATGGATCTTATCCTTCAATCCCAACCCACTGTCCACTTCACCACACCCAGTTTAGATTCTGTGGTCCAACTTTATGATCAATTCCTTGCCAGTAACCTTCATCTGCCTTGACCCTCTCTTCTGCCACTGCACCAGCCCGGCAATCAATACAGGTTCAACCTAACTACTCGCAATAGTTATATATATATATTTGATGAAGTGAAACCAAAACATTTTAGCTCTTACGAAGATGACCTGTCCTTTAGCCGAGTAGCTCTAAGTACAGGAACACCTAGCAATTTTCTGGAAATTACTTAGCTGGAGAATATGCTATTTCATTGACAATG
Source organism: Phocoena sinus (assembly GCF_008692025.1). Lineage (NCBI taxonomy): Eukaryota > Metazoa > Chordata > Mammalia > Artiodactyla > Phocoenidae > Phocoena > Phocoena sinus. Next base: position 11,527,753 of record NC_045764.1, read on the forward strand.
TAACACATAAACGGAACAAGACTACATACAGTATGAACAAAATTTAAAACAAAAATCTGAGTGTAATTCCTTGGCATTCCCAAAGGAGGTTTTTCCTTACAAATTCATCGGAGGGGTCATTCAGAGAGAGTGGCTTCTCTCTCAAATGCATGGATGCCATGGTGGGTAAAAGCTCTGAGAAGAAGGCAGGATAAGTCCCTGAGGTGGCTGGGAATGGTACCCTCTGTTCATTCTGGGGTGATGGGTCTAGGAAAAGGCAACCATGTAGTGTTCTCTTAGAAACCTCCTGAGCAGGCCTGGGATCTGGACCTGCCTGCCCTCTGGGGGATGCCTGGTAGAGAGACAATCCTGAAAGATGCTGACATACATAGCGTGTATGAAAAGGAGACTAGAGGCTACAGCGCACAACTTACGAAAGGAAGAGGCAGAAGACCGGTACAGCAGTCAAGGGGCAAGGGGGAGAAGGGCATATCCTAGAATCATCCTTATGCCATCTCCTCTGAATTCCAACGTAGGGAATAGTGTTCAGGATAAACTCTTTTTGTTATCAAAAGGATGACAAGAATTTTGAGCCAATTTTTCAATAACATGCACATTTTGTCTAACAAGTTATGCAATGGACCCATGAGCAACCTAAAACAGTGTATTGAGGAGGGAGGTGGCAGTAACCCACCCTCGTCTCCGACAGACCCACAACTGTAAACCATCCATGCAACCAACTAGAGTGGACGAGTGACTTAACCAGTGCATGCTTTCCCACCTGTAAGCTCAAATAATTCTAGAACCCTGGATTTGAGGAACAAGAACCCCAAATCCAGTCCCAGAAAACATAACTCAAAGAACACAAACCCATACAAGAAAACAGCACAGGATAGAAAGACTACAAAATACTGAAATCGAATTTAGGAGAGAAACTAGCAAATTAACAGATTTCTGCACTTTCTTCAACACCACGCCAAAGCGTACACACATGCCCATACGTGTCCACTCAGATCCACGCGCAGACCAAAACTTCTGCCCCATTACATCATTGTTTTCCTCACTCTGCACCAACAGCATCAGTTTCTCTCATCTTATAGCCAGACCAGACAAATCGGTACATTACAGGATCAACTGGCTGCCTGTAATTAGTCTTGTCTGAGAGGTATAAGAGGATCCATCCACACTGTGGTGTAAAATGTAGTCAGTAAGGGACATGGTGGCTGAGTTGCCATTAACTACCTGGGAGCTTGGTCGAGAACCCTGTGTGCTCTCCGGGGTCTCATCTGTAAGTTGAAGGGCTGAGTCCAGGATGACCCTCCCGCTCTCATTCTTAGATGCTCACCCAGGGACCAAACACACCTTTCTTTCTCATCTCATCTCACTTGCATATTCCCCCCCTAATAATGCCCAATTTATCCATAACTCCAGGAACTGATGCCAGTGGACAGAGCTGAACTGCCATAGCCTGTCCGAGCTTTCCTCCCTGAAATCAAAGAGCTAAGCTCCAAACCCGAAAAGGAAAAGAAAATCCCAAAGACAAGATTCTACCTTCAGAGAACTTGCAAATCATGGTCCCACACGTCTGTAATGAGGGAATGCTGAGAGAAGGAAGACCAGTCAGAAAACTGAGCCTCAATTTACTGCTCATTTCCAGGTGACTTTGGCATTGTTCCTTGATAAACAGAAATGAGAATTTCTAGGATTATTTCAAGTTGAGTTGGTGGCACCCAACCAGCACCTTGACGATCACCGGCTTATACCTTCCCCAACTCAAGTACCTGTTGGCGGGGTGGGGGGGAAGGGTCAAGCCATGATCAATCCAGGAAGGCAAGGCTCTTTCAAGCAGTCTCTGAATAAAAGCAGGTATAAGCATCATTATGAACACACATGATGATTTTAGGCTTCTATCCAAGCAATTAGCACAGCAGCAGTACAAGTTTGCAAGACTTGACAAGACCAGCATAGAAACAAGTATCAACATCACCTTTTAAAAATGTATGGTCTAAAAAAAAAAAAAAAAAAAAAACCAATGTATGGTCTAAGACACAAAGAGTACTGAAGAAGCAGAACTACAAAATAAACGACTAATGAGCCACACCTTGGGACGAAAAATCCAAGAATTCTTCATAATACTCCCACCCTGCATTCAACCGTTCATCTGTATTTTCTTCTCCATGTTTACATCCGCTCCTCAGCCCAAGATCTAATACTTAACTTTGTAACATGGTATCATTTATAATAAAATTACTTACAACATTTTATTATTTAAATTATTATTCCTCCTTTGGTTTCTAGAAACATTTTTGTTCATAATTCTAACATTAACTAGGGCACATGAACTCTGGTCCTTTAAGAAGAAATATGACAAACACCTTAAGTCACTCATACACACACACACACACACACACACACACACACACACACACACACACACACCAAAAGAAGACATTGCCATTTGGCAATCTTAATGTCACACGAATTTTTCTTCCAGAGAAAAAGATTCAGTGAGTACTTTTTTCTTCCCTAGCACAGCTGGTTTTTAAATGGCATTATAAAGCAGATGGAATGCTAATAACCAAAAGCCAGAGGGCCGATTAGGCTGTTTGCAATCTGCACTTCACAAATAAAGAACTGCTCCAGAAAAGCAAAGGTCACTTAAAATGAATTGCATTCAATAAAGAGCTTCGGTAGGGACACCAGGGCTAGCTATTATTGATTGCCAGAAAATTCTCTGGCAAAGGAGAAATGCAGCCTTGTCAGAGATTTCTCCTGGCGTGGAAGGACTGACTCAATTGAACTCTGGTTCGTCTTATTTGGTGAGCCACTGCAGCACGCATGAAACTCCCTGAGCACGTGTATTAATCGAATGGACGCACATGTCACTCCATTAATTAGATGTTCAGTAAAGCGCTTCTGCGCCAGGAGAAGGCCAGGCTCCTGAGGAAACAAAGGTCTGAACCCAGGTTCATGTCCTCACAAACGAAAGCGGGAAGGATCACTTGTAAGGCACGTCACCTCGTCTCTCTCTGAAGCATCTAAAAAAGTTGTTTTATTCAGTCACGAATCGCTGGTCCGTAGCGTGGTCTGTTCATTCCAAGCCTCCCTTCTACCTCTGCGTCACTCTGAGCAGATGCGTGTACACTATTTTCCAGATTCTCACCTGAGCAGCCAGTGAGGCAAGACCCAGAGCAGAGCTGATGCTTCTTGGAGGCGTGACCGACATCCACCCACCCACTCTGCGTGCTTTGAAGGACAGTAGCTCAGATGTGACTGAAAGACCCTTCCGGCTCATGTGCACAAATTATTCCAAAATGCCTGAAATTCTGCTCACTGGACTAACTCCTTGGCCAACGCAGGGTCTTCCTTGCAGGGGTCTCCCTGCCCTGTGCGCTGCCATTCACTCCTTCCGGTGCCTGGTGTCCCCTCCCATCATAGGGCGGCGTGGGCTTCCCACTGCTGGCTGTACCACTCAGGCCTCACCACTCCAGACACCAGCAACGCCTTAGACCAGAATCACTGCACCTTGGCCCCTGCTGCAGACTAACCGAAACTGAATTTCTGTGGTGGAGCCCACTCCTCTGTCGTTTTTGGCTTTGGTTTTTCAATGATGGTAAAATAAACATAATATACAATTACCGTCTTAACCACTTTTAAGTGTACGGTTCCGTGGCATTAAGTACATTCACGTTGCTGTGCAACTATCACCACCATCCATCTCCAGAGCTCTTTCCATGTTGCAAAACTGAAACTCTGTACCCATTTAATAATCACTCATCATTCTACTTTCTGCCTGTAAGCATTTCACTACTCTAGGTAGCTCATAAAAGTGGAATCTTATTTGTCCTTTCATGACTGAGTTAGTTCACTTAGCATAATGTCCTGAAGGTTCATCCATGTTGAAGCATGTAACAGGATTTCCTTACTTTTTAAGGCTGAATAATATTCCACTGTATGTGCAGACCACCTTTCGTGTATCCATTCTTCCACTGGTAAACACCTGGGTTGCTTCTACCTCTTGGCTGTCATGAATAATCCTCCCACGAACACGGGTGTATAAAAACCTCTTTGAGTCCCAGCTTTCAAGTCTACTGAGTACACACCATGAAGCTGAATTGTTGGGTCATACGGTAATTCTGTTTGCAACCTTTTTTTTTTGAGGAACTACCACACTGCTTTCCGAGCAGCTGCATCACTTATTCTGTAGTTTTTTTTTTTTTTTTTTTTTTTTTTTTTGGCTGTACACGGGCCTCTCACTGTTGCGGCCTCTCCCGTTGCGGAGCACAGGCTCCAGACGCGCAGGCTCAGCGGCCATGGCTCACGGGCCCAGCCGCTCCGCGGCATGTGGGATCTTCCCGGAACAGGGCACGAACCCGCGTCCCCTGCATCGGCAGGCGGACTCTCAACCACTGCGCCACCAGGGAAGCCCCTATTCTGTAGTTTTGAAGATGTTCCGGGATGTCTGTGATGAGAATGAGAACGTGGAAAACCAGCGCTGGGCCCGTCAGAACCATTTCCATTCTATTAACTCTGAAAACAGCCCAAGCTGTACCTACAGATTAACATGGGCCCCCTGAAGATAACACTTCAACCAAAAAGGAATGAAAAGTGTAAACAAAAAAAAAAAAAGTGTAAACCAGGATTAAGAGAATTTAAAATGAACTTCTGCTTTTGAGTCACACTTCAAAAACAGCACAGCCAGCCTAAGATCTAAATTCTTTTTTTTTTTTTTTTTTAGATCTAAATTCTTTATTGTCCACAACAGACTGAGGAGAAAGTAATTAGCACCAAGCCTACAATTTATACAATTTATATCTGTGATTAGCCATTCTATGTCTGATTTATGGATTTGGGGTAGATGGGTACCAATTTATTTTTCCTCTACAGAGCTCTCTATGCATGAAGTGGAATTACAAATTTCTTTGCCTTTTCTGTGCAATTAAAATCACAACCTTCTTGGAGACTTGGAACAGGATGCTTTCTTGTCCTTTATTCTTTCCTCAAAATAAAAATAGATGCCAGGGCTTCCCTGGTGGCGCAGTGGTTGAGAGTCCGCCTGCCGATGCAGGGGACACGGGTTCGTGCCCCGGTCCGGGAGGATCCCACATGCCACGGAGCGACTAGGCCTGTGAGCCATGGCCGCTGAGCCTGCGCGTCCGGAGCCTGTGCTCCGCAACGGGAGAGGCCACAACAGTGAGAGGCCCGCGTACCGCAAAAAAAAAAAAAAAAAAATAGATGCCAAATAGCGTTTCATATTATATGCAAAATAAGCCCACTGGTTCCAGCCACATAACTCTTGGAATCACTACTTTTACCTGATGAAACAACCAGTGTCAAGATGATAGTAATTCCAAAAAAGTCTGGAGTTTTATATGCTTAAATTATATCACCTTTCTGTTGTCACATCACATTATTGTATCAGTAATATGCGCTTTAGCTAATGCAAAGAAAAACTTCCCTGAATGTATGCTTCACAAAGCTAGATATATGAATTTTCTTGCAGGTAAATTAATTTCAATAAATGCCAAGAAACTTAAAGTGCTTTGGCAAAGACTGATGGCTTTTATGCTGGCTTGGGAAAACGACGGCTCTGAATTAAAGCAGGGCCCCAGACCATCCGTTCAGGCCCCTTGCTGGGGTCTTGCCCAAGCGCAGTGCTAAGGCTCACCCCGGGGGGTTCCTCCCAGCTCTACTCACCTGCACGATTCTCACGCCCTCCCCAGGGCCTGCTCCAGCCCTGCCCACCTTCCACTTCCTGCTCTAGTGCACGCGGCCTTGGCTTCTATCTGTGGCTTCCTTTTATGGACTTCTGTGACCCTGCTTCACATCTTACCTCCCCAATTCTACTGAATGTTTCATGAAGGAAAGCAAACCTCGAAGTTTTTTTCTGTTACATCCTTATTTTACTAGCTCCTCATTCCTGCCCACCTCCTCACCCTGAACACAAACACACACACACACACACGCAGCTGAATGCTGGGACTGGACAGAAAAAAAGGAAAAAAGACTGGGTATGTTGAGTAATAGGAAAGCTAGAGAGCACTTTTTTTTTTATGGTTGTAAACATCTCTTTTTTCATTATACAATGAAGACACAGACGTGAAAAAATGTTGGAAAAGAGAGAAAAAGGTGAAAACACTACCACAGCCCCATCACCCTAACTCCCCAACCGTGTAAGAGTCAGAGAATATTTCCTCCTGCCTTCCGTCCTATGCCTGGATTCATTTCTTAGCTGGTATCATACTTCCCCTGCTCTGTTCAGAGAGTGTATGAAGTTTTTCTTGCGTCTCGAGTCTCTCTTTAGACTCTCCTCTCAAAAGCTCCTCTGCTACTGCCTCCTCCTTGCAGGTGTTTTCTGGGGCTCATCTCTGCTCTCTGTGTGAGCTAATCTCATCCCTATGACTGCTGCCACACTGGTACCTGCAGTTCCCAAACCATGTGCGCAGCTGCCCTGACGTCACAGCCAGCGCACAGATGCGCTGTGGGATGCGTTAAATTTCGGAGGGAAACACAGCCACATTCAACACTTGTTGAACACTGTGCAAAATACAAGCTTGAGGTAGCTCCCGGTTTCAACATGAGATCACTCACATTCCCTTGGATGATGTCATCTTTGCAAAGTGGGCTCCTGAGAAGTAGTTGTGATAAAAAGCAAGATCTGTACAAAAATCAAGGTGGAACAAGAAATGGTGTCCCATCTGTTTCCAATGCTTGAGAAGCTGTGCAGTATCCAATGGTACACACATCCCATTGCTAAGTTTTCTCCGGAGAAACAGAAACAGAAGAGAGAGAGAGAGAGAGAGTGTGTGTGTGTGTGTGTGTGTGTGTGTGTGTGTGTGCGCACGCGTGTATGTATGTGTGTACAGAGAGAAAGAGATTGATTTTAGGAATTGGTTCATGCCATTGTAGGGGCAAGCAAGTCCCAAGTCTGCAAGGCAGGCCAGCAGGCTGGGACGTCGTGAAGAGCTGGTGATGCAGCTGAGTCTGAAGACAGTCTGGAGGCAGAATTCCCTCCTCCTCCAGAGATCCTGGCTGTTCTCTTAAGGCCTCAGGAAGATTGGGTGAGGCCCACCCACATTATGAAGAGTAATCTGCTTTTCTGAAGGTCTACCGATTCAAACGTTCATCTCATATAAAAATTACCTTCACAGCGGCATCCAGACTGGTGCTTGACCAAATAAATACATGGATACTATGGCCAAGCCAAGTTGGCACATAAAATTAACCATCACTTAAGAATGAAAAAGATATATGTATTTCCTTTCAATGTGTACAATTATATTTTCAATCGGCCACTAAATTGTTAGGACATAAATTCTAATTAAGTTGTATGGACTCTACTGCCTAAATGAACAGAGCTGTCAGGTATTTCTTTTGGCCCAGGGGCACGGAGAATATCACGACCAGAAAAAGCTTAAGAACACGCCTATAGGCTTTGTGACCACCTAGAGGGGTGGGGTAGGAAGGGTGGGAGGGAGATGCAAGAGGGAGGACATATGGGGATATATGTATATGTATAGCTGATTCACTTTGTTATAAAGCAGAAACTAACACACCATTGTAAAGCAATTACACTCCAATAAAGATGTTTAAAAAAAAAAAAAAAACACACCTATACATTGATGGCTGCAGTCCAGCCTGTATTCCCCAAATCCTGACATACATATTCTATGTTTGTGGATATACATGTGTCCTAAGTGCACTTCAATATACAGGTAGATTCTAGGGACTTCCCTGGTGGCGCAGTGGTTAAGAATCTGCCTGCCAGCGCAGGGAACATGGGTTCGAGCCCTGGCCCGGGAAGATCCCACATGCCGCGGAGCAACTATGCCCGTGCACCACAACTACTGAGCCTGCACTCTAGAGTCCGCAAGCCACAACTACTGAGCCTGCGTGCCACAACTACTGAAACCCGCGCACCTAGAGCCCGTGCTCTGCAACGAGAAGCCACCGCAATGAGAAGCCCATGCACCTGAACGAAGAGTAGCCCCTGCTCGCCGCAACTAGTGAAAGCCCACGCACAGCAATGAAGACCCAACGCAGCCAAAAATAAAATAAATTTATTAATTAATTTAAAAACATATATATATATATATATATATACATGTAGGTTCTAAATTCATGTCAATATACATGTATATTCCAAAGAGGAGAATTTCCACAGTTACCTCACCTCAAATGTTCCTAAACTCAATTTCTTATTTCCTCCACGAAATCTACTGTCAGTCTGACTCCCAACAAAGTTTTTTTTTTTTGCGGTACACGGGCCTCTCACTGTTGCGGCCTCTCCCGTTGTGGAGCACAGGCTCCGGATGCGCAGTCTCAGCGGCCATGGCTCACGGGCCCAGCTGCTCCGCAGCATGTGGGATCTTCCCGGACCAGGGCACGAACCCGTGTCCCCTGCATCGGCAGGCGAACTCTCAACCACTGTGCCACCAGGGAAGCCCCCAACAAAGTATTTTTTAATCCTCACCACTCTTCCTCCCCATTAACTATCCAGTCCACCCGCATCATGGCACTCTCTTGAAGCAGTATAATACAATGATTTTTACCTATGTCACAAATGATGGGCTTATAATTTTTTAGTGGATAATGTTTATTTTTCACTTCTTCCATGTCTTCGTATTTAGAAAAAGCAGTCAAGATAGCTTAGAGACAGTACCCGGCCTGGTGATAAATAAGGATTCTTTTTAAGGGAAATTTCTCCTTGATTTAGAGAATAACACTCTAAAATATTGCCTCTAGTGAAACATTCTGAAGGCAGACATTTCATGAAAGTGAGTCTTGATATGATGAGGCCATCCCACACTCATGAACTTGAGCACTCCCCTACTGAACCCCCGCCCTCGCCCTCCCTCTGTTCTAGTGATGAGCCCAGCCCCACCCAAAGAGCTGAGTCTGTGGGTGGCTTAAAAGACAAGTGTAACATTTGACCTTATAAAGCAAAAACCAAAGGCAGAAAATGCTGAAAAAAAGAAAAAAACAAACCCCAAACATTCATTTTATCTGTTTTCCCCCGAGAGCATAAGTATCTTTGAGCGAAAGATAGTAAACTATCACTGTGCGAAAAACTTTGATTGAAAACTCTCTTTTTCACTTATTTCTCATAATTAAAGCTGGAAACCACCAGAAGTTATTTCCTCTATTATTTCATTTTTGTTGGCAATATCTGCTCTATTGAATAAAGATGTGTTCCATGATGCATAATAATATTTATGGAACTGCACTCCTGAGATACCAAGGCAATGTGATTTTTCCCTCTCAAGGAGGGGAACTTGTTATTCATTGAGGGCAGTAGGTTTGCCATTTAAAAGAAGCCAACCCATACCATTTGCAGCAATATGGATGGACCTAGAGATTATCATCCCGAGTGAAGTTAAGTCCGACAGAGAAAGACAAATATCATATGATAACCCTTATATGTGGAATCTAAAAGAAGGGTACAAATGGACTTATCTGTAAAACAGAAATAGAGTTACAGATGTAGAAAACAAACTTACGGTTACCAAGGGGTAAGGGGGCGGGGGGGAGGGATTAACTGGGAGATTGGGATTGACATATACACACTACTATATATAAAATAGGTAACAAATAAGGACCTACTGTGTAGCATGGCACTCTGTAATGACCTATATGGGAAAAGAATCTAAAAAAGCGTGGATATATGTATATGTATAACTGATTCATTTTGCTGTACACCTGAAACTAACACAACACTGTAAGTCAGCTATACTCCAATAAAAATTTTTAAAAATAAATAAATAAACTAAAAGAAGCCAACCCATTCAAATGGAGCTTCTGGCTCCAGCTGAGTGAATGCTGCTATCACCAGCCCTCAAGATACCTAAAGAAGTAGGCAGCCCTGTAAAAAATTCAGTATTCTAGTGAAAACAAACATCAAAAGGCTAAAAATAAACGATAACTCAGAGACGAAGTCCTTAAAATATTTGATTAATGCTAAAAACCAGGAAGTATTACAGTCTGAATGTATTTATCTAATAGAAAAACAAGTTCGCACTATGAGATTTACAATGAAGGCAGCAAGAAATAAATAAACTCAAAACTGGGGCTTTTGGGATGAGCAACAAATACGACGTAAAAGCACATCTGACAAAAGAACAGCACAGTGAAACGTATTTATATTTCTCTGTGAAAGTACTTTCTTGGTTTATTCTCCTTGGCCAATGTATACATTTTTGGACAATGAACTAGGGGAAAACCTATAGGTTGACTTGTATATTACAATATTTTTTCATATACGAATTTCTCCACTCAGTCGACATTTATAATAATTTATAATTCCAGCATTTTCTAGACTACACAATCTCACCAGCCCCCCAGAGAGAGTAAACATAACCTGATTTTTCCAACACTATTGCTAAAAATAAAAGGACCACACAGTCAGTATCTCTCGCAGAAGAACCATTGGAACGGGCAGTTTTCTTTAAATTCATTTCATTCAAAGCCTTTGGAAAATTAGCAATTCTCCATGTAAGACCACAAGATACTGGTGCGAGAAGGGATATATGCGGGCATCTAGTCACTGGCTTGGAAATATATTATTTTTAAAAAATTTACAATGTTGTGTTAGTTTCAGGTGTACAGCAAAGTGATTCAGTTATACATATGTATACACACATGCATATATATTTCAGATTCTTTTCCATTATAGGTTATTACAAGATATTGAATATAGTTCCCTGTGCTATATAGTAGGTCCTTGTTGTTTATCTATTTTATATATAGTAGTATGTCTATGTTGATCCCAATCTCCTAATTTATCACCCCCCTCCTTCCCTCTCTGGTAACTGTAAGTTTGTCTTCAACACCTATGAGTCTTACAAAACAGAAATAGACTCACAGATCTATCATTGTACCATTTTTTTAGATTCCACATACAAGTGATATCATATGATATTTGTCTTTCTCTGATTTACTTCACTTAGTATGATAATCTCTAGGTCCATTCATGTTGCTGAAAATGTACTATTTTTTAAAAATCTGAGCTGGGAAGCTTTCCTCTTGGTAGGTAAAAGCGATGACATTTTGGTTGAAGAAGGAGGTGGGGTCAGGGGCTTCCCTGTCTTCTCAGGCTGCTCTCCGCCCCAGTCTGCAAGAACAAAGAGTCATTGAAGGGAAATGGGATGCATTCTGAAGCCATTTTGGTGGTCTTTTCTAGAAGGAGAGCGTCAAGAGTTGATGGGGTCAGCTAGGCATGGACACAGGGTATTTGGGGAGCAAGTCCACTCTGTACCATAAAGTAAGTTCAAGAACACTCAGAATTCCAACCGTTTAGTATTTTGAAGTGTAATGTTGAAGTTTATGGTCAAATCCATTACCTCACACAGGGTGACAACTCATCCTGGTTTGCCCAGGACTTCCCCAGTATAAAAACTGGAAGTCCCTTGTCCCGGGAACCCCCTCTCTGCTGGCAAAGGGGGACAGGGCAGTTAGATACTCTACCCTCCACATAATACTATAAAATCGCCCCTGCTGGCAGCTGACCTCACTTTGAAGTGCCTCCAACCACAGCCATCCAGCAACCGATGAATAGCCCAGATTGAGGGATACCTGTTGGAGTAGACACATTACCCAAAGCACACGAAGGAAACCTGGTATTTCCTACATCATCAGGATGTGTACTGAACATATGAAAAGCACTGGCTGAAGATGTTCTAGACTGGACTCCACCTCATCTTTAGGTAGAAAGGGATACCCAAAGTGTTTAAAGAAAGCATTTTCAGTTTAGTAGATAACTGTCTTCTTTACTGTCATCACTACATCAGATCTCTTTTAGATAAACTCCTTTTATCCACTATTAGATAATATCACGATAAACTTTGCAGTTACCGTTTAAATGATCAAAAGTCAAAATCATTGCAAATAACAAAATGTGTTTAGTATAATCTGATACTGCTTCACTGTTCACGTTTTTAAAATACTTAACTCCCATTCTGGCAACAGACAAAATGACAATTGTTTCCATCAGTGGATATCTCACTTGAAAACACACTAAGACTCAGAGCGCAGGGGCAGGAGGTCCAGCTGATGTGCTGAGTCGAGGCAGGATGCGAATAAATCTGCCCCCTGTGAAAACAGAGAAGTGCTGTTTGCAGGATTCACCACAGCTTCACCTCTTCCTTTCAAACAGTCTCCAACACCCAGGATCACTCTCTAGAAACGAGGTGGAAAAGCATATAATTTGCCCTTTGTTCTATCTCCTCTAACTACAGGATTTCCTCTTTTGAAGCAGAAGATCTGACAAAGACAGAGAAGAATTCCTGTTTGCCCTGGTAATCCTGTGAAACTCTTGGGCTCGTTTTCACCTTTGAAAAACATCCACTCTCTGCCTCACATTTGGTTCTCCCTTTCTTTAAGACAGCAGCACTGATTTTCTGCAGTTTTTTTTTTTTTTTTTTTTTTTTTTTTTTGTGGTACGCGGGCCTCTCACTGTTGTGGCCTCTCCCGTTGCGGAGCACAGGCTCCGGCCGCGCAGGCTCAGCGGTCATGGCTCATGGGTCCAGCCGCTCTGCGGCATGTGGGATCTTCCCGGACCGGGGCACAAACCCGCGTCCCATGCATTGGCAGGAGGACTCTCAACCACTGCGCCACCAGGGAAGCCCTGCAGTTATCTTTAACATCAGTAGCTGAGGCAACTGCTCCTGACTGCTTTGTACCACCTTCTCCTCTTTGTAAGGTGTCTGTACATTGCATCCCTCCCTGCACCTTTAACCTTTTCCACACCCCTTCCTTTCTCTGCATTAGCCTTTCAGAGATGGTTCTGGGTATTGCTGGGTCCCACGGAAGACCCTCAGTGCTAGAGATGGTCAACATTAAGGCTAGATGAAGAGCCACCCAAAAGACCCACGTGGGTTCCTGGGTAAACAATGGGCTTGTTTTGTAGATAGCAGACGTGATCAAATAACACATCTGAACCTCCATCAACAACCAAGGGAGCTAAGTGGAACTGCAGCAGGGCTCCTTCCACACACAAACTGTGCTTGCAAGCACCCGTGAAAGTGCCTCTCTGGACAGATGACACAACTTTGCCGAGCTAAGGGGTTATTCCTCTGTAAAACGGTCCTGAGCTGCTGCTTAACTGCCCCGCCCCAGGAGTCTTCACCCTGTTATCAAGATGCTTACATTTCAGGCAGAAATGTTAGCACAGATTAATGGGGCTAGTCCTCTGCAGGGCCATGCAGTGGGTTCCCTTCATTTTATAACATGTAAACAGAACTAGAGGAGGAGTGCATAAGGCTGAACAAGGCACTAAGGATTTATTTTCTGAATGTAAGTATGGAATAATAGTGTTGTTGAAGCTCCCTTGCTGAGGATTGTCTTTCAGATGCGAATACGGTTGGCCCCATCGTTCCCAAGGACGCCCACCAAAACCATTACAGCAGTTCAGTAAACCAACACTCAGCTCCTATATCATGGCCTATAACCTTCAGCCTGATGGCAGTTCCAAGCTGGGCACTGTCATCTGATGAGAAAACCCCCATCCAAAGAATCCTCTTTCACAAGGCTGCTTCACCAGGTTTCTACAAAATAGTCAAAATAAACACATTTCTGCAGGTGGTACCCAAAGAAGCAAAACAATGATTCTCTAAAACTTACCCCCCTCTGTAGAAGGGCACCTGACATGAAAACACACCAGAGATCCGTATCGACTTCATACTGAAAAGTTCCATTTTGCTCTAAACCCAGGCAGCTTTAGCAACACAACCCACAGATATTTCCACTTCCTTTGCTCTTAACTGGACAGTTGATGAGCCTCACGCTCAACATTCATGGGCTCTTCTGAACACAGGCACACCGCTCACTCTGTAATAAGAGCAATTTAATCACCAGGCTACTCTTCCCACGTCTGCCAACGAGAGCACTCCATCCTGCGCTAATATCAGTGCTTGCCAGCAGACGGAGCGACAGCTTCACTCTCAGCTCTACTGACAACCAGGGCGCCTGACACTGTCCTCAGAGAAACATGTAGAGGTCTACCCTCCCAAGTTCCCTGCAAATTAACTGCAGGGCTTCCCTGGTGGCACAGTGGTTGAGAATCTGCCTGCCAATGCAGGCGACACGGGTTCGAGCCCTGGTCTGGGAAGAACCCACATGCCACGGAGCAACTAGGCCCGTGAGCCACAACTACTGAGCCCGCGCGTCTGGAGCCTGTGCTACGCAACGAGAGAGGCTACGACAGTGAGAGGCATGCGTACCACGATGAAGAGCGGCCCCCGCTTGCCGCAACTAGAGAAAGCCCTCGCACAGAAACGAAGACCCAACACAGCCAAAATTAAATTAATTAATTAATTAATTTAAAAAAAATTAACTGCAAAACTGCAAAATATGTCCCAGTTTCCTGTTGATCTTCATCAAGAGGTTCATCGGAGGAGACGATGGAGGGAAGGAGAACACTGGTGGTGCTAAATTTCCCTTCACATGTTATTAAACCAAGTCTCTCCTACCAGTTTCCACACCTGGCATATTCTTAAATGCTGGTTTGCAGAAAATCTATGACTTAGAGTTCCACTTTAACCTTCCCACAGCAGAAAACATATTCAGCCTTCTAGGCGCTTCTATTTATATCCATTTTTCCTGAAATGACTTGTGGATTGGCCCCCATTAGCTGGAATCTTCTTCTTGCTTTCGTGCCCAAAGGCTCCGTGTGGGAGCAGACATCCTGGGCATAAGTCTCCCTCCTTTGGAGGAAAAGCTTTGGCTCTGAAGAGGAGGCCCAGGTTCCACAAATAAACTGTTGACATCATCTGCCCCTCCTTGTGTCACCTTAGGTATCCAGAGAATCCAACACCGGCCCAGGGAGGAACATAAAATTCCGCTGCAAGAAGAGTCCACTTTGCAGGGCACAGAGCTTCTTATCAGTGGGCCATAGGGTCAGTGAGTCTAAAAAAGCTGCTGTGTTTCTGCCCTCTTCCCCCTGTCTCTGCTGCTAAACAAAGCTCAGTAGTCATCTGTCAAATCCGTCACTTTTCTTGTCTATAAAAAGTCCCTACCTGGGCTTCCCTGGTGGCGCGGTGGTTGAGAGTCCGCCTGCCGATGCAGGGGACATGGGTTCGTGCCCCAGTCCGGGAAGATCTCACATGCCGCTAAGCGGCTGGGCCCGTGAGCCATGGCCGCTGAGCCTGCACGTCCGGAGCCTGTGCTCCGCAACGGGAGAGGCCACGACAGTGAGAGGCCCGCGTACTGCAAAAAAAAAAAAAAAAAAAATTCCCTACCCATTCCAACTACATTTCTTTCTCACCTTTAGGAAGTAAAAAAGGAGACATTTTTATTTTCTGGAACAGCCTTGCTTTTCCCAGATGACAGAAAAGAGACAAATGATTTTTTAACACCCTGACTCCAGAAGAATATGTGTCTCTTAGTGAGATATAAGGAACCCTAACTCAAACTGAGAGGCCGCCGCTGCAGTACTGCCCTGCACGGAATCAGTTATCAGGGTTTGAAGGTGATTCAGGTAATCAGGTAGAAATAGTTACATACAGCTGCAACCATGGGCTAAGAAATGTAACATAATTGGCGTCACTGATTCACTCAGAAAACAGCTCTGTACTGGTCCGCAGTCTTTTTTTCTCATCACCGTCTCCCAAGCAAATATCAAAGAAGATTACAGCGGATACCTACAAAATTACTGATACCTTCAGCCAATATTTACTACTTGACTCCTGTGTACAAGGCCAGGTATGAAGCTCAGACACGTGTCCAACTAAGGTCAGTTCACTGCCTTCAAGATGCTGGCGAAAGAAAGTTTCCTTCCTCACCTCTGCCAACATAGATCAGTCTCACTCATCCTCCCAATGGTCACAGGGCACAGGCTATGACCTAACGCATATCTGATCCTGGGGCTGCATTACACATGCAGAGCACAAAGCTCTGAATTTGGGGTCACTATGGATCCCCCCAGAGAGCCTGGGCTCCCCTATGATGATTGCTGGCATTATGGGAAACAGTAGCTTTTGACTTAAGGAGACCCCCTGCTCAAACTTTATGTACTTAAATTACTAGCAATTGACATTTGAATATTTGACAATATTCAATTATGCATGTCTTACGAAAGTTTTGGAGGAACCTTTGGAATGAGGTCTCTGAACTCAGTAGAACCCCACTGGGTTCGACTGGTCTGCTTGAAAACAGAAACAAGAGAGGAGGATGTCTAATTTGTGATTTCAAACCATGGGATGTGTGACGGTTAATTTTATGTGTCAGTATGACTGGGCCACAAGGGGCCTGGATATTTGGTTAAATATTATTCTGGGTGTGTCTGCGAGGGTGTTTTCTGGGTGAGATTAACATTTGAGTGGGAAGACTGAGTAAAGCAGACTGTCCTCCCTAGTGTGGGTGGGCCTCAACCAATCAGCTGAAGAACTGAAGAGAACAAAAAGGTTGACCTCTCACTCACAAGAATAAGTGGGAACTCTTCCTACATTTCTGCCTAAGCGGGGACAGCCGGTTTTCCTGCCTGAGCTGAAACATCAGCCCTTCCTGGGTCTTACACCTGCCCTTTTCAGACTGGAACTTCTCCCATTGTCACTCCTGGGTCTCCAGCTTACTAACTCTAGATCTTGGGAAATCTTAGCCTCCGTAAATGAGTGAGCCAATTCCTTATAATAAATTTCTTTATATATATGTGTGTGTGTGTGTATGTATCTGTATATATATATATATATATATATATATATATATATCCTGTTGGTTCATTCCTCTAGAGAACCCCGACTAATATAGGATACATAACTTTTATTTCCTAAAAAAAAGGAAAAGTTTTCACCTAGACTAGGCAAGAAAATAACAACCTCAAGGTTGACCACGAGCTGGCTTTCCAATCTTCAGCTTGTCCTTGTCTGTGCTAACCTACAAGACTAGAGTCACTCAGAGTCATCATCATCTTTCATTACCTGGTGGCCCTGGACATATTACTCTGAAAGCTTCAGTTTCCTCATCTGCAAAATGCAGATAACAGGGCATACTCACTGGGTTGCTGTAAGGATTAAATGAGTTATACATATAAAGAGTTCTGAGCAGTGCCTGGTACATGGTAGAAGCGAAACAAATGCTCATGGCTGGTATTCTTGTTACGTATAGTTTTTGAACAGCCATTTATTTGGTGGGTTAATAAGACATTTCCAGAAAGACTTTTCCTTTCTAATATCCAATTTAGAAGAATCTGGAGAGCCAAGAAAAAAAACTGGACAATAATGATGCCAGAATTTAGGAGCCAATAGCACCAACAAATGTAAAAGTAACTATGTGCTCTCTGCCATAATTTTCCTTTGGGAAAGCAGTTTCTTAAAAAAGACTAATTATTCACACTTTACAAGCACAAACAACAATTTGTCTGCCACTGGTTGTAAGGATTGAGGAGAATAGGCTGCATCCTAAGAAGCCCCTGTATGTGGGTACCAGTGTGGTACAGAGAAATGCAGTGCATCAGTGTGGGAGTAAGTAGCCACAAAGGAGTCAGCCTGTGCTAGGTGCCCAGAAGATGGTTTATCTCCATCACCTGCTTTAATTCTCTTATTTCAGGAAGTGGACATTATCCTGATCTTGTAGATGAGGAAACAGGAGACTAGAGCTTCCTTAATTCGACTTAGGATCACACAGAAAATGGTAGCCATGATTCAAACCCAGGTCAGCTGGACTCAAGTCTATGACAATTTTGTATATTTCTACCAGTGTTGGCCAAAGTGTGTTCAGTGGGTCTGGATGTAAGGAGATGTAAGGCAGAGAATTCCACAGGCAAATATGTTGGGAGAAAGGCTGAGTTAAATAAAGGTTAATCAGGTTGTCCTCATTGCAGGTCTTTTCAGAGACTTCAGTATGCAAACCTATACTGTGGATCCCACAGTGTGATACAGTGTGCGATATTTGTCACATCATGGAAGCCTCTGTGCGCGTGCGTGTGAGATGCTCTACTGTTCCATGGAATAGAGTTTGGTAACCCCACAGTCATACCATCTTGCTTCCACCATGGCATCAAGGGCCAACTCTTTCTTCTTAACACCAGGATTTGTTTTCACTCTTTCTTCCACCCACTAACATTTTCCCTGTTTTTTCACACGATTGCTATTCACTCATTTATAAAGTATGTTATGCTAGACATTATGCCTGGGACAAAGAAAATAAATGAGCCCTGGATATCAGCTGACATTTATCAGACACAACCAAGAACTTACTTTAGAATCCTGTTTCTGAGAGAGAAGGGCAGGGGGGATAAAAGAAGTAATTGGACAGATAAGCACAGGTTTTTCTGGCTGGATTCAACACCTTTGTCCCTTTCAAAAAACAACAGACAAAGCTCAGGGCCCAGGTTTGAATTAAACCATAAGAAGGTTGATGACTCGCCCTGTTCTCCATTCAGAAGACCTCACCTCATTCTCAGAGGGTAGGGGGAATTGCTGGTGATTTTGAACTTGGCCTGCGTCCAGTTGTCCAGACCACCCCATTACTGCTTCACTGCAATCAATTATGCTAGGTCCACAATTCCTTTGATTCCCTTCCAATCCAAATTCCTCCTTTCTGGGGTGACTCTCAACAGTCTAGCCAGTGTATTATCGATTGGCATATGGAATCTGGAATGGCATTTCCATACGAGGCCCTATACATTCCTTTTCCAGGTTCCATTCTGAAACACATGTGCTATCAGTTAGCACAGGAGGCTGAGAAGGGACACGGCTGAGGAAATGATGGGGAGGAAGAACCAGGGGTTCACAAGGAAGGCTCCATACATTGCCTAGCAATAAAGGACATAGTCCCCAAACCACAGTTTTGACATGTCCTCACAGATAAGATAAATTGGTTTATTGTATCCAGTTATCTTGGGCTATAGTTTTCTTTTACAATTTTAAATGTCAACGGTCAGTTAAATATGGCTGCTGAAATCAAGAGGAATTTTCTAGGGCTCACGCCAGACAAACCTATAGACTAGCAACCTAGGACTCAGGAGACTTAACCATCCTGTGTTTCCCACAATAAAAAGCCACTCAGCAGTTACTTTAGCAGGTCTATGGGAGGTTTTTCTCCACGGGGAGTGAGACAGCCTTCCTGCTCTGGCGTGCTGGGTGCAGACGGACACAATTCCATCTCAACGGGAAGGAAGGAGAGAGAGAGAGCATGGGATTGGGCAGTGTCTACACGAAGGCGGCCCCCCAGAGCGTCAGCTCTTTTCCAGGTCTGACAGTGGGAAGCTTGACACAGAAATAACCCTACCAGCAGCCACATCTCTCAGGGATTATTCACACCCACCATCCATCCCTCCGAGCTCACAAAGGCTTTAGAACGTAAGAACCCTTGAGAAGGAGTCTGACCTGGAGCTCGTGGAAAAAAAGAAATTAGACTCACGGGTCAACAACAGTTTCAAAAAGGAGACTTGTGAAGAACTTCAGAATCTAAAAGATGATCCGATATTGTGCAGGAAATACATCTATTATCAGAACAGAGGACCAGAAAGAAGCTTCTGTGACGGGGGAATAAGATAAAGTAAGACTTTTAAGAGAATCACGGACAGGAAAGTTGTTGCCCCATAGTTATACAGATTAGGCTTTAAAAAGTGGGGACATGACAGAAATCAAAGTATAAACACCTAGGTTATCGAGTGTCTGGCAGGCGGAGAGCTGTCAATCTCCCCCTGCAGGAATAAGCAGTAGACATGAGGATGTAAAATGCAAAGGTTCAAGAGGAGAGGACCCTCAAAATACACAACAAGAGGAGACTAGACAGCTAGATATTAGACAGTTAAAGTGGCGAGACCAGAAATGCCACATTCCAGACTGTGGAAGACGAGATGTCCATTTGCAGGACCCAACAGAGAACAGGAAGTGAAAGGAGACACCTGGCTCCAGGGCTACTGACCAAAGCAAAGTTATTTTTATCACTTGGAAGATGCTGCCGCTGAAAGCAATGCTTCCCAGGCACGTATGTGATATGCGTCCAGCCTGCCCTGATGCACGCTACGGCTTCAGAGAATCGCTCCTGCTAAAGGCCGACTCTACCTGCAAGTCACTAAGACACGCCAGTGCCCAGAGAGGCAGCTTTAAATACCATGCCATGGAGTTTTGGAGAGAATTCACGTACATACGCACTTATTCTTCTTCCATCACATCTTTCGGGGATCTACACTGCTGTTAAGAGGAGGCTGTCTGGTCATCTATTGTGGCACTTAGGTTGGGAGCAGAATGATTCTCTACTTCAACTCCTTAAGATGCCAGAAGGCTCACGTACCACTGAGGGTTGTACAATATCAAAAATGGAACAGCCATGCCCAAAGTTGTAGCTTACCGGTGCTCTGGGGAAGCTGGATCATGCACTGATCCTCTGTGAAGACTGAACTTCCAGGTCAGTTGTGGTGGGTCTTCAGAGTAGAAAGGGCACGTTATTAAGCTGTTGACAGTGACACCACCTAGCCCTGCCTGGAGGGTGATCAAATAAGTAGCTTCTATTCTTTAAAAAAAAATAATAATAATAAGGTACTATTTTCCTGGAACAGGTACCAGTAGGTTAGCCAGAAGATCTTAATAAGAGGTTATATCAACCAGAATTTGGAGATACCTTTTTTTAACTTCATTGCTATGATAAGAGACTCTCCTTGCTTTATTTCCTTTTTTGGAGCGATCTCTTTCTCTCCTATCTAGATGTTGAAGACTTCTAAACATGCCCCAAACATGTCCGTCCAAGCCAAAGTCTCAGCTGAGTCCCAGAGCTATACTGCCAGCTGTCTAATGGATGCTCCATGGGCTCCACAAGGAGAACGCATGTCCAGGCAGAACTATGGCATCTGGTCAACCTCCCCGTGACCCCACATGCTCCTTGTCCTGGAATGATGTCACCACTCACCCAAGTAGATGCTGTAATCATCCTACCTGTAAGATGTCTCTCTAATGTGGTGTTCTCCCCATCACAAGCATTTCTACTCTCATTTGTTTAATTTTATTTTATAAAGACTGATATATTATTGAATGCGTGCCAGTCACTGGTCTATAAGAACTTTACAAGACCTTCACCATCTTTTGCCTTCATCACCAGAACCTCTTACCTGTCTCCCCCACCCGTCTGCTCTTCCTATGGCAGTCAAAGCAGCTTTGCCTACAATACAAATCTCATCACAGTACTTCCAGACTCTAAGTGTCTGAAGCTCCTCATTTTCTATACTCCTTCGCATAGCCCATAATGACCTTTTTTGTAAAAAAAAAATGTATTTGTTTGTTTATATATTTTTGGCTACCTTGGGTCTTCATTGCTGCACGCGGGCTTTCTCTAGTTGCGGCGAGCGGGGTCTACTCTTCGTTGTGGTGCGCGGGTTTCTCACTGCGGTGGCTTCTCCTGTTGTGGAGCAAGGGCTCTAGGCGCGCGGGCTTCAGTAGTTGCAGCACGCAGGTTCAGTAGTTGTGGCTCGCGGGCTCTAGAGCGCAGGCTCGGTAGTTGTGGCGCACGGGCTTACATGCTCCGTGGCATGTGGGATCTTCCCGGACCAAGGATCGAACCTGTGTCCCCTGCGTTGGCAGGCGACTCTTAACCACTGCGTCACTAGGGAAGTCCCCGTAATGACCTTTATTACCTTCTCATCACGTGGTCTTCACTCTCTTCACACTCCCTATGTAGCTTATGTTGCAACCACAACAAACTAGGCACCTGCCCTCACCTTGCTTTTCCCTCTGACTGTGAGGGCTTTCTCTACCTGGAATCCCCACCGTCCTGCAAGTTTCAACCAGGCGGGAAGTTTACTGAGAGAAGCATTTCCAAGCCTGGAGAACCCCAAGGGCAAATAATAAAACCCCAATTGGACCTAAAACCAAACCCCAAGTGAAAACAAAACAGTTCAGAATGGATGACAGTTGCATGGCTTTCTTAAGCACATGGTCAGGCCCAAAAAATTAAAAACGAGAACCTAATATAAAACTGCAAATATTGAAGCAATGACAAACTGGAATACTTTTTCCATGCAAAAAGGAAATGTGGAGGAATTATACAGCTGTAGTCACAGAAGCAGCTGTTGAGTCAGCCAACTCGGAGAAGACAGGCATGGAAATCAGAGATTGATGATTTATGCTAATTTATTTATATTTGGTCTGAGTACTATCTATTTTGTACTTCGAAACCTCTTGTCAGCATCATTTCTGGTTCTACCCGTTTCCAGCAAGTTTCATACAGCACTTTTTTCCAACTGTCTCTTCTCTGCTTTTACAGATTATGATGACAAGGAATCCGAAAATGCAAGTGAAACCACAGGCCACTTTCAGAAACTCCCACGTACGCAAATCTGAATTGCATGAACTCAAACGCAAGTGTTAGGGGTCCTGTGAGCGAGAACTTCTGCAAATTAACAGGAGAACAAAAAGATGACCAAGACATGACCTCGAATTCAAGGACTCACAGTTTTGGAAGAAAGACCCACAGCTAACAGTCTGGGATGTTCGACAATCCGTCTGACACCCAACTTGAGTGTGTCCTTCAAACTCAATCCTCCTCAGACCTGCCCCGCGTCAGTCAATGAAAACATGAATCTTCCAGCTGCTAAAACCAAACCTTGTTTGTGATTACTCTTGACTTCCCTCTTCCTCTCATGGGAAGAAGGTCCACAGTCTGGCCAGCAGCAAATCCCATCACCTCTAAGAACCAGGGTCTGATGGCTTCTTACCCCTCAAGTCACCACCCTAGTCATGGTTCCTGTCGTCTCCTATTCAGGAGGCTCCTGTGGGTCTTCCTGCTTCTACAGACTACTCTCCACAACAGTATGTAGGTCCTCCAGATGTCCAATGACAGCCTCTCTTAACTAAAACCCCAAGTCTTTACCACGGCCCCTTAGCTCTACTGACCTTGCCCAGCTCTGTCTCAAGACCCACCCCACACCGGTCCCTCAGCCACATCAGCCACATGGCCTCCCTGCACCCTGTTCCTCAGACGCCCACTGCCCAGCCCCGGCCTTTGCTGTTTTCTCTGCAGCCTGGGCTCTTCCTCTGACGGATACCCACCTGGGGGCCTCCCACCCTCTGTCCTCCCTGGTCTCTGCTCAGACTATCCCTTCATTTGAAATTCCTCCTCTATAAAAAGCACCCCCTGTCTCTCCATTTCCCTTATCCCACCTTATTTTTCTACACAGCCTTTATACCACATGGCATTTCTTAGATTTGTGTATTGCCTGCCCCTCTTCTCTGAGAAGTTAGTGCCGAGAGGGCGGGTCCTTTGTCCTGTTCACTACTGTGTTCCCACACCTGCACAGTGGTATGTGATATGCTTTTATTAAATACATGCTGAATAAATTAAAGGGTATAAGAGAAGCAAGTCGTATATAATAGCTGAAATGCCAGATCAAAGGTAGTTCATTTAGATAGGGACTCATTACGCTAAAAAAAAGAATCATTTGCCTTCTCTGAAAGCTTCTTTTAAACAATGAGCTTGTCTCTCTGAAGGATTCCGTTTAAAAACGTCAACTCACATGCTACTTTATAGCTAGTGCAGAAGAGATGTCCATCTGACTCATCATTCAAAACACACTGTGTAGTGACTGACGAGCTGGGTATTAGACACGGGAGAGTGAAACAGCAACTGGTCATCGCCTGCCCTCATGGAGTCTCTACTGTGTTATATTCAAGAAGCTAGAGTGTGACTATAAAACAGTGAATGTGGCAACTTTGTTGCCAGTTTTGCAAGCAAAAGACTTGTGGAATTCGGAAAAGGGCAAACCACTCTCCAGCTAGGGTGATCGTGGACCTGGCTGGCTTTTCAGCAGGTGGAGAGGGTTGGGCTTTGGGGAGAGGTAGAGAGAAGACCTAGGACTATTTGGGATTCGAAGTGGAAGGTGCTTGGAGCACGGAGGCCGGAGCTGGGCATGGGACTGCAATGATCTGGGGCAGACTGCAATTAAATGTCGCTTTTCCTGATACTGAATACCTTGGTGTAAAGTCACTTTCAATATGCTTTATGATCAATTTATATTTAAAAAGAGATGTAAAAAGTTAATAGCCTTAATATTAAATGCTTCAGGAGATGTTCTAGGCATCTTTAAGGCTTTTTCTGGGTGTTCTTAACACTTCATTATTTAGTGCATTATGAAAATGTCATTGTTACAAAAATAATGACCTGGGTCTAACTTTAACACACCAAGACCAAAGAGAATATCAGAGCAGAGGGCGTTATCTGCCCCAGATGCGCTGGATTTTACTGGCTGAGATGCCAAAGCTTTGAAGCAGCATGAAGAAGGTAGATGTCACCCAAAACTCAGACAAGAGTTGAAATACTAAGAGCAGCCTTTGTAATGGGACCGGAGAGGGATATATTTATACCACACTTAACCGAAGACAATCTTGCCAAAGACATGAACAGAAGGAACCTGTGAACACATTGTGACAAGTGAATAAAGAGGTGGAGAAGAAAAAAAAACATGGACAGAAAGGTCAGAATAGACTCAAGGGGCCATGGTGTCACGTCTAAGGATGAGCATTTAACTTTCAAAAGAAATCTGAAATAATTCTTCCAAAAGTGACCTAAGCAGCCATCTCTTTTCTCTACAAAGCAGGGGATTCATTTCGTTATTATCATGTAAAAGAAATTTTAATGCAAAATAGTAGCTCACATTGTCTTAGAAACTCACATTGTCTCCAGTAATCCCCACCCCAACTCCAGACGTCCCCAGGAGGGAGGGGAAGAGGCAGCAAAGCATCACTATTGGCACAGCCTTAGCATCCCCAAGGTAAAAGTGAAGTCACTCTTAAAAAGATCTGGAACACTTGGGAAGTCCACCCTTTTTATATCTGAAATTAAACCAATTAGGAAAAAATCTATAGGCAGAGTTGTTGCTGGATCCAAGCTTGCCTAGGTTCTGGAGGCACAAAGAGAAGGAAACCAGGAATGGCTTGGCGGGGGAGGCAGGGAAGTTGGAGTGGGAGGGAGACTTAATTCTAGTTAAGTCTCCTAAGGAGGCGACAGGTGGCATCTAGAGAGAAAAGCCCTGTGGCTGCAGGATAGAACTCAGCACCAAGTGGGTTCTGGGATGATTGAGGAATACCTGGAGGAAAAGAGTGCCTGAGGAAATAGCTTTTCTCATCTCCTCTTCCTTCATAAAATTGTAGTGACTCTCAAAAACAACGGCAGCAACAACAGCTAACGTGTGTCAATGGCACTTAAGCTGCCACGGGAAAGTCACAAATTTGCTGGACTGGAAATCCTGAACTAGGATCCCACATGCCACGTGGCACAGCCAAAAATAAGAAAGAAAGAAATAAAAAATAGGAGGATGCTGGCACCTCTACGTGAGACCAGTATGAATTTAACAGCTACCCATGCAGACCGACAGGAGCCGCGACGTGAGCTTTCTGAAATAAACATATAGAAAAGTTCTAAATAAAACAAGGAATAATATCCTCTCAATTAATATGGTGGTCACGTTCCTGGAAAATTCAGCATGTATTTAAAATGCTTTTTGTATACATACGTATACTAATATGTACATATATATATATATACACACACAAATATATATATATGTACATGTATATAAACATTTTACATAAAACATTTATTTATATGAAATATAAATAAATAAAAATATAAAAATACAAAAAATATACAAAATAGGTTTAGATTTTAGTGATATAAACACTTTTTCACACCCCCTCCCCGAAACATCCGGCCAGTGTGTTCTGAAGTCGTGGCCTCACAGGGGACCATTCTTCACAGCGTGAGACAACCCTATGCATTGCAGGGCATCTAGCATCCCTGGGTGGCGCCCATGCAAATGCTACCCCCCTAGCTGTTGTGATAAGCAGAGATGGCCTCGCAACGGGTGGTGCTTTCCACTGCTCTAAGCTGTAGCAATGCTCCTCCTTACTTTACAAGTTTCTCTCGGTTCTCCTTTTGTTCCCAGGCAGCAAAGGAAACTTTAATATCAAATTCTTCAGCACTTTAAAAATCTCGGCATATCATATTGTCATTTGTCTTCTTCCGTGGTTCTTAGCAAACGTGTGAAATGGATCACTCGGCCTTTGACACAGTGACAGAGAGCATCCCCTTAGCCTTTAGTTGTCCCTGACTAAAGAAACAGCTGCCAAGATGACAACACGATACACGCCATGTGAATGCTTATTTTCAGACGTTAGCTACTATTTTTTGCACATAATCTATATTTAGACCCAATTAGCAAGCTTTCTTTCTATACTCATTCTCCTAAGGCCAATACAGTGCTGCCCTGTGAGGGGATTTTTTTTTTTAATGAAAAACAAAAAAACACGTAAAACAAAACCCAACCCGCCCCCCCCAACAAAACAACGACTGAGGTGACCTGAAAGTCACAAATCAAAGATTTTAAAAGGAGAAAAGGGTCTTCATGATTTAAGACTAAAGATGGTCACAGAAAAATGATGTATGCTGAGTTATATTTTCGACGTCTGATTATGAGATAATCTTCCCATAAGTCAACGAGAACAACCTCAGCTTTCAATGCCACCCAGTCATTAACAAATATCCAGGGGGTGCCTGCTTCACACCAGGGTCCGCGCAACGTAACAGAGCAGAGCTTCTTGAAATTTCATGTGTGTTGTAATCACCCAGGGGGTTTGTTAACACGTGGGTTCTGATTCGTCAGATTAGGGATGGGGACTGAGATTCTGGATTTCTAACAAGCTCCCAGGTAATGTTGACCCTGCTGGTCAGCAGACCATGTTTTGAGTAACAAGGAGCTTCAGGGAATCAAATAAACAAACACAGACCCTGCCTCCTAAGAACTCATGGTTTAGGTCAGGAGATATATATATACCTTCCAAGCAAACAGAAGAGCTACCTGCTCTAAGAGCGACACAACACATAAGGCGCTATTCAAGGTCAAAGAATGACTCCTGACTTGGGGATGGTTGGGTGTCTGGGGAGAGATGGTGAAGAAGGTGGCATTTGGGCTGGTCCCTTAGTGGATGTAGGCTTGGGCACGTGGCCACAGAGAGGCTAGGGCTGGCAGAGGGACCAAGGCCAACAAGGGACAGCATCAAAAAGTGTGATGTACTCAGGTGAGGAAGGAGAGGTCTCTTCCCCACTGGGAGGTAATGACTACCGGAGGTTTGAATAGAATGGTGGAAGACGGCGTTGGAAAGTCAGGCTGAAAGAAGATTGAGAAGCACCCAGGACACCCAGTCAGGAAATCTAGATCCGAGCTCATGACAACTATCCACAGAGCAGCGGGAGAGACAGACAGAGGGATGAAGGATGAGAAACAGAGGCTCCAGACCAATGAAGAGGCTACTGAAATAGTCCAGAGAGTGCTAAGGAAGGTCTGAAATAGAGACGGTCATAAATCTTTGACAAGAAAAAAAATGCTGAACCATTTATATCTGAATTTCCTATATTGGGCTTTCCTTTGAATAATGATCTACCTTCTCCCGATTTGACAAGCAAAGCTATAAGCATTTCTTAAAAGGTCTGGGAAAAACAGATAAGTACATGAATTAAAAGTTATAGTGGTCACGGAGCACTCATTCCTGGGCTATATCAGAAATAACTAAGAAATGCTGTCATTTTTTCTTCTAGAGACTTAAAATTTAAGTTGGTTATTAATGAATCATGTCCCATCTAACACAAAATACTCCGTCATTTTTCATTCTCAGAAGAGTTGGTCTCAGTGTCATTAAGCACATTCTCCTTGACTCCCATGCCGGGCACTCTGTTAGTTTTAGGTCACCTTAGAAAGATGTATTTCCAGAGAAAAGGGTCTGGCTTTGAAAAAGAGTAAGAGGCTGCCTCCAAAACATTAGTTCACAGGGTGGGAGGATGCAAGGTGTTCCAAGGTAGAAATTATTATTACTTTAAATCCCCCAATTTCCGCATTGTCAGGCTTGATATCTTGTGATTTGACACCACGGTAATGTGGACGATTTCCAAACTGTGTCTACCTTTTGGATCTTAAAGTGAAGTTTCAGACCACTGACTGTTTTCCCCTCTCAGCAAGAGACAGCAGAAGCCCCTGAAATGTGCAGCGAAGCGAATGGAGATCGGAAAGTATCCATGTTCCTTTCCAAATCTCAATTAGGTGAAAATTCTTCGAAGGAATAATTTCGCGCTGAAGCAGTTTGTGGAATTGTACAGGGCAGTAGGACCATGTTCTAACATTAAGGAAACAGATACACCGACTGCATTTCTGTTTATGAAATACATATTCAGTAGTGTCTTCTCTCCTCGGTGTGAGCGTGTGTAGCAGCCATGAATTTGCCTAATGGAAGCAGCAAACGGCACGCCCCTCGAGGAATGGAAAATGTGTCATGTCAGTGTTCTGTCTCCATCTCATTGACATAAAAAAACTGGAGTCTTGCCAGGTCATGGAAGCAACCTAAAGGCCCATCGACAGACGAATAGATAAAGGAGATGTGGTACATATATACAGTGCAATATTACTCAGCCATAAAAAGAAACGAAAGTGGGTCATTTGCAGAGACATGGATGGACCTAGAGACTGTCATACAGAGTGAAGTAAGTCAGAAAGAGAAAAACAAATATCGTATATTAATGCATGTATGTGGAATCTAGAAAAATGGTACAGATGAAGTGGTTTGCAGGGCAGAAATAGAGACACAGATGTAGAGAACAAACGTATGGACACCAAGGGGGAAAGGGGGTGGTGGGATGAATTGGGAGATTGGGGTTGACATATATACACTAATATGTATAAAATGGATTAATAAGAACCTGCTGTATAAAAAATAAATAAATAAAATAAAATTCAAAAAGAAAAAATGGGAGTCTTTAACTGATTGACTCTTAAAAGAAGTATTTATCTGAGTAGACAGTTGCATTAAGAACTTGAATGCATGCAAACTAGCGGAGGGAAAGAGTGAAATGTACATGAAAGAGGAGGAAACTGTCTGGACCAACCTGGCAGAGATGAAGCCCCACCACCCGCATCCCCCTGGGGGAAGCAGACTATGACAAGGACGGCTGTGGGGACTCTCACGACAGGTGCTAGCGATGCTCATAAAACAGACCCTGCATGGTTCTCTCTGTCCCACGTGTTAGCTTCATTCATGGGCACCAAGGTGACTGCTGGTAGAGAGAAGCCATTAATTGAAGACACTGTTGATGATGCAGTTGATGAAGAGCAGACAACAGGGGGCTTCAGAGGCTGAAGCCCACACACAAGACATCCTGGACCTCTAAGCCCCACGCACATGCTGGGGGTGGAGATCCACAGTGGAAGCTTTTAAGTTGAGTCCCTCTAATCCTGATGGCTGCCAAGCCCAACAAACACACCTGATGACAAGGTAGAAGAAAAGTCCCTGAGCATTTGTATCATTTCCCGGGCGTACAATGAAAGATGCAAAATGTCAGGTGCTTTCCTCTGATTAGTGAGAGGGAAGGGAGGAGAAGGCGGGGAGGGGGGCGGTGAGTGCAGGGGCGGAGAGGGCAAGACAGAGTTCATTTAGTTACTGCCCTTGAAAAAGACTTTCCGAGCTTACAGTTAGATGCATTTTGAGGTGCAACTTGCAGCAAGCAGGAGTCAGATTTCTGGTTCATAGGCTGCCGCAACTAAAGTCCTAGATGTCTGTATATTTCTAGAGATTACTTAAATAAGAATATTTTAAACCAGCTTTTTTGCTTGTTTGTTTGTTTCTTCTTAAACCCAAGGATGTGCTCTGAATCCCCTCCCCGTCGCAATAGGCACTGTCTGCCACTCAGGAGCTAACGTCCTGAATTTTAACTTGACTCAGGCTTTGATCTCTTCAGACGGTCCACCTCAACCACGACCTGGGAGTCTTTCCTTATCAGGGAGACAGAGCAGTGCAACGGTTCTCCCAATTTTTGGAGCCAGTACATTAACTACACATGTAATGCCGCTGCAGATAAGCAGCGCACCAGGGATAGTCTGGGGCAAGTCCCACCAGGCTGTTAAGAAGTTAATGGCGTAAGTTTAACTCCAGATGAAACGTCGGGACACGCACAGCCTTCCCACCCTTCCCTCTAGCCTGGTCGCAGTTCATGGAACAAACCCTTTGCCTTCTGACAAGGGAGGCAAGCAGACCCCTCTCCAGCACCAGAACCACGAGGGGCTTGGGGAAAGTGTGCTGGACCAGCCCAAGCTGCCAGGGCAGAGGAAGGCACACTTGGAGGGGCAGAGTCTGCGGCTGAGCTCCAGGTTATTGGTCCACGTGGGTCCAGTTCAGTGCCTCTTGGACCCATCTTCTGGAGTTTTCCATCAGTTAACCAATGCCCACAGCAAACTGTGGTGACAATTTAGTCCTCACTGCAAACTGCATCAACTTAATCCTTTGGGGTCCTTTTTTTTTTTTTTTTCATACCATCATAATAATCCACTTCATACTGAGAATAATGCATTGTTTTGACTGTTTTATTTTCTCACACACGCTCTCCTTAATTCTCCCATGAGTCTTTCCTGATTAGACAAGAGCTGGAGGACTCATCAAAGCATCTCCGTTAGAAACCCGGACAAAGTGTTTCAAATATTATTGAATGTTTAAGCCACTAAATAAAAATCCTCTAATGTTGCCAGAGAAGTAGGGACACACATTAACTATGATTTACCTAAAGCCCTGTGTATATATACGGGAGAATTTCACATGTAGTAGATGAAACTAAAGCCTTCAGTCTTAGACTCTGGGGATCCCTTGCATTTTAACAGTAGCTCCTGATTTTAAAAATCTGCAAGGGATATATGATCCTTTGTAGGATTCTGTTCAAATGGGGGTAGTAAAGCAAGATGAAATGGGTTAATACTAACTCTGTGGTAGTACATAGAAATAAACATTGCAGTTTGACCAAAAACATACTTCTGAGAAAAGTTCATGAGTAGACAGGAACATAAACGTCACTGTCCGCAAAGACTGCCTTATAAGTGTCCCCATGCAGGGACGTCCCTGGTGGTCCAGTGGTTAAGAATCCTCCTGCCCACCCAGGGGACACAGGTTCGATCCCTGGTCCAGGAAGATCCCACACGCTGAGGAGCAACTAAGCCCGTGTGCCACAACTACTGAGCCCCCGCGCCACAACTACTAAGCCCCCGCGCCACAACTACTGAAGTCTGCATGCCTAGAGCCCGTGCTCCGCAACAAGAGAAGCCACCGCAATGAGAAGCCCGCGCACCGCAACGAAGAGTAGCCTCCACTCGCCGCAACCAGAGAAAGCCCACGTGCAGCAATGAAGACCCAACGCAGCCAAAAATTAAAAAAATAAAAAATAAAAAAACCAATATGTGTCCCCATGTGCCAAGGAGGAATGGGAGGAACAGAAGAAGTGGGATGGTTGGTCAAGGGTTTTTAAGATAAAAGCTGGTAGGAACTTCCCTCCCACTGGGGATCGGGCTCTGGGGCTGCCAGTGGGTATGTGGTAAGAAAAGGCAGCCTGCGTCCCCTTGTCCTTGACCACCTCAGGGGCTATGCTTCCTATCCCAACACCAACTGCAGCCCAGGTGGAGGTGGTGGCACTGAACAACTTAATATAAAACAGAACAACCGATACAGGCGATGGATGGCAACCAAGCTTTGAAAAGAGAGGACAGTTGGCTATCCCTACTAGACAGATTTTAATCCGCTCAAAATAAAAGGTCTTAAGAGAAATGTCTGTTCATATCATGCTTTGAAAAGCCTTCTTCCTGTTGTATTATGCCAGTAAGATGAAACTCAGCAAAGGAGCGAGAACTACCCCTTCTCTCTCTTTTTTTGGAACCTATAAAACCTCACCTGAGAGATGAATGACAGGGGATGTTTACAGGCATGGTTTTCAGGATACTTTCAGAATTCCAATAGATGCTAACTTTGGGTCACGTTTCCATTGTGAGAAATTGTGATGAAAATCAGATTTTAAGAGTTATATTTAATTTTTTTGAATGCAAAGAAGCAGCTTTCTTCTACAGAGGAACACACCCCATGTTACATGAATCTTTACTCCCCTTCAGATAATGACTCCATTGCTCACCGATGCTTGGAACGCTCCTCCCCTCTCTGTCTTCACTCTAATTTCTGCCACCACCCTGGGTGCTCCGGTGCCCTCAGGACCAGCCTTGCACACCTTTGCCTCCAGGATCTTGGGTCTCTCTCTCTCTTTTTCTTTTGGCCGTGCAGCCCAGGTGGCGGGATCTTAGTTCCCTGGCCAGGGATCAAACCCGTGCCCCCTGTGGTGGAAGCACAGAGTCCTAACCAGTGGACCATCAGGGAAGTCCCTTGGGTCTCTACTTTAGAGGATCCTTGCCAGCTCTCCACAACTGCTACTCCAGGTCTGAAATGTTCAGCTTTCTTTTATCCTCACTTCTGATCACAACCTTTCAGTTCTCACAATTGCCTCCTCTGACTATGTCTTGTCTTCTTACAGTCTCCTCCCTGTTGAGCATCTCTTCCTAAATGGACTGGATGCTGTTATCTATCACGTCTCCACACTTTTCTCAAACCCTTCATCTCCTTTGACCCACACAACCAAACCTCACCCTCCACTCAAACCTTCTCTGTTCCCACACCGGTCTGCTGATGACGCTGAAGGAAGTTCCCCACAGCCTCGCTGCATGGTGCCCCATCCTGCCTGTGGTCCCCAACCTCGCTGGGCTCCCACAGGGCACTGGTGATCGTCCTTCTCGACATGTCCCTCTCCTTCTCACACAAACACTCCCTCAAACCTTGCCCATTCCCTTCAGATACCTTTCTCACCAGCCTCTTCTCCATTCTCAGCAGATCTTCACTGGAAAACTCGAAGGCAGGTGGTAAGACTTCCCCAACTTCCAACACACCACAGACAATCGACATTCAGCCTCCAGTCATCTTCCACTGACAGTGGAAAAGAACTTCCCATCCCTCCTCTGCCTCCCCTTTCCCCTCTTGAAACAAATCCATCCACCAACTTTCTCATGCCTTCGGGCTCTCTCCTTCCAGGCTCTGTTGGATACCACATACTTCTTACAATCTTCTATGCTTAACTCCTTCCTTTCACCATAAGTTTCCCAGAAAGAGCATCTCTATTCCCCACTTCACCTTCCTGACCTGCCAATCAATTTCTGACCCACTGCTCCTATCCCTCAACTGAAACGGCTCTTTCCAAGGTCGCCTGGCTTCATCATTGCTGAATCCAACAGCGATGGCAATACCCTCACCTTAATGTCTTAGTATCATTATTTTATTTATAACATTGGACTTAGTCATGTTTATAAACTTGGAATGGGATGAGGCAGATAAAAGCCAGTAGAGAGAAAGGGATAAAGAGTATAGGGGGGAAAAAAAAAGATATTTGGGCATGCCTAGGCACACAGTAGGGGATTCATACATGGCAGCTATATGAGTGTGAAGGGCATCTAGAAGCTGCTTTTTATAAGATGAAACTCAAGTCCTTCTCGTTGGACTTGTCTAAAATGTGCATTTGATCACATCGCTTCCCTAAGGATGATCTTTCACTTGCTTCCCATTGTGCACAGGATGAAATCCAGACTTTTTGACCTGATGTCCAAGCACTTCATGAATCCGGCCCCAGCTCCCTCACTTCCCAGGAGTCCCCACATACACGCTGAGTTGCAGGCTCATTAAACTACTTATAGCCCATTTCTTGGACACATCGTGACTCTTTGTTTCCCCTTGACTCTTTTGTGTCTGGCAAACTCTGACTCATTCTTTAAGAATCAGCTTCAGGGTCAGCGTCTCTGGGCAACCTTCCCTGGTCGCCTCTCATCTCCTTGGGAGGTGTCCCCCGCGCAGGTCCCACTGCATGCTCTGTCCCTCGAGTCAGCACCTGCATCCTATAGAGCAACCCCGTGCCACCTCCCCCGAGAGGCTTGAGGGCAAGGGGTGAGCACTGTCCACACGTGCAGCTCCACCGCCTGCCACGTGGCTGCTGTCCAATGCAGGCAGACCTTGTTTTATTCTGCTCCACCTAATTGCATTGTTTTTACAAATTGAAGGTTTGTGGCAACCCTGTGTCGAGCAAGGCCATCAGGGTCATTTTTCCAACAGCATTTGCTCCTTTCATGTCTCTGTATCACATTTTGGTAATCCTCACGATATCTCAAACTTTTTCATTATTGCTGTATGTGTCAGGGTGACCAGTGATCTGTGATGTGACTACCGCAAAAAGATTACAACTCGCTGGGGGCTCAGATGATGGCTAGCATTTTTAGCAACAAAGTCTTTTTAAATTAAGGTACGCACATTGTTTGTTTTAAGACATAATGCTATTGCACACTTAACGGTACAGTGTGGTGTGAATATAACTTTACACGCACCGGGGAACCAAACCCACATGGAGTACAGTACGCCTGTACATAAATGCAGTAGGAATGTAAACACAAGGAGGATGCAGGGAAAATGCTCATAGGGCGGCTGCCTTGTATGGATTGCAATGAATAATAGGAGAAAAAGCTAAAGGAAGATCTAGCCCTGGGAGCATAAGTCCATCAAAATCTTAGTTTTACAAATCTGTGAAATAGGAAAATACCCTGTAATATACTTTAACATTTTCAAATTAAAATAATACACGGGAAGAAAAGTAATCATAATATATTTTGTCCAACCTCCATCCCAATGTCTTTCAAATAAACAAGCTGGGTTGGCAACTGCGTAATTAGAGGAATATTAGGAAGTGGGCTTCTAAGTAGCATGTCTGCTACATCATTTTGAAATCCTGTAGTACTTTTCAGATGAGAATAAATTTCAAAGGCTGGTTGAATTTCAGCTGACAATATTATATTCTGCCAACTCAGTTCTTCTCCAGGCTTTTGAATTGACCTAAGATGCCCTTCTAAACCCACGTGTTTCTCTGGTAGCTACCAAATGCCAAAGTGACCATTTAAAAAGAAAACCAAGGGACTTCTCTGGTGGCCCAGTGGGTAAGACTCCAGGCTACCAATGCAGGGGGCCCAGGTTCGATCCCTAGTCCGGGAACTAGATCCCACATGCATGCCGCAACTAAGAGTCTGCATGCCACAACTAAGAAGCCCACATGCCACAACGAAGATCCCCTGTGGCGCAACTAAGACCAGGCACAGCCAAAATAAATAATACATACCTACATAAATAAATATAAAATGTTGGGCTTCCCTGGTGGCGCAGTGGTTGAGAGTCTGCCTGCCGATGCAGGGGACGAGGGTTCGGAAGCCCCGATCTGGGAAGATCCCACACGCCGCGGAGCGGCTGGGCCTGTAAGCCATGGCCGCTGAGCCTGCGCATCCGGAGCCTGTGCTCCGCAACGGGAGAGACCACAACAGTGAGAGGCCCGCGTACCGTAAAAAAAATAAATAAAAATAAAACACAACAAGTACACAGGAGGAAATTCACTTTAAAAAAAGTTCTGGGCTTCCCTGGTGGCGCAGTGGTTGAGAGTCCGCCTGCCAATGCAGGGGACACGGGTTCGTGCCCCGGTCCGGGAAGATCCCACATGCCGCGGAGCGGCTGGGCCCGTGAGCCATGGCCGCTGAGCCTGCGCGTCTGGAGCCTGTGCTCCGCAATGGGAGAGGCCACAACAGTGAGAGGCCCGCGTACCGCAAAAACAAAAACAAAAACAAAAAAGTTCTGAAAAAAAAAAAACTCTCATGTTATTAAGTGAGCTATACTTTATACATTTGAATTTTAACCAGTTTGAAGAATCAAATTATGGTTTTATTTAATCAATTCTCAACTCGTAAAATTTAAAGCAATTCATTGGTTACAGAAAGAGAGGTATGGGATTTGAGAGATTATCAGAGGTCAGATGTCTAGTTCAGTTTAATCATGAACAAAGCAAACATTTTCTTTAAAAATGTTAAACCACTTCTACTAACAGGCTTTAAAAAATCCTATTAACTAATTTCTTTGATTTCGACAAAATTCATTTCCATATTCACAGCAGGAAGTTATAGAGTTCAGGCTATAAGCATGAAAGAGTATAGTATTTTTTATATTAAGATTAGGGAAAAAAATATAAAAGACAAACAAGCTTCCCCCAAAGAAAAAGGCCTTTAATTGCATCTACAGTAGTGTCTGATCATTTCCTGTAATTAAAAACTTCATTTGTCAGCCTACGTCTTCTCAAATATCAATGTGGTCCTTTTTAACTCACCCAAGTTCTCACTGACCTCACATTCTAATTGAAGACAAGTGAGACAAGCTTCTGAGAGGTAAAGTACAGGATACTATTAAAACCAAATTCACAGGCATGGACTGGGGAATTCTGGATTATTTGCTTGAATCAAACATAATTACACCCCCCCCCCCCCCGTTATGATTTAAAGCTGACCAGGGCGTTATTCCAATACTGCTAAGTAGAAGAATCAAGAGAAGATGGATATTTTCTGCTCATCCATGCTTCCATTCCTGGAGGGGACAGAATGTTTTGCTTGAGAAACTAACCTTAGCACTCAGAGTCTGGAGTAAAACAAAGTTACCCAGAATTAGGATTTTTAACATTCCTTCAGAGAATACAGAACTGTCTGGGGAAGACTTCTGAAGTCTCTAAAGCCAGAATCAGACAAGGATAAGGAAGACCTAAGGGGCTAATTGTCCTTGAAACTTTCTGCCTTGTTTCCCATCAAATTAAATCTATAACAATACCTCCCTTCGATTCTCTGTTCCTGAATTGTAAACTTCTAAGTGTAGGGTCCTTGCCTGGCTCATCTGATGTGTACAAATATGTATTTGTTGAAACTAAATAAATAAACCTTCTAACCTGTATTAATAGAGGAAGCGTAAACGTTATTCTAAATTAGTAAGAAATTCTGTACAATTGAAAGTTGATGATAGCACTTAAGGTATCTTAAAATACGTAGAGTATTTCGGTTGTGAAAAGTAAGTGAAATTATACAGAGCTCTCAAGACTCAACCATAAGAAAACAAACAACCCAACTAAAAAAAAAAGAGGCAGGGCTTCCCTGGTGGCACAGTGGTTGAGAGTCCGCCTGCCGATGCAGGGGACACGGGTTCGTGCCCCGGTCCGGGAAGATCCCACATGCCGTGGAGCGGCCGGGCCCGTGAGCCATGGCTGCTGAGCCTGCGCGTCGGGAGCCTGTGCTCCGCAACGGGAGAAGCCACAGCGATGAGAGGCCCGCGTACCGCAGAAAAGAAAAAAAAAAAGAGGCAAAAGATCTGAACAGACACCTCACCAAAGAAGATATAAAGATGGCAAATAAGCATAAAAAAGATGTTCCACATCACATGTCATCAAGGAAATGGAAATTAAAACAACAATTAGACACCATTACACACCTACACTGGCGAGGGTGTGGAACGACAGGAACTCTAGCTCGTCGCTGGCGGGAATGCAAAATGGTGCAGCCACTTTGGAAGACAGTTTGTGGTTTCTAACAAAACTAAACATACGGGCTTGCCT